>NC_064645.1:497304666-499704666 GCF_023864345.2 Schistocerca serialis cubense
GGAGGGTGAGGGAGAGGGGGGGGGAAGGAGGGTGAGAGAGGGGGAAGGAGGGTGAGAGAGGGGGGAAGGGAGGGTGAGAGAGGGGGAAGGAGGGTGAGAGAGGGGGGAGAGTGAGAGAGAGGGGGAGGGAGGGTGAGAGAGGGGGAGGGAGGGTGAGAGAGGGGGAGGGAGGGTGAGAGAGGGGGAGGGAGGGTGAGAGAGGGGAGGGAGGGTGAGAGAGGGGGAGGGGAGGGTGAGTGAGAGGGGGGAGGGAGGGTGAGAGAGGGGGAGGAGGGTGAGAGAGGGGGAGGGAGGGTGAGAGAGGGGGAGGGAGGGTGAGAGAGGGGGAGGGAGGGTGAGAGAGAGGGGAGGGGAGGGGTGAGAGAGGGGGAGGGAGAGGGTGAGAGAGGGGGAGGGGAGGGAGGGTGCTGAGAGGGGGGAGGGGGGAGGGTGCTGAGAGGGGGAGGGAGGGTGCTGAGAGGGGGAGGGAGGGTGCTGAGAGGGGGAGGGAGGGTGCTGAGAGGGGGAGGGAGGGTGCTGAGAGGGGGAGGGAGGGTGCTGAGAGGGGGAGGGAGGGTGCTGAGAGGGGGAGGGAGGGTGCTGAGAGGGGGAGGGAGGGTGCTGAGAGGGGGAGGGAGGGTGCTGAGAGGGGGAGGGAGGGTGCTGAGAGGGGGAGGGAGGGTGCTGAGAGGGGGAGGGAGGGTGCTGAGAGGGGAGGGAGGGTGCTGAGAGGGGGAGGGAGGGTGCTGAGAGGGGAGGGAGGGTGCTGAGAGGGGGAGGGAGGGTGCTGAGAGGGGGAGGGAGGGTGCTGAGAGGGGGAGGGAGGGTGCTGAGAGGGGGAGGGAGGGTGCTGAGAGGAGGGGGAGGGAGGGTGCTGAGAGGGGGAGGAGGGTGCTGAGAGGGGGAGGGAGGGTGCTGAGAGGGGGAGGGAGGGTGCTGAGAGGGGGAGGGAGGGTGCTGAGAGGGGGAGGGAGGGTGCTGAGAGGGGGAGGGGAGGGTGCTGAGAGGGGGAGGGAGGGTGCTGAGAGGGGGAGGGAGGGGTGCTGAGAGGGGGAGGGAGGGTGCTGAGAGAGGGAGGGAGGGTGCTGAGAGAGGGAGGGAGGGTGCTGAGAGAGGGAGGGAGGGTGCTGAGAGAGGGAGGGAGGGTGCTGAGAGAGGGAGGGAGGGTGCTGAGAGAGGGAGGGAGGGTGCTGAGAGGGAGGGAGGGTGCTGAGAGAGGGAGAGGCGAGAGAGGAGAGGGAGAGGCGGGAGAGGGAGAGGGAGAGGCGGGAGAGGGAGAGGGAGAGGCGGGAGAGGGAGAGGCGGGAGAGGGAGAGGCGAGAGAGGGAGGGAGGGGCGAGAGAGGAAGGGAGGGGCGAGAGAGGGAGGGAGGGGCGAGAGAGGGAGGGAGGGAGGGGGGAGGGAGGGAGGGGCGAGAGACGAAGGGAGGGAGGGAGGGGCGAGAGACGAAGGGAGGGAGGGAGGGGCGAGAGACGGAGGGAGGGAGGGAGGGAGGGGCGAGGGACGGAGGGAGGGAGGGAGGGAGGGGCGAGGGACGGAGGGAGGGAGGGAGGGAGGGAGGGAGGGGCGAGAGACGGTGGGAGGGAGGGAGGGAGGGGCGAGAGACGGTGGGGCGAGGGAGGGAGGGAGGGAGGGAGGGGCGAGGGAGGGAGGGAGGGGCGAGGGAGGAGGGAGGGAGGGGCGAGGGAGGGAGGGAGGGAGGGGCGAGAGAGGGAGGGAGGGAGGGGCGAGAGACGGAGGGAGGGAGGGAGGGGCGAGAGACGGAGGGAGGGAGGGAGGGGCGAGAGACGGAGGGAGGGAGGGAGGGGCGAGAGACGGAGGAGGGAGGGAGGGGCGAGAGACGGAGGGAGGGAGGGAGGGGCGAGAGACGGAGGGAGGGAGGGAGGGGCGAGAGATGGAGGGAGGGAGGGAGGGGCGAGAGATGGAGGGAGGGAGGGAGGGGCGAGAGACGGAGGGAGGGAGGGAGGGGCGAGAGACGGAGGGAGGGAGGGAGGGGCGAGAGACGGAGGGAGGGAGGGAGGGGCGAGAGACGGAGGGAGGGAGGGAGGGGCGAGAGACGGAGGGAGGGAGGGAGGGGGCGAGAGACGGAGGGAGGGAGGGAGGGGCGAGAGACGGAGGGAGGGAGGGAGGGGCGAGAGACGGAGGGAGGGAGGGAGGGGCGAGAGACGGAGGGAGGGAGGGAGGGGCGAGAGACGGAGGGAGGGAGGGAGGGGCGAGAGACGGAGGGAGGGAGGGAGGGGCGAGAGACGGAGGGAGGGAGGGAGTGGCGAGAGACAGAGGGAGGGAGGGAGCGGCGAGAGACAGAGGGAGGGAGGAGCGGCGAGAGACGGAGGGAGGGAGGGAGCGGCGAGAGAGGGAGGGAGCGGCGAGAGAGGGAGGGAGCGGCGAGAGAGAGGGAGGGGGGAGAGGGAGGGTGAGAGATGGAGGGGTTAGAGAAGGCGGGGGAGGGGGGGAGAGGGAGGGAGAGAGAAGAGGGGAGCGACGAGTGTTGGAATAGGGGAGAGATAAGAGGGGAGCGACGAGTATTGAAATAGGGCAGAGAGAAGAGGGGAGCGACGAGTATTGGAATAGGGCAGAGAAGACAGGGAGTGGAGGATGACAATAGCGTACAGATTTACTCTCAGTGCGAAAATATAGTACATAGAAGTATGAAACTGTAAAAGATATGAAACAGTAAAATTATAAAAGTGGAATTATACGAGAGGCGTTCAATAAGGAACACAACTCATGTCTTGGCTAATATAGATTGAAAAAATGCGGAGTCTGTTGTGGGACACAGTCAATATTCCCGCTTCAGTCCGTATATTTTCATGGAGGTCCGATAGGTGGAAGCCATACAGGTAGTCTTCAAAAAAGACTTCTGTAATGGAGGTGCATTCCAGGCGGAAAACCAGGGCATTGAAGTGCTTCCGGAATGTCTATGGAGACCTGGCAGTGAACAAAGAACGGTGAGTCTTTGGGGAGGTTCCTATCATGGCAACAAGGTCGGGCAAACCTTTCCGCTCCCAGTGTGCCGGCCAGCCGCACACAGATGCGACTCCTGCAATGTTGGAAGGTGCAGACACTCTCATTCGAACTAATCGACGGATCACAAACACCTCCCTGCTAAACTGGGACGTCTGTGTTGGTAGTGCTGACATACTCGTACGCCAGTCGCACTCGAAGATGTGTGCCCGCTTGGTTCCTCGCCGCATAACAATGAAGCACCATCTGTTTGGTCCAATGAAGGATGCACTCCGCGGGAAGCAGTAAGTCTATTACGGGGAAGTTATTGATCCAGTAATACGTTTGCTTCGACGTCGACCAGTAGAGTGGCACCATGCGACCATACAAGCCTTGCCACTAAGGTGGCTTAAGGTCATCGCATTGAATGGAGACCATGTTGAAAAACAGGCTTTTGTAGCCACAGGAGAGGGGAACAATACAGTGTACCTGCTTTCAGAAAAAAGTGTTGCATTGCTTACTGAACGCCTTTAGTATGAAGCAACAAAAATTACACGGAAAATTATGCGACAATTACAGTTATACAGCACCCATGTCAGTGGGATGTCCAAGTTATTTCTACATTAAGATCGGTGATCATCTTGTCTAGTTATAGAACGTGTTGAATGCTTGTACACGAGATTTTATAGAAAGTGATGAACTTTCGCAGCTGTTTCCCTTCCTGCTGAAAAAATAGCATGTAATATTTCCGACATGTATATTTTAGTCCACAGGTGAAGTACTGATGAACACCTAAGCTGTATCACTGTGTTATTGAGACTGCTACAATAGCCCTGTCACGAAGAACAGAGTTGGTCCAAACACGTCACCACAGGTGTAGGCCGTGAACAGACAAACAGTATGTCACTGCTGTGATTAAGTTGTACAGGGGCGTGGGAAGAGGAGGTTGTCTTGGGACGTCCGTGCTACGTTGTTTTGGGCCGGTCCTTTCCTGCAGCTCGATAATAGCGTGTAGGAGGAAGTGACGAAACACAGTTTGGGGACTTTTTTTGGCACCGTTCTGAAAACGTGTGCTTCAGTCTTAATCGAACTCGGAATAATTTACCGTGAACTGAATGACCGGCCGACAAACTTACGTTAGGCAGCGTTCATTTAAACCACAACATTTCCGACCACGTCGGATACAGCAATAAAATGTAGGCTAAACCCGCGGCTTAGTAAAGTCACAGAAAACCATGCATGAGAATTTTGCATTGAATGAAGATTTTGTACTCCTGATTAGACGAGAGGTGAAGTGTCTCCTCTTGCCGCCATAACAAGACAGAATAGACGACGGTCTCTTTACCCGCTGTTCGCCGTAATCAACCAACATTATGGTACTTATACGATGAGTAACCCTTATCTCAAGAAACTCGAGGTGACGTCCGCAAACATCTCCTACTATCTATCTGCGGAGCATTCATTAAGAAGAGAGTAGTACTTTTATGATTTTGTTCATAGTTGTCGTTTTTCCAACAACTATGGTATATTCTTTTCAAAATAAAATCAATCGTCAGGTGCATAATAGGAATATTTTATAGCACTTAACCAGTTTCGACAGGTTAGTCTGTCATCTTCGGAAGCCTACAAAACTTAGAAAAATACGGATCATAAGAACATGGCCACACATGTACGTAAAGTACAAGAAGCGTACTGCAATAAAGCTAACTCAGTATTAGTTTATAACATGGATGGGCAGACGTCAAATTTCGCATTACTCACTTCTTGTACTTTACGTCTACGTAAGGTCATTTTCTAATCATCGGTATTTTCCTAAAATTGATGGACGTCAGAAGATGACAGATCAATGTGTCGAAACCGGTTAGCTGCAATAAAATAGTCCAATTGTGCAGCTGACGATTGATTCTATTTTGGAAAAAACACAGGTAATGCGAGCTATCTGAATCAGTATCAAACAAAGAAATAATCAAGTTCTTCAAATACCAACTGCTGAAAATACTACATCTTCTGAGCTAACTTTCGCTACAACGAACAAGACGTATTCCATACGCCCGTATTTAAAAGAACACACACACACATCATTAGTGTGCGAAACTAGCAGGAAGCCATACGGCCAAGAGGACTGAAATTAGGAATGCATAGTTTTGGACACCAATACTCCCCCTACACGGAAGTCTCTTTGTTATTTTTTAAATTAAAGTAATTTTGTCTCATACCGTTCTCTGTATGTTGACATTATATCGACTTATTAAGTTTTGGCTTTTTTCAGGAACAACTATGGAGAACATTTTTCGTGACAGTTCTAGAGGTGTGCAGTGTGATTTACATTAACAAGTAAACGCAGATACCTTCGACGGTAGCAGGGTTAAGTGTTCGATAAGAAAAAGTGCATATACGCAACGTTTACGATAACTGGTTGTTGGAAACCAGTAACAGGTCTTCTACTTGTCCGTAGATCTGACTACAGTAATTCGCAACGCTGCCATTACTGTCCACGGGTGGCTGCACAAACACGCGCAGCACTATTCCACACGCCTCGCAGCGTGGCACGGCGCGGAATGTAAACAAGGCGTGCACTTGGCCCGGTAGCTGCTGCTGCCGCCACAGCTTTGTTTACCGTGCCGTCTGGCAGCAGCAACGCAAACACGTGCGGAATGAAAGCCGCAGTTCAAGTTCGTCAGCTAGATGTACGGCTCTCGCGCTGTTTATTATACAGAGTTTACGGTTTTCTCAATGTTTCGGGGTAACCTATATGCACGACGGATATTTCGGCGCTCTGGTGCGCTCTGGAATAAATTGCTGTCCCAAACGGCGTTTTGTACTTTTTTGTGCATTACGGAATTTACTCAGGCGATGCTTTATTCCGGAAGGGAGGCGCTACCCCGTGAGAAGTAAGTGTGAGGTACGATGTGTTAGAGTAGGTATACATGGTGCAAGTTTGGGAGGGGAGGGAGGGGGGCAGGCTTCCGTATATTTATACACCACGAACACAAATACAGACACAATTTTCGAGATTGATCTGTAGCAGTAATAATGTAACTATGATTAATTCGGTTTCGAACCCGCATTACCTGTGTTTCAGTGAAAACACTCTCACAACAGAACAAACGCCTGTAATATGTAATCATTTAAATGTGTGGCACGAGACAGAGTAATGCAACAACCCGTAAAGGAAACGTGTACATTTTTATCACAGTGTGTCCAACCTATTCCGTCAATGTACAGCACAGTATGTAAGATATGCAGAACTATTGTCTTATCTGTACTATACAAAATGCCGACAACCATGATTACGGTAGATAATACAGCGACGCACCACACCTATGCACGCTCAGATTCCCAGTGGTTTGACGTGCTTCCGCGGCTGTGAAAATTCTAGCAACCAGGTCCATGAGAGTAATGACAAAAAAAAAAATGGCTCTGAACAGTATGGGACTCAACATCTGAGGTCATCAGTCCCCTAGACTTAGAATTATTTAAACCTAGCTAACCTAAGGACATCACACACATCCATGCCCGAGGCAGGATTCGAATCTGCGACCGCAGCAGCAGCAGCGCGGTTCCAGACTGAAGCGCCTAGAACCGCTCGGCCACATGGGCCGGCAGAGTAATGACAGGAGTCTCGTTAACTGGGCTCTTTACACGTTCTTCACAAGATGTCCACTGGTTTCGTATCTGGTGACTGAACTGCTACTCCAAACAACCCGTTGCTGCCCGAATGAAATGAATACTTGTATACTCTGCGACGAGCCACCGCAGACCTCGTATCCTTTACACCAATATACTCACAAGGACAACTCCCCATCGCACCAGTTATGTTGTCATAATTGCCAACAAAATGGTTCTATTCCGTACTAACTGAAATAATGCTATCATGAACAATCAGCTACCGGCTAGTATCCACTACGATTACAATCCATTGTATTAGAAGGTCATTACAACTGAAAAATGGAACAAGCACAGAGGAATAGGCCCACATGCCCGCAACGTATGATCTCTCGCATGACAGTTTGACTATAACGTCTTCCATACATCATTAGTATGAGATATCGCAGTGGCACGGATTGAGTCAGGTTAGAGTTGCTTTGTTGGTATATACATATTATTGTATTCATGCGTTTATCCCATCTGATACCAAACATTTATCATTATTCTGGTTAGTTTTAAGATGTCACAAACCCTCAAAAAACGCTGTGCATGAAACTTCCTGGCAGATTAAAACTGTCTGCCGGACCGAGACTCCAACTCGGGACCTTTGCCTTTCGCGGGCAAGTGCTCTACCAACTGAGCTACCCAAGCACGACTCACGCCCCGTCCTCACAGCTTTACTTCCGCCAGTACCTCGCCTCCTACCTTCCAAACTTTACAGAAGCTCTTCTGCGCACCTTGCAAAACTAGCACTCCTGAAAGAAAGGATACTGCGGAGACATGGCTTAGCCACAGCCTGGGGGATGTTTCCAGAATGAGATGTTCTGCAAGGTTCGCAGAAGAGCTTCTGTAAAGTTTGGAAGGCAGGAGGCGAGGTACTGGCGGAAGTAAAGCTGTGAGGACAAGGCGTGAGTCGTGCTTGGGTAGCTCAGTTGGTAGAGCACTTGCCCGCGAAAGGCAAAGGTCCCGAGTTCGAGTCTCGGTCCGGCACACAGTTTTAATCTGCCAGGAAGTTCCATATTAACGCACACTCCGCTGCAGAGTGGAAATCTCATTCTGGAAACGCTGTGCATGTTAATAAAAACTGTGTAACATGGTTAAAAGTTTTACAGTTTTTGGTTCAAACTGTTAGGGCATTACGAAGCAGGAAAACATGGACTGATTGAGACTACCGTAACTAGGTGCTAACAGTAACCCAGTCCATTATAATGTAGTATGCTACCTCCTGATTTTTTTATAATTATAAATATTATTCCCGAGTCAGTATCCCTTTTCTCAACAAATGCTAATCGTACAGGAATGAATGAGCTATCGTTTGAAAGGTTCTTACCCGGCTTCTGACACTGCAAACCGATTTTGCACTAAAACTTACAATTTGTGGAAAATTTTAACATATACTACTGGCCATTAAAATTGCTACACCACGAAGATGACGTGCTACAGACGCGAAATTTAACCGGTTGGAAGAAGATGCTGTGATATGCAAATGATTAGCTTTTCAGAGCATTCACACAAGGTTGGCGCCGGTCGCGACACTTACAACGTGCTGACATGAGGAAAGTTTCCAACCGATTTCTCATACACAAACAGCAGTTGACCGGCGTTGCCTGGTGAAACGTAGTCGTGATGCCTCGTGTAAGGAGGAGAAATGCGTACCATCACATTTCCGACTTTGATAAAGGTCGGATTGTACCCTATCGCGATTGCGGTTTATCGTATCGCGACATTGCTGCTCGCGTTGGTCGAGATCCAATGACTGTTAGCAGAATATGGGGTTCAGGAGGGTAATACGGAACGCCGTGCTGGATCACAACCGCCTCGTATCACTAGCAGTCGAGATGACAGGCATCTTATCCTCATGGCTGTAACGGATCGTGCAGCCACGTCTCGATCCCTGAGTCAACGGATGGGGACGTTTGCAAGACAACAACCATCTGCAGGAACAGTTCGACGACGTTTGCAGCAGCAAGGACTATCAGCTCGGAGACCATGGCTGCGGTTACCCTTGACACTTCATCACGCACAGGAGCGCCTGCGATGGTGTACTCAACGACGGAGCTGGGTACACGAATGGAAAAACGTCATTTTTTCGGATGAATCTAGGTTCTGTTTACAGCATCATGATGGTCGCATCCGTGTTTGGCGACATCGCGGTGAACGCACATTGGAAGCGTGTATTCGTCATTGCCATACTGGCGTATCACCCGGCGAGGTGGTATGGGTTGCCACTGGTTACACGTTTCGGTCACCTCTTGTTCGCAATGACGGCACTTTGAACAGTGGACGTTACATTTCACATGTGTTATGACCCGTGGCTCTACCCTTCATTCGATCACTGCGAAACCCTACATTTCAGCAGGATAATGCACGACCGCATGTTGCAGGTCCTGTAGGGGCCTTTCTGTATACAGAAAATGTTCGACTGCTGCCCTGGCCAGCACATTCTCCAGATCTTTCACCAATTGAAAACGTTCGGTCAATGGTGGCCGAGCAACTGGCTCGTCACAGTACGCCAGTCACTACTCTTGATGAACTGTGCTATCGTGTTGAAGCTCCATGGGCAGCTGTACCTGTAAACGCCATCCAAGCTCTGTTTGACTCAATGCCCAGGCGTATCAAAGCTGTTATTACGGCCAGAGGTGGTTGTTCTGGGTACTGATTTCTGAGGATCTATGCACCCAAATTGCGTGAAAATGTAATCACATGTCAGTTCTAGTATAATAGATTTGTACAATGAATACCCGTTTATCATCTGCATTTCTTATTGTTGCAGCAATTTTAATGGCCAGTAGTGGAAGAGACTTTCAATCATACAGGCAAAAGGGTAGACGATGCCCAGCTTCATACCTACATATTACGAAGCTAACACATTAATCACGAATAAGAGACTCCCTTTTGATATCTTATTACAGATGCTATTTTATTTGTTTTAAAGTACTTAATAACTAGCTGTCAGGGGGTAGTGTCACCTTGGCATCGCCAATGGTCCTCCCTTCATGGGAATAAGCTCTAGGTCATTAAGATTCTCCCAGCGGCTTGGACGACCGCCGGAAGGAGTTCATTGTAACTAGGTTGCGTATAGGGCACTACTTTTTTAACCATCGCCATGTAAGTGGCGCTCCCCCAACATTTTGTGCACATTGCGCCCAAGTTTTAACTGCCCGCCAATTCCTGGCGGAATGCCCATTTTTTAACTGTTTACGTTCCCGCTCGGGTTTGCCGTCTGAGGTATCCGCCATTTTAGCGAAAACAGTGGAGAACTGACACCTGTCAGAGTCACATGACTTCTGGGAAGAGGGAATCCTTGGGTTCGTGAAACAGTGGTGTCGCCGTGCTCAGGCTTCTGGTTATTAATTATGAATGAAGACTTCATTATACCCACAGTGTTGTTTCGTAGATTTTCTTTTGAATAACCCTCCTCATAATTTGTCCGGTCAGTTGTCTGCTGTGCCAACACCTCTCGGTGTGGTGTGTGCGTATAATTCACAGGGAAAACGTGGCACGACAGTTTCTCGTCGCGGCCTTCCTCGCTTCTCTGTACTTACGTTAGCGCCGCCCCACACCGCCTCGCCGCGCAGGCAGGCGACAGCGTGCGTCGTCCCGACGAGCAATTCGACTCCGCACTGGCCGGCCGCTGCAACAACCTGCGAACAAGGTAGCAAAGTGCGTATTACGTTCACAGACGTCGTCTTGTCTAACTTTCTTTGTGCTGTCAACGTATACATATAGTCAGAGGTTGTAAACTGTCTCATTCTGAAAGTCTACCATAATACATATCGAATACATACATACACATTGTTAAGAGTTTGACAGAGCACTGAAAGACCTTAGTCGAAACAATGCCCGGGAGTAGACAACATTCCATTAGAACTACTGACAGCCTTGAGAGAGCCAGTCCTGACAAAACTCTACCATCTGGTCAGCAAGATGTATGAGACAGGCGAAATACCCTCAGACTTCAAGAAGAATATAATAATTCCAATCCCAAAAAAAAGCAGGTGTTGACAGATGTAAAAATTACCGAACTATCAGTTTAATAAGTCACAGCTGCAAAATACTAACGCGAATTCTTTACAGACGAATGGAAAAACTGATAGAAGCCGACCTCGGGGAAGATCAATTAGGATTCCGTAGAAATGTTGGAACACGTGAGGCAATACTGAGCCTACGACTAATCTTAGAAAATAGATTAAGAAAAGGCAAGCCTACGTTTCTAGCATTTGTAGACTTAGAGAAAGCTTTTGAGAATGTTGACTGGAATACTGTCTTTCAAATTCTAAAGGTGGCAGGTGTAAAATACAGGGAGCGAAAGGCTATTTACAATTTGTACAGAAACCAGATGGCAGTTATAAGAGTCGAGGGGCATGAAAGGGAAGCAGCGGTTGGGAAGGGAGTGAGACAGGGTTGTAGCCTCTCCCCGATGTTATTCAATCTGTATGTTGAGCAAGCAGTAAAGGAAACGAAAGAAAAATTCGGAGTAGGTATTAAAATCCACGGAGAAGAAATAAAAACTTTGAGGTTCGCCGATGACATTGTAATTCTGTCAGAGACAGCAAAGGACTTGGAAGAGCAGCTGAACGGAATGGACAGTGTCTTGAAAGAAGGATGTAAGATGAACATCAACAAAATCA
This sequence comes from Schistocerca serialis cubense, assembly GCF_023864345.2. NCBI lineage: Eukaryota > Metazoa > Arthropoda > Insecta > Orthoptera > Acrididae > Schistocerca > Schistocerca serialis. The sequence goes on from NC_064645.1 coordinate 497,315,868, forward strand.
AAACGAGAATAATGGAATGTAGTCGAATTAAATCGGGTGATGCTACGGGAATTAGATTAGGAAATGAGACGCTTAAAGTAGTAAATGTGTTTTGCTATTTGGGGAGCAAAATAACTGACGATGGTCGAAGTAGGGATGATATAAAACGTAGACTGGCAATGGCAAGAAAAGCGTTTCTGAAGAAGAGAAATTTGTTAACATCGACTATAGATTTAAGCGTCAGGAAGTCGTTTCTGAAAGTATTTGTATGGAGTGTAGCCATGTATGGAAGTGAAACATGGACGATAAATAGTTTAGACAAGAAGAGAATAGAAGCTTTCGAAATGTGGTGCTACAGAAGAATGTTGAAGATTAGATGGGCAGATCACATAACTAATGAGGAGGTATTGAATAGAATTGGACAGAATAGAAATTTGTGGAAGAAGGGATCGCTTGGTATGGCATATTCTGAGGCATCAAGGGATCACAAATTTAGCATTGGAGGGCAGCGCGGAGAGTAAAAATTGTAGAGGGAGACCAAGAGATGAATACACTAAGCAGATTCAGAAGGATTTAGGTTGCAGTAGGTACTGGGAGATGATGAACCTTGCACAGGATAGAGTAGCATGGAGAGCTGCATCAAACCAGTCTCTGGACTGTAGACCACAACCACAACAACAACCACACCAAATTGTTAAGGGTCTGTGAAGAAACTGTTTTACTTACTTCCAACTAAAAGTCATCAGTTAGAAGTCGATGAAAGATGGGGATATATTTTGTCACTTTATATTTTTTCATTTTCCTTTAACGCATGTTATTAATTGTTTAGGTTTTAATCAATCACACTGTAATCTTCATCAGAGAGGGAGACGATAGGTCAACAATTCTGCAGTTAACACCGTATCTGTACTTCCTATAGAGACAGAGAGCAATGGGAAGCAGATGAAGGTAAAAAAAAAAAAAAGAGCTAAACGAACCGAATATAGCAGGTGCAGTATAAGTCACCTGTCCTGAGAATATCTACGTTGGTGTTCTACTTTCATGTACAGGATGGGGTAAATATTTGATGCATTCCAGAACAGGCTACCCAATTTATGTCATCCGCAGCCGAGACAGGCGATGTAAGTTATGTTTCCTATCCCGAGGCGAATGAAACGCTCTCTGAAAATGAGGAGGAGGAGGAGGAGGAGGAGGAGGAGGAGGAGGAGGAGGAGGAGAAAACACACCACGAAGAAATTATCCGAATGGGATGGAAACCGGTAGATTTGATGTACATGTACAGACAAACAAATCATTACGGTTACAGAAAAATTGGGACGATTTATTGAAGAGAAAGAACTTCGAAAATTCAGCAAGTCAGTAAAGAATTGGTCCACATTTGGCCCTAGTACATTAGTTATTCGGCTTTGCACTAATTGACAGAGTTATTGTTCGTCCTGAGGGATATCGTGCCAAATTCTGTCAAATTTGGCCTCGGATCTCGTTGTCTAGAGTATAATTCTCCTCAGCGCCAAGTCCCGCTTCGAACGTAGCCCCGATGATGCCTCTGACAGCGGTCGGAAACCAACCTGACTGTTGTCCCCTATATGGTCCGACAACCAGGAGTGATGGTGTGGGGTGACATTTTCATCTCACAGCAGGACCCTTTGGTTGCCATCCGCGGAACCCTTACAACACAGCGGTACCTGGACGCTATTCTACGCTCCGATTTGTTGCTCTTCATGGCAAGTCATCCTGGGCTTACATTTCAGCAAGATAACTTTAGGGAGATTCTACTGCTTCTCTTCGTGCTTGTGAAACCCTATCTTGGCCAGTAAGGTCGTCAGATCTCTCCCCAATTGAGAACGTTTGGAGTATTATGAGCAGGGCTCCCCAAGCAGCTCGAGACTTTGATGTTCTAAGACGCTAGTTGGACAGAATTTGGTACGTTATCCTCCAGGAGAACATTCAATAATTTTATCAGTCAATGCCAAGCCAAATAACCGCTAGCATAATGGCCAGCGGTGGGTCAACACATTATTGACTTCCGCAATTTGTGAAGGTCTTTCTCTAGAAGACATCAGCCAATTTTTCTGAAGCTCTAATCACATGTTTGTACATCACATCTTCTGGTATCTGTTCTTCTCGGATAATTCCTTCGCTGTGCGACTTTTTTGTTTTCGAGTGTATTTTTGGGGCAGTTTATTTTGTCCACCCGGTATATACAATGCTTCATTTGAACAGCTACAATCGTTTCCAATTTGTTTTCATTTTTTAACTATGACAATATTTTGGACTTTCATTTTCACCTCTGCAGCGGCTTTGCTTCCAAATTCTTCCGTTTTGCATTAATTAGTATGTGTTAATCGTCGCTGAGCTTCTTGGTTGCGCAATAAATTAATTAATCAAATACAGCAAACAACTACATTTTGTCTAGCTTCATTTACGCCAGGACGCGTTTCGTGTTTTCATCTATCTTCCACTGACGTAACACATTCTTATATTTAACATTAATACTGTTTCGTCGACAGCACTTCATACGCTGCAGAAGCCTTTTCTGCTGTAGCTTATAGCTCCTTATTTCGAATTTATAAGCGTAGCACATATTGACGTATCAACATATATACGAAGTATGTGAGGAAAGAAAATACTGCTTTTTATCAATCAATATTTTTTATTTTTTTCAAAGAAAAATATTGCACCCTTTAAAGCGGTTCCTACCGGCAGTTACACACCGGCGGAGTAGTTCCCAGTCTTGGTAGCAGCACTGAAAGGGCTCAACTGGTAGAGCCTTTAATATGTCAGTTACACTCTTTTGAATGTTCTCCAGTCTCAAAATTACCCCTTTTAAGACTTTTTCATTATTGAGAAAACAAAAAGTCACAAGGACTCAAATCAGGTAGGGGTCGTGGAAAAACAGGAATATCTTTTGACGTCAGAAATTATGTGATGGAAGTGGCCGTGTGACATGGGATGTTGTCATGGTGCAGCATCCACTTGTTTGCGATTTCTAGTCTCACTCGAGCCACTTTTTTCCTGAGCCTTTCGAGGCAATCTTTGTAAAACACCTTGTTGACAGTTTGTACTCGAGGAACAAATTATTTACGTATAATTCGAGCTTTTTTCGGTCGAGTTGATGTCTCAGTGCGCCACTCCTCACTTTGCAACTTTGTCTCAGGATCGTACTAAAAAATCCATCACACGACTGAACCATACTTGTTCATTGGTAATCCTCTCGGGATCAGCGCACACTACTTCGATTGTTGTCCTGCTCAACTGCGAGGTTTTTCGGCACCACTTTGGCACAAACCTGTGGCATGTGAATAGCTTTGGTCAAAATTTGATGTACAGTGGAAGTGTTTAGCAGGTCATCCGTCACTGTAATTGTTAAACGTCAGTCTCATCTCACAATAGCACGCATCCCTTCGACGTTCTCGTCTGTTTTTGAAGTTGAAGGTCTCCCAGAGCGAGGTTCACCTACAACGTGTTCTCGGCCTTCCAAAAACGAGTTATGCAAGAGAAAATCTTGTGCTCTCCATAAGTTATGCTCCCACAGACCCGTTTCCACTTTTGAAAGGTCTCACTCGCAGATTCCCCATGTTTAACACAAAACTTGATGGGATAACGTTGCTCTAAATTAGTTTGATTCATTTTCGTAACACGACAAAAACACACCTTCACTAGTGGCACTCTCAAAAAACACTTTGATGGCTGCATGGAGTTGAAACTCTGACTGTGCATATGGAAGGGATGAAAACAGCGGTCTACGCAAGTAGAACAATATGATGTTGCCAGACCGCTCGCAATGTTGGCAGTCTAATTACTTTTTTCACACGCCTCGTACATTCTGCAAACCAGTACACAGTCCATGACGCAATGAACATCGTACCATTATTATCCCAAAAGCTAACATGTTGTCTTCAGAGACAACTGTAGTCACTTGTTGTAAAACAGATTATTTTGTCCGTCTATACAGTTTTTTTTATGACCGGTTTTGTTTCTAAATGACTCATCCTCGTATCTGATTGTATAGGTTACAGTAGTAACCCGTCAAACGTATCACCAACTTGTTTATAAGTCGCACGATTTAATCTTGTAATCGATAAAGTCATATTTGAGGATGGTTCATGAGAAACCAAAACCGATCATTAAAGAAAATTATACTAACGTAGACGGACAACAAAACCTGTTATACAATAATATCGATGAACTCTATTTCATTTGCGAACAGTGAGGGAAATTGACTACATGGTTCTCTTACGTACTGTAATCTTTTAATCATATTCTCACGATCCCTACTGGAGATATAAGACAGTGACAGCATAATGGTCGCACCGTCTTTTTGTAACCAAGCTCTCTACACTTACCCAGCAGAGTTTGGCGAGAACTAAGTAGATTTTCCTTCACTGATTTGAGGCTAAGTGGGTGCTATGCACATAAAAGCGAAGGAGCTTAAAGTTACACAATAGAAGGCCCTTGATGAATTCAATATCTGGTCCAAAAACGTATTTATGAAGAATACAATGCTTTTACACAGAAAGTAATTTTTCTTCTAGTGATTTTTACTGTATAGAAAAATCTTTATGTTCTGTAATATTTGTTTTTACGCTCATTTGTATTTGTTTTCCTTACCTGTGTATGGCGTGTTAAGTATTCCACAGCTTTCTGTGTAATTTGTGATGTGTAAAACCAATCATCTCCGGCACATAAGTGTTTTATGAAGCTTCTTGGTTATTTTTCACGTGGGTTTCTGTAAGAATCACATTAGTTCTTCTAGCTATAGGATGGTGGTACATGCCTTTAACTCATCGTTTGCCAAATTGAGTGTGGAAATGACTGAGCAGATTCTCCGACGCAGCAATGTGGAACTGGAGAGAAAAATGTAACGATTCAGATGCAATGAAGAGTGCCGAATATCAAATCGGTTCAGTCTACTTAATATTCAATTACATATTAAGTAAGTGTAAAAAAGGACATTTACTGATTTAAAAAAAAATGGGTTCAAATGGCTCTGAGCACTATGGGACTTAACATCTATGGTCATCAGTTCCCTAGAACTTAGAACTACTTAAACCTAACTAACCTAAGGACATCACACAACACCCAGTCATCGCGAGGCAGAGAAAATCCCTGACCCCGCCGGGAATTACTGATTTTAACACAAACTAATAATTTATGAATAAAGAATAAAAACTCACTGACTACGTGACACTCAGTGGTGAATCAGGTTGTAGCGGAAAAGTGGATGGGAGAGGGGGAGACAATATACACTAATGTGCCAAAAAATTATAAACTCTGTGCACCGGGAGCTGAATGCCGTCTAGAGGCGTTGCAAGCAGGTGATGTGGCAACGAAGGTATGTGAGTGGAACAGAGACTACGGTCCGCAAACGGAAATGCACAGACGTAAGAGGTTTTGATCCACCGCCTGGGAACGAGCATTTAGGAGCTTTCCGCCTCCTACTACCGTGTCCATGTATAGAGAATTCTTGAAGGACGGCGGAACCACGACAAAGAGTTCAACGTCAAAAAAATGGTTCAAATGGCTCTGAGCACTATGGGACTTAACTTCTAAGGTCATCAGTCCTCTAGAACTTAGAACTACTTAAACCTAACTAACCTAAGGACATCACACACATCCATGTCCGAGGCAGGATTCGAACCTGCGTGTTCAACGTCCTTGCCTTACCGAAGTACGTGGAGGTCGGGAGCTTGTCCACTCTGTAAAAGCAGTACAGGCGGTGATCCGTGGCAGATCTGACGGGAGAGTACAATGCTGATGCAGGCACAAGTGTTTCGTGCCACTACGTTGGTCATTGTGCTCAATATCAGACGATCCCTACGTATTTCCGTGTTGGCCCAATGACATCGTCAGCCACGACTGCAGTGGGATCACCAAATCAAACTGATCTGAACCGGATGGGATACATCTGGGAAGTATTAGCTGCCAGCTCCGCATACACAAAGCACCGGTTCGTGATTTACGGAAATTGCCTGACCTATGCGTAGACGTCAGCAAACCTACCGACTACTTTTCGAATCAATGCCACGCAGAATCGGAATTGTGTTGCAATCCCAAAGTGAACCAACAGGCTATCAAGCAGTGCTCATAATGATTTGGTTCATTATTGTAAGACAGGTTATGCGAGGACAACAAGTAGCCTTTCAGTGAAGTAACAGAAACGCCTGAGATGATTAGTACAGAACTTTTCTAGTTCCTTTTACTACGTCATCCCAGCACTTCCTGCTGGTAGCGAAGATGAGAAAGTGAATCGACATTGGAGTTGTGAAGGTGGAAATTCATCCTCGTAACGATGTGAGAGTACCATGCAGTTTTTACATCACGAGTTCATGGAAGGACTTACACACACACACACACACACACACACACACACACACACACACACACACACACACACACACGGTGCTCCAAGCTTTCATTCAGAAGCAGCTATTCCAGAGGCGCGAACAAGTAATCGGGGCACGAAGGCCGCGCAGCCGTGGCACGCGCTGAATGTGCCGCTGTGTATGCCTCACGCGTTGCACTTTAGCAGGACGTACCAGTGACACAGTGCGGCAGGAATGCGGCTAGAGCCCCTCAAGGCACAGGCACGCGCCGTGCTAAGACTTTACATTACGCTGTAACCGCTGATTCACTTCCCGACAGACACCTCGTGCTCACTCTTCGACGCCTAGGTGGCTTTCCAGACGCGCGGACGGTCTGTGAGCGCTGAAAGTTGACAGTCACTCTGCCACTCGAACCATGACACGAATCCTTCATAGCACTTAATGTTAAATACTATAGTGCTGTTATGACAAAATAGAAGTGATTATTTTTGGTGGAAACACAACTAGAAAAATCTCGCGCAAAATTACTCTTTTGGATCGGAAGTAAAATGCTACGCGGGCAGATAGCTAAACACGTTTAAGAAAGTTGCACAAAAATTATTCTACGCCAAGCAATCGTCGGCTACCATACACAACCGACCCAACGAGATTACCACTTCCCCAACCGGCCGGAGAAATAATTTTTGTCAAGCTTCGTAAAATACTTTGATGCAATGTTGACTAATTGCTCAATAAGACGATCTACAGTCTGCATTAGGCAGTCAAGCATGGCTTGCGCTAAAAATCTTCCGTAGATAAGCGAACAACCTCTGGAGGTCAGCAAGGGACTGTGGCGACGGCATTTGAGTTGGCTCTTGAGCGTTTCTTGTTTTTCCAGACAGACATCCGACAGGGCGCAAATTCTTCTCCCTGGCCACGTGGTATATTACAATTACTCGCTCATTACGCTCGAACGGTCATGGTGGGCTTTACTTATCGTCTAATGAACAAAATATTAGCGTATGAGTTTCAGAGCAGCTTTGTGACTGAAGAGATCCTGCCAAACCAGCAAGTCATTCTTAACACAGCGAAATCTCCAGACATAAAAGTAATATCTGCTCACGTCAAGTGAGTTTTGCCGGCCGCTGTGGCGCTTCAGTCCGGAACCACGCGGCTGCTACGGTCGCAGGTTCGAATCCTGCCTCGGGCATGGATGTGTGTGACGTCCTCAGGTTAGTTAGGTTTACGTAGTTCTGAGTCTAGGGGACTTATGACCTCGTATGTTAAGTCCCATAGTGCTCAGAGCCATTTGAACCATTTGGAGAACGTCAGAAGTTCCTTCAAGCTACTTTCAGACGACGCTGTTATACAGGATGTCCCCGGAGGAATGGTCAGTTTTCAGGATATGACCGAAACGATCTTTCGCAGCACGAAAGTGTAGCAAACATGTGCTCTGAAATGCATATCTTCAGAGTTACAAGAACTACATCTTCGATATTGTGGAACAAGTTTCTTCCACTGCGAGCTCTTTGCTTTCCATTCTGCGAGTGGTGGTAGTCCAGTAGACATTGGTTTCGAAGTGCATGCTTTAAGAGCTATGGGCACTTTATCATCTTCGCTAATGTGAAATGTTCCTTCTACTGAACAAATGCTCAAAGCTCTTAAAAGCATGCATTTTAGAGTCTGTGACTACTAGAACTTTTAGCTTCGAATTATCGTTCCTCTACTATCCCGGAATACTGACCATTCCTCCTGCGACATCCCATACACAGACAAGTAGCACCGGTAGAAAGCTGTAGCGAAATGCAAGGAGACTTGCGGACGATCGACGGTATGTACAGGATTTGGCAGTTAAACCTCAAAATTAAAAAATAAATAAATGAAGTGTTAAGCATACATTGGCGACTACAACATTGCCGAACACCCACGTAAAACTAATCGCAGGAAAGGCAAATGCTTCTTCAGGATGTGCAATCCAGTCACAAAAGAGGTTGTTTAGGAAACTATCGTTCGAGCAATATCTAAACGTTGCTCGTTAGTCTGAGATCCGTACCAGATTCAGTATTTTCTTTTTCCTCTATCAATCCTAGGAAGAGCAGCGCGTTTCGTTACAGATTAATTTAGTAAGCGCGAAAGGCTTCATGGAGAAGTTCCCCCTACTCCAGTGGTAAACACTATAACAGAGGCGTTGTGCATCACGATACTGGGGGACTGATGACCTTAGCTGTTTAGTCCCCCTTAAACATCCCAACAACCACCACCACCACCACCACCACCACCACCACCATCACGATATGATTTACTGTTAAAATTCCAAGAGCATTAGCTTCTAGAAGAGTCAACTAATATATTGGTTTCTCTTACGTAAATCTCGTGGAAAGACAACGAAGGTAAAATTAGTGAGATTCGATTTCATACCGACATTGTCTTTTTATGCTCTTCACGAGTATGCTGCCAGATATCATCGTCTTCACTACACGATACTTCGGCGATCCATCTGGCCGCCATCTTCAGTCCACAATCACGCCGGCGTGATTGTGTACTCAACGGTCGCACCTGAAGATGACAGCCAGATGGATCGCCGAAATATCGTGTAGTGAAGACGATGATATCCGGCAGCTTACCGGTGAAGAGCATAAACGTGTAAGACGCCAGGAAAAATCTGCGGAATCGCATGAACTGTCTTTCTTCCCGAGCAGCATTTGCGACTGGAACAGGAATAGGGGGTGAGAAACATTGACAGTAGTACAAGTATAGAAACCCGAACAATAGGGGGCTGACGTACTCGGACATGTATTGAAACTATCAAACAGTACACTGATAATGGCTAGGCACTAGCCGAAATCTAGATTTGCTTTAATAAAGCTTGAAAGGAAAGGACGACTGATTGCTGTCCTCTCTTCTGAAACACCTACCACAGTTGTTTAACTTACATGCCACCTTATATGAACATAATGGCACTGCCATATTGTCTCTTTCTACAGTGCCGGCAGGCTTGTAACGTGTCGCTGAGCAAGCAAAATCCACAAACGGCGAAAACGCTTCTGTTCGGCAAACTGTGACTCCCCGGCAGCACTGTATCGCACTGTAGCTGAATCTCCTCACTGTGGATAAGACAGCACATACCTAGTGCATCTCGGTTCCTTTGTGTGAATGAGATTCATCTGACAGGCCGTCGAGCATACGGAGGAACCTCTCCGAGATGACACGAAATTCGACGGGAGATATAGGCTGCGCCCAAGGAACTATCTTGAGTTCTCTAGCTACGGTAGGTGCTGTTCTGGTTGGACGTTTTTGTTCGTATAAGATAAAACACCAATCCTGACAGTTATAGCATGGGGCTCAACCTTGCCCCTAAATGTTAAGTCCTCCGCGCTTCTCCACAGCTGGTAAGCAATACTACGGGCGGCATTCAGCAGCAGAAAATTTCTAAATAGCTCTAAACAATCCCGAAGCGCATAAGTACTGGTTCGATTACAAGTTATTTACAACCCACGAAATGAACTATTTCATTTTATGCATATTTTGAAGTTGTGAACATGATAGGTCTCTATTTTCGTGTTTTATTGAATTACACGACGCATTTCGAACCTTGTGGCTCCATCGTCAGATGCAAATTGTCTTAATACATTACTAACATATTAAACGGCTAGCAGCTCACAACATAGAAACAGAGACCCATAAATTCAAGTGGAGTGCGTGAAGTAACATGCCCCATTTGATCTGCCTACTACATAGGGAAAACAGGTAGAAGTTTCAAAAACCTCTTCCAACAACACATGAATGCTGTCCAACTCAACCACTCTGGAATAGCAGTCATTGCACGATATATGCTGGAAACCAACGCATTATCAACAGCAATGGAAACAGTTTGGTAGTACTAAACAATGAAACCAATGGTAAGACCTAAATCACTTAGAACAACTGGAAATATACCTCTATAAAATCGAAAAGCCGGTATCAACGTTGAAAAAGCAAACATATTTACTTCCTTGCATACGTAAATTTATTTACACCTCAGATCTCTTACACTACATATTCACTTCCTCTTTGGTCATCTCATGTCAAACTGCTTCTGTGAAGTGTGCTGGAAAGTGTAACCAAGTACCCGCCTTGACTGACGATGTGTGATTACAGAACGGATAAACTAACATCCGCTGGCATTAAAACTTTAAAAAGGGTCCTTGAAATTTTCGGTCAGTTTTTCAGTGTTCTTCACTGTTTCTCATCATACTTGATGCGCGAAATACAAAACCTAAAATCTAACCTTATGATAAGTGGAACACATATTTCGCATCACCCCACCCAAGAATAGGAGTAAATGATATATTAAGACAATTTGCGCCTAACGCTGGACCCACAGGGTACTAAATGCATCGTGCGGTTCAGTCGAGCACGAAAAAATTGTGACTGAAGGCGATGTTCAACTTCCTGCAGTTATAGAATTGAAGAAGTATCTGATATCTAGGCGATGCACTTCACAGTAGAGCAAAAAATAGCATCAACATAGTTATGCAAAGAGTTAACAGTTTTACGGTGTGCAAGAAGCGTTCAAGATTAAACAATACCTTAGTGCTTCATACGTGTGCTGCTGTTGCTGTTACTGAAAGTTAGATACGGTGTGATGACGTTGTCTAGTACTTCCGAACAGCACCAAGTTGATGTAAATGTGCTCACTCGAGGACTGGTCAACTATTTTGTCTTACGTCACGCAATAAGGAACTGTAAAAATGTATGAGGATGACATCCACTAAGTCAGCAAATGATCGCCGGCACGTATTCTGTCCCTCGTAGAATAAATTCTGGCCATCAGCTTCTACCTCCACAGCTGCAGCGAAACTACGATTTCACGAGCTCCGTTACGGAGGCAGAATCTGTACGGAGAACACTGATAAGGAAACAGCGAGGTTAGGTAATTAATTTGGTCTTATATTTTTACAGTATATGAAGTGCTACTACATGTGTAATAACGCAAATCGAATACTTATATTGATGAAGATACTCTGCTATCCTGCAAGATTAATTCCCCCGCCCTGCGTATGGCGAAAACAGTAATTCATTTGGACCACTGTTGCGTCTTTCGAAGTAAAAAGCTTATTAACTTGCAGATCCACCACTCCTGCATTCCAAGCTGGGATAAATAAGTCCTATAGGAAAAATATCGTGCTCGACAGCATCAGATCACAGGGGAAATCGCTCGTGTACGACTCTTTCAAGATGCAGTTTTCCCTTAATGCTATCGACGACCACAAATGCACTATGGTTTCATAAAACACAAATTAAAACTAGCAACACGATAAAGACTCTATGGTTTTTCCTTCTTACAACACTGCCTATGGCTGGCCATAGTGGCCGAGCGGCTCTAGGCGCTACAGTCTGGAACCGCGCGACCACTACGGTCGCAGGTTCGTATCCTGCCTCGGGCATGGATGTGTGTGATGTCCTTAGGTTAGTTAGGCTTACGTAGTTCTAAGTTCTAGAGGACTGATGACCTCAGCAGTTACGTCTCATAGTGCTCAGAGCCATTTGAACTATTTTTAGTACTGCCTACGGAAATTGCAAAGATAAATCGCCTTCGATCCATTAGCCAGTTTTATTGAATGAACACTACAAGAAATTGCATTTTTCTTGTGCTAAATGAGTAGGTAAAAATAAAAAGAAGAGCTGCAACTATGACTGTCTGTTCTGTACGAGTAGTCTGACAAGGAGCCTTCTTACGGACTGGTCCTCTCCGATTTGCTTAATAATTCTAGTATTTGAACTTCAATGCCCCGGCATGTTTAGTAAATCAATTGTCAAAATGACTGTAAAAAAATCTACTTCAAAGATTATATGATTTCCAAGCGCAGGTAAGTACAAATAATTTCCGGCTTTTAAACAAAATGATCGCAGCTGATTCTATAGCGTCAAATCTAGTTATCACTAACTCGCTGGTTCTATTTTCGCTAGTAGCTACCGTTTTTTTAATTTCTTTTAAATTGCCTATTTACTATCAAATGAAAATGTTAAACAACAGATAGAAGACTATAATATTTTATTTTTAACTGCTCATCAAATGAAAATAAAATTTGATACCGGATACAAAATCCCCCACTGTTAAATGAAATATACGAGGGTTGGAACTTGTTGTTCATTTTTGACACACAACCTACGACCAGCCAAGAGACAGAAGTGATGACACTTTCTGCAGGACCTGACCATCATTTTGTAGTACAATGCTCAAGCATGTACAGTGCAAGCTGTTACTGATTTGTTTGATTGATGGGGCTGCTAAGTGCTATACCACCTACTGCACTCCCCTGACTTAAGCCCCCCTGAGTTCAACTCCATTTCTAAACTTAAGGAAACACTTTACGACATTCGCTTCAGAACTGCTACAAATTCGTAGGGCAATAGACCGCGCCGCTCTAACTGTCAACACAACTGGCGCTGTTAAGAGTATCCTACGACGTCCACATCGCTGGCAACGGGTTATACACAATACTGGTGACTACTTTGAAGGTCGGTAAAACTTTGAAACACGTATGTAATTTGTACGAGCTGTAAATAAATAGTTGCCACTATTAAAATTCCGACCCTCGTATTATATCAATAATACTGTTCAATTATTGGAAATTCAAGTAAAATTCCCATTTTATGTTTCGCGTTTTTGTAACAAATTTTAATTTACTGTGAACATTCCCGTTTTATTGTGGCCGTGGTAGTCTAGCGGGAAGTACACTAGACAGCACCCTTGGAGATCGTACGTTCAATCTCGGATTAGGGAGAGGATTTTTCGTCGTTCCAGTCCCTCCAGGACGGCCGACGTGCATTCAGCCTGCTATCAAATGAGCGCCGGGGATCTTTCCCCGCGGTAAAAGGTGGTCGCGGCAATGGGACCGACATTCTCCCCTCCTACAAAGGCTGCGCTACACCTGCAGTCAAGCCAATAAGCCTGGTCACAATCTTGAGCTACACTTTTTTATAGGCATTTTATTTAAAATAAAAATGTGTTTGATTAAAATTATGATCCCGTCTTTGTGAACATTTCCGTCTGATAAAAATATCGTTTAAAAAAGGGCAAAAAAGTTGCTACTGTGGAGAATCGCACCAGCGTCTTCGCTATTACTAGACTATCCAATGTTATCCGATCAGCCACAGGCCATTTTCTTAACATGCTTGAAATCTTTTGTACTTAACTGCGCTCGGAAATCTTCTAATCTTAAAAGGCAATATTTATAATATCTATTAGAACTGCAACATAATGCTTTAGGAGACTGATATACGGGCTCTAGTCTTCAGATCCGTTAAATTTGAAGAAAACCAAAGAGCCTCAGTCTGCATGGTCCCCTTGTAATCTATATTTTTCAAGGCAATAATTAAAGTACCGTCACTAATTTTTAGTTGTTTGCAGGTACATGCCTGAAGTCCTGGTACAGACTTAACTATGCACGCCGACTCCCGTAGCAGCGGCCAGGAGAACCAAATCATAGTGACGCCGCCAATAGATAAATTGGAGATGGACATCGCCACTATGTTTTGGCTTCTCTGGAGGTGTGCTACAGTAGTGTGGTGTGCGGATTACAATCTTTACCAGGTCTTCGAGCATGTACCTGCAAAAAACTAAAAATTAATGACGGTACTTTTATTTATTTAGAATGATAATTAATACTATGTGCCTACCTCTTGTAGCGCTATAGAGTCACACTATCGTGCTTATGAAGGATGGTTACAGTTTACACGTCCCGTCGATATAGTAATTAAAGAGCACAAGAAACGGAAACACATGGGGAGAAAAGTGGGTGTAGCTTCTATTAAGCAATCATCCCAACATTCGCCCGAACTTATTTAGGGAATCCTACATACACTACTGGCCATTAAACTTGCTACACCACGAAGAAATGCAGATGATAAACGGGTATTCATTGGACAAATATATTACACTATAACTGACATGTGATTACATTTTGCCGGCCGAAGTGGCCGTGCGGTTAAAGGCGCTGCAGTCTGGAACCGCAGGACCGCTACGGTCGCAGGTTCGAATCCTGCCTCGGGCATGGATGTTTGTGATGTCCTTAGGTTAATTAGGTTTAACTAGTTCTAAGTTCTAGGGGACTGATGACCTTAGCAGTTGACTCCCATAGTGCTCAGAGCCATTTGAACCATTTGATTACATTTTCACGCAATTTGGGTGCATAGATCCTGAGAAATCAGTACCCGGAACAACCACATCTGGCCGTAATAACGGCCTTGATACGCCTGGGCATTGAGTCAAATAGAGCCTGGATGGCGTGAACAGGTACAGCTGGCCATGCAGCTTCAACACGATACCACAGTTCATCAAGAGTAGTGAATGGCGTATTGTGACGAGCCAGTTGCTCGGCCACCATTGACCAGCCGTTTTCAATTGGTGAGAGATCTGGAGAATGTGCTGGCCAGGCCAGCAGTCGAACATTTTCCGTATCCAGAAAGGCCCGTACAGGACTTGCAACATGCAGTCGTGCATTACCCTGCTGAAATGTTGGGTTTCGCAGGGATCGAATGATGGGCTGAGCCACGGGTCGTTAACACATCTGAAATGTAACGACCACTGTTCGAAGTGACGTCAATGCGAACAAGAGGTGATCGAGGCATGTAACCAATGGCACCCCATAACATCACGCCGGGTGATACGCCAGTAAGGCGATGACGAATACACGCTTCCAATGTGCGTTCACCGCGATGTCGCCAAACACGGATGCGACCATCATGATGCTGTAAAACAGAACCTGGATTCATCCGAAAAAATGACGTTTTGCCATTCGTGCACCCAGGTTCTTCATTGAGTGCACCATCGCAGGCACTCCTGTCTGTGATGCAGCGTCAAGGATAACCACAGCCATGGTCTCCGAGCTGGTAGTGCATGCTGCTGCAAACGTCGTCGAACTGTTCGTGCAGATGGTTGTTGTCTTGCAAATGTCCCCATCCGTTGACTCAGGGATCGATACGTGGCTGCACGATCCGCTACAGCCATGCGGGTAATATACCTGTCATCTCGACTGCCAGTGATACGAGGCCGTTGTGATCCAGCACGGCGTTCCGTATTACCCTCCTGAACCCACGGATTCCATATTCTGCCAACAGTCATTGGACCTCGACCAACGAGAGTAGCAATGTCGCGATACGATAAACCGCAATCGCGATAGGGTACAATCCGACCTTTATCAAAGTCGGAAACGTGATCGTACGCGTTTCTCCTCCTTACACGAGGCATCACAACAACGTTTCACCAGGCAACGCCGGTCAACTGCTGTTTGTGTATGAGAAATCGGTTGGAAACTTTCCTCATGTCAGCACGTTGTAGGTGTCGCCACCGGCGCCAACCTTGTGTGAATGCTCTGAAAAGCTAATCATTTGCATATCACAGCATGTTCTTCCTGTCGGTTAAGTTTCGCGTCTGTAGCACGTCATCTTCGAGGTGTAGCAATTTCAATGGCCAGCAGTGTACATTTGACCGGTTATGGATTTGAGTACAGCTGCTCCCGAATATTCGTCAAATGCCTCATCCCCTGTGGCACATCGGTCGACCTCTTTGGGCACGAGCTATCTTCAGCGAAACGAGCCGAGACGAGTCTAAATCGCAAACAGCAAGAGAGTCACGATGGCTCCCTACCACTGGACCAGCTACAGAGATGAGCGGGCCAGCTCTCGGCTTGTGTCTGCGCGGTCCGGACGGCCCGTTACTTTCCGGTCCGATGGCTCCACGCCGCTAGCCTAGCTAGCGCCGGCCTGCCCATCTGCATCCCGCCCGGCCACCGGAGAGGTACCCACCGGGGTGTCTGGAAACCACACACTGTATCAGCTTCGTGGTAAAGCTGTCCCCGCTACGTGCTGCTCCCTTCCTGCTACGATCACAACCTCAATAGACAGCAACGGAACCATGAACAAATTACGAACTGGCGTAATATCTGAGCAACGACTGTACAATACTTGCATTGCACGCTGATTAACCTGAATATTATGATAGCCACTCTCATTGCACATTCGATCAGCTTTGGCACGCAAACAGTTGCAGTCGTCGTGGCACGCATTCTACTGTCAGCCGCTGCGCACAACGTACGTGACGGGAATACGGCACAGGAGTAAGATTGTAGAATGAAGGCTTTCACGACCGGGTGGCAGCGCAGTCCTGGACGAAACTTATATCAACAACCAAAGGATTAAGACGCGCACTGTGACGCATTCTAGAGGATAAGTATACGTGTCATTCCAAAAACGTTGCCATGTATGCTATCTAAACACATCAAATCACGTCGAGTAAATTTGGGCGTAACATTGCAGAGCGATATGAAGTCGGACAAGCATTAATGGCAGTTGTGGGGAAGGCGGATAGTCGTCTTCGGTTCATTGGCGGAATTTTGGGAAGATGTGGTTCATCTGTAAAGGAGACGGCTTATAAAAAACTAATACGACCTATTCTTGAGTACTACTCGAGCGTTTGGGATCCCTATCAGGTCGGATTGAGGGAGGACATAGAAGCAATTCAGAGGCGGGCTGCTAGATTTGATACTGGTAGGTTTGATCATCACGCGAGTGTTACAGAAATGCTTCAGGAACTCGGGCGGGAGTCTCTAGAGGAAGGGAGGCGTTCTTTTCGTGAATCGCTACTGAGGAAATTTAGAGAACCGGCATTTGAGGCTGACTGCAGTACAATTTTACTGCAGCCAACTTACATTTCGCGGAAAGACCACAAAGATAAGAGAGATTAGGGCTCGTACAGAGCCATATAGGCAGTCATTTTTCCATCGTTCTGTTTGGGAGTGGAACAGGAAGAGAAGATGCCAATTGTGGTACGAGGTACCCTCCGCCACGCACCGTATGGTGGATTGAGGAGTATGTGTGTAGATGTAGAAATCATCTCACTTCTTTAACGTGCTGATACAGAATAGTTCATCTGTTCGCGCGGTATCAGTAGCTGCTGTAAAAAAAAATTGTTTATATTTATACTACGTATCGCAATGTTTTCAAAGCTACAGGATCTCGTTCCGTCGGGTATCGGCTCTCTTCATTGGTTATCGCGAGGAATTATCGATAAATTCTTTTGTAATTTTAACATAGGGTTCAGTTATATAACTGAAAATTCATTTTCAGGTAACAGCTGTGTGAAACGCTGTTGTATATAATTCTATCATATCACGTCTGAGAAAGTTACTTAAATTTTATTTAAATACATCTAAACATATGCAAAAATGTAAATTGTAATTCAGTTATTCAGAAAGGTTATTTTTCGGGACACTTGATGTAATATCTTTGCGTTACATAAATATCGCTGACAGTACGCCATCTTCAGCGATCGCCTTTGTGTTGAGTGTGTTGATTCAGAACGAAAATGAACTTAACCTGAACCCATTGTGAAGTTTACTTCTGAAGTCAAAAGTAATTAACAGCAAATAAATGCGTCTGACGAAAATGGAAGACAAAGAGGTAATCAAAAATCATCAGTTCCACTTGCAATCTACACAAATTACGAACGCCATAGGACCATCATGGAGGCTAGAATCAACTTCCGTGGTGACGAACAAAAGATAAGTAAAATAAAGTATAATACCTCCCTTTCCTTAATGGACATACTATATGTTGCACATCAGTTGCACGTCTGGGTACAGCATAAAATCATATTTACTGAGCTACTAATATAAGTTTCATGCTGTAAACTACTACTTCAATGAGTTTTTTCATCGTGATACACGTATCGTTTTGTCCAGTTAAAATTTTGTCTATGATAAGGTTTCTCGCCTGCTGCTTGCTTACGAGGAGGCGATCAATAAGTAATGTAACGCTTTTTTTCTCAGCCAATTCATGTTTAAAAAATGCGGATTTTGTTGTGGGACCATCATGAAATACTCCCGCTTCAGCACCTATCGTTTCATGAAGCTCCGACAAATGGCAGCGCTATATGTAGTCTCCAAACTGGCGTCGGTAACGGAGATGCGTTCCAAGCAAAGAGCTGTCATTGAGTTTCTATTGGTGGAAAACAAGAGCATCGCAGATATTAATAGGCGCTTGCAAAATGTCTACGGAGACTCGGCAGTGAACAAAAGCATGGTAAGTCGCTGTGCGAGGCGTCTATCATCACCGCAACAAGGTTTCGCAAGTCTATTCGATCTCCCGCCTGCCGACCGGTCGCACAGAGCTGTGACTCCTGCAATGCTCTCCGCGCAAGAAAAAGTTCGAAACCGGTAAAGTCACAGTGACGATCTTCTGGAACTCTGATGGGGTTATTATGTTTAATGTCCTCCCTGATAGTGCAAAGATCATCTTTAGCGTATTCGTCGCCACAAGAAATGCAAACGAACTTCTCCGTGTCCATAACTCAAGGTCTCATGTAAGTCTGCGCACACGAGAGGTGGTCAAAAAAACTTCACTGGACTGTTCTCACTCATCCACCCAACTGCCCGGATCTTGTAGCTTCCAACCTCCATTTGTGTGGCCCAATGAAGTGCGCACTCCGCGGGAAACAGTACATGGATGATGCGGAGGTTATTGATGCAGCAAGACATAGGCTCCAACCTAGACCAGCGGAGTGGTATCATGCGAGCAGACAGGCCCCTCCCAGTAGAGTGGCGTAAGGCTGTCGCATTGATCGGAGATTACGTTCAAAAATAGGGTTTTCTAGCCAAGAGAGTGGGGAATAATATAGTTTGCTGGAATCCTGAATAAAACGAACCTGTTTTCAGAAAAAAAGTGTTTTGCATTACTTACTGAACATCCCCCGTAAAGTGGGATTGTAATATATGCATGTACATTCTACGTCTGCATCTACAAACGAAAATGTATCTCATGGAGTGTGGCGGACGATACTTACTGTACCACTGTCCTTTCCCTCATTTGGCTTACCAGATTGTCTGCGGGAAGAACGACTGTTGGTAAGCCTCCACGTGAGCTCGAACCTTTCTATTTTTACTCCCTGGTCTTTTCGCCAGGTATTTGTAGGAGAAAGCAATACATTCTTGCTACCTCTTCATTTGTGCTTAACTACTGCAGCCTAAATTTATTTGAACTTGCTTATTGTATTCAGGTCTTTTGTCTTCCTCTACAGTTTCTATCCCCTTACTTTCATTACAAAAACGATTCCTTCATGCCTTAGGATGTGTGCTATCAATGAACCCCTTTCTTAGTAAAGTTTCTTTCTTTCGGAATTCGGTCCAATAACGTCTCAATTATTCTATCTCACCATGTAATCTTCACCATTCTTCTTTAGTATCACATTTCGAAGTCTTCTTTTATCTTAATTTTATCCATTGCTGCCAGTGTTTTTTCGTGGCTGTATTACTTTCGTAAAATAAGAACTGCCTTCTGTCACAACCGTGATTTTACTTCAGTGCAGGATGCATTTCGATCCCTGGGGCTCATGTTCAGGTACTCAGACAGTCTACAGCGATTTTTCTCCAGATTTAGGTTAATTGTGTTCCTGGTAAGATTATAATGCTGCATCACAAAGTACACACTCTGAGTATAAATTTACAAAACTAACACAAGTCGAAAAATAACTGTTTCCAGCAGTGGCTACTTGTTTCTGAAATACATGTAGCCACAACTGGAAACAGTAAGTTATTTTTCGGTTTGTATTAGTTTTGCAAACTCATATTCACAGTGTATCATTTTGTAATGCACCATTGCAATATTACCAGGACCAGAATTAACCTAAATCTGGAGAAAAAAAGTCGCTGTAGACTGTCAGAGAACCTAAAGATGAGCCCCCGCAAGGTTCGAAATGCATCGTGCATTGAAATAAAATCAAGATTGTGAATGAAGTCAGTTCTTTATATTACTATATTATCTTCGCGCCTATTATCTCCCTGCCAGGGCTGCTTATTGTCCACTTTTCACTTCCGTACAAGGGTTCAATGCAGACGAATACCTTGAGAAAATATTTCGACAGAGAACGGGAAAGGTGAAAGTCTGAGGGCGCAAGATCTGGTGAATATGGTGGGCGCAGAATGACTTCCCAATATTCCTGTGTAGCATATTTGTCAGTCTAGCACAACGCGGGCAGGCGTTATCGCGAAGTAACATCACTTTACGCACTCTTCCTGGTAGTTTCTCTTGGACTGCGTCTACAAGACGTTGACAATAAATGTCAGCAGTGATCGTTAGACCTAGAGGAAGAAATTCGTAGTACACCACACCGTCACTGTTCCACCAGGTCTTTGTACGGGGAATTTCTGCACTGCTTAGCCTTTCCTCATGTTAGCGTAAAGACACCATTTCATTTCTCGTCACCAGCAAGGATACAGAATATAAATGATCGGTGTCATTCATGAGCCAATTGATGACGAGCGAGCAGAGATGCATATATGGCCACCAGCCCGTTTCTCTGACTTTGGCTTAGAGTGTGGCGTACCACATTTGTACACTGATGCGGATCATTGTGGATTAATACGTTCAAACGCTCTTCATCAAACTCCGAAGGTCTTCCTGAAAGTGGAGAGTACTACAGGTCAAAACGATCCTCCTTAAAACGCGAAAGGCATTTCCTTCTGTGCTCTGATCAATGGCAATATCCCAATAAACAATGCCTATATTTCTGGCTGTCACCGGTGTGGCCGTGCGGTTCTAAGCGCTTCAGTTTGGAACCGCGTGACCGCTACGGTCGCAGGTTCGAATCCTGCCTCGGGCATGGATGTGTGTGATGTCCTTAGGTTAGTTAGGTTTAAGTAGTTCTAAGTTCTAGGGGACTGATGACCTCTGAAGTTAAGTCCCATAGTGCTGAGAGCCATTTTTTTCTGGCTGTCACCCTTCTACAGAACTCAAACAGCATAATATGTGGGAAATGTTCCGATTTCTCCACTTGGCACTCACTATCTCCAAATGACAAAATGTAAACTCAGATAGCAACAGTGAACTTCAACAAAAAATTACAATCCATAAATAAACACACTGAAACCGGAATACCATCACAAAAAACAAAAACGCTACTAACTTATGCAGCAACCTAATATTTCTTCCACATTTCCCGGTTTGCAAAGTTATGGTTTGCCACCTGAGCTCTCAATATTCTTAAATGTGCTCCTATTATCTTGCTCTAGGTGGCCCCATTAACGTAGCCATGATTGAGTTGTTGTTGTTGTTGTCTTCAGTCCAAACACTGGTTCGATGCAGCTCTCCAAGCTACTCTATCCTCTGCAAGCCCCTTACCTCCGAGTAACTACTGCAACCTACATCCTCCTGAACCTGCTTGGTGTATTCATCTCTTGGTCTCCCTCTACGACTTTAACCCTCCACACTTCCCTCCAGTACTAAATAATGCTCCCTTGATGCCTCAGAACGTGTCCTACCAACTGATCCCTTCTTCTAGTCAGGTAGGGCCACAAATTCCTCTTTTCCCCAATGATATTCAGTACCTTCTGATTAGTCACGTGATCTTCCCATCTAATCTTCAGCATTTTTCTGTAGCACCTCATTTCGAAAGCTTCTATTCTCTTCTTGTTTAAACTGTTTATTGTCCATTTTTCACATTCATACATGGCTAAACTCCATATAAATACTTGCAGAAAAGTCTTCCTGACAATCTATACTAGATGTTAACAAATTTCTCTTCTTCAGGAGCGCTTTCCTTGCCATCGCCAGTCTACATTTTACATCTCTACTTCGACCATCCTTAGTCATTTTGCTGCCCAAATAGAAAAACTGATTTACTACTTTCTTTAAGTGTCTCATTTCCTAATCTAATTCCCTCAGCAACGTCTGATTTAATTCGACTACATTCCATTATCCTCGATTTGCTTTTGTTGATATTCATCTTATACCTCCTTTCAAGACACTGTCCATTCCATTCAACTGTTCCTCCAATTCCTTTGCTGTCTCCAACAGAATTACAATGTCATCGGCAAACCTCAAGGTTTTTGTTTCTTCTCCATGGATTTTAATTCCTACTCTAAATATTTCTTTGGTCTCCTTACTGCTTGTTCAATGCGCAGATTGAATAACACCAGGGATAGGCTGTAACCCTGTCTCACTCCCTTCCCAACCACAGCTTCCCTTTCATGCCCCTCGACTCTTATAACTGCCATCTGGTTTCTGTACAAATTATAAATAGCCTTTTGTTCCCTGTATTTTACCCCTGCCACCTTCAGAATTTGAAAGAGTATTCCAGTCAACATTGTCACAAGCTTCCTCTAAGTATATTGCTATTAACGTAGGTTTGCCTTTCCTTAACCTATCTTCTAAGATAAGTCGTAGGGTCAGTATTCCCTACGGAATCAAATCTGATCTTCCCCAAGGTCGGCTTCTGCCAGTTTTTCCATTCACCTGTAAATAAATTTGTGTTACTATTTTGCAACCGTGACTTATTAAACTGATATTCGGTAATTTTCACATCTGTCAGCACCTGCTTTCCTTCGAATTGGAATTATTATATTCTTCTTGAAGTCCGAGGGTATTTCGCCTGTCTCATACATCTTGCCCACGAGATGCAAAATCTTCATCTCCCTCCTCTTCCATTTCCATAATATTGCCCTAACGCACATTGCCCTTATACAGACCCACTATACACTCCTTTCACATTTTTGCTTTCCCTTCTTTGCTTAGGACTGGTTTACCATGAGCTCTTGATATTCATACTGGTGGTTTTCTTTTCTCCAAAGGTCTTTTTAACTTTTCTCTAGGCGCCATCTGTCTTAACCCTAGTGATATATGCTTCTACATCATGCTTGACGCCTGCTTCATTAACTTCATTTTTATGTTTTCTTCTTTCATCTATTAAATACAATATATCTTCTGTTACCCAAGGATTTCTACTAGCTCTCGTCTTTTTACCTACTTGATACTCTGCTGCCTTCACTATTTCATCTCACAAAGCTACCCATTCTTCTTCTATCGTATTCCTTTTCCCTGCCCTTGTCCATCATTTCCTAATGCCCCCAGTGAAACACTCTACAGCCACTAGTTCTTTCAGTTTATTCAGGTCCCATCTCCATAAATTCCTACCTTTTTGAAGTTTCTTCAGTTTTGATCTACAGTTCATAACCAATAAATTGAGGTCAGAGTGCACCTCTGCCCCTGGAAGATTCCTACAATTTAAAACCTGGTTCCTAAATCTCTGCCTTACCTTAATATAATCAATCTGAAACCTTCCGGTGTCTCCAGGTCTCTTCCACGAATACAACCTTCTTTCATGACTCTTAAACCAAGTGTTAGTGATGATTACGATAAGCTCTGTGCAAAATTCTACAGGCTGCTTCCTCTGTCATTCCTTGCCCCCCCTCCCCCTTTCATATTCACCTACTATTCCTTCTCTTCCTACTATTGAATTCCAGTCCCCCACGACTATTAAATTTTCATCTCAATTAACTATCTGAATAATTTCTTTTATCTCGTCATACATTTCTTCAATCTCTTCATCATCTGTAGAGCTAGTTGGCACATAAACTTGTAGTACTATGGTAGGCGTGGGCTACGTGTCTGTCTTGGCTACAATAACGCGTTAACTATGCTGTTCATTGTAGATTATCCGCGTTCCTATTTTTTACTCATTATTAAACCTACTCGTGCATTACCCCTATTTGATTTTGTATTTACAACCCTGTATTCAGCTGAACTGAAGTCCTGTTCCTCCTGCCACTGAACTTCACTATTACGCACTGTAACGTTAATGTATCCATTTGCCTTTCTAAATTTTCTAACGTACCTGCCCGATAAGGGATCTGACATTCCACGCTTCAATCCGTAGAACGCAAGTTTTGTTTCTCCTGATAACTACGTCCTCCTGTGTAGTCCCAGCCCGAAGACACGAATGGGGGACTATTTTACCTCCGGAATATTTACGCAAGACGACGCCATTATCATTTAACCATTGTACAACTGTGCGTTTCTCCTCAAGCTATTCCAGCTTTGCCAATTTAAAATTTGTGCCGATCTCGTTTCTTACATGTATGTATCACCTTTTCGCCTGCTTCATTTGCTGCATTTGCTGCATTTCTATAGTTGTTCATTTCGTCAGTTACTTTCAATATATCTCGTGTTACCCTAGGATTTCTACTGAGCCTCATTTTTCTTGCCCATTCGAGCCTCTGCTGTCTTCAGTATTTAATCTCTTAAGGCTACCCACTCTTCTTCTGTGGTACTTCTTTCCCCCGTTTCAGTCAATCGTTAAATAAAGCTCTCTGAAACTCAACATCCTCTGGTTCTTTCAACTTATCGAAGCCTCGCTTTTACTTCCCATCTTTCTGGATTTTTTTCCATTTTACCCCGCACATCGTAACCAATAAGCCATCGCCCCAGTCCCCATCCACTCCTAGAAATGTTCTGTAAAGTCAGATTATACAGGGTGTTACGAAAAGGTACGGCCAAACTTTCAGGAAACATTCCTCACACACAAAGAAAGAAAATATGTTATGTGGACATGTGTACGGAAACGCTTACTTTCCATGCTAGAGCTCATTTTATTACTTCTCTTCAAATCACATTAATCATGGAATGGAAACACACAGCAACAGAACGTAACAGCGTGACTTCAAACACTTTGTTACAGGAAATGTTCAAAATGTCCTCCGTTAGCAAGGATACATGCATCGACCCTCATTCGCATGCAATCCCTGATGCGCTGATGCAGCCCTGGAGAATGGCGTATTGTATCACAGCCGTCCACAATACGAGTACGAAGAGTCTCTACATTTGGTACCGGGGTTGCGTAGACAAGAGCTTTCAAATGCCCCCATAAATGAAAGTCAAGAGGGTTGAGGTCAGGAGAGCGTGGAGGCCATGGAATTGGTCCGCCTCTACCAATCCATCGGTCATCGAATCTGTTGTTGAGAAGCGTACGAACACTTCGACTGAAATGTGCAGGAGCTCCATCGTGCATGAACCACATGTTGTGTCGTACTTGTAAAGGCACATGTTCTAGCAGCACAGGTAGAGTATCCCGTATGAAATCATGATAAGGTGCTCCATTGAGCGTAGGTGTAAGAACATGGGGCCCAATCAAGACATCACCAACAATGCCTGCCCAAAGTTTCACAGAAAATCTGTGTTGATGACGTGATTGCACAATTGCGTGCATATTCTCGTCAGCCCACACATGTCGATTGTGAAAATCTACAATTTGATCACGTTGGAATGAAGCCTCACCCGTAAAGAGAACATTTGCACTGAAATGAGGACAGACACATTGTTGGATGGACCACTCGCAGAAGTGTACCCGTGGAGGCCAATCAGCTGCTGATATTGCCTGCACACGCTGTACAATTGTACATGGTACGGAAACAACTGGTTCTCCCGTAGCACTCTCCATACAGTGACGTGGTCAACGTTACCTTGTACAGCAGCAACTTCTCTGACGCTCACATTAGGGTTATCGTCAACTGCACGAAGAATTGCCTTGTCCATTGCAGGTGTCCTCGTCGTTCTAGGTCTTCCCCAGTCGCGAGTCATAGGCTGGAATGTTCCGTGCTCCCTAAGACGCCGATCTATTGCTTCGAACGTTTTCCTGTCGGGACACCTTCGTTCTGGAAATCTGTCTCGATACAAGCGTACCGCGCCGCGGCTATTGCCGCGAGCTAAGTCATACATCAAATGGGCATCTGCCAACTCCGCATTTGTAAACCATGCACTGACTGCAAAACCACGTTCGTGATGAACACTAACCTGTTGATGCTACGTACTGATGTGCTTGATGCTAGTACTGTAGAGCAATGAGTCGCTTGTCAACACAAGCACCGAAGTCAACATTACCTTCCTTCAGTTGGGCCAACTGGCGGTGAATCGAAAAAGTACAGTACATACTGACGAAACTAAAATGAGCTCTAACATGGAAATTAAGCGTTTCCGGACACATGTCCACGTAACATCTTCTCTTTATTTGTGTGTGAGGAATGTTTCCTGAAAGTTTGGTTTACCTTTTTTGTAACACCCTGTATAAGACAGATTTCGAAAGCTATCTGAAATTTTTCGTTGTCTTCACGCCTTTCCACGTCTACATCCTTTTTGTCTACATTCTTACGAGCGGCTATTAATTTAGCTCACATATGGCCCCCGTAATGAGACGTTTGAGCAGGTCCAGTAACTCTTTAGTCGCAGCAGCTCTAAGTTTATACTCTCTCCATCCCTGCAATCTGTAAATACACACAAAACTATCGACAGGCGCCCTCACTCCTCTTAAATATTTCGAAGCCCGCAACGATAAGCAGTATCGACAGCGCGGGCGAGAGGTGAGGTCCAAAAAGGCCAATCCCAAAGAGAGAGAGAGAGAGAGAGGGAGAGCAGAGGTGCCGTGGCCACAGCGGTGTGCTGAGGCTGCGGCCGTGCGCTCGCCTAGCCTGCAGCAGTCAGCAGGGATTGCGCAGCGGCCGTACTGTAACCGCTGTCGGAAGCCGGCGCTGCGGCTGGAGAGCTGCCAGCAAAACACTCGGAGCAGCCTGCAGCCTGCCGTAACTACAACACCTCCCGGAAACTCCGTAACCCGCCATGACTCACACGTCATGTTCCTGCTTGTTGTTGCAGCAGTCGTTTTCAGTCCAAACACTTGTTTGATGCAGCTCTCCACACCTGTCCATCATGTGCACGTCTCTTCTTGCTATCGGATAAGAGCAGGTAGAAATCTGAGACTGCTGATGACACTGTCGCCTGCAATGAAGTATCATAGTCTGTTGATTGTAAGGAGTGGGGAGGGAGGCGGGGGAGATTAAACACGAGTTGGACACTATTTCTGTTTGGTGCGATGCATCAGGAGGAAAAAATGCTCGACATGAAGGGGGGCAGCAATAACTCGTCTGCGCCGTCACCCCTTGTGACAGAAGTGCCTTTTTTTGAGTTATCAATCTTCTGACTGGTCTGATGCGACTCGGCACAAATTCCTCTCCTGTGACCAACTCTTCATCTCTGAGCAGCACTTGCAACCAACGTTCTCAATTATTTGTTACATATATTCCAATCTCTGTCATCCGCCGAAAGTTTTTGACCCCTGCAGCCGCCTCTAGCACTACAGAAGTTATGCCCTGTTGCCTTAACAGATGGCCTATCATCCAGCCACCTCTTCTTGTCAATGTTTTCCATGAATTCCTTTCCTTGCCGATTCTGCGGAGAACCTCCTCATTCCTTACCTTGTTCTTGCTGTTGTGGTCTTCAGTCCTGAGATTGGTTTGATGCAGCCCTCCATGCTGCTCTATCCTGCGATAGCTGCTTCATCTCCGAGTAACTCCTGTAACCTACATCCTTCTGAATCTGCTTAGTGTATTCATCTCTTGGTCTCCCTCTGCGATTTTTACCCTCCACGCTGCACTCCATTATTAACTTGGTGATTACTTGATGCCTCAGAACATGGCCTACCAACCCATCCCTTCTTTTAGTCAACTTGTGCCACAACTTCCTCTCCTCTTCAATTGTATTCAGTACGGCCTGATTAGTTACGTAATACATCCATCTAATCTTCAGCATTCTTCTGTAGCACCACATTTCGAAAGCTTCTATTCTCTTCTTGTCTCAACTATTTACCGTCCATTTCACTTCTATACATGGCTACACTCCATACAAATACTTTCAGAAACAACTTCCTGACACTTAAATCTGTACTCGATGTTGACAAATTTCTCTTCTTCAGAAACACTTTCCTTGCCATTGCCAATCTACATTTTACATCCTCTACACTTCCACAATCATCAGTTATTTTCCTCTCCAAATAGCAAAACTAATCTACTACTTTGGAAGTGTCTCATTTCCTAATCTAGCTCCCTCAGCATAGCCTGATTTCATTCGACTACATTCCATTATCCTTGTTTTGCTTTTGCTGATGTTCATCTTATATCCTCCTTTCAAGACACTGTCCATGCCGTTCAACTGCTCTTCCTTTACTGTCTGTGACAGAAATACAATGTCATCGGCAACCCTCAAAGTGATTATTTCTTCTCCCTGGATTTTAATTCCTACTCCAAATTTTTCTTTTGTTTCCTTTACTGCTTGCTCAATTTAAAGACTGAATAACATTGGGGATAGGCCAAAACGCTGTCTCACTCCCTTCCCAAACACTGCTTCCCTTTCACGCCCCTCTATTCTTGTAATTGGCTTCTGGTTTATGTACAAATTGTAAATAGCCTTTTGCTCCCTGTATTTTACCCCTGCCACTTCAGAATGTTGAAGAGTATTTCAGTCAACATTATCAAAAGCATTATCTAAGTCTACAAATGCTATAAATGTAAGTTTCTATTTCCTTAACCTTTCTTCTAAGGTAAGTCTTAGGGTCAGTATTGCCTCACGCGTTCCAACATTTCCATACTGATCCTCCCTGATGTCGGCTTCTACCAGTTTTTCCATTCGTCCGTAAACAATTCGTGTTAGCATTCTGAATACCTGTCAACACCTGCTTTCTTTGGGATTGGAATAATTATATTGTTCTTACCTTACCAGTTCAAATAATTTTCAACATTCTTTTGTTGCACCACATGTTCCGGATTCCCATATTACATGTCTCACTACCATACAATGCTGTGCTCCAAACGCACATTCTCAGAAACATCTTCCTCAAATCAAGACGTACTTCTCTTGGCGAGGACTGCCCTTTTTGCCAGTGATAGTCTGCTGTTTACATCCTCCCTGCTCCGTCCGTAATGGGTTTCTTGCTGCCTAGGAAGCAGAATTCCATAATTTTTCCGCATCGTGATCCCTAATTCTGATGTTAAGTTTCTCGCTGTTGTCATTTCTGCTACTTCTCAAAGCTTTCGTCTTTCGTCGATTTACTCTAAGCCCATATTCTGTAGTCAGTGAACTATTCATTGCATTCAAACACATCCTGTAATTTTTTTTACAGACGATAGTAATGTCATCAGCGAATCTTATCATTGAAATTCTTTCACCATGAATTTTAATCCTCTCTTGAATCTTTTATTTCCGTCATTGCTTCTTCGGTATACAGATTGAAGAGTAGGGGCGAACGACTACATCCCTGTCTTACACCCTTTTTAATCTGTGCATTTCGTTCTTAGTCTTCCACTCTTATTGTTCGCTGTAGGTTCTTATACATATTGTATATTACCCATATTTCATTATATCTTACCACAATATTTCTCAGAATTTCGAGTATCTTGCAACACTTTACGTTGTCAAACGCTTTTTCAAGGTCGACAAATCGTATGAGCGTGTCTTGACTTTTCTTCAGTCTTGCTTCCATTGCCAATAGAAGAGGCAGTGCTGCCTCTCTGGTGCCTTTACCTTTCTTAAAGCCAAACTGATCGTCATCTAACAGTTTCTCAATTTTCTTTTCCATTCTTCTGTATGTTATTCTTGTTAGCAGCTTAGACGCATGAGCTGTTAACCACTGTCGCCTGTTGCCATCTGCGAAATTGCGTGGATGATGCTTTTGTGAAAGTCTGACGGCATATCGCTAGTCTCATACACCACACACCAACTTGAATAGTCGTTTTGTTGCCGCTTGTCCCATATTAATACTGGTTATCCCCTCATCCACCACTTTCGACTCCTGGGGAGGAGTGGTCCGTTTGGGGAGCACGTATGTCAGTACACCAAATTTTAAGTTTGTGTTTGAATACAAACAGAGAGTATCAGTAATTTTTAAAAAGGTTCCCCTTTTTAGTCATTCTCGTCGCTAAGAATTTCACTCGGGGTAGAAGCGGTGAAGGCCACGTTACTGGGTACCCGATACCCAATTTAGAGTATCAGCCTGAACATACACAGACTGCCGTGATTGTTGTTAAGAATTTAGTGATCTTGCAGCTGAATGCCCAGTAAAAGCGCATGTGTGACTTTCAACGTAGTGTTTCTCACACCAACTTGACTCTCGTTGCGTCTGTTGAGAAACAACTACGTACCCGAAGCAAAAATTACGTTTTTAACCACTGAACGGTTTGCGGTCTGCAAAAGTATCACCCAATTACAAGTCGTGTGTCCATTGTCTTCACTTTTTATCGTCCCAGTCAAACTGTGTTCCTTGTGGTAAAACATTTTGTTAAAGAAATGTAGGCGTCAAAGAAAATTATATGCACAAAAAAAAGGCAAGAATAAAAGGCGTTCACGACTACAAACCGAAGTTTCTGAAGGTGTCATTGGCTCACTGAGAACATTTCTTATTAATTTCCGAACGTTAAAATTAAGTTATAATTGAGATACGCTAATAAGGCAAAATTTATTAAAATCTTATTTTGTGTGAATAAGAGAATAACTAATATCTAATAAGTAACAAGATGTATTACGATTTTAGGGACTTTACGTGTAAGTAATTGACGTGTTTTACATTACGTCGATAGGCCTTTTTCGCGGGCACGGTAACTGAGATGTTCGCTTCTGATCTCAATGCTCTTGGTAGCTGGAGCCTTTTGCCGAAAGTATGCGCTGTCTGTGGCCAACCGATGCTGGGGTCTGGTTAGCGCGGTGCTGAAGATCGATACCT
Source organism: Schistocerca serialis cubense (assembly GCF_023864345.2). Classification (NCBI taxonomy): domain Eukaryota; kingdom Metazoa; phylum Arthropoda; class Insecta; order Orthoptera; family Acrididae; genus Schistocerca; species Schistocerca serialis. The sequence continues at coordinate 497,346,504 of NC_064645.1, forward strand.
ATCTTTTCTCGGTCATGGCTTTGGTTACCTGACGGGCTTTTTTAAAACTGAAATTTTTATAATTCTTTTCCCTTTTTATTTTTCATAATAAATATAGATTTGCTTTGTGCGGGCTAAGTCTCTCTCTCTTCTCATACTTATACACGAAAGATTTAATTGAGGTGATCGGGGGAGGGGGACGTGAGACGTGGTTAAAGAGAAAAGTCACATACCTGTGTAATAACACACACGGGCAGTTGTGGACCCACAGCACTGACATAATCCAAACAGGACTAGTGGCGCTCTGCGCATGGTCTTTCCTCATTCTGAGACCTTGACCATTATGGGGGTCCTACTGCACAATGTGGAATCTTAACCAATGAGAGTCTGGTCTCCCGTCTTTAAAACAAAAAGAAATCAATAAGTGATATTATTTGGCGGTGAAACCGGGAACCATGCGAAGATTAGTTTTGTTAAATTCAAGCAGTTTTATTCACTACACGTACACGTGTTTACAACCAACTTTTGTTACGTACAAGGACTGAATTAATTTGTGAATACACCCATACATCTAAGAAATCAAGTTTCAACAAAATTTCTACAAATTAGAAAGAAAATATTATAACATTTTATATCAAGCACGCGCACTGGAAACAATTTAATCATACATTATCTCACAAACTGACACAAAGCAGGCTCTTGAGTTGCTCTGGATACATAATAATACCTCCACGTTTCAACGAGTAGAGGTAGCGGCCGTCGAACGTCACAAATTACAGCGTACAGGCTACTGAACGTTGTTCTGGTTGATGGAAAACAACCCTGATCGTCTTAATGGAATGTAACTACTTTTCATATAAGTATCACGTATAGAAGGCGCATTTCGTCCTTGAAAATAGGGTACTATCTGAAATCTCAGAATACCACACTTCCGGTTGTCAGAAGCCTTTTATTGCTAACGGTCCAGATCATTACGACCACGGGAACACATTTCCAAGCAATGATATTATCAAGGAACACTTTGTCCCAATATCCTGCACTACTACCGTTTTTTAATGATTATTGTGTCCATTTTGGGAACAGACTGTGAGATTAATTAATGAAACATTATAAAAAGGGACATGAAAATATCCAAGAAACGAGCTATTTTCTTTTTTGTGTAATAATACGTGACACAGCCGCTGAGAAACATTACTAATCGACAGGAGCGCGATCAGTTAACATTGGAAAGAAACCAGCGAGACGAATGTAATTGTTGCCAGGGCTACAGATAGCACCATCTCTGCGTCAGCGATCTTTTCGTTTTCAAAGAAAAGGCAATTTATTGCCGAAGGTCGTGAGTGAAAAGAATCGCGTAACAATGAGCAGTGGAATTGTTGTTCATAATAATTAGGCCCGAACTGAAATTGGAATCCGATTCTTCTCTGATTTCTTTCTTAAGGTCTTTCTGAGAAACTTCTGGCGGAGAGGGCTGTAGAAAAACATGTAAAATAGTATGTTATGCGGACAAAAGGAAGAATACAAGAAAAAGATAATTTATAATATTAACGATTATGTAAATCAAGAGCGTATAGACTAAACTGCGCGCGCTCGTGTGTGTGTGTGTGTGTGTGTGTGTGTGTGTGTGTGTGTGTGTGTGTGTGCGCGCGCGCGCGCGCGCGCGCGAGCGCGCGCGCGCGCCCACAAGCGGAAAAAATCCATGTTATTTAAAACGGAAGATTCCTTTTTATAACAGATAACTCCGACATTTTGTAATTTTGGCTGTTTGGCATGAATTACATTTGTTCCGATGATACTGGAAATTCACAATATAAATTCATGAAAGGACATGCGACAATTAACTGGACATTTCAATTTGACTGAATTTATTGCAATAGTGCAGTTACTACCATAAAGGAAAATATTTTTTAATAAGTTTTTCAGTACTGGAGCTGTGCCGTTGAGATGCTTTGGCAACACTTATGCATATTTTATGAATAATGCTGTACTGGACAGTCACATTATATATTCGTTGTTTAGAGAGATCATTCCACCTTATACTGTAAGACAGAATTTCGAAAGTGCTGTCATAAAGATATATGTCACACACAAATTTGAAAAAGTTGTTTCCTTTGTAGACATGTCGAGAGTTCTGTACTCTTCTGCAACCGAACACGAAGTTCAATTAAGACTTTTACCTTGATAATAGCAAGAACTGTTACTTGTCTGTCTCATTAAAAGAGATGTGGTCGGATGTCTTTCACAGCTCAAGAGTTCCGTAAAATTTCCTAATCAGTAAAGAAGTGCTATCCAAAGAGATGGCTGTCCGTGAGCACTTTCAACAGGTTAACCCAAAGGCACAGAATAGCACAGTGCAGCCTACAGTTACACCCCTATCTCCCCCCCCCCCCGTTCACCACCCCTCCCAAATTTGCCTGCAAACGCGCGAGAGAGATCAGATCACGGACCGCCTGGGAAACCAGTTCTGCAAGCTGCTAACCAACCGAGCAATCACGTACTCCATGCTGACATCGCACATCGGCGTTCCCCTTCCCTTAACCCCCGGCCTCCCCGCTCCTTCCACAGCTTGTCAACACTTGCATAAGGGAAGCCTCAGCGTTAGGCATCCTTACTACTACATGCAATGGAAGAGGTACTTCGTTACAAGAAGTTGAGTCATGCAGGGTCGTTCTAAAATCTCCAGAGTCCCTCTCACATGCGATGAATTTTTAGAGAGAAAAGGGCAACTTCTTCCTCATGCTAGCCGTTCTCTCTCTTTTACACACACACACACACACACACACACAAGAGAGAGAGAGAGAGAGAGAGAGAGAGAGAGAGAGAGAGAGAGAGACCCGCTTGATTTCGCTTTGGTCTTGTCTTCAAAATACGAAACGCACTCAGTTAAAAATGTGGCGTGCGTGACTACTTTTATACTACAGGCGTCACACACACGGGTCGCTCTACTGAAATATGACGCCGTGTGTTGATAGACTGTATTCTCTCTGGATGTGGTAAGGGTGACTTGATCCTGCCGAGGTTACGGTACGAGGTATGCCACAACCGGATAATTGGCTTCACCAGCCGGAACTTAACATATCTCCTTCCCCAACCCTCACCCCTGCCCTGGCTTAGCCACTCCTCCATAGTTGCATGGCTGTCTAAATCAACAGGAAAATAAGTAAACACAGAAATATTTAATTTTGTGTTCCTTGGTCACCTGGTGTCCTAGCTCGCTCATTTCTCAAGATTTAGCCGGCCGGAGAGGCCGAGCGGTTCTAGGCGCTTCAATCTGGAACCGGGCGACCGCTACGGTCGCAGGTTCGAATCCTGCCTCGGGCATGGATGTGCGTGATGTCCTTAGGTTAGTTAGGTTTAAGTAGTTCTAAGTTCTAGGGGACTTTTTTTGTGGTTTTAGGGCGCCCAACTTCAATGGTCATTAGCGCCCAGACTACGTTAAGAATGCACTGTGAGGCACAAGTTTAAAACAACAACTAAAAGGGAAAACACGATAAAAGATAGACTGACAGGCATAGGATTAAAAAAACAGCATAATCAAATGTCCTTAGAGAGGTTTGTCAAATTGATAAAACGAAGAACGCGAGCAGCTGCTCGTGGGTCATCCGCTAAAATGGCATCTAGAGTACACGGCAGGCCAAGATCAACACGCAGCGTGTTAAAATCCGGACAGGACGTTAAAATGTGGCGGACCGTCAGCAATTGCCCACATGGGCAGAACGGCGCCGGCGCAGCCGTCAGCAGATGGTGATGGCTGAACCGGCAGTGTCCAATGCGTAACCGGGCCAAAACGACCTCCTCCCGCCGAGAAGGGCGGGAGGAGGACGTCCAACACCCGCGGGAAGAGGTTTCAAGGCCCGAAGCTTGTTGTCCGTAAGCGCAGCCCAATCGGCATGCCACAGCGATAAAATGCGCCGACAAATTACCCTGCTACAATCCGACGAAGGGACACAACAAGAAGCTGTCCGAGGCTGGAGGACCGCAGCCTTGGCAGCAGCATCTGCAGCTTCGTTCCCAGGGATACCGACATGGCCAGGAACCCACATAAAGCTAATCGGAGAACCGACGTCCACCAGCTGCTGAAGAGAGCGTTGGATCCGGTGCACGAAAGGGTGAACTGGATACGGATCACTGAGGCTCTGGATGGCGCTCAGGGAATCGGAGCAGATGACATAAGCAGAATGTCGGTGGCGGCAGATGTAAAGAACAGCCTGGTAGAGGGCAAAGAGCTCAGCTGTGAAGACTGAACAATGGCCATGGAGCCGGTATTTGAAACTTTGTGCCCCGACAATAAAGGAACACCCGACCCCGTCATTGGTCTTTGAGCTATCTGTATAAATGAAGGTCATATTAATGAACTTCGAACGAAGTTCGACAAAACGGGGGTGGTAGACCGAACCGGGGGTAACCTCTTTTGGGAGCGAGCTGAGGTCAAGGTGAACGCGAACCTGAGCCTGGAGCCAAGGTGGCGTGTGGCTCTCGCCCACTCGAAAGGTTGCAGGGAGTGAAAAATTAAGGTGTTGAAGGAGGCGACGAAAGCGAACTCCAGGGGGTAGCAGGGCAGAGACATACAACCCGTATTGACGGTCGAGAGAGTCGTCAAAAAAGGAACGATAAGACGGGTGGTCGGGCATTGACAGAAGCCGACAGGCATACCGACAAAGCAGTATATCGCGCCGGTAGGTGAGTGGCAATTCGCCAGCGTCAGCATGAAGACTCTCTACGGGACTAGTATAAAACGCTCCGATCGCAAGTCGTAAACCCCGATGTTGTATGGAGTTGAGGCGGCGTAAGATGGATGGCCGTGCAGAGGAGTATACGAAGCTCCCATAATCCAGCTTGGAGCGGACGATCGACCGATATAGACGAAGTAGGACGGTTCGATCCGCTCCCCACGACATACCACTGAGAACACGGAGAACATTTAAAGAACGGGTACAACGGGCAGCCAAATATGACACATGTGGAGACCAGCTAAGTTTCCTGTCAAATGTAAGACCTAAAAATTTTGTCGTCTCCACGAATGGGAGAGCAACGGGACCGAGTCGTAAGGACGGTGGGAGAAACTCTTTGTAGCGCCAGAAGTTAATACAGACCGTCTTCTCGGCAGAAAAACGGATGCCATTGGCGACACTCCAGGAGTGAAGACGGTCAAGAGAACGCTGAAGACAGCGCTCCAGGACACGTGTACTCTGCGTGCTGCAATAGATGGTAAAATCGTCCACGACAAGGGAGCCTGATACATCAGCTGGGAGGCAATCCATTATTGGATTGATCGCTATGGCGAAGAGAGCGACGCTCAAAACTGAGCCCTGTGGCACCCCATTCTCCTGGTGAAAGGTGTCTGACAGGACAGAACCCACACGTACCCTGAACTGTCGATCTATTAAAAAGGAACGAATAAAAAGAGGGAGGCGACCGCGAAGACCCCATGTATGCATGGTGCGGAGAATGCCCGCCCTCCAACAGGTGTCGTAAGCCTTCTCCAAATCAAAGAACACAGCCGCGGTCGGGCGCTTCCGCAAGAAGTTATTCATAATGAAGGTCGACAAGGTAACCAGATGGTCAACAGCAGAGCGGCGCCTACGAAATCCACATTGTACATTGGTAAGTAGGCGTCGAGACTCGAGCAGCCAAACCAAACGAGAGTTAACCATTCGCTCCATCACTTTACAGACACAGCTGGTAAGCGAGATGGGTCGATAACTGGAAGGCAAGTGCTTGTCCTTCCCCGGTTTAGGAATCGGGACAACAATAGACTTGCGCCAGCATGCGGGAACATGTCCCTCAGTCCACATGCGATTGTAGGTACGAAGAAGAAAACCTTTACCCGCAGGAGAAAGGTTCTTCAGCATCTGAATATGAATAGAATCAGGCCCTGGAGCGGAGGACCGTGACCGGGCAAGTGCATTTTCGAGTTCCCGCATGGTGAATGGGGCATTATAACTTTCACGATTCGAGGAGCGGAAGTTAGGTGGCCTAGCCTCCTCTGCCTGTTTGCGGGGGAGGAAGGCAGGGTGGTAATGAGCGGAGCTCGAAACCTCTGCGAAAAAGCGGCCGAAGGCATTGGAGACATCCTCCGGGGCCACAAGGACGTCATTCGCGACCATCAAGCCAGAAACTGGTGAGTGGACCTTAGTGCCAGATAGCCGGCGCAGGCTAACCCAGACAACAGAAGGAGGAGTAAAACTGTTGAAGGTGCTTGTGAAAGCAGCCCAGCTGGCTTTCTTGCTTTCTTTAATAATACGACGACACTGTGCACGTAATCGTTTATAAGTGATACAATTCGCCACTGTAGGGTGGCGTTTAAAGGAGCGTAAAGCACGTCGACGAGCACGTAAGGCGTCGCTACATGCTGCGGTCCACCAGGGGACCGGTACGCGACGTGGAGAAGAAGTAGGGTGAGGGATGGAATATTCAGCAGCAGTGAGAATGACTTCCGTGAGGTGTGCGACCTGACGATCGCAGCTTGTGAAGGTTTGATCCTGAAAGGTCGCCCTGGAAGAGAAGAGCCCCCAGTCTGCTTTGGAGATGTTCCAACTAGATGAGCACGGGGAGGGGGTATGCTTCAGGAGATGGATAACACACGGGAAGTGGTCGCTCGAATATGTATCAGAAAGTGCATACCACTCAAACCGGCGTGCAAGTTGGGTAGTACATATAGAAAGGTCTAAATGGGAATAGGTGTGAGATGTGTCCGAAAGAAAAGTAGGGGCGCCAGTATTGAGGCAGACAAGATTGAGCTGGTTGAAAAGGTCTGCTAACAGGGAGCCCCTCGAGCAGGATGCCGGAGAGCCCCAAAGGGGATGGTGGGCATTGAAGTCTCCAGTTAACAAAAATGGGGCAAGTAGCTGAGCAATAAGCTGCATCATGTCTGCCCTGGTAACGGCAGATGACGATGGAGTGTAAACGGTACAAATGGAAAATGTAAAAGTGGGGAGAGTAATGCGGATGGCAACTGCCTGCAGGCCGGTGTGCAATGTGATGGGATCGTGGTAAATATCATCCCGGACCAGCAACATAACCCCTCCATGAGCCGGAATACCTACCACAGGGGGTAGGTCAAAACGCACAGAGGTGTAGTGTGCCAAAGCAATTTGATCGCATGGGCGTAGCTTCGTTTCCTGGAGGGCTACGACGAGCGGACGGTGCAAGCGGAGCAGCAACTTCAAATCCTCTCGGTTGGAGCGAATGCTGCGAATATTCCAGTGAATAAGTGCCATCGTAAGAAGAAAAGGAAGATGAAAGAAGGGGTCACCTCGAAGGCCGCTGAGGGCCTGGCTTCGAGCGAGCACTGCCGCCGCTATCAGTAGGCGGACAGCCATCGTCCATTGGGTCTATAGGTTCATCGGCCATCTTGGTAAGATGGTCGGGAGGGGGAGCTTCCTCCGCCGGTGAACGGCCAGATGTTCGGCTACCAGCGGTGCGGCCAGGCGAAACGGATGACGGCCTGGGGCGGCAACCGCTGGGTGGCGCAGAAGAAGAAATGCGCCGTGGCGGAGAAGGAGAACTGTGCTTCCTATGAGCCTTCTTGGAAGGTCGTTTGGTGGAAGTACCGGTCGAAGGCTGGGAGGTCGAGGTACGTAGGAAGTCTGCACGGGACGGTTCCTTCTTGAAGGCCCGTGCATCTGACTTCTGGGTCTTCGTCTTAGCAGAAGCTGATGAAGGGGCTGGTGTCTGTGGGGTGATGGGAGGAAGAGGAGACGTCGACCGCGCGATCTTAGCACTGGCGGAACGGACGACCGTGGTGCTGAAGGTCAGATCGCATGTCTGGGTTGCCACCTCCCTGGTAGTCCGAGGAGAGGCGAGGACAGTACTGTATTTCCCCGCTGGGAGCGGCGTGGGCTTCCTACTAGCCAATAGCTTGCGAGCAGCCGAGGTGGACACTTTCTCTTTGACCCGAATTTCTTGGATACAGCGTTCTTCCTTATAGACAGGACAGTCGTGGGAGGATGCGGCATGGTCACCCTGACAGTTCACACAACGAGGAGACGGAGGTGGACAGTCACCCTCATGGGCATCCCTGCCACAAGTGACACATTTAGCCGCATTGGAACAAGACTGTCGAGTGTGATTGAAACGTTGACACTGGCAGCAACGAGTAGGTGTCGGGACATAGGGGCGAACAGAAATAACCTCGTAGCCCGCCTTGATGCGCGATGGCAGCTTAACACTAGCAAAGGTCAATAAAAGTGTCCGGGTCGGTACAAGGTCATTGTTGACCTTTTTCATGAACCTATGGACAGCCGTCACGCCCTGCTCAGCGAGGAAAGATTGAATCTCCTCATCAGTCAATCTGTCGAGGGATCGAGTATAGACCACACCACGAGACGAATTCAAAGTTCGGTGCCTCCACCCGGACAGGGAACGTGTACAGGAGTGTGGCCCGAAGCAGTTTTTGTGCCTGAAAGGCGCTCTCAGTTTCTAGTAATAAGGTACCGTTACGCAACCTGATACAAGATTTGACAGATCCGGCTATGGCATCTATGCCCTTCTGGATAACGAAAGGGTTGACAGAGGAAAAATCCTTTCCGTCCTCAGATCGAGAAACGACGAGGAACTGTGGGGCAGGCGGTAGTACTTTTGTCATTGGTGGCTGGTCAAGTTTCCGTTTTTGGGCAGAAGTCGAGAGAGGTGGAGTGAAATCCATTGCGGAGGAATCCCCCATGATTGCCAGCGTCTCCGATGGCGCGCTCCTTCCTTGTGGGGACCCTCTCAGAGGGCACTCCCCCTTTAGGTGAATGTTTACACCTCAGGTCACATCTCCCGAGAAACAGACGGAGGGACCAATGGGCCTGGCCTTTACCGGGGGTACGCGCGTGCCTTACATGTCTACCCAGGGCGGGTAATTACGCGTTACCCCGTCACCGGCTACGCGTGCGAACGTGTGGGTCGGCCTTCAGGCGCGCACAGGGAGGAAGGAAGAAGAGGAAAAAGTAGAGAGAGAGGGAGAGAGAGGACAGACTGTCTCAAACGCCGAGGCGGAGACCAGAGAAGGCAAGGAGAAGGAGGCAATGAGAAGGCAAGGAGAAGAAGGCTATGAGAAGGCAAGGAGAAGAAGGCTATGAGAAGGCAAGGAGAAGAAGACAAGGGAAAGAGTAAGGAAGACAGTGAGGTGGAGAAGAGCAAAGAAAGGAAACAACCAAAGGAAGGAAGAAACGAGAAGTGAAAAAGCAAAATGACCGCAAATAGGGGTCGTGGAACCGTCCGACTCCGGACGCAGGCGCTAACTACCCCCTTGAGGGGGAGGGACTCCTTTTAGTCGCCTCTTACGACAGGCAGGAATACCTCGAGCCTATTCTTACCCCGGACCCGAAGGGGGAGTTCTAGGGGACTGATGATCTCAGATATTAAGTCCCATAGTGCTCAGAGACATTTTAACCAATTTTCTAATTTAGCTTTGTAATCAATAGATCACCATGCCGTGTATCATACTTGCTTATCCGGCTGTTTGAGTATGAAAAGTGTGCCTTTACATTCCACAATGCAATGCAGAAACGCTAAACATTTCTTACTAAAGTTCTGAAACTACGTTCAGCGTGGGCCTGGTGCGCTATGGAGCTGCCGCAAACAACCTTCAGTGACAGGTTCATGCCTTTGAAGATATGGAACTCTGTATTATAGACGACGTGTGACATTGTGGAGGGAAATAAGACGCCGTGGAATGGTAGCCGACAATACAGGAGACACTTTTTTATACTGACTTTCAGTATTGACAGCGCTCGGTATAGATGACTGTTTTGTACAGGGTCATGGACGCTCATTGCTAGGTTGATCACAGGTTTTTATAAGGAAACGGAGAAATAGACGTGAAGCACTGTTTGTTGGGAGATTGCGGAAACTTAACCATAAAGGATTTTCTTCCTCCACACACCAGGAGATTCAAAATGAATATACGGGTTTTAAGACTTTGTTGCATTTATTACATTCAACTTACAAATAACAGCAACTCTAACAGTATTTCTTTACAGGGTTCAGCTGAGCACCAATCGTCACACGTCGAGTAGACAGGCGGGTTCTTTCCACACCTTGATCAGTGTATCGGGATTAATTGTTGCTACAATCCTGTTTCTGGTGTCGGGTAGATAAGTTGATAGCGGAAGCACACTCACATGATCTTTTATGAGGCCTCAAAGGTAAATATCGCATGGCGTCAGATCGTGTGTGAACCTGGACATGCAAAACAAGCTCTGACATCCAGCCCCTTGCGGCCAATAGAGCGGTGGGGCACAAGGTCGTTCAAACAATCGCGTACTTAAGTTACGCCAGTGAGACGGGGCACTATCTTCCTTCCCAATAAAAGTTCCGTGGTTCAGCTTCTTCCAACTGAAAAGAGAACCCTAGTTCTAGCGCATCAAGACAAGAAACAACCGTTACATTTGCTTCACCGAAAAACAAAGGCCCATGAACTTTCCGCCGTTATGTAGCACAAAAAAAGATTCAGTTTAAGGGACTCTCTTTTCAACTATACCTTCTCGTGCGGATTTTCTGACCTCCAGATGCTCACATTGTACGTGTTCACATTTTCACTTACATGAAATGTCATTTCATGACTGAAGACGACACGATTCAGAAAATTTTCGTCATGCAGCAACATTTCGTTTACAAAGCAGGCACGTAAACGCAAGAACTGCAAACGAGAAGGACGTCGTTGTAAGCGGCTCCTTGAAAGTCTCCGCGCAGACGTCACTGGAACTGCTAATTCAATAGTCTTCCGAACAGATTTCTTGGGGCTACGCCTGAAAAACTCACTCGTTTAACATGTCACTCTTGGTCGTTCCATAATCTTCCCTTTGCGCGCAGGTGTGCAAACACAACTGATTTGATGTAATACTAAGTTGAATGTAAATACTACAAAGCCTCAAAATCCATATATTCATTCTGAAGCACCCAGTACAATAGCCCCTATCCACTCTGTTCATGAACGAGCGTGTCTGTTGGTTCAAATTCAAATGGTTCTAAGCAGTATGGGACTTACCATCCGAGGCCATCAGTCCCCTAGACCTAAACCTAACCAACCTAAGGACATCATCACAAACAGCCATGGCCGAGGCAGGATTCGAAACTGCGACCGTAGCAGCAGCGCTGTTCCGGACTGAAGCAGCTAGATGCGCTCGGCCACAGCGTCCGGCCGTTTCTGTTTATACAGTCTAGTGTGTGTGTGTGTGTGTGTGTGTGTGTGTGTGTGTGTGTGTGTGTGTGTGTGTGTGTGCGCGCGCGCGCGCGCGCGTACTGTCAGTAATGTTTGCGTTGTATGCCGAGAGAGATGAGGACGTATCCAACACTAACAGTTTAACTACCTTTACGGACTCCATTATTTTTTGGCACGGTGAGTAAAAACCGCTGCCGCAGCTAATGAAAAAGGTCATGGAAGCGGGTCAGATAGGAGCCGCCAAGACGCAGTTAAAACAGGGGTTACCTGACGGTATGACAAGTACCGGCTCCAAGGCGTCGGGTCAATTACTACTTGCTGCGAGCGGAGTCACCAAGCAGAATAGCAATGACGCAGCAGAAAGGCGGAGCCACAGCGGTCTGGGTGTCCTGGTTGCTTCACGTCTGAGCCACGGTTTGTTGTAGATTACATGTAGCAAACCAAATAAAGTAGCAAATAAGCTACCCTTCCCGAGATGGGACCTACAATGGTCTACGAGGTTACATGAATCGACAAGTCGTCACCTTCGGATTCTGCCACTACTAGCTGCTGCGGCGTCGCTGTTTGCGGCAAGTGCGATGCTGCGGACGTAGTGCCCTCCAAGCTGCAGGCAACCTGGGCGCTTTCATCAGTTGTTGCCGCCCTCCTACGCTAGGTGTCGACCGTTCCAGCTCAAGTCTGGGAAAGCCACACAGCCGCTAATGTTTGTGCGTGCAAACTCGTGCCGCCTGCCTCTGTTTGTGTGGGCAGGCAGTGACGCTGCTGCGAGCCGTCTGTCCACGCTGGGACCACGGCGTAATTTGTTGCGCCTCGGCGCGCTCGTTCGGTGCAGTGTGGGCAAACTGCTTGCCGCCCACTGGTACGGTCAGCGCCCCAGCGGGCTCGGTGCCATCATCACTCTCCCGCCTGTGTGACGCTGCGGCTTCCTGACACTAACAACTCAGTTCCTCCACCCACCCTACTGGCCCTTCACACTCTGGCATTACAGTCGCCACCCAGCGTACGGATCAGCACCAACAGTGTCAGATGCCCTCAGTTCACGAAACACTGCTCGTTCTATTGTAAGCAGTACATAATGGTGTAGAATGTGTTCATACACTCGCGCATTTAGCGTTTTCTTACGCGCAATAAGGGAACCAAGCCCCATCACGGGAAACACACCCATACTGTAAAACCACCTCCTTCGTACTTCGTTGTTGGCACTAACACGATGGCAGGTAATGTACTCGACGCATTCCTCAAACCAAACTCTTCCCTCCGATTGCTACAGGGTATAGCGTGATTCATTGCTCCAAAACACTCGCTCCAATCATCCGTTGTCGAGTGACGTCGTTCTTTACATCAGTTCAAGCGTGGCTTAGTGTTGACTACAGAAATGTGTGGTATATAGGGAGCTGCTCGACCTCTGTATCACATTTTTCACTGTGCACAGCCATTATGCTAACTGGACTGCTAGTAGAACTTCGGAACTCAAAGTGTTTCCTTACGCTGATTTCATGCGATTTTTTCTACAACCACTCTCCACAACGCTGGACGGTTCCTGTCTGTCAGTAGACGAGGTCTGTGTGGTCTCGGCTTAGCTGCGGTTGTTCCTTCCTGTTTCCATTTCACAATCACATCAGCAACAGTCGACTTGGGCAGCTTTAGAGGGGGAGGATGGGAGGATGAGTACGAGGAGAAGATTAGTGTTTAATGTCGCGCCAAATAACGAAAAAAAGAAAAAAAAGGCTCTAAGCACTATGGGACTGAACATCTGAGGTCATCAGTCCCCTAGACTTAGAACTACTTAAACCTAACTAACCTAAGGACATCACACACATCCATGCCTGAGGCAGGATTCGAACCTGCGACGTAGCAGCAGCGCGGTTACGGGGTGAAGTGCCTAGAACCGCTCGGCCACAACGGCCGGCTATGTCCCGCCAACAACGAGGTCATTAGACACGGTGCACAAGCACGGGTCAGGGAAGGATGAGGAATGAAATCGGCCGTTCCCTTTCAACGGAACCATCCTGCCATTTCCCTGAAGCGATTTAGCACAATCACGGAAACTTCAATCAATATGGCCGGACGCGGGTCTGAACCGTCAGACTCCCCAATGCGAGTCCAGTGTGCTAACGACTGCGCCCCCTCGCTCGGTCTTTACAAAAAGCGTTGAGATGTCCTGATTGGTCTGTTACTCAAGTGATGTCCAACGGCTAGTCTACGTTCGAAGTAACTCAGCTCTCTTGGCCGGCCCATTCTGCTGTTACTGTTCCTTTACTGACAACAGACTTCCCCCGCCTCCTTTTATACCTTCTCCGGCAATCAGGTAGGCAGAATATAAACGCGTCAATGCTCACGACGCAAAGAAGACAAACACACGAGTTAGGTAAATAAACACACACTGTGGGCGAATACATGAACAGTTGCACAAAACTTAGCCTGTACAAAATCAGATAGTTAGGGCTGTCTTTTTAGGAAAAGAGCAGGCGCCTTCTTTTACGCCGTCTCTCGCGACATCTAGCGCTCAATTCCGCATTACATAGGGGTGTCCGAATACTTTGAATCAGATTGCGTGGGGGTACTTAGTCATTAGTCCCTCGCTAAATATGCGAATGGAAAATATTAGTAGTACTATCTACCCCAAGCACTGTATAGTGGCTTGCAGATTAAAGATGTAGGCAGACTTCCAGCCGCAATTACAGTAATAATTTCGTCTATACCGAGACGTCTACAACTGTTAATTCCCACCTAATTATAACCACTTTTATTATTATAGTACAATTGTTTGACAGTTGACTCCTGTCACCTGCCGCTGTAGTGTTGACCCATCGGCTGCCGGCTATCGCTCGGTTATAGGCGATGCAGAAACAAGGCGGGTCGCTTCCCAAATGCTGATGTGTAACGCGGAACAATCATCGAAGGAGCCGCCGCGAAGTATGACGGAAATGCGGAATACTCTGTCGCCAGCTCATTTTAAGTGACAAATGACTGAACTGCGGCGTTTGTGTAGAGTTGTCAGCGCTAAAAGACAAGCAACACTGGCTGAAATAACCGCAAAGATCAATGTGGGATGAACGAAGAATGTGTATGTTAGGACAGTGGGGGGAAATTCGGGGTTAATGGACTATGGCAGCATGCCGCCGATGCGAGTGGCTTTGTTAGCAGCACGATATCGTTTGCAAAGTCTCTCCTGGACTCATGACCACATTGGTTAGACCCCAGACGGCTGGAAAACCGTGGCCTGGTCAGATGAATCCCTACTTCAGTTGGTAACAGCTGATGCTAGGGTTCGAGTGTGGCGCAGACCCCACGATGTCATGGTCCCAAGTTGTCACCAAGGCATTGTGAAAGCTAATGGTGCCTCGATAATGGTGTGGGCTGTGTTCACATGGAGAGGATTGGGTCCTCTGGTCCAGCTGATCATTAACTGAGAACAGTTATGTTCGGCTACCTGGAGGTCAGTCATTAGAGGACTTCATGTCCCAAATCCAAATACGTCACTGGCCCACAATTGTTGGCGGCTGGTTTGAAGAACATTTTGGACAATTCTAGCGAATGATCTCGCAGTCCAGGTCGCCCGACATGAATCCCATCGAACATTTCGGGGACGTAGTCGAGAGGTCAGTTTGTGCACAAAATCATGCTGTTATGGACGACTACAGAGTGTAACGCCGCTTCCTTTGGACGCAAAATTGAAAATATAAAATAGTACCCAAAACCCAATAAAAGCCCCAAAATCCAAGATCCACATTTCAAGGCCCACTGGAATAGTGGCAAGTACATAGAAAAGAAATCTAGTATAAAGTGACTTAATGTATTGAAAAGGGAAAGAAAAGAAATAGAATCCATTAGTTTCAAATTAAAATAATAGATCACAAAGTAGTGCACTTATAGATCACGGAATAAAACGAGTGAACTCAAAGAATACTCTGTGTGAGTACTCTTTGAGGACACTGCGTAACACAGAAGGAAAAAATCATACATTGTTAATGTGCTGCTAGCGCTTGCTGGATCAGGTCGTATCTCAACGTATGCTCTTGTACGTAGGCGCGACGAGATTGTTTTTGTGCATTTTTGGAAATTTTGCGATCTGCTAGGAATCAAACTTGAAATAGGTAGATCAGCAACCTTGAGTATGTTGTTGTTGTTGTGGTCTTCAGTCCTGAGACTGGTTTGATGCAGCTCTCCATGCTACTCTATCCTGTGCAAGCTTTTTCATCTCCCAGTACCTACTGCAACCTACATCTTTCTGAATCTGCTTAGTGTATTCATCTCTTGGTCTCCCTCTACGATTTTTACCCTCCACGCTGCCCTCCAATACTAAATTGGTGATCCCTTGATGCCCCAGAACATGTCCTACCAACCGATCTCTTCTTCTGGTCAAGTTGTGCCACAAACTTCTCTTCTCCCCAATCCTATTCAATACTTCCTCATTAGTTATGTGATCTACCCATCTAATCTTCAGCATTCTTCTGTAGCACCACATTTCGAAAGCTTCTATTCTCTTCTTGTCCAAACTATTTATCGTCCATGTTTCACTTCCATACATGGCAACACTCCATACGAATACTTTCAGAAATGGCTTCCTGACACTTAAATCAATACTGGATGTTAACAAATTTCTCTTCTTCAGAAACGCTTTCCTTGCCATTGCCAGCCTACATTTTATATCCTCTCTACTTCGACCATCATCAGTTATTTTGCTCCCCAAGTACCAAAACTCCTTTACTACTTTAAGTGCCTCATTTCCTAATCTAATTCCCTCAGCATCACCCGACTTAATTAGACTACATTCCATTATCCTTGTTTTGCTTTTGTTGATGTTCATCTTATATCCTCCTTTCAAGACACTGTCCATTCCATTCAACTGCTCTTCCAAGTCCTTTGCTGTCTCTGACAGAATTACAATGTCATCGGCGAACCTCAAAGTTTTTATTTCTTCTCCATGAATTTTAATACCTACTCCAAATTTTTCTTTTGTTTCCTTTACTGCTTGCTCAATATACAGATTGAACAACATCGGGGAGAGGCTACAACCCTGTCTTACTTCCTTCCCAACCACTGCTTCCCTTTCATGTCCCTCGACTCTTAGAACTGCCATCTGGTTTCTGTACAAATTGTAAATAGGCTTTCGCTCCCTGTATTTTACCCCTGCCACCTTTAGAATTTGAAAGAGAGTATTCCAGTCAACATTGTCAAAAGCTTTCTCTAAGTCTACAAATGCTAGAAGCGTAGGTTTGCCTTTCCTTAATCTTTCTTCTAAGATAAGTCGTAAGGTCAGTATTGCCTCACGTGTTCCAGTGTTTCTACGGAATCCAAACTGATCTTCCCCGAGGTCGGCTTCTACCAGTTTTTCCATTCGTCTGTAAAGAATTCGTGTTAGTATTTTGCAGCTGTGACTTATTAAACTAATAGTTCGGTAATTTTCACATCTGTCAACACCTGCTTTCTTTGGGATTGGAATAATTATATTCTTCTTGAAGTCTGAGGGTATTTCGCCTGTTTCATACATCTTGCTCACCAGATGGTAGAGTTTTGTCAGGACTGGCTCTCCCACGGCCGTCAGTAATTCCAATGGAATATTGTCTACTCCGGGGGCCTTGTTTCGACTCAGGTCTTTCAGTGCTCTGTCAAACTCTTCACGCAGTATCTTATCTCCCATTTCATCTTCATCTACATCCTCTTCCATTTCCATAATATTGTCCTCAAGTACATTGCCCTTGTATAGACCCTCTATATACTCCTTCCACCTTTCTGCTTTCCCTTCTTTGCTTAGAACTGGGTTTCCATCTGAGCTCTTGACATTCATACAAGTTGTTCTCTTATCTCCGAAGGTCTCTTTAATTCTCCTGTAGGCGATATCTATCTTACCCCTAGTGAGATAGGCCTCTACATCCTTACATTTGTCCTCTAGCCATCCCTGCTTAGCCATTTTGCACTTCCTGTCGATCTCATTTTTGAGACGTTTGTATTCCTTTTTGCCTGTTTCACTTACTGCATTTTTATATTTTCTCCTTTCATCAATTAAATTCAATATTTCTTCTGTTACCCAAGGATTTCTACTAGCCCTCGTCTTTTTACCTACTTGATCCTCTGCTGCCTTCACTACTTCATCCCTCAAAGCTACCCATTCTTCTTCTACTGTATTTCTTTCCCCCATTCCTGTCAATTGCTCCCTTATGCTCTCCCTGAATCTCTGTACAACATCTGGTTCTTTTAGTTTATCCAGGTCCCATCTCCTTAAATTCCCACCTTTTTGCAGTTTCTTCAGTTTTAATCTACAGGTCATAACCAATAGATTGTGGTCAGAGTCCACATCTGCCCCTGGAAATGTCTTACAATTTAAAACCTGGTTCCTAAATCTCTGTCTTACCATTATATAATCTATCTGATACCTTTTAGTATCTCCAGGGTTCTTCCATGTATACAACCTTCTTTCATGAGTCTTAAACCAAGTGTTAGCTATGATTATGTTGTGCTCTGTGCAAAATTCTACCAGGCGGCTTCCTCTTTCATTTCTGTCCCCCAATCCATATTCACCTACTATGTTTCCTTCTCTCCCTTTTCCTACACTCGAATTCCAGTCACCCATGACTATTAAATTATCGTCTCCCTTCACTGCCTGAATAATTTCTTTTATTTCATCATACATTTCTTCAATTTCTTCGTCATCTGCAGAGCTAGTTGGCATATAAACTTGTACTACTGTAGTAGGTGTGGGCTTCGTATCTATCTTGGCCACAATAATGCGTTCACTATGCTGTTTGTAGTAGCTTACCCGCATTCCTATTTTCCTATTCATTATTAAACCTACTCCTGCATTACCCCTATATATCATTACGTAAAGCCAAGAGAGGAAAAGACCCGAACTTGTCTTAATTGGTTCTTATACAGGGAAGACTGATCTTTGCCCCAAAGTAATAGACTGTTAGCAATTTACCGACATAGGAAGTGAACATTGGTATTGAATTGAGAGACAGTACTGAAGTTTCGTTAAAGTAGCAAATGGAATTTGGATCTAGTCACAAACTCTTTGACTGAAACTTACGTGACTAATTCCCCCCAGCTTAGGGAAAAGTTACTTCCTTAATACAATGATAGGACGTGAATAGTATGGAATAAACCATCATAATGTGGATTTGCTGTGTGACATTTCTTTCAAACCGTTCAATATTGTGTGTTTATGAAGTATTTATTTGTGCGGCGACTTAGATTAATAACGGAGCGCATAATGCATAAATATTCTTTGTCGCGGTAGACAGTTATTGTACCGATTCGAACTAATAAGCTTACGTAAACTGGAAACTTTAGCGGAGAAGCTATTGCTGCGCATTGACTGTAACTATAATTCGTACAAGGACAGCCATTGGTGTGCAACTACGGGTAGCTGTGCTCGCACACGTCGGGGAGCATATAATTATTTGAACTGGTCGGTATCATTAATATGCACTCGGCGTGAATACAGTGCAGCAAGACAGATTTTTTATGTAATTTTCATGTACATATACACCGGAGGAAGTCCGACACGATATCTGGATGCATCCCATGACTTGTCGCCTCTGTGTATAACAGCTGCATACAGGGTCGTCCATTGATAGTGACCGGGCCAAATATCTCACGAAATAAGCGACAAATCAAAGAACTACAAAGAACGAAACTTGTCTAGCTTGAAGGGGGAAACCAGATGGCGCTATGGTTGGCCCGCTAGATGGCGCTGCCATAGGTCAAACGGATATCAACTGCGGTTTTTTTTTTAATGTGAACCGCCATTTTTTATTACATATTCGTGTAGGACGTAAAGAAATATGAATGTTTTAATCGGACCATTTTTTTCGATTTCTGATAGATGGCGCTGTAATAGTCGCAAACGCATAAGTACGTGGTATCACGCAACATTCCGCCACTGCGGAATTTGCTTCGTGATACACTACCTGTGTTAAAATGGACCGTTTACCAATTGCGAAAAAGGTCGATATCGTGTATGGCAATTGTGATCAAAATGCCCAACGAGCGTGTGCTATGTATGCTGCTCGGTATCCTGGACGACATCATCCAAGTGTCCTGACCGTCCGCCGGATAGTTACGTTATTTAAGGAAACAGGAAGTGTTCAGCCACATGTGAAATGTCAATCACGACCTGCAACAAATCATGCCCAAGTAGGTGTTTTAGCTGCTGTCGCGGCTATTCCGCACATCAGTAGCAGACAAATTGCGCGAGAATCGGGAATCTCAAAAACGTCTGTGTTGAGAATGCTACATCAACATCGATTGCACCCGTACCATACTTCTATGCGCCAGGAATTGCATAGCGAGGACTTTGAACGTCGTGTACAGTTCTGCCACTGGGCGCAAGAGAAATTACGGGACGATGACAGATTTTTTGCACGCGTTCTATTTAGCGATGAAGCGTCATTAACCAACAGCGGTAACGTAAACCGGCATAATATGCACTGTTGGGCAACGGAAAATCCACGATGGCTGCGACAAGTGGAACATCAGCGACCTTGGCGGGTTAATGTATGGTGCGGCATTATGGGAGGATAATTGGCCCCTATTTTATCGATGGCAATGTAAATGGTGCAATGTATGCTGATTCCCTACGTAATGTTCTACTGATGTTACTACAAGATGTTTCACTGCGTGACAGAATGGCGATGTACTTCCAACATAATGGATGTCTGGCACATAGCGCTCGTGCAGTTGAAGTGGTATTTAATATCATATTTCATGGCAGGTGGATTGGTCGTCGAAGCACCATACCATGGCCCGCACGTTCACCGGATCTGACGTCCGCGGATTTCTTTCTGTGGGGAACATTGATGGATATTTGCTATCGTGATGCACCGACAACGCCTGACAACATGCGTCAGCGCATTGTCAATGCATGTGCGAACATTACGGAAGGCGAACTACTCGCTGTTGAGAGGAATGTCGTTACACGTATTGCCAAACGCACTGAGGTTGACGGACATCATTTTGAGCATTTACTGCATTAATGTGGTATTTACAGGTAATCACACTGTAACAGCATGCGTTCTCAGAATTGATAAATTCACAAAGGTACATGTGTCACATTGAAACAACCTAAATATGTTCAAACGTACCCTACGTTCTGTATTGTAATTTAAAAAACCTTCCTGTTACCAACTGTTCGTCTAAAATTGTGAGCCATAAGTTTGTGACTATTACAGCGCCATCTATCACAAAGCGAAAAAAGTGGTCCAACTAAAACATTCATATTTCTTTACGTACTGCCGGCAATGTGAACTTCAGCAAAGTGGGTAGCCGTTTGCCCTCTAGAGTGAACTGGAAGTTAAGTTAGTTAATCCCTGTATACAAATGCAAGGAATAGGGTTTGGCCTCAGAGTTAACAGAATACTCCACTAACCAATTTAGCACGCCGGCCGCTGTGGCCGAGCGGTTCTAGGCGCTTCAGTCCGGAACCGCGCTGCTGCTTCGGTCGCTGCTGCCTCGGGCATGGGTGTGTGTGATGTCCTTAGGTTAGGTTGGTTTAAGTAGTTCTAAGTCTAGGGGACTGATGACCCCAGATGTGAAGTCCCATAGTGCTTAGAGCCATTTCAACCATCTTTACGTACTACACGAATATGTAATAAAAAATGGGGGTTCCTTTTTAAAAAAAAAACGCTGTTGATATCCGTTGGACCTATGGCAGCGCCATCCAGAGGACGAACCATAGCGCCATCTGGTTTCCCCCTTCCAGCTAGACAAGTTTCGTTATTTGTAGTTTTTTCGTTTGACGCTTATTTCGTGAGATATTTGGCCCGGTCACGATCAATGGACCACCCTGTATATGACGCCGAATCGCTTCTTGTGCGGGAGGATCCAGTGGCGTTTGGTTAGTGCTGTGTACGAAACGTGTATTTCGTTAGTACCGCGGGCGTGTGTGTGTGTGTGTGTGTGTGTGTGTGTGTGTGTGTGTGTGTGTGTGGGTGGTGTTATCATGTGCGATGAAACGCGAAATTAACAGGGCCAAACCCAGGACTGGGGATGTAAACACATCACGAAGGGAAGCAGGTCAAGAAATTGGAAGTGAACTGATCAAATGCTGTGGCAGTTCGGCAACGGCTGTGACGTCGAGCGCTCTGAAATGCCAACTTCCAAGTAATTTTAATCGGAGTATAGTTTTTGATTTTCGTCTTGTGCTATTTTACTTGGGGGGGCTTCGATACGTGCACTGGTCAGCAGACAGCTGCGCCGTTCCGTCCTGGCCTTGCTTTCATCCAGCAGGCAGTCCACAACGGTTAACGCCGGCACATATCTGGAGTGCCATCTGACGCGCCGGCCAACGCCAGCGGAAGGAGACAGGCACGAGTGGTGCCGGGGCTGCCGCCTCGCTTATTCTGGGAGTGGCGGAGCTCTGAGCAGACCGCAGACAGACTGCGCGCGCGCCGCCGTGGCGAGCTGCCAGCACTCGGCCGGGGCACGCCCATCCACGCCGCACTGCTTGCGGTCGCGTCTGCGGAGCTTCACTCGGGAGCGCTCTTACTGTCAGCCAGCGCGCGAAAAAACACCACCAAACTCGTGCACGTCGGCGGACGATGTTACGACAATTACGTCATCCATCGAAATTTATTCGCTGACTGTGAATTCCTTGACACCAACTTATTTATTTCTCGTTCGACCTGCCAGATACATTTTACAAACAACAGATAAGATTAATATAAATCTCGATAAACGTTTGGAACTTACAATGTGGAAACAAATTATATCAGTTATTACAATACAATTATGTCACGGAAACTACATTAAATAGAACACAAATCACAAATTTAAGACAATTAGTTACACAGTAACATTAAGATAATGGAGCCATTTCCTGGCAATGTCCGTTAACTTGTGGAGCGATATCAGAGAGCCATCTCTGAAACCATGAATGTCACAAACCAGAAGATGGTCCATTGTTTGTACCTCGCCAGTCACAACACGAATCGCCTGTATAGCCCCATTTGGTTGTTTACTGTCTGCATCGTCCAACTCCTGTCCGAAACCTGTTTAGAGCCGACCAGTGTTTCCTGTTGAGATTGAAGCCTTCAACCCTTTTGGTTGGGTCGTGGATTATGTGATGGTTTGTCCACGACGCCTCTTCTCAGATCCTGCCATGCATTCTTCCATTCAGCATCGCGACCCTCTGTGCCCAATGTTCTGCTCCAGACGATAGGTTTCCTGGACTTGAGTCTCGTGCGTCCTCCCATGTCGGCATGTACGGCTAGCCTTGGGTTTGCTTCAATTTTTTCTACTATGTCCTGGGTTTCTTTCTCTCTACGTATGGAAGCAGGAGCAATGTTTGCCAGCACCGAAAGCCACTCAACGGGCGTAAACGTGATCACCACCAAGAAAAGGTGGAACACACACTGATTGTGTGTCAAGTTAATATTGACAGCAACTGTAGTAAGTGTATTTCTACTCTCCGATAGCGGCATATGAAAATCTGTGCTAGATCCGGACTCTAGCCCGGATTTCCCGCTTGTCGTGAGCAGTCGGATTAAGCACTTCGGCTATCCGTGCACGCTCCTCAAACCGATCCAAACTTCACGTGACACCCTGTTTACATCCTTACGTCGCAGTCCACTTAATTCATCACCTAATGCTCGCATCATTACTTGGAATCCCGCAAACAGAATGAGACACAGGAATCGGGACCGATGTTATGGTGGTATGCCCGCCTAGGTTTGTAGAACCAGGCTGGTGCACAACTTCGTAACGTTTTTGTTTTGCATGTTGGTATTCCTGTTGCTATGGGACGATTTATCGATTGTCATTTTTTATTTGTAGTTCACTGTTGCTATTTGAGTTTGTCATTTGAGGACACTGAGTGGAGTCGTGGAAAAGGAGTGCCATGTGGACGAATCGGAACCGTTTACATTTCGTACCAAACTTTAATAGGTATTTTACCAACTAGTATAGTATTTCTAGTCACAAATCTTTCAAAGTGTAGACACGCGTTTACGTTCAGGCGGCGAAACATTATTCGTCAGCAGTCGCATTACAGTCAGCAAATTCATTACACACAACGCGATATGCGGAAATAACTCGTGAAATAACTGCTACATCCGACCGACTGCGGGTAATTAAAAACTGCGTTCCGCACCGGAAATCGAACAGTGAATTTTGGCTTCAGCCGCCTGCTTCCAGGAATTGTACACTGGAAAATGTAAAACTTTGTGCTTTCTATTCCAAATTTCAATTAGTCGCTGACGGAATATGCTCCGCATACTAAAATTTTTGTATCTGCTGGAACGCCGATAGGCAATGACCGTGAGATAATAAGCTCTCAATAATTTGCATTTTAGTGAGAATGATGCGATGTTTCTCCCTTCCAGAGAATTTTTTGTTTCACGACTGCCTTGCGCGTCAATTTTTGAAACTGCGGCGAACGGTTCTCTTTTTATTCCTTTTTACTCTTTAGATTGACAACATGATGCGTTCTCAGCCTTAAGTTAAGACAATTTTATAATAATGTGATGATGATGATGATGATGATATGTGGAATCGCTCGACAGCAGGGTCCTGGTCCTACTATCTGTACTGAAATGTTATGAGTGTGTGTAAACTTTGTAAGATATACATCAAAGCGACATTTAAGACACATTTTAAAGAGTCACCTAAACCATACACGCCAACATAATGAAAGTCAACAAAAATATTATCACAGGTACACGAGGCTTCGCTTTAGAGATTAAGGTAAAAAAAGCCTGTTCCGTCTTTATTTTAGCCATCTTTTCGTAGTCTCATCAGCGCTTCTACCGCATCGTTTGCATGTTACAACTTGATTTGTATCTATTCTCAGTCCAACTTTCATTACGTTTTGGTTCTCATTTCGGACAAATTTTTTTTATCAATCCTTCATACCGTTATTTGCTATTTGGTCATCAAAAACATATGCTCCACTCTTTAAAAAAATTCGTCTCGACTGACTTTTCTTGCCTACATTGTTTCAACATAGTCCACGATTTAC
This sequence comes from Schistocerca serialis cubense, assembly GCF_023864345.2. Lineage (NCBI taxonomy): Eukaryota > Metazoa > Arthropoda > Insecta > Orthoptera > Acrididae > Schistocerca > Schistocerca serialis. The sequence goes on from NC_064645.1 coordinate 497,370,590, forward strand.
AGTCGTATGGCCATATTTGATTATCTTTGCTTTGTAGAATTTTGTTGCTAAATGCTCTGTTTACCGTGTCGCGTAAAGGTACGTTTACACTGGGATACATGTATCGCGACATGTATGAGCGACATGTCAATTTCACATGTCGCAATATATCACCTCATACAAAAATTCACGGAACTTGTATGCGGACCCTCCAGCTCATACATGTCGCGTATACATTTTGTATATCGCTTTTTGACCATATACGCGACATGTATGAGCGACATTTGAAGAACTCGCGCATGCGCAGTACTATCATTTCCTGTCGTCTTGTCACCTGCCGCTTATTTTGACGATTAGCGCATGCGTAGTACCAGGCTCTCTGGCGGCTGTTTGAGTTTTGGAGGTGCCGACTATCGTTTCGACGTTAATGTATCTGCATAGAACATCAAAAAGTGCCGTATGCAACATTATTCTTCGTGTTTGCGAGGCCATTGTGCAAGTTTTATTCCAAGACGTGAAGGTAAAAGTTTTATATATATAACGGTATGTAATACATTCTACAATTTTTTGATGCATCTGGCACGTATATCAATTTTTTGCTATTATTCCGGCGGCCTCGCGTGATAATGTTGACAACGGATGCCGACAATCGTGTGTGAGACGTTGGCATTAGCAATCGTGCGACAATGCAAATGTTTTGTAATGAAATCTTCGTTTCAAGAGGAATTCCCAGTGGCCAAAAAACGGAGTGTTACTGCCAACTGATCCTCTGGTGGAATCGCTTCCCGAAAGTTTGTGTTGGTTTTGGACACAAGAGGAGCCACAAGTGATAACAAACCGCGGAAATCCTCCATACTCATCCTAACATAATTTCTAAAATATGCGCCATCCTTTAGCGTTAATTCGCGAGAAACTCTCCCTGCCACCATCTACGCTTCCTCCGCCTTTTCTTCCTATCATCTTCCAAAAAAGCAAGTGTACCAGCACATAAAAATGTGAAATCTTCCAAATCGTCGTCGAAAGCTATCGCACAGTGATACATATCAATCAGTGTAAACGCACGCTCATACATGTATGAGGTTGATACTTGTCAACTCATACAAGTCGCGATACATGTCGCAAAGTCGCATATACATGTATCTCATACATGTGCCGATACAAATGGCAGTGTAAACGCACCTTAACGTCTACTTAACGTCGTTTGCTGTTAACCTTTTTTGTGATCGCTGAGGACATCACACTCAAGAAGAAGAACTACATGATACTTGTTCTAAAAATTGTTTTTGACATATCACTGATCGTGCTGGATATTTTTCTATAAAGGCTATAAATTTTTGTTTTCTACGGCTATAATATAATATGGTTTTTGGCTTTATCTGTATACCGATTATTGCTTACTTTCAACCATCCGTTTTTTTGTCAATGAAGTAGTTTTAATTGGTCATGCCCAAACAATATACTCGTAATACGTACAGGCTCGGCAAGAATTGTAACTATGTACATTATTCTCGACAGATGTTACTAGATTTTAAATTTTAAGGCATCAGTTTTTATTCAGACGTCTCTTCTGCTGCCACACATTTCGTAAGGGGGTATGCGAAATACACTACCCGTCATTAAAATTTCAGGATTAGGACGGACAAATAATAACCAAATTTCACTTACTGTTCATATACAGTGTGGTAGGAAGGATAATGGTAAATACAAACGCGCAATTTAGCACACACAGCTGTCACCTCTAGCAGCAAAAATAGCTCTAACCCGACTGGGCGTCGAGCCGAACCTGGGTTAGATGACAGACGTCGGTAGGTCATTCCTTGCTTCTTTAACCCTATGCCACAGTACGTCGATCGTAATGGATAGCGGTGGTGTGCTAGTCACTCAGCAACTAATAGCCTGATGTTTCTATTGGGGGCGATGTTTGGTACACGTACAGGACAGAGGGACACTCTTAACACCCTCCGTATCAAGACAGGTCTCGTGTTATCTCGTCAGATGATAATATCATGGAGACCCTGAGGACAGTGTATAACCAACAGTCTCAACACACTAAAATTAGTAGCTATGCGAATGTCAATCATGTTGTGGATCCAAAGCAAGGCGTCCAGCGATTGATATTTTCAAATTCAAGGTTTATCCAGCATTTCAAGACATTTTATTCTCAGTTACCTTTTACTTGAATCAGAGACAAACACCCTTTCTCCAAACTTCAAATTGATAATTATTAGAACACGCATAATTAATTACGTATTAATTATTTATTAGTACAAATCAAAGATACGAACTAAAATATTTTTAAAATATTAAATACTATATTTTGATTTACAGACAATAAACAATACAAAAATAAAAAATACAAATTCTGTTTTACAAACATATATACATTGTACCTTGTCGATTCAAGAGAACGAAGTCATGATAAAAATGAATAAATCTTTTATTTAAATTTTCTATCTATTCTTTGAGGATTCACTCTAGACATATGTGCTCTTTTTGTTTCTAATTATCTGATTACAGCTTGCACTCGTTTGTTCCTTTTCTCTTTCACCTTCTTCACTTTATGTTTCACATCGACTTTGTTCAAAGAATGTGCATTGAGAAAACAGTGTACAAGATTTTTGTCGATGTTGAAATCGTCAACTCCATTTGCGTCCTGCATTGCGTCATGCAAGTATCTTTGAGCAATAAGTCTCTCTTCTGTTTAATTTTCATCTGTAAGTTCGGAGCTTACAGAAAAGCCTACATTTTAGAAAATGGTGAATATTTACTTAATACCGATAAAAAAAAATGTCGTGTGGCTAGGGCCTCCCGTCGGGTAGACCGTTCGCCTGGTGCAGGTCTTTCGATTTGACGCCACTTCGGCGACCTGCGCGTCGATGGGGATGAAATGATGATGATTAGGACAACACAACACCCAGTCCCTGAGCGGAGAAAATCTCCGACCCAGCCGGGAATCGAACCCGGGCCCTTAGGATTGACAGTCTGTCACGCTGACCACTCAGCAATGCTGTAACATGAGGCAATTACAAATGTCTAAAATTCATTCGTCTCCTTCGGTAACTGTGTTGCAACAATATTACTACAGGTTTTTGCACTCCGCTCGACGAAATGGCCGAGCAAGCATTCACAAGCTACAAATCTATGAACATCAGATAGCTAATCATCCCACGGTAAAACCGACGGCTAGCTTTAACTACTTCGTTCATAATATTATGTCAGTCTGCCACGTCGAGCACTCGTTCAGCCCCATAGATCTGTTCGATACATATTGGTACAATAATTACTCTTTGTAACTATGATGTCTTGTTTTCGACTGCTGCCAACTATAACGATCTAAGAGTTGATATAGTAAGCGTTACAGCATTACATAATTTTGAACATTGTAGTAAACTGAGTATGTACTTCTCTATACAACGCTTTTACAAAACTTATTACTTCCGTGTTTTTTTTTTTGCATAGTAGCTGATCTGTACTTTATGCTAGACCTCGAGGCAATTAACTCTCCCGTCTCTCCCCACATCTCACACGGTAGCACCAATCCGCTTCCTCGGATCCCCGCCTCATGCGACAGCTCGACGAGTATAAAACACTTACGAATCATTGAGAAATATTTGACAACCAACGGATATTATGCGTACAACATTAGATTCCCCTTTGAATATTCTAATCTATTTGAAATATCAGACAGTTTAAACTGATAATATATCAATATGGGCAGGGTACCGAAGAAATTAAAAAAAATTGAGGTTTTAAATTAAATTCAAGGGTTTTTCCCGATTTATCCCAGATTATGAAATTTTCCGGCTTTTTCCAGCTTTTCATGCTTTCAAGGTCGGCTGGACACCCTGCAAAGGCACCCCAAACCGTTCAATGGAATACTGAGCCCGTATGATGAAAAATGCAATATGGAAATGGCCTTCTCTGGGCCTCCACGCACGGATATGTACAGCCTTATATTGTACGCACAACCGTGACTGAAAAAAATGTGGTGACCCTCCAATGGCATGTGCGTCAAGGGGAACTGCAATTGCAGCAATGCTGACAATCCACAGTGTTCCAGACATCATTGCACAGTCTATGTCGAGACTTGTTTTGCTGCAGGCAGGATAATTTCCTGGTTAAAGGTATGTCACAGAGCTACATGATCCTGCCTGACCGAGTGACAAACGAGTCTGTACTCTCTCAAGCGCTAGTCACTCTGGGTCACCGATATCCTGCGTGGCATAAGTATGGCCCTGCTGAATCCGAGCTTCCATATCCCCATGCCAGTCGTGAGATCCCGAAGAACGTGACCAGCAGTATCACGGTACAATAAAATCGCAGTCTCGATGGGCCACGACCCTGATGCTGTCAAATTCCACCACGTGCTGGAAGACGATCCTGCTTTCACGAAACGTAACACGATCTTCTCACAAACAACCAGCATTCATATGCAATTTCTAGGTTAGAAACCAGCATTGCAGCCGTTCCTTCTATACAGAATTTAGATGGCGTTATTCCCGCCTACTTCGTGTAGTTGCACTGAAATGCTTACCATTTGCATATTTCAAGCGCATAGGACACTAAGGCAATTTGAAGGTTTCTGCATGCTGCCACGGAATAGGGAGTATACAAAAGGGAACTTCGGCTGGAATTCATGCGCCAAAATTTAGTGCGCATCCGTTGAGTCTGTCATATTGAAACAGAGTAAATAGCTGTGTTTGAAGCCAGCCAAAGATGAACAGATACTTTTTGTTTATTTTACTAATTGTGTATTTCAGCTGATGGGCTTACCTACAGGTAAACAATTGTTTGATATACTGCAGAAGTTAGAAATATAGTAAGAGAGAAGATCACACAGGAAAGTAACGAGTGGTTTCTAGGAGGTGGCTGATAGCGGTACATGACAAAAATGAGTTTCCGATTTTCTTACTGTGAACAATAAAAGCTCATTACATTGTAAAAACCTTTAAAAAATTGAAAACGTGTTTTGCTTTTGCGCTTTTTCTACACTATTGTATACAATACTTCTCAGTCGATTCTGAGGGAAGTAACTGCCACACAAAATTAATGTGTTTCGTATCCTGTATCACGGTTTGATTATGAAGTGCCGTCTTTCTCAATATTGGGCCTAGGTACTGTGATAATTTCCTAGTACTCGGTAGCGTAAAATTCTAAGGGTTTGCAGTGGAAACTGTGGTCGCTGTCTACTTTATGTTAGATTCATTTTAGGCTATACATTGCTGTGTACGAAATGGAGCCAACATATTGTTTTAGAGTTGTAACTAAAGCCGTATTTTGCTACAGTATGGAGAAAATAAAAATTAAAGTATTTCACAAGAACGCGCTGCCCAAGTGCGCCACGTGCAATTAAGCTGCAGCTCAGTCGAGAGCAGTTTGTGCCGCTACACGCACTTTCCTCCCATTAACGGTCGCTATTTACCGTTCTACTTACTGCCGGAAGAAAATGATGATATTCTGCACGAACAGTTACAAGATCAAAATGCTCAAACACATCTTGTATTTAGGATAAAGCTTGACAACAGTTTCTTCACGACTTAAATTAATGATTCACAATGCGTTACAGTCAACTTACAGAACTGGGCCTAATTAAAAACATTTGTAGAAATTAAATTTTAATGCAGCCTACTGTCTTCATTTAGAGTGATACCAATACAGTGAGTTAGGTTGAAAACAGGAATAAAAATTCCAATACCGGTACAAACACCAACACCTGTACAGTGTCTCACAACAGCTGTTTCGCTGTTTCTGGTGAAAGTGACGTTGATGTATCAGCGAACAGCGCCAGAAAATAAAAAATTAAGTAATACAAACCTGCTGCAAGGAAAAAACCGATATTTACAAAACAAAGTAGCTTCATTATCAACTGAAGCTAATAGCAGTTAACTGCTTGCACACGTGAGCAGTAATGAATCCGAAAGCTCATGTGGTAAGTTTTTAACAACAGATTTATCACAACTTGTTGCAGTAGCGCTTCCATCAGTAAAAGTTTCCATTAGTCGGTTAGATTAGTTGTCTCGTAATAATGTTCATTTCGAGCCGTAGTTGTAAGCAGCTATCGTTTCTACATAGCGTCGAGCGCAACGCTTTACTTCATACAAATCAAAGGAGCCGCCCTCTCCTTTCCTTTTCGTAAACACACTATCCTGTGATCCTGATTTCATGGTGCTGCAATTTTAATGGTAAGCAATGCATCATGGCATTTTTAACCGTCCTCAATTCAACTTCTGGCTGTTCAATTATTTTTCTAACAGGACACGACATGTCATCTAAGTAATGAAACCATTTGTAAAATGACGTCATAATCATCGTTGTTAGGTACCATGTGTGGGTAAGCCGTCTTTGAGCAGCTGCGAATTTCTGATAATTGAGCCCTCGTCACTCTAGATAAGTGTTCAGAAGTCCGCACCATGTATCGGTTACGTGTCGCGGCTTTCAACAGTGGACTGTGGAACATCCTCACACCTATAAAGCGGGTTCCGGACGTCCGCACAGTACAGACTTACCAACGTGTGCCAATTCTCGTCAGCACGACAGCCTGATCTCGAAGCCGATTACCTACCATAATCCAAAACTGGCGGGTCCGTGCAGTGTGTTACTGAGCAGACTGGACTCACAACAAAGCAACCATTATCGCATGCTATGTACCGCAAGGTGCCGTCAGAAAGTTTTCAGTAAAGTTGTACATGACGCGATATATGGTTCTAAATGTCATCTGGCTGTAAGCCCTGCCCCAGACGTACAGTGGATGAACTTAAATTACACAGATTACTACAGTTATCGTTACATAAACTCATTTGCATAAAACAGTGGAATTCTTCAATGGTGAAGTTGAAAATTTATGCCGGATCAGGATTCGAACCTGGGTCTCTTGCTCATTAGGCAGATGCTCTGACCACTAAGCCATCCGGGAACTGCGATCATCACCGCTGCACGAACTACACCAGCACGCCTCCCGTAGACCCAAATTCTCAACATGTCCACACACTAAATCCATTATATCGGACATACCCGAAAGAACAGACGCCACATATATTAAAACAATATTCGGTGTGTGTGACATACGTGTTGTTGGAAAAGGTTAACAGCAGGGAAAACTTTATGCAGCATTATGAACCTGCCATAATCTCCTACAAAAATTCATAAATATAATTCTTTATTGCATGCAGCTTCCAAATCAGTAGCAGGGGACTCTACGACAAATGCAGTGAAAGAAGCTGTGAATTCAAATTAAGAGTGATATTAGGAATGTACTGGAGACACTTAAGTTCAATAAAACTTCAAACTCAATTTCCCGTAACTTATTTTTTCTAGCCTAATGTACCTCTTCTCTGAAACCATTTACCCCAGAACAATGAAATTTTAACAGTCTACTGTCTTAGTACAAGTGCACGAACTGATTTTATTAGTTTTCTAGTTTAATTATAAAAGAATCTATGGACTTTTAAAAAAAGAATGCCTGAGACGGGTGAATAAATCATCATCATCATCATCATCATCATCATCATCATCATCATCATCATCATCTCAGCCTTTTCCCACGTCATGTTGGGTCGGCGTTGCTTTGCTGGATCCTTCTCTTCCATAAATGCCTACCCACTGCTGCTTCTCTGAGCCATCCTTCCTCCCGTAGGTCCCCTAGTACGTTTTTTCATCTCAGTTTCGGTCTTCCTCTTCTCCTTGATCCTTCGATTTTTAGGGTTTCAACTCTTCTCCCCACGCAGTACTCCCGTCTTCTCTGCACATGTCCTACCATCTTAGCATACTCTCTTGTATCTTCTTCCCTATGGGCCCAACTTTCACTGTATTTTTCAAAATTACAATTTTAATGTATTAGACCTTAAAAATTGTCAGCTTGTTAGCAAACAGAATAAATGCACGTGAAAAAACGTCAGTGTTATGTTGCTAATACTTCTTCAGAAGAGGCACAATGTAAAACAGTCAATTTAATATCATGGAGATAGATGGTACCCTCTGCCCTTAACAGATCGGTGAACATGAAAAATGATCCGCCCCTTCTCCCACCGTTCGATGGTGCTCTACTTAGGCAACTCATAGGTGATTTCCGTTGGCCAGAGAAAACGGATATTAATGCATAAATAGACAGATTAATTTTATCGACCTTTTTTTAACGAATCAAGCAATAGGCCCGTGATTACTTTAGTTGAAATCCTGATTACATATGCAGTATGAATCTGCGATTGGAAACATGATTATTACGCAATCAAACTCAGTCTGTGTGTGTGGGACGTGACTGCACAACATCGAGCGAGGTGGCGCTGTGGTTAGCACAGTGGACTCGCATTCGGAGGGACAACGGTACAAATCCTCGTCCGGCCATCCAGATTTTGGTTTCGGTGATTTCCGTTAACAGCTCCAGGCAAATGGCGAGATGGTTCCTTTGGAACGGACACGGCCGATTTCCTAACCAATCATTCCTTAATCCAACCTTGGGCTCTATCTCTAATGACCTCGCTGTTGACGGGACGTTGAACTCTTAATCTTCCTTCCTTCTTTGACTGCTGGTTATAAGTCAGAGAAAAGTCTCAGAGTTACACATTTGAATTTGTGATTCATTTACATCCCCAGAAACATAGCAGTGCGTGTGTATTTTATTGTTCGTATAAACACTTTTTTGCAGAGAGAGCAACTGAGTTGCTTGTAGTGATTTTTGTGACAATTTAATCATAATCTAATTGAGTGAAGCGTATGTTGATATTTCATTCGTTGCCTTTTCAGTAAGAGACCGGTGCTACTTTTTGTTCCTATGCTTGTATCATCTGCAAAAGGGCAAACTTTTCTTCTTCTGACAATGAAAGTGGAAGATCAATGTATAAGATAAAAACTACGAACCTTCGGTGTGTACTGTCAGTTACTTGTTCCATATGTCAAAGTCACGATAAACTTATGATGTGGAACGTGTCAACAGAACAAACATGGAACACATCTATACAACCAAATAAAGAAACAAAATAATATCTACACGGCTGCAAGCATTTACAGTTTTTTATAACTTTTTCAATTAGATATAATCGTTCACATTTGATTAAAGGCCTTAGACAAGAAAACAAAACATTTAGATTGTTAATAGTTTCTGATTTATAGATTATAGTATATCCTGTAACGACAAAGACACCCTGATCATTTGACTGCCATTTTTGAAATCCACACAATTGAGTAGTCATGTTTTCTGTATCAGTCGACAAGGCGAACCGTGGACCCGGTCGCAATGTACATTAACGTGGTCACGTACCTAACAATAACTACCGCCACGTTTCGTTCAGATTAGTGCGCGATGTTATCCCTTAGAGCAGGGGTCTCCAAACTTTTTAGTCCGCGGCCCACATTGACTCCTCCACGAAGTCATAAGGGCCAAGATCTACTTAGTGGGATTAAAGCACTCCATGATCACCATAATGTAAGACTAAAGGAAAGATGAAATCGCAAAAATGTAAGGTTGTGGGAATAGCTAGCATTGAAACGAACTACGATTTTCATTTAATTACATAATTTTGATTGGTGGACGTACCTGACCGAAATTCTGGTGTATTTTATTCTGGCGAATTTCGCCTAGAAAAAAGTATGTCACTGCACATTCTTCACGAAAGCGTCCTGCAAAGTTAACGAAATCTCAAAATCATTGTTAACAACACTATTACTGCAAGACGTAACAGAGGTGGAGTACGTCAACGCATTGTTATTGCAAGCGACGCAACAATAAGTTTAGTTATGTAGTCTTGTAGCGAGTAGCAGTGCCAGAGCTCTGTTCTGTTGCGTGATTGTGTCTATGTTGCGAGTGTCTCACGAGTTTTTTAGTGTTTTATTCGCTGCAATAGTAGGTGAGACGACGAAGTGTGGGACAATTCAAAGTTTGAATTCGAAGAGACAAGGAAAATATGAAAATCGAAATGCGTATAGCACGACTTGAGTATTTTTTCACTGTATTTTTTAGTGGAACTACAGTGTAATTGTGAGTACTTAATTTAGTAATTAAAGTACCTTAAAAATAAATTCATTGCATTTTGTTTAGGCAGACTACTCCCTAGTTTTATTAGTATTAAATACCACAATTTTATTTTCAGGTTACAATTTTTTGTGAAGTTTGTACAAATATGGAAAAGAAACGAAAGGTTGACAGTTAATGTAGAATTTTTAAAGAGCAGTGGGGATCTCAATATTTCGTTGTGGAGTCAAGCAACAAACCAATGTCTTATTTCTGCAATGAAGCAAGATCAGTCTCCAAAGAATACAACATAAAGCGACTTGCCATATTATACTGCAGTGCTGGATTTGCTGCGGTAAAGTTCTGACCCGTTTTTTTGAGCTCCGAACAGTAATTGAAATTTTTTTGAAAGATAGGAATCGCCCTCTGTCTGAGTTGCGGAACGGTGAGTGGTTATGGAACTAGCATTTTATACAGACCTAACATATAAATGACAATTTAAAATTGCAAGGTAAAAACCAGTTTCTGCCTGATTTATACGCATGTTAAGTCCTTTGTTTCAATCTCCGATGAACAAAGTATGCTTCACGCATTTTAATACATGCCAAACATTCAGTCAGCGAACTGAGAGTCAGTTTCCTGTAACTTTCGCAATTGAAGCTTTGGGTGCTTTAAAAACTAATTTTGAATCACGTTTTTCAGATATCGATACAAATTCAAACGATATCAAGATATTTCAAAATTCCTTTGACGTCGATATAGAAGCGTAACCCGCAGAACTTCAGTTTGAAATTATTGATTTGCAATGTAGCGACTTACTTACATAAATTTGCCCGTGGCTTTTTTTTCCGCTTTTGGCACTACTTATTTGTGTGAAAAACTTTCTCCAAAATGAAACATACAAAAAGTATTTACAGATCAAAATTAAGTGATGAGCATTTGAAGTCTCTGATGATTATCTCTACCAGTAAACTTGATCCACAACTGGAGGTAATTATGAAAGAACACTTACAGCTACATAAAAGTTACTAATTATCACTAAGATGTTAAATTTCTTTACGTGAATACTCTAACACTGTGTGTTTTCAAGATATAAATTAATTGCAGTCATTTTTATACATGAGTTACAACTAAAATATCCAATATCATTGTGCACACTAGGTATTGTATTTTCTTTAAATTGCCTTTACATAAAAATATTTTATACGATTTACTTGCTATATGTATATTACAACGTAATCAAAAGAAAGTGAAACCTCGCTTAAGAAGCATCTTCCATAATGATTGATTACTAAGGCTAGTCGCCGAAGTGGCGTCCATTTGAAAGACTTGCACCAGACTCGTGAGTAGAATAAAATGCAAAGAATTTTTTTACTTAAAATGTTTTCGGCAAAATACTCTGTTAACCTTTTTTTTAACTATCGCACAGAGAATGGTCTGTTTATTTTGGATAGCCACAAGTTTAACCATAACCTTCCGCTTTGTAAAGATAAGGCTCCAACAATGCCGCGGTGTATTGGTCGCGATATGCCTCGAAACTCAGTTGTTGGCAGGATAGGTACCACCTCAAATATTTGGCGGGCCGGATACCGGCGATGACCGGCAGCTAACGCGGGCCGGTTTCTGCCCGCGGTCAGTAGTTTGGAGACACCTGCCTTAGAGCAAGCTGTTAAGAGTCATCCACGGTTCTCGCTGATCACACAAATCTGTTGTTACAATTACGTGGGAATGAAAAACAGAAAAAGGTAGTACCTCCAGCAAGGCTCGATCCAGAGACCTCGCGCTTATGAAACTAAGAGCTCAACCTCTCGGCTGCGGATCCCATGAATCCCATGAACACTACTGTCCACACACAGCATACAAGTGCCACACACAGCATACAAGTGCGCCTGAAAGTTTCAAACCACATTTTCTCGAAAAAGTTTGAGAGTTGCGTCTTACTATTTACATATGCTTAAGTCCAAGTAGTGCCCTACACACCCTGACAATATGAATCACATCTGTGAGGGGAAGTTCGTACGGTCCTCTCGTCAGAAGGATTCTGTTATGACCCTCAAGGAAGAAGATGCAAAGAGCACATGATTAATAATCAGTTGTCAATACGAATAAAGTTGTTATTAGGCAGCAATTTCTGCAATATTATGAGCAATCAAAAGAATAACCAAATCTGCGAAAACTTCCCAGCTTTTGCCAGACGGAACTTCAGGTGAATGCCAACAACGAAACGCTCAGAAAAATTATGGGATTTTATTTTAAGAGGTGTCAAAACAAACAATCCCTGAGTGGGTGAGAGAATTTAAAAGAAGTTATTCAACACTGTATTCTTACGAAAAAATGAGGCATTAAAGTTGCCCCTGCATAACTCACGGAAAGAGGTGGCGCAGTGATCAGCACACTGGACTCGCATTCGGGAGGACTACAGTTCAAACCCGCGTCTGGCCATCCTGATCGCTTCATGCAAATGCCTGGATGGTTCCTTTAAAACAGGGCACGGCCGACCTCGTTCCCCATCCTTCCCTAATCCGTCTCTAATGACATCGTTGTCGACGGGACGCTAAACTCTAATCTCCTCCGCCTCATCCTCCGTGCATTACTCAGACGCAAGATTGATTAATATACGCTATAAATGTTAAGGTGATAGTGCGCGAGAAACATTGCCAAACGAAAGTGGATTCGGCTTCTTTCTGAAAATAGTTAAGCACCATTTTCGATTACGTGCTGAATCGTACACTGCTCTGCAAAACAAAGACCAGCTAACTGAAGTCACACACTAACTATTGGGTGAGAACAAGTGCGGGAGCATGTTGCCAGACGTCTCCAAGTCGCACAGAAAGCTGGGCGTCACATGGCGTGAGGTCGGTGTGACTACAGCGCTAAGTGGCGCTGGCCTCGCAACGCGAGGCAGTTGGAGGAACGGGAAAAGACAGTGTGAGTCAATCAGCAAGCAGCTGCGGTGTTCATAACAGCTTGGCTCGGAGGCAACATTTGGAGGGAGAATCATCGGGAACCTGGAAGAATGTCGAAGCGTGATGATTGTAAACCAGGAATTTAGTATTGCTCACGGCCCACGGGGTTGTTCCCGCGCATGAAAGAGATTCCGAACCACGCCTGCTGCCCGATGGACAGGTGGTGGTGGTGGTGGTGGTGGTGGTGGTGGTGGTGGTGGTCGTCTACCACGGTCAACTGTATCAGCAGATGACCGCTACTTCGTGCAACAGGCAAGAAAGGACCCACGTCAAACAGCGGTGCAACTGGCGGACATGTAAAAGAATGCATGTGAACGAGCTTCCTTGTCTCGTAAAAAAACGTGGCGAGTACTACTGACTGTCCTCAGCTATCAGAATAACCAGACAAGTTTTACGAATACATGAGATGACGGGAGAAACTGGAGGTAATTCCCTGGTGACCTTCAAGAGCAAGTTATAAACACACTGTTTCGCAGTATTTATTTTAACTTGTGCAGACGTACGTCAATTAACATTGAATGACAGTCATTTAGCACTCGAGTGAAAGACAAGCATAAAGATTGGCATAAGACACTCTGAAAACAAAACACATAAAAGTGGAAATACGTACTGTACACAACATTACAAGCCATTTCAAATTAACAGAATCACCATCCTATTGCCATAAAATGCCAGTAAGCAGTAACAATTTGTAGACAACTAATGACAACCTACGGCAAAAAAATTCGGAGTTGTTGCGGTCTTCAGTCCAGAGACTGGTGTGATGCAGCTCTCCATGCTACTCTATCCTGTGCAAGCTGCTTCATCTCCCAGTGCCTACTGCAACCTACATCCTTCTGAATTTGTTTGGTATATTCATCTCTTGGTCTCCCTCTACGACTATTAACCTCCACGTTGCCCTCCAATACTAAATTGCTGATCCTTGATGCCTCAGAATATGCCCTACCAACCGGTCCCTTCTTCCAGTCAAGTTGTGCCACAAATTTCTGTTCTCTCCAATTCTATTCAATACCTCAATAGTTATGTGATCTACCCATCTAATCTTCAGCATTCTTCTGTAGCACCACATTTCGAAAGCTTCTATTCTCTGCTTGTCTAAACTATTTATAGTCCACGTTTCACTTCCATACATGGCTACACTCCATGCAAATACTTTCAGAAACGACTTCCTGATACTTAGATCTATACTGGATGTTAACAAATTTCTCTTCTTCAGAAACGCTCTCCTTGCCATTGCCAGTCTACATTTTATATCCTCTCTACTTCGACCACCATCAGTTATTTTGCTCCCCAAATAGCAAAACTCCTTTACTACTTCAAGTGTCTCATTTCCTAATCTAATTACCTCAGCATCACCCGACTTAATTAGACTACATTCCATTATCCTCGTTTTGCTTTTGTTGATGTGCATCTTATATCCTCCTTTCACGATACTGTCCATTCCGTTCAGCTGCTCTTCCAGGTCCTTTGCTGTCTCTGACAGAATTACAATGTTATCGGCGAACCTCAAAGTTTGGTACAGTAGCTATAAGCATATAGAAGACGCCACCCTATTCACTTGAACTTTCATTTTTTGAGGTTGTAATCTATGCCTAAAATTTCTAATAAAGTTTTTGCCTATTTGTGGTTTCGAATAAATCTGCGATTTTAGTCCATAGATTCCGAACTATATCCCGATTATGATGTTTTCATCCTCAGGATGCCACAAACTCTCTCTTTCTTGGACTAAACTAATCAGTTCCTCATGCTCCATATTTCGTGTGCGAGAACGTTGTTCTATTTGACCGAAGAAAACAAACTTATTTCAATTTCACCGATTGTCGTCCGAAGTATGTACGTTCGGGCGATAAAATCGGCTACAGTGTGACCGCGCACTTCGTGGTGTACTGATTTGAAAAGATCGGCCGTCTCCGGCCGATGATGGCCAGCGTGGGAATCCACCTATATCGGGGCACTGTGACCGCAACCTTACGTTCCAAAGTGGCAGGGCGACTGCCAAGTGGGGGTGGTCTCTTTGTCCCATCACTGGTATGTTGTATACCGTTGACACCTGTACGCAAGGGCGGCTACACGGTTTTTTTCTGGAGGGAGGGGCACAAGGATCAGAAGGGATACATCTAAAAATATGCCAAAGTCTCCAGCAGAGGCATACAAAAGGGCAACAGTGCTGCGAAATATTAGAGTCTTGTGCCAGTTGTGCACATTTCCTGTAACAAACAGCACTGGGGAGAGATCCTTGTCAACCTTTTGTAGGTAACACAGGGGGGCAACTTTTACTGCATAACATCTAATGATGACTGTAATAAATTTTATTGCAGTCATCATTAGACGTGATGAAGTGAAAGTTTCACCTTGTTTTCCTACAAAAGTTTGATAAAGATCTCTCTCCAGTGCAGTCTGGTACAGAAAATGTGCACAACTGACAAGAATAATATTTGGCAGCACTGTTGCTCTTTTATGTGCCTCCACTGGAGACTTCAGCATATTTTTGTCCATTTGTTGCCAATTTTGTAGCTATCCCTTCAAAGCTACAAAACAAGGGAGATCGTCTTTGTATGCCTCAAGACGACTCTACAAAACGAGCTCCATATGTTTATCACTACAGTTCTGCGACAGCAATTTTTGTAGCTGTCAGATTCTTCGTAGCTGAGTTTTAGGGAACCTTAATGACATTTCATTTAACAAATAAATGAGAGATGGTATAAACACTGACAAGCGGTTATGCTCTTCTGCAGACTGTGTCTGAAAATTGGGCCTGCTGGTTTGACAGTTGCTGGCCTAAGGACTGTGATTTCTGTGTCAGTCTCATCTGATAGACTTTCAGCCCAATTGAAAATTATTTTAATGCATCTACATCAATTTCGCGTTCCTTTTGGAGGTTTTTATGGATGTGTTGACAAGCTTTATTGCTGAAAATATCAGTTTCGGTCCCCTGTAACGACTGAGATAAACGAAAAGTTACTCCCAAAACGTCAGCGAGGATGACAAACCTCACTATGAATTGCGACGAGATTATAGCTTGGAGCACAGAAAATGCAGATGTAGCACGTTCGTCTCGTTTATCAGCCATTTTTTTGAGGAATAAGAGGGAGACATGGGAAGTAGTCTACATATGTCAAAATCACCTCATGTCTTTCCATCCATCTTGGCTCTCGCATTTTTTTTACTATATTTTGTTTTTCCATGGGGAGATGAATTTGACTTTCTTCTTTGAAGACTGCATCCTTCCATCTGACACACAGAAAAGTTGCTGAAATAACTTCCACAGCATTTCTTAGGCTAGGTACACTGCAATCAATACTGTTGGCTCAGTTAAGTCGGTGGCTTACACAATGAGCATAAAACGCTACAGGTTGAATATTGGATCTGCACACTTGGACACACTTTATTTTACCATTCTTACTGGCCTCTCCATGGTATGCTTGTCCCCGACATAGTGAAACGTCTAGGTTCAGGTGTTCCTATTCCTGCACTCTATTGTGAATTATGTTTTCACCTGTAAGATCCACAATCAGGACAAACTTGATGAAATAATCTTTATTTCATTGGTATCCACATCGAAATAGCGAATACAAATGGACAATTACTCACTAAGAGAAATATATGTAGTATCATCAGCTATTATACAAAAATATTTACTTTTTTAATTTTGGCTACTGCTTTGTCTTATCAATTGGCCACAGCTCTCAGTTAACTGATTTTGCGTCGATTTGCTAATGCAGGAATTAGAAAGCATTTTTAGCACACGTTTTCACGTTGTCGAATAGTATCTCATCTCCAGCAGCTATTCGGAACTTCAACAAAGCTCTGAAATTGCTTTCTCCAGGAGAACTTTCCCATTCCGAATCACCGTCATCCCTGTGTCCTCTTAATGCAGTGTTTTACGTTCCTCATAACACAATTATTTTTATAATGCGCATACATCTTTTATGATTCTCTTCTATAACCTGCTCTCGTGGGATCTCATTTGGACAAAAATATCCGTAGGCTTCCCTCCATCATAATCAGAAAGTTGTGAGACACTATCATATTAAATTGGTGGTTTTGGTATTCTCGTGGTGTGAGAATTTCTACGGCTTTCTTATATAATTTCCGGTTTTGCCACTAACTTTCCGAGTTTCACATCATTTATGCGCGGCTCACGCCGTCCAAAAATAATGCACACCTTGCATGATCCGCCACCGGCAATTTTCCTATACTAGCCATACAAGCAATGCGCTACCTGATCAGTGTGGTACTTATTTTCATGTCGTATGAAAATATAAATATCAAATATATCTACAGAAATCAGCGAGAACATATGTTTCTCTCTTATGTTTCACCCACGATCACCAGAAGACAAAAGCGGTGAGAGTGAACCGTACAAGATAAACATATGCTCTAGCGGACTTTGTTGTAGATCTTTTTGAGATCGCTGTTATCGCCTGCGCAACCTATTGCAAAAGGAGTCAATTGCCGACAAATTTTCTGCTGCCTTGATTCATTACTATCGGCTACCGTCACCTCTGCCTACTAATTTTACTTTTTACGTAGCCTATATCCACAATTCCAGTCCCAAAGAAAGCTGGTGTTGACAGATGTGAAAATTACCGAACGATCAGTTTAATAAGTCACAGCTGCAAAATACTAAAGCGAATTCTTTACTGACGAATGGATACTGATAGAAGCCGACCTCGGTGAAGATCAGTTTTGATTCCGTAGAAATGTTGGAACACGTGAGGCACTACAGACCCTACGACTTATCTTAGAAGAAAGATTAAGGAAAGGCAAACCTACGTTCCTAGCATTTGTAGACTTAGAGAAAGCTTTTTGACAATGTTGACTGGAATGTTCTCTTTCAAATTCTGAAGGTGGCAGGGGTAAAATACCGGGAGCGAAAGGCTATTTATAATTTGTACAGAAGGCAGATGGCAGTTATAAGAGTCGAGGGGTATGAAAGGGAAGCAGTGGTTGGCAAGGGAGTGAGACAGGGTTGTAGCCTATCCCCGGTGGTGTTCTATCTGTATACTGAGCAAGCAATAAAGGAAACAAAAGAAAAGTTCGGAGTAGGTATTAAAATCCATGGAGAAGAAATAAAAACTTTGAGGTTCGGCGATGACATTGTAATTCTGCCAGAGACAGCAAAGGACTTGGAAGAGCAGTTGAACGGAATGGACAGTGTCTTGAAAGGAGGGTATAAGATGAACATCAACAAAAGCAAAACAAGGATAATGGAATGTAGTCTAAGTCGGGTGATGCTGAGGGAATTAGATTAGGAAATGAGACACTTGAAGTAGTAAAGGAGTTTTGCTATTTGGGGAGCAAAATAACTGATGATGGTCGAAGTAGAGAGGATATAAAATGTAGACTGGCAATGGCAAGGAAAGCGTTTCTGAAGAAGAAAAATTTGTTAACATCGAGTATAGATTTAAACGTCAGGAAGTCGTTTCTGAAAATATTTGTATGGAGTGTAGCCATGTATGGAAGTGAAACGTGGACAATAAATAGTTTGGACAAGAAGAGAATAGAAGCTTTCGAAATGTGGTGCTACAGAAGAATGCTGAAGATTAGATGGGTAGATCACATAACTAATGAGGAAGTATTGAATAGGATTGGGGAGAAGAGAAGTTTGTGGCACAACTTGACCAGAAGAAGAGATCGGTTGGTAGGACATGTTCTGGGGCATCAAGGGATCACCAATTTAGTATTGGAGGGCAGCGTGGAGGGTAAAAATCGTAGAGGGAGACCAAGAGATGAATACACTAAGCAGATTCAGAAAAATGTAGGCTGCAGTAGGTACTGGGAGATGAAGAAGCTGCATCAAACCAGCCTCAGGACTGAAGACCACAACAACAAATCCACAACAAACTTCATTAAATTAGATTCAGTTGTTTAGCCGTGAAAAGGTGACTATGGATTACTCACTATGCCTTTCAACAAGAAGTGATACACCATGACTGAAATACGATGTTTCCTGATGCAAAAATAACACCAAACGGACACAAGGTACTATTTACCAGCAAGAAGACTTCGGCAAAATGTCAAGGAGTATAGAACAACAAATGTACTGACTGTAAGAAGCCTGACGTCGATGCAAAATCGAAACGTGTAGCTTTAAATAAAGCTATTTATAGTAACTGGTGGCAGTACTATTTCTTTCTATCTAGGAAAAGAATTCAGAGAGATCACATATTTACCGGAAATATCCGAATGTGTGAGGAGAGAACCCTAAAAATTTACAAATGTTTCACAAAGTAAAAGATTTAACTTTACTTGCATACCGAGTAATACCTACACAATAGCAAGTTCATCTACTATGCAATCACGGAAAGACAAAACGAAGTCATGTTTATTGCCCTCTCATCGAAAATTCTCGCAAAAAAACAAGAAGCAATGAAATAAAGGCATAAGAAGTCATAGTTACGTTCCGTTAATTCCAGTCTTTCTGCAATTTTTAAACACTCACAATTACATGCTGCCCGTAAGTAAAAATTGTATGCCGAGACACTCACACTCATCTCTCTCTCTCTCTCTCTCTCTCTCTCTCTCTCTCTCTCTCTCTCTCTCTCTGTGTGTGTGTGTGTGTGTGTGTGTGTGTGTGTGTCCGCCTCCGTGCGCAGCGGTAGCGTTACTGCCTACCACGCAAGGGAGCCCGGGTTCGATTCCCGGCAGGGGACTGTGTGTTGTGTGTTCATTGTCATCAACACTGACACGCAAGTCGCCGAAGTGGCATCGACTAAAAAGACTGGCAATATGGCGGCCGAACCCCGAAGGTGATATCCTGGCCAATAAATGCAATAGATCATTTCTTTTCATTTTCTCTCTCTCTCCCTAACTGTCGGAGTGAGGGGGTGAGGGAGGGGGGTAGGATGGGGGGGGGGGTGGAGAAACGTGCCCCTGCACCCCGCCCCACCACACCCCAAAATCTGTCCCTGCCTGTACGTCGGAGGCATAGCAGAGAGCATAGGGGCTGAACCAACAAAGAGAGGTGTCACATTCTCTTCTCAGATGCCAGCAGATTCAGTATGAGCAAAGATTCTGGATGTACCCTGGTATGGCGAGAGGTAGGAGCACGTAATGCACTTAACAACATCGTCGAACATGAACGTTTTGGTGGTCCAGTTGATTCGATGTGTAGAGGGGTAATACTACATGGGCTTACTGACCTCCAAATCTTTGAACACGGAACACCCATCGGCCAACGCTATTGTGACACAGTATTTCCCCCATGTGTGACTTCAGGTATCCATCCAGCACCGACTTCATTGTTATGGATGATAACGTGCGAACGCACCGAACTGTGCAGTTGGAGAAGCTCTTGGAAGGAGAAGATATTCATCGAATGGAATCACCTGCACGTTCCCCATGTTTAAATCCTATAGCGCATGTGTGGGATGCGTTAGGGAGACGAAATAGAGCTCTTCCCCACATGCGCCAACGACCTTCCTGCATAGCGATAAATTCTTCTGGGTATTATGCCGCGTCATTGCTATAAACTAACAACAATAATAAACTAAAACCGACGTTTCGGCCGAATTGCAACGGCCTTCCTCTGTCGTTGCAATTCGGCCGAAACGTCGGTTTTAGTTTATTATTGTTAGCTTTTAGCAATGACGCGGCATAATACCCAGAAGAATTTTAATCACTATGGCACCGGCCGCGGAAGCCTACGTTTTTAGACCTTCCAGCAGTTGTCAACCGCGATGGAGGAGGAATAGAACGCCCTACCATGAGAACCCATCACATTCTGGCCAGCATGGGAGCTCATTCCACAGCATGCACTGTAGGCCGTGGTGATTACCCAACCGTGTCCCGCCTTTTGTATTCACGTGAAAAGGTTTCCACCGAAATTACGGCCGCGCGAGGGGAATTAACAGACTTTGGACGCGAAATCGTTAGGGAATTCAATATTCCGAGAACCACAGTGTCAACAGCGCGCCGAGAATAGCACATTTCAGGCATTAACTCTCACCTAGGACATCGCAGGGGCCGGCCTTCACTTAACGACCGAGAGCAATGCCATCTGCTTTGCGTTGTCAGTGCTAACAGACAAGCAACACTGGGTAAAATAACCGCTGAAATCAATGTAGGACGTACGTCAAACATATCAGGTGGGACAGAGCGGCGAAATTTGGTGTTAACTGACTACGGTAGCGGACGACCGGCGCGAGTGCCTTTGAACAGCACAACATCGCCTGCGTTAACTCTCCGGGCTCGTGACCATATTGGTTGGATTCTAGAGGACTGGAAAACCGTGGCCTAGTCAGATCAATCCCGACTTCAGTTGGTAAGAGCTGATGGTGGAGTTAGAGGGTGGCGCAACCCCACAATACCATGGGCCAGTCATCAGGAAGGCCCTGCACAAGCTGATACTATTCAGCTCCGTAATGATGTGGGCTGTGTTTCCATGGAAAGGACTGGATCCTCTCGTCCAACTGAACCGATCAATGACTTGAAATGGTTACGTTAGGCTATCTGGAGACTACTTGCAGCCATTCCTGTTCCCAAAAAACGATAGAATTTTTAAATATGACAATGCACCACGTCACCAGACCCAACAATTGTTGGCGACTGGTTTGAAGAACACTGGGGACAATTCGAGAGAATGATGTGCCACCAACATCGCCCGACATGAACTCCATCGACCATTTATGGGACATAATCGAGATGTCAGTTCCACCACAAAATCCTGGACTGTAACACTTTCGTAATTACGTACGGCTAAAGAGCAGTATTTCTGCAGGGGGCTTCCAAAGACTTGTCAAGCCCATGGCACGTCTAGTTGCTGCACTATTCCGGACAAAAGGTGGCGTTCCAACACGATATTAGGAGGAATCCCACGACTTTTTTCACCTCTGTGTAATGTAGCCTTTCTGCATTCCCTCGAGGTATGTTACTCGGCAGTGACACATCATGCGAAAGTTACTTTCGTCCTTAAGCTTTGCACACCAGTGTACAAAAATTGCTTCTATATGCAATGAAACTTTTCCGCAATATGAGCAAATATATTAAAATCCGCCATACGTTGAAACTGCACTACTGGCAATCTTGATCTTCACCTTTTGTAAATTGCAGAACTAGAGCTAGATCAGGTTTAGCCCCCATTGTGTACAGCACTCTTGTGAAACTTGAGTATTCTCGAGGAAAGAGAAAAAAAAAGTTTCGTTTGAAAAGTACCTTCACTCAATACCTTCGTAGACAACTTTGCGGTTATCAACAAGACAGAAAAGGGTTCTGAGCACTGTGAGACTTAGCATCTGAGGTCATCGGTCCCCTAGAACTTAGAACTACTTAAACCTAACCTAACTAACCTAAGGACATCACACACATTCATGCCCAAGGCAGGATTCGAACCTGCGACCGTAGCGGTCGCGCGGTTCCAGACTGAAGCGCCTAGAACCGCTCGGCCACACCGGCCGGCAACAAGACAGAAAAATATGCAAAGCCTGAGAACATTACAACTTTCTGGAAACTTGTTTGGATATGACTGGCCGTCCACGACAGCGGTTCAACATTGCAAGAAACTTATTATTTTGTTGTACATTGTATTACACATTATACCTTTTGACACACATGCGTGTCTGACACTGCTAACGATCCACAGCTGCTCCTTAAATATTACAAAATTTTATTAGCAAATTGCCAATCCAAACTGACTTCAGATGCACTACTCATTAATGACACATGAAAATTTGTGCAAGACCAGAATTCTAACCCCCCGACTTGCCGCTTATCGCGAGCTATGGCCTTAACCAATTCACTTATCCATGGAAGCCTCCCCGACAGTCCCAAACTTCCCTATGCCAGACACGCCCCATCTTAAAACAAAGATCACAATGTCCCTCACTATTGCGAGAATCACAATAACGTGTTTGTGAGCATTAGATGACGTGGACAAGTGTGGCATATGGAGGCTTGGGTCGACCCAGGAAGTGTGCACTGATAGCCGAAGTGGTTGAGGCGACTGCTAGCGATAACCAGGAATCCGGGTTCGAGTCCCGATCCAATACAAATTTTCATGTGTCGCTAGTAAATAGTACAGCTCAAGCAGTAAGGCTTCGTGATTTGCGAATAAAATTTCGTAGTTACTGCAAGGAACATCGTGTGTCACGTTTTCAAGGACGGGTTATTGAAAACTAATAGTACGAGGGTAATCCCAAAAGTAAGGTCTATTTTTTGTAAGTACATAGACCTGTTTATTTCTACAATGGTTTATATCAGTTTACAGCTTGAACATTTAGCTATTTTTCGACATAATTGACGAGGTGAAAAAAGAGGTTCATAACTTTCTGAACAGCATGGCGGCGAGCTGGTACGACATGGGCATACAAAAACTGCCACAGCGTCTACAAAAATACATCGACAGAAAAGGTGATTATGTCGAAAAATAGCTAAATGTTCAAGCTGTAAACTGATGTAAGCTTATTAAAAAAAATAGGACACCTTAGTTTTGGGATTACCCTCGTATAAGACCTCAAGGAGAGTGAACTATAAGTGTTCTTGCAGTATAAATGGGTGACTGAGTCAAACAATTCGATCGCAGTACCAACCTATACCCAATGGCTCTAGTCTGACACCTTACTGTATTTCATGTATTTCAAGGGCGCGGACTAAGTGTTTTGAAAGTAATGCAGCGTCATACAACTAGGTTATATCATTATATAATCACATGGCGTAAAATGTATATTTGTTTTCCTCTCTTTGCAGCGACTTATTCGTAGCACAAACTGTACGCAAAAGGAGTACATAAGAAAACTCCGCAAATGATGATTTTATTTCTTTACTAGTGATTACAACCTTCCAGTCGGTGGTTTCTGGAACTGCAGACAATATGCTGACTTGTTCAAAAAACATGCTAACTTATCACGTTCCATGCTGCGGGAAGTACACAGAACATTCACGTGGAGCAAAACTTTCAAACATCAGTACAGTGAGAACAAACAAGGCTTCCTTTAAAACGCGAACGCTATGACCGACTGCTTTCACTGGATGTTTCTCGTGCAGTCCGCTAGAAGAGCAACAAATATCTGTGTACAGACACAACAACTTGAGATAAAGTTTCCAAACGTAATCAACAAATCCGAAGCGAAAGATCTTACGAACATATAGCGGATAAGAGTACAGGAAAGAGGAGGCAGTCACAATAAATACCTCTGCCTCGACTTGCCACATTGCATACATTGGCGCTCTCCCATTCACAGAAGTTAAGCAACGTCCGGCCCGGGTTGCACAGAATAAGCATACAGGAAATGCAATTAAATTACAGGCAGGAAGAGCTGAAATGACCTTACCATTTGTTTACAATGAAAAATACATTTATACTAGATGCTGAAAATGACACCCTGGAACATCAGCACACAGCTGAGCACTTCTAAGCATATTCAGATACGCCCAGCGTACTGTTCGAATATCGATGGCGGCAACTTCTCGGCTTACGTTGTCTTCCAGTTCCTATATTGTAATAGATCTACTGCAGCCAAACTGGCCATTTAGTGCGTGAATTTCAGGAATTAATCTCTATTCATTATTATTATTATTCTTAGTCACTACAGAATTTCACCAGCGATTCTGTTCTCATCCTACAGATCAACACATGATGTGTCACACACTGGTCACCACAGCACCTCGCACATACACAGCTCGTGCTGGGCTCGTGAAAACTCTGGGTGTTGCACAGTTGGTGGTGAAATCCATGCAGCACGGAGAGTCTTATCACTTCGTGGCGCAGTTCGTATCCTCCCTGCGTCCATTCACGGTTTGTCATGTCGTCTGTAACATAGAAATCCTTCCATATCTTGCGGTTCTTCTCATGTAGTTCCGTCAATAAATATTGGTAGGCTGTCGTCACTGGTAGTAAGTACTTCAGTCGCAGCTCTTCTATGAAGAAGGGCTCTGTGGCCAATTCATACACAAGCTGCGAGTGTGTGTAACTGGAGAGACATAGCACCCTTTTTAATATTATTTAATAAAATTGCAGCCAAATAGCCATATACAGTTACTTTGCTTAAAATTTTGCATTTATATTTTACCTTTTTGCATATTCATTTATAGATTTCACTCTTACTGCACAGTTCTATGTGATATCGTTCACAGGCTCCGTGTCACACACACACACACACACACACACACACACACACACACACACACACACACACACGTTGTGGTTGGGTCATGATAAGTTTTGTTTTTTGCAAATTAGATGATGAAAGCCGTGAATAGATAATCTAGTTACGATATGTCGCAGTTCGAAGTTTGGTGCTGTCCATGAGCGGTTCGTCATTGCTTCGGTGCCATAGAACTCTGGCCATACTTTTTCTCGTTTATCCTCCATGATCTTCAGTTGATTTCTAGAATCCCTGGTGTGTGGCATCATATCGAAGTTTGATGTCTTCAATTAGGAATGTCTCTCTCGCTAGCAGGTACACTAGTTTAGATCTTGTTGTCTTTGAGAGACCTAGTGCTCTTTTTAGATAGGTCGATTTTACGTTTTGTAGTGTTTCTAGATTTTTTTCTGTCAGGTGGTCCCATATAACCTCCATCCCATAGGCCTGGATTGGCAAGATTTTTGTGTTGAATAATTTCATGGCTGTTTCCAGACTGAGTAGGCTGATGTTTTTGATGTCCTGTATTGCTATTATTGCTTGGGCTGCGCGTTC
The DNA here is from genome assembly GCF_023864345.2 of Schistocerca serialis cubense. Lineage (NCBI taxonomy): Eukaryota > Metazoa > Arthropoda > Insecta > Orthoptera > Acrididae > Schistocerca > Schistocerca serialis. Next base: position 497,396,113 of record NC_064645.1, read on the forward strand.
TGTTGTATGTTTTGTGAAGCATTTGGCTGTTGGTTGCAATGTCACTCCTAGGTATTTAAAGTTTGATGAGATTTTTATTTTTTTGTCCTCTGATGCTGATTTCTGCATTCTTGGGTGTTTTGCCTCCTTATCTGAAAATTACCGTTTCTGTCTTTGTTATGTTTATGTGTAGTTTGTGTTCACTGCACCATCTGTCTATTTTCTCAATGATTCTCTGCAGCTTCTGTATATCTGTTGAACCTACGGCTATGTCGTCAGCGTATGCATATACATACACATCTTCGTTTTCTCCAATTCGGAGTACTTCAGTGGCAAGAATGTACAGCAAAGGGCTCATTGGGTCACCCTGTAAGACTCCGTTCGACTGCAGAATGGGGTTCGAAAAAGAGAGGTTGTCTGATATTGTAATTAAGTTGTATTCGAGGATTGACTTTATTATTCTTGCCCATACGCTATCTTCTCCCACTGAGTTTTCCAGTTTTAGGACTATGAGATCTCTTTCCAGTAGGTCAAAGACTTTGGTAAAGTCTATGAACACTGTGTAGAACATTTGTTTCTTTTGTAGCGCTTCATCGATGTTGTTCAGAAGAAGCCTGACTGCCGTAAGTGTTGATCTTCCAGATCTGAAGCCCATTTGTCGTTCTAGGTGGTGACTGTCTACACAGGCTTTGATTTTTTGTGTAATTATCTTTGAGAACATCTTGAACTGAGTATTTTCCAGGCTATGCCTCTGTACTTATTTGTGTCCATTGGGTCTCCTCTACCTTTGTAGGGAATTTTTATCATCGAGTGTCTCCATTGGGTCGGAATTCTTCCAAGTTCCAGGCATTTGTTGAATAGTTTGATCCACACGTGTTGGAGAGCCTCTTTCGCATCTTTTATATGTTCATTATATGTATTATCGAGTTCTGCTGCTTTCTTGTTCATTGTTTTTATTACTTCTTTTACATCTTCTCATTTAGATGTTCCCATACACTGTCTTATTCCTTTGTTTGATGTTGTTTCTCTTTCTTTGGGGGTGTTTTGATTCCTCTTTTGTTCAGTACCCTTTTTAAGTAAGTAGCCTTAGCTTCTCTATTTTTTCGAGACATGTCTTCTTCAGACGAATCTCTATGTTTTCCAGTCCGTAAATTGCAACAGGTTCAACTCTGAGTTCAAACAGTCGTAGGGCTGTTTTCAGGGAGAGTTTGCCTATCGACTTGGTATCATTTATGGCTCTCGTTGCGGCGCTGGCTCTGTAGTTTATGTGGCGTGTGAATACCGTTCCTGTGACTGAACGGTAACTCCTAGGTACGTAAAACTGGTGACTGACTTTAGCAGTGTCTCTCCAACGTAGAAAGTGTCAGGTCGTCTTCCTCTTCTGAAAGTCATGGAGACTGTCTTCATTCGAGGTTTGGTCGTTTTTTCGTGCCCAATACAATAACTGGTTGAAGGTTTTCTACAGATCATCCTCAGAAACTGAGGTTAATGTCATGTCGTCTGCATACATGAGTAGACATATTGTTTGTGTCGAGTTCCTATATCGTGTGTGGATTTGTTTCATTGACCTTGCTCTTCAAGTGTCTCCACAGGAAAGAAACCACATGATGTTAGATCCGGAGACATGTTCGCTGACAGTTCGTTCCTTAGTGAAGACATCATGGACTCATCCCAGACATATTGCCCCAATATGCTGGAAGAAGCACTACCGGCTTTCATAGTTGAGCACAATATATATCAAAAATTTCCTTACCTGCGACCCTGTTGAGGGTGATGTAAAAAAATATAGGTCCTTCCTGTAACGCCGCACCAAGTGCCTGATCGTAGGGTGGTTTCTGACACACTGTTAGTGTTCTCCGTTGCCCAGTACCTCGTGTTCTGTGAATTCAGATGATCGGAAAGATGAAACCATGCTTCATCACTCATGATGTAATGGAAAGGGTCTAACAGACCATCGTTGATGTTATTCAAAAGCCACGTGCAGTAAACTACACGTTTCTGGTGGCCATCCTTCCGAAATCGCTGCACAACTGTCACACGATATGGCTTGAAATGGAGACTTTTCAACACGCACTGGTAACTGTTCCTATTCATACGCGCCTGTTGGATAAGTTTACGTATAGACTTGTTTGGGCTATGAATAATTCTTCAGCGAATGTATGGAATAACTTTTTAGGTGCGAACTGAAGGAATTCTTTGTTGTTTTTGAACAGATCGTAGGTGCGCCAATTTTTATACAGACTCTGTATTGCTCTCTTTGCTGATAGTTCTCTACCCGGATACTTGACCCCGAAAATTTTGCGAGTTTCCTTAATCGAAACTTTTTCACATATGCTTCCACAATTTGAATTGTTTCTTCTATCGAGAAATTCATTTTGCACAGAGCAAAGAGAAACGAAATAAAGTGAAATGCTGACAAAAGAATGCTAACAATCGAATATTGCATAAAACCGTCCACTGTTGTAGTGTTTATTTCAGAAGTCGAATTAAGTATTGCATTGGCATTCAAAGGGGAGGCGGGCGACTTTTAACTGCGCCACCCTATATTTGTATGCCTGACGGCCTGGAAACACCGAGTGCCGTTGGCTCAGGGACAAGCCAGTCGCCGAAGTGGTGTCCACTTAAAAGACTTGCACCAAAGCATTGAGCTGTACCACATAATTACTGCCTTGAATATTGCAGGGGCTACGGAAGGACAAGGGTTGAAGAAAAATGCAGAAAAACAGAGAGAAATGCATGCTTGAACACAGATGCCAGCCAAGCCTGCAGGTTACGCTTCTGCATTTGACGACGAACGTCACCTGTGCAACGAGCTACAAGAGGTGAATTCGAACGTGGCCAAATTGTTGCTTCTCGTATGGTGGGTGCTTCGTAACCAAGACAGCCGAAGTGTGTGTTGATTCAAGAGGCACCGTATCAAAGGTTTATAACGCATACAGGGAAAGCAGAAGATCATCATCTAAGTCACAACGCAGACGAAAGTGTATGTTGAATGATCGTGACGGAAGGACACTGAAGAGGACTGTGACGAAAATTATGACAACAGCTGCAAGAACCCTTTCAGCATCAAAAACACGTCGGGAACTCCAGAAGCAGATAATTGCAAGGCGAGAGAGGATTCCAAAACCACTCATCAATGAAGCAAATGCCCGTAACAGGAAAACGTGATGTCGAAGCCATTAAACCTAGACTATTGAGCAATGGAAGATACTCATTTGATCGGATAAGTCTTATTTTACACGGTTTCCAACTTCTGGTCGAATTTACGCCCCAAGAGCGAAGCGTGGCGGTGTTCTGTGATGGTTTGGGTTGACATATCGTGATGTTCCATGGGCCCCATAGTTACTTGCCAAGCTCGCATTACTGCCTAAGATTACGTGACCATTTTGGCCAATCAGGTCTATCCCACTGTACAGTGTTTGCTCCCCAATGGTGTTCTGAGAAGCTCACATCGCCCAGGAGTGGCTTTGTGACCTCAAGGATGAATTCTCGCTTCTTTCCTGTCCACTACAGTCACCAGATTTCATCATCATTGCGCCTTTGTGGTCTACTTTGGAGAGAGGGGTGCGTGTCGCCATCCACCTCCATTTTCGTTAACAGAACTTGCCACTATTTTGCTGCGAGTGGCAAGAGGTTCCCCCGAAAACCGTAAAAGACCTGTATTTCTCCATCCCCAGACGACTGGAAGTGTTCTGAATGCCAACGTCTTCCCACACCGCATTAGGCATAGTGCTGTGTAGTTTTTGTGAAGTTTCCGTATTTTTGTCCACCCCCTGTACCTATAGGCTTAGCAGGTATTTGGTGCAAGCAGGTTCAAATTCGAATGTGTGGGAAATCTTACGGGACCTGACTGCTAAGGTCATCAGTCTCTAAGCTTACACACTACTTAACCTAAATCATCCTAAGTACAAACACACACAACCATATCCGAGGGAGGATACGAACCTCCGCCGGGACCAGCCGCACAGTCCATGACTGCAGCGGCGAGACCGCTCGGCTAATCCCGCACGGCTGCAAGCAGGTTTGCGGGCCAATGTTCAAATGTGCACACGCTGTTTGAGGCTTGATAAATATTCGATTATGCAAGCTTGTATAAAAATAACAAAATACACATACTTGAAAGTGTGTATCAACTCTCGGGCTTGTACATGTATTCTTCATTCCTGAGGCGGACCTTGTAGGGACACCCTGTCTAGAGAGCTGAAGCAAGTAATTAGATGATTGCTAGAAGAGTTTATTCGAGCCTGCGAACCCGGCATCTATTCTGGCGCGTTAAATCTAAAATTATAACAGGCAGCAACTAACCCTACCAGAGGGAAAGATGTCGTAAAAATGATAAATTCCTTGAAGAACAAGTACGGTGTGTGTGTTTGAGGTTTACGGGCGCTAAACAGCGTGGTCATCAGCGCCCAAACGCATAAAAACAGGAACACATGCAGTGAAGGGACTAAGACGAACAGCGAACAAGGGGAACAGCTAAAAGACACAGACCTGACGCAGTCCCAAATCCTCACATACAGAGGCAAAACAAGAGGAGAAGGAACACACTAAAAAGGAAGGGAAACAAGGAAAAGAGAACAGAAACCGAAGGGAAACAAGGAGGTAATCGTGACTGGCTGACCTCTTACCTAAATCCTGGGTGAGCCAGTCACCCAGCAGCACATTAAAACCCACTCCCTAAAATCCGAGGCAACAAATTGGACAAGACACAAAACCGTAAGACCTTAACTAAAGTCGTTGCGTCATCTTGTAAAATAGAAGGCAAATCCTGTGGCAAAGAAACCACCGCCCTCTGGTCAGAGAATAAAAGACAGTCAAGTAAAATGTGGCGGACAGTAATCTGGACGCCACAAGCACTGCAGATTGGGGGGTCCTCCCGCCGGAGTAAAAAACCATGCGTTAAGGGACTGTGCCAGATGCGGAGGCGAGTGAGGAGAACCTCGTCCCGCCTGCATGACTGGTAGGACGTACGCCATGGCCGCGTGGTGGCCTTGACCAGACGCAGCTTATTTTCACCGACTGCCAGCCACTCCTCTTCCCACTGACGCAGAACGCGAAAACGCAGGAGGGAGGTAACAGCATGGAGGGGGACTGCACATGCAACAACGTGAGAGGGAACATGCATCTTTGGCAGCCACATCCGCCAGTTCGCTTCCCCTAATACCCACGTGCCCCGGCACCCAGCAGAAAGAAACCTACGTCCCCTGCCGTTGCAGGTGGAGTAGGGCATCATGGATGTTCTGGACGACCGTATCCGCTGGGTACAAGTGTTGCATGGTTTGAAGGGCACTCAGGGAGTCAGAACGACTGGGAACACATCACATCTGCTCCAATGCCCGCAGGATCGCAAACAATTCGGCATCAAAGATGGTAAACGCCGCAGGAAGCCGACTCGATCAGGGAAAACAACAGCACAACCAACAGATTCCCCCCGTTTAGAGCCATCCGTAAATACTGGTACATGGTCGGGATGCTGGTTTAAAATATCATAAAATAAGGAGGTAAAAACAAACGCAGGAGTGCAGCTCCTCCGGTACTCCGACAAGTCTAAAAGGACGCTGGGCCTCTGGAGCAACCAGGGAGGCAGGCGAGTAAAACCTTGTCGTTGGGGGGCCACACGCTCCACACCAAGAAACTCAAGCAAATGCTTAGCACGAATCCCAAATGGTCGCGTTGCTCTGGGACGACTGGAAAAAGAGACATTCCATAGGCGGTCGGGCAACGGTAGGGTACGCAGGGGAGGTAGGACAGGCAAGGAATTGACACACTCGTCGCACCATGAGGAGTTTCCGCCGGATGGTGAGCGGCGGTTCCCCTGCCTCAGCACACAGGCTGGGGATGGGACTGGTACGGAAGGCACCAGTGGCCAGCCTGATACCCTCATGGTGTACTGCGTCAAGAATCTTCAGATACGAAGGCCTTGCTGACCCATACACGGTGCAACCATAGTCAAGACGCGATCGGACGAAAGCCCTATAAAACTGCAGCAGACGCGCCCGATCTGATCCCCAGGACCGATGGCTCAGACACTTCAAAATATTCAGTGCCTTCAGGGCCCGCACCTTGACGTCTTTAAGGTGAGGCAACCACGACAACTTGGAATCAAAAGTGAGGCCCAGGAACCGCACAGTGTCGCTAAAAGGAAGAATGGTGTCCCTCAGACGCAATTCAGGGGAGGTAAAAAGACGTCGAGAACGACTAAAATGAACACACACATTTGTCTGCAGAAAAGGTAAAACCCGTCTTCGCAGTCCATGCCTCTAATCGCTGTATCGTAAGCTGCAACTGCCGACTAGCAGTGACAAGACTGGAGGAAGAACAGAAAACAGCAAAATCGTCCACAAACAAGGAGCATTGGGCAGGACTCCGGATAGTGGACGTGATACTGTTAATGGCGACGGCAAAGAGGGTGACACTTGAAACGCTTCCTTGAGGAACACCATACCCCTGCACATACAAATCAGATAGCACATTACCAACCCTATATCGAAAGAGGCGGTGGGAAAGAAAGGACCGAATGAAGATGGGGAGACGGCCACGAAAGCCCCACTCATGGAGTTGATTGAGGATATGGCGGCGCCAAGTAGTCATACGCCTTATGGATGTCAAAGAATACACCTCGACAATGCTGGTTACGCAGGAAGGCCTGCTGGATGGCCGCCTCAAGCAGGGTCAAGTTGTCTATAGCTGAACGACATCTCCGAAAGCCACAATGAGAGGGGCTAAGGAGCTGCCTGGTCTCGAGCAGCCAAACCAGGCGACGGTTGACCATGCGTTCCAACGTCTTCCCGACACAGCTCGTCAAAGCAATACTCCGATAACTACTGGGATGCGTTCGGTCCTTCCCCGGTTTGAGGAGGGGAATCAAAATCGCCTCCCGCCACGAGTCAGGGTACGTGCCGGATAACCATATCATATTAAAACAATTCAGGAGAACTTCCTTGGCAGGCAGTAACAAGTGCTGCAGCATGCTGTACCGGATTTGATCATGACCAGGTGCAGTATCATGAGCCACAGACAGCGCCGAATCCAGTTCCCACATTGTGAAGGGGCAGTTGTAGGGCTCAGAATTTGGAGACCGGAAGTCCAAGGGACCCCTCTCGATGGCAGTGCGGTAGCGGCAGAAATCTGGATCACAGGTAATAGTGGCGGTAGATGCGGCAAAATGCACGGCCAGTGTCTGGGCAATGTCTCTCGGCGCCGTGAGAAGACTTCCCTGATGCAGCAATGCCGTGACAGGTAGTTGGCTGCGTACCCCGGAAATCCTCCTGATGGCTTCCCATACTTTCGTAGAATTAGTGGAGCGGGAGATGGAGTTCAAGAACGATTGCCATGACCGTCGTTTGCTCTCTTTAATCACGCGCCGCGCTTTGGCTCTTGCCACCCGAAAGGCCGCAAGATTGTCAGCTGAGGGACGGCACTTGAAGCGGCGCAGAGCTGCACGGCGGGCTCGGATGGCTGAGCGGCACTCAGTGGTCCACCAAGGGACAAGACGCCTCTTGGGATGACCGGATGACCGTGGGATTGACAATTCAGCAGCATGGGAGATCACGGCTGTAACATGGTCTACCCATTCGTGGACGCTGGCACGGTGTTCCAAAACAGCCAGTTGGCTGAAAAGTGTCCAGTCAGCTCGGCAGAGGTGCCATAGCCTCATCCAGGAGGCGAATCCAAAGGGGGAAGTGGTCACTAGAATGGAGATCAGCAGCAACCTCCCACAGAGCAGAATCCGCGAGTGCTGGAGAGCAAAAGGAAAGGTCAATAGCTGATGACGACCCAGAAGCAGTACAGAAATGAGTGGGAGCACCAGAGTTGAGGATGCACAGTTCTTCAGACATCATGAGGCTTTCCAGAATGCGACCCCTGGGGCAAGTAGTTGAAGAGCCCCATAAGACATTATGAGAACTGAAGTCCCCCAGAAGAAGAAATGGGCGGGGGAGTTGGCTAATAAGGTCTGCGAGAGCCTCAGAGTCTATCGCATCCTGAGGCGGTAAGTAAAGTGAACAGACTGTGAGCCTCCGACCCACAAGAAGGTCAACTGCAACTGCTTGCAAGTCTGTAACGAGACGGAGCTCAGATGAGGGGTGCATGTCACGGACAAAAACCGCAACACCACCCTTTGCCCTTTCCCCCATCAGATCATCTTTCCGATATACGGTATAGCCCCGTAAAGAAGGAGCATCAGTGGGCCGAAAATGTGTCTCTTGGAGACATAAGCACAAAGGGCAGTCTCGTACAAGGAGTTGTAATTCGTCCACATGCGTCCTGAACCCATTCAGGTTCCACTGTAATATGGGAGCCAGTGATCAGGGGGGGCTGAACTCTCACCCTGCCTCTGGGCTTTGGAGGAGAGCCCGTACTGGCCAGAGATTTATTCCTGGGGCGAGAAGATCGCCCCCGGTCGACGTCAATGTCCATCAGCCCCGATGACGACCCACGGGAGATGTCAGATAGTACGATGGCCTCGTCATCGGACCGACCCTGACTAGTCTCCTCAGGTGGCAAAACCTTCAGCTTCGGCGTCTTTGTCTTGGGGGGGCTTAGAATGCAGAGCCTTGTCAACAGGTGGAGCATTACTCGCCTGGGCAGAAGGCCCCATATGGGGAGAGGGAGGAAGTACCCCAATGTCAACAACCACAGCCTTGTCCGACGTTGCGGGGAGAGCCGCAGGTTGCAAAACAACTGCAGCAGCACAAGTGCACTGGCAAACGCAGGTATTAGTGCTAACACTAGCAACCTCCGTTTGCGTAGCAACAGTGGCCAGTTGTACCGGTTTTTTCAGAGTGGAAGCGAAAGATGTAGTAAACACAGGAGGTTGCATAGCCTTAAAGAGCTTCTTGGCCTCACCATAGGGGATGCCCTTAGATGTTTTAATCTCCTGTATCTTCCGTTCGTCGAGATAGATGGGGCAGACCCGGCTCCAGACAGGGTGACTCCCAGAGCAATTCACGCACTTCACAGGCGATGAACAATCGGCTCCTTCATGGGCAGGCTGACCACATTTACCACAAGTGGCTATCCCATTGCACCCCAACGTAGTATGCCCAAAGCGCTGACATTTGAAACAGCGCATTGGGTTGGGGAAATATGGCCTTACTGGCAAACGTAAGAACCCCCCTTTAACATGCTCTGGGAGTCGTGGGCAACTGAACGTGAGAATAAATGAGTCGGATTTGACTAGGTCCCCATCGACTCGTTTCATAATACGCTGCACGTCAACAATACCTTCATCAGCCCATTCAGATTTTAACTCGTCTGTGGGGATATCCAAGTCCCTACATGTCACAACACCCTTACTGTAGTTCAGAGTGGAGTGGAGCTCGGTCTCGATAGCGTACTAACCGAGACAGGTTGCTTTCCGAAGAGAAGCGACTTGACGGGAACTAGATGTCTCAACTAACAGAGTCCCATTGCGCAGTCGCTTCACAGATTTGAGTGTTCCTGCAATTCCTTCAAGACCCTTGTGAATGTAAAAGGGAGAAACCCTCTCAAAGCTACCCTCCTTCCGTTTAATAATCAAAAACACATTCTGATTATCAGCATGTGCTCTGTTACAACAGTCTGATAAATCTCGAACAACACTAGGCGCTGGAGGACTCGCAGCACGAAGTCGCTTCTTCGATGGGGTGTGTTTTCCTACCAGTGGCCCACCCAAGCCACTGGTAGGGGGAAATGTAGAGGTCGAAGGGTCCATTGCGGTCCCACGAGCAGCTAGGGAACTGAGGGTCCGCTCAGACAGAGCCCCGCGTGCCTGAGTAAGCCTGATACAACAGGGGTGCGGCAGGTGCCCCAGAGGTTGCCCGCTTGCGACTGTTCCACCTCAACAGCCATGCATCTCATAGGCGCGGAGCACACCGGAAGATTGAGGGGTTTTTATAGAGGTCGGCCTTCCTCGCAATCCAGGCGGTCAAGCCAAGATTACCATTCCCTGCAGCACACAACATTCCACCGCCGCGCCATACGGTGGTCGCTGAAGCATGTCCGGGGGTTACGGTGACAGGAGACTGGCGGCGCCGACCAGTCCCCAGCTCAGGACCCCGGGGTCGCCAAGCCCGTACTCAGCAAATGAATGCTGAGCCCCTGGGGCAACAAGTACGGGAACGGGAAAGAAAAACTGTAAGGATTCATAAATGTGGGTATGCTTCACACACATACAGAATGATAAAAACGTGTAACGTCAAAACTATAAATCTACATACCCTCCAATTAACAAAACTGTTTGGCAAAGAGTTCAGAGAACCACTTTCGGATTATTTCGCGAACATACTTCTCTCGAACAGTATGTGGGGAAATGTGAAAAACCTTCCGTGCGAGTTCTAATTTCTCTTGATTTATTGCGATGACCATATCTCCCATGTAGCCGGGAGTCAACAAAATATGACATTCGTAGGATAAAGCTAGTCAGAAACGTCGTGAAAACTTTTCTCTGGAACGAAATACGTTGCTGCTTTAATGATTGCCACCCCACTCGCGTTGTCGTACCAGTGGTACTCTCCGCCCTTTCAGCTGTTTACATTACCTCCGTCATCCCTATCTAGTGATGATCCCAGAAAAGGGCCGAAAAGCGTAGTGTAGGTAATGTCTCCAGTAGATTTGTTGCATCTTCAAAGTGTGCCCTAGGGAAGTGTGACATGACCGCTCTTGTGGTCTATAATACATACATGATCTGGTGGATAATGTTAGCAGCAATTCGCGGTTATTTGCTGATGACGCTTTACGGTCGGTACTGGTGAAGGCGAATGGTTGACTTCGTTTTTATTGGGAGAATTTTAGGAAAGTTTAGCGCAGATATAAAAGGAGACCGCGTATAGAACTGTACTGTGACCCATTCTTAGGTACTAGAGTGTTTGTGATCACTAACAGGTCGCATTACAGAAAGACATTGAAGCAATTTAGGGACATGCTGATACATTTGTTACCGGCAGATTCGATCAACACGAGTATTACGGAGATGCTTCGTCAATTCAAACAGGAATCGCTGGAGACGTTCTTTTCGCAAAACACTATTTAGAAAATTCAGTGGACCGGCATTTGCAGCTGACCGCAGCCACTGTACATTTCGCGTAAAGACCGCGAAGACAAGGTAAGAGAAATTAGGGCTCGTGTGGAGGCATATAGACAGTCGTTTTTCCCTAACTCTATTTGGGGTTGGAGCAGGAAAGGGAATGACTGGCAGTGGTACAAGGTTCCCCTTCTCCATGCAATGTATGGTGGCTTGCAGATTATGTACGTAGATATTCTGCCAAAAAAACGCAGTCACTGGTTTGCTTTCGCCATAACATTTTGTATGTGGTGGGGTTACAGTTGGAGTTGCTTGTGATTGCAATCCCTACATATTTAGTTGAATCTACAATCTTTCAATTTGTATTATTTAACCTGTAACCGCAACTGACGAATTTTTTTTCTATTCATGTGGAAGACCTCACACGTTTTTGTTTGGTGCGGCTGAGGAGCCTAAAGCAAGTATTTCCGGATGAACAAACAACGGTCAGCAATGAATATGCAGACCGTACGAGGTCCTGGATGCGTGGAAGGCACGTGCTTGCAAACTGCTTATGTTTCGTAACGAACACTAGTTACTGCATCGAAACTGGCGGCGCTAAACTTGTAACAATACGCAATCGCCTGCGATGTGTTCACGATGACGTTTACCGTTGCAAACAGATTGGTAGCCGAAGATAAGAGCATAGCTCATTAACAGGTACTTGCAGACATATACGTAATGTATGGAGCAGCAGTATGTGGCATCCGGAAACTCGAACGCAAGTACAGAGGAAAGTTTCGCGACATGCGGCTGAAATGCACAAGAAACAGACTTGCAATTGTTCTCGATAAAGAAATGTCCGTGAAATAGAATTTGAGGTTTTTGCGTTCGATCGCGTGAGAAAGATTCACCAATAAGCACCCGTTAACTTTTCCGTGGATTGTGAACACACTTGAACAGTAACACTGGAAGACAAATTACACACCTATCAAACAGCAAGCGAAACAAATGGAAAATGGTTCAAATGGTTCTGAGCACTATGGGACTTAACATCTGAGGTCATCAGTCCCCAAGAACTTAGAACTACTTAAACCTAACTAGCCTAAGGACATCACACACATCCATGCCCGAGGCAGGATTCGAACCTGCGACCGTAGCGGTCGCGCGGTTCCAGAGTGAAGCGCCGGCGAAAAAATGGAGCACATAGTCTTGTATCGTGCGTCCAGTTCTGTCAAAGGATTACGTTTTAATGCATACACCGAGTGTCCATAGAATAACCATTTCATGTTTGCGGTAAGTTGCGAATGACTTGTTACAGGTTGATCACTGAGCAGTGTTGACGATTCCTGAAGGTACTGCCATTGTCACATGGCGTCTACAGAGTGTTCCGTACGACGAGCTGCGAAGACAGTTTTTTCGAAGGTTACACCAACGAGTAAAACCGCATGGAAACTGTTGAATAAGTATCAACAAACAGGTACTGTTGCTGACGAGTCTCGACCAGGTCGGCCTACCACGAGTAACGCTAACATTGACGCCATACGAGAGTCAATTGAAGGGAATCCTAAAACTGTATGATATCTTTCAAGTCAGTTGCAAATTTCGAAATCAACAGTGTTGTAAGTGCTGAAATTCACACTGAAGAAGCGTGCACAACATTTGCAAGTGTTACACCAATTCCATGACGAGGACTCAGCGGAACGCACGGCGATATGCATAGATTTGTTGGAGTGTGTGGAGACTCGTGGTTCAATGCCACACGGGTTGTTTAGTGATGAAGCAACCTTCCAAGTGGACATGTCAACCAGCGTAACTGTCGCATTTGGAGCCCCACACCTCCAACTGAGTTCATTGGGTGTATCTGGGGAGTCCAAAGACGAATGTGTCGATGAGAATTACGCGGGCAGATATCTATAGTCCATTCTCTTTCTCTGAGAAAGAGATTAATGATGCCTATTACTTAGATATGCTGACGGAATTTCTGAAGCCACAATTGGAACAAGACGGTATCTTAGACACTTGTTTACCAATATGATGGTACCCCATACCTACCGGTGGATAGGACGAGGCGGCCGCAGATCATGAGCAGCAAGGTCCCCGGACTTTACCCCCTTAGACATTTTTGTAAGAGGATTTGTTAAAAGTCCACACAAGGAAAGTGGCTAACATTGATGAGCTGTCGGATACAGTCCGTGATGATGTGTCTCTAATCACACCGCAACACCTATGAAATGTATTTCGTGAAACCGTTTACAGATGGGAAGTGTGCACAGACATCAACGACGACATGTTGAATCAGTGAAGTGTAGTAAACGGAAAACAATGTAAAAGACGTCTGTAGTGCACAGAAAACGTACGACGACTGAAATAAATCTTTTTCAAGAAAATAGTTACCTCGTAGACACCCTGTACTGAGTGAAGGTCTTCACTGAAAAGTTGCTAAGAAATTATTAATGTAGGGTGTACGTTCGTTATGTCAATAAAAAGCTTAACATTCAATTGCGACCTTATGTTCCTTATCTCGACAAACTCAGTTTAGGATCCTCTAGCAGTCTCATAATTTTGATCCTAAAAGCGCGGTATACATAGTACAAGACGTTATATTACGAATTCAGTAACGCGTTAGTGGTTTTCTAAAACGAGAAATTGCAATGTTGTTGTCATTCTTTCGTGCGGTATTATTACTTCTATCACTGTGATATCCAGCTTTTAATTAAAAGCAGACTCGAAGGAAAGAAAGTCGCAAAACGTTTCTGCTTTCATTTTAAGACAATTATGCCAATCACATACATCTTCAACTAGCAGAGTAAGGTAATACAGAAATAAGCTCTGCATTTCATTAAAGAACTTTGAACATAGCTGCTAAGGTTCAGTGACCGTGTCAATTATATTAGAACAAATAAGCCCTCGGTCACAAATATTAAGTTAAAATTGACCCGGTTTCGACGCTCATAGTAGCGTCGAAACCTGGTCAATTTTGACTTAATATTTGTGACCGAGGGCTTATTTGTTCTAATATCATTAAAGAACATTTACACATTTTTCCTTTGCTTTCCGCATCAAAAGGGCAAATGCCAGCTAATGCAAGCGCTAGTTTCCTCCGTCGACAAAGCTCGACTGAGGAACAAACTGATCACTGTTCATGCGCTCTTGTGTTGTGTTTAGGCGAAAGGAACTTTTGTACGCTTGAACACAAAAACTTGATCACGTGTGCTTGTCAAGTTTCCGTATTTTGTGGGTTAAGTACTATCTTAACGGTATGTGAAAACTAGAGACGAAGTTTACCTACGTCCACTTATTTGCGACTGCACCATCTTCGCGCTCGATAAAATACAAAAGGGCTTGTTAGTACGATAGAATCTGGGAATTAGGAAGCGAACACTAATAGTGTTTAAAATTTTAAATTTGGTTTGCCTACAATATTTCAAAAATAATCATTTTCCAGTTACAGCTGTTAATTTTATTCAAATTCATTCTCTGCCAATGGGTTTCGATGTCACTATCAAGCAGCAGCACCACGAACAAATAGAACATTGTATTTGATGTGCCAAAAAACGTGCAGACCTTCGCCCTACTATTAATGCATTTTTATCACCTCTAAGACGACATAAATATTATAACCGCAAAACTTAGTCTTTTTCGCATCTCCTTGTTTTGTTAAGGCCAGGAATGATTGCATAATTAAATCCATAGCCTGTAAGGTAGTGCGATAATGTCAACAACTACATCTTTTATTGGAACGTGCCGTTAGCTAAGCGTTTCGGATATTTAAAACTCCATTATGTAGATTTATGTCAATTGGTAAGACATGTATGCGTTGTGTTGACAGTACGACTTCTGGGTTACCAAAAGCACCGTCTCTTATCAGAAGACAAAAAAGGAAAAACTGTTTTAGTACAAGGCTGAAAGTTCTGTGAAAGTCTCATAACGCAAAGATGAACGGCAATAGAAATGTTAAACACCATGGTCACGGGTTTTTTTTTTTTTTTTTTTTTTTTTTTTTTGCGTATTTACTTCACATTCACGTTCCATACACTGCACGGCGATTTTTGATGCCGCTGTATAGTTACAGACGTGTATCCATAGTAATGAATGAGAAGCGTACGGTACCACACGTGAATCTGAAAGATAAATGAAACGTATGCACCGCGGAGCAGCCGATATTGTAAAATGCGGAAACTTTTGCAATTTGTTAAGACCTTCGCTAAAATTCAAGACGACACAAGGTACTTCAGCAGAATATATAGAAAATAAAATTGGGGGAAGTCTCGTTAAAAAAGAGGACAGAAACGTTGAAACGCAAAAAATATCACATTGTTTACGTAGTAACTTACAAGTTAAAAATAAGAAAGACAGCGTCAAATGCGTAATCATCTGGATTGAAACTAAACTACGCTGACACGGAGAAAAGAGGGGGTGTGCCCCTATTAGGGCGGTACTTTGGTTGTACTTAAATTATTCTGGCTTATCATTCAGTGACAACAGAAGATTTCCTTATTATGCTAAAACTTTATGCAACTGTGCAACTACAACACAAAATGGAAAAAGCTAAAACTATCAGCTTCAAGTATGGCTTAATGTTTAAAGGAGCATAAAAAATGCAAACAATGACAGTTGTCTGATATGTGTACAGTTGAGCGCATTGCTTCACCGAATTCGCTGTAAACTATTGCCAAGTCGTACCAAATTACAAATGACTTAAAATGAGAGACCAAGTTTACAAGCCTACGGTTGTTTCGTTTTACGTACGGCTAAGTCTTAAAGTATATTAAAACAAGACTGGGGATTAAAACAAAGATACGTAAATAAGCTGTGTTTCTCTTACTCTATTCGCGTGTCACGTATGTGCACAGATGTACGAAAAGGCCGGCGATTACAGTCTCACCGAATGGTAAAATCACGTGAAACAGAATAACTCTCAATACACAGTACAAAAAATGAGTCATATATTAGTGCTGGGGCTTTTATGAGCAGAGTTCCTCAACGAAGCAAACAACCGCAGTCTTTTCGGTATACGTGAAATACGTCTCACCCTTTGCCAGTCTACCTACTTGCTTCTTACACGTTTCACTATACTAATTACAAATTTAAGCAGTCCGTAATACCTGACGAAGTCCTTAAACGGAATTCTCAAACACATGTAAGCATGGAACTGTGATTGTTACAAATAAACAAAAAATATTGCAAGAGGAATACATCTTTTAACGTTAAATCCCCGCGCGATTACAGGTACCACATGTGGTGTCATTCAAACTACACGCAGAAGCATTCGGGCAACATTATCGGTACAATACAATACACTTTATCAATTTTAACTAGCTGTATTTACTCCATCCGCCACAACAGCAAAACTTTCAGCAAATGCAGCAATTTTTACAGAACACAGTTTCGAATTTATACCACCTGCCGCCGTGCTGCTTTATCAGTAACAGATATAGACAAAACACAACTTCTTACCTGACAGCGTAGTTATACTATTAATTTGCTAAACTGTCATGACTTTAACCGTTGTTTCAGGATCCTAAATAATTAAATTTCATAGTGCAAAATGTAGCTGTCAAATGCCGCTATCTGAGCTTCCACAGCTTCACAACTTACACAGCAAAGTAGACGTTTTTAACCCGAGAACTATAGAAATGAATTTCACAGGACGCAACAAACTTACGTATTTTCTAGATCTTCAGTGTAGCACAAGACGTGAATTAACATTTCTCGCGGCAAACATTTCAGCGCTCCTGAAACCACAAGTCGATAAACAAACTGTGATGCACTTCAAAGTTAGTTAAGCTAGCTGCCCGTAGAGTGCAGCAGCAGAGCATAGGGGTAAAGGTGGCGTCGTCCCGCCATATTTGAACCGCATACGGAAATGCACCAACTATCCAACGCGATGGTATGCAGGCGAGTTGGAAGAAAGCTTCAGTTTGACTATTAGCAGACAAGTTACTGCTAGTATATAATGATACCAAAGCTAAAAACACCATCAGTCAGTATTACTATTTTCTTGAGATTTCTCATGTATTTGCTTTATTCGTTGACAACGCTAAAATGCGCTCAATTTAAATTGTTAATGACGTGTACAGAAATATTCTTCGAAGTCAGTCGTAATCTGTTGGCTAATTTATATACACTACAGAAAATGCTTGCTTCAGATGATATAAAATAAAATGAAATAGTTTCGTACGGTATTCGTTGTAGCTTCTAAGCTTTTTAAAAAGTAAAAGTATCAACCTTTAACTTGTAACACAAGCTGCGACATTGTCGCGAATAAAACAGTGACCTGAATATAGAATAAATTTCCTTTACTTTACGTCTATCGTCACAAACTTTTTGTCAACAGATTACCGGTTTCAGTCTATAATGACAATCTTCAGGTCTGATGGTGACACCAGCTGCGAGACACTGCATATTGATCTTAATAGTCATTACCTCGGTACTGGTTAGCTGCGTCAGTTTACAGAGCTCGGTCGTAAGCTAGACATGGCACTAGTTTCACAAGCTGCGACATTGTCGCGAAGATGGTCGTTAAAGACCGAAACCGGTAATATGTTGACAAAAAGTTAGTGACCATAGACGTAAAGTAAAGGAAAGTTATTTAACTTGTAAGATTTTCAAAAAATTAAGGTAGCAACTGCTTCAGTGTGCCCGAAATTTTTTGTATCTTACAGAGATTGTAGTGGGTAGCTATTCTGAAGCGCATTTGTGCATTCAGAAATAAATAAATAATAAACTAACTACCTAAATATTTCAAACATTTCGAACAGATCTTATGGATATTTTGCATCAATAATGTACGCTCCTGGTAGGATTACCATAGTATGTACTTGTGAGTTTGGATTCCATTGCGACATGATGAGTGTCTACATCAATATATGAGGTAGCCGGGAGGAATAGATAAAAATTTACTATCGCACAATAAACAAAAATGCATGAGAATGTGTTAAGAATTATTAAAAAATACAGATGGAAAAATTTCACCCTATAAGATGCGTGAGATACATTTTATATAATTATTGTCTTCTCATTCCTTCCCCATTCTTCAATGTGTATATAATACGTAAAAACATGTTAGCGGTCTTTTATTTACTTTTCTGAAATATAATTATCCCTGATTCATTAGTCACTTTCCACTGTTTCAGCATTAATACAGACCTCTTTTTCGTTTGGTCACAGTAACAATGACGCCGTTTCGAAGTGCATGAAACGCACCTCCGAAACCTTGCAACTCAACATGATATTTCCCTAACAGTGAAATTCAGACAGTAATATTTCTTTGTAAAACATGACGTACTATTGTCACAAAGAGTTAAGCAATTTCTGTCATGTCTGATTAGGAAACTGTCACCCTGAAGCCAACTCACATTGCAGTTCCGCATCCGAAAGCTGTTGTTATCCTTCAGCTTATATTTCTAGTTATGAAAGGCTGTTGACTGTGGGGACACAGTGGGGAAATATCAGTTCTTAGCCTTTTGTCAAACATCAAAGAGCGAATGACTAAGCTAGAACACTGGCTAGGTATTTGCTGAGGTCATGTCGAGTCCTTGCAAAACTATGATTGTACAATCAATATGGCTCATTATAATGCATATAAGGAACCTATTAGAAAGTGGAAGATACAATTGCAGTCGTCAGTTTATAGTACTTCATTGTTATGACTGCTTCATGTACTGACCAAATCAAACAATGGGAAATCCAGGATGGAATATGACAGTGTTATGAAAATAATAGATTGCTACTTACCACATAAAGAACAACAAAAAGACTGCTAAACAAGGAAGCTTTCGGCCAAAAGGCCTTCTTCCGAACTAGACAACAAACATTCATGCAAATGCATCTTTCACACCCATGACCACTGTCTCAGGCTGCCAAGGCCAGCCATGTGTAAGGGGTGCTTTTTTTTGTGCATATGTGTGTGTGTGTGTGTGTGTGTGTGTGTGTGTGTGTGTGTGTGTGTGTAAGGCTTCCTGGCTGAAAGCTTACTTGTGTAAGTCTTTTTGTTGTGTCTGTCTGTGACTCAATATTTCTATCTGGCTGCCATTATCGGGTGGCGTGTGGCAAAGAGTACTCTCATTTGAAGATGGAGACCAAGTGGACTGCTAAAGTGATGTGTCAATATGATTGCATGATCTGGCTGCAGACCCAACAAGAATATGATAATACACCAGGAACACTTACGTAATCACATCTTCTCAGATGTTTTAAGCCTACCAGGTCTGCTGATGGAATGTTTTGTTATGATGTGCACATGTCAAGCAGAAATTCCACTGTCTTCTACAGATTAGAAATGGATCAGCTATTCCATGTATCATTGACAGGCTGGATATAAAATTATTCAGTACAGTGTAACCTCACTTTCCTCCAATATCACCAAGAACTGTGGAAAAAACAGCAGTTATGTTTCAATGTCTTATACCATACCATCTATCTACACAAGTTGGTTGTAGTGAAATTTTGTTAAATATGATTCCATATTGGGGAGTGGGGAGGCATTGATGAATAAAAACTAGCAGCAGAGTGAGGTTGCAAGCAAGAAACTTTCATTTTAATCAATTTATTCAATGAAAAAAGAACAATATGTTAGACATAATTTACAGCAACAAATGCAAACACACTCAATGTACAGATCAAGTCAAAGAATCTTCTTCACCAAAGATGAATACACAGCAAACAAATCATAACCAGCAGAAGATACAATTACTATTCTTTCATTCTGCCTCAGTTGTATGTAACACTAATCTACAACTTTAGACATTCCCAACTCTTGTGACAATTTTTCAAGTTTTTATTTGCACAACAATTTTGAAAAAAAAAAACAGTCAGTTAACAGATTTTCTTTAGCAATGTGCTTTACATCTCCTTGCCTTTCCAAATATATGTCCCCAATGGTAAAAAATAATATCATTGTTTTTTTATATATCTAAAAACACAGATGATGTGACTTACCGAACGAAAGTGCTGGCAGGTCGATAGACACACAAACAAACACAAACATACACACGAAATTCAAGCTTTCGCAACAAATTGTTGCCTCATCAGGAAAGAGGGAAGGAGAGGGAAAGACGAAAGGATGTGGGTTTTAAGGGAGAGGGTAAGGAGTCATTCCAATCCCGGGAGCGGAAAGACTTAACTTAGGGGGATATGTGCGGATGGATATGTGTGTGTGTGCGAGTGTAACCTGTCCTTTTTTCCCCCTAAGGTAAGTCTTTCCACTCCCGGGATCGGAATGACTCCTTACCCTCTCCCTTAAAACCCACATCATTTCGTCTTTCCCTCTCCTTCCCTCTTTCCTGATGAGGCAACAATTTGTTGCGAAAGCTTGAATTTCGTGTGTATGTTTGTGTTTGTTTGTGTGTCTATCGACCTGCCAGCACTTTCGTTCGGTAAGTCACATCATCTGTGTTTTTAGATATATTTTTCCCACGTGGAATGTTTCCCTCTATTGTATTCATTTCATTGTTTTTCAGTATTTTATATTCCCATTTACAAAGAAAAGCAATACTGGACTTATTGTCTTTGTTTTCTTTGTAAATTCTAAGTTTAAACATTGTATGGAAGTTCTTAATACTTTTGGATTAAAGGTAACCACTCACCGAAAAGTGGAAACATTGAATCATTGAAAGAAAGAAAACTTGCTAGCTACACAGTCACCCCCTCACCCACCTAACCCCCCCCCCCCTCCCACACACACTTATGTCCCTACATGGTGCCAGTGTTGCACTTTGGCAGATGGTGGGTAGAAGGAAAGAGAGGCAGTAGACAGGGAGAGGAATTGGGGTAAGTGGCTAGCAGCTCAGAGGGAGGCAGTCGGTTTGCCAGCTTGGACTGTGGGAGAGAGGTGTGGCAGGTACACAGACTTGGTATATGATGAATGGTTGTTGGGGCCAATGTGGAAAGGTGCATACTAAAGGTGACATCAGGACATGAATTGAGAGGGAATGACAGGATGAAGGAAGAGGAAACTGTTGGGTCAAGAGTCAGGGCAATTAAAAGGGAGAAGGATGTTCAAAAATGGCTCTGAGCACTATGGGACTCAACTGCTGAGGTCATTAGTCCCCTAGAACTTAGAACTAGTTAAACCTAACTAACCTAAGGACATCACAAACATCCATGCCCGAGGCAGGATTCGAACCTGCGACCGTAGCGGTCTTGCGGTTCCAGACTGCAGTGCCTTTAACCGCACGGCCACTTCGGCCGGCTGGAGAAGGATGTGTCATAAGGATAACTCCCATCTGTGTAGCTCAGAGAATCTGGTGATGGAGGGAAGGATCAAGATGGCCCAAGTTCCGAAATAGCCATTGAAACTGAGCATGTTATGCTTTGATGCGTGTTGTGCCACTGGCTGTTCTTGCTCTTGACAGTAGTTTGGTGGTGGTCATTTGTCCTGGTGGACAGCTGGTAGGTACTAATACTGACATATAAAAGCTGTGCAGTCATTACAGAAAATTTGGTATATGACATGGCTGCTTTCACAGTGGCCTGACTTCTGATCAGTATGTGTGTGCATGTGCTTATATGTATATTACTCCAGTTCAAAAAGAGATTACTCTGAAACCTAGCAAATATTCTTCCTTTTTGTGTGTGCCTATTGATGACTCGGGATTACTGGAAACTGGTATGCCACCCATCTGTTTTGAGCAGTGATGTCATCACCATGCTGAGAACTCCTATTTCAAGCGTATCAAATATAGTGACAAGAATATCGATCATAGCACCTGAAGAAATACAAATGCCATGTGAACTGACTAAACCCAATGAAATTATCAGGACGACTGTGGGGAAAGGGGGTTTCGGCAGGCATAAACTTAAAATACAATTAAAAAAACATCATTCAAGATAAAACACTGTGAAAAAAAACCAAAACACTTGAAACTGGCAAAAAATAATACCTGACAAAACCACACAAAACACATCATAAGATCACAATATCCCAATCTCCAGTTAATCAATATAACTCAACCCTAGGCCATGATGCCAATAAACTCCCCCTCCCCCACAACTACAAAGGCTGGTATCCCAGTCTCCAGTTCACCTGTATGGCTCAGTCCCTTACCAGGATACCAAAACACCCCTCCCCCTTCCCCCTACAACTACAAAAGCTGGTATCACAATTTCAGTTCACCTACATAGCTCACCCTTAGACCAAGACCCCAATAACGCCCAATGCCAACCAACTACAAAAGCCGATATCCCAATCTCCACATCACCTGTATAGCTCAACCCTAGAGTAAAACTGCACTTACAGTGTCCACAACTTTTTTGTTGTGTGTTGCAGTATGCACGATGAATACTGAGTCAGGCAGGACAAGATGGGTGAACCCATGAGAAAATAGTTTTCAATAAACATCGTAATTGGATCAATGTATTTTAATTAAATCACGGGAGTGGGTAGGTGGCTCTATGTTTGTATATCGAATATGTGACTATTGAATCATATGTTCGATATTATATGAGAACATTCTGCATAATATGTTCCATTGTGCCGCCATGTAATTTTGTTCAGCCCACATCATGATGACTGTAGCGCACTAAACGACACAATAATGTATCTCACAAACACATTGCCACCATATAATCAAACCACTAGAGCATGCCACCTCTCCACACAACATGCCCTATACAACAGGATTTCACTTCCACTCCAAAAGAAACACACCATGGTTCGATAACGTCACACAACACATTGCGGGACAGCGCAATTACATCACAGGTCAAAGCAGACAGATGGTACCCTACAACCAAGCATACCCATGACTCAATACTTCTCATTCTCCTTTAACCAAACGTATTTAAATTGCAAGTTTTTCATTTTTCAAAATTTTTGGTCTAGAAACCGCATCTCAAAGCTGAAGAGGCTCACACAGCATAGAGTTGCATGGATAGCTGTGCCAAACCAATCTTCAGACTGAAGACCACAACAACACCTGTGAAGAATGCTTCATCAAAAGTAGTAGAAGCCTTAAAAAGAAGAAAAACTGCTGAAAATGAAGTGGCCAATCGCAAAAGAAGAACAGTCAAGAAATAAAACAGTTCAACAATAAAAAGGAATGATTATAGAAAACCTAAACGAAGAAGTTGTGATTTCAGATGTTGAAATTTCAAATTTGGCTAAGAAACGTAAGCATTGAATACATAATTGTGAAGTTTGACATTTTGCATACATTTTGTACCTTCGAAGTTGTTATATTGTCTTAAGGAAAATTGTAAGTTTTCATTACAATACTATATTCAAACAGTTTGTATTTTAATTAATGTCATGATAAATATATCTGAAAATTGTCATACCCCCACCTATGTGAGAGTTTAATGCTTTTATAGCATTTGATGAAGGGTATACTAAAAATCATATGTAGTTACTTTATACCTGCTGACATACAGTGTAAGTGATAAAAGAATTATTACATTCAGCTTTCGTTCAACCAGCTTACAAGTTCATAAAAAAAGTGTTTTTGTTGTTGAACCATGATATTTTTCAGAAGTCATGAATACAACTAAAGAGGTAACAGAAAGTCATGAAAATTTCATGAATTTAATCCTCTGAAAATCTGTAGACATCCTGCAGTGATAAGTAATTTCAATCAACAAGCTACTTCAGTGGTGTCAGGTATTATATTATGCCCTCTCTCCAGCACGCGTAGAACACTCTAAAGATGGCACTGATTTCTCATTGCACAAAAACAATAGGCCAAAGATTCACAACAAACCCTGTACCGTGAGAGCTGTGGTGACAGGACACCATCTGAATTCTGGAGACATTTGTGAAGAATGATGTTTTGCTGCTACACATTTGGCAACAACAAGTGTTACCCCAGGTGCAGTTAAACTTAATTGCTCATGAAGGGCAGTCATTGTGCAAGCTGTTTCAAATTGCTGATAGAGAGCACGTCTTGCTTGAGTTACGTGCCATGGAGGCTGCCACAATAACTTTCGCTAATTCCAAAGACAGCTGAGCCATCCTGAGAGAGCCTGATTCGCCACTGCTTTGCCCCAATGCCACCTCCACCCGAATACCATCAAGTATTCCTGAGGACCTACGAACTCTCTGTGCCGTCGTAGAGAAGCAAACTGCTACAAACATTGCACTTATGGACCGTGGCGGCTAAGAGCACATGTGCCTCCCATGCTGCCCAGTGCCTGTCTAGTAGTCGTGAAACAACTCAGGCAAATGTTTGGTTGTTCCCCAGACATTTCATTCATTTGGCAAAAAAGTGCACAAAGCCATGTTTGCAACCAAGTGCCAAACATGATCTGGTTTGGCACAACAGATCGTGGCACACACCTACAGCGCCTACCATTTAAGCACATCGTTGTCCAACGTCAAATAGGCATAATAGCAGTGCTCATCATATCGCCAGCTGCAACACAACTCTGATGCTACCACCTACTACATGATCACACCCCACCAAATCACAATGACTGGTCATCACTAACCACTCTTCGTGCTTAGCGTTTTCAGTGAACACGAAATTGAATGACAGCACGCTGAGGGCTACATACTACCCAGAGGCAAAGCAACACAGTATGGCCCTTAATGGCAGTTGATGATCCTGTTTTACGCATATATGTTC
Source organism: Schistocerca serialis cubense (assembly GCF_023864345.2). Taxonomy (NCBI): domain Eukaryota; kingdom Metazoa; phylum Arthropoda; class Insecta; order Orthoptera; family Acrididae; genus Schistocerca; species Schistocerca serialis. Next base: position 497,420,638 of record NC_064645.1, read on the forward strand.
ACAAGACTTTGGACTCTGACAACAGTCTGCCCGATAGCTGCAAGTGGACTTTTGTGTTAACCGACATTGCTCAGCTTACCTTGGTTGCTGATTTCGTCATACAGGCTAGTTTGAGTAAGGATTTACTAAATGACTTCCTGATACACTATGTTGATGATCATACTACCCCAAAGTAAAGTGTTGCTTGATAACATACATCACACACAGGGTGGGTAACTTGCGGTAACAGTGTTGCTGCCTCAAATGACGTATGAGATTACTGGGAGTCCTATCACTGCAACTTGATATCAGACTTCCATTCCTTGGAACCTGCAAAACATTAGAGCAGCTTAGAATGCCTCCACAATGCAACCATGCTCCACTCAGAACAATGTCCTCAGAAAAAAAACAGTGCCCCATAAAGCCACAGGGTGTGGCCACTCCCACCCATGGGTGGTTTTGTCATGTATCCACTGGACTGCGCCGAAATGCCCACTTGACACCAAAGCAATTTTTGAAGAGATGTTGTTTGGATAGCCCTTGGCTCTCACCACTCCACCTGGCACCCATGTGGTGATTATCAGGCATTGAATGTCTAAGCATTCCTGGATAGATAGCCAGTACCAAACATTCAGGATTTCACAAGTTCTTTGCCGGTGCAAACAGCTTCATTGTCCTAGATTGCAGAAAGGTTTACAATCAAATTCCTGTGCAGATAAGGGTGTACCTAAAAGTGCAATGGCAGCTCCATTTAGATTTTTCGAATTTTTTGTTATGCCTTTTGGGCTTAAAAACACAGCCCAAATGTGGCAATGTTTTTTGAATGGGTATTTCAATGGGCTTCTCTTTTTGCTCTGCTTACCTTATGATGTTTTACCTTGACGACAAATGGTTCAAATGGCTCTGAACACTATGGGACTTAACAGCTGAGGTCATCAGTCCCCTAGAACTTAGAACTACTTAAACCTAACTAACCTAAGGACATCACACACATCCATGCCCGAGGCAGGATTCGAACCTGCGACCGTAGCGGTCGCGCGGTTCCAGACTGTAGCGCCTAGCGTTGTTGACATTCTCATACTTTCTGAAAATGCCCAGTCATTTGAACTGCAGTTAGGATGGTGCAACAAAGATTTACAGACTACAGAATTGCACTGAGCAAAGACACATGTTTCATTGATGAACCTGTTGTGACCTTACTACACTACAAAATTTCAGCACATGGCATCACGCTTTTAATTGACAAATTGGACACTTTCCATGCCTTCCGTTAGTCTTAAAATTTTCAAGAACTTAGACATTTTCTTGGAAAGGCCGCAGAACATAGTAATAGACAAAAAATTATTGAGTCAGATAGAAGTGATATCTGACATTCCCTAAGGAAACATTCCTTATCTATGTAAACAATTTAGGATACAATCTATGCAGTCCCCTTAGATTGTTTGCAGATGCTGATGTCATTTACCATCTAGTAAATCATTGGAAGATCAAAGCCAATTGCAAAAAGACTTCGACATGATACCTGTATGGTGAGAAAAGTAGCAATTGTTTCTGACTAAGGAAAAGTCATTCACATGAGCATGAAAAGAAATCTGGTAAATTTTGGTTACACAATAAATCACTCAGATTTAAATGCTGTCAATTCAGCTATATATCTAGGAACTACAATTACAAACAACTTAAAATAGAACAATCACATAAATAATTTTGTGGGGAAGGCAAGCCAAAGACTGTGTTTTATTGGCAGAACACTTAGAAGATGCAACAGGTCTATAAAAAGACTGCCTGCACTATGCGTCTTCATCTTCTCCTAGAGTGTTTCTGTGCGGTATGGGATCCTTACCAGAGAGGATTTATGGAGGATACTGAAAGAAAAGAAAAAAAAGGGCAGCTTCTTTCATATTATCGCAAAATAGAGGAGAGAGTGTCACAAATATGATGAGCAAGTTGGTGTGGCAGTCATTAATGCAAGGGTTTATCTCATTGTGGTGAGAACTTTTTATGAAATTTCAGTCACCAGATTTCTACTTTGAAATTGAAGATATTTTATTGTCACCAAACTACATAGGGAGCAATGGTCACAATAATAAAGTAAGAGAATCAGTGCTCACACAAATGGTAGTGTTTATTTTTCCCGTGCACCATTAAAAAGTAGTGGTGGTGGTTGTTAGGATGTTTAAGGGGGACTAAACAGCAAAGGTCATCAGTCCCCTTAAAAAGTGGAATAGTAGAGAAATAATCAGAAGGTGGTCCAAAGATCCCTCTGCCAGACACTCAAGTGTGAATTGCTGAGTAATGATTTAGAGTAATAATGTAGATCGGTAAATTTTTGCCGCCACCACCTGCCAGAAAATGCAAAAATACAAATTCCATTCACAAACACACTGGCAGCCCTCAACACAACACATAAGTGCCCTCTCCAGTGGACACCAGGAATTGGAAACTGCTTTCATGGCACTACAGGACAGCCTTGCCACCATGGTGGAGCTTGCCCACCCCGCCCTTGGGCTCACTTAGCTTTGGGTTGTTGATACCAGCCAACACACTATCAGTGCAGCACTACACCAGAGAGTGAATTGATAGTAACAGCCACTGACTTTTTTCTCCCAAAATCTGCAGCCCAGCCAAACATGTTGAAGCACTTACAACAGGGAGCTTTTAGTGATCTACGAAAGCATCTGACATTTCTACTCTCTTGTCAAGGCCCGTCCTATCACCATTTACATGTATCGGAAACCTATCATATTGCCATTCCAAAAGATCAGTGACAAGTGCTCTACACCAATTCAGATATGAGTACATTGAATATGTCTGCCAGTTTACAATTAATGTCTACCACATTCATGGCACCAATATCATCATAGCCAACAACTTTTTTTCGCATCAGCAGCTTAACACCAGCAATGAACTTGCCCATGCTCAGTTTCCTGATCAACAACTTCTACGTCTCCAACAGATGGATGCACCAGGGGATAGGGAAAAAGTATGGTGTGATGTACCTGCAAACAATCCAAGGCCTTGCATCACTCAGTCTCAACAGATAGTTTTTGACAATGTCCATAATCTAGCACCAGAACCAACATCACAGTGAAACAGGTATTGATCATTTCGTGTGGCCTTTTATCAGAAAAGATACATGCACCTGGGCTCACACATGCGTATGGTGCCAACACTGAAAGATTGGAAGTCATGTACATGCAAATGAGGGACATTTTCCAGCTTCAAAAGGGAATTTCAACCACGTCCACATTGGCCTATTCAGACTGCCTCCTGCCCCCCCCCCCCAATCTTGATGTTATATATACATCTTTATGGTGGTGAACAGATGCGCGAGGTGGGCAAAAGCAGTTCCAATCAAGGACATATAACTGAGATGACCGCTAAGGTGTTTGAGACCTCGTCACATTTCAGTTGCCCTCTTGTCATCATCACTGACCAAAGAATACAGGTTCCAGGTTCCAGCATTTTCAATAAACTGTCAAAACTGTGAGAGTTCCAGTGCCACTGGACCACAAGCTACCACATGGAAAGCAACGGCATAGTTGAGAGATGGCATTGCACTTTAAAAGCTGCACTAATGTGCCACAATTATACCTGGATGTGAACATTACCGCTATAGTTGAGTCAGTGCAAGTTGATCTCTAACAGCTGCAGGGGTTGGGTGCAGCACCTTCGCAAGCCTGTCTCAACTAAAAACATACAGTTATTCTGTAAATGTCTCTATGCCAATGCCTCATTGTTGTTACATCTCTGTAGATGGCTACTGTTTGCCACAGTAGCTATTTGTGGTCTCTGGGTGAAAGCTGGCAACAGCACCATGAGCTCTCAGGGATTATCTTACGCTGTCTTGATTATAGTGCTCTTAGGACAATGAGGACTATGCACGGCGTTCAATACTGACCTAGGGTGCACATCTACTGAGATGGTTTAGGGTGTTGTGGCTCAAGTGAAATGGGCATGGAGATGTCACAGTATAACAGCATGTTTGCTGTTGGCATTTGAATGTGATGAAGCTGAAGACTAGATGGCTGTATCAGTACATCTCGCAGTTTATCATCGAACTGTTGTGTAAAGGCTAATACAACATAATTGATTGCACTCAAGATCATATCATCGCGAGAGAGGGCATCTGTTGGGACATTAAGTTCTCCCTTGAAGTGTACAATGTTGGTCATAAATTGTCCTGCGAAGCCCAAATGACAAAGCTGGCATGGTGAAGCTTAGTTTGTGCATCAAAAAAATGCGTATGTCAGCAGTTTGTGGTCCATGACATGAGGGAAGTGTCTCACTTCAAGCATGTTTCAGAATTTCTTGATGGAAGCATATGCCATATACAGTTTGCTGTCATAGTTAAACCAGTTCTGCTATAAAGGGATAGCTTTTTATCATAGAATGCCAAAGGTTGCCACTAATCATCTATCTGCTGTTGTAGCATGGCACCTATTGCTGTCGCTGACTCATCACTTATTAAGCTGAGTGGTGCTTGCAGAACAGGGTGCATCAGCAAAGCAGCTTTGGTGATAGCAGTTTTTAAATTGTTGAAAGCAGTCTCAGCTTCACTACTCCACACCAGTCTCTTGGTTGGTCTGTGAGAGCTGCACAGAAGATCATTCAGAGGAGTGGCTTAGAATGCACAGTTCCGCAAACAACAGCGGTAGAAGCTGGTGATGCCTAGTAATCTCTGCAGTTCATGAACAGTCATCAGTCATGGGTAAATAACTATTGAGGCTATCTTGTCTTGTGGTTGCTGAATTCCATGGTCATTGTGATTGTGATTGTGACTTTTATTGGTCCCATAAATTACCTTTTGTACAGATATGTACTTCTAAAATAGGACTGGTCATTAAGCTTACAATCTAGATAATATGAAATATAAAAGTATATAAAACAGCTTACACATTAAATATACATAGGAGCTTTCACAGTATATATATAATATTACATTGTACACAATGACTAATGATGCAGTATATTCATAATATTACATGGTACAAAATGACTTATGATACATGATACATACAAAAAAAATTGTGAAATATAATTAGCTTATATTATACATCAGTGGTTCCTAGTTATAGTTAATTTCTTTAACACTGATTTCTGTTTGCTAGTTCTTTTTATGATGCATGAGATTTATCACTCACAGGATGAACTTTTGATCAATGTTTGCTAATGTAGTCAGCTACACTATAAAATTCTCCTTGTATCAGAAACTTTTAGAGTTGTGGGGAACGTTTTATCAGTTTCGAGGTCTTGTAATTCCCTTGGCATTTTGCTTGTATTAACTTGCCAGAGTATTTGGGTCCTTTTCCAAAATTTTAAGTTTATGTGGAATGCACTGCAGTTGTATTCTGTTCCTTGTGTTGTGTGTATGAACAGTCTCATTAGTCTCCAGTTTTGTGTGACCACGTAATGCACTCACAATGGTCTTGAATATATACAATGATGGAAATGTTAGAATGTTTAGTTCTTTGAAACAACTTTTATACGATTCTTTTTGCTTCTTTTTAAATATAATTTGAATGGCTTGCTTCTGTAATGTGAATATTCTCTTAATTCTTGTGATAGTTGAGTAGTTCCTCCACACTGTGGTTCCATATCACATGTATGGTTCAAAAAGTCATGATAGACAGTGCACAAGAGGTTTCGGTGAGTATACTGAGGCAGTTGTTTCATTATAAATACCACTGAGCTTAGCTTACTGGAAACAGTATTTATCTGCTGTTTCCAATTTAGCTCACTGTCTATTGTAATGCCCAAAAACTTAACTGAAGCTACTTCTTCCAGTCCTTTTTCATCTAAGAAAACATCCATATGTTCTTCTTTTTGTTTATTTTTGAAGACCATGTACATAGTTTTTTTTCGGATTAATAATTAACTCATTTTCAGAGAACCATTGTGCTGTACTACTGACTGATATGAATGTATTTTGCTCAAGGAGGAGGAGGATATTGGTGTTTAACGTCCTGTCGACAATGACATCATTAGAGACGGAGCACAAGCTCGGATTAGGGAAGGATGGGGAAGGAAGTCAGCCGTGCCCTTTCAGAGGAACCATCCCGGCATTTGCCTGGAGTGATCTAGGGAAATCACGGAAAACCTAAATCAGGATGGCCGGACGCGGGATTGAACCGTCGTCCTCCCGAATACGAGTCCAGTGTGCTAACCACTGCGCCACCCTGCTCGGTCTTTTTGCTCAAGTGCCTCCAAATTGTTGGAAACATTTAGCGCAGTCACATCATCTGCATAACATATTTTGATTTCATTTTCACATGTTTGTATATTATTCACAAATAAATTGAAGAGAACGGGTCCCATTACAGATCCTTGAGGTACATCATACTTAATGCTTCCAACTTCTGATCTGTATAAGTTAATAATGGCTACATATTGCCCCCTGTTACTTAGATATGATGTTATCCAGTTAACTGAATGTCCACGAATACCAGTATTCTCTAGTTTCTTTACTAGGACTGTATGTTCAACTGTGTCAAATGCCTTGGATAGATCAAGAAAAACTCCAGACACTACCGTCTTGTTGTCCAAGGCCTGTACGATTGATTCTGTTAATGATTTAACTGCTGTTTCCATTGATTTCCCTTTCTGATATCCGTGCTGTGCTGGAATTATTACGTTATGTTTTTCCAAATAAGCAGTTAATCTGTTTAGCATGAGAATTTTTAATATTTTGGAGAAGCCTGATACTAAAGATACTGGCTTGTAGTTGTTAGCGTTGTCGTGCTTTCCCTTTTTGTATACAGGTACTACTTTAACTAATTTGAGTTTATCTGGAAATACTCCTTCTCGGATTGTGTGGCTCAGAAAGCGGACTTCCAAATCTCTGAAGATGCATTTAGATTGATCCGAACAAAGATGCGTGAATATCTGGTACAGATGTTTGGCTTCTGAACTGGGCATAACTAATATGTCATCAATATACACATAGCAGAAGTCCAAATCTCTCATCACCTCGACCGTGAAACACTGGAATGTTTGTGTGACATTGCACAACCCAAATGGCATTCTTGTAAACTTGAAGAGGCCAAACAGAGTGGTGACAGTGGTTTTAGCAATATGTTCTGGAGCTACTGGTACCTGATAATATGCACACACCAAGTCTAAGGTGGAGAATATGTGCTTGCCATAGATGTTTAAGATGAAGTCCTCAATGTGCGATACCAGGTAACCATCCGGGATTGTCCTTGACTTTAGCTGTCGATAATCACTGTACAGATGCCATCATTTGTTCTTCTGGGGCACTACGTGTTACAATGAGGCCTAGCTGATGGTTGAGGGCTGGCAGACACTCTGCACAAGCATGAGAAAGAATTCTTGCTTAGCTATTTTCAGTTTCTGAGGTGCCAAGTGACACGATCGAGCATGGATTGGTGGTTAGGGAGTTGTAAGAATATATGCATTGTCAAATGGCTTACTGGTGCTACGGTTGGTAGCTGGCTAGTGACCTCCAGGAACTGTTCAAGAAGTTCTGCTTAGGGAGAGTCACCAACGATTGTCCAAGAAGCTGTACCATTCACACAATGTGCAGTTTCTTGACTGGCCAGAGTGGTAGTCATACCAAGTACTTGACAATGTCTTATGTTTGATAGCAGGCCATAAAATGACAGAAAGTCAGGGATGTCACATTCTCTACAGTAAATTGCCTCTTGAACTTACAATGTAGGCCTTGGTTTAGTGCATGTGTCATGTGACCATATATCTTTAATGTAGACCTGTTGGCAATGAAGAAGTGACAACCATCATAGTTAGAGTGAGGAAGATGAATGGATGGATAAACAACCACATCCAGACTAGTACCCCCAAGAACTCGAGTTTGGTATAGAGGTTGGTGACGAACAGTCAATGGCTGCTGTTCGGAAAGCCAGTTGTCATCATTACTGACTTCCTGTCACATTTCCCTTCTCGCATGACAGATTGCTTCTGTATGCATGAGGTCCAAGCCTTCTGTGGTACCAGAAGATCTTGTTTGACAAAGGCGATTGGTTGCATTTTCCAAGTGAGTGATGTTGTTGATGTCAGTGACTGGAATGTCATATTCACAGTGCAGCGACTTGCACAGTGAGCTCCATGATCTGCATCTGTAGTGATGCTATGACAGTATTGGGCAATGAGCTGACAGTTGCTATCACTGCAGGCAGATACATCTCCTCGATATGGTCTGTCCTAGCACATTGAAGTCTCCGGCACAGATTGTAAAGATCTTCTGTGCACTTGGAGGGAGATATGAGAGCCAGATGTTCCTTAAAATGTCTTCGTAAATAGCACTGCTTGCTAGTATTCGTAAATGGTGTAGCAACTGTGAAAGAGTCTGGTCTACTAACTCCTTTGTTCCCGGCAACTTCTCAAGCCATTTTGCCTCAGACTGCAATAGACATGTTGCATGGCATTCTTCAGAGTCAGTGCTCAGTGGTAAGGCAAAAATACCTTGCACTTTGATAGCCATTTCTTTGTTACGTGTAGTGACAACATAAATGTACTTAGGTTTGTCAGCTGTGTTGTTGGCGAGCACGAATTGACTCTTGAGTCGCGTGAACCGTAGAATGGGGCTCTCCAGCCAAAAAGGTGTTGGTTTGACAGTGACTCAATTAAATGAAGCATTCATGGGCATGTTGACAGATAGTGCTGGATCTGACATTGCTAAATCTCAATACGCGGATTGTGTACAGTGCAGCTGACATTTGAAGTCTGTTGGTGGTGCAGTATGTGGTTCACTTGGACTTGATGTTTGGAATGACACAGCATGGATACTACATTAGTTGACATTGTCTGTTATCTACAATCACGTTGGGTTCACCAAAAATGTTGCAGCTTGTGAGAAATTAACTTTAAGGCAATATTTACTGTATAAAGTGTTCATACAATGCTATCTGAGAACACATCAATGTGAAAAACAATAACAGAATAATTGTATAAAACAAGGCATAAATGATTTCATAGGTATTACGTCTTAAGTGTAATCACTGTGTGACTTATGCACTTCTGCACCTTATTGCACAATGATGCACAGCCTCTACAAGGGCAACCCCTTGCACATCCCATCAGAATTCCTCACCCTCACCACTATGAGATGAGCAACAGCTTCCGCAGCTGTTGCAACTGCAGAAACACTTAACATGAATATGTTTCCCTCCAGTGTCACACCATGGGTTTCACTCATCCTTTGTACACAAGCCACTAGCAGGCAGCTCACACTCATTCTTCAAACGGGCATTGTATACATGCCATTATAACTGTCCCGCTCAGGACTCTAGCTGGTTTTACGACAAGATGAACACACCGTGGATACAGTCCAAAACAGCAAGAGCATCAAAGTCTCCATAGAGCGTGTTAAGCCCATTTGGGTTTCACCATCACCTTCTGAAAGCACAATGATGCCAGGGGACCTCACACCCCTCATCCACTGTTTCTGGCCATTGGCAGTTCCCTAAACCTCCATGCCTCGGATCCAGCTGTGTCACCAAGTGTAGTTCATTTTCATGGCCTTTACTCCCAGCTGTCCACACATGGACTGGTCAAAAGGTCAAATTTAAACACTCATTTTTCCCCAGTGCTCCACACTTTAGGTGGAGGTGGGGGGTCCTCTATAGGAGTGGCATAATTGACTAATCAATATGTGACAATTGAAGTATGTCTTGATTTTCTCATTTTCTTTGTTGCTTCCCATTCTTCTTTGTTTGCTAATGCTTACATATATGTATTTTGTGGCTGTGTACAGTAAAATTGAGTTTATTTCCCTGTTACTCCCATGTATGCACATTACATGTAAATCACTGTGTCCCTACAGATCAAAGGGTAGGGTATAGAGACTATCTGAAGGAAAAGATCACAAAGTACAAATGGCAAATGATAATAATGTCAATGATTAATTAAAACCACCACAATTTATTGTGTCATGACCACTTTCATTCTTAGAACATCATCATGTTGTTGCGAAGTCATGCCAATATCACCATGTAAATGGTCTTGTTGTCATCTGTAATGTTAGAGATAAAACCCGTAAACAATGACTACAAAAATTCTTCTGTCTGCCTGGCAAAAGCATAGTGAGCTGACATGGCATGCCATGCTTCCCCCAGGTGATTCACAGAATGTTTGTGATAACTGTTAACAGGTTTTATCTCTTAATGTTACATATGATATTGGCAGAACTCAGCAACCTGATGATGATGATCTAAGAACAGAACTGGTCATGACACGATAAATTATTTAATAATACAACTGTGGCAGTTTTTGTTAATCATTGATATTAATTTAAATGAACTGTGATGTTCAACATGATCAATAATGTTACACATCCAAGACAGTTAACTGATGGCAAGCCTTATTCACCTGGTGATCCCTGGAGACTGACCAGGGTGGGGAGTATGTTGAGAATCAATTATGTGCTGAGGATTCTTGTCTCTGAAGTCAGTTCGTCTTAAATCAGAGTTTGGATGTTGTATCTTTGGCTTTACATCTGATAGTATCATTCATCATAATACACTATGAGAGAAGTGCTAACTGTGTTATAATTCATGGGAACATCATATAACGAGACACTCGTTATCAGGTTTCCAGAAGAAAACTGTCATTAGACAACTGAGGTACTCATGAGAAAATTGCAAAGAGACAGAATGGCTGGCCAGTGCTTACCTACATAAAGCAAAATTCCAGTATATTTAAAAATGAAACTCTATTCCCAGCTTTCAGCCAGGCATTCTGTCTTCTTGTAATTTAACAGTTTTCCCAAGTGATTTCTCTTTTTGATGTGTTTCAATGAAAAAAATCATCCAACAATTTATTTCACATCTCATGCTTGTGAAACCTAGGCTAGAAGCAAAATGAGTTAAAAGTAGAAAAGGAAAGAAGTGCTTTGTGGATATTGGCTTGATTTCAAAAAAGATAAACTACAAGAAGAGTAAATGGTCGGTACTCAGTGACAAAAGAAACACAGATGAGGAACCTGGATACCTTAATGCTATCTGTGCATCTAGAAAAAGCTTTTAAAATTAAAGTTTGACACAAGATGTTATTAAGTATGAAAATAATGAAATAGTGCTGAGGAAGACCAGTAATCTACAGTAATTAATAAATGAAATCCAAGTACAGATAATAAAAAATAGAAATTAAAAATGACAGTCTAATGTTAAAAATTCTGCAAGGTTGATTTGCAGAACCTTGCCACTGCTTGGTAAGTAGAATCTCAGAGAGGCAATCAAAAAATTGAAAGGAAATGTCAAAACCAGAAGGGTAGTTTGATTAGAAAAGAATGGGAAAGAAAATTGGCCAGGACTCTTTTTAAGAGTACACCCCAGCAGTTAGTTGAAATAATTTAAGGAAATCATAGGAAACTTAAATCAAAGTGACTGGACAAGTATTTGAATCCTATTTCCCCAAAATATGTGTAGTGACTGAACAATTATGTCATCTTGCTTTAACTTCAAAAGTTGGATAAAAACAAAGAGGATCAGACACCAACACTGAGTGAAATTCTTCATAATTAGAGACTGGAAGGAGCAATTCGCATTGGCTTTGAAGAAACTTTCAGCAGCCAAGATCACATTCAGTACTATTTACTCCTGATGACTGACTTAAACAGTTAAGATTGTCATCTTCTGATCTTCAAAAAAACTTTTGTTATATGTCCTGTTCCATTATGACTGTATCACATTCCATGTTGTTATCTTTCTGCTCACTATACGAGATTGGAATAATAGAGAATTGTGAAGGTGGTTCGATGAACCCTCTGCCGGGCACTTAAATGTGATTTGAAGAGTATCCATGTAGATGTAGATATAGATTGTATGTAGCACATTCCAAACATGTTCATTAAAAATAAAAATTGGTTTCTCACAATTAAAAACAACACAGTTAAAAAGTCCGCACCTACAGAACATCACACTGATACATGTTAGGTGCAGAATTGCATAACTGTGCACATGTTTATGTTTACATGATGAGGGAGAGAGCATTCCGTCTTCAGGCCACAAACAGCCTATTGGGACCATCCGACCGCCATGTCATCCTCAGGTCAGGATGTGGAGAGGAGGGGCGTGTGGTCAGCACACCGCTCTCCCGGTCGTTATGATGGTTTTCTTTGACCTTAAGCTGCTACTATTCGGTTGAGTAGCTCCTCAATTGGCATCACGAGGCTGAGTGCACCCCGAAAAATGACAACAGCACATGGTGACCTGGATGGTCAGCCATCCAAGTGTCGGCCACACCCGACAGCGCATAACTTCGGTGATCTCACGGGAACCGGTGTATCCACTGCAGCAAGGCCGTTGCCACATGATGAGTAAAATGGTATTTAACTCATCATGTAAATGTAAACATACCATTTAATCTGTTATTAAACATAAACATGTGCACAAACATGCATAGTTGTGCCATTCAATATTTAACAAGTATCAATAGAATGTGATGAGTATGGACATCCTCAGTTATGCAAGGTGCTTTTTCACTATTTTGTTTTTATTTGCAACAAACCTGTTTTTATAATTGTGTAGGCTTCCACGGCCAGAGTCAGTCGACATAATAGTTTTCTGCATGTGGTACCACATCATAATGTATAAAACTGCTGCTGCTGGAGAAAAACCAACGTTTCAGCCACAGTTGCAGTGGCCTTCTTCTGGGCCCACTGGTCACTTCTGGGTCTACTGGTCACTACCAGGCCGCTGCAACTGTGGCTGAAACGTTGGTTTTTCTCCAGCAGCAGTAGTTTTAGACATTATGACACGGTACCACACTCAGAAAACTTTTATGTTGAGCACATCTGTTTTTATTTTTAACAAACCTGTGTCAAATGTGCTATGTAGTATCCACTATAATGTCAACATGGTGTGTATGATACAGTCATAATGGAAAGAATGTAGTACAACAAATTTTTTGAAGATCAGATGATGATGTCTTAACTGTTGAAACCAGTCATCAGGAATAAATAGCATTGAGTGCGATCTTTGCTATTAACAGTTTCCTCAAATAGCTCTTCTGGATGAAATCATAGATGATGTGAAAGAATGTCAAATGGGATGGAAATCATAGTTTCCTTAGCACAGAAACTGAAAACAAAACAAAGTTTAAAGTAATGAATAGTAACACAAAGAATGTAACAACTTACTAAACAGAAAAATTTGGAAAGCCACAATAAAATAAGGAAACAAGTTATGCAATTTATGAATATCTAAACAGATCAACAAGGACACTGGGTACAGATATGGAAAGATTAAAGAGGCTCAAGAAGTTATGTCACCTTACAAAATAATTACACAAATATGTTCTCCAATTTCAGTGAGAATACACATTACCAAAATGAAATTATGTTTTTTCCTATTATTATGGTTTATTTTTAGGAATGGGCCTACACATTTTCAGTATGGATGTCCTTAGATCGAAAGGAAAATTCACTTGAAAAATCAATAAAATTATGAGACAGAACTATTGGTCAGTAATTAGATTTGGGGGAGTATACTTTAGTAATGCTGATGTGCGCATATAACAGTACATGAAACTATCATCTCCCTTCCCTGTGGATGTACTTTTATGTATGTCTGTCAGTAGTAATAAACTTTTACCTGTTAAAGGTAAGTACTGGCTACTAATGATATATTATTTCTGCATTGTTTGGTGTAGAAGTGTGAATCCTTATCAGTTACCAAAACAGAAACAGTACAACGGGGCACATACAAAACACATTGAGTCCTTGGTTGGTTTTCTTTCTTATATCTTTCTCCTTCTTGGCCTAGAAGACTGAGTGACACTTCCTTTGCTTCATTACCTTTCCTAAATGCCTTTTTCTTTGGATAATGTACTTGAGAATGTTTTGAAAGCTAGTAGGCCAATATTTTTTTCAGTTTGAGTTTCTGTAGATAACACTCTTTGTTCAATAGAAAACAGGTGCTTTTCTTCTATCCTCCATAATGGGTATCTTCAATTATGAATCTTGAATTATACTTAGATCATTCTTATATTCAATACATGATCAGTTGAGCTTCACTCCAAACATGTAGTATGAACAGAATGTCTGAAAGGTATTGACATGGGACCATTAAATTTTAATCCAAATTCTATAATGTCTATATTACAGAAAATGAATAATGTAGATAGTTGTTTGAAAATTTTATTCAAAACTGTGTGACAAAAAACGATAACATGCAAGTGTTTGATTGAATTTTTTCATCATTTTTGATGTTATTTTCATTTTCTTTGTTATGTTTACAATGATACGACATTTACAATCAACTTAATTTACTTTTGTATTACTCATTCTGATTATATACATTTCTACAAAATTATGTGAGGTTTCAACAGTTTTCCCGAAATAAGTGCACCATCTATTTATATATTGTTGCAGATTCCTGCATCACAAATATCTATTATAACTTTTATAAAATAAGTTATGCAACATTTACTGCATATTGTTTTAAATGGGTTATGCAACATTTACTTCAGGTTATTTTAACTGAAATAAAGTCTTGAGAATCAGGTTCTGCCTGAGAAACATATCATTTGTTTCTCGATTAAAAATAAAATTTTATGAAACATAAAGATAAATACAAGAGAAAATTGATAAAGAAAAAGAAGTATTATAAAAATACAAAATGTCACTCTGAACTGTTTGCCTCCGTTTATTGCTGACTCGCTTTGCGCACGTCTTGACCGAGCACAAGTTTTTGCAGTTAAAAATTGTTCGGGATGCTTGTCTTCTTGATGACAAAGAAATATTCAGAGGCTACATTTTAGTAACTAACATTAAAGGAATATGGCACGTTCACTGAGATTTCTCTATCATACATCTGCTTATAACAAATATTATACAAAATATAATGCTAGGAACACACATCTGTTAATGACTTCATAGCTATGTTCAAGAGCACAATGGGGCAATTAGAGTGTGAGACAGTTAATTTGGAAATATTAGAATTTCCATGTAACACAATGAAGCACTGTGGTACAGATGACTATACAATTATCACATGATTCATTCCTTACATATGAAACATTCAATCCTCTGCTCCTGGTTAACATTAAATTAAAATTGGCAAAAATGAACAATACTGTTAAAATAATTGATTAATAGCATCACTGAAGTCATGCTACTCTTAACTAAATAAAACTTTTTTTATGAAACAATTCTTAACACAAAGGACTAATACATTTACAGAACCAACAATTGCTGATAAAAATCAGATTGTTGTTTCTATGGCAGTGATCATTACTAACACTTAACCTCTCCACAAAATACTAGAACACTTTCTGTGTGCAAAAACATCAGACTGAACACATTATCAAGCTCAAACTTATTATGCATAAGAAATTCATACGTCAGGCTTTTGCTTTCTTAAAAGGAAACATTAGAAAGAAAGAAAGTTATATATTTCTTGCTTCTGGCATGCTGGTATGAACTGAACTACTTCCTTTTTCTCCCGGGCATGTTTGAAGTTAGATACTGACATGTGACAAGTATTTTGTTGTCTGTTGCTGGAGTAATTTGACAACCACATCACTGTGTCTTGGCACATAAAAAATTTGCAGATACTAAGCACATAAATTCTTGAGAGTGAAATTACCACTCTGAATACTGTATGGCACATGAAGGATGATGAAACTCTCAATGTAACAGTATGTCTGAAAATGGCACTTTTAGAACTACTCGTTTCAGCTTTATCTGTGAAAGCTCAGTGGCATGTCATACTGGTACAACAGACATACATTAATAATATGTGCAATTTTGGTAAACTTCTGAAGCAGACATCAAAGATAACATAACAAGTAAATTTAAAATATAACTTGTTTCTTGTCTACGTTGCCAATGCAATAACCGTTCTCTTTACACACGTCAACAATAACCAATAAACCTACCAGCAAAAAGTTCGCTTTACATTTTTGTTTTCAATATCTTAGCTGAGGAACACTTATCCATTTCTCTGTAGAGTGATAATAAGTTCTACTCTTCAGACACTGTTTCTGGTGGGGTTGACCCATCAAGTGGAAATTCAAGGCCCCTTAGTATTGCCAGCAGCCCTTTGGAATGACCTCGCTGCTTGCAGGTAACTTTCAGGGTAATTACAGTACTCGCAGAATCCAGGAGGTCCCTGTGGCCCAGGTGCTCCACGTACACCAGGTAATCCTGTTACAAAAAAGGAGAAAATGACATGCTTATAAGCTGTCTCCAGTTATTACATGCATGAAGTAGTGTTGTACTATACTGTTGTACTATATCAACAGACATTCAAATCATTATTAAAAGCATTTGTTAAAGGGTACGGTGACCACTTTTAATACAATAAAAAATATACCTACAGTCTGACTCATTTCTCTATAATAAGTCACCCAGACAGTATTTGCCTCTCTTTAAGAAGACATTCATATTTTCTTGATAAACATTATCTGCAACTAATAGACCATTGAACTTCAACAGACTGGTCTTGTTAGTGTATTACTCTATTTTATTTTCATTGTACTGCATCAAAAAGAAAACAGATTTTTACCTGGTCGTCCAGGTTCCCCTCTTTCCCCTTCCCTTCCTGGCAGTCCAATACCTTCTGGTCCAGGTGGCCCTGTAGAAAGTGAAAGGATACTGAATTATACATGTGGCATACATCTGATTTTACATTTGATGTGTTTAAAAGAGAAAAAATAACATAAAAGAGTACAGGGGAGCATGGTAACCATATGTATTTAGTTTCTGAAGCTTGTGGTAAACATGATGCCTTCCAATTACTGCTTCTCACTTTTGATTCGTGTAAGTAACAAACAGACGCAGGGCACCATTTGAGCTGTGGAATGTATAATGAGGGAAAGTAAAAGAGGCCAGTTTCCTGTTAGTTTTGATGGATGGAAAGCAATTAAGATAAGCTTACAGTTACTACTTATTTATTTTTAACTGAATATCTTATTGAAACTTGCAATTCATCATATTATTGCACGGATGTGCTTTCAAAATACAGCAGTTTACCATACTGGATATGGTTGCATTAGTATGTAATGGCAAACTGGGGTACAAGCATGCTAAAAGTGAGCAGGTGTGCAGGATTCTCACATTAAATACATTATACAATCTGGTGGTACTTGTAAACACTGTTTTCTAATTTTGTAGTAGGCTATATAAATTGATATTATCATGGTAACTTCTTCATAACAGTAATATGACAGTTATCTCATTTAACAATTTGCTTCAAGCAACAACCCAGTACTTTATTTATTTGACACAATTTATAGAACAGACTGTAATGAAATGGATACCTGAACTTCTCACATCTGGTCTGTTGCCAGAAATTAAGATCATGCTTTTTTCCCCCTTGTCAGATGCCAAGAAATTATACACCACTGACAAAGTCTTACGTATTAGAGAAGTTGGATGGGTCTCTGAATGCCATTAGAAATGATGAGAGAAAAACAAGGGAAACTGGGAAAGCCATTAAGATTTGGAAATTAGCTTCATTTACTGCAGACGTCACCTGTTTCACCTTGTCTCCGTTGTCGCGAACCTGTTTTCAGCAAGGACAGACAGACAGATTAAGCAATACACTTTGACATTAGTAAAATTATACTTTGGCTTAGTATGCATCATCCTGAGATGCCTGGCATTTAAGTATATCAAAGAAAAGAAAATCCCTGAGAATTTTAAGAGAGACAATGGCTTGGCCATTAAAGGCTGGTTATATGGGTTTCAGAAAAGAAATTATCAGATAAAATTGAGGCAGCCTGAAAGAACAAGTTTGTATAGGGTCATGTCTTTTAATGCTGAAGAGAAACAACTATTTTATTCAAATTAAGAAAATAGATAAAATAAAGGTATGGAAAGTACATAGCATATATAAAATGGGCATTACATTGGTTCAGAAGAAATCCCTGAAAATTTACAGACCTAAAGGAGGCAAAAATGTAGGAGCTGTGATTTCTGCTGAATGAAGGTGAACCATTACAGGTTTTTTCTGCATGAATGCTGCTGGAAATTATATGTCATCAATGTTAGTCTACCACACAAAATGAATGGCTCCAACACTTCACTTCAGAAAAATGAATCAACTGGAGCAGCATACAAATGGTGAAAGAACCAATAGATTAATTCTGAGTTATCTTTTGATTAGTTAGTACACTTGAACAAACATTTCAGAAATTGATCCTCTTTTTCTTATCTTGCACAGCCATACCAGTCTTATTTCAAATTTAACATTTTAGTACTGCAGAGAGAATTTTATCCATGTTGAATCATTACTGTCACATGCATCTAATCATTTTCAACTGCTTTACTTGACTTGATTTGACTTTCTTAAGCCTGCTGAATGATGCACTGTACAGGGAATTGAAAAAAATTCCTTACAACTTCAAGATATCCACAGGTGACTGAATATGGTGTACCTGAGTGTTAAAAAAAGTCCTTCAAGAAAATTACCACCCTGGAGAAAGCAAGATTTTCAGAAAATGATTTTGCTTCAGCCAGTGAAATGAAACAGCTTGCAGCAGAAGGAACTCATGAGCCTGACATTTCAAATTCTGAGTCATTTCGAGATTTTTCAAGCACTCAAGTCCACCAGTATTCAAAATACTAAATAACTCACAACAATCTGAAGTTCTGTATGAAGATTCTCAACCATCTACCTCCAAACAAATTCTTGTACCAAAATATCACCAGTTTCTAAACTAAAACCCAACATAAACATAAGGAGAAAGGCATGTGAAACACAACACTCACAAATATTAACAAGCACTCTCCATGAAAAGGAAGGTGGAATAAGCTGACAAGAAAACAGAGACTGGTTTGAAGAACAGGAATAAGAAAGCTGTATGTAGATGCTTTACAGAGCAATCAGAAAATAGGAAAAGAAAACCGTAAGTAAGGAGAAAACACCAGAGTCATAGGAGGTATCAGACATTTCCAGCATTTGTGATAATGATGCTGACTATGATAACTGTCTTACTGGTACATTGAAACCGCTATCTCCACATAGTAAAGAAACTGATGTGTTATGCTGCTGCGTAGACAAATAAAGAGAAAAAAATGTGGTCCTTGTGTGTTTGATGTTATGGTTGGAATCATGTTGTTTGTACCAAAGAACAAACATCACAGGACTAAGTTTGCAATGGGTGCTTATCCAAGAATTGAAAATACTAAACATTGTTGAACTGTTAAATTGAAGATAATTACACATTCTGTATTACTGTTTAAACACATTTCAATATTCCAATTTCCTAACAGAATTTGGTGAGTAACTTAAATGGTGCTTGTTTTCATTCATGTACCTATAACATTAGCCTCTCTTCTTAAATGTGCGATTTCCTAACCACTCTGTGTAATTACCCCACAGGCATATGTGTGTGCAAGGCAAAAAAGGTTGGTTAGGGGGAGGGGGTGGGGGGCTTGAAGGGGCAGGATAAAAGGGGTCACTTGAGCCATCTCCTCCTCCCCTTGGAATCTGGAGTGTATTATAGTGAGACAAGACAAAGGCTTTTGCAATTGCTGTACAACTTATTATCTTCCCACTCCTCCCCCGCCCCCTCCCCAATAAATTTCTGCACATACCCATGCCCATAGGCGAAGGAAGGGTACCATTGCATCTTACTTATATTTGTAGTTAAACTTCATTGTACTGTTTTTTTACATTTAAAATGATTTAGCATAATAAAGGTAGAAAAACTACATTTGGTTCAACCCTTTAGTCTCCTGAGTGGGCGCACCAAGTTTCTGTCACTTCTGACAGCGTAGCTGCAGGACAGTCATTGAATTTCTCACTGCAAGAAAAGAAACTGGGGGGAATATTAAAAAACAATTGTGCAAAATCTATAGAGCATCTGTTGTTGACAAAAGAACAGTTAGTCACTGGGAATGAAGGATGAGGTCATCAGAAGGCAGTTCAGCGGAGCTCCACGATTTGCAGCAGTCGGGGAGACCATCTGCGGCTGTCACACCCGACATGTTGCAGTGATCTGATGGTGTCATTTGTGAGGACAGATACATTATGACTCGAGAAGACATTTTGAGGATGATGAGGAGGTGATTCACACAGTGAAGCACTGGCTCTGCCACCAGGACAGGATTGGTACGACAGAGCAAACACGCCCTTGTTTCACACTGCAGGAAGGCCATAGAATGGGAAGGAGAATACATGGAAAAATAGGATGTGTAGATAAAACACAAGTCTTTTGTGTATGTAATTCTCATTGTGTTCAATGAAGAACTGTTGAAGAAAAGAAAGTGTGGTGCATTACTTTCTGCGCAACCCTTGTACAAATTAACTGTAGCTCTGCAGCTATTCCTGTATGTATGTTTATTTCTAACTTGATGCCAAGCAACACCAAGCTAGCCAACACAAAAAATGTCCTTCTTCAACTACATATTTTGCTTGAATATTGGCAATTTTGGAAGGACTCAGCCGAAAATTTCTCAGGAGCTTTCTATTTTTACCCTTAACACATTTTATGTAGATTTGAATATGGATTTTATTTCCACATATTGTATGTCAGTTTATGTTTTATTGTCATATACTCATTTTGCTTTATGAAATAATTTTAATTAATGACTATGCATACTGCATTTTAAATACTGGATGTGCAATACTGATCAGCAGGACACCCCCAGGCTATCAGCAGTACTTACTATTTATGTGTGTGTAGATATTGATTCTGATGTAGTACTTATATCAGATTTTTTAATGATATGTATGGCTGATAAGCGTGGCTACCAGTGATGTTATTAACTGTTATTTTTATTTCTCAGGTATTCCTAGGCTTTTTGCAGATTGAGCTTTAGCTAACTGAACTTAGTTTGTCACACCACAGTTTGTCTATTTGTAACGGATCTGAAGAGGACAGTAGCTGAAACTGGTAATTCTATAACTTACGTGGTCAAGATGCACCTTTACAATAAAGTGTCATTTCTGGAAGTTTTGGAAGAAGAGACGTGAGAAGTAAGAAGGGAAAGAATAGGAAAAATTGGATTACAACACGTATGTCAGCTAAAACTGATGAAGATCATTCTGGAGAAAGGAGGGGGAATACAGAAAGGTGTACAATGAACTACAAAGTTTTAATGACTGGGGTACAGAGGGGTGAATGGAAAGATAGTGTGAAGATACTGAAGGACTGTAATATCAAGGTACTTTAGAATCAATGTATAGAACAATTAACCTAAGCAACAAAGAGCCAAGAAAAGTCATGAAATAGGCTATACTAAATGGAAATGGATTTATAATAGTGCACATAGAAGGGAACAAAGACTTGTGGAAGAAGTATATTGAAGAATTATATAAAATACAAGGGGTTCATACACTACTAAGACTGGGATGTCAATTGGAATGTGATGACACAGACTATGGGCAAAAGATACTGAGATGTGGACAATGCCATTAAGGATCTCATAAAGATGAAAGCAATGGGCTGTGATAAAATACCAGCTGAAGCCTTAAAGGCTTTGGGACATAGAGCAAGCTGCGAATCAACCAACCTTTCAACAGGATATATGACACAAGCATCTGTCCTGAAGATCTGTTCAAAACTCTTCTAGTCTGTTTAAGAAAGAAGTACTGTAACAAAGAATGCAAAGCTCACAGGAAAATTAATTTCATATGCCACATTACAAAAACCTATTGTTACTCAGATTAACAGAAAAATTTGAAGAAACCATGGTGGGGAAGATCAGTCTGGAGTCAAGAAAGGAAAGACAACATGACATCCAATTGGATATCTGTATAACAATAATGAAAATTCCTGGATGGAAAAAAATGTAAAATAAAGGAAAGACAACCACATACCTGTTGCAGATTGGTGTGGGGAACACAGAAACATTTAATCGAAAACAGGTAATATTAACATTTGATCTCTCTGCCTTTTCTACTAGGAGTACACACACACACACACACACACACACACACACACACACACACACACACACACAGGCACCCAAATGTCCACACTAATTAATTAATCTATATATGAATGATTGGCAAAATCAGTGAGGGTTTATCTTAGTAAAATTAACAAATACAAGTATTATCAGGCAGGAACTAGGAACTCTGACCACTTGCATCATGGAAATTAAAGAAATGAAACGTCTTACAGATTACATTGCACAAGAGCTGAAAACTACATAAAACACATACCAGGTAGGCCACGTGGTCCCATAGGACCCTCTATTCCAACTCCCTCTGGTCCTCTGTCTCCTTTGTCACCTCTCTCTCCAGGGGAACCAGGTGGTCCACTTGGGCCCACTGGACCTGGGAGGCCAGTGAAGCCTCTCTCTCCCTGCAGGCCAGGTGGTCCTGCATCGCCTGGAAGTTTATAAGGGATTGGTGAGAAACAATTGTTAGTCATAAAGTGGAAATTTACCTCCATGCAGTAGATTATTAACAATTGAAATTTAAAAAAATGCATTTACAGAAAATGTTTGTTGCGTTGCCAAAAGACTTATGCCCTGTAACTGCTATATAACTTTAACTCAAAACTTAATTTTAATTCTATATTCACAGTGTGGGGAGTAGTCTATAATTTATTTATTAAAAATCTCTGTTTCAGTGAAATATACCTTATTGTGGTAACATTGTGCATTGATGTAGTGTTGTACTGTATATGGGATGTGCAAGTGTTTAAAAACACTGCACCATTCAAACATTTCATGCCAGACACTAGAGGTGCTGCATTTATACACATATGTGTTGTGGTTTTGTTATTCTTTGATTATGCTTTTTATATTTTGTATCTTCCATGCATGTAGTGGAGTTTGTGCACAGTTACAGCATGTTATGATATTTGTTCTCTGCATATTAAAGTTATTTTGAATTGCAAGCTCGGAACAATCAAACAAACCATGTATTTCTCACCGTCTCCTGTGGCTGTGACCAATAAAGCTAATGTTAATGGTTTGAGGGAATTTTGTGTAGTTTGGTTCCATCATATTAAATACACACACAGTTTGTACCAAAAAAATGGTGATAACAATGTTATTTACCTGCATAGTATCATTGGATTAATGAGCGCTTGCAGAAGAGATTTGCAAAATGACTGATGCGAATCTTGCCATGTCACGATTGACTGTAAGGCCACACAATGCAGCTTTGTGGTTTGTGCAGGAGTAGACCAGTTTTTTCTATTCTGGAATTTCGGCAGATACTACCAAGTTTTGTGCTTGTAGCAAACCTATTAGACCATCAGTATGCCACGGAAGTTCAAGATATGATTACCTTGCCACCAGAAGCTAACTCCTGCAACCAGCTTAAAGCAGAATTGATCCAGCGATTTTCAGCATCACAGGAAGAGCAAATCTGTCAGGTTCCTGCTCAGGAAGATATTGGAAACAGGAAGTCTTTGCAATACTGGTGGCACCTAAGCAACAAAGTAGACAAGGGAACCATTCTGGACAGCTTTCCTCACACAATATAGAGTAGACATTTGCTACTGCAATTATAACATTACAGTCTGACACCCACTTTGTCATAGTAGTGGAACTGGCAGATAAAATGTAGGACATGATGACATCGGCTTCTGTCAGCACAATCACTTTGTAATGCACTAGTGTGATACCAACTGTTTTGCATGGAGATTATGACACCTTGGCGGCCAAGGTAGATCTATTGATGCAGCAGATCAGCAAACTGTTATCTCAACATGACCCAAACATTAACAGAAGCTGTAATCAATACTGCCAATGTTCACACATCAGATCATTGATGACCTCTTCCCCAACTGAGCCTGGGCAGCAAGGTATCTGCTGGTATCACCAGAAATTCAGTGAGCAAGAGTGCAGATGCACAACCCCCTGCACTTTCTCAAATGGTAATGGTGGTTGGAAGTAGGTGCCTCCTCCAATAGCCAATTAGTGTCTCCATGCCTTTTTGTTAGTGATCAGGGGTCCAGTTGGAAATGTTTAATAGGCACTGGGTCCAATCTGTCCATTTACTCACAGACTATGTTGCACAGGAAGCAACCACTCGCCTTATTCTGTCTGACTGCTGAAAACAACTTGGTCATAACAATGAATGGCAGGTGGGTTTATGACTAGACTTTGCACAGGATTTTACTGTTCCAGAGGTCGCCGAACCTATCACTGGAGCACCCTTCCTCACCGATTACAATCTACTGCTGGACATGAAGTACACACACCTAGTTGACACCACAGGCTTAACAGCATCAGGATTTCAGTGGGATGCAGCTGTTCATACTGCCAAAGTAATTCAGGTGGCAGATAGTGAGTACATAGAGCTGCTGCATGGATTTCTGGTTCTGACATGACCTGCTGGAGTGCCTAAGGAGGTAAGGCATGACACCGTCCACTACACAGAGACAACCAACCGTTCCACCACATCTTGCAGACCAGATTGTCTTAAAATTTCAAAAGCAGAGCACGACAGTATGATTCATGAAGGTGTAACGTGATCTTCCAACAGTTCCTGGTCCTCACCATTGCATTTTGTCCTGAAAAAGGGTTGTGCACGGCGGCCTTGTGGTGACTACCGAGCCCCAAATACCAGAACAATACCTGACAGATATCCAGTACCATCGTTACTTTACTATAAATATGTATTGAGTGGTGAGGTTATTTATAGCATTCTTGACTGCACAAGAGCGTGCAGTAGTTGTACGAGATATTCCCAAGGTGGTGACATCACTTATTTTGACATGTTTGAGAGCATACAGGTATTTATAACTATTGGATGCACAAACACTGCTCAAACATGACAACACTTCATTGACTCAGTGCTACAGGGCCTAATTTTTTTCTTTCGCTTACCTAGATGATATTTTGGTTTTTTCGTCATTGGAAGAGCAGCATCGGCAGCTTTTAGCAGAAGTGTTCAAGCAGTTGGAACATCATGGCGTTGTCCTGAACACCATTAAATATGTTTGGCCAGCCCCAGATTTACTAGGGCATAGGCTAACAGCAGCAGGATCGCTACCATTGCCAGAGAAGGTGGAAGCCATCTTACAGATTTCATGCCCAAATATGGCCAAGGAATTTTGTTGATTTCTCCGTATTTTATATTTTTATCACCATCATGTGCCACACTTTGCCAAGTTACGGGAGCCATTAACTCCTTGTAGCACTCACCGGCCCAAACAACAAGGGTAACTTGCCTATAGCATGCACTGATAGTGTATCTGTGGCATTTGAAGCAGCGCTACTGGCACACCCTGAATATGCTGCACCTTTGGCACAAGTAGTTGATGCTAGCATGATGGTGATCAGTGCAGCATTGCAGCAACAATGTGGTGACACATGGCAACCACTTGTGTTTTTCTTGTGCAAACTATCGCTATCAAAAAAGCTGTGAAGAGTTTAATGACAGAGAACTTCTGGCCATTTATGAGTCCATCAAATACTTTGGCTTCACCAAGAAGCTAGAGAATTTATCGTCTATGCTGAACACAAACTGCTAACTTATGCCTTTTGCCAGAACAATATGAACTGCTCAGCTAGCAACACAGTCGGTTAATGTTCATCTTGCAGTTCAGCACAGATATCCGGCACATCTCTGGTACAGGCAATATGGTAGCCGATTGTTTCTCTAAGGTTAGAAGCATTACCAGCACGGTCGATTATATCAAACTCGCCGCCCACTCAACAACCAGATCAAGAACTGAAAGTACTTTTATCAGCAGGAATATCAGCATTTGATCCTCAACTTATACAAATTCCAGAGAGTGATATAAAGCTATACTGTGACATGACCAGGTCAATGCTGAAGCTGTTCTTACCTATTGCCTTCAGAAGGGATGTCTTCAATATGCTATATGACTCGCCTAGTGACAAATCGTTATGTGTAGCTGGGAACACAGAAAGATTGCCGTGAATGGGCAAGGTGTTGTCTTAAATGTGTGCAGCAAGATACACCACCACGTGCAAACATCAGTAGGGAACTTTCCTGTCACAACAGCCCATTTCAATCATGTCCTCATTGACATTGTTGGTCTATTGCCATTATCTGATGGCCTACATTACATACTTACAATGATAGATTGTTGCACCCGCTGGCTGGAAACTGCACCAGTGGACAACATTATGGCAGAAACTCTGGCTTTTGCTTTTGTGTCTTATTGGGTGTCATGATTTGGCTGTCCATTACATATTATGACAGACAGAGGACGAAAATTTGAATCTGAAATGCTCAGACAACTCACGATGTTTCATGGGACAACTCACCACAAAATGAAGAGTGATCACCCAGCCTGTAATAGGACGATCAAGAGATGACACTACTCACTTAAGGCAGTACTAGTGTGCAACAACACTGAGTGGACCAAGGCCTTTCCCATGGTACTATTCAGCCTCAGAAACATTTTCAAACCAGATATAGACACTTCTTCAGTAGAACTGGTGTACAGTGAGATGTTGAGGCTTCCTAGAGAATTTGTGGAGACAAACGCTCTGTCATAACCAAGTGATGATTGACCAGCATTCCTACTCGAACTGTGAGGAGACATGGCCCGAATCTGTCCACACCGGCCTCACAGACATGGTACAGCCACCACTTTTGAGCATCAAGACTTTAAAACCTGTTCACACATCCTATTAGGCATGGAAGGCATCAAACCATCCTTGCAGCCGCCATACTCAGGATCCTATGATGTAGTCACAATGGGAGACAAGATTTTAACATTTCAACTAACACAAGGGTTACCATTGTTTTTATAGACATGATTAAACTGGCTTAAATCTTCCAAGAAGCAATAATGCCAGAGTTTCCAAGATTATGACCCCACTCAACAACCACCTCATCACCGACTCCACAGCCATCTGTGCAAACTCCATCAGTGGACCTGCCAACACATACTCAAGATCTGGTTGCTGCATGCCCTTCCCAGCACAGCCATCTGTGCAAACTCCATCAGTGGACCTGCCAACACATACTCAAGATCTGGTTGCTGCATGCCCTTCCCAGCCTGCTATTTGGAATAATGCTCCTCCTTCACCATGGTAGCTGATGTGGCAGTATCGTGCAGTTACTCATTTCCCACTGGACACCAGAGGAGCTGGTTTATATGTGTGTGTATTTTATTATTCTTTGATTATGCTTTTTATATCTTCCATGCTTGTAATGGAGTTTGTGCACAGTTATGAGATTAACTCTGATGCTTATGCCCTGCATGTTAAGTTATTCTGAATATCAAGCTCGAAATGATCAAACAAACAGTGTATTTTTTGCTGACTCCTGTGGCTGTGATCAATAAAGCTAACATTATTTGTTCAAGAGCTATTTGGTCCCATCGTACTATGTACACGCAGGTTCTAGTGGTTGATCAACAGTCTGCACAGCTCGTACTGATACTTCTAATTATGTGCCCACATGCAGTTATGTACTCAAACATATGAAACTTGTGGGCAATACAGTTTTTCTGTATAGTTCTTGGTGCTTATTTTACACATTATTTACAGGCTTTGATAGATTATGGTAATTATAGTTGAAAAAATGGAATAAAAAAAACTAATATAAAATGAGAATGTAAGGTCAACCATGTTCTTTAAACGCATGAAATATCTGGAGCAACAATCTTAATTTATTTTCATCAAGTAATGCACTCATAAGCAGTAAATCTTTGACACATTTTTCACTGAGTTTACCAGTAGAATTGTGAAAACTGCAATGTGCAAAATATTACCTTGTTTTCCATTGTTTTGGTACAGTGTGATTAGTTGGATTGGCTAGTATGTCATATTTTCTCTTCTAGGTAATGCACAATAATATTTTGGAAATAGAGTTATCCACAATGAGTGAAGACTGATTCTTGTGGAATAGTTGACAGGGACATCTGTTAAGGTTTTCCAACACTTTTTAGTGCAAACTTTATGAGACTTGTGTGATATTCTTACATGTAATCATTTACATGACTGCTTATTAATGTAATGTGACTATACTGGATGTACATATAATTTAATGCTGAATTCCTATTGTTCTAGATGGAGGAGGGAGTGTATGTTCACAAGACATTGATCCAAAGTTCCTTGTTTTAACACTCTGTGTCAAGTAAACAGTGCAATCAACAGTAATCTTACATGTATTGAGATAGGCTTCCACAGTGAGTGCCAGTTTTAATAAAATAATTTTGGGCATTACCACATCATTATACATTTATAATGATGCTTCCTAACACCCAAAATGATTTTATTCTTGACTCTTATAAATGTCTTACATTACAAGAAAGCAAGGTTTAGTAATTAACCTGGTACACAGGTGCTGTGTTTAGTGTTCTTCCTCTCAGGTAAAAATTCTAGCAATTAAAATTTCTTTAATCATACATTGGAACTGGTCACACCCAGAATTATGCACCACACCACCTTGATTGTGGAAGGAGGTCTTCTTGCCATGGATAATATATCTCTTTAAACTGTGGCAGATCAGTAAGCATTCCAACAGACCTTCTCAGATATGGAAACAAGTGAATCAGTCTAATGCATGAGACTAGCATCATTACATTGCCACTTAAGTGCATGACCTGCTGACTCATACAAGTAATTTTCAAGGTGGCCACAAAGGCAAGTAAAAAATGAAGCAAAATGAAAATTACACTTTTTGGCATTTCCCCCTTTTGTTGTGAGTCTGTACCTAAGCAGAGGCCAAACTTCAAACATCTGAAAGTATCAGAGTTACTGTACATCTCTGATTATGTCTTTGTGCACTTAAATCTTATAAGAACTATCCTATAAACATTTCCTGGATGAATTAGAGAGCTTTCTTTCAAGCAGGTGGCTTGAGCCACTAGCAGTTAAATGAAGAATGAAGCACAGATTGGTCAGGTGAGTACAGGGCTATAAACACAAAATCAAATAGGGGTAAGCAAGAGTAGGTCTAACAATGAATAAGAAAATAGGGATGTGAATAAGCTACTATGAGCAGCATAGTGAACGCATTATTGTAGCCAAGTTAGGCATTAAGCTAAAACCACCATGGTAGCACAATTTTATACGCTAACTTGTTCCACAGATGAAGAGGTTGAAGGCGTGTATGATGAGATAAAAGAAATTATTCAGATAGTTAAGAGAATCAAAATTTTAATTGCGATGGGGAACAAATTCAGTAGTAGAAGAAGGAAGAGAAGGAAACATGGTAGATGAATATGGACTGGGTGAAAGGAATGATAGAGGAAGCCACCTGGTACAATTTTGCACAGAGCATAACCTAATCATAACTAACACTTGGTTTAAGTATCATTAAAGAAGGTTATGTAAGTGGAAGAGACCTGGAGACTCTGAAGGGTTTCAGATTGATTGTATAATGGTAAGACAGAGGTTTCAGAACGTCATTTTAAACTGTACGACATTTTCAGGGGCAGATGTGGACTCTGACCACAATTTATTGGCTATAAAAATGTAGATTAAAACTGGAGGAATTGCAAAAAGGTATTAGTTTAAGAATAATGTGAAAGAACCAGATGTTGCTGATTGATTATGACAGGGGAAAGAAATATAGTAGATGATGAATGGGTAGTTTAGAGAAATGAAATAATGAAGGCAACAGCGGATCAGATAAGTAGAAAGACAAGGCCTAGTAGAAATCCTTGGATAACATTGGAGGTATTGAATTTATTTCATTAATGAGAAAATATAAAAAAAATGCAGCAAATGAAGCAGGGGTGAGAGGGAGTAAAGGCATATAAAATGGCTATGCGATAATGGCTAGAGGGCAAATGTAAGGATTTAGAAGCATGTATCACTAAGGGAAAGATAGACACTGCCTATAGCAAAATTAAACAGGATTTTGGAGAAAAGAGAGGCAGCTTTCTGATCACCAAGAGCTCCTTTGGATAACTGTTATGAAGCAAACAAGGGAAAGATGAAGGATGGTAGGACTATGTAAGGGGCTGTACAAGGGAAATGAACTTGAAGGCAATGTAATACAAAAGGAAGAAGATGTAGATGAAGATCAGGTGGGAGATATGATACTGTGAGAAGAATTTGACAGAGCACTGAAAGGCTTAAGTCGAAACAAGACCCACGGAGTAGATAACATTCTGTCAGAACTACTGATAACATTGGGAAAGCCAGCCATGAAAAAAGTCATGCATGGATTCAGAAAACATTGTTCTTTTGAAACACAACTAGCTCTTTATATTCGTGAAGTAACATGTGCTATTGACAGGGGATGTCAAGTTGATTCCATATTTTTAGATTTCCAGAAGGCTTTTGACACCGTTCCTCACAAGCATCGTATAACCAAACTGCATGCCTATGGAATATCACCTCAGTTGTGTGACTGGATTCATGGTTTCCTGTCAGAAAGGTCACAGTTCATAGTAATAGAAGTCATCAAGTGAAACAGAAGTAATATCTGATGTTCCCCAAGGAAGTGTTATAGGCCCTCTATTGTTCCTGATCTACACTCCTGGAAATGGAAAAAAGAACACATTGACACCGGTGTGTCAGATCCACCATACTTGCTCCGGACACTGCGACAGGGCTGTACAAGCAATGATCACACGCACGGCACAGCGGACACACCAGGAACCGCGGTGTTGGCCGTCGAATGGCGCTAGCTGCGCAGCATTTGTGCACCGCCGCCGTCAGTGTCAGCCAGTTTGCCGTGGCATACGGAGCTCCATCGCAGTCTTTAACACTGGTAGCATGCCGCGACAGCGTGGACGTGAACCGTATGTGCAGTTGACGGACATTGAGCGAGGGCGTATAGTGGGCATGCGGGAGGCCGGGTGGACGTACCGCCGAATTGCTCAACACGTGGGGCGTGAGGTCTCCACAGTACATCGATGTTGTCGCCAGTGGTCGGCGGAAGGTGCACGTGCCCGTCGACCTGGGACCGGACCGCAGCGACGCACGGATGCACGCCAAGACCGTAGGATCCTACGCAGTGCCGTAGGGGACCGCACCGCCACTTCCCAGCAAATTAGGGACACTGTTGCTCCTGGGGTATCGGCGAGGACCATTCGCAACCGTCTCCATGAAGCTGGGCTACGGTCCCGCACACCGTTAGGCCGTCTTCCGCTCACGCCCCAACATCGTGCAGCCCGCCTCCAGTGGTGTCGCGACAGGCGTGAATGGAGGGACGAATGGAGACGTGTCGTCTTCAGCGATGAGAGTCGCTTCTGCCTTGGTGCCAATGATGGTCGTATGCGTGTTTGGCGCCGTGCAGGTGAGCGCCACAATCAGGACTGCATACGACCGAGGCACACAGGGCCAACACCCGACATCATGGTGTGGGGAGCGATCTCCTACACTGGCCGTACACCACTGGTGATCGTCGAGGGGACACTGAATAGTGCACGGTACATCCAAACCGTCATCGAACCCATCGTTCTACCATTCCTAGACCGGCAAGGGAACTTGCTGTTCCAACAGGACAATGCACGTCCGCATGTATCCCGTGCCACCCAACGTGCTCTAGAAGGTGTAAGTCAACTACCCTGGCCAGCAAGATCTCCGGATCTGTTCCCCATTGAGCATGTTTGGGACTGGATGAAGCGTCGTCTCACGCGGTCTGCACGTCCAGCACGAACGCTGGTCCAACTGAGGCGCCAGGTGGAAATGGCGTGGCAAGCCGTTCCACAGGACTACATCCAGCATCTCTACGATCGTCTCCATGGGAGAATAGCAGCCTGCATTGCTGCGAAAGGTGGATATACACTGTACTAGTGCCGACATTGTGCATGCTCTGTTGCCTGTGTCTATGTGCCTGTGGTTCTGTCAGTGTGATCATGTGATGTATCTGACCCCAGGAATGTGTCAATAAAGTTTCCCCTTCCTGGGACAATGAATTCACGGTGTTCTTATTTCAATTTCCAGGAGTGTATATTAATGGCATAGGAGACAAAATCTGAGTAGCCCTATTAGATTGTTTGCAGATGATGCTGTCATTTACAGTCTTGTAGAGTCAATAGATGACCAAAAAAATTACAAGATGATTTAGATGAGATACCTATATGGTACGAAAAGTGGCAATTGACACAGAATACAGAAAAGTGCGAAGTTAATTCACATGAGTTCTAAAAGAAATCCACACAAATCTTAAGGCTATAAATTCAACTAAATACCCAAGGATTACAATTAAAAATAACCTAAATTGGAATGATCACACAGATAATGGTGTGGGTAGAGCAAACCAAAGACTGTGATTCATTAGCAGAACACTTAGAAGGTGCAACTGGTCTACTAAAGAGACTGCTTACAACACACTTTCCCACCCTACACTGGAGTGCTGCTGTGCGGTGTGGGATCTGCATCAGGTGAGACTGATGGTTGACATCAAAAAAGTTCAAAGAAGGATGACTCATTTTGTACTATCACAAAATAGGGGAGATAGTGTTACAGACAAGATATGTGGATTGGAGTGGCAATCATTAAAACAAAGGCATTTTTTGCTGCAACGGTATCTTCTCATGAAATTTCAATCAATAGCTTCCTCCTCCGATTGCAAAAACATTCTGTTGGCACCCACCTACATAGGGAGAAATGATCATCACGATAACATAAGAGAAATCGGGGCTCACTGAGAAATATTTACATGCTCATTTTTCACCCACACCGTTCGAGAGTGGAATGGTAGAGAGACAACTTGAAGGTGGTTCACCGAACACTCTCCCAGCCACTTCATTGTGAATAACAGAGTAATCACATAGATGTATATGAAGTATTCCACTTGGTGTTCAAGATGTATGAAACGGATGAAATACTTTCAGACTTCATGAAGAATGTAATAATTCCTAATCCAAAGGAAGCAGTTGGATCAAGTGTGAATATTAACAAGTCTTGGCTGTAAAATAGTGACAGCAGTTCTTTACAGAACAATTTGAAGACTGTTAGAAGCTAACTTTGGGGAAGATCAGTTTGGATTTGAGATACATGTAGAAACACACAAGGCAATACTGACCCTACAATTTCTCTTACAAGATAGATTAAGGAAAGGTGAACATACATTTATAGCATTTACATACTTTGACTGGAATACAGTCTTTAAATTCTGAAGGTAGCAGCAAAAAATACAGGGGAATGAAAGGCTATTTGCAACTTGAACAGAAACCAGTAGGCAGTTATTAGAGTCGAGGGGTGTGAAAAGGAAGCAGTGGTTGAGAAGTAAGTGGGATAGACTTGTAGCTTATCCCCAATGTTATTCATTGTGCACACTGAGTATGCAGTAAAGGAATCCAAAGAAACATTTGGAGAAGAAATTAGAGTTTATGGAGAAGAAATCAAAGATTTGAGGTTTGATGATGATTTTGTAATTCTGTGAGAGAAAGCAAAGAACTTGGTTGAGCAGTTGAATGGAATGGGCAGTGTCTTGAAGGGAGGATATAAGATGAACATCAACAAACGCAAGAGAAGGGTAATAGTACGAAGCAGAATTAAATCGCTGAAGGAATTAGATTAGGAGATGAGACGCTAAAAGTAGTAGATGAAATTTGCTATTTGGGCAATAAAATAACTGATGATGGATGAAGTAGAGAGGATATAAAATGTACACTGGCAATGGCAAAAAAGGATCTCTGAAGAAAAGAAATTTGTTAACATCAAATATAGATTTAAGTGTTATGAAGTCTTTTCTGAAGGTATTTGTGGGGCATGTAGCCTAGTATGGAAGTGCCTCACCTTTGAAAACTGACCTTATCCAACTATTTAGGAAACCTGCAATAGTGCAAGTTACTTTTTATTCTGTTTTCACTTTGCAAATGTGATAGCTTTCATAATTTTTTTCCTTCTTAAACGTATTGTAGTTTATAAGAATTTCTTACACAAGATTCATTTCACTTTTATTTAGTAGGCATCATTAGTGGTAACTGGAGTTTATTCCTCTTGTTCTGGACTTAACGGATTTCGGTCGGTCGGTCTCTCTCTCTCTCTCTCTCTCTCTCTCTCTCTCTCTCTCTCTCTCTCTCTCTCTCTCTCTCTCTCTCTCTCTCTCTCCCCCCCCCCCCCCCCCCCTCCCGCCACCCCACTGTTAGCAGAGGAAGATGTCTATACAGACTTGGTTGCATTTTTACCCTTCACAATTTTTTGGCTTTTAGAAGTCAACTTTTTCTTTTTTTGCATTTGCTTTTTGCTCTTCACTTTTGTAACACTTTTCAAAATTTGTCTTCATATAAACATTGCTGTTATTTCACCTGCTTTGCACTCACCAGTGTGGCGAAACCAGTAATGGGAGGAAAACTGAAAACATCTAAAGGAGAGTATCATGGAGGAAAGGAAAGAAATAATAAAGATGTAAGTGACTAAGAACAGGCATAAGGAAATGCCCCTGAAAGTGTTATCTGTTTTGTTTTGCCAATAAAAACAATTAAATTCTGCACTGCACAAAATTAAAATTTAATAACTGTGTAATGAAACTGGAAATGAAGAGGGGATCAAAACCTACATGAATTACATGACTCCTATAAATAAAAAAATTGGGAGATACAGCAATAAAAAGCTGGAGTGAGTGGAGTGATGATTAAAACTGCATGGGAATCTGTACTGAGAAAGAGGCAGCAAGACTTACAATGGGAAGAGAGCTGAAATATGTAATGACAGACTTGTCAGAAGTAAGAAGAATGTGAGTATGGCTCGTTAGAGGCACACAGAATAAGCTCCAAAGAAATTATACAGCAAAGATTAAAAGAAAGAAATTTTGAAGGTTTAATATAAAAAAAAGTCCGAAAGAAAATTCTTCATTGATTTAAGAATCTGTTATATGTGAATTATGTCTACATTGTTAAACCAGGTTTCTGTACCACACCCGTGAGAGAGGGAAAGCATAATTAGATATGTTTTTATATATCCTGCTAGTATTTACATCTACATCTACAAACATATTCAGTGAATTGCTGTGAAGTGCATGGCAAAGTGTTCTTAGCATTTAACATTTTATTATGAATGAGAACTGACAGTCACTCCCTAAATGAAGGAACACTTCTAAATTCAGATGAATCATTGACACAAGCGGTAAATAAAGAGTAACGTTACTGCAAGCGAAGCTTCTGTAATATAACTTGAGTGGAAATATAATTTTTAACAACATAAACACTAAAGAGAAAAAAGAACATAGATGAGAGTTACAGTAAAATTTCAACAAAATGTTTCTCTAAAGTCTGTAAAATGTACAATTATTTTAACTTTTATGAGATACTATGAAAGCACTACACTCATACAGTCCACATATCACCGTGGAACAAGCATTATGTTATGCATGAAAAATTTACAAAACATATGACTATGGTGTGGTCCTTTGCACATACTTTCACTCAGAAATTCACACAGCTGCCATTTTGGTATTTGACAACACATGTTAAAAGTAAGATAGATATGTTAAAGAGAATAATACAAGAACTGTGCATTAATCTTCAATGGATTGGACTTTTACTTTCATTTTGGAAACTGGTCACAAAATTTTCAATTTCTGGAAATAAGGAATTTACTACTTTAATAACTGTCAGCTGTATTATGAAATATGCACATAAAATGAATCTTTCTGTCAAACAGGGTAAAACTACTCTCTGGGTCCATTTATGGATATTAAATACACAGGTGCACAATTTGTGACCAAGTGGCTGTGTAAAGTATTTTTTTAAAGCAAACATACAATAAATAGCTCATCAGTATGCGCATTTGACACCAGTAGTGTTACAGTCATAAAATGAAATGAAAATGAGGGTTAGTACCTTAGGTGGATGACAATTAAAGAATGGTATGAATATAATGATTGTTTTGTTCTATTTATGGGAGGGGTACCTGGGATGCCTTGGGGGCCAATAAGCCCTGGTTTTCCCACTCGGCTTTTGCCTGGGGGGCCTGGTGGACCGTGCAGTCCTGCAGTTAGTTCATCCTTTCGATCTGTGGGAGCAGGAACAGAGCAAGCAGGGACACTCTTGAGTACAATCTATAAACAGCAGGATACAGGACTAATTGCCAATGGCAACAGGTGCTCCATGTTTTTTCACTCCACTCCACATTCACTGGCTGATGCTTAGACAAAACAATTAGGTACAGTTTGCTTGAACAATAAACCCTTTTCTCTCATTAGGAGCATGTAAATAAAAGTTTAAACTGTCAGAATACCAACTGATAATGAATCTTTGCAACTGTCTGTTCAGCAAAACCAGTGTGTTGGTATCCATATAGACAGAATATGAAAATGCAGAACAGAAAATTGGAAGTATGTACCAGTTCATATGAAATTTAGTTTGCTGAAATGAAATTTAAAGAAAATATTACACAATAATTGTCGCAATGCTTCTGTATATACTCACTGACGGGTTTAAGAGATATCAGCAAGTTCAATAATTTATTTGTTACTCCTTAACATAATTTTGTTATTGTTCAGGCAAATACACTTTACATTCTGACACAGAATCACAGCAAGTGGTCTTCAGATAAACAATTAAAAATGCCAAATAGGCATTTGGCCACATAATTTACACTCTGACTCACTGCTGGAACTGTGACAGAATGTAATACACACATACATGTAAAATCATCCATGTCATGTTTCAAACCTGGAGGTCCCTGTAGCCCTGGGGGACCCGGTCTACCCGGTCGACTTCTCCCAGGT
Source organism: Schistocerca serialis cubense (assembly GCF_023864345.2). NCBI lineage: Eukaryota > Metazoa > Arthropoda > Insecta > Orthoptera > Acrididae > Schistocerca > Schistocerca serialis. Next base: position 497,457,072 of record NC_064645.1, read on the forward strand.
GGGCCAGGGGGCCCAACAAGGGTAGCTGTCAACTCACTGAGCTGGTCTGCATGAGGAGTAAAAAAAACATGTTCAATACATAATGAAAAGAAAATGTTCAGATATTGTTTAAAGCACATAAGTAATGTTGAAGCATTTAAACAATTAAAATTAGTCTAAGAATACTGTGTGTCTAAAAATGATTTCAGCAACCAAATAATTTTGTTGTATACACATGGTGATCACACTGGTGTTACAAGGCAACAGTCTATAAGAGTTTTGTTTTGTTCTGTCAGAGTTAGTGACAGGCTAACTGTTGTTGCACATTTTCAACAATCCCCCAAATATAAAGTATTTAATAATGTGACAAGGAATGAAGCACCACTGGCTCTACCCCCCCCCCCCCCTTTCCCAATAATATAGCTGCCCTATTGCAGCAAGAACAATGGTACCTTTGCCAGATCTGTTCTCTGTAGTACTCACTCTATGCTGCATGTGTTCTGTACACGTTGCAAGAATTAAAGTATTCGTAGTAAGTAATGGGAATCAAGTGATTATTTATCGTAATTACCACGCCCGCTCCCCACTACCTAAAAAATTATTGAGCTGACTGAAAGTTAACATGGAATACATAGGATAAATTTTGTTTATTTTTCTGTGTATTACAAAAAATGTAGTAACAAGTGGAGATTATATTTTTATGACCATATCTAATCCAATGTATGCACTGTGAAACCATGAAAGTGCTCAAGTAAATGTTAGATACATTCTGATACATGACAGGTTAATCACATTTATCATACAAGAACTGTTGCCTGTTTGTGAATATGTGTATTGATAGCCACTTTTGAAGTGATTCACCTCTTGTGAAATTCCCTTCTTAAATTAGATGATAACCATAATACAACATTATTCATTTTTATAAGAGATAGAACTGCCTATCAAAACAAATCACCACTACAAAATTATTCCCACCTTACTAGCAGGCCAAACAATCTTGCTGCAGACCATAAAAAAGAATCACTTGATAAGTTGTTGTGTTTGTACACATGCTCTCTGTGGTATATGGTGAATGTTAGTTTTCACCTTTGTAGGCTACATTATTATTGTTATAATCCCTATCAATGCTATGCTCATATCTCACTTAATGCTTGTCATACACAGTAAAAATCATGACATATTATACACAGAAAAGATAAAAACATCAAAATATTACAGTCTTCTGTAACAAAGTACTGAAAAGTTGTTAATAATTTTATAATAAGTAATTACAAAGCTATTGTAATTACTCAAAGTTACAACTGCTCTGGAAGTCATAACAATAAAATATAAAATCACACTTTATATACCGAGCTTCCAGAATTAGAGGTTGCATCTGTCTGTTGCTTTGGGAACCTGTGATACAGTGGCATTAGCAGTTAAGTAATCAGAAAAAATAAATCACTAGTGCATGACTGGAAGCTAAGTAGGTAAATGAGACTAAATGGACTATTAGCAGTCAAGGAGAGTAAAACCATATGGATGGGGACTTGGGATAGGCTGTGCCTCACACTTGCCCTTTCAGACTGCCATTATCCACTTGAAGATAAAGGAACTAGAACTGAAACACAAGTTTTATTTATTTACCTTGCAGGTGGACATGATGTATTTCTACACCTATCATGGATGATTAAACCACTGTTGATACTTATCTGGAGGTTTGTTTGTACTTTCCACTGGCTCTGATTAGCAACCTTACAGTTTTGGAATACCAGTAATGTAAGCGATTCTTGTTCAGAATGTGTTCAGCTCCAGCACTTGTCCTTTACATCTAAGATATACAAGTAAGACATATTCAATACATAGCTACTAATGAAGTATTGTGTTTGCCAGACGAACCAGTAATTGCAACCACGGAAATATCATGTTAATTTCATCTGTTTCTTGTGAGATGCTGTCATATAAAAGTTGGAAACAGCGAATACCTGCTCCAAATGTTTTAGTGTTTGTAGATGAAAAGATAAGCAAAATATACTGAATATTAAAGAAATCACTAGAAAAACAAAAAGCCCTACAATGCTACAAGGGAATGAAACCCAGGGCATTGTGACTTCTAAGCTAAATGATCAACTTACAAGATGACCAAGAATTATCAAATAATGGAAACAGTTATGAAAACCATTTTGCTACTACAGACCTCTGAGGTGCAAAATGAGCCAGTGAAATTGCTGCACCCTAATATGCCAGCATCTAGAAACTATGAGTGTTATGGTACATTTCATGTGACACAGAAAGAAGAGTGGGATATAAATATAATATTTAATGAACAACAAATACAGCAAGTGGACTCTGCCAAGTTCTTGGGAGTGAACATTGATAGCAAGTTAAACTGATCATGCTATATTACAGATCTGGCAAAAAGACTTGTAGATCTGGCAAAAAGACTTACTGCATTCCCACAACTTTTGTCTTAAACATAATTGCATGATCTACACATAAGAATGCCATCAGAGCTGCCTACTTTCGATATTTCCATACAATGTTTCCTTACGGCATCATATTTTGGAGTAATCAGCCACTGGCAAGAAAAAAAAAAAAGGTTGCTCAAAAGAGAATTACATGCATTACGAGTGGTGTTCTTTGAGAAACTCTTACATCTCAATGTGTCTTCCAACTTGTATGTTACATTAAAAAATTGCTCTCTTTCCAAAACCAGTTGAGCATATTATGGCCACAATATGAAGTCAAAAGAGGAATTGCACAGTAATAAGACAAACTTCACCTTGTGCAGCAATGAATGAATTACTCAGTCATGAATCTCTTCAGTGCTCTAATTTTTTTTAACAAAAATGAGACTACATGTGTAGTTTTATTGTATAAGTGGGATGCCTCATTAGTGCAAGCATAAATATAATTTTTTTGTCACAAAAGATGTGGTATTATTTTTCAAAGTGTAAAGCTGTTATTAATATGAATGTCACAAAGTAATGTAAACATTCAGAATGAATCTGCCAGGAAGTTTTTTAATGTAAACATTAATTCTGATGTCTTAATGTTTTATGTACCTTTTTTTATTTTCGTGAATTATGATGTGCTGTTTGTTGATATGAGCACTATCATAAATCTATCAGTTACACCCTACTGTATTCACTTTTGCACATTAATTGCTTTGTCACACACAGCAGATATCTATAGCATTTGCAGTGAAAATGGCAGACAGAACATAAGACAAATACAACACTACTTTATGAAGGTGTGTGTCTTGAGTATAGGAAGCCAAAACAATTATTACTGATTTTATTTTGAGAATTGAAATCATAGTTGGAATGATGAAAGAACTGCCATGTAGAATCCCCTGATGCAAACAATATATCATGAATTTTTATTCAGGTAATTGGACTTGGGTCAATGGAAGAATGGCTTCATCAGGAATTCAGTTTAATCATACATCCCCCTTTCTGTCTCCAGTACTCTGTTGTCAAACTACTAAGACTCACTAATATAGGAACTATTACTGTGTTTAACATTTCAGGAAAGTCATTATTTATAGTTGCCTGAACTTAAAAATTTGTGAACTGCCAATATAAACTATGGTCAATACTGGACCACAGTAGGCTATATCATTTTTTTGTTTTTGTAAATGTGCACTGAATGCCAATATGACTGAGTTGTACAGTGTCAAAATTGTTGTACAATAATTGGTCAAGAAGGTGCTACTGTGTATGGTACTTACTAGCTTCTATGTAACACATGATTTTGTGTTATCATCTAAACAGTTCTTCAACATATCAAACTTATCTTTGTTATCTTGTGAATTAGATGTAATGTTCTTTACAATGTGATCATTTCTTTAAACCTTGTCCTTTCATTTATCTCTCTTTTGTCCTGGGAGAAGAAACTTCTATTTCTGGAAGCTCGGTATTCAGTCACACTGCACATATGACTTTTTAGGTTGGTATAGCCATTCTATTTACTTACTTAATTAACACCTTTCATCTTTGAGTTCCTTACTATAACTTTATATCAGAATCTGTATTATTTATTCACTTCCTGAAGACACTTGGCACAGTGGTTAGTGGTGGCTAGCTGAATCAACACAAATCAAATGGTATTCAACAACTTTTCCTCCACCTAACGTAAACTGACTACGCCTGCAGAAAGAACCAAGTATAGCATGTCGTTTGCCAGAGTACTCTTCACTGTATGCCACCTAAGCATGACAGAAACAAGTTAATATTCACTATATTTACTGTATATTGTGAACTACAATTATGATTTAAACTGGCGATCTATTGGGTATAATATGCAACCAGTTGCTTTTTTTGAATTTTGATATTATTTATTTTCTGTACCATTAACTAATTTTCAAGTCACTGCAGGCTTATTGAGGTGTTACAAGAACATTATCTGGAACAAGAACATTATCTGGACCTTGTGCAGCTAGATCCTATGTTTGTGGTGATTGCATTGCCTTGTGGTACCCATGACAAATTCATTCTGATAATGTACATTTTGGATGTTAAACACACACATATGAAAGGTGATAGGCAGGAGGGATGTACAAAGGGTCTACATAATGGGAACAAACTTGAGAACAATATTACAGAAAGAGAGGGACAAGAAGTGAAGATAAGAAGAGAGATACAATACTATGAGAAGAATTTGACAGAGTACTAAGGGCCTAAGTGAAAACTGGGCCCACCAAATAGATAACATTCCCTCAGAATTATTGAGATACTTGGGAGAATCAGTGATGGTAAAATAATTCCACCTGGTGTGCAAGGTACATAAGAAAGGACTTCAAAGAAGAATACAGTAATTCCAGTTCCAAAGAAGGCAGGTGCTGGCTGGTGTGAATACTAATAAACCACCAGTTTAATAAGTCATGGTTACAAAATACTCACATCTATTATTTATAGAAGAATGGAAAAAGTGAGAGAGGCTAACCTTGGGGAGGATCAGTTGGGTTCCAAAGAAATGTAGAAATTCACGAGGCAATACTCATCCTGCAACTAAGGTTAATCTGTTGGTTTCATGTCTCTTGGCTCAATTGAGTAATAAATTGTAATGATGTGGAATGAGTAATTTTATATACATATCACAAATTATTTTCTAAATATGCTTAATGCTGATCATTTACAAGTGTTTTTTTTAATAAAATAAAATAAAAAGAGACATGTAGATCTGAGTCAGTAATTCCTTCCCATCACCATTCACACATTACAAAGAAGTCATCAAGCACAAACTTTTTCAGTTTATTTTCAAAGTTCATATCACTGGGAAAGTGATCAAAAATTTTTGTTGCATCTCTTTTTGTGATATAGACAACCTTAATGTGGCACAATGAATGTTAGTTTTTCTTCTGGTACCATAATTATGTATATCATTGTTCCTTTTCAACTGCAGTGAAGACTTTTTTACTTAGAGATGAGTTACCCCACACATTACCCCATATGACATTACTGAATGAAAATATGGAAAGCATGTCAACTTACTGGTTTATTTGATTTGCAATGATTCTAAATGCAATTCTGACTGAACAAAGTTGTTTTAGGAGTTCCAAAAAGTGCTTTTTCCAGTTTAAATTCTCATCAATATGGGCACCTAAGAATGTTGAAGTTTCCACCTTATTTATTATTTCCTCACAATGTGTTACACTAATCATTGGTGTAGTACTTCTAGATGTGCCAATACGAATATGTTGTGTCTTTTAAAAATTGAGGGTGAGACCATTTACATAAAACAAATTCACTGTTTACCATTTCCTCTGCTGTTGTATGTGTTCTTGGACCTTGGAAGATCACAAACATGATTTCTCCTCAGTCAGAATATTGTCCCTGGACTACATTAGTTGAATTACTAAGTACTTTCTGAATTCTTTTTATTTGATGCGATGTTATCAGTTGGTTGGCTATACCATCAATCACATAAAACCTAAGTTTATCTAGGAGAATTTTGTGATTCACACAGTCAAATGCCTTAGATTGATCACAGCAAATATCCATCAGCGCTATTTTGCTATCCGATGCTTGTAAAAGTTGGTGAGTGAGCATGTGAATGGCATTCTCAATAGAGCAACTCTTCTGCAATTCAGATGGTTATTTACTGAAGATATTATTGTTGCTTATGTGTGATACTATTTTAGAAATCGTCACATTGTAAGAAACCTTGGAAAATATTTTTAGAAGTGAATCTGGTCAGTAGTTATTGACATCTCTATCACCTCTCTATGTAGATCATTAGAAGAGAGGTAGAAGAAAGGCAAACCTATGTTTATTGCACTTGCGGATTTAGAGAACTCTTATGACAATGTGGACTGGACTACATTCTTTGATATTTTGAAGGTAGCAGGGATAAAATACAGATACCAGAAGGCTATTTACTACTGCTTCAGAAACCAGACTGAAGTTATAAGAGTTGAAGGACATGAAAGGGAACCCATAGTTGAGAAGTGAGATAGGGCTGTACCCTATCACTGACATTATTCAAACTGTACAATGAGCAAGCTGTGAAGGAAACAAAGGAAAAATTAAAGTTCACAGAGACAAAATAAAAACTTTGCAGTTTGTTGATGACATTGTAATTCTGTCAGAGATGGCTGTGGACTTGAAAAAGCAGTGTCTTGAAAAGATATTATAAGATAATTATCAACAAAATTAAAACAAGGGTAATGGAAAGTCATCACCATCCTTTTGGACAGTTTCCAGAGTCTGGCTGGGACCGTATGGAACACAGGCCTCTCCATCGTCTTCTGTATTGCCACCATCTCTCCGTCTTCACCTGGGTCAGTCATCTCCTTTCTTCTGGACGCATTCCTCTACTCCTTTCAGCCCTCTGTTTCTCGGTCTTCCTCTTGGTCTCTTTCCTTCCAGTTTCATATTGTCTATTCTCCTGGGTATCCTCTTCTCCTCCATTCTCTTAATGTGTCCATACCATCTCAGCCTTGATTTCTCTAGCTCCTCCTGTAATGGTTCCACCTTCATTAACTCTCTGATCCTATCATTTCTTAACCTGTCTATCTTTGTCACTCCAATACTGTTTCTCAAGAATTTCATCTCACTAGCTTGTACTTTGCTTTTCTCTCTTCCTTTCATAACCCAGGTTTCTGATACTTATGTCAGGATCAGGACATAGTATGACTGGTATGTAACCTTTTTACTGATTTGGGGTATATCCTTGCTCCACATCAGGCTTCTTACACTCTTCTGAAATGATTCTGCTTTTCTCCCCCACTCATTTATTTCTCTGTCATTTTGTCCATCTTCCTGTATAAGGCTTCCCAGGTACTTTAAACTCTCCACTCTCCTCAATCATTCCCCACCAACTGTTATTCCCACTGTTCCTCTCTCCTACTTTCTTGTTGTGATAATCATCTCACTCTTACTTATAGTAAATTTCATTCCTAATTCTTGTACTGTTCATTCCCATAAGTCCAACTGCTCTTGTACTTCCTCCTCCCCCCCAAATCATAAGTTCATCTGCAAACACCATAGCTTTTATATTCCTTTCACCAATTACTTGTGCTACTGTACTCATTATATCATCCATTGCTGTGCCGTCAAGGCGTCTTGCCATGGTTCGCCTGACTCCCCCTGTTGGAGGTTCAAGTCCTCCCTCGGGCATGGGGGTGTGTATTGTTCTTAGCGTAAGTTAGTTTAAGTAGGGTGTAAGCCTAGGGACTGACGATGTCAGCAGTTTGGTCCCATAGACACTTACCACAAATTTCAAAAAATGATCGTCCATCACTACAATGAAGAGTAATGGTGAAAGTGCACTTCTCTACCTCAAGCTGCTGTTCTGTTCAATCCAAGCTGATCTCTCTCCTCCCACTTTCACACATCTCACACTTCCATGGTACATTTCCCTTATCCTCCAAAAAATCTGTTTTGCTACTCCTCTGTTCTCAGGGCTTTCCACACTGCTTCTACGTACACTATTATACACTTTTTCAATGTCCAGGAAGGTCATTAGTAGATCTAGTCCATATTCATAGTGCTGTTCCTGCAGTTGTATTACAGCAAAAATTAGATCCACAGTGGACCTTCCTGTTCTGAAGCCATGTTGCTCTTCTCTCATTCTTCCTTCTAATTTTGCCCGAATTCGTGCTTCCAAAATTTTCTAAAAAATCTTTGCACAATGACTAATCAATGTTATCCCCCATAGTTCTTGCACTTTTTTCTATTTCCCTTCTTAAAGATCAGGACAATTATTCCCTTCTTCCACTCTTCTGGGATCATCTTCTGTCTCCACACAACTTTCATTACACGATATAGCCATTGTATCCCCACCTCTCCTGCTGCTTTCACCATCTCTACACTTAGTTCATCCAGACCTGGTGACTTCCCTCCCTTCATTTTGCCCAACGCCTCTTCAATTTATCGCCATGTAAGGTCTTTTCTATTTGCTACTTACATTAGTAAATGCAAGTGGAAGCAATATGTGGGAGGACAAGTAACAAAAAGAGATGGAAAGAAACACCCTGGTGGAATGATAAAACAAAGGATATAGTACAGAAGAATAATAGAGCCTTAGGGTATGGTTCCAGAAGAGAACAGTAGAGACAAGTGAAGAGTATCAGGCAAGCAAGAAAGAAGCAAAACGAGTGGTGGTGGAGGAAAGAAGGAAGTGGATGGAACAGTGGACCAGAATGATGAAGGAGGATAGTGAAGGTTCAAAAAAGGTGTTACATGGGATGATTAAAAGTAAGAGGAAGAACGGTACAACAGATTATGCTCGAATGGTGAACAAAAGTGGACAAGATGTAGAGAATAAGGAGGAACTCAAGAATATGTGGAAGAACCTGAATGGAGACCTGGGTAAGGAGGAACAAGCCAAGGAGAGAAAAAAGAGGAGGAAGGGTAATGGAATGTAGTTGAAGTAAATCAGATCATGCTGAGGACTTTAGATTAGAAAATGGAAAAATAAAAGTAGTAGATGAGTTTTGTTATTTGGACAGCAAAATAAATGATGATGGCAGGGAAGATATAAAATGCAGACTGTCAGTAGTGAGAAAAGCATTTCTTAAACAGAGAAATTTTTTAACATCTAATATAAATTTAAATGCCAGGAAGTCTTTATCTGACGGTAACTCTCTGGAGTGTAGCCTCACATGGAAGTGAAACATGGATAATAAGCAATTCAGATAAGAAGAAGATAGTAGCTTTTGAAATGTGGAGCAAAGACTCTTGAAAATTATACAGTTAGATCAAACAACAATTGAGGAGGTACTGAACAGAACAGAGGAAAAAGAAATTTACAGCAAAACTTTACTAAAAGAAGGGTACAGTTGATAGATCACACCCTGAAGGACAACAGAACTGTCAGTGTCATAATGAAAGGAAGTGTGGTGGGTTGGGTAATGTGTAGAGGGTGGTCCAGACTTTTTTTTTTTTTTTTAAAAAAAAGCTGTTTCAAACCAATTTAAGTTTGAATAATTATGCAGAGATGAAGAGGCTTGCGCCAGACCAGAAAACTCTTTGGTTACTTACTGTGAATGAATGTGAAACCAAGTGCCACTAAATACTGTGTATCCATGAGTATAATCTGCTAAATGTACATTATAAGAATGACTCTGTCATGGATACCATGAGACAATTCAGTAACCATGACTACAGCGTCTAGCTGCACATGGTCTAGAAAATGTTTCTGTAACACTTCCTGCTGATGAGGAGAGTGCAGCACCTTTAATACCAGTTCATGATACAGAAAATGAATCATATCAAAACTGGAAATAGCAACTGGTTGCATATTATACTCTCATAAATCGACAAACAAGTTAATATTGGTCCCAAGTCATACACTGTAAAATACTGACTTTTGTCGAGACTGCTAGGCCCATCAGCCACTGCACTGATTGTCTTTCTTTGAATGAGTGATTCATTGGGATATATGTATACAAAAAGAATTATACTGCAGCAAAAAAGAGAAAACTATGGGTATATAGAAACTTTCAAATTTGACAGTCCCTTCTGGAATTAATTCACTATTTTTATTACTATTTCAGTTACAATATTTTCTTCAAATGTGTAAATTAAAAAGGCTGGTCAGTCTATAACTAATTTTTAAAATCATACTCATCCCATACAAAACCGTGTCATCACAACTGTTTTTGCAAATAGTCTTCACGGGTGTGCCGCTGGATGATGTGCAAATCCCACAATATTTCCTCGGAGCAACTGTCCAACATAACAGTTGGTTGAACCTCGCTGGTGGCTAGGTATGACTGACAAGATACGCATGTCGACGCCGCTGTACATAGAGCACACGCGTGAAGATTGCGCAGACGCGGGAACCACACGTGCGCAAAAATTTGCAGATAGATGGTGCCACACTCAAACGCCGTCTGCCGGGAAATGCAGAGCAGCTGTTCTGCGTGTGTGCTGATGCTGTGTTTACTAACACGCTGCCAAAGTTATGATGGGTCTATTATCGAAAGCTCTTTGCTTTCTCGTCGTGATTTAACAGCAGCCAATGCAGGGTTCCAGGCTGTACTCAATTGAAATCCCGCATCCCTGTTGATAAGGTTATCAGCTGTACAGATATGTATTGCTTCCTTAATGATGAAATCCCAGAAAGAGGATGCTGGGGATAAAACTTCTGTCTTTTCATAAATCATGTGATGTTCTGTGTTCAGACAGTGTTCTGCAATTGCTGACTTCTCCGGCTGGCGTAGGCGTGTATGATGCTGGTGTTCATCGCAATGTTCTTGTACTGTGCGACATGTCTGACCTATATATGCTGCCCCACACTGACAAGGAATCTTGTACAAACCACTTTTCCTCAGACCAAGATCATTCTTAACCAAACCTAACAGGTTCCTCAGTTTTGCAGATGGTCGGAAAACACATTTGATGTCATATCTATCGAGGACTCTTCCAATTCTTGATGACATGGCACCAAAGTGCAGCAAGAAGGCCAAGGTGTTGGGTGTCTTTGTATCTTCATTCTGCTCCATAGATTGAACTCGCTTGGGCCTGAATGCATTACGTATCTGTCTCTCAGAATAATCATTTTGACGGAAGACTGTCTTCAAATGTTGCATTTCACTCGGCAGGCTTTCAGAGTCAGATACCACACACACTCTATGAACTAGCGTACTGGATGATGGCAGCTTGTGGCCTGCAAATATACATCTGTATGCGTTGGCTTGTGGTATACACTGCGTCCCAAGGTTCCATCTGCTTTCCTTCGAACCAAAACATCAAGAAAAGATAAAGTGCCATCTTTTCCCACTTCCATTGTGAAGTTAATATTCAGATGGAGTGAATTTAAATGTTGAAGAAACGTAGGTAGAGTATCCAGTCCATGTGGCCACACCACCAACGTATCATCAACATACCGCAGAAAACAAGAGGGTTGGAGAGTGGCTGACTGTAGTGCTTTATCTTCAAAGTTCTCCATAAAATAATTGGCCACCACAGGAGAAAGAGGGCTCCCCATGGTGACACCGTCCACTTGTTCAAAATATTGGTCTTGAAATAAGAAGTATGTTGAAGTAAGCACATGTTTAAATAGTGCCACTATGTCCTCCTCAAACTTGTTACTACTGAGCTCTAAAGAGTCCTGCAAGGGCATCTTTGTAAATAAAGACACAACATCGAAACTTACTAAGAGATCCGATGATTGCAGTCTAAGAGTTTTCAAGCGACCTATGAAATCCTCAGAGTTGCGAATATGATGGTCGCACTTGCCTACGAGAGGTCCCAATAGTGACGTCAGATATTTGGCAACAAAATAAGTTGCTCACAATAGGGCACAGAGGCACACCATTCTTATGGATCTTGGGTAGGCCATAGAGTCTAGGAGGAACTGCAGCTCGTTGACGTAAACCCTTAGCGACTTGCGCTGGTATTGAGCTCTTCCTGATGAGTTCCAAAGTCTTCCTCTGGATCCTACCCGTCGGATCACTTTTTAATTTACTGCATGCAGGATCATTGAGCAGTTTGTGCGTGAGAGGAGAACAGTAGTGTTTCCTTTGTCAGCAGGTAAGATGATGATGTCTTGGTCTCTTCTCAGATCTTGTAGGGCAGTTCTTTCAGCTGCAGTTATGTTAAAGCTGGTCTTCTTAGGTTGCGCCCGAGTCAGGATGCAGCATGAATCATGCCTAATCTCTTTGGCAGCTTCCTTAGGAAGTTTGAAAACAGCCTGTTCTATTCCACTAATCACATCTCGGATAGGAATGGTCCCAGGTCTGACAGATACGTAATGCATTCAGGCCCAAGCGAGTTCAATCTATGGAGCAGAATGAAGATACAAAGACACCCACCACCTTGGCCTTCTTGCCATACTTTGGTGCCATGTCATCAAGAATCGGTAGATTCCTCGAAAGATATGACATCAAGTGTGTTTTCTGACCATCTGCAAAACTGAGGAATCTGTTAGGTTCAGTTAAGAATGATCTCGGTCTGAGGAAACGTGGTTTGTACAAGATTCCTTTTCAGTGTGGGGCGGCATATATAGGTCAGACATGTCGCAAAGTACAAGAACGTTGCGATGAACATCAGCGTCATACACGCCTACGCCAACCGGAGAAGTCAGCAATTGCAGAACACTGTCTGAACACAGGACATCACATGATTTATGAAAAGATGGAAGTTTTATCCCCAGCATCCTCTTTCTGGGATTTCATCATTAAGGAAGCAATACATATCCGTACAGATGATAACCTTATCAACAGTGATGTGGGATTTCAATTGAATACAGCCTGGAACCCTGCATTGGCTGCTGTTACATCATGAAGAGAAAGCAAAGAGCTTTTGATAATAGACCCATCATAACTTTGGCAGCATGTTAGTAAACACAGCATCAGCGCACGTGCAGAACAGCCGCTCTGCATTTCCTGGCAGAGGGCGTTTGAGTCTGCATCTATCTGCAAATTTTTGCGCATGCGTGGTTCCCGTGCCTGCACAATCTTCACGTGTGTGCTCTATGTACAGCAGCGTTGACATGCGGATCTTGTCAGTCGTACCTAGCCACCAATGAGGTTCAACCACCTGATGGTGTCGGACAGTTGCTCCGAGGAAATATTGTGGGATTTGCACAACATCATCTGGCGGCACACCTGTGAAGACTATTTACAACATATCCGCCGGGAAAGCCTGAAGAGTCACACTACTGGTTTTGTTCATGAGCAATATGAACTACTATAATGGAGCATGTCCATAAGATTTCCTTCACATTCCTCCAGGTATGTTTTGGATAGGCCCATCAATGACTATGGGAATTTACATCACGTCATTTCAGCAGTTCAAATATGCAAAAATAATTTTTTTCCTTATCAATAATTTGTAGAGGAATACTGTGGAAGGAGAATGATTTATCTTCTGAATCATGCCCTATTAAAAATGGAGTGAAAACTGACCATGTGGATCCCACCTAGTTCTTTTTCTTTCTCAACAAATGATGGATTGTGGTAATAAAGCACTTCTTGAAGTATGAAGCATTTATCTATCTGATTTCAACTACTTACGCCTACAGCTTGCCCTCATATGCAACCAGATCTGATTAAACCACGAATCTTCACAGAAAAATTTTTGCTTGCCAGTAAAATTCTATAGGATCCGTAACAGTGATGTTATGGTATACAATTTCCCAAATGTTACCATTCACCATACAGAGAAGATGTTAAGTCACAGACAGGTACAACAAAATGATTGCTAAACATGTGAGCTTTTGGGTAAAAGACCTTCTTCTAATGCAGACAAAACACACACACACACACACACACAAAGCAGCACAACTCACATTAACATGACCACAGTGGTCATGTGTTTGTGAATTATGCTTCTGTGAATATAAGTGTGTTGTTAACTTTAGAAGAAGACCTTTTGGCTACAAGCTCTGTGCCTGTCTGTGACTCTACACCTCCTCTATATGGTGAGCAGCAATCCAGCCCCTCCATAATACTGACACTGTTCTGTCCTGGATTTTCCATTGTTTGATTTCAAATGTCGCCATTATTTGTAGACCTCGTTTAAAGTAACAAGTCTTCAATTTGAGAACTGACAAATGTCTTCCACACAGTTTCTGAAATTCTGTCTTGCATTTACAACATGCCTACATGCGAGCACTGCAGATCGAGGCGGTGACATATGACATGGTTGACAGTAATCTGCTCCAGATGTGCCCTTTGAGATATGTCACATTGAATGAGTGATATGTCAGGTACCAAATTCCACAAGGCATATCTGGAAACACATCTGTTGATAACCTGCAATAGTTTCCTGATTTTAGAAAAAGTTACCAATTTAGCTCAATTAATTATTGGTCACAATATTTTTAGCATTGGTCACTCTGATGGCAAATAATTTTCGAAACACTGCTTCATCATTAATCCAACTAAGTGGTGCTAGCAACAATGCCAAAGGAGTCAGATGTAGACTGATCAGCCTTGTGTAACTGACTAGACAATATTTCTTGATTGAAACATTATATGATTCTTTTCTTTTTTAGAAGATGTTTTAATGACAACTGCTTTGGAATCATATTCTCTATAACTTTAGCCTCTGGAAATGAATTTGTATATAGTATATGAAAGAACATACAATACCTCTTAATACAGCAGCACATATTTCTCGTATTTCAGATTCAGAGATACTTCTTCCCTGAAAATAAAAGAAAAAAGAAAAGAGTATATATTAGGAGAGCCAATTTGATTACAGAAATATATAAAATATGCTCAAATTCACTTAATGTGAAAAATGCCAGCTTTTACTTATATGATCAACATTTTTCCACTTGGTAGCTAGAAAAACAATGAATTAATAATTGATGTAGCTATCCTGTCTTGGGCCAATGGCCTTGCCACAGTGGCAACACCAGTTCCCATCAGATCACCGAAGTTAAGCATTGCTAGGCTGGGCTAGCACTTGGATGGGTGACCATCTGGTCTGGCGAGCACTGTTGGCAGGTGGGGTGCACTCAGCCCTTGTGAGGCCAACTGAGGAGCTACTTGATTGAGAAGTAGCGGCTCCGGTCTTGGAAACTGACATACGGTCAGGAGAGCGCTGTACTGACAACATGCCCCTCCATATCCACATGCAGTGATGCCTATGGGCCGAGGATGACATGGCGACCAGTCGGTACCATTGGGCCTTCATGGCCTGTTTGAGAGGAGTGAGAGAGAGAGAGAGAGAGAGAGAGAGAGAGAGAGAGAGAGAGAGAGAGAGAGAGAGAGAGAATCCTGTCTTGTGATTCTATAAACACTTCATTTTGTACTAGTTATGTTAATTTATTTTCTTCGTCCTCCAAGGGAGAAACATGCACTTTTAAACATTGATGATCAATGTGTTTCCTCTTGTTGTTTCATCAAGCTGTTCAGTACTATTTATGATGGACCAATTAATTATTTTCCAACAATATGAAACACTAGTGGCCGGCCGCGGTGGTCTAGCGGTTCTGGCGCTGCAGTCCGGAACCGCGGGACTGCTACGGTCGCAGGTTCGAATCCTGCCTCGGGCATGGGTGTGTGTGATGTCCTTAGGTTAGTTAGGTTTAAGTAGTTCTAAGTTCTAGGGGACTTATGACCTAAGATGTTGAGTCCCATAGTGCTCAGAGCCATTTGAACCATTTTTGAAACACTAGCATAACTGCTAGTGGAGATGACACAGAATGAAATAATGTGATGACAGATTAATGACTGGCATCACTAGCCACGCCTTGCTCATACAGTTTATAATAGTTAAATTCACAAATTTTCTAAGGAATTGGGTATAACAGTCTCCAGGTAGTACCTGGTGTTTGCATGATTTAACTTGTGCTGGAAGTGATGATGAGATGTCAGCCAAAAAATGTGGATGAGAAAAGCTACTAACTAAAACAGTTAACATTATTTAAGACAAATTATGATGTATGTAATATTGCATAACAAACTACACAGTTCAAAGATTATATACAGTAATTTCATGAAACCAAATTTAGGCAGAATCAGTGAAGTCTGCTCAACAAGTGTAGTCTGTGAAATGTAGCAGAACTATTTCCTATAAGTTATCCCCAAAACACCCTGCCAATATGTTGTGCTGTAACTTGATGCCACCATCACTCAATATGAGCAACAAGAAGACAGCATGAACACTTTTCTTTGAACACTGTCAACATTCACACTATTTGTTAAATATGATTATTATTAAGTCTGTAATTGTAATTTATTTGCGTGAAACATGTAATTACATGCATAGCAATTGGTAGTACAATACAACAGTATACAATCTAATTTTACTTTATAATATGAACTTAAGAATGTAGTCCAAATTATTTGACATAGTAATACTTTAGATCTTAGTTTCTACAGTAGGCTATAGAAGCACTCCTCAATGAGCCACGACTTTGGATGTTTTTTGAATGTCTCTCCAGTTATTACTGTCAGTTCATTTGGCAGTGCATTGAAGTATTTTGCTCCATTCATATATGGACTGTTTGCAGTTTTTTTCAGTCTTCTATGTATCATATGGTAACTTTGTACTTGTCTAGTATTGTTATCATGAATTTCTGCATTACAACAGGTATATTTCTTATCTTCTACAGTTAATACTATTGTTTCAAACATATACGTTGAATAGATAGTCAGAATGTTAAATTCTATGAACAATTCCTTTTTTGCCTAATATTCTCAAAGCTCTTTTCTGGAGTTTAAATACTCGGTCTACATGAGTTTTGGAAGCCCCGCCCCACAGTGAAAGACCATATGCTGCAAATGGATGTATTAAGCCAAAATACATCATCCTCATTGTTTGGGTATTGACATATTGAGCTATTCTTCTTAAAACATACAGGCTAGATGATAGCCTTGCACATACATTTTCAATTTGTTGTGTCCATAGTAGTTTGCTATCTATGCATATACCTAGGAATTTACACTCACTGCAGATTTTCCCAACGATATTGCTATCTTGAGAATCAATACAAGTTTGCAAATCACCAACATTCAAGGGGATGATATTTGTTTTTTGTAAGTTGACTTTTAGATTGTCATTTTCAAACTTTTCCTTTGCAATATCTATAAATTTTTTTACCTCTATGCCGACATTAAGAATATCATTTCCCCAACAAAGGCCTGAAGTGTCAACTGCATACATTGTAATGAAGGTATCATTTTTTACTATCTTTGGGAAGTCATTGACATAACATATAAAAAGGAAGGGACCAATTAGCGATCCCTGAGGCACACCAAATTTAATACTCCTGACCCTTGATGTATAACTTTTTAATGTTTCTCCACTATTGTGTGAGATTGAGGTACACTGTCTTCTGTTTTTTAAGTATGATTGATGAGGTGCAATAATTTTCCACTTATGCCATCTCTGGGCAGTTTTGACAGAAGTACCTTATGATCAACCCTATCACAAGCCTTTGATAGGTCTAGGAAAATTCCAGGTACTTGCATGCCTTCATCAATTTTGTCAAGAGCTTTTGGCATAAGTTGAAGTGTTACAGTTATGGTACTATGACCACTTCTGAAACCATGCTGAAAAATCTCCCAGGATGTTGTGCTTATTATAATGCTCTAACATATATTTCAGAATTATTTTTTCAATTAACTTACTAAAAATGGAAGTTAAGGTGAGTGGTTTGTAATTTTCTACTAGTTGTTTATCACCTTTTTTGTAGAGAGATTTAACAATGGCTAATTTTAGTATGTCAGGGAACACTCCTTCTTTTAAGACACTATTTATTAGATGCACCAAGGGATACGCCAGATTGTTTTCGCACTGTTTAAGTAAAAATGGAGAAATTTCATTCCATCCAGCGGATTTTTTTTTTTTTTTTCCATTCTCTGATAAGCTGACAAATATCCTTGATTTTAAGTTCATGGAGTTGATTAGCTTCAGAATTGTCCTCAGCAAGACTTCCAACAGGTACTTTATCTGTGGTACAAAAGTCAGATTCTATGATATCTATGAAATAGTCATTAAAAATGTTACTGATCTCTTGAGGATTGGTAACATCAATATTTTTATTAGATATCTGTATGTTGATATTACCTTTTAGTTTTGTTTTACTGTCTCTTATTTAATTTACTATTGACCAGCAGGTCTTGGAGATACAATCTGAATTTGGTATTTTCGAGTTAATCTTTTCACCCTTCAATCTTTTGACTTGCTTGCGAAACTGGTACTTGTATTGTTTGTATTTATCCCTGTGCTCATTGTTTTTGGTCTCTCTTTGTATCATATACATTTCTTCCATTTTTTTCTTTCAGTTCTTTGGTAGTATTATCAAATTCCATGGACCTTGACTGTCTTGCCTTATTCTTATTAATATTTGTCTTTCTGATGGGAATAGTATTATTTAGATGCTAAGATAATGTATCTAGAAAGGCATCCCATTTATTATTCACTCCTTTGGCTTGAAATACTAGATGCCAAGATTCATGACCAAGGCTCTCTCTCAGTTTCCTTTTGTATTCATAAATTTTCTTTGGTTTTATACAAGGATCTCCCTTTAGCACTAATAGCTGGCCTAGATGGTCAGAGATGTGACCATTTACAACAGCAGCTGTGGCAATATTTTTACAATTAGTAATAACATGGTCTATAGAGCTTATACTAGTTGGAGTGATTCTAGTGGGTATGTCTTCCAACAGATCTTTTGCGCCATAAGAATAGATACAGTCTTTGAAGTGTTTGCTTTCTTGGGAATCTTGTAATGTGTTGACATTAATATCCCCTAATAATATAACATTTATATGCTCTTGCTTGGACATTAATTTACATAATACTGTATAAAGGGAATTAAGAAATAATTCAAAATTTCCATTTGGTGATCTATACAATGCTAAGATAAAGTATACAACAGACAAGAATTTTAACTTAATTGCTACAATTTCACAATGCAAATCAGTGGAATACTCTTTTACCCAAGCAATATTTTCGTAAGATTCTACTAGGTTATTTATTCTCAGGTAGATAGCCACTCCTCCACCTTTATGGTTAGAACGACAGTAAAAATCAGTTAATGAATAACTTTAGATTTTAAACAGGTGTATGTTATCTGCAGATTTTTGGTGTTCACTGACAACTAGTATGTGGGAAGTAATATCTGAAAGATAGTGGTCGAAACATCAATCTTACTGCCTAATCCCTCTACATTATAATGAAGGAAAGAAATATTGCTTTCTTCAGGCACATTTTGTGCATGATCATCCCCTCTTCTGCTTTTTAGTTTCCCTTATTATTTATAATGTTGCAAATATCAGTAATCATCTTAGTGAAGATCTTGGAGCTTAACCTGTTTAAGTGAGTACCATCTTTCCCCAGACATTTGTTGCTTAAACACTTATTTGGATCGATAAATATTACTCCTAGATTATTACAGATCTCATGAATATTACAATTTATCATCTCTATATAAGTATGACTCACAGACCTTCTGTAGATTATTCCGCTGACTACAATTTTTGAAGACCTGTATAAGTTTCTAGCTGATTGGATTAAGTTTCTAGTTTTACTGACAATTTCTTCCTTGGTGGTGCTGCGTAGTGAATTTGTTCCTACATGAATGTAAACACCTTTGTAGATTCTTGTGGCTTCACCGGAAGATCTCGGATTTGAATTACGAATATTGATTAAGTGATTATTTGATTGATGGATCCTGATACCAGGGCGAACGTCGAGTCTCGATTTTGGCACATCAACATTTTTTAGTAGTAAGTCACCTATAATGAGAAAGTCTTCTTGATTTTCCTTTTCAGTACTGTGATGACTAATTGGTTTTTTTCTGTATGTGTTGTTGTTCCAGTGATACTTGTTTCTTGAATATGTGTTTTCACTTTGTACTTCTTCATGAACAGTGGATATTAAAGGTTCAGAAAAATGAGTATCGTCACTTCGCAAGTTTTCACTGTTAAGATTGCTTACAACACCTTTCCTGCTTTTGATAGAAGATTTTACAGTTTCACTATGACCATCAAAAACTTAATGATTCGGTATACTGGATATCATCACTTTACAAATTTTCACCGTTAAGTTTGCTTACCACACAGTTTCTGCATTGGGAGGAGGTTTCACTTTCATCTTCTACACATATAGCGCAGCTAGAAGATTCCGTCAACTGGGTGTAGTCTATTTGCGAGTTTTCTCTCTAACATTTGTTTACAGATCTGTTACCGCTTTTGAGATGGTGTTTTTCATATTCGCATTTTTCACACTTACTTTTTTCATGTCTCATAAGCTCACTATTTACTTGTTTCAGTAGTGCTATTTCTGATTTTAGATTGTCAATTTCAGTTTTAAGAGATTTAATAACTCGTTCTTTTGTGTTAACTGATGTCGCTAATGTTACGTTTTCTATATGTAAACACTCGAAACATGACCATTGAAAATGCCCACCATTGATGTGCACAAAATTAGCCCATGCCAGACAACGTGTTTGTATGTGACTTTTGTGTCACCCTGTAGCATTAGTCGCCACCATTATGACTGCGCTACACACTGTTCTACATAAAACCCATCAACTGGATCACAGTTATAACACATTCCAGCAGCCAACCACTACATTTAACCTCCAAATCCATGCATACCTCCTCACCCTTTCATCCCATAAAAACATTATATCTTTCCTTCTTTTTTCCCCATGCATGATAACTTATGCACGATCAAGTATCATTAGGCCAGAAAACTGTTCTATCCTTTTCACTCAATAAACTCACACTACATTATTCAGTTCTCCTTATAATAATCTAATGCTTTCATTCACCCATTTCCTGTGTCATTTCCCATTTACTATTATCATCCCCACCCCAATGGACCCCTACTCCATCTTTCTGCACCATTTCATAAAGGCATACCTTTCCCTAGGTAAAATCCAGTCCCTCATCCTGTTTCTTAAACATTGTCTGAATCACGGAATCCCACCAACTGCCTAACCATAAAAATCCCTTACTCTGGATCCCACCCTTCCTTTCATAAGGACCCTCACCTTTTCAGATTCTGCCAGTCCTTATCCCTCACAAACCTGGTAGTGCTAAAACACCTGTCCATGGCACATACAGCCTAGAACCACCTCTATTCCCTCTGCAAGATAATGTTAAATGTGCAGTTGAGACATCAGTTCCATAAATGGGTCAACCTGTTAACATCCTGCTCCTGTCTTGGGGCACCACTATCCGTCAATACCCATCCTTCCACAGTGAAACCCCTCATCATCAACCCCCAATAGCTCCCAGACCCAACCTAGCCAGCCTCTTCAATTTACTACATCCTCCAAAACTCCCTCCCAACACCTCACAAAACAAGCAAATCCAAAGCACTGTTGTTAACCTCTCCACCAAAACCTCAATTCCACAGAAGTTTCAGTCCTGTACAGGTGCCTAACCTTCAACCCCACCCCTAAATTTAACCATGCTGGACTGTCAAAAAACCTACTCTCCTTCTCCCGATTCTTACAATGGAAAAACTCCTTTGCAGCCAATCCCTACAAACCAAAGCCTACCTAATGCCAACTTTGAATCTTGCCTCTCCCAATTCACATCACCATCCAACCATGGCCCTCCTCCCTTCCCACCACTAGTCAGATCCTGGAATTCTGTACTTCCAACTTGGCCTCACCATCTTTCCCTAGGTTCCTTCCTAAGAACTCTAACCTTTCATCAGAAGAAAAGACAGCCATACACAACCTAGAAACAGATCTAGACATTATCATCTTCCATGCAGAGAAAGGCTCCACCACTGTTGTGATGAGTCGCAGTGAGTGCCTCATGGAAGGCCTCTGCCAACTGTATGACTCCTCCACTTACAGTCTCTGCCAGAGTGATCCCATAAGTCCAATGTAATCTCCAATCCCTACTGAAATTCACAGGTCCTTCCCAGAACCTCTAACACGAGTCCATCTCCCTCCTCAGCCCACCAACACCCCACACATTAAATTTCTACATGCTCCCTTGTTGACCAACAGCTCCAACCAATTGCCTGAAATCTAGCCTCTCACATCAAAGATACTAACCACTTTCTTCATCAATTTTCCACCATCCCCATCCCTCTACCTCCTGGACCCCACTCATCACACACATACACAAACATCCCTCACACCTATGGCCCTGCTGCAATTGAACACTACCTCTCCCAACATAATTCAGACTCCAAACCCACCACCTCATTCCTAACACACCTTATTAACTATATCCCAACCCACAACTACTTTTTCTTTGAAGGGAAGGTTTGAAAACAAATCTGTGGCAAAGTCATGGGCACTCACATGCCACCCTCCAAGGCCAACCTGTTTATGGGCCATTTAGAGCAAACCTTCTCAGCCTCCCAAAACTCCCAGTCCTTAGTCTGGTTCAGGTTCATTGATGATATCATAATTATCTGAACTCAGTGCGAAGTCTACCTATCTACATGCTCGAGTATCATGTTGTTTTTGGAAACCCAGAATCTACTCTGTAGGAATCAACATGGATTCCGCAAACAGTGGTCTTGTGAGACCCAACTCGCTTTATTTGTTCATGAGACCCAGAAAATATTAGATACAGGCTCCCAGGTAGATGCTGTTTTCCTTGACTTCCGGAAGGCGTTCGATACAATTCCGCACTGTCGCCTGATAAACAAAGTAAGAGCCTACGGAATATCAGACCAGCTGTGTGGCTGGATTGAAGAGTTTTTAGCAAACAGAACACAGCATGTTGTTATCAATGGAGAGATGTCTACAGATGTTAAAGTAACCTCTGGCGTGCCACAGGGGAGTGTTATGGGACCGTTGCTTTTCACAATATATATATATAAATGACCTAGTAGATAGTGTTGGAAGTTCCATGCGGCTTTTCGCGGATGATGCTGTAGTATACAGAGAAGTTGCAGCATTAGAAAATTGTAGCGAAATGCAGGAAGATCTGCAGCGGATAGGCACTTGGTGCAGGGAGTGGCAACTGACCCTTAACATAGAGAAATGTAATGTATTGCGAATACATAGAAAGAAGGATCCTTTATTGTATGATTATATGATAGCAGAACAAACGCTGGTAGCAGTTACTTCTGTAAAATATCTGGGAGTATGTGTGCGGAACGATTTGAAGTGGAATGATCATATAAAATTAATTGTTGGTAAGGTGGGTACCAGGTTGAGATTCATTGGGAGAGTCCTTAGAAAATGTAGTCCATCAACAAAGGAGGTGGCTTACAAAACACTCGTTTGACCTATACTTGAGTATTGCTCATCAATTTGGGATCCGTACCAGATCGGGTTGACGGAGGAGATAGAGAAGATCCAAAGAAGAGCAGCGCGTTTTGTCACAGGGTTATTTGGTAACCGTGATAGCGTTACGGAGATGTTTAGCAAACTCAAGTGGCAGACTCTGCAAGAGAGGCGCTCTGCATCGCGGTGTAACTTGCTCGCCAGGTTTCGAGGGGGTGCATTTCTGGATGAGGTACTGAATATATTGCTTCCTCCTACTTGTTCCTCCCGAGGAGATTACGAATGTAAAATTAGAGAGATTCGAGCGCGCACGGAGGCTTTCAGACAGTCGTTCTTCCCGTGAACCATACGCGACTGGAACAGAAACGGGAGGTAATGACAGTGGCACGTAAAGTGCCCTCCGCCACACACCGTTGGGTGGCTTGCGAAGTATAAATTTAGATGTAGATGTACATTCCTTCACAACTTTAAATATTTTCTCCTATCCACTTCTTGTCTACCCAACACGCCACCTTCCTCAAATGTTGACTTCCACCTCTATGATGGCTCTTTCCACACCTCTGTCTACATTAAGCCCACGAGCCATCAACAGTACCAGCATTTTGACAGCTGTCATCCCTTCTGCACTAAAAAATCACTGCTTTATAGCCTAGCCACACGTGGACGACTTATATGCAGTGACGAGAATTCCCTTTTCCGGTATGCTGAATGCCTCACAAAGGCCTTCACAGACAGGCAATATCCAGCAATATCCACCAAACTTAGAACATAGACAGATTTCCTGTGACATACTCACACGCAGCTCAACCCTCCCAACCACCCCCTAGAATCAGCCACAAAGGAGTGCCAACCTCATCACCCAATATCACTCTGGGCTGGAACAACTGAACCATATTGTTCAGATGGCTCTAATTATCTCTCATCCTATTCTGAAGTGAGGGACATCCTATCCAACATCCTTCCCACCACTCCTAAAGTGGTATTCTGTTGCTCACACAATCTACACATCATTGTAGTCCATCCCTATGCCACGTCGATTCCCAACCATTTGCCACAGGAATCATATGCCTGTGGCAGACCTAGGTGCATTACCTGTCCAATCCACCCATCCAGTGCCACCTACTCCAGTCCTGTCACAGGCTTTTCCTACCTCATCTGAGGCTGAGCTACCTGTGAAAGCAGCCATGTCATATACCAACTCTAATGAAAACACTGCACAGTCTTGCATGTTGGTATTACAACCAACCAGCCACTGACCAGGATGAATGGCTACTGCCAAACTGTTGTCAAGAACAAAGTTGAACTCACATGGCACAACATCCAGCTGAACACAACATGCTCAATTTCAGTGGCTTCTTCATAACCCGAGCCATCTGGATTCTTCCCTCCACCATCAGCTTCTGTGAACTGCACAGTTGTCCTTGCAACAAATTCTCAGCCCATCATTGTCCTGGCCTCAGTCTCAGGTAACCCATTAACCCACACCCTTCACCCAGCAGTTTCTCCTTTCTGTCACCCCTTCCCTGTTCATGACCCTATGTCTCCTCCACCATGTACCACTTCCCACTGGCTGTTACAATCATGCCAGCCCTTATACCTGCCACCTCTCCCTCCTGCATTCCTTGCCAACAAACTGGTCACCTACCTCCAAAACGCTAGCCATCCACCTCCAGTCCCTCTCACTGTCTCCCACCTCCCTTTCCCTCTACCCACCCGACCCGAACCTACACCCACCACAACCAGTCCAGCCACCAAAAAATAAGATTGGCACTGTTTGTCTATCCAGAGCCATGTAGGGGCACAGGTGTGAGTATGCATATATGTCTGTCTGTGCATGATTTATTTTACTCCAGCTCGCCAAAGGATAAGGGCTAGCACATTTTATTTCTTTCATTTGTGTCTATTGATAACTCAATGCTTCCACGTTTTGGTGAATAGTCTCCTTTAACCCTAAAGTATTTACATTATTATTTCCTGACATTTTGCTGATCCTGGCATTTCTTTCAGGGAAGCGGATTAGCTAAGCTTCATTCTTCGCAAATGAGTTAATTATCATTCTAACTACTCATAAACTTATTAGAGATAGCAGAAAAAAAGCTATCTAGTCTTCTGAAACTTTAGATAATGGGAATTACTGGCATTAATTGTAAAAAAAAAAAAAAAAAAATCACTGTGTGCAGCAGTTAAGTTTATGATTAAGAAAGAAGAAACTTGGTGATTAATGGCTTTTTTATGATGAAGTCTTCAGAGATGGAGCACATGCTCAAAATGGACAAGGAAAGGTAGCAAATGAGTCATGTCCTTCTTGTCAAAGGAATCTTCCTGGTATTCACTGTAAGTGATTTTGAGAAATCAAAGAGAAAAAAGCCTGGTTCCCTGGCAGGGGGTTTGAACCCCACTCTTCATGTGTGAGTCCCATGCCTAAACCACTGCACAGTTTTGCTCAGGTATATGGTTAAGCATAGCTTCAAGATCACAACACAAAATTTAGAGACTATCCATAATTTGCAAGCGAGGAGGTTTGTTATTTTGAATTATATGAATATTTCCACAATGACTGTTGGGTAAATCAACCACTGCTGTAATAAATGATGTGGGTATGTAGAACTACATATGGAACAGAGTCAGCAACATGTGTTGTGAGAAGAACTTACACGAGAAATATAATAAGGAACAGTACCAGAGAAGTGTAGCTCTAAACTTATCACAAACAGCATTAGGAAACTATACTGCAGTCCACCAATTTATTTTATGACAAAAAATACATTTTGGAAAGAAAGGTGTTTGAAAGAAAGAAGTCAGGAAAAACACATAATTACTATGATTAGGGACTTCAAGAAGATAGTTTATATTATGTGAAGAAATAGGTTGGTGTGGGATGAGATGTTAAGAGGAAAACTAAATTATATGTTTCAGACAGTCTGTTCTGGAAAATCAATAAATGATTCAAAGATCTGGACACGACAAGCATAATGAGACAGTCAGAGGTCAAAGACTTACTGGTGAAGAGTGGAAAGAACATCCTCAAAATTTAAAGAAAGCAGATTAGCTAACTAGTACTTACCTTCAGGATACAAGATCCCTAGTACTGCTGATGGATACATTTCAGGTAGAAAATAATAATAGTTGCTTTTTCAATTTTATTCTCAGTTCTTCAGAAAGGAAAGAGGAATATGACTGGGAGAGACTGGAAAAGGGGGATGGGATTTTTCTGGAGGGAGGAGGGGGGGGGGGGGGGAGGGAGATATCAGATCACACAGGCCTAAGATTTTCAGACCCATTTGTTACAAAGATGAGGGAAGGCAAACATGTAGGAAAATGAGGTGGGCAGAGTCAGGCAAATGGCTGACACATAGGTGATCTTGCAGTCAGGCTGTAGTTCACGCAATTGTACTCCATTGGCCGAGTGCACACAGGCAAAAGTGGCCATGCAGTAGAGCCATCTGGCAAATAGCCTACGTTACCCATGCCTGCCAGTGAGCATGAAAAGGGGCAGGCAGAGGCATCCTTTCTCCATTGGACAATGCTGGCAAGCAGATCTAATCTGTGCTTAATTATGCTTAACTTTTGACACACCCTGTTTTAATTGTTTCCTTCACAATTTATGTACAGCCTCTGCGCACTTTATTGTTAAATGTCAGCATCTAGTCTCTTGGTTTTAATTTTTCCATTGATTTTACTGTTGTTTGACTTTTCTGTGCCATATCACTATATTTCATTCCCTCTTTCTGTTTTGCTTCTACCTAGAGCATATTTATTTTTACTTACAGGGTTGCTGCATGTGCTGCAATATATAGTCTCACACGAATCATATACTCACTAATATTAGACATCCCATTCCAAACTATGTATTGTGCTATTATGTCCCTAATACCATCAGTTTTCGTTTCTCATCTCTGTGTAGCTTTTTTCAGTTTATTTCTGTGCAGCATACTGAAATAATTTAAAGGCAATGAATACTTATTTTTACAGGCATAGAAAAGTGATAAGATCCTCTACTACACAATCACCCACAGTTCACTATAAAGTACATGACAGTGCTCCATTTAATTGTACAATGAATGAAGGTTTCTTACTATTCTTTTCATGGGTGGACAGTGGGAAAAATGATAGTATATTAGATTCTGAATGCGTTGTTATTAGTCTAATTTTATCTTTAGTCTCTACAGGAGTGATACAAAGGGGGCTAGAAAATGTTTGTATGTTCTATCCTAAAAAACAGTTATTGGTATTTCCTCCCAGTTGACATTTTCAGCATTTCAATAACACCCTCTCACCAATCAAATAAGTCTGCAGATATTTACATTGGCCTTCTTTCTATGTATATATCCATCTATGATATCCCCTGTTGTTTTGGTTTGAAGTGGATTCCACACACACACACACACACACACACACACACACACACACACACACCAGCAGTATTCTAAGAAGGCCAATACAAGTGCTTTTTTTCACAAGCAAACCACAATTTTCCAATATGCTACAAATCAATCAAACCCTTTAATTTAATGGAAGGAAACATTCCACGTGGGAAAAATTATATATAAAAACAAAGATGAGGTGACTTACCGAACAAAAGCGCTGGCAGGTCGATAGACACACAAACAAACACAAACATACACACAAAATTCAAGCTTTCACAACAAACTGTTGCCTCATCAGGAAAGAGGGAAGGAGAGGGGAAGACGAAAGGAAGTGGGTTTTAAGGGAGAGGGTAAGGAGTCATTCCAATCCCGGGAGCGGAAAGACTTACCTTCGGGGGAAAAAAGGACAGGTATACACTCGCACACACGCACATATCCATCCACACATACAGACACAAGCAGACATATTTAAAGACAAAGAGTTTGGGCAGCTGCCCAAACTCTTTGTCTTTAAATATGTCTGCTTGTGTCTGTATGTGTGGATGGATATGTGCGTGTGTGCGAGTGTATACCTGTCCTTTTTTCCCCCGAAGGTAAGTCTTTCCGCTCCCGGGATTGGAATGACTCCTTACCCTCTCCCTTAAAACCCACTTCCTTTCGTCTTCCCCTCTCCTTCCCTCTTTCCTGATGAGGCAACAGTTTGTTGTGAAAGCTTGAATTTTGTGTGTATGTTTGTGTTTGTTTGTGTGTCTATCGACCTGCCAGCGCTTTTGTTCGGTAAGTCACCTCATCTTTGTTTTTATATATAAACCCTTTAATTTCATTTACCTGCAACTAAACCAGTGCTTTCATCACATTTCATATTCTCACACACTGTTTTCTGTTCACCTCTGTAACTGAGTAATAAACATATCAGACTGCCATGTGGAGGATTCTGGTTCAATCCCTGGCACTGGCAAAGGTATTTCCTTGTTGAGAGGGCTGGAAAGGGAGGCAGTCAACCTTGTGAGACCAATTGAGAAGCTAACTAAATGAGAAGTAGCGACTCCAAGGTCTACAAAGCTGACCATGACCAGGAGAGTGATGTGCTGACCCCACATCCATTCATACTGAATCCTAATGACAACTGGCAGAGGAAGACACTGTGAGCAGTCTGCATCACATGGCCCTCTGGGCCTGATCATGTAGTTACTTTACACATTTATGCTATCAGCTGTATGTATGACAAAACTGACTCCATTTGTGAATCATTACTAGCCTCCAGCACTGCTGCCAGAAACACTTTAAATGTAGAAAGAAAAATATTTCTAGCTTTCAGAACTGTCAGCTCCTTTAGTACGGAAGAAAGAGAGGTCAGTTTGGGAAGATCAGAAAAGAGAGACAGATCACTTTGAGCCCAGTTGAGAGGGACTTACCTGCTGTGGATGAGGGGAAATAAAGGTTAATAATTTTACATTTTATAAGGCTCATAAATTTATATTTGAGTACATAAGGGCTAGCTGCCAGTTGTTGCAGGAGTCTGCTATTACATTAATATGTGACTGGATCAGTGGCAAGTCATAGTTGAATGCTCTGAGGTGGAGGCATCCAAAAAGATACATTAAAATACAGAAAGAACCAGAACTCCACCGACAAACTCCAGAGGTTTTTCAGGGTTGCCTCCTGAGTATTTTCATACAGTCTCGAGCAGCTTGTTACAGAGTTATTGCATTTCATTTGGTTTCTTGTCTCAGTTAGCTTTGTACCTGTGCTGCACTGAAAATAACACATAACAGTGCAAATGTCAATGGTATGTAGCGTGTGTCTTGCCTCCATTCGCTCACGGTAAATACTGTTGACAACAGTAGTACCCATTTTACTCTTCACCTCCAAGCTTGCATCTAATACTGTTCAGTTCTATCTTGGATTTGTTTTTCCAGCTGTGTTAGTTGTATGTTAACAGTGATACACAGCTATGTGGAAAGGTTTACTGATGAAGACTTGGCTGACATGCATTCGTATATGGGTTCACTGAATGCAATGGAAGAATTTTCAATATATAAAGTACACAGCAAATTGGTTACATAAGTTTAATGTAAAAACATGGATCAGGTTTCAGTACCGCTAAGGGTATATTCTTCCGAAGGAAAATCACCTATAATGTTTTAAACATATTAAGAAAATAAATGTCTAAAACACTTAAAACAAGACAATATTGAAAAGGAGAACATGGTATAATACTGTCACTTACATAAATTACATGATGTTAAAATTCTAAACATACATGCTGAGCTAAGGAGCTCAAGACAAACAGTAGAAAATATGGAATAAAGGTCTCCAAGGAAAGAGTAAAAATTGTTACATGGGTACAGCCTGTTAAAAGAGCAGACGTTGGACTGAACATGTAACTAGTTACGATGGCAGGTAAATGTGGTGTAGAGTGTGCTACTTACTGGGAGCCAGTAGCATGATAAATGTTCAACTGTATGACATACGCAACTTTTGCAGTAATACATCAGTCTAGTACATACTTAGATGTTTTAAACAAAATAAATTGTCACCAGAATGAGATTTTCACTCTGCAGCGTAGTGCTAGTTCTGCAAGGTTCGCAGGAGAGCTTCTGTAAAGTTTGGAAGGTAGGAGACGAGGTACTGGCAGAAGTAAAGCTGTGAGGACGGGGCGTGAGTTGTGCTTGGGTAGCTCAGTTGGTAGAGCACTTGCCCGCGAAAGGCAAAGGTCCCGAGTTCGAGTCTCAGTCCGGAACACAGTTTTAATCTGCCAGGAAGTTTCAAAGTAAATTGTGTGTAGTGTAAAAGAAAGGATATACAAAAAACACAAAAGGAATAAGACAATTTTTGTAAAAATGACTACGATAGTGTGTAGCAAATATGAATAAAATGGTTAATTACAAATATGTGTTGATAGTAAAGAATGTGCTGCGGCAGGATTATATCAAGATGTTACAATAGCAAAAGGGGGGCAAATATGTTTTACATCAAATCTGCAAAACAAAATGTAGTACACAATGCTTTCGATGGTGCAATAAGTAACAAAGTACAGAGTCTGTAAAGGAAAGGAAGAAACAACATTTGCAGATGGGAGTGAATGGAACTATGAACCAAAGCATCATATAATTGTAAGCAATGGCTTCAAGGTATTAAAGAAACTTTTGTTTCATAAAAGTAGTTGTTAATTTAAGAGGAGGCCATCGTTACTTACCATATGTCTAAGGATCTCAGGTCCTAGAAGGCATCAAGTTTCAACCATTTCTTCTCTCTATGTAGAATCAATTGCCATTTTGTCTGCTCCTTTTGTACTGTGTCCCAACATTAATAAATGCTCAGCAAAAGTAGAATTACGAACCTTAGTACCTTTCTTTCCTAGCAAGGGTTCCTTACATCTTACATTAAAAGCCCTACAGGTAGGCAATATACTTTATACAGGGTGACTCACCGAAAACATGCACCACAAATACTGTGGAAATGGAAAGTGCTATTGTGTGTGGTTTTCACAGAATGGATTGACAGTCAGGGGCTTGTACTGTTAACTAATAAAGTTTGTATTGCTAGCCAATAAACAGACTGTAGTAATATCTAAGAAGTGTATTTTCATGCAAACATATGCTTTTTAAATGTAAAAATGTCTATTGACATCAACAAACTAAAAATAGGGTAAATCAGAAAGTCAATAGTGTTTGTTGCAGGATTCTAGTGCAAGTCATTTATGAGATATCATACTTTCAAAAGTTTCCACACTGACACTTGTGCAATACCTGTGGTAGCACACACTAACGAACAACACCAGTGCATACACTAGTCATGTGAATTCTGACAAGTAACGAGACAATTGACCTTCACAGCTTGTGTTGAAAATGATCACCAGCAGTGGCAATATACGCTTCCAGTCTGGTATGGAATGACTGCTGCATTTCAGCGGAGATGTCTGAGCAGGCTGCAGTAATAGGTCATTGCATAGCAAACGGGTGTAGTTCGTATGTACTTGTATACAGCGTCTTTCAGCTTTCCTCATAGAAAAAAAATCTACAGGCGTCAGATTTGGTGAATGGGCCGGCCAAAGTACAAATCCTCTGCATCCAATCCAGACATGCTGTAGTACTTTTATGCACTATGGGCCGTATAGCTGACATGTGGGTAATGCATGTCCCTCCCGGTCAGTACAGGAAAATCTTCTAACATCTGTAGAAGATGGTCTGTTTAGAAGTTACAATACTTGTGTACATTCAGTGTTCTGTCTATGAAACAAGGACCTATGAGCGGACAGTTCGCTATCCCACACCACATGTTTACACTCCAGGGACACTGACATTCCACCAAGGATTGTCAACAGACCAATAGTGCATGTTTCAATAGGTTACCTAGACATGATTGGTAAATGTGGCTTGATTACCAAACAAGATATATGATACATCTGGAGTATTCTGTTTTAATGCCCATGTACAGAAGTTAAGACAATTCTTATAATTATGTGATAGCAATGGAACCTATGTTGATGAAGAATGCATAGCACACCTCCCCGTATGATTGCGCTGGAGTTAGCATGCGGATCATCTGCAACAGCAGCAAGAACATTAATTCACCCTCTTCTGTTGTCACTTGTTTCCTTCTGTTACATTGCCTAGTGATACACTACCACTTTCATATAACTGGTTGAAGAGGTTGATAAATAATTGCTGAGATGGTTGACATCTGTTGCGATATCTTGGCACATGCACCGTATGAGAATGAACTCCATTCATCCTACACTCTGCATATACCATGAGCATATCGGCTTTTTCTGCACTGGTAAAACCCATTGTCCACTCACCACCTACTGCTCGGACTGTCACACACTAACTGATTAGCAAGTTGCAGTGCACTCAAGTAACACACAATCACACTGTTAGCAAACATAACAACATCGTACCTAGCAACTATGCAGGTTGAATGGCACGAACAAATGTCGGTCTTGGAACTTTTCAAAATACGGTATGTCATAAATGACCCGTACTAGAATCCTGCAACAAACACCACTGAAATTCTAATTTATCCTACTTTTAGTATGTTAATGTCAATAAGTATTGTTCCATTTAAAAAATCGTGTGTTTGCACAAAAAATACACTTTCTAAGTATTATTACAGTCTATTTATTGGCTAACAATGCGAGCGCCTGATTACCAATCCATTATGTGAAAACCACACATCAATAGTACTTTTCATTTCCACAATACGTCTGACGCAAGTTTTATATTGAAACTTTATTTTCGGTTGCTGCTGTCAGCAATGATTAAAATTATGAGATTTTACCTGCCCATTATCCAAGACTGTTACCAAATACAAAGAAGTCAGAAGAAAAATACTTAACACTGGTATGGCTATCAGTTTTAATAAATGGCGTGAATAAATGGGATTGCCAATGAACTATATAACATCCTTGCTTAATGTCAAGCAGTGCAAGAAATAATCAAAGTATTAAAAGTTCGGTTCCAAAAATTATTTCTGGTAAAGTCAGTTCGCTGCACAAAAAGAAAGATACTTCAGTTGAAGAGGCATATTACTTGTATTTAGAGCTAACAAATGTGTTTTATGAGCTTTTATTTTTCAAATAGACTTGATATGGGACTTTATCAATGACTGGTTAAATAAGTGCAAAAATGCAATGTATGAAAGGAATGAAAAGAGATTAGTTATACTCAACAGCATTATTCCTGTAGCAAAGTGTTGTAATGAAGTTGGCTTTCATAAATCTGATAACAAATTTTTCAGTTGAGTGCTAAATAAGATACAAATAAAAATTACAGAAGAGGAGAATATCCTCTTTAAGAAAGGACTCAAACAGAATGTAATACTTAAAGTTACAGATTCAAATATAGTTGAAAACTTCACTGCTGAACTTAAGATTGGACTCAATAATATAAAAATGGAAAATTCCCAGTAGGTTAGACTAGTCCATGATGTTTGTGACATTTTCAGTAAAAATTAATCTAATGGTCAGTTTCCATAAAATAAACATTTGAAAATAATAAAAAATATTAATGCTGAACTAAAGCAAAACAGAGCCTTTATAACAAAATCTGATAAAGCTAATGCTGTTTGAGGAAAACAAATTTTCTAAACTAGAAGAGGATTCCACTTCCACCTTGAATAAGAAATCAGGGTCTCAGCACGTGATGCAAAAAGCCTGTTAAAAGCATTTCATAAGAAACAAATGACTAACATGAGGCCACAAGTTCCCAGGCTACGTTCTCAGTTCAAGATCTATTAAATTAATCACCCAGTTAATCCAACTGTGAACAGTATTAGCACCAAGTACCGTTAATTAGCTAGGTTTGTTTATGAACGGATTTAAAAATCATATATCTTCCAAAATGATTGTAGCAAATAGTCAGATCTTGGTGAATAAAATTAAAAACTTGGACTGTAACCAAGAGACAAAATTAATATCATTCAACGTTACTAATTTGTACACTAATGTACCACTTCAAACAAAACTAGAAATTGTGCAGAAAAATCTGTGTGCTTTTAAAAAAGCCTTATACAGTTACTGAGAGTGGTAGTTAAATTCAACTATTTTGAATTTAATGGAAAACTTTTAACTACCATATGGGCTTACAATGGGTAACCTGTTAGCGGGTCTTCTAGCAGGCATTTTTATAAATTCACTAGAAGAGAAATTTTTCCAAAGTTATGCTGCCTCAGAATTAGGCATTCAGTTGTACTCGAGGTATGTAGATGATATTTTTATTATATACAATGCAACTAATGAAGGGGTTAAAAACACTTTGAAATATTTCATAATCTTCATGAGGAAATTAGTTTCACTAGTGAATTACAAAATGAAAAACAAGAGCTAAATTATTTGGATCTAAATTTTGCTGTAGCAGATGATAAAATAACTTCTGATGTCTCCCATAAGGCAATGAGTACTGGTCAGATAGTGTCTTCAGATTCAACACATAGTCAGTCCCATAAGACAGCTTTATTTTATTCACTTATTCATCACCCTATAGTCACACAACACTTAGGTAATGTATTGTACAGGATTCAATGAGTATTGATTAAAAAGTGTGACTGCAAAGCTGTTTTCTTCACAAATAATAGTTTACAAAAAATTAATAATATTTAATCCATAGTTTAAAAAATTCAAATGAACCTTTACAAAATTACATGTGGTAGATGCCTGGCATCTTACATCAGACGAACTGGTAGGGCTTTTAACGGAAGATATAGGAAACACTTGCTAGGGAAGAAAAGTACTAATGTTCATCATTCTACTTTCGCAGAGCATTTATCAATATCATGACATAATCCAAAGGAGCAGATGGAATGATAGTTCTACATACAGAGAAGAAAGGGTGGAAATTTGATGTATTGGAAGAACTTGAGATCTTTAGACATATGGTCAGTAATGATGGCCTCATCTTAAACAAATAACTACAGTTATGAAACAAAAGTTTCTTTAATTCCTTTAAGCCACTGCTCATAACTATATGCTGCTTTGGTTCATGTTTCCATTTACTTTCACTCAGAAACGTTGTTTATCCCTTTCCTTTATCAACTCTGTACTTCCTTACTTCTTTAGTGATAGCACTCCAGATGGCATTGTATACCACACTCTGTTTTGCAGATTTTGTGTAAAGCATATCTCCCCCTTGTTGCTCATTGTAACATCATGATAAAATCTTGCTACAGTATGTTCTTTATTCTCAGCACATATTTGTAATTAATCATTTTATTCATGAAACTTCCTGATAGATCAAAACTGTGTGCTGGACCTTTGCCTTTTGCAGGAAAGTGCTCTACTGACCAATGAGAGCAGGCCTTGCAAGTGTCATCAGAGAGCCTCTGTGAAGTCTGGAATTTAGTAGACAAGGTCCTGGAAGAAGTAAAGCCGTGAGGATGGATCATGATTCTTGCTTTGGTAGCTCAGTAGATAGAACACTTGTTCGAGAAAGGCAATGGTCCTGAGTTCGAGTCTCGGTCTAGCACACAGTTTTAATCTGCCAAGAAATTTCATATCATCACACACTCTGCTGCAGAGCGAAAATTGCATACTGGTATTTTTGCTACATACGGTCGTAGTCATTTTTATAAAAATTATTTTATTTCTTTGTTTTATAGTACATACTATTTATTTTGTTTAAAATGTTTAAATATGTTCCCTACTGATATATTACTGTAACAGTTGCATACTCAATACAGTTGAGTGTTTATTGTGCTACTAGCATCCCGTAAGTAGCATGCTCTACACCACATTTACCTGGCATTGTAACTACACTGAAGTGCCAAAGAAACTATTATAGGCATGCATATTCAAATACAAAGATATGTAAACAGGCAGAATACGGTGCTGTGGTCTGCAACACCTATATAAGACAGCCAGTGTCTGGCACAGTTGTTAGATCGATTACTCCTGCTACAATTGCAGGTTATCAAGATTTAAGTGAGTTTGAATGTGGTGTTATAGTGGCACACGAGCGATGTGACGCAGCATCTCTGAGGTAGTGATGAACTGGGGATCTTCCCATATGACCATTTCATAAGTATACCATGAATATCAGGAATCTGGTAAAACAGCAAATCTCTGAGATCGCTGAAGTCGGAGAAAGATCCTGCAAGAATGGGACCAATGATAACTGAAGAGAATCGTTCAACATGACAGAAGTGCAACCCTTCTGCAAATTGCTGCAGATTTCAGTGCTGGGCCATCAACAAGTGTCAGCATGTGAACCATTCAATGAAACATCATCAATATGGGCTTTTGGAGCCAAAGGCCCACTCGTGTATCCTTGGATGACTGCACAATACAAAGCTTTATGCCTCATCTAGGCCCATCAACACTGAGATTGGACTGTTGATGACTGGAAACATGTTGCCAGGTTGGATGAATCTCGTTTCAAGTTATATTGAGCAGATGGATGTGTACGGAGAAGGAGACAACCTCATGAATCCATGGACCATGCATGTTAGCAGGAGACTGTTCAAGCTGGTAGAGGCTCTGTATGGTGTGAGTTTAAACACTTCTGCTGGCCACCAAACTCCCCAGACACAAACATTATTGAGCCTACCTGGGATGCCTTGCAATGTGCTGTTCAGAAGACACCTCCATCCCCTTGTTCTCTTATAGATTTATAGACAGCTCTGCAGGATTCCAGGTGTCAATTCCCTCCTGAACTACTTCAGACATTAGTCGAGTCCATGCCATGTCATGCTGCGGCACTTCTGCATGCTTGTGAGGGCGCTACACGATATTAGACAGTTATACCAGTTCTTTGGCTCTTCAGTGTAGTTGTCACACATTCAGTCCAATGTCTGCTCTTTAACAGGCTGTACCTGTGTGATAATTTTTACTGTTTCTGGTGGAGAACTTTACTCCATATTTTCTGTTGTTTGACTTGATCTCCTTAACTCATTACATATGTTTTCAATTTTAACGTCATGTAATCTATGTAAGCGACAGTTTTATTCCAGGCTCTTGTTTTTAATGTTGTCAATTATTAAATATTTTAGATGTTTATTTTATAACATGTTTAAAATATTATAGGTGATTTTTCCTCTCAGGAAGATACCCTTAGTGGTACACTTAACGATATTGGTCAAGGTTTTTATATTAAACTTATGCATCCAGTTGGTTACATGCTTTATGTACTAAAAATTTATTTATGGTTCCTGCTGTCAGTCATGTTTAAAATTGTGCAATGGAAGAACTCTATGCAGAGCTGTTCCCACAGTGATGGCGGCCACATCACAGTACAGTGTTGTGTCAGGGTTGTTGCATTACTGTGTTGTCTGTCATATATTTGGTTATCACATATTAGAGGCTTCTTCACTATTGTATAGGTATTTTCACAGAGACAAGGATGATTACAGTAACAATCCTAATAAATCATAATCACTGTGGTGAGTTTCCAGAGACCATGTATCCCTCATATTAAAATATTCAGAAGGTATCCCTGAACAGCCTCTGAAAGTTTGTCAGTGGTGTTTTTCTCCCAGTATATATATTGAAAAATTTCAATTTCAGAGAGCTTTTCAAATATTTTTGATACAGAATGACATAATGACACTCAACTTTTTTACAACTGTTACAGTTAATGATGTTTTTCACTTAGTTGCTATTCTTTTAGCTGTACTTTGAAGTGCCAGTTAGCTCCAAGTAGCACAAATTTTGGGGCATATCTTTTATGGAGTACAGCTCTTATAGGGTTCTTAGAGGCTCAACTAGCTGATCACAAGAAAGTCTATGGACGTACCCACAATCATCACATTTTGGTGCTTACAATGAAGGGAACTCAACAGTGCCGGAACCTTCACTATCAAATCCCTACCTCTGTACATCTCTATTATGCTTTGATGTTTCAGTTTCGATACTGTTAATGGTTCTCTTTTGTTACTGGCATTGGCCATTCTGTCTACTGTAGCAAAGGCACATTAAATTTGTGGAAGTGTTGCTAGAGTGCACTAAAGCCCACGTCACCTAGGACGGTGCTTCCGTGCATAGAGGCAGAGCAGAAAGGAAGGGCGAGGGGATGAGAACTGCGCATGCGTGGCAGCAGAGAGCGAGCAAAAGAAGTCCACATTGCTGAACTGCATTGCTGAGGATAACAGTCAGGCTCGTTTGCATATAGTACATTGCATTATACATGCTCACACAGCTTTGTGATGATGTGAAGTACTATTTTTCTCAAAATGACATTGAAACTCCTTGCAATAATTACCATTTATTGCAATTTGAACAGCATTATAAGTAAAAATTTAATACACAACAAAATTAACTTCAAGCATAAACCAAAATCATTATATCTGCTTGACAATTGCTTCTGCTCAATAGAATTTTTAAAAATGTGTAACGTGTGTGTGTGTGTGTGTGTGTGTGTGTGTGTGTGTGTGTGTGTGTGTGTGTGTGTGTTTTTGACAATAGTTAAGTGTAATCACTGCGTGTAAAAAAGAATTAGTGGTAGAAAAGACTAATGTAAAAGACTATCATGAAAATGGTCAGTAAGTTGTCATATTTTTGTTGTTGTTAATGGGCATTATGAATGTAAGCTAACACGTTCGATATTACAGTGAGAGAACACATTTATAATCCATTGAACAAGCAAACAATTAACTGTCATCTGTGGATAACTCCAGGAAATCTGACCAATAACATCAGAAACCACCGATATCTCGACAGGTAACATTTACTGTCATTTTAAGGTCTTATCCAGTTCATACCTTGAAAATGACAGAGGTTTACAACAAGGTGGGAGAAGCGTAACTTCTCCTTGGGCAATATGTTGAACATTATAGTCTGCATAATTAAAAGGTTACAAAGTCCTAATCAAAAAGGCTAGGAAGTTCTCCTTATCATGTATGCAACTGATATGTTGACAAACACATTTTTTAAACCACAAGTCTTTAAAACTAAGAAATATAATTACTTTGTTCCAAAGTCTACATCATAATACCATCGTCACTTCTATTAGAGTCTGTTCCTGAACAATCTGATTTTAAATTTACAATGACAGGTTCAAGACTTATATCCATCATCATATCCCTGTCAAATTCTTATTGTGAAGCTTTTCAGCATGCTACACAGTCTGTGTCCACACTACAGACGGGATGTTGCCTGTTGCCTCATTGTCTATTGCCTCATGCAAAAGCAATTCACTGTATGTTTATCTTGAATTTTTCTTTTCTTTTTCTCCCATGTAGCCTTGAAATCCTTTGCCCAAATTAATTCCATGGGGCACATGGGTAAACACAAAACTGTGTGATCCCATTCACATGCAAGGAATTCAAGTTTGTATGTTCTGTCATGCGACTTGTACAGTATAAATTAACAAGCTGCAGGAGATCAGCACGAGTCTGGTTTACACGGTGCTTAATATTTTTATTTTTAAACTGGGGAAAAACATCAACTTTTCTGATGTTTCTACTTGATTTTTTCTCTATAACAGTTGAATTATAACTGGCAATGACTGACTTCGAAGCAAGGTATGACAAGAATTTTGAATCACGTCATGAAACTGACAGCATTCATTGCCGAATGGTAATCACTGCTGTTTTTCTTGCACATAAATACAAGTTTATTCTCAGAAATAAAACCAGAAGAAGAGTCAGCACACAGAATAATTATCCGAGAACCTATCCATGTGAGAACTTTAAAACTGCCAGTACCATAACTCATTTTCCACGAGATTTTCTTGGAATGATTCTAATTGACCCATGTTTCATCAAGGTAATACACTGTTGAACTATCTCCTTCTCTTGTATTGTGGATCTTTATATCAGATATAGTTCATGCTGCAACTAGGTCACTTCTTTGAACAAAAAACTTTCTTCTTAACATATCTGAACCAACATCTTTTAAAATTCTTTACCTTGGTGAAGCCTGCATAACTGTAACATGTTTTTGTTATGTCAGGCATTCATCATCCACATGGAGCACTTTAAAACATCGTTGCTAAAACTATCCATTTGTGTTACAGGTTCCTTGCGATTTCGATGCTTTCTAGGCGACACAAAACCAACTGTTTCTATGGTTTCTACAGCTCTGACACTTTCCTTTACAATTCTCTTTACAGTTCTCTTGGCCAACACCACATGGTTCAGGAGTCCATACTTGTGTTTTCCAATGTCAACAGTAGGAAACCTGCTTTTAAATCATGTTTGAAACAGTTATAAATGGGGAAATAATCCGCCTCGTCTGCTTGTGAAGCACTTCACGTTTATTGTCGTCACCTGACTTTTTTTTAATCTCACTTGAACATTTACAAGATACACATTCACAGCTATACTGCTGCAAGAAAAAAAAGGAAACAAAAAAATTGATAGTTGAATGAATAATTCGGTTGTCATGAAGTGCGGCAACAGTGCAGTATGTAGGAGCTAGATTCTCGCTCTCTAGCTATAACTCTCTGCTAGCTGCTCGGAAAGAGAATGAATATTATTGGCCACCAGTGGCTAGCAAAGGAGGATGTGCAGAATGGCTGAAAATTGGGCCACCTTCTTACATGACGTGAACAACAGTATACAGTAACATTTGAGTGTCACTATCTAGCGAGAGTTTCATGAGGGGTTAGATAAAATAAGGGTATGAGAGATGTGTTATTACTTTCGGTTGCTAACAAATTCCTTGCTTGCTACTTGGATTTGCTTCATAAAGAATGTTATTTATGATAATTTTTACTACCATTACTTCAGGAACATTCTGATGGTTTTTGCAGTACATGCACTCAATAAAACTGCCAAAAACCTGTATCTTGAGACATAACTGAGGGGGAAAAATAGGTAGGCCTCTCCAGCACTTGAGATTTGGCTATAATGGTAACAGATTAACAGACTTCCCCAATTCAGAAATCACAAGCCACATGTGGATTTGATATTACTTAAATTTTTAACAAATAACTCTTTGCCATAGCTGCACCATAATCTGCAGGAAGTCTAAAACAGCACCTAATATTTCCTGGTAAGTTATTAATGTGGGTATTAATTTCTTCACCAATGAAGATGAAATAAATATTCCAGAATTTGAATCAACAACAGCTGCCAACATGAGTAACTTAGAGGTAGATATCCTCAGTATAGCAAAGTATCTTAAATCACTTGATAAAGTAAATCCTCCAGTACAGACTGTATACCAATTAGATTCCTTTCAGAGTATGTTGATACAATATTGCCATACTTAGCAGTCATATACAACCACTCGTTCAATAAAAGATCCGTACATGAAGTTGCACAGGTCACACCAAAACTCAAGAACGGAAACAGAAATAATTTGCTGAATTACAGACCCATATCACTGTCATCAATTTGCATTAGGATTTTTGAACATATACTGTGTTTGAACATTATGAATTACCTTGAAGAAAACAGTCTGTTGATAAATAGTCAGCATGGATTCAGAAAAAATAGTCTTGTGAAATGCAACTAGTTCTTTATTTACATGATATAAGGAGTGTTCCTGAAAAGGGATCCCAAATTGATTCCGTATTTCTAGATTTCCTAAATGCTTTTGACGCTGTTGCTCACAAGTGAATTCTAATCATATTGTATGCCTCAGTTGTGGAATGGATTTGTGACTTACTGTAAGAAAGGCCACAGTTCGTAATTCATAACTGATGGAAAGTCACTGAGTAAAACAGAAATGATACCTAATGTTCCACAAGGTAGTTTTACAGGCTGTCTGCTGTTCCTAATCATATAAGTGATTTAGGAGACAACTTGAGCAGCCCTCTTAGATGGTTTGCAGATGATGCTGTCATTTACCGTCTAGTAAAGACATCAGAAGATCAAACCAAACTGCTAAGTGATTTAGACAAGATATCTGTATGTTGCAAAAAGTGGCAACTGACTCTAAATAATGAAAAGTGAGAGGTCATCCACATGAGTACTACAAGGAATGCATTAAATTATGGTTACATTGTAAATCAGTCAAATCTAAAGACTGTTAGTTCAATAAATACCTATGATTTACAATTATCAACAACTTAAAATGGAACACTCATATAGATAATGTTATGGGGCAGGTGAACCGAAGACTGTTTTATTGGCAGAACACTTGCCAGGAATCCCCTGAGTGCGAGATTGCAAAAGGCCAATGATGTTTACAGTATTCGATGCCCCACATATTGTCTACCATGCAACCACAACATTGCCTGCTAATAGCAACAGGGGGGTGGAACTGGAGGTATCCAATGCCGAGCACAGCATGAGACTCAGAGCATAGTTGAACTGCCTAGTCAATGAGTAACTCAACAGTGCTACAGTGCTAGTGGTGTTGATACAAAGCAGAGCAATGGCAATGATAGGTAGAGCAATATTGCATTATACTACAGCAACAGTTGCCAAAACTGACATTTCATCAGCAAGGAATCCAAGGAATTTCAAAAAGTGGAAAAGAAGTGGTAAAGAGGTGGTAGACAAAATATTAGTGTTTCTGCAAGATTTGTCAGTGGAATGTGTGGTGCTGTACGCTTGACTGTGTGGACAATGTACAGAGGAGTGCAATGATGACGATACATGCTTAACAAGTGAAAATAATATTGAAACAAGTGTCAAGCCATGTAGGTCATCATTCTTGTGGGACAGAGAGCCACAAATCATGTCTCCAGTGAAACGTAGTCAAGGACAATCATTGTCCAAGGGGCAGGTACTAAACATAATTAAGTGCATTGAAGATCATACACAGCATAGTGAAAAAACAATTGTGAACAGATATTGAATAAGGCCACAGCAATATAACTGTGTAGTGCATACAAAAAGCTATGGATACACACAGAAAGATAAGGTGCATTTTTTACAAAAACTGGTGTTCGTGCATTTCAAGAATGCTCGATACAATTAACAGGTTGTGGGTGATAGTGACCTACTATGTTACTCACATCAGATTGCACATGACATAGGTTACAGTAACTTCAAGGGAAGCAGTGGATGGTTGCATAACTTCAAACAGTGCTATAGAATTGGAAGATGTAAGATAATGAAATTTCAAACAAAGCATAAACTTGACGATGCACAGCAAGCTGCAAAATTGGCCCAAACATTTGTAGATGAGATAAACAAACTTAGCCGATCATTTAGTAGGGAATTTATTTTTAACTTCAATCAATCGGGATTTGATAAGGAAATATATTTAAAAGGAACCCTGGAAATTAGAGGTATCAAGAGAGTTGTGTCAACATCAGCTAACATTAATGCCTTAGTGTTATTCACATAAAATTATGCCGACCGAGAATCTGAATGGTAAATTGGCTTGAAAGTTATTTATTGTGTGTGAGAAGATGGAGGTGCTCTGCCCCCTACGATTCTTTCTCATGTACGTGATCTTGCAAGGGCAGTGGGGAATATTTATGTCACAGCAAGCAACAGTGGGAAAATGGGCATAAGAGAACCACAACTATGGTATGAGTATCATTTTCTGCCAATAGCTCATCAAAATAATTTGAATTGCTTGATACCTGGCCTGCGTATAAAAATCATACTCCATTAGAGCAAACTATCCCTCCTGAAAAGTGTAAGATGTTGCAGCTCATACCACCTACGACCAGTGGATAAATTCAGCCTCTAGATGTTTGTTTTTCCATGCCTACACAAGATATTATCACAATATCTGCAGCTATGCCTTAATGGATAGCCAGTTTCACGATAAGCTCCATGACCGACTGTTTCACATTCGGTTGCATGCCATCAGTTACCACCATCCTATTACACCAATATGATTCTATGTGCACTCTTTAAGAGTGGATATCTAGCTGAATGTCCTGCACGGTTTGTAACTTCCAAGGAGTTGCCTTCGATCCTGATGGTGCATAACTTTGTTATTTATTTATTTCTTGTTCCGTAGATCCAGTTAGTGAGTCAATCACAAGGATATGGAACGTGTCAAATTGTACAGGTTTCAATTTAAACTTACAATAAATACAAGGGCAATTCAATGGCAAATTGTACATAGTTTAAGTAAGACATACTATAAATACAGTAACAGATACAATGTCAGCTAGATAACATAACTACCATTTGACAGAAAAAGGAGTTTCAAATAAAGGTTAAAGGTTAAAGATAAGAGCACAAAGTTAAATCAGATATTAGGCCTACAAGAGTAAATCACTGTGGTGTGCCATCTTTTATTCCCTGTTCATGCACTGGTGCAAGTTAATGGTTTGTTTTCAACATTTATTGAATGTCAACAGTGTCCATTTTGTGAACGTGAAGTGTAATACATATATCCCATAGAATGTTGATCTCTGCACCTCTCAGTCACTTATTTTCTGTCATCTTGCTGATGCACATTAGCAGCTAATATTTTTTCTGTCATAACTGTTAACACAACACTTTCAGATGAGCCTTACTAAAGATTTAATTTGTGAACCATCCTCACATTAGCCTTAAGTGATTCATGGTAATCATGAAAAACATAAATCTGAATGGCCAGAGGAGGATTTGAACCCCACTTCTCCTGAGGCAGAGTCCACTCTCACCATTTTTCTACTTTGCTTGATTAGTATGGCAATGAATTGAAAGTTTTTTCTACATTGGCTGCTGACAGCATACATTGAGACCTAAAAGCTGGTGTTTCTGGAATCTATGTCAGATGCCTATTTAAAGGTAATTTTGTCTCAAATAGATCATTATGTTTGAACTCAGAATATATTCTAGAATTTTCCAGAAACAGAGATGAATGGTTAAGATGGTAATTTTGAGAATATAGGCTACCACTTTTCTTGTAGAAGATTGCAACCTTTTCTCTTTTCTATTCATTAAGAACAGTTTTATACACAAGAGTCTAGTTAAGAATGAAGGTAATTTAGTTGCAAATTATATTTGACTGATGTGGCAGT
The DNA here is from genome assembly GCF_023864345.2 of Schistocerca serialis cubense. Taxonomy (NCBI): domain Eukaryota; kingdom Metazoa; phylum Arthropoda; class Insecta; order Orthoptera; family Acrididae; genus Schistocerca; species Schistocerca serialis. The sequence continues at coordinate 497,501,821 of NC_064645.1, forward strand.
GGAATGTTGGCAACAGTTCATGAAGTAATATTTGGAGACAAAATTTGAAACTTCAACTTACTTTTTGCTTTTGTCTGTCTCAGTGTTTGTGTCATTTCAGAGTATGTGGGTGTGGACAGAATAGCCACAAAATTTACCTCTTAATTTGAAAAGTGTACACCAGTTGCACCACAAAAAAATTAACACTTACCTTAGGTTGCGGTGGTGGTAGAACTGCTAATGATGGCAAATGCAGAGAACAGAAAGGATAGCCAAAAGAAACAGGAAGATTATAATTTAAAGTACTATTAACTGCAGAGTTCAGTTGCCTGAGACTGCAGTCGTGTGTGTGAGATACATTTTCGTGAATGTGTGTGTGTGTGTGTGTGTGTGTGTGTGTGTGTGTGTGTGTGTGTGTGCATGCGTGGGTGTGCGCGCGCGCCCGTGTGTATGTCTATCTATGGTTGACAATGGCCGTAATGGCTGAAAGTTATAAGAGAGTCTTTCTGTTGTGCCTATCTGTGACTCAGCATCTCTGCTACATGGTGAGTAGCAACTTTCCTCTCATAACACTGATAATATCTAATGACATTGAGATGGCTGACAAAATACTTGCTAGACTGATTCGTGGATATTGCTCATCAGTCGGAGACCATTATCCACTTATCCAACTGGATTAATAGAGGAGGTAGACAATATCCAACAAAGAGCAGCATTTTTCATCATGAGATTGTTTAGTTGGCATGATAGCATTATGGAGATGCTCATCAAACTCCAGTGGTAGACACTACAAGAGAGGCACTGTGCGGCACAGAGAAGCTTACTGTAGGAATTCTGCGAGAGTACATTTCAGAAAGGGTTGGACAATGTATACTTCCTGCCACATACATCTGGCGAAATGACCACAACCAGAAAATTTGAGAAATTAAAGATAATATTGAGGTCAGATGACAATCATTATTCCCATGTGCCATTCAGGAATGGAACAAGAGAAGGGGGGATCAGTTAGTGGTGCCAGAAATACCCTCCACCACACACCATCAAGTGATTTGTGGAGTATAGATGTAGATGCAGAGGTTATTAGCGTTGGAATATGAGTTCAGACAGACTTCTATGGTGGAAGGACTTGATCGTCATCCTTCTAAAAGACCTAAGCAGCACTGGGTTTGCCTTCAGTGATTTATGGAAACTACAGAATGCCCTGTCTGTTGCAGCTGGTATGGTCACCATACTAGAAACTATATGCTGGAGATATCGACATTACCTAGACATTGTCAACTGCATGTGTGAATGTGAGAAAACTGCACATTTGTGCAAAAACTTACTGTAATTCTTATATAATATTGACAGGACCATTTGATGTATATAAAAAATTAAAGCTATAATACACTATAAAAAAGGAGGTGAACATTTTTCAGGTGATTCTGGTATTCTGTTCCAAGTCATATGCCAAATTATTGCTGATATAGCTACATGCATAGCTTAAATTCTGTCTCTGAGCTACACACCGGTGGTCCAGGCATGCCGTGGAGACCAGGCTGTCCCCGCTGACCAGGAGGTCCTGGCAGGCCAGGAGTGCCATCCTTCCCAGGCATACCCATGGGACCCGGTGGGCCTTCTGGCCCTCTCTCTCCAGCAGCACCTCGTTCACCTGGCTGAAATGCATTGGAAGAAAATGAGACCATTATACATACAGAAACACTCAGTCCAGATATGTGGACTGTTTCTTCTTCATGTTTTAAAATAAGATTTTACCTTAAGTCTTAAATCCTATATACTGATACCATTTTAGCTAAGAAACAATAAATGAACAAGGCAGTCTTATCCTTAGTGTCAATACGTTACAAGTTTTCTAACCAGCCTTTTTGCACATACAATTGTAGCTGCATCAGTTTACTGCTTATTTATTTCTTTATTTATTTATTATCATCCCAATGATCACATTTGTGATATAGGATTTATCAGGGTACATTTTAACAACTATATAATATCTTTACAAAATTTTTATCTGTGTTGAATTCATGTTTAATACAATATACAACTAATAAGTGTTTTTATAACATAATTTCTTATGTGATTGACAGACATATTCACTGATGTAATTTCATTTGTCACATTAACTTAAACATATATTCTTATACAGTTGTGCAGAGATATTCACTTATGCTGTAATAACATTTGTTAAGCATGTGGTTCTTTATAACCGTTTCAAATTTATCCTCATTTTCCAGCTCTTTGATATGTTTTGGTAGTGCATTAAAAAGTTTGATGCCTCGATTACATACATGTTTCTGATTTCGGGTCCTTGTTACAGCTTGTATGTGGAGATCTTTACACTGCCGTGTATCGTAATTATGGTAGTCTGTATTGGTTTTCATTATGTCCTGATTTCTTTTGATCACCAACAGACATTTCAGAAAGTATAATGAAGGAATTGTTAAAATTTTCAATGCTGTAAAAAGGGGCCTACAATGTGTTTGAGGTAGGCTCTGGGTCATTATCCGAATAGTGCGTTTTTGTAATTTGAAAATCTCATGTAGCGACAATTTGTTTTTCCCCATAATACTATCCCATAGGATGCAATGGACTGAAAATAGCCAAAATATACTAATCTGGTACAGTCATTACTACAAACTCTTGATATCATTCTAAGTATAAAACATGCTGAATTTAGTTTTAGTGCTAAGCTCACCACATGGTCCTTCCAGTTAATCTTATCATAAATGTGCATACCCAGGAATTTTGCACACTGTACTCTTTCAAGTTGTTTGCCATCCATGGTGGAATTTAGGTTGTCATGTTCACTTATTTTTCCATATTGCACATAATTAGGTTTTTTTTTTCATTCAGTGTTAGCTTGTTAGCACTAAACCATTTTTGTATATCTTGTAGGACATGGTCCACAGTACTGTGCAATGACTGCTTCATATCACTAACTATTAAACTAGTTTATGAAACATAACCTACAAGTAATTCTGTTTCAGTGACCTGACCAGCGAATATAGTGCAACATTATTTGAAGAAATCTGGAATTTATTAAAGATACTAAGCTAAACTGTATAATTCCATCTCAGTGTGTCAATTGAATACTTCTGATTTTTGATGAAATTTACAGTGTTCTTGGACCAACATTAAACTTTAGGTACAACAGCATTCCACACCCTTTAGTGTGCTACAAAGTGTGTTTCTCATTGAAATTAGTTTCTTTCACATTCTCTCTCTTTTTTATTTAATATGACTATAAAGTCAAAAAAGTGTCAGCTGTGATAGCTTATAATTTTATTTTCATGTGTAATTTATTACTGCTTCTTCATTTATATCTGATTTACATTTGTATTGCATGTGCTATGCAGTATGGAAGATATGCTATGGTGATGTTACTGCTATTGTTTATTGCAGTATGGAAGATATGCTGTGGAGATGTTACTCTTTCATATTCCCATTTCTTAATGGATATTGTGCACAAACTACAATTATTTAATGCAGTGGCTCATATCCCAATGAAAAACTGTGTGTGTGTGTGTGTGTGTGTGTGTGTGTGTGTGTGTGTGTGTGTGTGTGTGTGTAAACAATGGCATTGCATTGTGCTGTCTCACAAATGTCAATGAACACTGAGGAAAATTTTTCACTTCCTGTACCTCTCTGCAGACAGAATTTAGAGTATGCTCAGTCCATTTTATAAATTTTTATATAGCCTGTGAACATGCACAGTGCCATTTTAGTTGCTTTTGTCACATTAAATATTGCCATAAAATCTTATATAAAGTAACCCATCTGTGATGATAACTACACAGCATTTTTTGGCAGCTTGTAACACATTCAAAATATGCAATGTTGCATGTTTGCAACCATAGGGAGAAAGAGGTGGAGCAATAAACTTTGTCTGAAACATGAGAAATTTACTTTTCATTCCACATGTCTGTCTGCTTGTCTGTGCTGCCTCTATCTGGTGAGCTGTGATCGATCTAAATACAAATATTTTATTTCATCTTGGATTTTCTAATATTGCAAGGAGAGATCAGGCAGCACAGATCATTGGCCAGTACTGGCCAGGCAGTGTTTCTCAGAAACTATAAGAGATGGTAGCACATACTTTCCATCAGCATTTTCTTGTAGCTACTAACATATGTTGAAAAATATAGTTAACTTTACTCTTGCATTACATGCCAAGGCTGTTGGAAGTTATTTTCTGCTGGATGTGATCTGTGCCACTTAAAATCAAAGTCATAATACGATGGACAATTTGGTTAAGCAGTTTTATAAACACAATTTCATTTGATACACCTACACTATATTATAATGTAATTGGATAGATAAAAAATCTACTCACCATGCAGTGGCAAGAGAACACACACATATAAAAAGGGTTTTACTTATGCAAGCTTTCGGAGACAGAGGCCTCTTCTTCCAGCAGAAGGATTGAAGCAGAAGGAAGAGAGGTGAACAGAAAGGAACTAGAGAGGCCTAGAAAAAGGGGTACAGTTCAGAAAAGTCATCCAGAACTCCGGCTCAGGGGAGACTTACCGGACAGGATGACAAGGAAAGAGTGATTGTTGGGGACTGCACTGGACAAGATTTGAAAATGTGAGAGCTTAAAGGTGGAAGACAGGGTGATATTTGAGACATGGATTACTGCTAAAACAGCATGCACAAGTTAATAAGAGTGAAAAGCTAAGAGCATTGTATGTAACAGAAGTGGGAAGGAGATTGCAAAAAACAGATTGTTTATAGTGTTTATACAACCATACTAACCAGTCCAGGAGGTCCTGACTGTCCTCTTGGGCCTGCTATACCACGCACCAAGTTATCATCGAGTGAGATTGTATTTGGAATGTAATTACTTTCACCAGGTGGGCCAGGTGGCCCTGGAGGCCCTGGGGGGCCTGATGGACCTAGAAATCCTGGAAGCCCTGGAGTTCCAGGAGGTCCAGGCAATCCCTGTGGACCCTACAATAACAAATCCTCCACTGTACAGCTTCTATCACATGTTAAAGGTTTATTAACAATGGTACACTTGAATGTTGTAGTGATCATTCATGTAAATATAAATAAAGGAGTTATAGAAATGCAAATTTTAATAATTTCAACATCTGTACCAAATTAAAATTTTGACCTGGACAGAAACATCAAATTGTGCCTTTGATTACTGTAAGAAAGTACCTGCTAATGGAACTATCTGATCAAGTATCATGACATCAACCTGCTTTTCTCTGTTAGAAAATACTTAATTTAGGACTCACAACTAATTCCCAGCCCCTAAACTGTTTTACACATAGCAGTTTGAGTGGGAAGTCCTGTATCTGTCTATAATTGGGAAATTTCTACCCAGTGGAAATGTTGTTATTGAGTCCAAACATACAGCTGTCATTAGAAAACATATTACTACAAATATGGTTGAAATTTTCAGTTCAGCACTCTCAAATCTAAATGCAAATAACATGCCATATTGACAAGACATGTGTATAGTTGCCAAAAGTAGACAATAATTTCAAATCAGAAAAACATAAAATCTGAAAGAGTCTTTCAAACATAGGCTGATTTTAACATTAACTTTTCTATTTTATATGTTACCTGTTGCAGTAAAGACTTCTTTCATACCAATGGAATTCTTATGTCATGAAATAGTAACTGTCTTAAGCTTACCATTGCACCTGGTAAACCCCTAGGACCAACTGGTCCCTGTAGACCATCATCACCCTTGTCTCCTTTGAATCCTGGTTTCCCCATGATACCTGGAAGCCCATGTTTTCCAGGTGGTCCCTGTTGCCACAAAAATTGGCATCATTACAAACAGCACATTTAACACATTATAAAATCTGAATCACTTTTTGTTCATAAGAGTACAATAAAAGTAAGCTTGCTGGTGGCATCAAAATTTTGAAAGAGATGTACAAATGTAAGACAGCTAAAAAACTTGAATATACATCTAACAGGAGCTTTTAAAGAGTTGTTCTTTTCCATGTTTCTGAAAACTGCATCTCCCTTGATTACAGCTACATTATTAACAAAACACAACATGTACTTGAACACCACAGACTTCATCCTGTAACAGGAAATCATCCTTCAAGTATTTTTCTAGGTTATATTGTTAATTATGAATAGGTCCCCAGAAAATTAAGCACAGTGTTCTATTGAGGCTTGACATAATAACAATAGTAGCAATAATTCTAAAACAAGCATGAAAAGTGATGTTAATTGTGAAATCTAGAAGCACTGCAACCAAAATACAGCAAAAAAATGGAAACAGATTACCCACATAGGAATACTTCATTTATGACTTACAACTGACCCCATAGAATGTAAGACAGTTTGTTGATGCATTAATGCTTCATCTGGACGCATTACTCACAATTAAAAAGAGGTGTATGTAGATACACTACCTTGAAATTTGTTAGCAGGTGGAGAAATTTTACTGAATGAAATCAGAAATTTATTCACCTGAAGAATTCATATAAATATGCTTTTGCAACAGTAATTCCAATCTATAAATGAAAGCAAGAAACCTGAATGACATGTTCCCAATTTAATTCCACTCTGCATGTTCTGTAGAAGTGCCTCATCTTTTAGATGCTATTTACTAGAGCTTGCCCAAAATGCAAGCTATCATCTATTGACAGAAGAGAGTTCAAGTGAATCCTGTTTTCAGGAAGGGCATATGGCTGATATGCAATATTATAGACCTATAGTGTTGGTATTAGTTTAGTTTATAAACTGGAGGCAGACTTACTTGCAAAGTGTGAAAGAGTGTTAATTCTAATGGGAAACACTACATGAAAAACGACAAGTATATTTTAGCCTACTTTTTTTTAAAATTATTCTCAGCAGATTTTACAACAAGCACTAAGAAATACTAGTACTCCCTATGCAAATATCACACTGTGCTGTAGTGATCAAAATCACAGACATAATGGAAGGAGTGAAAGTAACCACTCACAGTATTAATTGAGACACTGATTAGTCAGTGGGCACATAAACTAGACTGCAAATGTTGTGTGCTTTCTATCAACCCTCCCTCTCCCGTCCACCTCTTTTCTCCTCTCACCCACTCGCCTAACAAATCCGCAGTGCCAGGAGAATGGACATTGTTCTCAAAGCCTATCTATATTTTCAGTCTTGTTTATGTGCCTGCTATTTTGTTTCATTTCCCATACTCAGTTTTCACAAAAAAACTCGTACATTTAGGAAAGATATATTTACAGCTTATCAGCTTATGATTAAAATACTGCTATGCAATGTGAATTGTCTGAAACTCTGTATTCCACTAATTTACAAATTGAAATTGTGTGAAACAGTGTCATTAAAGCCACTATACTCAAAGATCTAGCAACTAGAGAGCTCTCTCTCATACATCATATACCAATTATCGCAACTGGTTTAACTATTCAATTTAAGTGACTCAAGGTTTTGTTTGCAGCAACAGTGAAGAAGTCACAAGGTGAGACATAAAAATACATTGGAATTTATTTACAATTTACACGTTTTTACCATGATAAACTGTGTATGCCCTTTCATTGGTAGTTTAGAAGATCAATCCAAAAAATGAAATATGATGTACATTCTGAAGTTTTGTTTCTATGTTGTGCAAATTTTTTTTTTAAAAACCTTAAATCAAAAAAACCATTCCATGAACTCACAGTGGGCAAAATCTCAATGAGAAGAAAAAATTGCATCTTGCCACAATTCCCAGGGATACCCCAGATTAAGACATATATTCAGTTCCCATGCATCTTTAACAACTGAGAAGCATTACTGGGTCATCTAATCTTAAATAAATTAAGCCACAATTGTTGCAAATTAAGCCACAATTGTTGCAGATGACATCACAATTGTGCACAAAAAGTTCTCTTTATACTATTTGATTTCATAGCACACAGTGGTAAATGAGAAGGATGGGCAACTGTGCTTGTATATAAGAATACATACAAAAACTTCTGAAGGATATTTAACAGTTACTTTTAATATTATCTTCCAGTCATTGTTAGGACAAGATGTATAATTTTTTTCAGCATGCTGAACATGGTGGTTCAGTCTCCAAAACTATGGTGATTGTTTGGAAACTAATAATGGCAATTGTTTCTTCAATGAAGGCCATTTTCAAGTGGAAGTACAAAGAAAACATTAATATACAACTTATATTTTCATGAGAAAAAATATTACTTTATCCTACTACTTACTGGCGGTCCTTCTGCTCCTTTTTGTCCTCTTTCTCCTTTTCCTCCAGGTAGCCCCTAAAAGATAAAGAAACGCTTTTTTTAAAACATGAGTACTGGAAAGGTTAAATGATGCCATTACTTGTAAGTTGCAACTCAAAACAGTTGAGCTACAGTGATCAATATGATACAATTACTACCTCAACTTCATTATGAACTATCAAACTAAAGTCAACAGTCAAAAACCATAAACGAGGCAAACCATGTGTAAACACTGATAGTGCAGCTAAAACTGTACTGGTAATAAAGCTAAACTCATTAATACAAGAATGATGTAAGCAGTAAATACATTTTGAAATTTTGTTTGTATATAATGATAATATTTGTTTTCAGGAGGCTTTGAAAATCTATGGTTTCTATTTCTTTTGAACAGAGATTGCATTATAGAAATTACAGACCTGTACCTACATTCACAGCTTTTATTTCACACTGTTTACTTATAACCATTGCAGCCATCATTTTGACCGCTTAATGTCTCTTTACGCAGCTATGTCATCTGACACCAATTGCACAACATGTGACAATGATGTGATGCTATAATGCAGTGGTCGCTTCTGCCTGTTAATCTATAAGTTGACTCATTGCCCATCCATCAAGACTCTCCTTCATGATGGAATTTATGGAAGATGTTTGTGAATGAATGAATCCCTGCATTTTGAAGCTCTTCATCTGATTGACCGGATATATCTAAAGTGCTTTGTTGTGTATTAGTCATTATGCAGATATGGGAATAGTTTATAAGTTGTCACACATGGAAATGCTGGAGTATTTAGAACACATGCAGTGAGTTTCAGATTAAGAATTTGAAGGTAGTGAAACTGATAGACAAGTAGAAACTAGTAGTGATGAGTGTACTCCACATAGTGAAAGTAATTGCAGTGAATCCGCAGAAGTTGCACCAGTGGCTATCACAGCAGCAAGAGAAACTCTTCAATATTTGATACAACAGAGGAAGATACGGAAGAAAAAGAAGTAGATGTCAGTTACCTTCACTGTTTTTTGTAGGCATGTTTGGGATTTTGAGAAGATGGGACAGAATGGAAGATTTCTGATTGTATTTTAATTCATCTAGAACGTTAAAAGATCAAAATGTTTTACATCAGACAGCAGGACCAATGTAACTCATGAAGAGAAATATCAAAATTCATAATGCTGCTAGTTCTTGGGGGGCTGTTTCTAGATGACAAAATGCAAAAACATATACAATTGTACACAGAGAAAGTAGTGCACAGGCAACTTGAAAATAATAGATGGTGTATTTCTCATTCTGAAAGAGGTGCATTCATTGTAGTTTTGTATGCTCTCTCTCTCTTTTTTTTTTTTTTTTTTTTTTTTCTTTTTTTTTTTTTTTTTTTTTTTTCACCACGGGATTGGAAAATGGATATTTGTTAGGATACTGGGGATCAAAGTTCTTTTGTCATACAATATAGAGATATGCTAAACTTAGAGAAATTAGGAAATTTTTGTGCTTTGATACTAGCAAAAAGGTCAATAATACTCTAAAGTGACAAGTTTGTTTAGGTATCAGTGATTTGGAATTGTTTCTCTGAAAACTGTTCCCTGCTTTACAGTCTGAAATTAAAGATCTCAATTGAACTGCTATTTCTTGCTAAGTCCTAATGGCTAGTAAGTAAAATTAATTTGGCAGCAGATGTGGGCATAAAATATCGCTTCAATGGATTTTCATATCTGGGAAACAATGAACATCAACCACAGAATCGAACTTTTTCCAGATATGGGTGTGTAAATAAAGTTTCAAGACTGGTCTCAGAACACAAATTTATTGAATACTTTCATACATCGGACTAAAATTCTTCAAAACAGGTGCCTTGAGAATCCACACACCACTACCAACGAGATTTCCACTGCTGATAAGCTCCCTGGAACTCCTTAAGCGGAATGCTGTTGAAAATCATCGTCAAAGCCTTTTGAACCACTGTGACGCTGTCAACTGCTTTCCTTTCAGGTCTCTCTTCATCCAGTGGATGGGGGTGAGGTCAGGACTATAGGGTGACAGCGGCAGTGTAGCCATGTTGAACCGGGTCAAAACTCCAGTGACGGCGAAGCAGGAGTGAATGGTCACATTGTCATGGTGGAGCACCCAATTGTCTTTCTTCTTCAGGCAGAATGGGCGTACTTGATCCCTCAAACGGTGAACCACACTAGTATAATACTGATTACTGACAGTCTGTCCAGCAGGCACAAACGCTTGTGGATCATCTCTTTTGTGTCAAAGAAAGCAATGAGCATGCTTTTCACACATGACTTGCTCATGCAGGCTTTTTTGGCTTTGGTGATGTGGAGGTGTGCCACTCCAAGCTTTGCCTCTTTGACTCTGGATCATATTCGAAGAGCCAGATCTCGTCACCAGTGACCACTTTATTCAAAAAATCAGGTTCGGTTTGTAAATGTTCAAGCATTTCCTGCGAAACAGCCAGGTGCCTCTCCTTCTGTTCATCTGAGAGCACTTTAGCGACAAATTTTGTGCACACTTTTCTCATCATTAGATCTTCTGTCACTAGCTGAAACACAGTTTGGTGATTCAAACCCACTTCATCTGCAATCATTCTGATGCTGAGACGTCGGTCACTGTTTAAAACTTGATGCACTTTGGCCAGTTTTTCGTCAGTTCAGCTCATTGAAGGTCTTCCCGAGCTTTTATCATCCTCCAAGTCTTCGCAGCCACCTTTGAACCTCTTGTGCCACATGAAAACAATGGCACGTGACATGGCATATTCTTTATAGCCCTCTTGAATCATTTCAAATGTTTCCATACTGGTCTTGTGCAGTTTCACACAAAATTTGATTGGACACCACTGCTCCAAAAGGTGCTGCATTTTGGACTCTCCAATTTCTCGACGACGTCTCAAAACTGACACTCCCTGCATTCACAATGTTTTCACTCCAGCATTTTTCCGGCAAATGCTGATGCCTGGCTTGCTTACCCAACACCAACCACTACATGGTGCAGGTGGTGAGACTGGTCTGCGCGCACACTGCTACTCAAGAAAAAAATCAGTCTTGAAACCTTATTTACACATCCTGTATGTTATCGTGAAACTTATAGCATCATACCATAGAGATGGAAGGACTTTTATTTTTTCATATCTTTGTACATGGCTGAAATATTGAAGTGCAGGTATAAGCCTGGTGGGCAAAGTGAATCATTTGACAAGTGCGATACAAACGCCAGCACAAATGCCAAACATCATTTGTCACAGACAGGAACAACAAAAGGACTGCTATACATTTTAGCTTTTGGCCAAGAGGCTGTCTTCTGGTGTAGAAAGCACACACACATTCACACAAGTACAACTCTCACACAATGACCACTGTTTGTGGCCACTGCTGACCTCAGTAGGACACTGTTTGCTTCATCAAGTTATAGTAACAAAAACTTGTTATTTACTTTTAGTCCACTGAGAGACACTGACTGACCTTCTCTCCTTCTTCACCTGGTGCTCCTTCACGACCTGGCAAACCCTGTGGTCCTGGTGGTCCCATTGGACCAGATTCTCCTGGGCTGCCTCTCTCCCCTTTCTCACCATCCTCTCCTGGAGGCCCAGGAGGACCTGGAGGGCCAGCAACCCCAGGATCACCTGCAGCAGCAGCAGTGCCTGGCTGACCTGGTTCTCCAGGCACACCCGGATCACCTTTTGGGCCTGGGGCACCAGGTATTCCTGGGGTCCCAGCTGGGCCCTGAAAGTAAGATCAGTTCTTCAGAGGAAATATATATGTTACTTTCCTTCCCTAATATGTTACATTTTGTTAGCCAAAGGAGAGAGATACATACGCAACAATAGGAATCCTCTGTGTAATTACAATAAAAATTACAAATATTGCAGTGTGCGTAAATTTTTGTAAAAGCAAACTACAACCTGAAATAGGATAGATTGCTGATGACCACATAAAGGAGGCACTTAGTGGAGAATGGTACATTTAAAAGTATATTTACAAGTAGACTAACCTACCAGAGAGCCTCCTTCAGATATAGAAAAACATACAGGCCACATTCATACACACACAGTTCACACATATATGGCCACTGTCATCTCTGGGCACAAAGACCTGGCTGTGGTAAGCAGCAGTCTCTGCTGAGGTGATGTGCTGTAATGCTGCCTATGAGAGAGTGTAGGGGTGTTGCAGGGATAAGATGGTAGGCTGCTAGGTGCAGCAGCACAGCATCAGGAGTCTGCTGGGGGGGGGGGGGGAGCTGGGGGGGGGGGGGGCTGGAGAGTACAGAATCAGAGAAGGAGAAAGGACTATCCAAATGTGCTGTGGGATGGAAGGCTTGTGTGAGACTGGAAATGGAAGGCTTTTGTGAGACTGGAGTTGGAGCACCTGGGCATAGGGACTAACGAAGATTGATGCCAGAGGGGTTATGGGCATGCAGGGTATGTTGTAGGGACAATTCACATCTCCGTAATTCAGAAATACTGATTTTGGTGGGGAAAATCCAGATGGCACAGCCCGTGAAGAAGTCACTGAACACAAGCACACTATGTGGGGCAACATGCTCAACAACTGGGTGATACAGCTGTCTACGGGCCACAATTCAGGGGTAACCATTTGTGTGGACACAGCTTGTTCAAGGTCATACTCACATAAAATCTTGCACATGGCTGCAACTAAGTTGGTAGAAAACACGGCTGTTTTCAGAAGTGGTCTTGCCTTTTTTGGGTTAGGGGATGCCTATGACAGGATTGGACTGGGTGGTAGTGGGAGGTCTTCTTACATCCAGATATATTACATAGATTTTATCCATGAGGTGAAGGGTTGGGAGGTGATGTGGAATTACAGATGGACAAGAATATTGTATAGGTTGGGTGGGTGGAGGAATACCACTGTGGGAGAGGTGGAGAGGGTAGTGTATGTGTGTGTGTATAGGGGGGGGGGGTGTATTCCTCATTTCACAGTTTGACAAGAGCTAGTCAAAATCCTGGCAGAGAATGTGATTCAGTTGTTCCAGTTCTGTTTGATAATTGGGTGTATGGGGGATGGTAGGTGACTGGGAATACAAGGTGTGAGAAATCTGTTTCTGGATAATGAAGAGAGGGTAATTTCGGTCTTTGAAAGCTTCAGCAAAAGCCCATGGCATATTTGGAGAAGGTCTGCTCATCACTGTAGATGCCATGACTAGGGGTGGCTAGGTTGTAGGGAATGGACTTCTTCGAGTGGAATGGGTGGAAGATGTTGAAATGAAATTATTGTTGGTAATTATTAGGTCTGATGTAGACAGAGTACTGATGGAGCCATCTATGAAGTGGAAGTTGACATGGACAGATGTGGTTTATTGTGCTGAGGAGAACCAGGTGAAGTGAATGAGGGAGAAGGTGTTGAGATGCTGCTGGAATGTGGAAAAGGTGCCTTCACCATTAGTCCAGATCATGACAGTCTCATCAATACCTATGGCCCATCCTTTCCAGCCACCCACGATCTCAAACCCTTCACCTTGTTCAGATGACATCTTCATGATCTGAAATGAAGGTGAGGACATCTTACCCACATGGCTCTTGGGTCATCTAGAGGAATCCTTCCTATCCACCTACAGTCCAAACCCCTACAAGTGTGCAGAGAAACATACTAATTATCATTCAGTAACTTAGAGCTGAAAAAGCAGAATTAACAGTATTAAAATACATACCGGAAAGCCAATGAGCCCACGAACTCCTTGGATACCAGGTGGGCCTATTAATCCAGGTTCACCTTTATCACCTGCTCGTCCAGGGGGACCTTCTCTACCAGTTTCTCCTCTTGCTCCATCAATTCCAGGCCTCCCTCGTTCACCTCTGTCTCCTGAATGAATAAAACAGAAAATATGTAGATGTGTTACACTATGGACCTCTTATACAAGCTACTAATTCTGGAAAGAGAACAATGTGATTGGAAATGAGGCTTTATGAAAGGAGAGGGAGAGGGAGGGGGCAGTGGGAGAGGAGGAGGAGGAACTATATTTCATAAGAGTAACAGAGAAAATGATTTTGACAAACTCTTTGCCTAGGACAAACACTGTATTTTGGGAGTTCAAATGATACTCTAAACACAGTCAAGAAGATATTATAAACCTTGTTATATTATCTTCTTGACACTAATGTGACAATGCACACAATGAATGGGAAACATGAAATTTGCCTCAAAAGACCTAAAAGCAAAAAGATAGAAAGTCATCAACCTTAAAATTCAGTTCATCAAAAACAAAAACAAATCAGAAAAATTGGAAAATCTTCTCTAGGATGCGGAAGGGAAGTTTCTATTGAGTACCTATCAAAGGGAAAAGTAATAACTGACAAAAGATATAGTACAAGACTTCTACATTGCCTAGATGAAAAAGAAAATGAGAAGAAATTTTAATTACACAAGAGAAAAGAAACATCTTTTGTCAGGAAAATGAATATCACTTCAACAATTAAAAAAAAGACCTGAAATAACATCTTTTTGAATATCCACTCTATTTCAACAAAATCTGTGGCTGGAAAATGTGTTGAGTCACGTGAAGAGATTTGACAGTCTTATATAGGTATTTAAACAATGGAAAATCTGGGATGAAATAACAATATGAAAAGGATAGATTGATACTCACCACATATAGGAGGTGTTGAATGACAGAGAGGTACTAGCCGTGTGTGTGTGTGTGTGTGTGTGTGTGTGTGTGTGTGTGTGTGTGTGTTATGCATGCATGAAAGTGTGTGTGTTTTGTTTTGCCTATGTGTGATGGAGGACTTAGTATGACAACTAACAATGTCTAGCATTCTTTTTTCAATGTGCTGTCTACTACTAAACTACTCCTCTCTTTTCACATTGTTGTAAGATGGATATTTTTCGTACATGCCAGATTCATACTTCATGGATGAAACATATATCACAGGGGGGGGGGGGGGGGGGACAAAGTGCATTGACCAAAAAGAGGATGATGTAACAAATAAAGTCTTTCACTACCATGATGAGAACCATTCACTTTGCCCTCATAACAGAAGTCTCTCTCAAGCACAGTGAATGTTATTGTAAAACAAAGAAAACAATAAATCCAGTCTTAATCCCCATTTTCACCATTCAACTAACCCACATTGCTGACAGTGCTCTTTTGGAAAAGTTTATAAATCTGTGTTCTCTCAGGGTATCACAGCATGATTGTTTAATGAAGCGCATTCAGATGCAATGTTGATTCCATTTTTAAGCATGATACTTAGATGACTAAGTAGGCTGTTGAGACCTCATACAGAAACATGGAATCAATAACTGGGCTGATCACTCATGACAATCCACTGTTCCACACTGGTGCAAATCTGCAAGGGTGCTGCCACCTTGTTTCAGTGATTCCCAGCATGTTGTTCATATGGCAGGGACAGCAGCCCCCATCTGATAATAGCTCTAGGACACCACAAAAAATAACAAACTTTGTCAAAGTTTTGTACTTTTTATTCAACTTTTCCAGTTATTTATTGAATGGACCTTGTCTATAGGGAACACAAGCAGTCATTTCACACTTCCTAAGGCACTCCAGGCAATAACCTTGTCTCTGATGCACACTCATCTACATCTATATCCATACTCCGATGGAGGGTACCTTGAGTACCTCTATCAGTTCTCCCTTCTATTCCAGTCTTGTATTGTTTGTGTAAAGAAAGATTGTCGGTATGCCTCTGTGTGGGCTCTAATCTCTCTGATTTTATCCTCATGGTCTCTTCGCGAGATATATGTAGGAGGGAGCAATATACTGCTTGACTCCTCAGTTAAGGTATGTTCTTGAAACTTCAACAAAAGTCTGTACCAAGCTACTGAGCGTCTCTCTTGCAGAGCCTTCCACTGGAGTTTATCTGTCATCTCCGTAACGCTTTCACCATTACTAAATGATCCTGTAACGAAGCGTGCTGCTTTCCATTGGAGCTTCTCTATCTCTTCTATCAACCTGGATCCTGCACCAGTGAGCAGTATTCAAGCAATGGGCGAACAAGTGTACTGTAACCTACTTCCTTTGTTTTCGGACTGCATTTCCTTAGGTTTCTTCCAATGAATCTCAGTCTGGCATCTGCTTTACTGACAATTAATTTTATATGGTCATTCCATTTTAAATCACTCCTAATGCCTACTCCCAGATAATTTGTGGAATTAACTGCTTCCAGTTGCTGACCTGCTATATTGTAGCTAAATGATAAATGATCTTTCTTTCTATGTATTTGCAGCACATTACACTTGTCTACATTGATATTCAATGGCCATTCCCTGCACCATGCATCAATTCGTTGCAGATCCTCCTGCAGTTCAGTACAATTTTCCGTTGTTACAACCTCTCGATATACAACAGCATCATCCGCAAAAAGCCTCAGTGAACTTTCGACGCTATCCACGAGGTCATTTATATATATGGTGAACAGCAATGGTCCTACGACACTCTCCTGCGGCACACCTGAAATCACTCTTACTTCAGAAGACTTCTCTCCATTGAGAGTGACTTGCTGCGTTCTGTAATCTAGGACTTTTCAATCCATTCACACAACTGGTCTGATAGTCCACATACTCTTACTTTGTTCATTAAACAACTGTGGGGAACTGTATCAAATGCCTTGCGGAAGTCAAGAAACACGGCATCTACCTGGGAACCCATGTCTATGGCCTTCTGAGTCTCGTGGATGAATAGCGTGAGCTGGGTTTCACACGATCGTCTTTTTTGAAACCCATGCTGATTCCTACAGAGTAGATTTCTAGTCTCCAGAAAAGCCATTATACTCAAACATAATATGTGCTCCAAAATTCTACAACTGATCGACGTTAGAGATATAGGTCTATAGTTCTGCGCATCTGTTCAACGTCCCCTCTTGAAAATGGGGATGACCTGTGCCCTTTTCCAATCTTTTGGAATGCTATGCTCTTCTAGAGACCTACGGTACACCGCTGCAAGAAGGGGGGGCAAGTTCCTTCGCGTACTCTGTGTAAAATCGAACTGGTATCCCATCAGGTCTAGCGGCCTTTCCTCTTTTGAGTGATTTTAATTGTTTTTCTATCCCTTTGTCACCTATTTTGATATTTACCATTTTGCCATCTGTGTGACGATCTCGAGAAGGAACTACAGTGCAGTCTTCCTCTGTGAAACAGCTTTGGAAAAAGACATTTAGTATTTCGGCATTTAGTCTGTTATCCTCTGTTTCAGTACCATTTTGGTCACAGAGTGTCTGGACATTTTGTTTTGATCCACCTACCGCTTTGACATAAGACCAAAATTTCTTAGGATTTTCTGCCAAGTCAGTACATAGAACTTTACTTTCAAATTCGTTGAACGCCTCTCGCATAGCCCTCCTCACACTACATTTCGCTTCGTGTAATTTTTGTTTGTCTAGAAGCCTTTGGCTATGTTTATGTTTGCTGTGGAGTTCCCTTTGCTCCTTTAGCAGTTTTCTAACTCGGTTGTTGTACCACAGTGGCTCTTTTCCGTCTCTTACAATCTTGCTTGGCACATACTCATCTAATGCATATTGTACGATGGTTTTGAACTTTTTCCACTGATACTCAGCACTATGTGTACTTGAGATAAAACTTTTGTGTTGAGCTCTGGGACTCACTGTCTAGGACAACGTACTGGGTTCTATTACCCAAGAAGTTTTTGAGCCAATCATATTCCTGTGAACCAAGCACATATGCTTGGAGTTTCATTACTTCCACGGTGTGGCGCTGAGACAAATGCTTTCCAGAAATCTGGGAATATGGATTCTGCCTGTTGCCCTTCTTTCATGGTTCACAGGTTATCACGCAAGGAAAGGGCAAGCTGAGTTTCACTTGAGTGATGCATTCTAAATCCATGATGATTTGTGGATGGAAGCTTTTCTGTCCCAAGAAAATTTATTATATTAAGTTAGAATATGCTCAAGAATTCTGCAGCCAATGCTATTACCCTTCTTATATACAGGAATCACCCACACTTGTTTCAAATCACTTGGGACTTATCACTGGGTGAGAGATTCATGATAAATGCAAGCTAAGGAAAAGGTCAAAGCCCACTGAACTGGGATCCCACCTGGAGTTAACAACTTATTTGTTTAAATTATTTCAGTTGCTTCTCATCAACAGTGATGCTCTTATTTCTATATCCCCCACACGGGAGTCCGTGTGAAGGTCAAATGATTCAATGTCTCTATGATGTACCTGCTTGAATGATTTTTTTAAACACGAAATTTATATTATTGTCTTTACCTTGGGTGTCTTCTACTGCAACATCAAACTGGTTGACAAGTGACTGAACAGCAACATTCAAGGTGCTTAGTGAGTTTAACATAGGACCAGTATTTTCTTGGGTTCTCGGCAACATCTTGCACTACCATATAATAGCTGAAGTTACTGAAGCTTCGTGCATTGATCTTTTTATAACTGTATGAATTTCTACTAGATTCTCCCATCAAAATTTCAAAATTCTTTTTTGAATCGAGCATGCAGCAATCTCTGCTTCATAAATAAGAACAGTTGGCAGCCTTGTGTTGCAATACTTTTATTTTATTTCCTCAATTATCAGTTTTGAGAGAGTCTGGTTGTGATCTTAGAATCTTCCAGAAATAATATTACTGTGCACAATTTGCACAAACATAAAGAGAGCATACTCTACTTATAAAACAAAGGTGTCACATTGGCTTGTTAAATACATAAAACAGAGTAAATAATAGATCCATCAACAGTGTGCCCCGGAATGGAGGTGAGTTCATCAATGGAGCTGTTATAGCTACAGCACATCAGGATGTGCCCTTACTTGGCACATACTTCTCCAGAGTGCAATATGTAATCAGTATAACTTTTCCCATAATATTTCCACATCCTTCACTTTGGAACTAAATGATGTCCATTCATTGTTTAAGAGAGTAGTTTGTTAAAACTGCTTATCTGCTCTTTCCATCATAAAAACTCTCCTGGTCTTCTTTTCACTAAATTGTGTCTGTTGACTCTATAATGATGTCATGATCACTAATTCTTGTCTCTGTAATGACACTGCACATAAGGTCAGGCATGTCTGTAGATACAAGGCCTAAAATATTTCCAGCATGCATGGGTTGTCGAACTAGTTGCTCCAGACCATTTCTGGAAAATGGGTTCAGAACTACATCGCAAGACTGTCTCTCCATGCCACCTGCACTGAATCCATATATGTCCCCATTTATACTCAGTAGGATAAAGTCACCCCCAACTAATATTATATGGTTCCATGAAAGTGGGTGTACATTTCCTTGAATGATCCAATAAATCAATCAAAAGTACACCTTTGGACACTCAGTGTATATGCAAAACGTGAGCCTTTCTGGTCTCCATTAAACAAGTCTCTCTGTGCCAGATTTGGGGAATATCACAAATGTCTGAGAACAGTTATGCAGGACTTATTCAAAAACATGCACACACCGTAGCTCATAATTTTGGTCAAAAACAATGGATGAACAGTAGAAAATTATCCATAACAGACTAATAGAATGCAATTTTGACAAAATTACAAATTTTCTGTGGATGAAGCAATTGCTATTGGAAAAAGCGAATATCATTGTCTTGATCTTGGAATTCTGGAGGTTACCCTTTTAAAGATGTGGGAAGTGGCAAATACAACATTTTCCTTCTCAGTTACTCCATCAACCATGTTGAGATAGTTGCCAGCTTGATGCTGTCTGTTGTTATGCTTCTTGAGGCAGCTGAAGGGATAGAAAAGGAAAGGGAAAACTAATTGATTGCCAGGATTGAACTAGGCTTAAAGGCAGCAGAAGAGAAGTTGCAGAGCAGTCTAATTAATGTTGCAGATGTCACAAGAGAGATGCCAACAGCAAGCAGTCAGGTACAGTTGGGCGGGATAGATAGCAGTAATACGTATCAACCATTTGCTACCAGCCCTTCAGATGGAGAAGAAAGGAATTACATAATACAACAGGCACTGCCAATGTCGATACCAGTTGCCCAAACATATCCGGAGCATAATCATATGCATTCAAACAATACCACTGTGTCAAAAGACAATACTGCATTTTTGTTTACTTTATTAGTAGACAAGGGTCTGCTCCATAACAGGCAGATTCTGTTTTTTTTTCAACAGAGAGTAAGAGAACAAACCCCATAGGGTTTATCAGAGCTTTTTGCAATGTGTTACCTGCAACTGGCAGGACCACAGAAGTCCCAGTTTGTTATTGGGTACACACAGGGTGATGTTTTACTGTTGGAAGCAGATATGGCTGAGAGATGCCATACCAAGAGCAATTTGAACTGACATTCTTGGACAAATATTGGTCCACAGCAGTCCACGAGAGGCTACACTGAGAGGTTTTCAACCCATCACCATTCAGTAATAAACATGGGGGACTGAGAAAGTATTTCGAAAAATACTTTAACAAAACTCAGTTTCCCACGTGCACCTATAAAAGATACTGAAAAGTTGCCTACCAGCCCATATCAGCGAAAGCTGATGACTGCACCTGGAAATGATATAGAATATTTCTTATATGTACTCAACTGGATTGACCTAATACATGATGAGGGGCCATCACAACCACAGAACATTAATATACAGTGTGTGCCTCTGCAAAATAGTCAACAGCAACATGGCAACCAGCCCGGTTGGCACCGGTAAGCCCTGTGCAACAACAATAATACAAGAAATAATTGTGGTAACAGGGGAAACCAAAAGTACAAATGAGGTTTCAGGGGAAGTCACAAGCAGAATTACAATAGACTGGCCTGTACTGGACAGAGGGATGTGGTTAACAAGTTCACAACACACCCCTAGTGGGTGTCAATAACCAGCACAGCAATTCAATTGGCAGGAACCAACACAAATAGACCACCCATCAATCCTCTACTTGGGAATTATGATCAATGGAATAATAATTAAATATCCAGTGGGGGTCAAGGTCAAGGAGCATTTTATTCCAGGGCAATAAAGGACACAAATTGGTGAGGTCAAACCCACAACGTGCAGATAGTTGAAGTTACTCACAATGAAGAGGCTAACCTACCAACAAATCAGGAAAACTCCAACAGGCCATGATAAGCCCCATCCACAGACCAATAAAAGGGGTGGGAGCATGCAATTTATTTCAAATTACTTTCTCAGATGAGCAAGGGGCAGATATGGAAGAAGAACTGTGTCAGGAAGAAGCAAACAACATAAACAAAGCTAATGAGGACTCAGTGCAAACTGTAATTAATGCCCAGGTATGTGATTTAGATGTACTTGTGGTACTTGATATGGGTGTATTGACAAATGTAATATTACAAGGTCTGTTTAACAAGCTGCAAAGGCAATGTTACATACCAACTTTTCAAGTGCAGAATTGTCATATTCTGACCACAGTGGGGCACAAGTCAAAAGGAGTTGAAGTTCAGGCATTAATACCCATTATCATCAGCAATTTTCCTCAAAGTATTGTTCTGGTAGTGAAAAAACTTGTAGTAAGCTGTCTTACTGGAATCGATATCTTCAAACCGAGTACTTGTGTCAGAGTACAATTGCCATATCCAAACACACTCTCTTGATAAACAAAAAGGTGAGCAGCTGTCTGAAGAAGATATCAACCCAGAGACTGTCCAAACAAAGGTAAGTGAATCTGCTTGTTTGCCACAGGATCAGAAGGAAAGATTACAAAAAGTAATATTTCAGTATTCGTAAGTACTTAGAAGGTGCCCTAGGGTAATAAAGGATTATGAGTGTAAAATGGATGTTTACTCACACAAGACATTCTATTTTTTTTTTCACATCCAATTACTTGGGCAAAAAGAGAAACTGTGAGGAAAGAAATTGAGAGGATGATAAACTGGAAGATCATACAGCCCTCCTATTCCTGATATTGTAGCCCTATTTTAGCTGTCGCCAAACTCGATGGTAGCATCAGGCTTGTGCTTGATGTCCAAAACATAAACAAGATCATTGTTCCTGTCAGGACAAGTCCTCACAAGCTTGAAGAACATTTACTGAACTTTCACAATGTTAAATACCTCACTATAATTAATTTAAAAGTGTCTTATTGACAACTAGCATTACATCAAGGTAGTAGGAAGTACACAGCCTTTGTGTGGAGGGAGCAGGAGAAATGAATTTTGTGTTTTGCTGTTTGTCTTGAACATGAGTGCAGGTGTTTTTATTTCCGCATTGGACAAAGTTTGGGACCGGAACTCCTCAGCAGAGTCACACTCTATGTTGATGACCTTTTAGTAGCTACTCTTACATGGGAAGTACATGTGAGGCTTTTGGCACAGGTATTATACTGACTTGCAGAACACTGGGCCACAGCTAATTTAACGAAATCAGAGTTTGGAAAAGAAAAGGTCAAATTCCTGGGTCATATTATCTTGCCACATGGTATACTGCCTGATCCAGGAAAACTTGATGTGATCAAACATTTCCCACTGCCACAGAATAAAAAACAACTCAGGGCATATTTGGGTGTGGTTTCATTTTTTAGGGAATTTATTCCAGATCAGTTACTGAATAGTGACGCATTGCTGAATCTTTTGAGGAAAAACAATCCACGGATATGGATTGATCAATGTCAAGCAGCTTTTGCCTAAATAAAGGAAGCCTTGCTATGTTCAAACATACTACACTGTTCTGAAATGTCACAGGATTTTTGCTTGAGTGCACATGCATCTTCACAGGGGCTAGAAGCATGCTTATTTCATATCACTGAAGAAGAGGGGGAACCTAAGATAATCAGTTTTGCTAGTCAAACACTTTCTGAATCTGAGTGGTCATGATCCATGACAGAGCTTGAGACTCTCAGGATTATATGGTCATTTAAGAAATTTGAATACTACTGATGAGGCAAGCACATCAAGGCTACTGTGACCATCAAGCACTTTCTTTTCTTCTGACACACAAATTATTACATTGATGGTTACCCAGATGGTGCATGTAGTTGCAGGACTTCAGTTTTGAAATCATATACATCAAGGGTAAGCAAAAGGTAATCACAGATGCCTTGTCAGGGTTACCTCAAGGGCTCAATGAATTCTTAGAACTCACAGAACAGGATTCTGAAATTATGGTTCTGCTTAGGCAGGACAAGGCACAACAGCCATATTATGTAGAGATGTGTAAGAGTCTAGAGCAGTTGCAAGAGGGAGACCTGCAATGGAGAAAAGTAAGGTTGAAATTGTCTGAAAATAAGAATGAGAATTTGAAGAAATTCTATACTATATACAAGAGAGTCCCGTTTCATCACCATGCAATGAATCAAGAACAGTGGTGTGTGTGTGTGTGTGTGTGTGTGTGTGTGTGTGTGTGTGTGTTTAACAGAAAGTTACATGAACTATTTCATTTTGCACACTCACAATGTATGGGATCACTCTGGAGTTTCCAGATGCACCAAGATAAACATGTACTGCTATTTTCCCAACTTGCAGAGAAGAGTTCTCCAAGTAATTCAGAAGTGCATTACTTGCCAAAAGACAACCTATAGTGCCCACAAAACCTTTAGAATTAGTGTCCTTGGATGCTGCTGGACCCTATCGTCAGGGGAAGGGAGAAGCCAAATATGTTATTTCCTTGTATGATTGTTTCCAAAAAATATGTTAAGCTGTATGCAGTGCAGTCTGTGGCAGTGTTGTTGTTGTGGTCTTCAGTCCTGAGACTGGTTTGATGCAGCTCTCCATGCAACTCTATCCTGTGCAAGCCTCTTCATCTCCCAGTACCTACTGCAGCCTACATCCTTCTGAATCTGCTTAGTGTATTCATCTCTTGGTCTCCCTCTACAATTTTTACCCTTCGGTGACAGTAGATTCTATTATTAGGGTATTGCAGAAGATTATCTCCTGAGAGCGGAAAAGCCACAAATATTGTTAAGGGGCAATGCCTCATACCTCGTAGGCAATAGATGGACGGAATTTACTAACACAAACAAGATAAAACATGTTAGTATCCAGATTTCAGCCTGAGGCAAGCCCAATAGATGGGTTATTCAAAGAATTTAACAAATTTATACACATCTACACACACCAGAGGCACACAAAATGGGTCGAGTTTGTCTCACCATCTCAACAAATCATTAACAACTTACTACACACTTCAACTGGTTTTATATCTACTGAATTTATGTTTAAAAGGATAGAAGTTGACAAGTGAGAAAAATCATTTCCCACGATACCTATGGTAGAGATGTCACTTGAAGAAAAAAGTACACCAGGCTTTCATTACTCTGGAGGAAAAGGTTGAACAGAGGAAAAAGTTGTACGACACAAGATTATGGCGCACTGTACAATTTCAAGTAGGGTAAGAGGTATTACTATGAACACACACTAAATCTATGAAATGTGGGAAGCTCAGCCATATATGGCAGCTTTTGTACACTGGACAATTCGTGGTTACTAAAATCCCACATCCATGAGCATACAGATTAGTCTACCCTAGCAGTGGAAAGGACAAGGGACTTTATCCTCAAAAGGATCTGTAACAGTTTGTACACTAAAAGAATTGGACAAAAGTCAAACCTCACTTAAAGTATTGTACATTAACAAATGAAATATTTCAATATAATATGTATATAACAACTGTTTGCTTAGTTTTAAGAGAAAATTTTCATTTTATTTATTTATAAATTTTTAAATGGAAGCAAGGTGAATTATGGTAATTTCAGATTCTGTTTAATGTCAGAAGGCTATATGAAGCATGAAAATCTGTCAATTTGTTCTATAATATGTACATTTCTCATATACAATGTGATAATGCACTTGAGATGTAAACACATGAAATAGAATTATGAGAGGGAGAGGTTGCACAGGTGCAGTAGGAGCTAACACATAGGTCAGTGAGCTCAGTGCATGCACAGAAACAGTTCAGGCCAACACGGCACTTAGTACATTGGATGCAAAGCAAACTTGACATCTAACCACCAAATAAGCTATATTCTGGAGGTTTTAATATTAGTTAATTACTATTAAAATGAAGGAGTCTACACTATAAGGATAAAACTAATACAGTAAGGAGGTTTACAATAAAGAAGATTTACAGACACACAAATATGTGTATGAATGTGATAGTGTGAATAAGTGTGTATATATGAATATATGACAGTATGTGGAATCTTGTTAAATGAAGCAAAGAGGGGTCAGACCATGGATTAAAAAGCACAACCTACTGATATGAGCACAAAACATGAGTATTCATGATGCATTTACATGGGATCATGACTTATCTGAATGCTCTTCTACAATATTTTCCTGGCAGAACCTTCGTAGTGACTTATTTAAGTTTGTTATATAAAAATGAGTGGTATCCTAAAGATATGGATATAAGTTAAATACATTGAATTACATCACTACAGGTACTTCGACACAAGTAATATTGATAACTTATGTGACACTGCAATGTGAGAAATCTGCAATTAGTTCAGAGAAGACTAAGTAAGTAGTTTCACAAAGGTACAAAGAAGTGTGCACAAAGAGTTTACTCAATTATTCTATGGTGTGTAGACAATGAATTTCAGCAGCAGATAAAAAAATGCTTTTTCATTTCCTGTCACCATTCCTTGCAGATCAGTAGACACTTTCCTAGTGGACTTGGAGACGCAGGGCTAAGCATAATTATGATTGCTTGCGTTGGTTAATGCGTAATGAAGATTTCTTCTCTTTTGTTAGCAATCTGGACTTACAGACACATGAGTCAGACAAAATGTGAGAACAGTGGCTTATGCGTATCATCAAACTGTATAGATGTGTATGTTCTTTCCAACTTTGAAATTGAAAACAACTATTTTAACTGTTATTCTATGTAAGGTAATACTATTGCATGAACTCAGAGATTAAGGGAGCTACTTGCTCATTACAAATATGTCTGAGGCAAGCAACCTTTGAATGATCAGAGAAAATGTCATAAAATGTTGTTATATGCATCCTAAGCGTGAAAGTAAAACCTTAAAGGACACACAGTGGTACTGAAATGTTTTCTGCACAAGTTATAAATGTTGTTATAGATCTGGATGTGAATGTGTATACATTGCACCACTTATTTACCTGATGCATCAGTAACACGTAGAGATAGGCTTATGTATGTGTAGGTTAAATCAAATAATGTTGAATTATAATGCTTATTTTGTATATGTTATATGAACCATATATGTATTGACAAGACAAACAGCAAGAGGAACTATTCAATTGTCAAATGCTTGGTGTATGCTATAAAACGGTTACACTTACGTGTGTTGTAGTGAACAAAGGAGCGGGTGCTTACAATGAGCCAAATGTTTTCTGTTAATCTGTAGCAGTGAGGAATGCTAGAAGCTACAAGGGACCATATAAGGTGAAAGCATTTATGGACTTACATGAAATTTTGTGAGATACTGACATGATGCTGAATGTACAGACTGGTCTTGGACACTGAAATATATGACGCACGATGTGGTTCCAGTACCACAGGTCGGAAATGGTGGGCCTTTCCGTTGCAGCATTGGAATCTCTCAATCACGCACATGCCTATACACACTGTGGACATTTTGATGACATGAAATTCATTATTATCTAAGAACAGGTGAAAGCAAACCTAGCCATGTTGCACCAACAAGCTTATGAGGTGCATGCCCTGCAAGATGCATGTAGCAGTTCCTCCACAATGATGGAGCCATGGACTCTAGCTTTGAACATGCCCTTCATTACGGCATGGACTTGAAAAATTAAACTCTCAGAATATGTAAATAAAAATGTGAAATAACAGAGATCTGGCATGTCTAGGGTATACATTAAAATAAGACTGTCCACCAATAAAAATATTTTAAGTCCAGGGAAGGCTAAAGATACAACGTAAGTTATAACTGAAAATAAATTTTAATATGTCATGATTTTATGTAGAAAGGGCACTGCTAATGTATACTGTCATCCAGTAACTTTGGAGCACACCAGTACACAGTAGGGGGACAGTTGTATTACAACTTATGCTGGTTTACCTACATGGGTACACATTTTATTTCTTTCTGTCTATTTTTGTGCATTCATTTGCCTAAGTAGTTTACAGCAAAGATTAAATGTGGTATGCCCACAGTAGTCAAGCCTGTGAAGCTAGTGAGAAAACATGAACAACACTAAATTCCATATGTTTGTAAAATCAATTTTGTACTTTCTGTCTTTTCCTGTCAACGATATAGAGAGGATGTGGATTTCTGTTTAGTTCAATAATGACATGAACTATATTAATTCCTATGGAATGAAGTCAATGCCACTTATTAGTCCTTTATTTCACCTGATTTACCTATCTGCGCAACCAGTACCTGTAACACTTTGGAGAAGCAAGAAATTTAAGCACAGCAAGCTGGACACCGTAACATTGTCTTCAAAGAAGATGAGGAGGTAAATAATTTCAAGGCTTGAACAACTATCAACTAATAATACAATATTATATATTACACATTTTTTATGTATACTCCAGTCAGGCTTTACACCATGCTCAACAGGCAAAACACACTGAATAAGAGGGAGTCAAGATATAGGAGGGTGTCACAACACTAATTAGACCACTGATGATGAATGCAGCTCCAGTGTGGGGGTATGCAGCTCTAACACATCTGTACCACCTGCAGATCATACAGAACAAAGTCCTATGTACAACAAGTAATGCTCCACAATACACATGCACCGTGGACCTTCACAGTGAATACCACCTTGAAACTCTCATCGAGGTATTCAAAAAACTTGCCACATGACTGTACAAGAAAACAAGACACTCCAACAATCCTTTATCCTTAACCTAGGTAACTATGATCACAAACATAGGTGGAAACACAACTGGCCAAAAACACTACTACTTGGGGACAATTAAAAACTTATGGATAACACCAACAAACAAACATGACAAATGCTGATGAACCTCTGCAGCACAGCAAAATTAACTGGCACTGCCAGGTGTAAACTAGCTGACCAACCGGCAATGCAAGGAAACCATATTGCACACTAAACACAAACAAATCCAACCAAAACCCTTACACAGTGGTTGATTTATGATCACTCGGCCACTTATATGATGACCTTGGCATGTTACAGGTACAGATGCTGCAGCTGGTGCCCAGCCCAGCAATAATCGAAAGGACTGACACTCTTTATGATGACCTGACAATGGGACTGAGCATTGCACGATACCTGAAACTAGCAACCTCCTTAACCTTGAATGATCTGTCGCAGATGACAAGAAAATCACTACTGGTCTTACTACCCGATCAGACCATCACAGAGGTTTATCTCCCTTGGCATTTGCCTTGGCACTGCACAGCCAACATCATGGCCCCACATCCCATGAAGTCATCAAGTAGTAACTAACCAATACGGAGGTGACAGTAGATCTTTCGAAATAGTCGCCACATGGGTGTGGGCATGGAGGGGCTCGACCCTTTAAAGAGAACAAAGCTCCCACGCGAACTTACTACTGTTGCATCTCTTGTGTGATGCCAGCAAACTTCTGTTGTAATTATTATTCTTAAAATTAAATATGCTGATTTAAGTGAATTTATTGAAGGGAAGAATATGATGGTCTAGCAGCTTAGAATGAACACAAAAAAATTGTGACACTCATTGGATGCTCTAGTGTTTTCATCATTAACACCTATGAGATGTTGACAGATTATGGCCAAACTGCAACTAAATAACAAGGTATATTTCTTCATAATATTCAGTTTACAGTGGTTCCAAAAATCACAACAAATTAGAAAAATCTAAGTCATGGATTTTCAGCTCATCATTTCACATGATTAACAGCTAGACTACATGCTGTATACAGTGACTGTTAATGTCACCCTCTTTGCTTAAACTCTTCTCAAATTTTTTGGTGACTACTGGAACAAGGAGGAGTTGGAACAGACTGTTTCAAAGCCTAGATTGAAGACACTACTGACCATGAAAGAAAAGCCAGCTACTGCATTCTGGACCTCCAAATGAAATCACTAATGGGAAATATAGCTGTGTTGTAGGAATTCTGCGTGTTCCAACTGATCTGCTGGAACAATGGTTTATTAAACCTGCCACACGTTTTCAATGGCAGTTGTTAGTTCTCACACTCAGTAAATCACCATATGTGTGGACAATGCTATTGCTGCTCTACTTACATGTCTTTATAACTTTTTTAAAAAAAAATGAAAATCAGAAAAAAGTACTAACACATATACTTATTAGAGGCATCTTGATTTAAAATGAAATGAAAAAGTTGGCAAAATAATACTCTGTAATTATGAGTATGGACAATACAAAGTGAATGACCATCAACATTAATACTTATGAGTAATGAACCAAAATACTACTGAGCACAAGGAATTTGTATTATTTGTGATCAATAAAGGGGCTTAGTTGAATGATGCAACATACAAAAAAGAGTGCTAACCTTTTTCACCGGGCAGGCCACGTTCCCCTTGGTCCCCTTGTGCACCCTTGTCTCCTTTCTCCCCTGGAATACCCGGTAAACCAGATTCTCCTGGTAAGCCGGGTGCACCTGGAGGTCCTGGAATGGTACTTCCAGATGACACAGAAGTTCCAGGTACACCTGGTGCACCAGGTGCTCCCTATAACAATATATTGAGGTAAGCTGATGACTTCCAGTGAAAGCAGTTGCATTTACCTCTGCATATATTTAAATTAAAAGAAGGGTTACAAATGCTACAGCAAATTGGGCCCACAATTTTGTTTACTTATTTAACAATAACAACCTGTGTTCAAACAAATTTACTAAACACAAAGTGAAACTAGAAAGGCAGTCAAAACAATTTCAAGAACTGGTAAGGTTTTAATATTGTCTTGAGTACTGATGCCTGAACACAACACAAATGTGTGCTGAATTAAAGTACCATTAAATTCATAAAAGAAACTGCATTATGTTATTTGAACATTACAAACAGGATGAAAACTCTGATGCCTAGTGATTTATTACAACTTAAAGCAAATCATTAACATATGAAAAAAATACTAAAACTTAAGTGGTCTTCAAGCGTAAGGTTTGAATGTCACAGTGCCTGATCCTATTGGAAATGGCATGACCTTTCCTTCCTCCAATTTTGGAACTGGATTACCAATACAGTTATAGTGAAGCCTACAGTTTAATGTGGAATATCAACCACAGTACCAAGCAAGTTTGTGGAGTGGTTAACACACAGAACTCACTTAGGGAGGGTGATGGTTCAATTCCACGTCCAGCCACCCAGATTTAGGTTTTCTGCGATTTCGCTAAATCACGCCAAGCAAATGTGTGGATGGGTTCTTTGAAAGGGCACAGCCATTATCCTTTCCAATCCCTGAAATATTCTGAGCTTCTGCTCCCTCCCTCTTTAATTATTTCGATGTTGACGAGCCATTAAACCCCACACTTCCTTCCTCCCTTTCTGACCACAGTGTGACTTTGCATTTTTTAGATATGCATATCACTGGCACAAACAAAAGAGGAAATAAAAAAAGGGATCCTTAGTCAACCTGAGGATTGAAAATCAAACATAGTATACTTGCAGGTAGTGCAATATAAGCATATGTTCATCATCTGGAAATGGAGAATCTGTCAGTAAAATAATACTACATCACCACTCCAAGGCCTCAGTCTTTTATTGGATGACAAGGGCATTACTTGCCAAGATTTTAGGAAATAATCTACACCATCAATAGCAAATGGTACACTGATAGCCATTATGGAAGTGAGACTGAAGAAGAGATTGGCAGCAATCCAAATTTGTCATGATAATATGTTCCTGCATATCTGTTTGACAACAAAGTGAGTTGGCCTGTGGTCCTTCATCCTCTATACATAAGGTTACCAAACATCCAGAAAATCCCGTATATGCCCTCCTTTTAACCTCTGCTACACTCACTCTGAGGTTTGGAAGTATCAAGTCTATGGAGAACCATCACTGCCTAATATTGTTAAAGATGCTTTCTCCATGTGTGATAAATGTGTGGTCTATGTACAGTCATCTACTGTATCTTTATTTTTAGATTTAAAAGGTTTTGACTAGATGATTATTAATTTAAAAGTGTGTGTAATTGATGTACCAAGTTCTACTGAGTTATTGAGTGAAAAGGGTGTTCGGCTGATGATGTTATGTATTGTGACAAGTTATGTATTTTAAATCAGTTTTTACAACAAAATCCATTATCATTTGGGTTAGATCTTCAGTGACAGCAAGTATGAAGGTTTTTATTTATAATTGCTGAAAATAGTAGAGTAGGCCTACTACTCTGTTTGTACCACAGTTTTGATACTAGAAGGAGACATATACTATCATCATAAAGACCCGAATATGGTACAGAAAGGGACTAGTTTCAATTGTTATGAGATTTTTAGTGTTCTCCTTCACAAGTTATGTCCCTAGTGGATGATGAGCTCTTGTTGTAAGAAAACCTCATCGCACTTTCTATTGCAATGGCCAGTTTACATTATAAAGGAATTCCTTAACTATAACACAGAGCATCCATGTACCTGTAACAATCAAATACATCCCCATATTCTTTTTTGTGTGCATGCTTAATTATTATAAGCATAATTAAATTTTTTTTTTCTATAATAAAACCTAAGCTGTACATACATTAATATGAAATTGATTATTACTAGTTACATAATACCACAAACTATGCTGTTATAAATACAACAAATTTATAAAGCTGACTCACAAAATGGATCACCAGAACACAAAATATATGAAATAAAATAGATTGAATATTGGCTTAGTGAAGGATATTGTGTCACTTAAATACAATTTCAAGAATGTATTTTGCTCCAAATTTTATGATTACATTTAAATGCAAGCATAGATAATTGATAATGTTAGCTCTTCATAAAAATATAAAGAAAAATTCAAGAAAATTATTGATATCTGTGTGCACAATATATATACAGCACTTATGTTTTAAATAATAAAATGATATACCATCAAATTTTAGCTTATATTGTTTGATCTACTGTATATTGGCTCACAGAACTCTGATTAATATTTTTGGATCTTCATGTCCTATATTTCATTAAAATGATCTGACAACCATGACCATGTAGTCTGTGTTTGGTGCTCTTTGACAGTACTCAATCTCAAGTGATGGCAAATGTCAGGTACAATCCTTAAAGTAATCAGTGTTGTGTAGTACACTGCAGATTTTAAAAATGATGTAAAGTAAAATGTGAAAATGAAGGGTGAAGCCTATTAACATCATAACTCATTGCAGAAAGGTGTTAAAGAATTTCTGTAGAAAGCAATATTAAGGGCTGACCTTTTCCTAACTTACTCTTCTTTTTTTGGGATCAAAACCAGAGTAAGTTGGTGTCATCTAGAGTAAAAGTATTTTTTTTTTCCTTCATGGAAGAGCTCGGATAATTTATTCATATGTAACTAGTGAGAGAAATATGTGGCAGAAATAGGTAATGTTGAATTATTACAAAATTGTTTCTTGCACAATATGCAAGCACAGGCTGTCTAAATGTCCAATTTGAAGGTTAGTATGCTAGATTAAGGACATATTCTTGTGTGAAACAATAAATTTGTTTTTTCATTACTACTTAATTGTTATGAGTACTTGTTTAAAAAGTTTGCTCAATTTATTTGTTTTATTCATCACTGACCTAATTTCAGTTTTCCGTAAACAATCTGAAAGTGTGATTTAACATTTGGAAGGAATGCAATACTGAGCATATGTTTACCATGGCCAGTTTGCTATAAAAGAACAATCAACTGTACAATTAACATCATTTATTGTGAGATTTGAAAAAAATTGTTCCAGAAAAAACACATTCTGTTCTTGAATGACAAAAAAATTTGTTTATTGCGAAGTTTGACCTCAGGTATCCTTACTACAAAATTATTGGATTTTTATCTTTTTCAATGTAGGGAGAGCAGACATTTTTTTGAGGATAGCAAAAATATTCCAATCAGTTATAATAATTTGAAACCACTGTTTTGATCACACAAGGCTACTATATATGTATTTAAAGATGCAGAACTACTTTTTCCATTTACTCAGAGGTTGATAGAGGCAAACATTACTGTAACAATTTCAGAAAACACGGATAATTGCAGTTTGCTTATACACCCCCTCCTCCATCTTTAAACTACATCACCTGCACAGAAGTGTCACAGATTCAACACATAACACATAATTTTGATTGGGTTCAAATACTGACCTAACATTTCCCACACAAGACACTGTGGGAATTTGTGTGGTGGCACTCTGCCTAATGGGGATAACAAAGACTGTATTCTACACCCAGATCAGAATAACAAACTGTTTGGCAGTTAGAAATGGAAAGGGTCAATGTTGTCAGTTAGCTGTTATACACCCACCCAATACGGTTGCAGCAGCAGCAGTTGTTCATATTAGTACTGAATGTCTTGCTGCTCAAGTTCACTATTAGCTTTGGACTTTCTTTTGCATATTATAAAGAAGAAACAGCACAAAGAAAGAAAGAAAGACAACAGTAATGTTAGCGGCATAATTGTTGTCTGCAGAGCAATATGCCAATGCAAAACACTTTTGCTGGTTGGTTGTTGATATGGTAGCTCTTCTGTAGACAACTAGCAATTGGTCAGTTTACTTTCTGATCCAGTTATAGTTGCAGATAGAACAATTCTGACAGCATTTTAGTGGAATACAATAATAGCTATATACAGATACATACAACTCCATCTCACTATGTGAGCATCACAATTTAAATGCTGTTTCACGGTAACAATAATGAACATATAAATTTCTTTCATTTAATATTGTTTAAATTCTTTCCACAAAGAGAGGATGACCTTATTTTAATCAGCCTGTTAGTCTACAGTATTGATTTTAAGAGAAGTTCAATATTCCTTGATTAAATTGGTTTATACTTTTGGTACCTAGCAGCAATCATACATAACTTTTAAACTCATGTTAGTTAATGAAGAAGTTGTGGCCTTTTTAATCTTAACTTTGTTGCGGCTTTCTTATGGTTACATAACAACACAATGTATTAAACTATTGTTGTGTTTACCAAAGAAACTCGGCATCCAACATAAAAATGGCAGGAAGAGAACCCCCTACCACAGAAAGTAGTTGCTGTACTGAAGTGGCTTACTGAGCATGCAGGAACTCAACAGCTTCATCGCAAAGCTAACTAGGTATCAGTAGAAATTTGAGAAACTTATATTAACAAATACTTAACAATAATTTTTTAATAATATCTATACATTACTTGAGTACGAACATGAGGTGTGGTGAGGTTGCTAAATGGCTCTACCACAGATATAATTTTTGAACCCTGGTCTAGTTTTGATCCCAGTGAACAATGACTATTTGATGTAGCAGAATGTCCAATCAGGTTCTGCTGGCAGTGATGATAGGTAAGTCCTAGCACTGTTTCTGGTTCACAGGTACTGCAGCACTTGGTGAATACTGTGACACTTTGAAACTATGGAGACACTTATTAATGAGTGGAGCTGTGTGTCCTCTAAAATCTGTGGTTGAAGGATGAAAGTTCAAGTTCATTTGGAAGACACCAGGTGGAAGCAGGATATAGTGCCTACTATGTATGCACTGTGTAGTGTCAGTCCATTACTGTGGCAGGTATGTAGAACTACTTGAATCACATAATACAATCCATTATGTGCACCCTAAATGCCACCTGACCATAAATATGTGGTGTCACACTGGAGTCTGGCCTTGCCCGATGGCACCCTCTGTGTGTACGGCTGTGTACAATATCTTCTGGCAGATACAGCAGCAGTGGTGTACAACTTGTTCAGAAGTTTGTTGCAAAGAGACTACTGGTACAATATAATTAATGACATTACTATGGTATGCTGGAAGTAAATAAATACTGTGAAGTTCTTGGTAGCATGCAAATAATGGAAGAGATAAATATGACCACACACCACACAGGAGAGGTGCTGAGCAGTTGGCAGTCACAAAAAGAAGACTGAAATCATGTCTAAGCTTTCAGACATTTAGCTATGGGGCCACTGCTGTTTATGTGCCTGTCAAACACTCATCACCTCATCAATACAGTGAGCAGTTAACTTTACTCCTAATTTAACAATTTTGTATTTCATAGAGAATTATCTATGAGAATCTCTCAACCAGCACAAAGTCCCAAGTGAGTGGAAAAAAGTGCAGCTGGTTTCTGTGTAGATGAAGGGCAAAAGGACAGACCCACAAAATTACACAGAAATATTCCTAGCATTGGTTTGCTGCAGAATCCTTGTACATTTTCTCAGTTCAAATATAATAAATTTTCTTGAGACTGAGAAGCTTATGTCCATGTATCAGCACAGTTTTAGGAAGCATCACTCTTGCGAAACCCAGCTTGCCCTTTTCTTCACAAGATTTATTGTGAACTATGGGTGAATGGCAACAGACAGATTCCATATTTCTAGATTCCCGGAAAGCATTTAACACAGCACTCCATTGCAGGCTGTTAAAGAAAGTATGAGCATGTAGAACAGGTTCACAGATACATGAGTTCTCAAAGACTTCTTAAGTTACAGAACCCAGTATGTTGTCCACAACAAAGAATTTTCAACAGAGACAATGGTATCATCAGGGGTGCTCCAGGAAAGTATGATAGAGTGCTGTTATTCTCTATATACATAAATGATTTGGCAGACAGAGTGGGAAGTTCTTTGCTGATGATGCTGTGGTGTACTGTAAGGTGTAGTCAGTGAGTGACTGTAGGAGGATGCAAAATGACTAAGACAAAATTTTGAGTTGATGTGATGAATGGCAGCTAGCTCTAAATTTAGAAAAATGTAAGGTATTGCAGATAAGTATGAAAAACAAACCTGTAATGTTCAGATACAGCATTAGCAGTGTCCTGCTTGGCACAGTCGTGTCATTTAAATATGTGGGCATAATGTTGCAAAGCGATATGAAATGGAGCAAGCATGTGAGGACTGTAGAAGGAAAGGTGAATAGTTGACTTCAGTTTATTAGGAGAATTCTATGAAAGTGTGGTTCATTTGTAAGGGAGACCATATGTAGGACACTAGTGCAACCTATTCTTGAGTATTGTTGAAGTGTTTGTGGTCTTATAACCGTACACCCTCCCCCTAGATTCATATGAAATGTCTGATACCACCTTTTTTTTATGCAACCGCCTGGTTTTTGGAAGATTCAGTGCTTCCTGGAGACTTTTGTGTATGTTTTGGATGCATTGTTCAATTCAGTTTGCCAAAATACAGTTTATTATTAGTAAACATGTATAGAATGTTCTGGAAGGATGTATATTATCGTAATTGTCTATGGATTGTTGTCATTAACAAAATTATGTACAGGTTCCAAATCAAAAACCTAGCTGAGAAGTTGAAGTAAGAGATATTTAGTAACAAATGTTAAGAGGCTGTGGAAACGTTAGCATAAGTGTCTGGCACCTCTAATTATCTTAACTGCAGTTGATTGGTGGGTTGACAGAGATAATCTCATTATCTTGAGAAATGCCTTAAAAATTATGACTAAATGATGTATTTTCATTTGTTATCTATTTTTATGTCCTCCTCTGTAATTGATATCTTTTGTAATTACATTTCTAATTAACTCTCCAATTGTTTACACCACACAACTTTCCGATTTTCAGAATTTAATGCCTTATTTGTAAATTTTACGGATAAAGTATGAGATTTGTACTATCATTGAATGTTAGTAACCAAATCCAAACTGTGATTAATTATGTAACTAAAATAATAGAAGAGAAGTTATTGTATTTAAAGTTGAGACTGATTTTTTATATTTAAAACTACAGATAATACTAAAAAATGTATGTAATATGATACTGTATTTTATACCTTATTTGGCTGTAACATCAGTTTCTTTACGTTTTGTAAATTTTAATTGTAACATCAAAATTGCACAAAATTAATAACGGGTTATTTTGAAATTTATTGTTAAAATTCTATAGAAAGCGATGCAGTGAGACCTCAAGTTAGTTTTTGAGTTTTTGTTTCGTCAGTCAGTCAAAGAGATCTGTGAAGTATATCAGTCAGTGTTTTGTTAATGTGACAAGTATGCAGTTCAACTGTCAATAAATTTTGAGAAGCTGGAAACTGTCATATTCTTTCATCAAATGAGCTCCACGCCAAGTTAAGTTAATTTAAGTAACATTCAAGAATAAAGCATCATTACAATCTGTACCAGGTCAGATTACAGGAAGACACTGAAGCAATTCAGATGGGCAGCTAGACTTTTTAGTGGTAGGTTTGAACAAAATGCAAGTGTTACGGAGATGTTTCAGGAACTCAAATGGAAATCTCTGGAGGGAAGGTGACATTCTTTTTGAAGAACAGTATTGAGAAAATTTAGAGAATTGCCAATTGAAGCTAACTGCAGAATGATTCTGTTGCCTCCAACATACATTGTGTCTAAAGACCACAAATATATGATACAAGAAATTAAGGATCATAGCATACAGACAGTAGTTTTTCCCTCATTCTATTTGCAAGTGAAACAGAAAAGGAAATGACTAGTACTGGTACAGCGTACCCTCTGTCACATGCCATAAGGTGGATTGCAGAGTATCAGTGTAGATGTCAGTGAATCTGTAGATGGAGAAGACTTCAGCAGAAAAAAATGGGCAACCACAAAAGTGGCAAGCCCTACAAAATTATTCTGAACTTTGTCACATTTTGTAGTCTGCAGTTGTTTCATACAAGTTTTTGGGGCATCACCAGATAACAGATCCACCTTACATAAAGTTTCACGCACATCACTGAATCCTAGACATTTTTGACATGTCTTCAGTTAGCTGCTATTTCATTCTTATTACCTTATGTACAAAGATGGAAACATATTTTGCAAGTATGAAGGTTTTTCTGTAAACTAGTTACAAATACCCCCCCATGAACCATGGACCTTGCCGTTGGTGGGGAGGCTTGCGTGCCTCAGCGATACAGATGGCCGTACCATAGGTGCAACCACAACGGAGGGGTATGTGTTGAGAGGCCAGACAAACGTGTGGTTCCTGAAGAGGGGCAGCAGCCTTCTCAGTAGTTGCAGGGGCAACAGTCTGGATGATTGACTGATCTGGCCTTGTAACATTAACCAAAATGGCCTTGCTGTGCTGGTACTGCGAACGGCTGAAAGCAAGGGGAAACTACAGCCGTAATTTTTCCCGAGGACATGCAGCTTTACTGTATGATTAAATGATGATGGTGTCCTCTTGGGTAAAATATTCCGGAGGTAAAATAGTCCCCCATTCGGATCTCCGGGTGGGGACTACTCAAGAGGATGTTGTTATCAGGAGAAAGAAAACTGGCATTCTACGGATCGGAGCGTGGAATGTCAGATCCCTTAATCGGGCAGGTAGGTTAGAGAATTTAAAAAGCGAAATGGATAGGTTAAAGTTAGATATAGTGGGAATTAGTGAAGTTTGGTGGCAGGAGGAACAAGACTTTTGGTCAGGTGATTACAGGGTTATAAATACAAAATCAAATAGGGGTAATGCAGGAGTAGGTTTAATAATCAATAAAAAAATAGGAGTGCGGGTAAGCTACTACAAACAGCATAGTGAACACATTATTGTGGCCAAGATAGACACAAAGCCCATGCCTACTACAGTAGTACTAGTTTATATGCCAACTAGCTCTGCAGATGATGAAGAAATTGATGAAATGTATGACGAGATAAAAGAAATTATTCAGGTAGTGAAGGGAGACGAAAATTTAATAGTCATTGGTGACTGGAATTCGTCAGTAGGAAAAGGGAGAGAAGGAAACATAGTAGGTGAATATGGATTGGGGGGAAGAAATGAAGAAGGAAGCCGCCTTGTAGAATTTTGCACAGAGCATAACTTAATCATAGCTAACACTTGGTTCAAGAATCATAAAAGAAGGTTGTGTATACCTGGAAGAATCCTGGAGATACTAAAAGGTATCAGATAGATTATATAATGGTAAGACAGAGATTTAGGAACCAGGTTTTAAATTGAAAGACATTTCCAGGGGCAGATGTTGATTCTGACCACAATCTATTGGTTATGAACTGCAGATTGAAACTGAAGAAACTGCAAAAAGGTGGGAATTTAAGGAGATGGGACCTGGATAAACTGAAAGAACCAGAGGTTGTAGAGAGTTTGAGGGAGAGCATAAGGGAACAATTGACAGGAATGGGGGAAAGAAATACAGTAGAAGAAGAATGGGTAGCTCTGAGGGATGAAGTAGTGAAGGCAGCAGACGATCAAGTAGGTAAAAAGACGAGGGCTAATAGAAATCCTTGGGTAACAGAAGAAATATTGAATTTAATTGATGAAAGGAGAAAATATAAAAATGCAGTAAATGAAGCAGGCAAAAAGGAATACAAACGTCTCAAAAATGAGATTGACAGGAAGTGCAAAATGGCTAAGCAGGGATGGCTAGAGGAGAAATGTAAGGATGTAGAGGCTTGTCTCACTAGGGGTAAGATAGATACTGCCTACAGGAAAATTAAAGAGACCTTTGGAGAGAAGAGAACCACTTGTATGAATATCAAGAGCTCAGATGGCAACCCAGTTCTAAGCAAAGAGGGGAAGGCAGAAAGGTGGAAGGAGTATATAGAGGGTTTATACAAGGGCGATGTACTTGAGGACAATATTATGGAAATGGAAGAGGATGTAGATGAAGACGAAGTGGGAGATAAGATACTGCGTGAAGAGTTTGACAGAGCACTGAAAGACCTGAGTCGAAACAAGGCCCCGGGAGTAGACAACATTCCATTAGAACTACTGATGGCCTTGGGAGAGCCAGTCATGACAAAACTCTACCATCTGGTGAGCAAGATGTATGAGACAGCGAACTACCCTCAGACTTCAAGAAGAATATAATAATTCCAATCCCAAAGAAAGCAGGTGTTGACAGATGTGAAAATTACCGAACTATCAGTTTAATAAGTCACAGCTGCAAAATACTAATGCTAATTCTTTACAGATGAATGGAAAAACTGGTAGAAGCGGACCTCGGGGAAGATCAGTTTGGATTCCGTAGAAATGTTGGAACACGTGAGGCAATACTAACCTTACGACTTATCTTAGAAGAAAGATTAAGAAAAGGCAAACCTACGTTTCTAGCATTTGTAGACTTAGAGAAAGCTTTTGACAATGTTAACTGGAATACTCTCTTTCAAATTCTGAAGGTGGCAGGGGTAAAATACAGGAAGTGAAAGGCTATTTACAATTTGTACAGAAACCAGATGGCAGTTATAAGAGTCGAGGGGCGTGAAAGGGAAGCAGTAGTTGGGAAAGGAGTGAGACAGGGTTGTAGCCTGTCCCCGATGTTATTCAATCTATATATTGAGCAAGCAGTAAAGGAAACAAAAGAAAAATTCGGAGTAGGTATTAAAATTCATGGAGAAGAAGTAAAAACTTTGAGGTTTGCCGATGACATTGTAATTCTATCAGAGACAGCAAAGGACTTGGAAGAGCAGTTGAACGGAATGAACAGTGTCTTGAAAGGAGGATATAAGATGAACATCAACAAAAGCAAAACAAGGATAATGGAATGTAGTGAAATTAAATCGGGTGATGCTGAGGGAATTAGATTAGGAAATGAGACACTTAAAGTAGTAAAGGAGCTTTGCTATTTAGGGAGTAAAATAACTGATGATGGTCGAAGTAGAGAGGATATAAAATGTAGACTGGCAATGGCAAGGAAATCGTTTCTGAAGAAGAGAAATTTGTTAACATCGAGTATAGATTTAGGTGTCAGGAAGTCGTTTCTGAAAGTATTTGTATGGAGTGTAGCCATGTATGGAAGTGAAACATGGACGATAACTAGTTTGGACAAGAAGAGAATAGAAGCTTTCGAAATGTGGTGCTACAGAAGAATGCTGAAGATAAGGTGGGTAGATCACGTAACTAATGAGGAGGTATTGAATAGTATTGGGGAGAAGAGAAGTTTGTGGCACAACTTGACTAGAAGAAGGGATCGGATGGTAGGACATGTTTTGAGGCATCAACGGATCACAAATTTAGCATTGGAGGGCAGCGAGGAGGGTAAAAATCGTAGAGGGAGACCAAGAGATGAATACACTAAGCAGATTCAGAAGGATGTAGGTTGCAGTAGGTACTGGGAGATGAAGAAGCTTGCACAGGATAGAGTAGCATGGAGAGCTGCATCAAACCAGTGTCAGGACTGAAGACCACAACAACAACAGTTACAAATACAAACACATTTACTGCAAATTTAGCAAACAAGCTTTATTTAAAGCTCAATGCCTTTCCATAGGGAAATGGTGTTTTTTTATTCACTCCTCTACACACTTGTAAGATGCACCTTCTTTTCAGTGGAAGGATTCCGTCAGCAAAATGCCTGTTTTCTGCCTGTAGCTATATACATTTTGGTAAGTAGCAGGATGTTATTCTATAACGGTTTTCCTTAGAAACCTCTCACCTGATGCCAATAGAATATTTGCCGAATGGTAGCTTTTGTCCTGAGTATTTCTTGTTCTTGGATACAAGGTGAAAGTGGTCAGGATTTCCATTAAGCAAAGGTCGAAAAATACGTTCTTCCACCATTTCATTTCACTTCTCTAGAAGGGACAGTATGATATGAGCTGATCATTTCTGTATACACCTGTTATGTTGAAACTGTAGACTAGAATGACATCAGTTTTTTTTTTCTTCTTAATCATCCTTATTTTGCTGTGAACCTCTACCTGTCATTCTGTAATGAACATCTCTCATGTCCATCTACTTCACACACAACAAACCATTCTTTCTCATGAATGCAGGCTCATTTTTCTTTAGATTTTTGCTGACTATGCCTTGTTCAGATAGTCCCCTACAATTTGACATGCACATTCCCACATACTGTTCTCCTTCTCCTACAGAAATTCAGAAACAGCTAGTGAACTATAATATCTGTTTTTTATATGGTTTGTATCATTTTCCTCAGATGAAAACAGTGCTGGAGACTGAAAAAGTAAATATAAAAGCATTCAAATGAAAACCGAAGACCTGCCATAATATATAGTCTGCATGACAGATGGCCCCACAAGAAGGATGGACCTTCACAAGCTGTGGAGGGGGAATGGCACACTGCAACATCACAGGTGCAGGGAGTTGATGGGTTATGACCTTGGTTGTTGTTGGGCTGCTCTAGTATGCTTGTCCAGCTGTTGACAGGGAGGAAAACAAAGAAGAGATGAGAGATGTGGTTCATTTTCTGGTTGCTGATCATACTGGAGTGCGCAAAATTCATCGTTACATGTCTGCTGTGTACAGAAAACATTTCATGTGTCTGATGTGTGTTCATGAGTAGCAGAGGAAATTTCAAGGAGGACACATATCACTGCAAGATGATCTGCAACCAGGACAGGCCCACTGCGCCATTACCCCTGATGTGATGGCATGGATTGATGGCCTTATCTATGGAGACTGATGAATCACAGAGAATGAAATTTATGTTCTGGGCAGCATTAGCCATGGCTCTCTGCATGCGATCATCGAGGACTACTCGCATTATCACAATATTTGCATTCACTGGGTGCTGCATCACTTGATGGGAGGACAAAAGATGGACAAAAAGACATCAAGTATGAGTCATCTGTTTCGGTATCAATAGGAAGGGCATGTGTTTCTATCCCATATCATCACAGGGCACAAAACATGGTGACACCATTTCGACCCCAAGGGCAAATGGCAAAGCCAACAGTGGAAGCAGCTCACAGCTCCCGTGCCAAAGAAATCCAAAGCTGTTCATACAAGTTCGGGTAAGATCTTGATGATTTTGTTCTTCAACTGCAAGGAGGCCTCTGCTCATCGAGTTCCTAGAGTGTGGAACCACCATCATTGAGTAGCATATGAAGACAATTTGCAGAAACTGTAATGCACCACAAAGTCAAAACGTCCAGGAATGCTATCAGACTGAAGAATCCTGTTGCATGATAATAACCCCCTCTCCCTCTCCCTACTGCCAAATGGATGAAGGCTGCTTCAGCAGTTTGGTTGGGAATCACTGTAACACCTCCTCACATCCCTCATCTGCCACTGTGTGATATTCACATGTTTGGCGTCCAGAAGAAAGATATAAATGGACACTGGTTTCAGTCAGATGGGGGAGTGCAAGAGAGGCCATGACTGTGGATCCATCGGTGGCCTATCACTTTCTAAAAAACAGGACTTGAGCATCTTGTCTCCTATTGGATTAAATGTCTTAATGTCTGTGGTGATTATTTTATAATGGACCCATTCCATGG
This sequence comes from Schistocerca serialis cubense, assembly GCF_023864345.2. Lineage (NCBI taxonomy): Eukaryota > Metazoa > Arthropoda > Insecta > Orthoptera > Acrididae > Schistocerca > Schistocerca serialis. Next base: position 497,545,068 of record NC_064645.1, read on the forward strand.
TCCCAGTGTGGTGGGTGTTCGGTTTTCATTTGTATGCCCCTTATAATTCATGAGAGATCTGATTTTATGGATGAGATTTTCGCCAGGTCCATGTTTTGGAATATATGAGGCATTGTTATGAGAGAATAGCAAAAAATAGATTTCTAGCCAAAACAAAGCCTGGGAATGCTCACGAACATCAGTAATCATGCAGTCAGCTTTTCTTTACTGATAACAGTGAAGAAAATTACATTTCAGTGAGTGAATTAGATGAGAAGGAGGTAGTAACTGGAATGAGTCCAGATGGACAAAGGTGTGAATTAGTTGTGAAATCTGTTTATATGCACATGCAGCTGCCCCCCCCCCCCCCACACACACACACACAAATATACACTTGTTTACTTTTTACAGCAAAATACGTGAAATAATAAACAGTAAAAAATTTTGTCAATATTATTGTTGTATCTGCACATACAATACAAATGACATGTGCACTCTTCACTTCCTTTCCCTGTTCTCCCATAACAAAAAAATTTGAACTAATATGTGAGAGACAATGGCAAGACAAAACAATTTCATTTTTAAACAATGGAAAATCTGAATTGTGCAGGTGGGAACTCTTCCTACAATATATCCTACATTCCTGTAACCCTCCTAGCCTCAAACTTTGTTAGTCATTGTCCTCATCTATCTATCCCCTTCCCTGTTCCCATTCCAACACTACACAGCTCTCTATTCCACCAATGCACCCAGTCTTTTTATTTCTCTCCTTTTCTGCTACCCCCTCCCTCCCACCCTCCGACTAACCTCTTGACTGCACCTAGCTGCCCTACCCTCTCTCCACTTCATCCCTGCATGCTCCCGGGCAGCACGTCACCATTCCCCGACCCTATCCTGCTATCCCTCCCTCTCCCTACCCGAGCCTCCTCCTTGCCCCCACCAAGTTGCCTCTCCCATCATGCACTGCTGCTGCTGCTCATAGTCTGGCTTCAGCTGCCAGAGAGTGTGGTCATGTGTGTGCGTGAATTGCGTTTGCAGTCTGTCATCTATTGTTGACAGAAACCTTGTTGGTCGAAAGCTTATTTTGTGACAGGAAGCTTATTTTGTGACAGTCTTTTTGTTGTGCCTATCTGCGACTTAACATCTCCGCTCTATGGTGAGTAGCAACTATCCTTTTCATAATAATTTCATTTTTATTTTGTCAAACTTCTGAGGTATCTAAATAATGTAACTGAAATTATGTTCTAACAATTGCTATACACATTCTGACAGTAATTCAAAATAACATGAAGACACTCTCCCTCCTCAACACCTCATTTTTAATGGATATCCTCAATTACCCTTATTTGACTTTCTTACATATTGTCAAAAGTCACACAAAATACTCAAAAACTTTAACTATAACTGTTTCTTACCAAGAAATACTGGCAAATAGACAGACATCATACAAGGAAGAATTTATGTATGAATTCAGTGAAAAGCATACACCATTAAAATATTGCAGCTAAGAAATAACAAAATTGACATTAATGTGAAGGCTTCCACACATATAATGTTGAAGCTCACAAAAGAGTCCAGAAACACTGCAAAATCTAAGGGAGTAACTACTGGCATAATACTGTATATACTGTAAGTTTTTGCCACGAGCATAATATCTCATATTATATTTGTCAAAGGGTTGCAAAGCGTTGAAAACAATGTAATAACGTGTGTTAGTGTTCCAAAAATTCTTTCAATGGGTCACAAGAAATCAGCCTTTTTTATGTACACAATTGAATATCCAGGATGGGATAGCAACAATATGCATACATTACTACTTATCACACAGAGGTGGTGTTGAGTAACAGTCTATCCTTTGCATACTGTTTTTTATGATTTACATATTCCTTACACAGCATTTTACAATATTGTAATCAATACAATACTGTAATTAATTAAGATTACACCTACACATGATAAACTGTATCATCTAAGTGAGTATATAAATTTAAAAAGAAAAAGAAAACAAGGAAAGAAGAAAAACGTGTAAATGTTGATAGAAATAGAAAACAGAAACAACATATGCAGTTGCCAAACCTCAGTATTTTGTGTTGCCTGCCACAGCCAAATAACACACCCTGTTCTTTCTTTGAATAAGCAGATCACAGACATTTCCATTCAAACATTCAACAATTTTGTGACTTAGTTAATAGGTGATGGATTAATCAATGGACAGCATCAAAATGAAGGTGCCAATGTATCACATACACTGAATGTCAGCCAGTGGCAAACTGGCAATTATGCACTAAAACAGTCAGTTAATGACTGACCAACTTAAAGATGTTATATGCCATGAGTTCAAGGCCATAAATGTCAATCCTTCATGAAAGAAATATCACATAATTTGAAGAAATATGTTCTGTTGTTCATGGCTGTCAATGAAAACCATTCTCAGTATAATATATTAATAGAAAGTTAGTCAAGAGGACCTTCCATTAATATTGAGACCATTAATATTGAGACCATTAGAGAGAGAGAGCACTACTTCAGATTGGCCATCCTAAAAGAACTACCCCAGCATTCATCTGAAGTGATATATGGCACCCACAGGAAAATGAAATCAAAATACAGTAACTGGACCATGGGTCAAACATCTTTCCTTCAAAATAGAAGTCCAGTATCATACCTGTCATTACATCTTGCTCTATCATACTTTGTTTGACAATATTCTTATAGAACATTTCCCATATTGATACATTCTCTGTTATGATCTTTTAAGTGTGACTTTGTACTTCCCGTTACTCATCTGCAGATGAGTGTGCTTTCTTAATTTTTTTGAAAGTGCAATAACGCAAATGCAGAAAGTCTTTTGCTTCTTCATTTGAGTGTAATTTTGTTTTGGTGTTTTTTTTTCATTAAATCTTCTTTTGTGATTTATGATGACATATTATTTTATTATTTCTGAGTTTGTTCATTACATTTCAAACTAAATCTGCACATCACCATCAATCTTTGTTGCCGATGATTTAGAATTACATCAATGAGACACTTATGTCACTCACCACAGGTCCTGGAAGCCCTCGCAAACCCTGCGGCCCGGTATCTCCACGGTCACCCTTTAAACCTTTCTCACCACTGGTGCCATCTCTGCCAGGGGGCCCTGGTGGACCTTGTTCCCCAGGAAATCCTCTTAATCCTTGTGGTCCTTCTGGACCTTCTGGGCCTGGAGAGCCCTGGTAAAATACAATAATGATCATCAGAAAAGCTACAGTTTACAGCATTGTAGAGATGTTGATGTGTCATTTATGTGGAGTCTGTCAAGGGTTATTATCAGTGAACTATCCAAACAATATATCATTAAAGAAAGGAAAAAGTAAAAAGAACATAAGAAATAATCGTATGCCCTTCAAGAAGTGTCACTGCCTGTAATCTGCAAGTCTTACCAATCTACAGACATAGGTGACACTGAAAATGAATGTGCTGCATTCACTGTTAATAGAACATAGATAATTAGAGCACAACACTAATTAAACAACAAACTCTGAATATTAAACTGGTATTACTTTTTGCTACCAAGGCTTGTGGAAGGCAGGGAAGCGACAAACAGTTTAATGATCTAGTGTAAATTAATGAGTACACATGTTGGTACTGTAGTAACTGTGGCTGACACCTTTTGATCCAGCTAACAATCACACAGCAGAGGCTTTGTGTTGCCGCCCTAACATGATGCCTGCAACTCACCCGCACCACATTGCACCTGCAGCAGCTGTTGCAGTATCTGGTGGCACCACATTCACTGGATACAGTGCTGTTATTGCCAATATTAGCTTGCCTCTTTGAGCCATGTGATGTTATCTTGATTTCATGGTATTCCTCCACTGGACACTGCCCAGCCACTCACTTCAGTCGACAGTGGAAGTTCACAGTTACAATTCTCTGGATCAGGAGCTAACTGCTCACGTGGTCCCACAATCTGCCCATGTGGTCCCACAATCAGAGTTCCACTCACCACAGTGCAGCGCACACATGTCAAAGCCTGCAGCCTTGCCCACTTCATCCAAACCATTGAGTCTTTATGAGTACTTCAATCACAAACAATGCCCATTTATGGACATTACCTGAACACGTCAGTGCTGCTCTATTAAGATGGATAGTGTACTTAACTCAGTGGCTTCATTAGCATAATGGTACAGCTCATACATTCAGAAAATTGTCACTGTATTTGGTGTCAAGCCTTATCAGATCAGGATAATCTTTGATTTGTATAACTTTGGAAGCTGTTTTCTGTTATACTTGCTTAAGGTAATGTGCAATACAGTTCTATTGTTCTTTTGACTACCTATGCGCAGTTATTCATTGTAATATGAATCTCCCACAATGAGATTCAACAGTGGCACTGTGGTAAAAATTTGTTTTCTGTAACACCTCACTCAACTTTAACAAAAAGGGTAAACTTTAAGCAAAGACTGTTTTAGTTCCAGGATTTTGTTCCCTGCATCTGTGCTCAACTTGGTAGCCTTCTCTCTGTCCTCCACACAGTACTTTTCATGGTTCTGCTCCACATTCAGACTCAGACTAGACATTGTCAGCTGTTTAGCTTACTTGCATTTGTGTCCTCCTTCCTTAGATCCAGTGGCATTGTAGCTAACGAGCTACACTATCTGTTGCTTCTGGGTTACAAGAGGTCATTGTATCTTTCACACTATCAAATTCTTTGTTAACATAATTTTCTGTGAGAGACATTGCTTTTGTGCAATACAGTTATTTACAATTGGCTCTTCATTTGCGTGTGCACAATTTTTGCTCTGTCATGTTTCATGATTATATGCCATATTATTACTTATTTTGACTTGCCTCTGTCTAGTGATAGTGCAGATTATTTCATTTGTTAAATGTTTGATGAGTTATGTGCCTGCGCTATTAACTGTGCCGTTCTGCTCCTATTGCTTTATTGTATTTATTGGGAGCCCTTTCATGTGAGTAATGACTTGATGCAGTGTGTACATTTCTTGCATCTTAGTGTACTCCATGGATATGGATTGATGTGTGTTCTGTTCGCTATTCCATTTTCATTTGGAGGTAACTACCTGTGTCACATGAAACAGCTCGTTACTGGTAGTTATGGGTAGCTCGGCATTTATTGATTTTGCCATTGTGAATTTTGGGGGCAGATAGGCTGTGCATCGAATTTCAGTTGAGCCACTGTCAATCTTGGAAATTACATGACTCAGTTACTGTTCAGGACATCCTCTGTCAATCCACTTGCCTACTATCATTTGTTCATCTGTCATAGTTGATCCAGCACTGGAAATGTCTCTGTCTTGGTTTGTAAAATCACGGGGTGGCTGATGCAGCAATTGGTTCACACCTTTAATTGTTTGGCTCAAAGTGCAACAGCAGCTTCACTTTAACTGTGGGATATGTCATCACAGCTTTGGCCTCAAGTTTGGCTCTTACAGCATATCTCTGAGTTTATTTTTCGGCAGCTCGCCTGTCCCTCTGCTGCATCAGTCCTGCTATGGAAAATGTGGTCTCTAGCTCCTCCAGATTTCAACAGTGCCTTGGATTCATGGTCAACCTTCCTCAGATGGCTGACATACTTCCCTCAGGCCTCTGCATTCCCCACCGATTGCCTTCGGGCCTCCCCAGACAGCTCAGCCTCCTGCACTGCATCCTTTGCCCCAGTGGCCCCTCCATCACTGTCAGCCCAACTACCGCCCCTGGTGCCCCTCCATCTCCAGCACCTCCACAGGCTCAGTGACTCCTCAGGCTCCAGCACCACTTGCATCCTCGCTGCCAGGCCTGGCGCCTCTTCAAGCTCCAGCATCACTGGCGCCCTTGCACTGGGGTCCAGGATCTCTTCAGATTCCAGCACCACTGGTGCCCTTGCCACTGGCACCCTCGCTGCCAGGCCTGGTGGCTCTTCAGGTTCCACCACCACCACCAATGCCCTCACCAGTGTGTCCAGGGCATCTTCAGGTTCCAGCACCACTGGCGCCCTTGCCATTGGCAGCCTCTGTGTCAGCCCTGGAACTTCTTTCAGTTCCAGCAGCACCAGCACCCTTGCTACTGGTCACCGCACCTCTTCCTATCCACGTGCAATGGCACCCTCACTGCTGGCCTCCACATTACTAGCCCACTTGACACTCCCTCTCTTGTGCTTCCTGTGCCCTTGGCACCTGTCCGCTTCATGTAGTCCCCTTCTTGTCCAATGTTGGTGTTACACCACACTCTGTCAACATCACAGACCACATCTTGTCCCTTCCGGACACATTTCCTTTGTTTTGGCCATCCTTTCTACCTGTTACCAACATTCAGCCAACATCCTCATAGCCCTGCTTCTCTCCTGGGCTTCTTCTCATGTGGGTCACACTCACATCACGTCCTCGGTTTCCCCTCCAATAGTCACCATTGTGGTGTGCAATGTATCTTCCCCTGGACTGTGCTCTGTGCCACTCTGCCCTACTCAATGGCCCCAGATATCTTTTGTCTTGGTTGTGTCCTGCAACCTACACGGTCTCCTACTCTTTGCAGAGTGCCTGCCTCTTCTCTTCAGGGCACCATCCATGGGACTTCAGCTGGAATTCCCCATCACCCCTATTCTCTGGTCATGGAAGTTTCACTGCAAGCTTGGCCCCTTCAGGTTGTGCCACCTTTTGTGGCATGATCACCCTTTTGTCAGTGATGACCTTGCATGGTTCTTGTTTTTCAGGTTCAATTCTCCCCAATGGTACCTCTGTCTCCCCCTTGGAGCAGAGCGGATGCTGTATCATCAACAGGTGCAAGCTACATGACATTATCATGATGTCCTGGTATTCTTTCAACAGACAGCTTTGTGCGATGCCACCCAGCTGCCCATCAGTGAATCAACGGCTGAAGCTCAGAGCTATGGTTCTCTTGGCAAGGAGCCAACCGCAAAAGCAGTTCCACACTCAGGAGTTCCATTCACTGTAGTGCAGTTCACATCAGACAGAGCCTACAGCCTCGCATACTGTGTCCAAAGTCTTCACGAGTGCTTCAGCCATGGACTGTGCCCATGTACGGACATTTCCTGGCTGCACCAGTGTTACTCTATTAGGATAGAGATTATACTTAACTCAGTGGCTGTGTTAGCATACTGTGTCCAAAGTCTTCGCGAGTGCTTCAGCCACTGACTGTGCCCATGTACGGACATTTCCTGGCTGTACCAGTGCTGCTCTATTAGGATAGAGAGTATACTTAACTCAGTGGCTATGTTAGCATAATGGTACAGCTTGCACATTCAAGAAACTGACATTCTATTTGGTGCAAAGCCTTATCATTAGAGGAAACCTTGCATTAGTTTGGATGCTGTTTTCTGTTGCACTTGCTTAAGGCACTGTGCAATGAAATTCTATTGTCCTTTTGACTACCTGGTCACATCCATTCATTGTAGCAGTCACCTCCCACTATAGGACACAACAAGTATCATTTCTTGTAATGAATTATTCTACATTAATATATGTGATGAAATTGAGTGCTTACACTTATTACATACCCTCATTTGCTGGAAATGGGTTTCTGTGGTGATTTTCAAGTTGTTTCTCAATCTTATAACTTTTACGCTCCCCAGCTGTTTCCTCCACATAAATATACAATGGTTTCCAGTGTAGTTCCCCATGGAAACTGCTTCTTCAAAATGAGTTCTAAATTTGTGAGTGATTGAATATACATACTAGAGGGTAAAAAAAAACACGTTACCATGGCCGGAGCTAGTGTAGTACACGTTTCTGCCATGTGTATAACACAACTGATTGCAGTTCAGTACTGGTTGTGTTGTTGACCTGGCTTATTCTGGTCATCTGCAGTGACTGTTTTTGCTAGTGCTGTATTATTCTTTTTTTTTCATTTTTTATGGTATGTTTAAGTAAACAAGGTGCAGCTGTGAAATTTTGTTTTCTACTTGGTAAAAATGTTGCTGAAACTGTTTTAATGTTGAAAACAGCTTACCAAGATGACGCCAAGGGAAAAACTCAAATATATCAAAGGCTTGCTTGATTTAAAAATGGTGACTTGTCAATTGATGATAAGCCTCATTTTGAACGTCCGTCAATGACCCGTATAAATGAAAATATTGAAAAAATTCGGGCTTGTGCTCACAGATTGTCAGACTGTCAACAGACAATTGATCAACTGTCAGAGATTAATAGGTTGTAATAGAGAGTATTTTGAAGGGGATAAGGTTGTTTTGCAAACAATTTGAAAATATATAGCTTTTAAAAAAAATAATTCTGTTTTTTTTTTTTTTTTTTTTTTTGTGTCCCCTTGTAGGATACTTTAAATCTACTATCTTTCATTTTTCTCTTTAATTTTTTGAAGCTACTTTTCATCTAATGTGAATACATGCTGTGTCAGATCTTTCTTTCCAACTAATCGAGATAATAATAACCTCTGTAAAATGAGGCATACACTTCAGTTTCACATAAAATATACTCTCTAGCTGCAATGTAAAAGATCAAATCATTGATGAAGAAACAATACAATATAACTGACTCTGTGTGGATTTGCTGTGTAACTGCAAAAGTGCATGCAGCCACATTACTGTATTTACTCGAATCTAAGCCGCACTTTTTTTTCTGGTTTTTTTAATCCAAAAAACCGCCTGTGGCTTAGAATCGAGTGCAAAGCAAGCGGAAGTTGTGAGAAATGTTGGTAGGTGCCGCCACAACGAACTTCTGCCGTCTAATATATGCAGTGAGTATGGAGATCACTGAATATATGTAGTGCTACACAGGCATGCTTTGCAGGCACATAAGATAAATACTGGTGCCAAAACCTCTGCGTCCGTAAATGAATTAAAAAAAAAAAAGAGGTGGAAGATGAGCTTTTTTCTCTGCCCCGAGTTTCGACCACTGCATTTTCATACATTATCCAACGAAGTAAATACAAATTCCATATTGTTCATCTTAGAATATAGCAGCATTTCAATGTACTACGAAAAACCACTGGCAAGACTGTTTGGCATGTTTGTCAATGTGCCCAACTCTACGTTCTGAATTTTTTCCTGCTTGTGAGAAGAGATGGTTGCTAACAGGAACTTTTATGAATTGTGAATTACATTCAGTATTCTCTTCACCATAAGAATAATACGAACATAAACATTTTGCCATGTATTGTTTCGTGTTTGCAGCTACCTCATTTAAATCCTGTCTGCCTCATAAACTACAAAACTAGAGTGAGACAACAGCAAACGCGGAAGAATATATATATCATGTCATGTTTATATTCGTATTTTTCTTATGCCTAATAGTGATACAGTCAGAAATGAAGCACGGCAATTGACTAGATTTTTAAATCTAAGATGACTCTAATTTCTGTGCAGAATGTAATGTACTAAAGGGGCGCCTGCAAAGATTTTCAAACGGAGAAAAATTTTCACTAAACTCTCGTTCAGATTATCTTCTACCATACGCAGTCTATTATTTGGTTCTTGTTGATCATTATCAAAGAAAGCAGCAGTGTAAGTAACAACAAATAGCAGTCTCTTGCCATTGTTTCGCTAATGAGACGATTCCTCTCTCTTTTTTTTCTTTTTTTAATTGTAAGCAGCAGCAGCGCGCACTAAAGCAAGCTATGCCGTGATCGGCGACAGGTCGTAAACACTCATCATCAGAATGCGACAAACGACGGATGACACTGTACAATAAGGCATTTTCAGCTTAGAGTGACGTAAACACCTATAACAAAGAGAACGGCACTTATCAGATCAAAGAAAAACAAGCAATGAATTCAAACAAGATGAAGCACGTGAAGAAGGAAGGGTACCCATATAAATACAGACATAGCACCTGACACATAGCAATGGCTACCTGGCAAAGCTTAACTGCTAAGCTTACGACTCGAACCAAACTACTGTAGCTGTATCGTCATTCATTCGACCTAAATTGTGTCTCATATTACAATGGACCAACTTTGTTTTGATTTGGAGGAGCGGCCATAAACTTTTCTCTCCCCTTGAATTTCGAGTCTCAAATTTCAGGTGCGGCTTAGATTCGGGAATTTGTTTTTCCTTGATTTCGAGTCACATTTTTCAGGTGCGGCTTAGATTCGAGTGCGGCTTAGATTCGAGTAAATACGGTAAATTGTTATTGCTTGTTATTATTTCCCCATGTTGCACAGCAATTCCTGGAAGGAAATTTACACAGTCTCTGACAAGCTGATCTTGCTGCTCACGTGAAAGTAATGTATAAAAGTGGAGACTTGTTTTTGAGAGAGATTGACAGCTGCCATTCACAGCCCCAATAATTTATCCTCTGCTGGTCTTCCTGAATTTTGCTACAGTCTACTGGCATTGCAAACTCCCTAACCCCTTGTCAATACACAGCATTTTGTAATAAATATTCATTGCTCAGTGCACATAAATCTGAAGAACCTTTTTAACATTACTATTGATTCACATTTGATTTTTATGTGGTAGTCATTATTCTTTAAATGGAAAACACTGAATTTTGTCTTCTCAGTATCAATCTAAATTAATGTCATCATACTATAGCACCTGTTGTTCTAAATCTACAATCAATTTTCTCTCCATTGAACTTGAATGAAAGAACAAGACACAGGCAATGTCCTATACGACATGTAGCTAAAAAATGAGGAACAGGTAAAAAAAAGATAGACCATACCTGAGGTCCTGGAACTCCTGGTGGACCTGCTGGGCCAGGCACACCCTCTCCAGCAGCTGACACATTTCCAGGTGGACCCTGTGGCCCAGGTAATCCCCTCAGACCTGGAGTACCTGGTGTTCCATCGGAGCCAGGCTCTCCTTTTGAACCAGGGATGCCTGGGCTACCCTTTGAGGATAGTAAAACGAAGTTGGCAATTAATGCAAAACAAGCAAGAACAATGTAACTTTCAAAATGTTTCTTTATGAAGTATGACTTCATAATTCTATAGTGACACTTATGGTTGCTATATGTTGTATATACAGCTGCATTTATCTGTTATTGGTAACTTAATATTTACTTGATTACAATAGTATTTTCCAAATAACAATATTTACATATATGTAGATATATTTACATATAGTTGTACATACATAATAATGATAATAGAAATTCCTGGATGGAAAAATAAGTAAAATAAGGAAAAGGCAACCACTTAACAATTAACACTAGCTTTCAAGCCCTTGCTCTTTTTCCAGTAGAAAAACAGACATTCACACAGAGGTCTAAACATACATGTTCGCAATAGTGGCTAGACTCTCACTGATGTATTGACAGTGCATTGTTAACAAACGTCCATTCTCTCTTATACAAATACTAAAAATTTGTTTTCCTTTTCCACTTGTTGCTACCGTTCATTACTTTTTTTTTTTCTTACAAATTGTGTGTCATTCAGTGTTGTCATTGTCATCATTTGCTGACACTGCTGTTGCACACATGCAATGTAGTATGCAAAGACAGCTTGTGGGCCAGGAAGGGAGTGTACTTGATAGTGCAGTTATTGGTACCTTCATCTCTCAGACACGTATCAGTTGTAGGCCTTAGCTCCAGGGCCTCATGCAGTAATGAAAGTGACAACATTTGCATCTGCATATAGGGATAAATACATGGTGACAGAAGTGGAAATTTTTTTATTATTATTATTATAACTGTTTAGTCCAGATGGAAAATTTCTGTCTGAAATTCTGTGCAAATAGGACAAATAATGCTTCTTAGTTTATGTGAAACTCAAAACAGATTAATAAAATTCAAAAAGGGTGCTTACCGGTTCTCCCTTGCCACCAGGACGGCCTGGAGGCCCTACAGGACCAGGAAGTCCCCGTGAACCTGTATCTCCTCTTGGTCCTCTGGGACCTGGACTTCCTGGAGGACCCTGCGGTGTTCATCAACAGACATGTTCCAAGACTTTCTACAAGAATCTTGTACATAATGAAAGCATAAGCACTTATCAAACATTTTTACAGTTTAATCAAGTTTTACACTGAAGAAAAATGCTTGTAAACCTCCAGAACAATTACCAAGAGTTAAAAAAAATTTTTAATGACAATTATGATTAGTAATGTATAACTCAGAGGCTGTATAATTTTTGTAAATTAACATCTAAATAATATCCTTCAGTATTTTTGACTCAGATACGACCAGGGAAAAATGTTGTGGATACAGAACAGATAAAAAAAGTTCTTCTCACCCAGAGCAAAGGACATAAACCTTAGGGGAATACTTAATATAAAAATAAGTGTGGCAATCAGGTTGAAAGCATACAGTACACCTCAAATACACATTTTAAATGATTTGAATGTTAAAATCAATTTAAATGAGGCTCAGTTGTTGAGTTCCCAGATGTAGGTAGACAATTTCTGCCACTCTACCCACAGTATGAAAGAAGTTTAGGAGCAGTGAGATTGTGATGGCATTTATGAGTAAGACTCAAGCATGTAACATGCAAAAACAAGATTATCTTGTCATTTGTTGTTGTTGTTTGTCAGTTAAGGAGCTTAATAGTGCAATTATTAGCATCCTCATCATCTGCTATTGTAGGCTTTTACTACCCATTACCTGGACACATGAAACTTAACCAGGAAAATAAGTCTGTATCAATAATTAAATGGTCATGGTGTTTTATTGTTAGTCTGTAGACTTAGGTCAATTCTATTGCAGTGAAAGGCAACATGTTTATTGGAATTTCCAGTGTGACTAAATAACAAGGCCACTAGCAAATCGAAATAGTATTAGGTGATGAGATAAATGTTGTCTTGGTATAATCAAAAGGAAAATTTGTGCATGGATATGTTCTTCCAGTGTACAGCATAAGGTTCTTAATGGAGCACCATTAGCAAGAAAGCATAGACAGCCATAATTTACTTTCAGCATTACATAACTAAATTTTAAGAACCACTATACTGAAATTTGACTTTTTAATGCAGTCCTTTTGTGATTAGCCCATGGTAGTGACCCAGGTTTCACACTTTTTCAGTAACTACTTCATGCAGTGCCATTATTTTTTTTATTTTTGTAAGTGGGTATACTTCATTCTACACAGAACTGTCTAAATGGTAATACATTTTTTAAATTACGTACATAAGAATCATCATATTTAAAATGGTATTTTCAAAAGCTGTTATGATATTTATTTACTTTTAAAAAATTCCATCTACTTCTACTGAAGACGTACATGAGAAGTGTTATTCTGTTATTCAACATGATTATTTAATAAGTACATTGGTTTGTTAGTTATAAGGAACTCCAATGTTCGACAGGTTACATAGCAAATATCATCAAGAGCTTGAAAGAGAACCAGTGTCCACTCAGCATGTCCACTGGAGTTTCATTTGAGATGTGGAAGCAGCTCTATTCATTGCTGCTGAGGGGCAGAGAAGCCATCTCCAAGATCTAGCTCATGTCAGCACAAATGACAACTGTGACTTGAGTTCTGCAACTATCTTCAATTTCTGCTTGTTGGTGGTGGAAGTAGTGAAGACTGCTGGTTCTGTTGTGAGAACAGTTTACCATCTGCAATTTGCACCCAGGACTAATTGGAGTCCTCTAGTTTTGAACCAAGTGGATAATTATGAAATGAAATCCAGATTGCTGCTCTAGGAGTTTAGTGTTTTTATAGCAGCAATTTGGATTTCACTACATAAGGTCTCTACGAGATATTTTCAATGCTGCGGGTCCATTGGATCATACATTAATAAGGGGATGAGCTCAACCAGAAGCATGATCAGTCATATTTTATGAATATATTCTATTCTATGAGTAAATAAATTTTTGAGGAAAGTAGATTAGTGAAGAGTGCTGTTACACAGTTCATACTATTTATGTTTTTTTAATGCTTATTATTAAAATTTATTGAGGTAGGTGGAAGGGACTATAATAGCTTGGAAGGTATTAAACTATGTATAACTGTGTAACATGTAATATATAATTGCATGCTCAGAAGTATAAGATACTATTCGATTTAATATATTTGGATTGTAACTATTTTAACACAACTGTTACTTTCCAGATGGACAGAATGAAAGTAATTATTTTAATACAAACAGAGATACACAGTTCCTTCAAAGTGTGTTATGATGTGTGACAGGGCAGGGTAGAGTTACCAGTCAGTTAGTGGGTGTTTCGAACCTACAGGGCTGCCGGGAGGTCCCGGTTCTCCATTGGTGCCCGGTAAACCTGGAAGCCCTGGCTCACCAATCGGCCCCAGTGGTCCAATAGGTCCTGGCAAACCCTACAATTACAAGGCCCTCTGTCAGTCATGCAGATCACAACTACAAATACCAATACCAAAACTGAGTGAAACCCTTTACCTTGAGATTTTCAATGACTTCTGTGTTAACAATAAATGAGGCTGAAAAGAAATCACAAAAATGGCAGCATACTCACAAAATAAATACAACAGGTGTTTCAAACATTCTTTGAATTTTTAAATTTTTGTTTCAAAGAAATTAACTCATCAATTAAAAGTTTATAAAAAAGAATCCATAGATCACAAAATGCTGACAAATCTTATCAGACAAACCTTCTGGCAATGAAGACCTACATTATTGAAGCAATTAAGCATAGGGTACAAATGAGGGTGGAAGCAATGGTGCCTTAAATATGGAACCTGTTTAAGTTGCTACAGCTGTCAGGTAACCTAATATGAAAAATGTTATAGATATACAATTCTCCAAACATTATCACTTCCCTTTCTTTTTGTTATGTTCACTACCATTCATAACATATCACATTTTTATTAGAAACAGTTAATTAGCAGAGTGCAGTATAAACAGCTGACTGTTTGCACGTATCTGCCACAATTATTATTCTCTTAATTTAGCACAGCTCAATATGACTGGTTGTCATTTCTGAAAGTATATTAAGTTGAGGTAACTCATCTTTCCTTGAAGATAGTGATGATGGTTATGTACTTGATTGCTTCTCTGAACAATTGAACCATATTACTCAATGTGGTTACTGAGATCTGATTTCTTCAAATGTAAATGCAATTTTAATCTTAATTACAAGAATGGTAAGCCACTACGGACTTTTTGTGAATCCTAATCAATATTATCTTTTATAGAATGAAATTTTCACTTTACAGCGGAGTGTGCGCTGATATGAAACTTCCTGGCAGATTAAAACTGTGTACTGGACCGAGACTCGAACTCGAGACCTTTGCCTTTCGTGGGCAAGAGCACTTGCCCACGAAAGGCAAAGGTCCTGAGTTCGAGTCTTGGTCCGGCACACAGTTTTAATCTGCCATGAAGTTTCATTATCTGTTATGTTTGACTTTTCCTATACTACCACCATGGTGAGTCATTTTAAATGCAATGGATGTGATAGGTACCTAGCACCATAAAATCACTTCTGCCTTCTGTTCTACAAGGTACTGTCCACTGTAATTAGTTGGTTTGAGGCAAAATGAAAATTATATGCTCAGTTATGCTTTTTGTTACTTCTCAGTTTTTAATGGTATGGACATTTGTCTCATTTTGTAAACTGAAAGAATCAGACTGACATATTCTGTGATAAGACATTTCCCCTGTGTGTGAAACAGGTAACACATCTGTCTTGCAAATTCTGTACAAATATAGGTAACAACCACCTGTTGTTCCAGATGATATCTTTCTGGCTATGTAAATAATGACCAGTATGACTCAACTTTTTGTTTCATACGTGTATAATTTCAGTCACATGGTATATGCAAATAGAGAAAAAGTAAGTAATGTCACTGATTTAAGATATATGAACACACACTTTCATGGATTGCTTCTAACTCAACTGTTGAAAACTACTACCACATCAACATAGAATGAGACTTGTGTAACACTTGAAATAAGGAAAAATGTGTCTTCAACCCAGTGGTGAAATAAGAGGCTGGTCTCTAGGTAAATCTTATGTGCTATTTCAATATTTTTTGTGAAATAATCATCACCCATATTTTATTATTTGGTGGCCAAAATAATAATAGTGGGTAAGATGGTTGCCTCACATCTGGGAGGACAATGGTTCAAATTCCTGCCTGGCACACCAAATTTAGATTTTCTATAGTTTTCTTAAATTGCTGAGGCAAATGTTAGTGTTATTTCTTTGAGAAGAGCATGACCAATTTCCTTCCTGTTGCTGACAAGATATTAACCCTACATCTACCTTGATCCGAAGTAACAACTGTTCCAGTTGTAGCTGCCATGATATTAGTTCCTTAAATACAAGTATTATTTGTGTGCAGACATAATATTCTGCTTGAAAAAGGGCTGATAGCTTGCTACAAAGTGCCTAATTCATTTACTTGCCTTCTGTTGATATTTCCTGCACTGAAGTCTCTACGTTATTATATCTCTTTCAAACACTCTGTTAAAAGCAAAATAATTACTATTTTATTTTTTTGGTCCTATTTCACATAATATTTTTGTAATAAATTCACCTGAAAATAAGTATGTTGTGAATGAGCTGCCACTAGACTAAATATTACAATTACCAGCTTAATATTGTAAGTTAAAATGGTTTGCTATGATGTACATGTAAGTTAAAAAGTACCATGCACTGAAATTCTACAAAGTAAAGGATTTCAATCTGGTATGAAATAGGTTGCACATTTACTGTTTACTGCCAACCTCCAGTACCTGCAAGCTAAATAGGTGTTAATTTACTGATACAATTCAAAGTACTTTGTTAATTCTCTGTCTACATACAGGATGTTTTCTAGGAAGTATCTAAACGTTTCTGTAACAGAAAATGTCAATCTGTTAATATGTCCTGCTCATTTCTAATGATTGTACACTTGGGGCTATAATCTTTTCATAACTAACACATACAAAATAGTTTCTATGCACCAGACTGTAAACCTACTGCATTCTGAGGACTATGGGTGGGCTCCCCGTCTTCATGAATCATACAGTCCACCAACAATGGCTTTTCAATATTGTTTATTATCCCCTTTGGTCAAAACACACTGGAAATATCATTCTCTCCTAAAGACATACCAATGATGTCGTGCATAAAAAGTGAGACTTTTTGTATCTTATTCATAAATACATTGAAGTGTCAAAGAAACTGGTATAGTCATTGCATATTCAAATACGGAGATATGTAAACAGGCAGAATATGCTGCTGCAGTCAGCAGTGACTACATAAAGTGACAAGTGTTGGCACAGTTGTTAGATTGATTGCTGCTGCTGCAATGGCAGGTTATCAAATTTAAGTGAGTTTGAATGTGGTGTTACAGCCAATGCACAGCATCTCCGAGGTAGCGATGAAGTGAGGGTCATCCCATATGACCATTTCAAGAATGTACCGTGAATATCATGAATCCGGTAAAACATCAAATCTCAAATATTGCTGCGGTTGGAAAAAGATCCTGCAAGAAAGAGACCAATGATGACTGAACAGAATCGTTCAACATGACAGAAGTGCAAACCTTCTGCAAATTGCTGCAGATTTCAACGCTGGGCCATCAACAAGTGTCAGCATGTGAACCATTCAATGAAACATCATTGAAATGGGCTTTCAGAGCCAAAGGCCCACTCGTGTACCCTTGATGACTGCATAAGACAAAGCTTTACGCCTCACCTGGGCCCGTCAACACTGACATTGTACTGTTGATGACTGGAAACATGTTGCCTGGTTGGATGATTCTTATTTCAAATTGCATTGAGCGGATGGACATGTACGGGTATGGAGACAATCTCATGAATCCATGGACCCTGCAGGTCAGCAGGGGACTGTTCAAGCTGATGGAGGCTCTGTAATAATGTGGGGCATGTGCAGTTGGAGGGATTTGGGATCCCTGATAAGTCTAGATATGACTTTGACAGGTGACACGTACATAAGCATCCTGTCTGATCACCTGCATCCATTCACATCCATTGCGCATACAAAAGGACTTGGGCAAGTCTAGCAGGACAATGTGACACCCCATATTTCCAGAATTGCTACAGAGTGGCTCCAGGAACACTCTTCTGAGTTTGAACAATTCCACTGGCCACCAAACTCCCCAGACATGAACATTACTGAGCATATCTGGGATGCTTTGCAATGTGCTGTTCAGAAGAGTCTCCACGCCATTGCACTCTTATGGATTTATGGACAGCCCTGCAGGATTCATGGTGTCAGTTCCCTCCAGCACAACTTCAGACAGCTGAGTCCATGCCAAATTATGTTGTGGCACTTCTGCATGCTTGTGGGAGCCCTGCATGATATTAGGCAGGTGTACTGGTCAATTTGGCTCTTCATTGTACAGCTGCCATACATGATACTGTCTTCTACTATACTTTTCCAAAACTGAATTTATGCATGAAGTTCCATTTTAACTATGACACTGCCTTGGTTACGCCATGCTTGTGAAGTCATATGTGTACTTTGAGACTACTTCTTCCTCAGATCTAAAAGACAGTAACAAGCCAGCTACAGAACATAATACAATATAAAAATTAGTTCTAAATTCCTAATACAGATTTCTCTCAGTCATAATGCAATATCCACAGCCTACATCATACCCATTATTATTTGTTTAATGTTTTGTAGTGTACTGTTTCATTGATCCTCTTCTTATTTTTTCATATATTCAAACTGGTATGGAACAAGTCAGTATTATGAGAAGATGAGATGAGACGGCATGAATTAATGTGATGATTATAAACCTATGTCTATCACAAGTGTACGGGGGTATACACACAAAAAAGCTGTGAGCAAATCATACATATATAGGGCATCCCAGAAATGCTGTGACATACAAGTGGCTGTACAGGGCATCCAGAGAAATGAATCAAGGGCAGGAACCCAAGTCCAGAGATGTGCAAGTGAGTAGGGTAAAACTCATACACCCTTGAAATTGTTTTGATTCTCAATGGTTACAATTCATTTATGATGAAAAGTACAATATATTTTCCCTAAAAGAGCTTGAAGCCATCTAAGTATTTATCTTTCTCTCGAAGGTCAATACAGAGACCTACTGTGTTATCGTGTACGTCTCTACTTCAAATAACCATATTCAGTCATAGTATCACTGTATGATGGTAACTTAATAAATAAGTAGCAAATACCAGAATAATGCATACTGTGTTAAATTTTGTAGCTATATGTTTCTAGAAGGTGGCAGTACATGTTGGATGGAAACCAGATTAGCGAATATCTGCCAATGCAGAAGGGCAGGTGTGCTGGTCAGAAAAGTGCAGAGTAGTGTTATTTTTAAGAGCCAAGGGACTGTCTATAGAGGACATTTATTAGATAATGCCTCTCAAATATTGTGTACAGTATTTAATGGGTAGCTGCATTCAACTGACTACAGGAATTCAACAAAAGATAGAAAGAAGCACAAACAAGGAGAGTCCAGGTCATCAAATAGATGCACATCCAGCTATGGACGCACAAAATATATCTTCAGGATGAATGAAATACTGCAATTTGAATTATATCTCACAGATAAAATGAACAATAGGTTGCCACAGTCACCCTCATCCATTCCAGCTGCACTCCAGTCTCATTGTAGATCAATTTCAATCAATGTGGTATGCAATGAAAGCTCATCACTAGCCTCACATAGGCTCAAAAAACACTTGATTGACTTACATGACCACTCTGCTTTCCATTTATGGAAATATCCATTTTTTTAAGAAAAGCTTGTGTACATAAAAAGTAAAATTATTGTAAGAAGACTCTTGCAAAAATATGAAAAATATCCTAGTAGTTTCCATTCCTATATAACTCACCCTAGACACAATGAACTTGCCATGGTGAAATTATCCAAAGTCTCACATTGCAACTACAATGATTATTGTGCAAAAAAAGTCTAGATGCCTTACTTACTTTCTGACTGAATTATAAGAACTATCCTCTACCTAGACAATGAGGTGAGTTGTGTGCTTACATTCTAATACAAATATTTAATGTGGAGGGGACTCACACATTATCTGATCACATGTGCACTGTTCCCCTGAATAATAAATGTAAGAAAATTGCCTGATGAAGACCAACATTTGCCATTTGCTGTAGTTAAGATGGCTTGTTCCCTTTCAGATGGCTACAGACTCTTGGGATATTCTTCTTCAACTGTGTAGGTTATTGATACATAAGGAAATTGCCCAAAGGAAATTGCCCAGAATGAACATTTCAGACTGGTGTATGCAACATTTTAAGTGGAGCAGTGTAATCAGTTAGAAATGAGCATGACATTCATTTAAATGAAAATACAGTCTGTTAGTGGAGTCGATATTGCTGAAGTTCATTAGCAGCAGCATCACATACAAGCTCTCCAGTTCGCCCAGGCTCGCCTCGTGGTCCTCTACGTCCTGGAACACCAGATGCTCCCTGTGGGCCCTGGGGACCTATGGGTCCTGGGGGACCCTAGCAGTCATTGCAGTGTCACAAAATATTCTCAGCTATAAGTTTCACACTCTTTTAAGCTTAAAGTCGAAGTGGTAAAGATAAAACATTACAACAATAACTCAATGCATTCCAAAATTCTGTATGAAATTTCCTACAGTTGTTTCTATAATACATAAAGAATATTATTTCTGAAGTTTCTATAAGAGAACATACTATTAAAACAATTCCCTTGTTGTGTTACAAGTTAAACAAACTACTTACTCAATGTCTGTTGCTGATGTGCTTGATTGCTATAACAGTGGGAAATTTGATGAACAGGGCAAACAAAGGTCTTTGCAAAAATAATGTGCTACTGTGTCCATTCCATCCCCAAAATAAACAAAACAAAGCAAAGATATATTAATTGGAATCCACATCAAAGGAAAAATATGAACAAAAATCTCAACTATAGATATAGACAAAATTTTTAATTAACAGCTTAAAAGCTACTGTCTGGGAGTGCTCAGTACACAACAATCAATTGCGTCAGGTTGGATTCCATTAGGAATCATTGTGCTCAGTGACTGTGAAATGATTATAATCTGGAATGAACACAGCACTCAGTCAAATATAGGTCATTTTAACAATGTGTGCTTATACAAGATTTCTGGGTCTATATGACTAGCTACTAAAAGCAGTGATCATCCCTGTACTGTAGTTGACATTGTGCTAGTGCTGCAATAAAATACAGATTGATAGGCGGCTGGTTGGTGTTCATTCCACATTATAATCACTAAATAGCCCAGTAACATCACGCAAAGTGCTCTGCATGAAGAAAATGAACAGTATTTTTCGCAGCAGAAAACACACACACACACACACACACACACACACACACACACACACACACACACACAAAAAAAATTCAGTTTTTATGGGACAACCTTTTCTTCTTCTGTCTCTTCAGTGAGTAGCGGTGGTATATAAATTCACAACATAATGTTATTTCAACAAGTAAAAATTGTTGCACAAGCCTTTACTGATTTTCACCACTTTGCCCTGAAGAATGCAGATAGCAGATGAAACTCATGAAGATCATGACCTAGGGGAGAAAAGCGAGGCATCATTATAAATGCAGAGTTGGTTGTAAAGAAACAGGAACAGACGTGGCTCAAGTAAACATAAGCAGACAAGCACCTTTATTCTTAAGACTAACAGAAAGAGAATTCACTAGAGAAAACTGTTGTTGTCATTGTTGTTGTGGTCTTCAGTCCAGAGACTGGTTTGATGCAGCTCTCCATGCTACTCTATCCTGCGCAAGCTTCTTCATCTCCCAGTACCTACTGCAACCTACATTCTTCTGAATCTGCTTAGTGTATTCATCGCTTCATCTCCCTCTTTGATTTTTACCCTCCACACTGCCCTCCAATACTAAATTGGTGATCCCTTGATGCCTCAGAACATATCCTACCAACCGACCCCTTCTTCCAGTCAAGCTGTGCCATAAATTTATCTTATCCCCAATTCTAGTCAATACCTCTTCATTAGTTATGTGATCTCCCCGTCTAATCTTCAGCATTCTTCTGTAACACCACATTTCGAAAGCTTCTATTCTCTTCTTGTCCAAACTATTTATAATCCATGTTTCACTTCCATACATGGCTATGTTTTGTAATTTAAAATCTCTGTCTTACCGTTGTGTAATGTAACTGAAACCTTCCGTGTCTCCAGATCTGTACATGTTTAAAACCTTTCATGATTCTTAAACTAAATAATACCGATGACTAAATTGTGCACTATGCAGTATCTGCCAGCGAGCAGCTCCATTCATTCTTCTCCCCCAGACCATATTCTACTACTATTTCTCCTACTTGGTCTTTTGGGGCTATTGAATTCCAGTTCCTCATCACAATTAAGTATTCATATCCATTAACTATCTGATTAATTTTTTTTCTCTCATCACACATTTTTTAATTTCTCAATCATGAACAGAGACAGTTGCATATAATATTATGTTGCCGTGGTTGATGTTATTTTAGGTCTATCTCAGCTACAATAATGTGTTCACTATGCTGTTCATAGTAGGTTATCTATATTCTCATTTTCTTATTCATTGTTAGACTTATTCCTGCAGTACTCCAGTATTATAGTTAATTCATATATTAGTAGTACTAGGATGGATAGGCCATGTGCATGTTTGTGTGTGCACAAGAGGAGCTGGCTGCAGTTTGTTAACAGCTGAAAATGCTTTTGGTGATGGTCAGCTGTCTTCAGGCTGTTGCCTCAGGAGGGCAGCAGCGGTTATGGAGAATCTAAATCTACACCTACATACATACTCCGCAATCCATCATACGGTGCATGGCGGGGGGTACCTCGTACCACAACTAGCATCTTCTCTCCCTGTTCCACTCCCAAACAGAACGATGGAAAAATGACTGCCTATATGCTTCTGTATGAGCCCTAATCTCTCTTATCTTATCTTCGTGGTCTTTCCGCGAAATGTAAGTTGGCAGCAGTAAAATTGTGCTGCAGTCAGCCTCAAATGCTGCTTCTCTATATATCCTCAGTAGCGATTCACGAAAAGAACGCCTCCTTTCCTCTAGAGACTCCCACCCGAGTTCCTGAAGCATTTCCGTAACACTCGCATGATGATCAAACCTACCAGTAACAAATCTAGCAGCCCACCTCTGAATTGCTTCTACGTCCTCCCTCAATCTGACCTGATAGGGATCCCAAACACTCGAGCAGTACTCAAGAATAGGTCGTATTAGTGTTTTATAAGCAGTCTCCTTTACAGATGAACCACATCTTCCCAAAATTCTACCGATGAACCGAAGACGACTATCCGCCTTCCCCACAACTGCCATTACATGCTTGTCCCACTTCATATCACTCTGCAATGTTACGCCCAAATATTTAATTGATGTGACTGTGTCAAGAACTACACTACTAATGGAGTATTCAAACATTACGGGATTCTTTTTCCTATTCATATGCAGTAATTTACATTTATCTAAATTTAGAGTTAGCTGCCATTCTTTACACCATCAAAAATCCTGTCCAAGTCATCTTGTACCCTCCTACAGTCACTCAATGACAACACCTTCCCGTACACCACAGCATTATCAGCGAACAGCTGCGCATTGCTATCCACCCTATCCAAAAGATCATTTATGTAGATAGAAAACAGATCCTACCACACTTCCCTGGGGCACTCCAGATGATACCCTCACCTCCGATGAACACTCACTATCGAGGATAACGTACTAGGTTCTACTACTTAAGAAGTCTTCGAGCCACTCACATACTTGGGAACCAATCCCATATGCTCGTACCTTAGTAGGAGTCTGCAGTGGGGCACCGAGTCAAACGGGTTCTGGAAGTCAAGGAATATGGCATCCGTCTCCCACCCTTCATCCATTGTTCGCAAGATATCATGTGAAAAAAGGGCGAGTTGCGTTTCGCAGAAGCGATGCTTTCAAAAGCCGTGCTGATGCATGGACAGCAACTTCTCTGTCTCAAGGAAATTCATTATATTTGAACTGAGAATATGTTCGAGAATCCTGCAACAAACCGATGTTGAGGATATTGGTCTGTAATTTTGAGGATCCGTCCTTCTACCCTTCTTATATACAGGTGTCGCCTGCGCTTTTTTCCAGTTGCTCGGGACTTTACGTTGGGCAAGAGATTCGTGATAAATGCAAGCTAAGTAAGGAGCCAATGCAGTAGAGTACTCTCTGTAAAACCGAATTGGAATCCCATCAGGACCTGGCGATTTATTTATTTTCAACCCATTCAGCTGCTTCACAACCCCAGGGATGTCTATCACTATGTCCTCCATACAGGAATCTGTACGAGACTCAAACGATGGTATGTTTGTACTATCCTCCTGCGTGAAAGATTTCTCAAATGCTAAATTTAAAATTTCAGCTTTCGTTTTGCTGTCTTCCATTGCCAGGCCAGACTGATCAGTGAGTGACTGGATGGAAGCCTTCGACCCGCTTACCGATTTTACGTAAGACCACAATTTCCTTGGGTTTTCAGCAATATCTTTTGCTAAGGTATGACGGTGGTAGTGGCTGAATGCTTCGCACATCGCTCTTTTTACAGCACCACGAATCTCTACTAACTTTTGCCTGCTCTCATTCTCCTGATCTTTCTTGTACCATGAGTGCAACTGCCTCTGCTTCCTGAGCATTCTCCGAATTGCACTGTTAAACCACGGTGGGTCTTTTCTGTCCATAACTCACTTTTTTGGCACATACTTGTCCAATGCATTATTTACAATGTGTTTAAAATTTGCTCATAATTCTTCCACGTTCATCGTACTGGAAGTAAATGAAGTCGATTCATTTACTCAATGGGATGCTAACAACTGCTTATCTGCTCTTTCTAGAAAGAATACTCTCCTAGCCTTCTTGACCAACTTTTTAACGTTTGTAAGCATAGTCATAATGACAACATCATGATCACTAATCCCTGTCTCAACACTGACACCATCGATGAGGTCTGGTCTGTTCATGGCTACCAGATCTAAAATATTTCCATTACGCGTTGGCTGTCGATTTAGCTGCTCAAGACAGTTTTCGGATAATGTGTTCAAAAGTAATTCACACGACGGCTTGTCTGTACCACCTGTAATGAATCCATAGACATCCCAGTCTATACTAGGTAGGTTCAAGTCACCTCCGACTAATATAGCATGATCCAGGTACTTCTGCGATACAGAAAGTAAACTCCCTTTGAATGATTCTAGAACTGTCACGGTGGAACCTGGTGGCCGATAATAACACCCAACAATTAACTTTATTTCCCCTAGCCCTGTTAAACGTGTCCAGATAACTTCACAATCACACTCTACTTTGACCTCAATAGAGACAACATTTTTGTCAACTGCAATGAAGACACCACCTCCTACGGTGTCTAATCTGTCTTTCTGATACACATTCCAACCCTCACTAAGTATTTCAGAACTTCTTATCTCAGGGTTCAGCCAGGTCTCGGTCCCGAGAATAATTTTCATGACACACACTTCCTGGAGGGCAGTAAATTCAGGAACTTCATTCCGAACACTCTGAAAATTTACTGCTAATATCTTGATAGTTGAAGTGTCTTTACACTGAGCGCATCCTGATTTCCCTGCCTGCAAGTCGACTGGTGAGTGTTCATCAGGGCACCTCGCACTACCGCCTAGACTAAAAAACCCCCATGTGCACGCCACAAGTACTCTGCTACCCGAGTAGCCGCTTCCTTTGTGTAGTGCACCCCTGACCTATCTAGGGACATCCTACAATTCCCCACCCAATAGCACAAGTCTAAAAATCTGCAGCCAAGACCGTCACAGAGTCGACGAAGCCTCTGGTTGAGACCATCCACTCAGCTCCAAACCAAAGGACCCCGATCCACTCTGGGAATGATGCTGCAAATAGAGAGCTCTGCTTGCACCCCGCATGCGAGGCCAGCAGTTTTTCACCAAATTCGCCCGCCGCCTGTACGAACTGAGGATCACCTCAGAACCCAAGTGACAGGCATCATTGGTGCCGACATGAGCAACTACTTGCAGACGACTGCACCCCATACGCTTGATAGCCGCAGGCAAGGCCACCTTCACATCTTGGATGAGGGCCCCCAGCAGACAAACTGAGTGTCCGTTGCAATTCTTTCCAGCCCTGTACACTATTTCCCTAAGGGGCTCCATCACCCGCCTGAAGTTGGAGCTCCCAATAATCAGCAAGCCTTTGCTCCCGTGTGCCTGCTCAGGCCCTGCTGAAGGAGCGGCCACCTGCCCACTGGCAGGATGAACGGGCGAGGCCAGCCGGACAGCCTCCCACATTGACTCTCCGCCTCGAGCGACGCGAACGCGTTGCAGTCCGCCACTCACTCTGAGGTGAGGGCGGCCCCAACGCGCCGGGTACACTAGAAGGTGCCTCGGTGGCTGAGTCAGCAGACGCAGCAAGCGACACCTGGGGTGTCTCAAGTGATGCACCAGACCCTCTGCTGTTTATGCACCTAGAGGCAGCAGCCTGAAGGCAGCTGACCGTGGCCAACAGCATGCTCAGCTGCTCGTGAACTGCGGTCAGTTCCTCCTGCGCCCGCACACAGCACGCACACACCCTATCCATCTCACTGCTAATATCTAACGATTCCATGAATTTATACCCTACAGCTGTCAATAAGCAATGTTACTCCCCTCAAATACGAGAATACGCAAGGATTTTATGTAATTAAATATGCAAGTGCACAAACACTCGGAAAGAAATTAAGAATCAAACTACAAAACAAATATGAAAGCTAAATATGCGACTCGCTACTGCACTGCTGCTGCACTGATACTTCACCAGCAGCTACTCAAGGCTCACTGAGCATGTGGTGCAGTGCATGGGATACCTCAAGTGCTGCTTCTTTTGCCCACATGCTCTTCTTCTGAGGCACCTTGCAGTGTACCCAACACATGGAGTCGCCCTAACCACAGGGTGAGTGGTGGGTGGTAACACATTCGCATTGACTGAGGAGGGAAGACAATGTGGAGCCTGGCTGTGGCCTCACCCATTCACCCTCTGATGGGCAAGAGGCCACTCCTCCAGCAAGATCCATAAAGGCACACCAGGTGAGGGGTTTGTTAGTCATCAGGAACCACAATGTTAGGTGCATTTATGGAGCACCTTTGGGAAATAACGCCCAGGACCAGAAAGAAATCCCATGTGCACTCAGTATGTATGTTGGGGGCCTTATCCAAGATGTGGAGGAGGCCTTACCTGCAGCTACTGAGAGTGCAGGGTGCAATCTGCAAGTATTGGCTCACATAAGCACCAATCATATCTGTTACTTGGGTTCTGAGGCCACCCTCAGTTCGTATGGGCAGATGGATGAAGTCATGAAGGCTGCTGGTTCCAAACACAGGATACAAGTAGAGCTCACAGTCTGAAACAACATAGCCAGAACTGATCAGGGTCCTTTGGTTTGGAACCAAGCGGAGGGCCTCAACCAACGCCTCCCTTGACCCTGTGATGGTTTCATCTGCAGATTTATGGACCAACAGTATATGGTGGACAATAGCAGGACTTCCCTTGATAGGTCATGGGTTTACTACACAAAGGAAGCAGCTACTCGAGTAGAAGAATGTTTGTGGGCTGCACATAGAGGTTTCCTAGTCGAGATGGTAGTTTTAGGTCCTGTGATGAATGCTCACCATACGATACACAGAGAGCAAAATTAGACCATCTACAAAGTACACTATAACTGTCAACATTTTAGCTGTAAATTGTCAAAATATTTGCAACAAAGTTCTTGAATTTACAGTCGTCTAAGAAAGTTGTCATGCTCAAATTATTCTCGAAACCAAGAGCTGACTAAAAGTAGAAAGCTGTGAAATATTTAGTGAAGCATAGAATATATATAAAAAAAGACAGATTAGATACCACAGGTGGAGTTTTCACTGTAGTTGCCAAAAATATTGTGTCTGTCATGGTCAAAACTGACTGTGAAGTTACCTGGATGCTTGTAACAGGTCTAGGTGCACTCAAGTTAATTATCAGATATTTTTACTGGCCACCCGATTCTGCCATGACAGTTTTAGAAATCTTTCAAAGAAAATCTATGCTCATAGTGCAGAAATATCAGGACACACAATGTTAGTTGGAGGTATCAGCAGAGAGGCAGGGACTGTGATCACAACAATATCATAGCAATATGGTTACTAAGGAAAGGTTATTAAGGAAAGGCAAACCTACATTTCTAGCATTTGTAGACTTACAGAAAGCTTTTGACAATGTTCATTGGAATACTCTCTTTCAAATTCTGAAGGTGGCAGGGGTGAAATACAGGGAGCGAAAGGCTATTTACAATTTGTACAGAAAGCAGATGGTAGTTACAAGAGTCGAGGGGTATGAAAGGGAAGCAGTGGTTGGGAAGGGAGTGAGACAGGGTTGTAGCCTCTCCCCGATGTTATTCAATCTGTATATTGAGCAAGCAGTAAAGGAAGCAAAAGAAAAATTCGGAGTAGGTATTAAAGTCCATGGAGAAGAAATAAAAATGTTGAGGTTCACCGATGACATTGTAATTCTGTCAGAGACAGCAAAGGACTTGGAAGAGCAGTTGAATGGAATGGACAGTGTCTTGAAAGGAGGATATAAGATGAACATCAACAAAAGCAAAACAAGGATAATGGAATGTAGTCTAATTAAGTCGGGTGATGCTGAGGGAATTAGATTAGGAAATGAGGCACTTAAAGTAGTAAAGGAGTTTTGGTATTTGGGGAGCAAAATAACTGATGATGGTCGAAGTAGAGAGGATATAAAATGTAGGCTGGCAATGGCAAGGAAAGCGTTTCTGAAGAAGAGAAATTTGTTAATATCCAGTATTGATTTAAGTGTCAGGAAGTCATTTCTGAAAGTATTCGTATGGAGTGTAGCCATGTATGGAAGTGAAACATGGACGATAAATAGTTTGGACAAGAAGAGAATAGAAGCTTTCGAAATGTAGTGCTACAGAAGAATGCTGAAGATTAGATGGGTAGATCACATAACTAATGAGGAAGTATTGAATAGGATTGGGGAGAAGAGAAGTTTGTGGCACAACTTGACCAGAAGAAGGGATCGGTTGGTAGGACATGTTCTGAGGCATCAAGGGATCACCAATTTAGTATTGGAGGGCAGCGTGGAGGGTAAAAATCGTAGAGGGAGACCAAGAGATGAATACACTAAGCAGATTCAGAAGGATGTAGGTTGCAGAAAGTACTGGGAGATGAAGAAGCTTGCAAAGGATAGAGTAGCATGGAGAGCTGCATCAAACCAGTCTCAGGACTGAAGACAACAGCAACATGGTTACTAAAGTTAATGAACTTAGGAAAAAGGCTAGGAGAGTATTTGTGCTAGAAAGAGCAGAGAAGCAGTTGCTAGCATGAATGGGCCTCATTTAATTCCAGTATTATGGACTTGGAGAAATTTTGGACAAAATTGAAACAGATTGTAAGTTCCTCCTGGGACAAACATGTGCCAAATAAGTGCACTAAACATGGAAAAGAAATACTGTGGATTAACAACAAAAGTATGAAATTGCTGAAGAAGAAGAAAATGTTACACTAACAGTTCAATAAAGAACTTGCAAATGATGACTGGCAGAAGCTAGTAAAAATGCATGCATCTGTAAACAAATCTGTGTTGAAGCATACACCATACTGCCATCATCATACCTTAGCATAAGAAGTTGCCGAGAACCTGAGAAAAATCTGGTCCTTGTAAAATCACTAAGCAAATTGAAGGCTTCTATTTATTGACTCAGTGACCATTTTGGTGTCGTAATAGAAGACAACAAGAGGAAAGTCAAAGTTTAAAATCCCAAGTTTAACAAATTATTCCCATACCAGGATTGTACAAACATGCTGTCAATTAAACCATTGTACAGACCCCCGTGTGGAGGACACAGTAATAGGAATCCCTGCTGTAGAGAAGCAACTGAAAGAGTTGAAAGCAAGAAAGTCAAAAGGTCCAGATCACAGTTTACAGACAGTACACAGAGACATTGGCCCCTTACTTAGGAACTGAAAGGGTTGAAAACAAGTTAGTTGGCAGGTCCCAATAGAATCTCAGTTTACAGATAGTACTCAGTGACACTGGCCCCTTACTTAGCTTGCAATTATCATGAATCTCTCACCCAGTGCAAAGTCACAAGCAACTGGAAGAAAGTGCAGAATGGTAAAATAATGAAACCACAAAATTACAGACCAATATCCTTAACATTGGTTTGCTGCAGAATATAATAAATTTCCTTGAGACCAAAAAAGAAAAAGTTAAAAAGTTGCAGGGGACCCTGTCCAATGAATACAGTGGCTGAGGCAATATAGCAGTTTTGGTTTTTGGAAAAAAAGGAGAGAGGGAGAGAGAGAGAGAGAGAGAGAGAGAGAGAGAGAGAGAGGGAGAGAGAGAGAATCATGAACAAGCATTGAGGTGTGAATCAGAGCATTATCATGATGCAATTTCCACAAATGGTTTTGGCACAATTCTGGTCATTTTCATTGGACTGCTTCATGCAAACAGTGCATAGTTTCCAAGCAGTATTCCTTATTGACTGTACGATCGTAAGGTAGGAACTAATGATGCACAATCCCATTGTAATTGAAGAAAACAGTGAGGGGAACCTTCACATGACTGAACTCTAATTTTTTTTAGTCTCAGCTCTTCAGGCAGTTTCCATTGGGACAACTGGGCCTTGGTTTTGATGTTATATAACCTGTAGTTTTCAGTTGTTATAACCTTCTTTAGAAGTTATGGATCATTGTCGACTTCATTCAGCAATTTCTGAGCAATGTGTACACATCATCATTTTTAGCTGAAATTCAACAATTTCAGAACAAACTTTGCTGCGACACGTTTCATGCCCAAAACATCTGAAAAAAATGCTGGGCATGAGCCAAAGGATATGTCAACATTGTCAGCAACCTATCTGATACCGGTTCAGGAATTTTCCAGAACCATTTTCTTTACTTCCTCCGCAATGTTATCAGTAACTGATGTGCTGGGGTGTCCATAGCAGCTGCCATTTTCAACTTTTTCTTGACCCTCTTTGAAACATTTTACCCCTCATATACTCTTACTCATAGCAGATTTGTGAAAAGCCACAGTTGACATTTCAAAAGCAGTGCTGCACATTATTCAATTTTTCATGCAAAATTTAATGCAAATTTTTTGATTCATCTTTTTCAAAAGTGAAAATTTTCTGAGCACTTGAAAACAAGTGTAACCTTTTCAGCTGTAGACTGAGAGTGAGGCTCCAGTAGTTATGCAGGGTCTTCACAAGGTAGTGTGGAGAGCAGCATCAAACCAGTCTTTGGACTGAAGGGAACAATAATTATGACAACAGCAACAATAACAACAGCAGCAATTAGGAATTACCTTTCAGGTCAGAGTTTTTCAGCCCTATCACCAACAATTTGATTTCTCATGTTCAAAATCCATTTTCTTCAAACCTCTTTTATATGAAAGTGAAAGAATGTAATTCTCACATGCAAATAAATTGCCAGTATATGGAATGTGTGTGGCGATGCAGTTATCTTTTGTGAAATGAGTTTCAACAGATGCCTTACTACCTCCCTGAACTACAAACTAAAAGAAAATATCGATAACTTTAAAAACTGATATGAAGACAATCTGTCTAGACCATTACACACGCAAGACAGGATGTCCTGGAAAGGAAGGCAATGGAGATTGGCCTTGAAGAAACAAACTTTGCTGTGACATGTTTCATGCCCAAAACATCTGAAAAAATTGCTGTACATGAGCCAAAGGATATGCCAACATTATAGCAACCTCTCTTATGGCGATTCAGGGATTTTCCAGAACCATTTTCTTTACTTCCTCCACAAGTTATCAGTAGCTGATGTGCTATGGTGTCTATGGCAGTTGTCATTTTCAACCTTCTCTCAGTCCTCTTTGAAATGTTTATACCACTGATAAACTCATGTCTTCCTCATAGCAGCATAGAAGTTTGGAAGGTAGGAGATGAGCTACTGGTAGAATTAAAGGTATGAGGAAGGCTCCTGAGTCGTGCTTGGGTAGCTGAGTCGGAAGAGCACTTGCGCCCGAAAGGCAAGGTCCCAAGTTTGAGTCTTGGTCCGGAACACAGTTTTAATCTGCCAGGAAGTTTCGAGATTGGCCTTGTACAAGTTAACAGATATAGGAGGCTCTTATTTATTGAGGGCCACACAGAAACAATATCAAAGGAAACAATAGAGACAAAGCTACCAGTGTTTTCCTCTTTGAAGAGGAAATATGGAAGAGACATAATAAGTAAAAAGCTAAAAATAAAGCACAGTACACCTGAAATACATCTTGTATGCTATATTTTCTTTAGAAAATATAATGTGCAGATTAGTTTGTAGAAATCAATGAATGACAAAATAATTATACAAATCAGAAATTGAAGTAGTGCTGTAAAGTAAACAAACAACTTTAGAAAAATAAATGAGAAAATATGAATGAATCTGAAAAAACGCTATTGTAATCCTGAATTCAGGTTTGGAAGTGGTATAATCAAGAAAATTTCCAAACAGTAAGTGTCCCTGCAGAAATAATCTTCAAAGCAACTTTAGATAACCATTTTAATTTTCATTAATTACACTCAGTAACTTAAAATGATAAAAATGTTCTCTTTTAATAACACAGAAACTTACATCAGTTCCATTAAAGCCAGGAGGTCCTTGCGGACAAATTGTCTCACATGCAGCAGGAGGAGGTGTTGCCTGAAACACCAGAAAAGAATCATCTAGGAAGGATACTAAAGACACAACATTATATTCCCAATATTTTATCAATACACTAACGGGATAATGTCATACAATTACACTATGTGTAAAAGATTTATTTTGCACTTACTTTTCTTGGTAACTCATCACAGGTTTCTCGTTCAGGGCGTGATGGATCACAGTTCAAAACCATCCATTGCAAATCAACCTGAAGGAGAAATGAATGATGAACTCATGCACTTATAAAATAATCATGCAACAAAATTATCATTGTCTGTTTCAGATATATTCTTATGAGTCAGAGAAACAGTATCTCATTATATTTAAAAATATAAGGAAGAAACGAAATGTGAGACTTTCCAGAACATGTCAATGTTATACTCGTATGTCCAACACACATTTGTATAAGAATGTGTTCATAAATTATTTATGTACTCTTACCACTTTATATTTGTCTCCTGTTTGATGTTCATTACAGTTATTCACATTTCAATCCACAACTCCTAGTTGCAAAATTGAAGTAGGTTGAAATTATTAGAAATCCTACAGGTCTCTTTGATGATCTGATAACTCTGAAATGCTTCTGCAGGTTATAACAACAAGGACTACAGATCATTTTGTTTGACTCATAGCTATCATCTTCCAGAAATTGCCTGGCATACATTGAATACCATAAACTGAGTAAGTGTAAAATAATATGCACTAAAGGAAAAACAAATACAGCTAGAACTTCCGGTCACTTGTATTCTATTTTATAATTCAAGTAGAAGGTTAAAATCTTTTTCTTAAGTATTTTCATAGGCTTGTCAACAGTTTATTTCAGTCAACTATGTATTGTGCATCATTCTAGCAAATAGTTTAAAGAGGGGCAACTTTTTGTTAGTTTTAGGATTATGCTGCCATTTATGTACACATATAGCATAGATTTAATATATTCAGAGAGACTCAAGAAAGAAAAAATCATATATCACTCATGGAAGAGAAAAATACACAGACTGGAAGAAACAGAACTTTATATAGGAGAGTACAATAAAATTATTTTCTATGTCACCAGGTAACTATGACCACAATAACATCCAACTGCCGGTGGACCATACATTCAGATTTTTTATTGCCTCTACCTATCAATAAAATGTGGTTCAGTGAAATCATTAAAGCTTGTAGCTGAATGGAACTCATGACGCACATTTTGGGAAGTGACGTATGTTGAGTAATACGAGACATTGAGTGCAATAATCTCATATTCCGTAGTCACTCAGGTTTCACTGAAAGCAAGTTGTGAGCGCATTAGTGCTTTCACGCTGTGTGATATGTTATGACTCTTATTTTCATTTTTGGAGCTTTTAACAAATGTCATTTATGACAAATACACTAGTAACACTAGTAACATTCCAACCTGGAGTTTCCACTGTTTGAAATTCACTAGTAAATTCCACTTGTGATAATATTCTGAGCTCATAGAACAGACAGCTGCAAAAGCTTCTTCCTGTGTGTCTGTACCATACACAAGAGTTTCTGTATCTTTGAAAACTGGAACTTAATTCAATGACATCTAAAATTTCAGGTGACATAAAATTTTAGGGACCTCAGCACAGATAAGCTATTGTGGCTGGTTACACAAGTTATAATGTAACTGAAATTAGTGTTTATATAAAAATTTGCTCAAGTTTCATTTATTATAAGCTAATAAAAGAGCTATCCTATTTCATACCAAATGAAGGTAGTCCACCTATAAACTCTGTCAGAGTGATCTCATCCCAGAAGTCCAACACAACCTCCAATCCCTGCTTAAAGTCTCTGGCCCTTCTGACAACCTCTCCCCTGAATCCATTTCCCTCCTCACCCCAAAGACCCTGCACATCCACCTTCTACATGCTCCCCAAAATCCACATTGTGGCTGGTTATTGTGCCCCCACTGAAAGAATTTCAGTCCTCATTGACCAACACCTCCAACCAATAGCCCGCAATCTAGCCTCCCACATCAAATACGCCAACCACTTCCTTCATGGCTCTCCACCATCCCCACACCTTTATCTTCTGGATCCCTACTTGTCACTGTTGATGCCACCTCCTTACGCACTAACACCCCACATTACTGTGGTCTTACTGCTATTGAACACTACCTCTCTCAATGTCTTTCAGCCTCCAAACTCACTACCTCATTCCTCATACACCTTACTAATTTTATACTAACCCACAACTGCTTTTCCTTTGAAGGGCAGGACTACAAACAAATGCACAGCCATGGACATCTGCATGGCACCCTCCTATGCCA
Source organism: Schistocerca serialis cubense (assembly GCF_023864345.2). Taxonomy (NCBI): domain Eukaryota; kingdom Metazoa; phylum Arthropoda; class Insecta; order Orthoptera; family Acrididae; genus Schistocerca; species Schistocerca serialis. Next base: position 497,579,782 of record NC_064645.1, read on the forward strand.
ACCTGTTTATGGGGAATTTAGAGCAGACCTTCCTAGCTTCCCAAAACACCAAAACCCTAGTCTAGTTCAGGTTCATTGATAATATCTTCATGATCTGGACTCAGGGCCAGGACATCCTATCTTCATTCCTTAACAACCTCAACACTTTCTCTCCCAACCACTTCACCCGGTCTCCTCAACCCAGTGTGTCACCTTCCTAAAGTTGACCTCCTCCTCTCTGTAGGCTCCATCCACACCTCTGTCCACATTAAACCCATCAACAATACCTGCAGTTCGACAGCTGTCATCTTTTTCACACCAAAAAATCCCTCCCATACAGCCTAGCTGCCCGGGGACAGCACATCTGCAGTGTCAAGAACTTCCTTTCCCAGTTTGCCAAGGGTCTCAGAAACGCCTTGACAAACAGTCACTAACCCCAAACTTAGTCCGCAACCAGATTTCCCATGCCATATTCCCGTGCCCCCCCCCCCCCCCCCCAAATACTACTACCATTCCAAAGAAAGAGTCACCACCACCTTTTGTGAACTGCACAGATGGGAATTATCCTTACAAACATTATCTGCTCCCGTAATTTTCCCGGCTTCAATCTACTGTAATACACTGTTCCCACATGCTCCACCTAACAGTTTCCACCCCCTCTGTCCTATCATCTCCTCCCCATTCTTATCTCCCATTCTCTTTGTTTGCTGCCCTCTGTCAATACTCCTGCCCATATTTCCCTGCTCCTCTCCTTTTTCACACCTTTTTCCCTGCCTCCCTGCCCCACAACCTCCTGATTCTAAGCCTGTTGGCATCCTAACCCCTATTCCTTCCTCTTCCCCAGCCCCTCTATGTAGCTATTTGCATCCTATGTGATAGCTGCATCCCGGCCTGAGCCATGTGTGTATGAGGTGTGCTTGTTTGTGGGTAAGAATGGTGTGTGTGTTTCTCTTTGGCTGATGAAGGCTGTGGCTGAAGGCTTTATGTATGTCTGTTAACTGTGCCTGTCTGCAACTTAACATGTCTTCTTTATGGTAAGTAGCAATCTATCTTTTCATACATTGTTAAATGAAGGCACTATTATTTACAAAGTTGATGTAAATATAGTTGGGCTTTTTGAATTTTATTGTACTAGTGTTTGATGCATCTTCTACACTGATTTTAGCATATATTAAATTGTGGCATTTTCAAATAGATGTAAGAAAATTTTCTTACTGTTGTGTAGCATCTGGTGACTTACATCTTCACAAATTAGAATTACCCTGTCGGGCCCAAGTGGTTGGCACTATTAACTGTTTTGAGTCCTCTTCCTACATTTTATGTACTTTGTTAACACATAAAAGTTGCTATGGCCTTTAAAGTAGCAGTTGTGGTTTTCAGTCTGGAAACTGGTTTGATGTATCTCTCCATGCTGCTCTATCCTGCACAAACTTCTTCATCTCTGAATAACTAATGCAACCTAAATAAATAAACCTATACCCTTCTGACTCTGCTTACTGGAGTCATCTCTTGGTCTCCCTAAATAATTTTTGCTCCCCACACGTCCCTCCAATGCTAAATTGGTGATCCCTGTTCGTCTCAGATTGTGTCCTGTCAACATATCCCTTCTGTCAGTCAAGTTGTACCACAAGTTTCTTGTCTCTCCAGTTCCATTTAGTTCCTCCTCCTCAGTTATGCATTCTGTCCATCGAATCCAGCATTTCTCTGTAGAACCACATTTTAAACAACTCTGTTCTTGTCCTGTCTAAACTGGTTATTGCCCATGTTTCACTTCCACACATGGTTACACTCCAGACAAATATCTTCAAATAGGCTTTCTAGCTATTAAATCTATTTTCGATGTTAACAAATTTCTCTTCTTCAGAAATGTTTTTCCTCCCATTGCCAGTTAATATTTTACAAAATGGCTCTGAGCACTATGGGACTTAACTCCTGAGGTCATCAGTCCCTTGGAACTTAGAACTACTTAAACCTAACTAACCTAAGTACATCACACACATCCATGCCCGAAGCAGGATTCAAACCTGCGACCGTAGCGGTCGTGTGGTTCCAGACTGTAGCACCTAGAGCCGCTCGGCCACTCTGGCTGGCTAATATTTTACATCCTCTCTACTTCTTAAAATTTTACATCCTCTCTACTTTAGCTATTTTGCTGTCCAAATAGTAAAACTCATGTACTGCTTTCAGTGTCTCATTTCAAAATCTAATCCCTGCATTTTCTGATTTAATCTGACTACATTCCATTATCACTGTTTTGTTTTTGTTGTTTTTCAGCTTATATCCACCTTTCAAGACATTGTCCATTCCATTCAGCTGCTCTCTCAATTCCATTGCTACCTCTGACAGTATTACAATGTCATCAACAAACCTCATAGTTTTTATTTCTTCTCCCTGAACTTTTAATTCCCACTTCAAATTTTTCTTTAATTTCCTTTGCAGCTTGCTCAGTGCACAGATTGAATAACTTCAAGTATAGGCTGTAACCATGTCTTATTCCCTTCTTAACCACTGCTTCTCTTTCATGCCCCCCGACTCTTTATAACTGCTGTTTGGTTTCTGTACAAGTTGCAAATAGCATTTTGCATCCTGTATTTTACCCATGCTATCTTCAGAATTCCAATGAGAGTATTCCTTGGCAAAAGCTTTCTCTAAGTCTACTGATGCTATAAACATAGGTTTGCCTTTTCTTAGCCTATCTTCTAAGAGAGTCATAGGTTCAGCATTGCCTCGTGTGTTCTTACATTTCTCAGGAATCCAAACTGATTTCCATGAGGTCAGCTTCAACCAGTTTTTCCACTCTTCTGTACAGAATGTGTGTTTGTATTTTGTAATCATAACTTATTAAACTGATAATTCGGTACTATTCACACCTGTCAACAACTGTTTTCTTTTGAATTGGAATTCTTCTTGAAGTATGAAGCTATTTTGCCTCTCTCATATATCTTGCACACCAGATGGAATATTTTTGTTGTGGCTGGCTCTTCCAACACTGTCAGTAGTTCTGATGGTATGTCGTCTACTCTAGAGGCCTTGTTTCAACTTCAGTCTTACGTTGTTCTGTCAAATTGTTCTTACAGTACCATATCGCCCACACCATCATCATCTATATCCTCTTACATTCCTATAATGTTGCCCTGAAGTTCATCTCCCCTGTATAGACCCACTATATACTTGTTTCACCTTTCACCTTTTCCCTTCTTTTCTTAGTATTGCTTTTCCATGTGATCTCTTGATATGTGTACAGTTGTTCCTCTTTTGCCAAAAGGCCTCTTTAATTTTCCTGTAGGTGGTATCTATCTTACCCCTACTGAAATAAGCTGCTTAATCCTTTCATTTGTCTTCTACCCATTCCTGCTTAGCAATTTTGCATTTCCTGTCAGACTCATTTACTTGATGTTTGTATTCCCTTTCAATTGCTTCATTTGCTGCATTTTTATACTTTATCCTTTGCCCACCCCTGGTAGCTGAGCGGTCAGCGCGACAGAATGTCAATCCTACAGGCCCGGGTTCAATTCCCGGCAGGGTAGGAGATTTTCTCCGCTCAGGGACTGGGTGTTTTGTTGTCCTAACCATCATTATTTCATTCTCATCGACGTGCAAGTTGCCAAAGCAGCATCGAAAGACTTGCACCCGGCGAACGGTCTACCCGATGGGAGGCCCTGGTCACACGACATTTACATTTTTACTTTATCCTTTCATTTGTTATATTCAGTACCTCCTGTGACATACAAGGATTCCTACTAAGCCTTGTATTTTTGTCTGTTTGAGCCATGCTGCCTTCACTATTTCATCTCTCAAAGCTACCCATTCATCTCCACTTTCACTTCCCCTTTCATTCGTTTCCCCAAGTCCATATTCATCTACTATTTTTCCTTTTCTTCCTTTTCCTACTATTGAATTCCAGTCTCTCATCACAAATATTTGGCTCCTTTAACTATATGAATAATTTCTTTTACCTTATGAAACATTTCTGCAATCTCCTCATGATCTACAGAGCTAATTGGCAAATGAACTTTTACTACTGGAGTGGGTGTCTGCTTAGTGTCTATTTTGGCTATGATAATGCATTCACTATGCTGTTCATAGTAGCTTACCTGCATTCCCACTTTCTTGTTCATTACTAAATCTACTTCTGCATTACCCTTATTTGATTTTGTGTTTATAATCCAATATAATAGAAGGAAACATTCCACGTGGGAAAAATTATATATAAAATCAAAGATGAGGTGACTTACCGAACGAAAGTGCTGGCAGGTCGATAGACACACAAACAAACACAAACATACACACAAAATTCAAGCTTTCGCAACAAACTGTTGCCTCATCAGGAAAGAGGGAAGGAGAGGGGAAGACGAAAGGAAGTGGGTTTTAAGGGAGAGGGTAAGGAGTCATTCCAATCCCGGGAGCGGAAAGACTTACCTTAGGGGGAAAAAAGGACAGGTATACACTCGCACACACGCACATATCCATCCACACATACAGACACAAGCAGACATATTTCAATATGTCTGCTTACCTTAGGGGGAAAAAAGGACAGGTATACACTCGCACACACGCACATATCCATCCACACATACAGACACAAGCAGACATATTTCAATATGTCTGCTTGTGTCTGTATGTGTGGATGGATATGTGCGTGTGTGCGAGTGTATACCTGTCCTTTTTTCCCCCTAAGGTAAGTCTTTCCGCTCCCGGGATTGGAATGACTCCTTACCCTCTCCCTTAAAACCCACTTCCTTTCGTCTTCCCCTCTCCTTCCCTCTTTCCTGATGAGGCAACAGTTTGTTGCGAAAGCTTGAATTTTGTGTGTATGTTTGTGTTTGTTTGTGTGTCTATCGACCTGCCAGCGCTTTCGTTCGGTAAGTCACCTCATCTTTGATTTTATATATGTGTTTATAATCCTCTATTTATCTAACCAGAAGTCCTGTTCCTCCTGCCACCCAATTTCACTAATTGCCACTGTATCTAACTTTAACCTATCCACTTCCCTTTTTAAAATTTGTTACATACCTGACCAATTAAGGGATCTAACATTCCACACTCCAACCTGCAGAACTTTTATTTCTCCTGATGATGACATCCTCCTGAGTAGGCCCAACTCAGAGATCCTAATAGGGGTGTTTAATCTCCAGAAGATGTAACCTATCACTCAACAATACAGTAGGGTTACATGTCCTATGGCTGTAGCTTTCCCTCACTTTCAGCCGTTCACACAGGGCCCCTCCACTGCAGTTGCAACTATGGTACAGTGGCTATCTATGCCACTGAGACATGCAGTCCACCTCACTAATGGCAAGTCAGATCAAAGACGATATGGATAAAATATTGTAATGGAAAGTAACTATGATTGTAAAGACACAGAAGCAAGCAATTTCACTTGTCGAATCATGTCAATTTGTAAAAAAAATGTGTGAAGATACTTTAAGTCTTGCTTTATACATATATTGCAATGTGTCACAGTTTTACACCAGAAACTGGAGTCATTTACACATTGCCCAGTTACAACATAAACTAACAATAAGTAAGGGAATCAGAAACAATGGGAAAGATCACAGAAACAGAAAAGGTTAGTAAATTTAAATATTAATTTATACGAATTGAAACAAAAATTTAAAACTATTTGTTGTGGCCAACACTTAGCAGGGCACTATGTACAATTCAATAATTTAAGTGTAAAATGTTGGTCATGTATATCTGTTTCATGCAAGCAGGTTTAAGAGCTATTACCTCTCTGCTAACATCAGTCTTCATTTTCAGGTATTTCTGCCACTGTGGGAGCAGACATGGACTGCTCACGAGCCAAGAAGTGTCTTGCTTGAAGCTGTTTTCTGCTTAGTTTGTCTTTCAAATATAATTATTGCAAAGTGACAAGGTAGTCAAGCACATTAAGAAATAGTGAGGCACTATTGCAATGCAGAACAGTATCTAAATATAACTGTTGCAAGATAATGAGTGCTACTGAAAGCCTGCATTGCAAAATGTTTTACTCTGATTTACAAAGGATTTTGTTAGAAAAGTCACTTTGCATTTTGGATAGTTGTTAATTTTATTAGAACCATTTCCTGACTCCACATTAGATATACTTACCAGCTGAGAAGTCTGCAAAAAGAAACAGAGAGAGAAAACAAAAAGTAGCGTTAGTAAACTGTACACTGCAACATGAGTAATTGGTGAACCTGAGGTGTTACACCACAGTAGTACATTTATACACAGTTAAAACTTTTGTACTATTTATTTAGTATTTGAAACCAATAAACCTTGTTTAGTTTGAGGTTATTCTCTAAACTATTGACACAAAACAATCTCTGGTTTCTATTCTAAAGTTTGTTATAACACAAAAAGCGTTTAAAATGTTGTTATGCTTTCTAACCTCTAAGTAGTTAACAGTAGATAATCACATGGCTGTTTTAAACACTAGTCTATATTAAAAGTTACATAAACACAATAGCATTTTTTTAAATTTCTATTTCTCAAGATTAACTCACTGGTACTGTATCTCGCCTTCCAGAAACCATCTTCGCAAGTGAAATTTGTCCATTGACATCAATTGGGCCACGTGGTTGTAGCCTCTCAACCGTAGTTTCCTCACAATCAACATAAAGGACCACTTCATTTCGATATACTCCAAAATGAATTTTGTGCCAGTTTTTGTCAAAAACCTACAAAACATTAATTTCTGTAAGTTGCAATGAATAAATACTGAAGTCATAGCAATCATTAAGTATAGGTGGCCATACTAAGTTAATATCAAATAATATCCTGACAAAGGCAATAGTATATGACTATTCTATGACATTATAACTACATGAAACTTTATAACAGTGAAATTCCAAGTGTTAAAGAATCAGAGACAAAAAATAAAAAAGAAACTGGTACGAAATGTAAGATTCAATCAAGAATTTTTATTCACCGTACGTTTTTGATGTGAGGGGAGTGCCCCCATATAATATTAAAAAGACACAATTAAACCAAGACGTCTAGTTTCAAGTTAAAAAGAGCACTTGCGCACAATGACCACTATCATTTCTGTAGAATCTAGTAGCACAGACACAATGAATGAAATCCTATGGAGTGATCAATGTTTCCATAACAAGATAGCTACAAGCTTTTCAACTGCATAAAATGTAAGTGGAAATTTCATAACTAATGTACAAACACGAAAACCAGAGCGAAAAGCTAGAAGTACAATGATTTTTTTTTCAGTTGCAATGTGATGACAAGGAGTAAATAAACACTGAATATGTAAACATGAATGTGCAAAAAATTAACAGATGTGCAAAGAAACAAATAAATGTAAAACAATGATCCGACCACTAAATAAAGAACAACAGGGACAAGATACATTTAGTAAACACATGTACCCTAATAAGTACAGTAGGTTAAATGACAAAGAGGTGTTCTATCTAAACAATAGTTTCATGGCTTTGAAACAAAGCACGATATTTCAAACAGGCCACTTTTAACACAGCATCCGATACCAGTGAATATCAAACATACATATAGTTGTATAAAAAGGAAAATTACCAGAGCAAACTATAAAATTATGAGACGGGGTTACTGGCAAGTATTTAGGCCTACATTTGAGAGTCTAAATTTTTGTACTTACGATACACACATGTAAGAGTACAGAATATTATCATAGCATTCAGAATTATTAGTTCCTTTTGTAGGGAGGAAGGAAGGGGAATAGTTCAGAGAAAGTTAAACAGAAATGACAGGTCACAGAGTCACCAGCATGAGAGAGAGAGAGAGAGAGAGAGAGAGAGAGAGAGAGAGAGAGAGGGGGGGGGGGGGGGGGAGAAGGAAGGTTCAAGAGACAGGGGGTTGAGGGAAAGAGGTATGAAGAGAGAAAGGAATAGTAACAGCTAACTGATTACATGGAGTACATAAATAATGCAATAATATCTCATCTTTGCCAAAAAATCTTTGGGTTACCAATAGCCAAGTAGTCTGTGGCATTTTTCATTTCTGCAAGCACATACTCTCTGCCCATTGCATTGCAAAGTGTTGGTATCTTCTCAATATAGTTCTTAATGGAAATTCCTGTATGACATACATATGTGAAAGCTAAGCCTCATAGGTGTTCCTTCTGTTGTTTTTGTGACTCCTGTTTCGACCCTTTGTTGAGCTGCTGCTAAGGTATCACAGGCAGGTGCAGAAACCTGTCCTTGTGCACCTCATCATTTTTAGTGCAATTCATTACTGAACTTCACTGACATAAGGAGTGAGAGAATTTAATAGAAAACTGGGTGCTAAGGTAGAGGGCACACATCTTGAAAGACTATAGTTCAAGTCTTTCTTCTAACTTACAGAATTCATGGTTTCCTTAAATCACTTAAAGAAAATGCCTGGGTAGAGGTCGCATAATACTATGTACAGAAGCTGGTTAAAACCCAAAATTGATAGCAGTGAGATACTTATCCCTTATTGATAGCAAGCCTGACAGCCAACTGAACGCAAATGTTGTCTACAGCCTTGCAGATGAAATAGTTTTGAGGCTGACTTACACAGTATGTCCCTCATTCATCTGGTCTTTAGAAACCTCTGTCATTTCCACATTAAGGCTCTGCAGATGGAAGATGCTAGCTGATGCCCAGAACCGAATTCTTCCTGTGGTGAGAAGCTTGCTACAGCATGGACTTGTTGTGTCTGCTGTCTCCCACATCTATGGATAAATCTACTACTAGATGGGAGGTCTTAGTTCTACTTAGTTGTGTTACAGGTAAATCATATCATCCTTGTTTCTTTCTGTTTCACAGTCATAACTCAGCAGTCCTTTACACTCTGGGTGATAAGCAAAAGAGTAAAAGCTCAGAATAGGGTTAAGGGTAAGGAGGGAAATGAGCTGTATCCTCTTCAGAGGAACTGTTTACATCCACATCCATACACTCTGAACCAATGTGATGTGTATGGCACAGGGTACTTCACATTGTTCCAGTTATCAGGGCTTTCTCCTGTTTCATTTATGTATTTAGGGTGGAAAGCAAAACCACTGAAATGCCTCAGCATGCATTACAATTAGTCCAACTTTGTCTTCACCAATCCTGTGGGAGAAGTATGTAGGGAGCTGTACAAAGGGAAGTCAAATGAAAACCTTAATATCCAAATTTTTTTTTAATTGAACAAAAGTTGGACACAAGTGTATCACTTTTGACATGATCTTTCTGTCATCCAGTACACTTCCTCCAACGTGTAGGAAGTGCATGTATACCTCAGGGAAAAAATATATTCTTTCGGTTTTGTGCACAGCCACTCATGCGTAACCTGCTGCACCTTACCACTGGAACGAAATTTCTTTCCTCCCATCACCTCTTTGCATTGTCCAAACTTGTATTAATGACTCAGAGTGAGATCTGGTGAGTATGGCAGATGTGGCACCGTATCAAAGTGCAGGTCATTGATAGTTTCAAGTGTTGCACTGGCACTATGAGATTGAGCATTGTCATGTTGCAAAATGACACCCGCAGTCCGAAGTCCATGTCGCTTTGATCTTATTGCAGGCTGGAGCTGGTCTTTTAACATATAGGAATATGGTGCACTGGTGATGTTGTTTCCCCTAGTCGTGTAGTGGTCCAATCCAACACCAAGTATATCCAAAAACAGCATCAGCAAAACCTTTCCTACAGATGGTTGCATCCGGAACTGCTTGGGTTTTGGCATTGAGCAAGGGGGCTCTTCCCTGCTTGCTCTCTTTGTTTCACATTGGTGGTAGTGTATCTAGGTTTCATGTCCTGTAACGATTTTCACAAAGAAGCCATCACCTTCTGCTTCAAAGTGTCACAAAAGTTCTTCAGAGATATCAACGGATCACTCTTTCAGTTTTGCAGTAAGCTCCTGTGGCACCCATCTTACAGGCAATTTGCAAAACTTAAGCACTTTGTGAATGATTGATGCGCTGAGTCGTGACTAATGTTCAGATTTTCAGCTATTTCATCTACTGTCACATGGCGATTTTCCAGCACAATGGCTTCAGCCTCAGCAGACTATGGTGTTACAACACCGTGTGCCTGAAATGGGCAATGGGCGTGTCTCACAGAAATCACACCATTTCCAAACCTTCTAGACCACTCACATACTTGCTGCAGTAATACATTTGCATGCCGTACTTGACCTTCATTTGCTGATCAATTTCAGTAGGTTTTGTATATTCACTGCTCAGAAAACATATGGTACCTGCTGTTCTTCCTTGGTGCATGTCGCAAGTGGGGTAGCTACTTTGAACCAGTATTGTGGCTGTGTTTCACTTTTCTGTCATATGCTGCTGCCTGTAGGGCATTCCTTACATCATTGCTAATAGTACGGCCAACTTACAGTACAATGAGACAAAATGTAGATTTTTAATTACAATTTCAAGGTTTCATTTGATTCTGTCTCATAATAATTTCCCAGGTTCATCATCTAAAGCTGAGAACGTTTAAACGATTACTGAAAGGATAGGATAATGGGAAACGGAGGTGGTGTGTTTGTCACAGTAGACAAGAAATTCAAATCCACATAGACAGAAAGTGAAGATGCATATAAGTTGTCTGGGCAAGATTCAGTATCAGAGATGAGCATAAGACCAGACCAACTCTCAAAGGGAACTAAAAACTTGACAGAAAACCTTTCTGCTAGTATGTAAGCTCCCCAGCCACACTTTAATCTTAAATGTATCTATATTATATGAAACTTAATCATTGGAGGAGACTTCAATCAAGCAACAATCAGTTGGGATGGTTGCAGTTTTGTTAGTGGTGGGTATGACAGGACATCCTGACTAACATTACTAAGTGCCTTCTCTGAAAAGTACCTAGAACATATAGTTCAGAAACTCACTCATGATGGAAATATATTGAATCTAATGGTAAGAAATAGACCTTACTGCTTTGAAGATTTCTACTTCGTAATTGGCATCAGTGATCACAAGACAGTTGTGGCAACAATGAAGACAAAAAGGCAACTAAAACAAGTAGAAAGATTTATATGGTCAGAAAACTAGATAAAGAGGTGGTGGTGTCATATCTCAATGAGCAAATTCAAATATTTAACTCTGGACATGAGCATGTAATTGAACTATGGTTTGAGTTTAAAAGAAGTTGACCAAGCACCCAGTAGAACAATTCATGATTGGAGGGGTCACTGTAAGGAGAGTTCTATGGATATGCATAATAGGTTTAAAACAAAGCTTAGGACTAGAGAAGAGATGAATGAAGCATGTATGGTTGTCAGGAGGGTAATGCATGAAGCCTTCAAAAACTACTGCAGCAGAATATTATCAACATATCATTCTGGTTTCATGTAAAGGCTGTTAGTGGTACAAAACTTAGTGTCCAGGCACTGATGGATGACTCGGGGACTAATGAGAGCAGTATGAAAACGAGTTCATTTGGAGGTAGAACACAAGCTTGGATTATCTGACACATGGGGAAGGAAGTTGGCCATGTCTCTTCAAAGGAACTATCCGGGCATATGCCTACAGGAATTTAGGGAATACTCTTGAGAGTAAGAACACACCCCATTAGATTGGATGGAGAGTCATCAACAGATACAGAAGGAATAGCAACTGCTCCATGATGAAAAAATCGGTGTTTGGCGTGGTGTAACAGGAATGCACATCATTGGATCGACAATTTTTTACACTGCCTCAACACAGTCCATATAAGGAATTTTTTGATACATTTTTGTACTCATCTCATTGAATATGAAAGGCCAAACTGCTTCTTCCAGCAAGATGAGGTATCCATGGAACTAGTGCATGATGTCTTCACTGAGGAACGAACTGCCAGCAAACATTTATGGCCACCATGTTAGCTGGATCTAACATGTGATTTTTACCTGGGAGGACACTTGAATAGCGAGTCTATGAATCGAATTCACACGTAGTACTGCAAATGAAAGATAACATTAGCCGTGAAGCTGCCACCATCAATATCCAAACTTTACACCGGGTATATCTGAATATGCTTAGACGTGCGCAGCTGTGTTCTGGTGCTGCAGGGGATCACTTTCAACACCTTATATAAATGTATTTTTCACTGTAAATAAATGGTAAGTCTATTTCAGATCTTCGTTTGCGTAATTTCACTGGATTTCCTTTATACTTACACAAGCTACTTTTATCTGTGATACCCAGTATAACTATGTACATCTGAGACCTCTCCCTTAGTAAAAAGGAAGGAAGATTGGGTTTAACGTTTCATCGACGTCTTTAGAGATGGAGCACAAGCTCGGATTGTGTCTAGGATGGGGAAGGAAATCGGCCGTGACCTTTCAAAAGAAACATCCTGGCACTTGCCTTGAGTGTCGACCTCCCAAATGCGAGTCCACTGCGCCAGCTACCCTTTTGCCATAATTTATCAGTAGATGTGAGAAACAGCATACACTATTAAGTCCTAGTTGCAATGAGCTTCTCACCCATGGAAGAACTCAGCTCTGGGGATCAATTACCAACTTCCGGCTGCAGAACCTTAACGTGGAAGTGACAGAACTTTCTAGGTTAAAGAGCGGATGACAGAATACTTCACATGCAGGGAAATGGCCAACTACTGCACTCACGTGACTGTCGCCTTGCTATCGACATGGCATAAAAAAAATGCCGAGTCAGCGACGAATAAACACCTGTGTAAGTAAAAGCTGGCCAGGTACGAGAAGCACTCAGTTTCTGGAGGTTCCCTGCAAGCTTATTTAAGCATGTCAACAGTTCATCGATCCTGGGAATCGAACATCTCGACTGATACTGGAAAAATATTCGTCCCGGTCCCGGGAAAGCCAAGACTTTCGAGAATGTTTCAATTTCAATTTTAATGTTGGATAACAAATGACAAAAGAAACACATGATGCAATTAAAAATTAGCAGTCTTCTGATTTCTCCCTTACTTGTACTGTGAAACTTTGATTTTTGCCAATTTTCATGACTCTATGTCAAGAGGGAGCACACTACACTTGCGTCTAGGGGACGCCAAGGAATTGGCTTTGCTGATTGGCCACGTCATGCCATGACGTCGTCTCCCACACCAGCCAATCCAGATCGTTGCTACTTTCTGAAACGCGCTGTTCTTTAAACGAGGCCATTCGTCTGTCCGCTGTCGATACATTGTGTGGGTAACTCGTTATAGTACTTCACTGTTGTGTGTTCTGGGCCTATGTCTATAATGGCAGATTGCAACATGTGTTTTGTGTGCGATAAAGCATTTCAGCTTCGAAAAACTTTATACGCGCATATCAGAAAAATGCATGTAGGGCCAAATACAGAAGGTAAGATTAAGTGCCCACAAGACGCCTGCAGCTATTCCTTCAATACATTGGCTAGTTTGAGAGCACATGTGGAGAAAAAGCACATGGTTCAAACTGCAGATGAAAATATTGTATTCCAGTCAATGGACGGTAAGAAACACCGCATAATAATAAATTTTTACTATTGAATAGTAGGAATGTTTCTGGTAAAACTATAGAATTTCGTTCTTTGTGCATTCAGTAATCTGGTGCAATGTTGTACTGCAACGTTTCTTTCCGTTCACATGAAAGGATTATTTGTATTAACGTCCTAGTCTTAGAAGACAATACATTAAAGTCACAATCATTGTAATCCACAATGGGTAATTAATAAACTTTATTTTTACTGTCCATAAATTGTGTAGAAACTGTTTTTTTTCGTATCTCTCAGTGCATGGAACCCAGATTGGAATCCAGTTTCATGTGTAACAGATTTCTCTTAGCAAAAGGAACAATTTAGACATACCTGGAGATAATGAGCAAATTTTGAAGCTGTGGGAAGAAATTACTGTCACTTGTTAACTCTCGCTCCAAGAAAGGTTGTCAACACTGTGCCAGCAATGAGAACGTGCCATTTCAGCGAACATCTAATAAACAGAACTTCAGTCCAAAAAGTGTCTTTGGTAAACCAACCTTGGCTGAAAAGTCAACTGTTGCTAGTGCTTTGGTGCAACCTGACAGTGAAGTGTTGAGTGTACATGTTGGCTTTGATCACACATACTCTAAGAATTAAATTTATCTGTCCTACAGTTGTGTGTGCATGTTTGTGTATCATGGTTTATAGGCCTACTGGGGAAACTCGCCATGTAAAAGAAAATGAGTAATGCATCATATTCGGTACCTCAGGGTGACGTGGAAATCCGAGTGTACTTAATAAAGAAAATGTCACTGTTTGTGTGTTTCTTTCGACTCATTTATCCTATTGCATATAGTTAACAAAATGTAACTGAAATATCTACTTAACTATAAAATTAATTGGACTATGTACATAGTCATTTCAAGTGGTTTTCATATTTTTCACAGGTAAAGTATGAGTATTCGCCAGAATGCTACAGTACGAATGTTTTCCAGTTGACAGCTGAATGAAGTCAAAAAGCAAAATTGGCTTGGACAAGCCGAAAATTGTTTATTCAGTTCCAGTTATTATTTTTTATATTAAAACAGTCCCTGAGAATCTATTTTGCTGGCTTTCTTGGTCTAATTTTCTATATATTATCATGTCGGTTACGACATGCTTGGTGATGGATGTTTTGTCACCAGGCATATGGCATCAGATGTGTGGCTTTTAGTGACAATACTGCAGTCTATGTGTTAACAGCTTCTCGGGACCTTGAGCATGAAGTATATGCATCTGGAAGTCTTGTTTAAAAAGTGCAGCCAAAATTCTAATGTCTGTCTGAGGAATTTTCCTTTAATGGAATGTTTTTGCCCAATAATTCAGTTAATGTCTGCTAATTACTTAACCTGATAAGTGCTGTGAGGCTAACACCAGCCACAGCAGAGCTGTCTGCCATGGCTGCTGGCAACTTTGCGACATTTAAGGGATAATATACAAAAGTGGGCTGTGCAAGAGGTTCAACCTAGTTTTCTTTGGTTAAAGCAATTAAAAGCAAACTTGTGAAGCATGTTAAAAATCACATACTCCTCACCATAATTTAAATGTTTACATTGAAATGGTTCGGACATGTGCATAATAGATGGAAATTTTATATTTTCTTGAAACCTTAAGAGCCAAACCTGTCAGTTGAATTAACATATGAGTAAACCCATCACAATAGCACTATGTTATGCACCAATTAGCTGTAGTTACATGATAAGTAAACATGTACAGAAAACTTTTCATATAAATTTTATTATAAAGCTTGCAGAAGTTATAGAAAAGATGGACAAAAAGCTAAACTTGTGTAGGCATCATTGTAAATACATTTTTACTTCAAGAAAGCTGAATAGGATAATTATCTAAAGATGCCTTAAATTGCATGACGTACAGGGTTATTACAAATGATTGAAGCGATTTCACAGCTCTACAATAACTTTATTATTTGAGATATTTTCACAATGCTTTGCACACACATACAAAAACTCAAAAAGTTTTTTTAGGCATTCACAAATGTTCGATATGTGCCCCTTTAGTGATTCGGCAGACATCAAGCCGATAATCAAGTTCCTCCCACACTCGGCGCAGCATGTCCCCATCAATGAGTTCGAAAGCATTGTTGATGCGAGCTCGCAGTTCTGGCACGTTTCTTGGTAGAGGAGGTTTAAACACTGAATCTTTCACATCACTATGTGTGAAACTTGCCCGCACGCGTTCAACCGTTTCTTCGCTCACTGCAGGCCGACCCGTTGATTTCCCCTTACAGAGGCATCCAGAAGCTTTAAACTGCGCATACCATTGCCGAATGGAGTTAGCAGTTGGTGGATCTTTGTCGAATTTCGCCCTGAAGTGTCGTTGCACTGTTATGACTGACTGATGTGAGTGCATTTCAAGCACGACATACGCTTTCTCGGCTCCTGTCGCCATTTTGTCTCACTGCGCTCTCGAGCGCTCTGGCGGCAGAAACCTGAAGTGCGGCTTCAGCCGAACAAAACTTTATGAGTTTTTCTACGTATCTGTAGTGTGTCATGACCATATGTCAATGAATGGAGCTACAGTGAATTTATGAAATCGCTTCAATCATTTGTAATAGCCCTGTATATCACCAATCAGGTATTTTCTGTTGGAGAAATAGTCTGGTTATTCAGAAATTTTTCATTGGTTCTTGTGAAAAACCTTGTATCAAACAGCTGTTTTTCTACAATCAATCCATTATTACACGCAGGTAGTTTTGGTTACCCAATGGCAGCCATCTTAAGGCTTTATGCAAACCACCAGATAAACATGTCTACATAGTTGGTCTGCATTGTGCAGTCCCAGCAGTTTTTTTATTAGATTCTGTGAATGTCTCCTTCAGTTCCATGTGGATGCCTCTGACATAAAAGTATTATGATAATTTTATTAAATGCTTTCTTGCTGAGTTGACCTATATCAATGGTGACAAGAAAATTTTTACTGGATCAGGATTTGAACCCGTGTCTCCTGCTCTCAAGGCAGTTGCACTGACTACTTCACTACCCAGACACAGTGCCCATCATGACTATGTGGTTTACCTCAGCAAGTCTCCCATCTGACCCAAAATTCCATATGTCACTACTACTGCAGTAGTACCCTCACTACAGCAGTCCATCTCACTCGCCGTATCCATGAGATACTCCTGCAAATGGCTCTGAGTGTATGAGTGCATCTGAACTGAAGAAAGTTCCCCAAAGCCAAGCTAGGCTATGTATAGATACAATTGTATGCATGGTGACTGTTCTTTCAGATGTCTGAAAGAATGGATACCCTGCATATAATTCTAGAAATATAACTAGTTGTCTTATGACTGAGGTGTCCACGTTAGTCTGAAGAAGTCTGTGAAATCTAGTAAAAAAACTGGTGGCACCTGCATAATGCAGATCAACTATGTGATATATTTATCTGGTGGTTTATGTATAGCCTTAATATTAATGGGATGCCGAAACTAGTTGCATATTGTAAAGGATTTATAAAAAGAAAAACCGCTGTTTGGTACAAGGTTTTTCACAAGAATTTGAAGCCAGCTGCAGTCCTATATCCCACCTCTGATGGATTCACAAAAAGAAGAAAAAATCATTCATTGCCCTAAGAATTCCTCCAAAAATATTACCCATTACATGGAATGACCAGATGCTGCATTCAGAACAAGAATTTTGGAGACCTATGCAGGACCAATGCCTGGTAAGTGCTAGATAAAAATATGACCTCTTCCAACACCTCTTCATTTTCTACCTCGTTTTCATTTTCTTCTTCTTCACCTAACTCTGAATTACTGTCATGGCTGCTATATAATCCGGATAAAAGCCCGACTCGGCATTGTAGCTGGTTACTTTCTGTAGAAGAGGGAAAAAGGAAGGCAGAAGTCCTAAATTTTGCATTTAAGAACTTGTTCACACAGGGTGATCATACAGACAAACTTGATTTTGCTCATCACACAGACTGGTATGTGATTGATCTTGAACATAGCATCAGAGCTCACTCCCCAGTATTTACAAGAATTAGGTGACTTGTGTGCACAGATGTGGTGCCAATTCCCTCCAGCGAACTATCAAGGCTTTGTTGATTCCGTGCAAAAATGCATCATCACTGTTATCTGTGCTGAAGATAGACATACCGGCTATTAGGTAGGTGGTCAAAATGTTCTGGTTAATCAATGTGTGTAACTGTACTTAGTCAAGGATAGACTGTAGCCATTCATCGAGTTGATCACTTATTTTCATTTCTTTACGAGAATATAACATCGTTTCAATCTATAGGAACAGGAAACAGTTCGTTAGAGAAATCCCACAAGCAGTATGGTGGGGTCAGTCTGGCCCCAAACTTACCTGCTCTAAACACAACCACTTGGTTTTACAGTTCAGAGTGCAAAGTCTGCAGACCTACAGCACTACAATTTTACAAGCATTCAGTCCAAAGA
Organism: Schistocerca serialis cubense; assembly: GCF_023864345.2. Lineage (NCBI taxonomy): Eukaryota > Metazoa > Arthropoda > Insecta > Orthoptera > Acrididae > Schistocerca > Schistocerca serialis. The sequence goes on from NC_064645.1 coordinate 497,597,547, forward strand.
TAAACAAAATTCCCTGGCATCCGTATTACCCCACCACACTGGTCATGAGTTAGATAGGCTACACCTGATGACTTGGCAGACATTTGTAAAAGAAAGAAATGAAGGTAGTTAACTGAGGTGATGGAAAAAAAGAGGCAAGTGAAAGTAAACAGTAAGTATCACTGAAGTAAAGATGCACTTGAAAATTGCATAAAGGAAGTAAATTTTGTGAATTAATTGGAATACATTTCAAAATCTTGCAGCGTACAGAAACAACTAACTTTCAGTTCATTTAAATAACATTACTATTTGCCTAAATAAACACTTGCATAATATTGTACGAGGGTTATTCCAAAAGTAAGGTCCGATTCGCCGTAACTATCGAAATTTGGCGCCAATGACAAAACACGCATGCGCGCCGACTCCCAGCAAGCCTTGCGCGTCAAACGCCGCCATTCGCTTTGTTACTGTTGCTGAGTGTAGTTCACAGTGTCACTTTACAATGTTTAAGACAATTGATCAGCCAGCTGATTGTGAAGTAAGGGCAGTGATACGGTTTTTGTCTGCAAGAAACAATTCAGCGGCGGAAATCCATCGGCAGATTACTGAAGTGTACGGTCCTAACATAATGAGCAACAGTAAAGTGCGCAAGTGGGTGCGAGCTTTTAATGAAGGACGGGATAATGTGCACGATGAACCACGGTGTGGCCGACCATCAGTGATTTCAGACGATTTGGTCAATGCGGTTGACAAAAAAATTCGTGAAGATCGCCGATTCACTATTACAGACGTAGACATGCATTTTCCGAATGTGAGTAGAACAACTTTGTACAGAATTGTGTCTGAACATTTGAAGTTTCACAAATTGTGTGCCCGTTGGGTTCCCAGGCCGCTTACTGAGCCCCAACGAATGAAAAGAATGGCTTTTGCTCTTGATTTTTTGGAGCGATATCATAAGGAAGGTGACAGTCTTTTAGACAATGTTGTCACAGGGGATGAGACATGGGTTTCTCACATCACTCCAGAGTCTAAACGTCAGTCAATGCAATGGCGTCACACGTCATCGCCAGTCAAGGTCAAGGCAAAGCAGACAATCTCAACACGTAAGGTTATGGCGACTGTGTTCTGGGATAGACGTGGAGTATTGTTAGTCGACTTTATGGAGAGAGGAACAACGATTAATAAAGCCGCCTACTGCGCTACCCTGACTAAACTTCGACGTGCAATCCAGAATAAGCGACGTGGTCTTTTGTCGTCTGGAATCTTGTTGTTGCATGACAATGCCAGACCCCACACTGCAAATGAAACGCAAGCTCTGATCAAGAAATTTGGATGGGAACAGATGGACCATCCTCCTTACAGTCCGGACCTGGCGCCAAGTGATTTCCACCTGTTCCGTTACTTAAAGGAGTTTCTCGGCGGCAAGCGCTTCGACACAGATGATGAAGTGAAAGAAGCAGTTAAGGACTGGTTATCGTCACAGGCGGCCGATTTCTATAACATGGGCATTCAAAAGCTTGTTGAACGATGTGACAAATGTTTAAATAAGTATGGAAGTTATGTAGAAAAATAGATAAAGATGTAAGGAATGTAAATAAAACAATTGTTTTGAAAAAACATTTTAGTTTTGATTTTTTTTTTATAACCGGACCTTACTTTTGGAATAACCCTTGTACATACATTTTCAATAAAAATGTTTTAGTTGCCAGCAGCTTTTCAAGAAGTAATGTATCTTATACAAATTCATCCCACCAAATACAGTAATAAATTGTAAAGTGAAAGAGTTAAAATGATTGTTTTGATAGTTTTCTGTAAAGAGATCGGAATAATGGTGTTAACCCATTCTACAGAAATTCTGGAAGTGCTTCTTAGTATTTCAGCAGGTTATATGATTCATGTTTTATGTACTTCTACATTATTCATAAGTTAAGTGAACACACTGAAAACAGAAAAAATATAATAATTCAATTAAAAATAAATAAAATAAATACAAGCCTAACCACTAGCAGGACCATGAAACAAAAAATAAAGATTGAATTTCCATGTACAATTACATCTGTATAGGAAGTTACTTTTATTTTTTTAAATAAATGCAAAAGGAAATAGTGTACAAGGATTAAATAATTATGGGTAAAATCACCAGAAAATGTTAGGCAAACAACAGTATATGTTTTAGTCACTTTTGACGACTAATTAGTAATGCATTTCAGACATTTCCCATCACCAGAATATCTGTCCAGAAACATCACAAAATATGTATGACGTTAAGTGTACTTACATTCATAGGCAAATAAGTTAACATACCAGAAAAAAAAACTTTACTTCAGAGTATCATCCCAGGTATTATCTATCATAACTTTGGAGCTCTCAACTCACAGCATTCTGCCATCACATAATTAGCTGTTATAACATACCACTAACTGACTTGGTTGTAGAAGTGCTGAGTTCATTTGTCATATTTTGACAGATAATTAACAAAAATCAATTGAAAAACCATAAAAACAGTACATCACGCTAAATGACCCTTTTATTCCTTTAGGAAAACTAATAATCACACTTGAGAGTACAAAGATCACATTGGAACAAAAGTACAGTTTTAATACAGGTGGTATGGGCAAGAGACGGAGGGAAGGGAAAGGACAAGGGGGATGTGGTAAGAGGCTTCCAAATTAATCTCAGCTTATGTAAATGAGAACCAGCAATCTGGTATTAATAAACTTAAAATAGGGAATAGAGACTTACTGTAAGCCTACTAGGTATTGTGCATACACATAATAAGCTGAAATAAGGTGAAATTTCTTTAAAGTGCATAAACAGGCTATTAAATTATTCCAGCACTTAGGTAAGAACACACAATATATTCAATATAATGTTATTCGAGCATGGAGAAGACATCAGCCTCTGTCAAACAGTAGTAAGTCACATATTTAGCTTTTTTTTGTTTTCATAGTTTAATTCTTAAGTTAGAAATGGTAGGATGGATAGGGTGTGTGTGTGTGTGTGTGTGTGTGTGTGTGTGTGTGTGTGTGTGTGTGTGTGTGTGTGTACACAAGAGGAGCTGGCTGCAGTTCATGATCAGCTGAAGGTGCTTTTAACTATGGTCAGCTGTCTTCAGGCTGCTGCATTCAGGTGTAATGGTGGCGAAGAAACTGGTGCATTGCTTGGAACAGCTCAGGTATCATTTGTTTCACCATAGGCTCTGCTGTTGAGGCACCTTCTAGTGTATCTGATGTGGTGGGTCTGCCCTGACCATAGAGTGAGTGGCGGTCAGTAATACATTTGCATCACTTGAGCCAAAGGGTCAACGCTGAGACAGATCATTGGGACGGGGGAAGGGGGGGGGGGGCGAGGGATGGATTGCTCATGGTAAAGTGAGCATTCATGATCAAGGAAAGATGTAAGCGGAACACGGATTAAAGGGTCAGTGGAAGGAGGGTTGGGGCATGGAGGTGTACAAAATAAGAGGAGAAGAGAGGAATATCTTTGTTTGATTGTGGAACTACACTCCAGAAAATACCCTCTATATGTGTTGATGGCTATCGATGTCAACACTAACAGGTAAATTTGGATATCATCTTATAATGATTGGTATTGGCAGTCATTTGGAGTAGTTTGGTGGTCTTTGTGATACTAGTGTGCCCTGTGATTTTGGAATCAGCTGAAGGCATTTTTCCTTCTACACTTGTTTTGATAATGTTTTTTATCCTCATGATTATTATTGAATTGTGTGTGTTTGCATATTCAGCAAGGCATGATATTTTTTATAATGTTTGAATTCTTTGCAGTATTAGGCATGTAATATATGTATTGACTATCTATGCAAATTCCCAGTTGGAAGTAAGTTTGCTATTAATTCAGATAGACCACTGCTGTATAAACTGGGATCATGTCTTATGACATGTAGTCCGTAATCTTGTCATAATGCTGTGACATAATCTCTTTTTGTTTTGTATTTATTATGACTCAAAACCACCCCCTGCCCCCTTGCCACCACCATTTAGTCACTATATATTTTACTTATACCCGTGACCACACCTCCTCACCTTCCCATTCCTCTTGCACAATCCAACCCCCCCCCCCCCAAACAAACATTCTGTATATGAAATTAGGTCATATCTGTTGAAGAAATCATCAGCCAAGTCATGAGGACAAAGACAAAGCATGGCTTCCATTCTGTGGTGCAATGGGTAAGTTAGAGTGTAAACAGGCAAGGAATCAGAGGAGTCTTTTTGTCACCAAGGAAAATTAAAGAAAGGTTGTGACCTGACAAATATACTCTCAGGCTCAGTGTACCAGGGATTTATATCATTCCTTGTGAGTATGGTATCAGCTATGTGGGACAGCCTATACAAACTACTGCCAATTGCTGTGTTGATCATCACCTCAAGCATGAAAAAAATGAAAATCAGTAGTTTTCGAGAACTGTTTAGTGAGTAAATGCAAGATAGCCTTTAAGCAGATGAAATTAGACTGTATGATCACAACAATACACACACTGGCTATGTAATTATCAGTTTATTTATTTGTTATTTTCTAATACAAGAACAGACCATATGTTGCACATGAGGCAGTATATATAAATATAACACAATATTTTCACACAATTTCAAATTAATTAGTATAATTGAGCAATGCATGTAAGCATGCACTTCGGAAAGAAGAATTACAGAGAAAAACTTCACATAGTTCACCACCTATTACAAGTGACGGCACTGCAAGCTATGCTGGACAGCTTGCAAAAATGTGACCTATGGATGCAGAGCGTGTTGCTTTAGCATATGCTTTCTCCATGATGTAATTTAGCCAACTGCATTGTGTCCACTGGGCATAAGTGTGACCCTCATTAATTTTATGACAGTCAGTCTTGGCCCCTGACAATAGTGATGGAGGCAGTAATCAAACGCATGGGATTCCATTCATATTTGATGTGGAATCTTATGAGAGAACTTTTTATCAACGTGAATAAGATTATTGCGTAAAAGTGATAGTTTGACATCTTACAGAAGCCTCCTCATTGTCCTTGAGTTTTACACTCTCATGTCAATATACTAACCCCCTAATTTCATTTGGTGCTAATAAGAAGTGTGAATTTAGGATTATTTGTGAAATTAAATGCCATAATACTTGCATAGACTGTTTCTCTGCCTAAGATTCAGAACAGAAATTTACATTCTGGTGCAAAATTAGAATTTTATCCATGATGGATGGTGCTGATCTCCATGACTGTTCCTTCATTTAACACCCTGTAGTCTAACAGGTTGCTGACAGGCATCAGACAGAAAACTGGAAACCCCAGATATTAAATAAATGTAACTACTTCTGAAACAGTGATTTACTGCTTTACTGCCATATGGAGTTCTACTCCACAGACAGCCACTGCCAATGGGTCTGAAGATGACCACATAAGTGGTTGAAACCAATGCCCACAAATAAATTCAAATTGTGACCGAGAATGATTTAAAGTAAATTATCCAAAATAAATGTAAAGTAAAAGAGTATCCCATTAGCCTCCTCTCCTATAATTAATCATAATGTTTGGACTCAAGGATGCATGTACTGGATAACAGTAATGTTCATATTAGACAGACTGGGAATGAGGGGAGTGTTGCTCATACCACAAGTTGAGAGAAACCCACCTGTATTGAACACTGATGCAATTCATTCTGGAGTATCACTTGAATTTTTGGGATCCCCACCAGGTCAGTTTAAGGAAGAAACCAAGCAGTTCAGAAGTGGGCTTCTAGATTTCTTACTGGTAGGCTCAATCAACATGCAAGTATTATGGAGATGCTTCATGAACTCAAATGTGAAAACCTTGGACAAACATGTTCTTTACATGGAACACTATTGAGAAAATTTAGAGAAATGTCATACAAGGCACCCATCACCACATACCGTATTGTAGCTAGCAGACTAGGCCCTTTGTTTATAATACAGAATACGGAAAAGAACTATGAGTGAATGTTTAATACATTAAAACATACGGCATCACTCTGAAACTCTGATTTATTTCAAATGTTTTGTTACACACTTCACTGTAACTGATAAACTGTGTTTACCAGTGACCTACATCTATAACAGTCTCACGATTTGGAGATGTGAGTATTGTCTAGACCTATTAATCTATCCTCATTCAGCATTGTTTATCACAGTGCAGTATGAACATAACCCGGATTCTGAAAAACTAGATAACGTACAGGAAGATGCAGTTCGTGCATAACACTGACATATAGTTTTTTGTTTACATAAAAACGACCAAAATTGAAGCATAGCACATACTTTGCCCCCCCCCTGGAAATCATCTTTGGAATTCTCTATCTCTATGATGTTGTCTGGGGCCTAGGTTTGTTGAAGGGTGATAATTTCGTCAGTTGTGGAACTCGTAAAGTTTGAGTGCGGGATAATTGTTGTGGTTACTAAAGGACATATGGCATTGCCTAATATTTACGTTTGCGTTATATTTGAAGGTACCATATTTATCGCACTTCTCGCAATAAAACCTAAAAGAACAAGGTAAAATCGGAAAATATAGTTAATGAATAAGCATTCAAAAATATTTTGATACATATTATGAACAATATCATACATAAACTGCAGAAAATGAAAGGAATATGTATGTAACTTTTACATATATTTGGTCCGCTTTTCCGCATTTGCCACAGCTGCAACCGGGTTAGTCTGTCACCGCATTCGCGATTATTCGCATTCGAACCAGGTTTTTACATTTAATTCCCACAAGTTAAGGTCCATTGAATAATCTGGACTTATTTGACGTTCCAAAATGACAGCTGTGTGCAGATCTACATGTAATAGCTTTTTAAACAACAGGCGAGCGACGTCGCTAATGTCAATAGAGCTCATTAAACTTCTTGTCACCATGCGGCACTGCTACACACGTTCTGTCTCCCTGATGACGTCATGAAACTCAGTCAATCAGCAGACCCAATTCCTTGGCGTCCCCTAGACGCAAGTGCACACTACAGGTTTTAATGAGGGAGTCTGCGAGTATCAAAATTTGTGACACACGTGGCCGTATCTTTTGACTGCACTGACTTAGAAGCTTAACTTCTTTTACACCACCAACGGACCATAGACCTTGCTATTGACATAAATTTCAACTTGATACGTCTACACGTTCCTGAGATAAAGGCCTCTTAACAGACGGACGGACAAATAAAAATAACAAACAAACAAATTTTCTCACGTGACATAATTAAAAAATAACAATTCTCGGATTTTTTCCCTTTGCTTCTGCTGTGACACCTAATTTCTTACCAAATTTTATGATTCCAAGTCAACGGGAAATGCGCTATAGGTTTCTACAAGTGAGTTTGCTAGTATCAAGATAAGTGACGTAAATAGTAGTATTTTTCGACTGCAATGACTTACGAACTTGAGTTTTTTACACCGCCAAGGGATCGCAGACCATAGTATATGACATAAATTTCAGCTCAATATGTCTACCTGTTTCTGAGAAAAAGGGTTTTTAACAGTCGGACAGACAAGCAAACGGTTAACAAAGTTGTCCTACAAGGCAGGGGACTCCAAATTTTTCCTCTGACAGAACAATCTGAGAACATTGGTACTTAGACGTAGCACCGCGTTTATTTTGGTAGTTAATAGAATCCTAAAAAATGAGATATTAATTCAATTTTAAATCATAAGAACAAAGAACAATTTTTAAAATAATAAAATAAATAATAGGAAAATCGCCATGTTATTAATAGCTTTTCGCCGAAGACTTATTTACTTCCGGCCGAACACCAGAGCTCTGTCGAAATCCTTCTAAAAGTGTTCCATTTTTACCAACTAAAGTACGGAATCCTAAAAAATAAAGGCAGTTTTTTTCAATGATAGTTATTTTTGGCAAAGTAACGTACTTCTTCTACAAACTTACCCTCAGCCTTTATGCCATTGCTTCAGATCTTGACACCATTCCTAATTCTGTCCTCGAAGAAGCCTAGTGGCATTATGTGTACCCACTCTTGCACTTCTTCCACAACCTCGTCATCTCAAAAAACTTTCATTCGCCAGACTAAAAAGGTGAAAATCACTTGGAGCTAGACCAGGGCAGTACGATGGTAGCTGTAGCAACTCCAAAATCAAGATTTTGAATGCACTGGATTGTTTTCTCAGCTGGATGAGGGAGGTCATTATCATGTAGCAAAATTGCATCTATCGAATCTTCCCTCTCCGTTTCGATGTTGGGTGTCAGATCTCGCATTAGCTCTGAGTATCTGTCACTCATCAGTGTCTGGCGTTTAGAAGTGTAATAAATCAGCCGTGACTTTTCATATCCCAAAATACTGTCATCAACTTTCCTACTCAAGCTTCGCTTTTGAAATTTTGCTTTATGAGAAGATGGATATTTCCACACAATGCTCTCCTGCTTACTCTGTGATTCCTAGTGATGGGCCGATGTCTGATCAGCGGTTACTATACACAGCAGTATTGAGGCAACCCTGAGCTGACGGCAGAAATGCCAATTTTGCATATTTTTTGTCATCGCTCAAATGCGCCCGTTCGAGCGACACATGACAAGCACAGAGAAACCGACTGTCCAGATTTGATACAGGAACTACGGGGGCTAAATGCTTAGCACCGTGATCAGCAAAGAAAATTAAGGGTTTTGATGCGTTGGTGCATGTCGGAGTTTCATTCACGCTAGAATAACAAAAATGGAACAGTCTTATACGTGTCTTACTTACATTGATCCTAGGCACTACATGCAGCCGATAACCAATGACAGAGAGTATATTATACTTCATTCTGTAGCTTATTGTTACATGAAGAGAGTGTAGCTAGAGAGTGCTTACCGATACTTCGGAAACCTTAATTTGTCAGCAGATAGTGAAAACCGAAATTTGTGAGCAGCAGAGGTGCTAACTTAAGGGGCAAGTAAATTACATACTGTTCAAATGGGTTCAAATGGCTCTGAGCACTATGGGACTTAACATCTAAGGTCATCAGTCCCCTAGAACTTAGAACTACTTAAACCTAACTAACCTAAGGCCATCACACACATCCATGCCCGAGGCAGGATTCGAACCTGCGACCGTAGCGGTCACGCGGTTCCTGACTGAAGCGCCTAGAACCGCACGGCCACTTACATACTGTACCCCAATCATGTTTTTTGTTTGCTTCCTAAATCGTCGCGCCTGGCTGCAGTTCTTTTCTGGGAAAATATGGCAAAAATCTGAGGCCCTCAGTGAAGTAGCACTGCTTCTGCAGCCACTCGCCGACTTTTGAGATCGTGCAATACCTTAGCGGAACAGCAGTAAGCATTCCATTGTCGAACAGGAGTGAGTTCAGTACCGCGGCAGCTGTGTGAACAGAGAGCACTCTTGCCACGTTTTAGCGATAGGCTTCTGTCACTTCCACTACAATTACGTGCGACCACAGTCTAACACAACAGTCGCGACACTTCGCCTCGATTTTGTTGTCTACTGCGTCAGCAGCGCGCCAAGCGGTCAGTAAGTTAAACTGTTGAGTTTGGCGCGATCGTGAAAGCGAAAGCGAGTAGTAGCTGTTTATTTTGGTTTATAGAATGGTTTTTACAAATGGGAGCGTAGTGTAGTGCAATAAATTGCAGCAACAACAAGAAGAAGAGACCACATCTGTCTTTTTTTTTGTTTTAGATTTCCTACGAACCCTGAGAAGTATAACCATCATGTTACTAAACTGCACCGTCAGGATTCGCTTGCAAATTACATGTATATTGATGATTAACGTTTCGTTTTAGGAGTAGAAAATGGCTAGTGAATAGCAGACGAGATCTTATAAAAAAGGCCCTGTTTACCTTTATAAGTTTTGTCCGCCACACGTCGAACAAAAAGGAGTTCATGAATGCAGACAATAATAAACTCGTTTGGAATGCAGTTAACCACATTCTTTGACATTCCAAATACGCTACATCAATTGTCGATGAAGAGCAGACTGCCACAAAGGTTCCACAATCCATCTAAAGCTGTAAAACACTCCTATGGCATAGAAGCAGCCAGTTCAACTCTCCATATATCAGTGCAAGATTCATTTGAATCGTGAACACCGACCTGCTTTGACGAGGAAGTGGTAAAATTAAGTGCAGTTATTCGTGTTTAGAAAAAGCGTGTGGAGTATCAGAATGTGCAGATCGCTAGACTTCGTGCAAAACTGTATGGGACAAGGAAAGTGTGTATGAATTTAAGTACAGACAGCAACAGAAACTTTATCAGAAGGCTCATGTGAAGAAGGACAAACAAATTTTGAAGACTATAGGATCCCAATAAAAAAAAAGATGCCCTTGACTTGTTGTTACGTCAGATTAGAATGCCACTGAAGGAGAAACGTGCTGCAAGATGGAAAGACGAAAATACGCTGTTTGCTCTTAATTTATTATATTATAGCACCGAGGCATACAGGTTTTGTCAGGATGTTTTATGCTTCCATCAGTGTGCACATTACAGAGGTTGTGGAAGGCATAGAGACAAAACGTGGGGTAAGTGACAATTTGTTCAACCTTTTAAAGCAGAAGGTACAACATTTCTCTGATACTGATACGTCACTGGATGAAAAGTCTCTAATGGCAAATTTAACATATGACAACACTTCTGACAATGTTATTGGCTTTGAGTACTTGGAGTTTACAATCACAGTAAATCTCCCACTATTTGGCAGTTGCTTGTCCCACTTAGAATAATATAAAGATGAAAGTAGTACTTGTGGCAACAGGTGACAATGTCTAAAACACAGTAGTGATTCTACACAACAGTACCTAATTACTTGACTGCAATCAAACATTGCAGAAGAAAGAAATCTAGTTAACATTTTCACCTAACTGATCTAACCGTTTCTGTTAATGCAGTAGAAGGAAATGGCGATCAAAAACTCTTTCAAACCCTGTTAAACTGGTCCTTTACTGAAACTAAGCTCTTCTTGGCGGCTGATAACTTTACAGTTTTTGAGTATTGGACCCCTTTCTGGACCAAGGTAAGTGATTTCAAGTATTTATGTAGATTGTTTTTATTCCTGGTATAGATATTGTGAAATGAGCTTTGTATTGGAGAAAGAGACGTATTACTTACAACGAACTCCATTAAAGAATAAATATACCAATTCTTTGAATAGGTTTTGGCACGTTGTTTTGAATTTACACCACAAATGAGTCTTATTACGCGCCTTTGCACCCTAAAAACTTTTTCTGTCTATGGAGGTACTTCATATGATACTGTATGACATAACAGACTAAAATGCGCCAGTTTTTTTATGTATTTGTATCTCCATTGTAACTCATTCCGAGAAAATGCGATGTAGTTGAGCAGCTGAAATTTATTGCAACTAAATCTACCTTAAAATCTTGATCAAACGTCGATCGCCCTACTGGGAGCTAAACCGGAATCATACACTAATTTCCCAATACTGCTTCTGTTTGCTCACTTAAAGGCTCCAAAATCAATTCACGATATGCAGTTCTTACTGCCGGATTTTCTCTTCCACAACCGATTTTTACTCCCATGTAAACGCACAACCGGTTTTGCACGTGCTGAATTGTCAGATTACGTCTTGTTTTTAAAAATTGTCGGAAAATCTGGATTGAGTAACATTTTATGCCGCGAAGGTGAAGTGAAATATTTGACTGAGAATGAAGTTGCCTACCTCCGATATTTAACTTAAGGGAAACAGTCATTGTACTGACCAAATCGGAAACTGTAATAGCTGATTTGCAGCGGCAATTCATGCAAAACAACAGATACTCGGAAGAGCAGCGATCTGTCGCATGGGTGATCGATCACTTTGTAGATCGCTCGTATGTGGGTGCATTGCAGCGATTGGTCGCTGATCGCTTCTCGTATGAACGTCCCCGGGCAATCTGCTTGATGGCATGCGATTCGCGTATGCAGTATGGCTGCCTGGCTGGTTTGCAGTAATGTGTGGCACTATGGCTGCGATTCGTTTCTCTTGTTATTAAACGTGATCGTGCAGTTTTGTTTCATTCCGCTTTGCCCACGTTGAATAAGATCTGTAAGTTAGAATTAATAGTTATTCAGGAAGCACGAACTACTCTGACAAGTGAAGTGGTGACCGTAACTGCCATTTATATAAGAAGAAATACAAAATACGTCCTCCAATTTTGCAATGTTAGCTTTTTGAATCCTGTTCCGCAAAAGTAAAATTGATGGGAAATTCATAGTAACGGTCACGGTACATTGGACTCCATATGATGATTATGAGTTATTTACTGTATGAAACAGTTACATTGTATTGTAAAAGTATTTCACTTCTGAACGGAATGAAGTACAGGTACCATAACATTAAGAGGACGTTTTAATTTAAATGCTGAGGGCAACTCCATTATACAGCTATACTCAAGTCCCTTTTCGTTTCATGTAATCAAAGTCTCCGTCCTACAATATATAACAGGAGTTATAGCATTTAGCAGTGCTGCTCTAGACAACATTTCTATAGACACATCAGAATTACGAAGCAAATAATGTACTGTAACTACTTGAAGTGAAACTGTAAGACCAATGAATAAAAAAGAAACTGAGGACTAATATACGAAAAACGAAAGGTATTAGCGCGAGAAAGATGTAGACAACCTACTTGGCGTCAGTGAGAAGTGTAATGTATTCTGTGAAATAATCTATAGTTCCCAAGAAAAGCGTTGCAGGAGGAGTTTAATAATTTATGATTCTTGTTTTTTTAAGTTTATTTTTTGCGAGTTTTAGTGGAATACAGAGATCAACTTCAACTGCTGCTAAAAATTGCAGATCCTTTTCCATAGCGGAACTTTTCGACGTAACGGTGTTCGGTAATACTAGTGTTGCGCTCTACTGAAACTGTGGTTCGGTAGTTTTGGTACACTACATAACTGACGTAGTAAATGGTAGGATTACCGGCAGTAATGACAGGGAAAGAAACATAAATGAATGTGTAAGACAGGAAATGGGAGCTGACGATTTCCCTTTCTTTTTTTATTCGTTTCGCACTTAGTTAGACCCACACATCATTCAGTGTTAGTCCATTATATATTTTATATCCTTACAAAATATAAATTGCATTTGATAAGTAATAAAAATTAGTTGATTGCATAACAGCTGCGCTTTTCTGTAGGTAACCAAAGCAATTAATTTAGATACAAGACAATGTAAATGCCCAAACATGAAAAATATATAATTATTGTTGCTATTTTGTATTCAATAAAACGGCATTATATATATATATAATTTCAGTTTTACTGTAAATACTGTTTATTCTTAATAAGAGAAAAGAGGATAACTACGTAGAACACAAAGGTTCCGTAGGTTACCTGGCCCTTATATATCCTCATTCAGTTTCTAGACAGTAGATCGCTTGCTGTCTTTTGGAGAATCTATAAGGGGCGTTCAAAAAAAAGGAGCGGGAGGCATAATTACAGAAACCAGTACCTGTATGTTAGAAGTATTGACCCTGGCTGTTGAGACACTTGTCCCACTGTGACACAAGGCGGTGAATAGCTGTCTCATAAAATTCCCGGGGCTGCAATGTTAATCAGATCCGCACGTACAGCTGGACGTCGTCATCCGAGGAAGTGCAGGAAATATTATGCTGACGTTCTTCTTTGACCAAGATGATGCCCTTCTGATTCACTTGCAGAAGCATGGGACAACAGTGAATGCCCAGCGTTACTCGCAAATCTTGACCATCAAGCGATCAAATCAAAACAACCAGGCAATCTCACCCGTGGGGTCATTCTGCTCCACGACAATGCAAAGCTTCATACGGCAAAGACAGTAGCGGCACTCCTGCAGAAATTCAAATGGGAGGTTCTCGGCCATCCTCCATACAGTCCAGACCTGTCTCCCTGTGATACGCCATTTTTGGTCCCCTTAAAAGGCTCTGAGGGGAAAACGATTCATCTCGGACGACGACGTCCAGCTGTTCGTACGGAACTGGTTAACATCGCAGCCCTGGGACTTTTATAAGACAACTATTCAATCCGTTGTGTCACAGTGGGACAGGTGTCTCAACAGCCAGGGTCAATACTTCTAACATACAGGTACTGGTTTCTGTAATTATGCCGGCCGGGGTGGCCGAGCGGTTCTAGGCGCTACAATCTGGAACCGCGCGACCGCTACGGTCGCAGGTTCGAATCCTGCCTCGGGCATGGATGTGTGTGATGCCCTTAGGTTAGTTAGGTTTAAGTAGTTCTAAGTTCTAGGGGACTGATGACCTCAGCATTTAAGTCCCATTGTGCTCAGAGCCATTCGAACCTTTTTTTTATTTTTTATTTTTTTGTAATTATGTCACCGGCTCGTTTCTTTTTGAACGCCCCTTATAGTAAGACACTGAGCGCGTATGTAAAGAAAGCGATCGTTATGAGGTAACGCCCATTAGTGTGCAACACACCCAACGTACAGGTAACGCAGGTACGACGTTAACTGACCAAAGCTACTAAGAAAACTATCGTAGTTTACATTTACTTATGGAAGTCTGCGGTAGTTTCACAACTCTACGTGTCGCGAGGTTTGAGGCGCCATATCACGGATTGCGCGGCCCCTCCCGCCGGAGGCTCGAATCCTCTCTTGGGCATGGGTGTGTGTGTGTGTGTGTGTGTGTGTTGTTCTTAGCGGAAGTTAGTTTAAGTAGTGTATAAGTCTAGGGACAGATGACCTCAGCAGTTTCGTCCCTTAGGAATTCTCTCTCTCTCTCTCTCTCTCTCTCTCTCTCTCTCTCTCTCTCACACACACACACACACACACACACACACACACACACACACACATACACAATTCTACGTAACACTGGCTGAAATTGCTTGGCAAATTTACAAATCTGTAACATAATGCAGTGCTTCAGCAACAGTAAATTGTTCAGACAAAAATAAATTCAGTCTTCAGCTGCAAGGTAATTTTTTTTTTTTTTTAGTTTACCTAGGTTTCGATGCCAATAATGGTATCTTCTTCAGAACCTGTAAATTAACCCATACGGACATATATTAAACATTGAAATATATGATCCATCTAATGATATCATAATAAGGAAATCGTGATACCTACAAAACTAAATTATTTTGAGGGCCAAATGTTGGCCATGTCACAGAATAAAACTAATACAGAGTAAAGACGCATATGTCTGCCAATACCATAAACAATAAGAAAAACGTAGACGGAGCTACGCCGGGCCAGGACTAAGGGTCACACGTAAGCAACAAGGAAACTAGGTTGCTTACGGGTGACCCATATTCCTGGCCTGGCGTATGATTATGCGTCTTTACTCTGTATTAGTTTTATTCTGTGACATGGCCAACGTTTGCCCCCTCAAAATAATTTAGTTTTGTAAGTATCACGATTTCCTTATTATGAAATCATTAGATTGATTATATATTTCAATTTTTAATATATGTCCGTATGGGTTAATTTACAGGTTCTGAAGAAGATACCATTATTGGCATCTAAACTAAAAAAATTTTACCTTGCAACTGAAGGCTGAATTTCTTATTGTCTGGTTGGCAAATGGCTCATGTGTGGCGGCGTCGAGGCGATACTGTACGCAACGGATCGCAGCTATCGGTCGCTCGTGTATGCGCCCTTAACGCACAACAAGAACACTGAGGATAAGGCATGTCATTGTTGAGCCAGTGTTGTTACATAAAGCACAAGAAATGTCGCTTACTTACTGACTTGCTCCCGTAATTTGCGTGTTGCAGACAATGAAAAGTAAAGTATGTAAGCTAGAACAGAATGTGGATGAAGGAAACGGAAATGCACAAGGCAAAAAAGAGGTCAACACATGTGTTCTATTGCAGACGCTGCTTACCGGTGCGTTCCTGAAGACTAGCGTCTGCAGGCGGCCCTGTGCGTCGTTGATGGAGAACTCGATGGCCTCGCGCCGGGGGTTCAGCGTGACTGCCATTTGCGTCCGGCCCTGCGGGTCGGCGATGCGGATCACGTGCCACGCACCCTTGGTGAGTTTCCGCGTCCGGAACGTGCTGATGAACGAGAACTGCTCCGGCAGACCCAGCGGGAAGATGTCCCTGCAACATCCATACGCTCGCTTCTACTACGCTGTTGCTCCTAAGATAAACTAAGCAGTGCAGTTTCACGCAACAGTAGCTCTGTACGAAAGATATTGTGCGAGAAAAGTAAAGTTTTCTTAATCGACAGTCGGTTCTTAGTAGCAGTGGCGGCTGCTGTGTAAGAGCATGTAAACACCCATACTTTTGACACCTTGCGGATTTATTGGCTATTTTCCTTTGGCTGCTGTGAAACGTAACACAGATGCGGTAATCTGAAATATACGGCACTACATCTACATCCATACCCCGCAAGCCACCTGACGGTGTGTGGCGGAGGGTACCTTGAGTATATATCGGTTCTCCCTTCTATTCCAGTCTTGTACTGTTCGTGGAAAGAAAGATTGTTGGTATAGTTGAGTGTGGGCCCTAATCTCTCTGATTTTATCCTCATGGTCTCTTCAAGAGATATACGTAGGAGGGCGCAATATACTGCTTGACTCCTCGGTGAAGGTATGTTCTCGAAATTTCAACAAAAGCCCGTACCGAGCTACTGAGCGGCTCTCTTGTAGAGTCTTCCACTGGAGTTTTCTATCATCTCTGTAACACTTTCGCGATTACTAAATGATCCTGTAACGAAGCGCGCTGCTCTCCATTGGATCTTCTCTACCTCTTCTATCAGCCCTATCTGGTACGGATCCCACACTGCTGTGCAGTATTCAAGTAGCGGGCGAACAAGTGTACTGTAACCTACTTCCTTTGTTTTCGGATTGCATTTCCTTTGAATTCTTCCAATGAATCTCAGTCTGGCATCTGCTTTACTGACGATCAACTTTATATGGTCATTCCATTTTAAATCGCTCCTAATGCCTACTCCCAGATAATTTATGGAATTAACTGCTTCCAGTTGCTGACCTGCTATATTGTAGGTAATTGATAAATGATCTTTCTTTCTATGTATTTGCAGCACATTACACTTGTCTACATTGAGATTCAATTTCCAATCCCTGCACCATGCGTCAGTTCGTTGCAGATCCTCCTGCATTTAAGTACAATTTTCCATTTTTACAACTTCTCGATATACTACAGCATCATCTGCCAAAAAGCCTCAGTGAACTTCCAATGTTATCCACAAGGTCATTTATATACACTCCTGGAAATTGAAATAAGAACACCGTGAATTCATTGTCCCAGGAAGGGGAAACTTTATTGACACATTCCTGGGGTCAGATACATCACATGATCACACTGACAGAACCACAGGCACATAGACACAGGCAACAGAGCATGCACAATGTCGGCACTAGTACAGTGTATATCCACCTTTCGCAGCAATGCAGGCTGCTATTCTCCCATGGAGACGATCGTAGAGATGCTGGATGTGGTCCTGTGGAACGGCTTGCCACGCCATTTCCACCTGGCGCCTCAGTTGGACCAGCGTTCGTGCTGGACGTGCAGACCGCGTGAGACGACGCTTCATCCAGTCCCAAACATGCTCAATGGGGGACAGATCCGGAGATCTTGCTGGCCAGGGTAGTTGACTTACACCTTCTAGAGCACGTTGGGTGGCACGGGATACATGCGGACGTGCACTGTCCTGTTGGAACAGCAAGTTCCCTTGCCGGTCTAGGAATGGTAGAAGGATGGGTTCGATGACGGTTTGGATGTACCGTGCACTATTCAGTGTCCCCTCGACGATCACCAGTGGTGTACGGCCAGTGTAGGAGATCGCTCCCCACACCATGATGCCGGGTGTTGGCCCTGTGTGCCTCGGTCGTATGCAGTCCTGATTGTGGCGCTCACCTGCACGGCGCCAAACACGCATACGACCATCATTGGCACCAAGGCAGAAGCGACTCTCATCGCTGAAGACGACACGTCTCCATTCGTCCCTCCATTCACGCCTGTCGCGACACCACTGGAGGCGGGCTGCACGATGTTGGGGCGTGAGCAGAAGACGGCCTAACGGTGTGCGGGACCGTAGCCCAGCTTCATGGAGACGGTTGCGAATGGTCCTCGCCGATACCCCAGGAGCAACAGTGTCCCTAATTTGCTGGGAAGTGGCGGTGCGGTCCCCTACGGCACTGCGTAGGATCCTACGGTCTTGGCGTGCATCCGTGCGTCGCTGCGGTCCGGTCCCAGGTCGACGGGCACGTGCACCTTCCGCCGACCACTGGCGACAACATCGATGTACTGTGGAGACCTCACGCCCCACGTGTTGAGCAATTCGGCGGTACGTCCACCCGGCCTCCCGCATGCCCACTATACGCCCTCGCTCAAAGTCCGTCAACTGCACATACGGTTCACGTCCACGCTGTCGCGGCATGCTACCAGTGTTAAAGACTGCGATGGAGCTCCGTATGCCACGGCAAACTGGCTGACACTGACGGCGGCGGTGCACAAATGCTGCGCAGGTAGCGCCATTCGACGGCCAACACCGCGGTTCCTGGTGTGTCCGCTGTGCCGTGCGTGTGATCATTGCTTGTACAGCCCTCTCGCAGTGTCCGGAGCAAGTATGGTGGGTCTGACACACCGGTGTCAATGTGTTCTTTTTTCCATTTCCAGGAGTGTATATTGTGAATAGCAACGGTCCTACGACACTGCTCTGCGGCACACCTGAAATCACTCTTACTTCGGAAGACTTCTCTCCATTGAGAATGGCATGTTGCGTTCTGTTATCTAGGAACTCTTCAATCCAACCACACAATTAGCCTGATAGTCCATATGCTCTTCCTTTGTTCGGCGCTATGCGACATTGCTGCTACAGACTCTGTGAAACTTGGCATCAGGGCTGCGAGCACAGGGGTAGCATTCAGCTCACGCTAGGTGAGGAGAGTCCTATGTCATTGTGAGTACGCACGCGTCGTCATGAGTTCCATGAGTTGTTCTATCGACTGTTGTGTGCATTCTGTATATATTGACTGTTGTGTGCGTCTTGAATCTGTCTTGTTATTTGTTTGTGTGCTTTCATTGTCCTCTTGTCCGGTGTTGCTAGCGTGTATGTACAATTCATTAGCTTTTATAAAAACACGAAACACTTTAATTTCCCCCTATTTCACGTTCTTATGCACATAATTTATGCACGATTAATAGGATTAAAAAAACGACTAGACACTTTTTTTTAATCTTTCGTTATTGTTATGATTCCTTCATTCAGATATTCGTTATGTTCATGAAATACACAATAACATCCCACATTCTTTGGATTGCAGCTTAATAATTTATTATTTCAATTTTCTGTCCATACGATTTATGCACGATTCGTCGGATTTAAAAAAATGTCTACAAGCTTTTTTTTTACTTTCGTTATGGTTCCTTGGTTCAGACATTCATTATGTTCATGAAACACACAATAACATCGCAAATTGTTGGGATTACAGCTTAATAACTGATTCAACTGGGATGAGCATACCACACAACTCCTGTCACTTCGTTTGTACACATGTATTTGCATTTAGCTTTGACGTTATCGGTACAACTGCAAAGTTCGATATAAGTACTCACGTAGTCGATTTAGGTTATTACGTCACAATGACGTAGCGTTAAGTCTCTATAACATAGGGTTCTCCTCACCTAGCATGAGATGAATGCTACCCCGAGCACAGCTTCAGTTGTGCACCTTTGAATGAGGTTTTGCGCATGCGCACGTAGACTGACATAACTGCCTTGTGGATCAAATGCATATGGATTTGACGAACAATGTATACGGGTCACGGCGTGCACAGCTAGCCCCTATCACTCAACTACAAGTTTACGCCAATGCCAGCAGGTGGTAGCAGCACTGCACTGCACTGCAGCAGACATCCCCGTTTCCTTGGCATAAGTCCTGCTAGGCAGTAGCACAGTCCTCAGATATGCCAATTCACTCACTATATAGTAAAATTAGATCAGATGTCAGAATATGTTATAGTTATACTGAATGCATTGTAGTGTATTAAGTTTTGAATTTTATCATACAGTAATCCATTTGAGGCGCTGAGGACCATAAGGACCTAAAACATCATCGTCGATTATATCCCACAAAATTATTATAAGAAAGCTACAGAGAGAGAGTGCTCTCCAACTACTACAATCTTACTTATACAATAGAAAACAAACAGTGGCTATAAATGAAAAAAGATCCAGTTCCTTAGCAGTTACCAAAGGAGTACCACAAGGCTCTGTACTTGGACCTTTTCTTTTTATAGTCTAAGTAAATGATTTGCCTTCTTCATTACCTTGTGACACGCTAATTACTAAGGGAAACAACTTGGATGAATTACAGAATAATGTAACAATAGCAATGGACAGATGTACCAGCTGGTTTCAGGCAAATTCATTACAGATAAATAATAATAAGACAGAAGATATTGTATTTAATTTGAATTCGCCCCAAACATGAAAACAAATCTGAAAAACTACTAGGGTTCCATATCGACCAAAAACTTAACTGGGAAACTCACACAGGCATGCTATGCAAAAAAACACTCACGTGTAATCTTCTTGTTACATATACTGAGAGGCTCTGTTAGTAGAACACTCTACTATATGCATACTTCGCCTTCTTCCACTCTCATCTCGCTTATGGGATTAAACTATGGGGAACTGCACAATTTCAAAGACTGTGTTTAAATGGCAAGAAAAAGCAATCAGATGGCTTGTAGGACTACCACCCAGAGACTCGTGCAGGCAGCACTTTAAAGAATTAAATATGACAGTCCCTGGCCTATATATTTATAGTTGCCTGATATATGCCAAAGAAAATTTAAAAGGATGGCAATGCATTCACGTAATACAAGAAATGGACATACAACTGACATTCTGTTTGCTAGACTATCGAAGATTCACTGCAGCTATAAGTATCCAGCACCCACATTTTTTAACAAATTACCCAAAAGTGCACATTCTATGCCCATGGATAAATTTATAGTGAAAGTAGCAAAATGGATAAAAGTTAAGTATTTTATACAGTTCAAGAATTTCAAGAGAGTGCAGTCAATGATATCGAATTTTGATGGTATATTTTGTGAAAGGAGTATATACTACAAAATTAGAAATATAATATTATGCAGGCAATTTGTCTTGTCATATATATGTATATATAGATGTATAAAATGTATCTGTAACTGACACCGATTACATGTAAAATGTTTAAAGGCGAACAAATATGAATATGATTAGGTTACAGCATTTATTTATCCTTCTGTCATCTTTGATCTTATGGTGAGTCAGATTTATCGACGACCGTTAACTTTGGGTCCTTAATGGTTCTCATTTGCATTCTAGTTTCAAAATAATGCACAGATATTTTGACACGTTTTCGTTTACACACTCCATTTCCATGAAGAGCAGCAAATTCAAACTGTAACACTCTGATTGTCTATGCTGGCTTTCCTTAATGATGTCGACTTTGTTTATATGGAGTGTACTGGGTCCTCTGGTCCAACTCAGTCGATCATTGACTGAAAGTCGTTATGTTCAGCTATTTAGAGACCATTTGTAGCCATTCATGGACTTCATGTTCCCAAAGAACGATGCAATTTTTGTGGATGACCTACAAATGTTCGCTATTAGTTTTAAGAAATTCTGGACAATTCTAGCGAAGGATTTGGCTACCCGGATCGCCCTACACGAATCACGTCGAACATTTATGGGACATAATCGTGAAGTTAGTTCGTGCACAAAATCCTGCATCGGCAACACTTTCGCAATTATGGACTGTTATAGAGGCAGCATGGCACACTACTTCTGCAATGGTCTTCCAACGATTTTTTGAGTCCATACCACGTCGAATCGCCTCACTACACTGGGCAAAAGAGGTCCCACGCGATATTAGATGGTATCTCATGACTTTTGTCACCCAGTGTAAAACAATTCAGTCGCAAGTTGTACGATATTCTTACACCGAAATTGTTAATACACCTTGAGAATACGAAAAAAACTGCTATTTCCACACAAATAAAGCTATAGTAAACAGGAGCAAAAGCTAATAAACCTGAGCAACAGAATTCACTTATTTCCTACACAACGTAGTGAGTCGTTCAATTCACTGTCTTACAATGATTCAATACCGCGTGAAAAAAACATTAAATTTATGTGAATTAATTTCTTTTAAGGTAAGTTTTGAGCTATAATTATATTAAGTGTTATTTTTATACAGACTTCTTACCTTTTCGCCTACATCTTTTCTTTCGGTAATTTCTTCCCGGTGCCAATTTGGAATGTTTATGCGGAGGATTGCTCTGGGTAGTAGCTTCTTTCTTGAAAGCAGCCCTGGAAGTTCGTTTCTCAAAACTCATTCATGATCTTCAACCCGAAAATGAATTGAACACACACGTGCAATTTTCACTTCACGTAGTCCGAACGTTTGCCTCGAACTATCCATTCATCTTACAAAAGCTCTTCTTTGGGGAAACCATGATACATAACGTTTGTCATCTTTCGAGCAGTATTAATACACTGTGCCGCGGTGCGCAATTAGAGTGACCATTGCTCATGATTGACACTAAGCGAGTTATTTTCTTTGGACTTCCGCGTCCTGCCGGATGAACGGCCACGACAGTCCTCAAAGTGACGTTAAGGCACGCAATTACGTCTGGCAATTTTTTTCTTGCCAGGGGCCGAAACGGCCTACCACCTTGTTTTATATACCTTGTTGAAAGCGCGCAGGCGTTCGCAGAAATTTTTCCCACGTGGGGTACAAGATTCAAAACTTTCCAGTTTTGATACAACTGATTCTGTGAGTCTGAAAACGTGTCTTGCTCGAAGCACTAAATCTAACAAGAGGTACACAAAACCAGGGCTTGATTTCGGCCAGAACGGCATTCCGGCACTTCCCAGGGAATTTTATTTGAACTCGCTGGAACTAGTTGACACTGGAGATTTAAAATAGTACCATTATATTAAATCGCAACGTGATTACAGTTTACCATTCGTAGTTGTGGTCATACATCTCGGTAACCTTCGCGTCGAATACCGTTTGTTTACGACTGCCAGCAAGCGTAGAGATGTACAGTATAACCAAGATAAGTAGAATTTTTCTCCGAGGTTGTGATCGGTATATATCGCCTTTTATGACTGCCAACAACCTCAGCGATTTAATACCACGGCGACTTCTCGTGTTGCGTGTGTCAATGGGAAATAAATAACGTAAGGAGTGTTTGAAGATGAGCGTTTGTTTAATGTGCTTTCGCGAATTGTTTCTTTCGTGTCGTATTTATGCCATAGCTGCTGATCAACTGCGCGCAAGGCGCACGAGTGGCTGATGGTCGACAACCTTTCGTGCCGATAACGTAAATACCTTCCCCTTACAGATGTTCGCAAAGGTGGGCAAGGGGGAGGGGAGGGCACTTGCCCCAACCGCCCCCTGGAATGTGAAATACAGAATTTTTATTCATCTCACCATTCTCATACACTTCTAGAAGTGATTTCCAGTGATTACACAGGACTTCTCGTTTAGCCAACTGTAGCATTATGTGGCTGATTGCCGTCAAACAATACTATAGCAGTTGCCATTCTCTCTCTTTAGGAAGTGTAACACCAGACACTCGATTATGGGACAGGGGTTGCATTAGTTTATGGGTCGTACTGTCTTCCATAAGGAAGAGCACGCTGCTGTACTGCACATCAAATGAAGGAGGAGAATAAGTCGGTTCGGCTTCCTCTAGGGGCGTCTTCGAAATATTGTTGTCAAGTTACCTACGATGCGTACCTCAACTTTAGCGGAATCAAATTACTTGACCCATTCTGGAACAATAGCTAAACAGATCGTTTCGCGAAGGGTAGTTTGGCTATACAGAACGCCACGTGCGGTACCGTGTGCACTGATCTATTCCTTAACAATCACTTTCACAGCAGCTTAGTCTTCTTCATCACTAGCAAACCACCAAGAGGATATTAATTTATTGGCTTCGGAACGTGCCCATACAGCCATCTCAACACAAGAAATGTTATACTACAGTTTGTTTTAACAGTTCCGAGTACACATTAGCTTAGATCGTACCCTGGTACGAAATTACAGAGGCTTATCGAAGGGCATACTGTAACACAAAACAAATTTTTCATCGACAGTACACTGAAACGAGTAAACAAGACAGAGATGGAACGCAGGTTCAAATGGTTCAAATGGCTCTGAGCACTATGGGACTCAACTGCTGTGGTCATTAGTCCCCTAGAACTTAGAACTACTTAAACCTAACTAACCTAAGGACATCACACACATCCATGCCCGAGGCAGGATTCGAACCTGCGACCGTAGCAGTCGCACGGTTCCGGACTGCGCGCCTAGAACCGCGAGACCACCGCGACCGGCTATGGAACGCAGGATACACGGAGGTAGTATGCTATAAAAATTCTGATGCTAAAACAATAAGAAATGATAAATTATTGTTGGTTCATATTTTGGATATTTCCAGTTTCGCCACTTTCTAGTGCTGGAAGAACGTATAACCTGTTTAAGGAAGCTTGGTGAGTTGGTTTAGTGCATTATGTTTATTTAATTATAAGGGAACGCTGCTGCCATACCTGGACAAACAAACTCGAAACGAGGCTAGCTCCGTGGCGTTCAGTATGCTAAAGCCAGAAACAACAATCATCACATTATTCAGGGCTGACATCACCGAGTGACTAATATTTTAAATAGTAAGCAATTCGTCTCAACACGTCAACTGAACCCATTTCTAAATAATTCAGACTTGAGGAGAAGGATGCATATCTGTATCACGCGAAGACGACTGAGCCATCAGCTTAACTCTGTCTGGAGAGTACTCCAGCAGTCTTTTCTCTTTTGAAAAAACATTCAGTTCCAGCATACGTCTTCCGATATTCTCGATTTGGGTACGGGGCGAAGGCCGTGTAGTTAGCTACCAGTACTGTAAGTTGTGCTTCACGGGATTTCTGAAATCACAGTACCGATTAGCTTCACTCGCCAATTTTTTGCACGTATGTGACATCTGGATGTGCACTGAATGGGTACCAGTATTTCTCTTCACGACACTGCCCACAAGAAATTTAATATGCTACGACATATCGATGGTAGGCAATGAAAACCTCGTAACTCCATCTGTCTGTGAAAACTTCGTATTTCCAGTAACCAGTAACTCCATTATCAAAGAGATATTTGAATTTGCATGGATTTCTTTAATCTGCCAGTAACTGGACTTCTACTAAAAAGTTAAACATGGAGCAACATTTTCTGTAATACTTTATATTATTTTTCAGAAGCCGTTTGTGCTTCTCCCGTAAAATTTAACAAAATGGAGGTACGAGGTGTTCATTGCCTACCAGATATGTACTTCATAATTTACAGCTTCACAAAGCGAAGTGTTTCCTCAGCCAAAGCGGCTCAGAAACTTATTATCTGAAGCACACTATGGTATAATTTTTGTTCTATGAGGGCACAATTACCTATTAATACATCAGTCACTGATGTCATTGATAAACATAAGAGTTTTTTCTGCTATGAAAAAGACTGTATTAAATGCTCTTGCTTTGCGTTCTACTATATGGACAATTTAACTATTCTTCAATACTCTAGGAAGAGTAAAACTGAGGTTGTACTCTACAGTGACGAAAATTACCTTATGTGAGTTGTTCGAGCTAAGTGTTCACAGAAGAAAAGTGACTAAAAAGTCTGATTTTACTAACTTAGTTAATGAAAAATTTTGGCAGCAATCGTGGCAATTGTTATTAGCCTTCAAACAAGATCAAGTGTAATAGTACATTTTGTGTAGTTCATATCACATGTTGTGCTTCATAGTTAGTCAGTGAACAGAAGACAAATGACATCTAAAGCATTTACTAAACATCTAGCTCCGTGTCTCATTCACATCGTGTTTTGTTCTTTCTAACTCTTTGGGACTTCGAAACTGTGCGTGTCCCCCAAGGGCCAGCAATAAATTCATCGTCATTCATCGCTGAACGCTTTCTTAATTAATACTGGACACACTGTCACCGAGCAGCTACAGTGCAACTGTTTGAACGTTGAAGCTGTCAGCGGTTGAAAACATGACGTCATAGTCACGAAGAGTACCAACACTTGCCGACATGTACCGAGCAAAGGAGGCAAAGTGACACTGCTTCAGCGACAGACACGATAAAACCTGTTGTTTATATTAGATCTAGTGGTTTTATTATTTTGATTATAAGAAATTATGTTTTAAAAATGTAAATTTCACGACAGTAGTTTGTAAAAAAATTTTGTCGTTGTAAGTTTTATCACAAGTTTTCAAAAATCGAAGCTTGAGATTTTTTGTGACTTTTGTGACTAGTTGGGATGGAGGAAGGGGGGGGGGTGGGGAGGGGAAGTTGCTTGTATAGTTGAAGAGATGCGTTCTGGCATCTAAAATTTTAGAAATTAAACACTGTTGCCCATATGTAACTACATTTGAAACAGCCTTTGTTTTTTTTTTTTTTTTTTTTTTTTTTACCAGCTGCCAATTTTTAAATAAAAATTCGTACATTGAACTAGAAGAGTTGTCACGGAGAAATGATTTTAGGTTAGAGTTAAAGCTTGCTTTGCAACCTGTCAGACATTTTACAATATTGGGCAAACGATTGAAAATTTTGTTGCAGTATATTTCACTTTTGTCTGAGCCTCTGATAGCTTCAATAACAGGTAATAAGGTTCATTCATTCCTCTAGCGTTGTAGGTATGGACGTCACTATTATTCCCAGATTGCAATGGATTATTTATGATAAATTTCATTAGCGACACTGAGTGATGAGTTACCCCAGAAAATTATTCCATAAGACATTTTCGAGAGGAAATATGCAAGATAGGTCACAAGATCGATTCTTTTGCTTCTTAAGACTAGCAATTATATGAAGAGCAAAAGTAGCTGAACTTAACAGTTTTCTTCAACATATACACTGAAAAATACGGAGCATTCTACCCTGTTCACTGATTTCTGTTTATGAGCACATCAGTTGTTGATATGACTGTTTAGTGTACTGAACTGAATATGTGTATTTTTTCATTATTTAGGTCTATTTTCAGGAAACCACCTCTAATGGAGTATTGTGATGCTAGTATCATCTGCAAGAGGTACCAATTCTGCTTAATGTATGTTAAATGGGCAGTTATTCAAACAATTAGAGTGGACCCAAAATTGAAGCTTGTGGGACTCCCTTTGTGACTTCTCCACAGTCAGTGAAATTTCTCTCCTTCTAAGACTGAACGACTCAGCACAACTCTTTGCATTCTGTTTAAGTAGGATTCAAACAAGGTGTGTTTAAAGCCATCAAATCGGTAAAACTTGAGTTTTTCTATGAGAGTAACATGAGCTACAAAATTAAAGGCTTTGGAAAAATCAAAAAGATTACCAACTGACGATATTTTATTATTTAAGGCTTGTAATATTCGGTCAGTGAATGTATATAGAGCATTCTCAGTCATGCAACCCTTCTGGAATCGAAACTGTGATGTGCTAAGTAAATTGTGGGACTACTCTTGAGCACAATACTTTTTCGAATTTTTGGGTAAAAGACATCGGTAAGGAAATTGCCACCTTTGTGATAAAAAGGATTTAGGACATTAAGTACCAAGTTTGAACCACTTTCCAGAATTCTGTTTTAAATTCCATTAATATTACATGAGCTTTTGTTTTTCAGAATTTTTATAATTCTCAATCCCAGCGAAGAATGTTGATGCTACTTCTTCTTGCTTAAAGTTTTGCAGAATTACCTTTTTAATATATTCTCTTACTTGTTCAACTCAACCATTCAATCCTATTTTGCTGATGCATTTAGAAAATACTTGCAACTTGTGAATTCTTAGACAGAAAATTGTCAATTAAACTAAATTGTTATTGTATCTTGTACACTTGTTTTGTATCCTTTTCGACAATATACTATATAGTTTTATTCTTGTTATTTGCACTATTAACTTCTGTCAGGACTTGCATGTTTCTGGATATGTTAAGGGGAGTTGGAATGCCGGAAAATGGAAAAAATTCACATTTTCAGTTTTTAACCTTATAACTTAATTTGAAATTTTCTGCTTAAAATGGTGCAAAATTTGTTAAGAAATTCCAATTGGAAGTATTTTTATTTAATTTTTCAAAATTACATGTGCGCCCAGCAAAGTTACCCATCTTGTGATTTGTACACATTTAAATCTTCGCATTTCCGAAAACATTACATATAGAAGGCTGTGGATTTCACTCTTCAGTTGTAGAATCTTTGATCCTTCCATAGGTACCATTGTTTTTACGACTAGCTGTGTTTATTGTTCAGTTTTTGATCTGTGAGTGTTTGTTTTGAGCCTCGAGTTTAGTTTGTCGCTCATTTGGAGTTTGTTATCTGTCTTGTTTTGACTTTCAGTGGTGAGTGCGTAGTTTCTACGATGCCTAGGAGTGCATCATTATTTAAAAAGCGAAAGTTTCGCGGTAATAGATTTACAAATAACGTTTGTTCAAGTGATTCTGCTTCAGCACCTGTTGATGCTGGTGAAAGTTCTGACGTTTGTACAGCTGAGATGTGTGAAGGAGACACGCCCACCAGTGCATCAAAAAAGAAGTTATCAAACTGTGCAAGTGAAATTACAGATGAAGCTTCTAATGAACAATATGTTTTAGTCGACTTTCCTGTTTTTACTGAGTTTATGAAGAAATGTTTGTGTTGTAATCTTTGTGGAGGTTCTTTTGATATGAACATAACAAAATCTATAGGACTTTCCTGCAAAATTGCTATAGTTTGTGCCAGTTGTGAAAATGAGACCTGTTTTTGGAGCTCTAAAACATGCAGTAGCAATTTGTTTGAGAGTAATATCAGGCTAATGTATGCAATGAGAGCAATTGGTAAAGGACATACTGCTGCTCAAACATTTTGTGCCATAATGAATCTTCCACCTCCACCTGCTAAAATTGACAATTACACTGAAGTGATAGGAGATGCTGTTCAGTCTGTAGCAGATTTATCAATGAAAGCTGCTGCCAGTGAAGCAAAATATATAAATGAAGGAAACCCAGATATCCCTGTTGCTTTTGATGGAACCTGGCAGAAAAGGGGTCACACATCCAAAAATGCTGTTGCTACTGTTACTAGTGTGGACAGCGGTAAAGTTTTGGACTATGAAGTGCTCACTAAACATTGTTACCATTGTGCATCTGGTAAGATAGAAGCAGCTCACATATGTAGCAAGAATTATGAAGGTACGAGTGGAGGCATGGAGGCTGCCGCTGCTGTGAAAATGTTTAGCAGATCAGAAAAAGAACGGGGAGTATTTTACACAAAATTCCTTGGAGATGGGGACTCCAAGGCATACAAAAGTGTTACAGAATCCATGCCATATGTCAATAAGACAATAACTAAACTAGAATGTGTCGGTCATGTTCAGAAACGAATGGGCACTCGTCTAAGGAAACTGAAACAGAATCTGAAGGACAAAATTTTGTCAGATGGTAAAACCATTAGAGGTCGCCTGTCAGATAAAATTATAAATGAATTACAACAATACTATGGTATGGCAATAAGAAATAATGCAAATAATTTGCAGGAAATGAGACAAGCTGTATGGGCCACATATTTACATCGATCATCAACTGATGATAATCCTCAACATTTTGCTTGTCCAGATGGTCCTCAGTCATGGTGCAATTATAGAAAATCTCAAGCTACTGGGGATCCTTATCACCATAAAAATTATATTCCATTGGCTGTTATGGAAGTAATTAAACCAATATATAGAGACTTGGGGCATCCTGATCTTCTGCGAAAATGTCTTCATGGTTGTACCCAGAATCAAAACGAGTCGTTCAACAACCTCATTTGGACTCGTGTACCTAAGAATGTATTTGTTGGGATAAAAACATTGAAATGGGGAGTCAGTGATGCTGTTATTTCATTCAATGATGGTCATATGGGTAGGCTAAAGGTCATGGCAAGGCTCGGCATTGCTCCTGGTATCAACACCATCAGAGGTCTTCAGCTTCTGGACAGCGTGCGAGTAAGGAAGGCTCAGTATGCAGCTGAATTTAATACAAAAAAAGCAAGGGCAGCAAGGAGAAGAAAGCTTCTAGGTGAAGAAGAAGAACTAGAAGATGACCCTGATTACTCTGCTGGACACTTTTGATAATAGAATAAAAGGTATTTGTGAATTTTCATAATAAATTACTTTAATCGCATTTTCTGGCATTTGACATTTTTAGTGTTACATGTACCTTTATCTCATAAACCACTCAACCAACAACATTCAAATTTTCAGAAATGCTGCAAAACAGTTCAAAGAGGCCACTGAACTAGAATCATGACAAGAACTGGCTTATTCTCTGAACTAGGGAAGTTTATGTTATACTTTTTCCAATAAAAAATGGCTTAATGGTAAAAAATTCATAAATACTATACCAACAAAAAGAAAACATTGGTTCTAGTTCAGTGGGCTCACAATATATGCTGAAAACCTCTGCCAGAATTTCAAAGTTCTGAAGATAATAGTTCCAAAGAAAAAGGTACACAAAGTTAGCAAATTTAACATTGGCGAGATAGGGCATTCCAACTCCCCTTAATAACATTCCTTAAAGTAATACAGTATTTGTTGTAGACGGGAAATACTGTCTGACATTGACGTATTGTGGTCTTTACATAATTTTTCATTCTTCTATTACATGGGATTTTAATCCCTTTAGTTATCCATGTCTTACGTGTTTATATAAGAGACGTTTTCAGGAAATCATTTATGAACTTGCATAACCTCGACCATTTTTGAAGTGAAGTGAATATGCATTATACAGGGTGACTAAAAGGAATGGGAAATTTTAGAACGTGTTGTGGCAATGCTGCGGCGTAGGTGGCGCCGAATGACATACAGAAATCAGCTTGAGTAGTCATACAGTATAGTGAACAATAAAGATGGAGCAGTTGAACAGTGTGTAGTGTGCCTTTGTGGTAAAAGCCTACAGCAAATGTGGAAGTGTGGTGGCTGCGGACCGAGAATTTTGGCGTCATTTCAACGCCGGGGGACAGGGAGACCCGAACCGCTCGTACAGAAGACAATGTGGAGGCTGTGTGAACTGCTTTTGTAAGAAGCCCACAGCGCTCTGTTCGACGTGACGCAAAGTCTCTACAGCTGCATCGTTCCATTGTTCAACAAATAAAGTATACTTAAAATTCCATCCTATAAGCAGCAGATAGTTCAGCAACTTGAACCTAACAATCTGCTAATGATTGGACAGTGTGCTGAACGCATGTTGTCAAAGGTGCACGACAATGACAATTTCATTAACAACCTATGGACGTCAGACGAAGCTCACATACACCTCAGTGGCTTTGTCAATAGACAGAATTTTCGCTATTGGTCTCAGAAAAATCCACGTCAGTTACACGAGCGTCCATTGCACAGCAGCAACGTTTCTGTATGGTGCGCCATGTCATCAAGTGGCGTTATAGGCCCCATTTTCCTGTCAGCAGTTTGTTTCAACATGACGGAACAATGGCACGTACGGCACGGATATCGATAGGAGGCGTGTGACGATTGTTTGGTAACCATGTCATTTCAAAATGCGGTGACATTGCGTAGCCCCCAACATCGCCTGATCTGACAGCGTGTGATTTTTTCTTGTGGAGCCGTCTTAAGAGCGCGGTTTACCGCACTCGACCTGCCACCACCGAAGAAGAAGCGAGAATACGAGAGGAAATCTCCAGGATTCCTATTGAAATGTTAGGTCGAATCATGCATAACGTTCCGGTCAGGCTGCAGGGATGTGTGCACCGAGGGGGAGCGCATCTATCGGATGTGATGTTCAAGAAATAAAAATGCTTGTGACATTCAATAATGGCATATTCTGTACTAATATATTGACATAAATAAATATGAGCAAAGTAATTGTGCTCATCCATTAATGTCTATTACAAAATTTCCTGTTGTTTTGTCACGCTGTATTTCGAATTGTTACCAGTGCCAAGTGTTGGTACGTATGGCGATCCGCGTAATGCTTATACGATACGGGTCATGACGCGAAAATAGTGACATCTGGCATCACTAAAGTTCGCGTCATTTAGGAAGGCGGCCCTATTTTCATCCCTTCTGGGCATCCCTCATCATTAACCGCTAGCAGCCAATAAGATTCATTCTCCCTCCAAGCGGCTAGCTGCGAGCTACAAACTAGACTGTGAGACACTCTCTCCCGCATACTGCATTGTTGCCGTATTTCGCGACAATGCAGTTTCATTCTTGAGCAGTAAAGCTGATAAAGTGCATCTGTAAACGTTTTAGTGTAATTTCCAAATGAATATGTCAGGTGATCGCTATAAAGTGGGCTTCCTCACAAGCAACTTTAATTAAATTGCATAATTACATAACGATTTAGACTAGATGTCTGTCCGCTGCTCGTGGTCTCGCGGTAGCGTTCTCGCTTCCCGAACACGGGCGGGGTCAGGGATTTTTCCTGCCTCGAGATGACTGGGTGTTGTTGTGTCGTCTTCATCATAACATTCATCCCCATTACGGTCGGAGGAAGGCAATGGCAAACCACAAGGACCTTGCCTAGTACGGCGGCGCGGGTCTCCCGCATCGTGCCCCTGCGCTCCGTCACGGAGAATGGGACTTCATCATCATCATCCGTAACGCCGAGAAAATGGCAATGGACTCTAAATACTGAAAATCTGAAGTCAGCCACATGAGTACTAAAAGCAATCCGCTACATTTCTGTTTACAGGATAAAACATACAAATCTAAAGGCTGTAAATTCAACTACATATTTAGGGATTACAATCATGAATGACGATCACCTGGATAATGTTGGATGGAAAGCAAACTAAACACTGCGATTTATTGGTGGAAAACTTAGAAAATGCAACAAGGTCTACTAAAGAGATTTCGTGTACTACGCTTTTCCGATCTCCTCTGGAATATTGCTGTCCGGTGTCGGATCCGCAGCAGATAGGATTGATCGAAAAATTCAAAGAAGGGCAACTCGTTTTGTATTATCGCGAAATGGGGAGACACTCTCTCGGACATGATACGCGAAATAGGGTGGCAATAATCAAAACAGGCATTGTTCGTTGTGGCGGGATCTTCTCACGAAATTTCACTCGCCAATTGTCTCATCAGAGTGCGAAAACTGTTAGTGCCATCCTACATAGGGAGGAATGATCATCATAATAAAATACGAGAAATCAGAGCTCGCACGGAAAGATTATAGTGTTCGTGTTTCCAGCGAGCTGTTCGAGAGTGGAAAGGTAGAGAAATAGCTTGAAGGTGGTTCGATGAACCCTCTGCAATGCATTTAATTGTGAGTTGTAATCATGTAGAAGTAGATATAGATGCTTCACAAGCAGACGTGGAAGTTTATGTCTTGCATTTTGCAATTTTTTCAAATTTGAATCTGAAAGCCGAGACTTCTGTTTTTGACGTTTTGAACACTCAAAAACGAAGTGCAGAATCCTGTGACGGTAATAGAACTGTACAGAGAATAGCAAACAAAAGTGTTGTAGCGGTAGAAACTTCAGGAAAATTTATATTCGGGTCGCCTGGGAAGCATCGAAATCGCAAGATACATAGTCAGCACGGATTGAGAAAATATCGTTGTTGTGAAACACAATTAGCTCTTTATACTCTTGAAGCAGTGAGTGCTGTCGACGGGGGATGTCAAATTGATTCCATATTTTTAGATTTCCAGAAGGCTTTTTCGACACTGTTCATCTCAAGCGCCTTCTAACCAAACTGCGTGCCTGTGGAATATTGCCTCAGTTGTGCGACAGGATTGGTGATTTCCTGTCAGAAAGGTCACAGTTCGTAGTTATAGACGGAACGTCACCGAGTAAAATAGAAGTAATATCTGGCGTTCCCCAAGGAAGTGTTACAGGCCCTTTATTGTTCCTGATCTAATTAACGACGTAGGAGAAAATCTGGGTAGTCCTCTTACATTGTTTGCAAATTATGGTGTCATTTAACGTCCTGTAAAGTCGTCAGATGACCAAAACGAATTGAAAAATGATTTAGATAAGATATCTGTATGGTGCGAAAAGTGGCAGTTGATCCTGAATAAAGAAAAGTGTGAAGTTATTCACACGAGTACTAAAAGAAATCCACTAAATTTCGATTACACGGTAAGTCACACAAATATGGAGGCTGTAAATTAAACTAAATACTTACGGATTACAATTACATATAACCTAAATTGGAACGATCACATAGATTATGTTGTGTGTAGAGCAAACCAAAGACTGCGGTTCATTGGTAGAACACTTGAAGGTGCAACAGGTCTACTAAAGAGACTGCTTACACCACGTTTGTCCGCCCTATTCTGGAGTACTGCTGTGCAGTGTGGGATCCGCATCAGGTGGGACTGACGGATGACATCGAAAAAGTACAAAGAAGAGCAGCTAGTTTTGTATTATAGCGAAATTGGGGAGGTAGTGCCACAGACATGATACGTGAATTGGAGTGGCAGTCATTAAAACTAAGGCGTTTTTCATTGTTACGGGATCTTCTCATGAAATTTCAACCACCAGTTTTCTCCTCTGATTGCTAAGATATTCTGTTAGCATCCACCTACATAGCGAGAAATGATCATCATGATGAAATAAGAAAAATCAGGGCTCACACAGAAAAATTTAAGTGCTCTTTTTCCCGCGCGCCGTTCGAAAGTGGAACGGTAGAGAGACAGATTGAAGGTGGTTCATTGAACCCCCTGCCAGGCACTATATTGTGAATAGCAGAGTAATCACGTAGACGTGGATGTGTGCTTGTAACACAAAAAGATGGTTCCGACAACGCTGTTTTAAAGCGCTCCATGTTTGAAATGCGTATAAGAAGGGAACACCAGTTACTTGTTACAATTATGCCTGAGCAAATTGGCTTCAGTGGTAGCGTTCGTCAACGCAAAGAATTTTAAAGGACAGAGGTTTCAAAAATATTAAGAAGATAGTTTTTAATTGAAAGAAGTGATTTAGAAGAAGGATGAACCACGTCCTTTATACAGATGCACGATACAAGAGGAGGAGGTAGTTCTACAGTGTATCACCTTGATGAAACAGGGGTTAATCAGAATGAATACCTGCTGGAAAACGAGTGACAGTACTGGTGGTTTCAAAATTCCGGTAGGAAAAGGTTCTCGGATACTTATTCTGCATGCTGGTTCTTCTTCTAATTTGGTTCGTGAAAGCAAAATTGTGTTTAGGTGTAAGAAGAACGGTAGTGACCACTATTCGGAAATGAGCGCTGTCACTTTCAAGAAGTGTTTCACTGAACAATTCTTGCCATACCTTGCTTCGAAGTCGGTCATTGCAGTTATCATGCCAGTTATCTTTCAACTGTCCTAGAGAAAGACAAAGTACGAACAGCAGGACAGAGGATATTGTGCTCTGGCTGAAAAATAAAAATATTCTGGACAATATAAGCCAGACTCGTGCTGAACTTCTGCAACTCATTAATTTATAAAAGTCACGCGACAGAATGAACAAATTTGAATTTCTTGCCTGTGAATGTGGTGACACAGTTTTGCGTTTACCCACAAAACGCTGTCAGTATAAACCGATAGAATTAATTTGCGGACAGGTTATAAAAGCTATGTGCGGAAGAAAACAAAACACTGAACATAAAAGAATGAAGCAATAGACAGCATTCCCTTCAGCGTGGCCACAGTATGCGCGGCACTCTGAAAAGTGTCAGAAAGAAGACTCTGACAGGGAGATGAAAATGTATAAAAGCCTTGAACCTGTCATCCTAAACTTACAATCAGATGGTTCGGACATGGACTCGGAAAGCAGATGGTATTACGATGTAGACTGTGAAACAAAGTAAAGTAATAATCTTTCTTGGTTTAAAAGACTCATGATTTAAAAATGTTTTTGTCAACATAACAGTTGCTTACACAGTGCAAGAGGACTTCCTAGCCTTCATTGATTAGAAATATGTAGCCTATGAAGTATTCAGACTATAATGTTCAGTACATTGCCCTAGGAGTAGTTAAGCTTTTCCCAGTGTTGTATGCTATTACTCGCGAGAATGAGGCCGGATAAATTCGTCAAAACCTCCAACATTTCGACAAGTAAACACCTGTAATTTGACGGTACGAATTGGAAAATGCCTTAAAATAAAAGGGAGGGTTCCCTGTCGAGATATCGGTGGGTTTCGACGTTATCCGTCAGCATTCCATCGAGTTATTCACAGAAGATGGTTAATTGTTTGTTTGTTGACTGGATCGTAAACGCAGTCTCTAACTGTAATGTCGA
This sequence comes from Schistocerca serialis cubense, assembly GCF_023864345.2. NCBI lineage: Eukaryota > Metazoa > Arthropoda > Insecta > Orthoptera > Acrididae > Schistocerca > Schistocerca serialis. The sequence goes on from NC_064645.1 coordinate 497,633,650, forward strand.
AAGAATTACTTTAAACTCATAACGCCTGTTGACACCGAAAAATATGATAACACAATTTTTACGATAGTCTTTTGCACTAGTCTTTGCTACCAGTAATTCTTTTTTACGCATAGTGATTTACATTGAACTGCAGTGGAACACGCCCACATACGCGCATTATACGCATTCAAAAATATTATATGGCGTGGAAGTAGTTGTCAAAGAAATATAATGATTTCGGTTTGAGTCTGAAGTTTATTTTGCTGTATATTACATTTATAATTATAATATAGTTTAAATAGCAACAAATGGCAATTATTACAACCTTTTCGATGATCATGTCGTTAGACAATCGCCGTTTTGAGAAAAATTGCGCTTCACGTCTTCATATAGCTGCGTCAGCTGTTCCGACAGACGATTACTATGGAGCAGTGGCACAACCTCAAAGGCGTGAAATAAGATTTCTCACCTGTAGACGACTGATCCAAATCGGTTTTAAAATGTATTATTCCCTCAATGATTTTAACCTGTAATACGATGTACCGAAGGCAAATATACCCGATTGCTGTCTGCAGCAACACAGGTGGACAACAGGAACTTTGTTTGCCTGCCCTCTGCCGTCACGCACACACAGACCTCATCCCCTCCACGCTTCCCTATCGCTCCACTTCTATGCTTGGAAGTAGAGATGGGCAAACTGAAACACATAACTGTTTCGAAACAAATGAAACAGTACAATGTAAGGTCACGAAACGCTGTTTCGAAACAGTGAAACAGTTTGTGTTTTGTAATAGTATAGGCCTTCATATTATATCATCTTGAGTGTCTAGTGTATAAATAATGTCATAAAAACACAAATGAGGTGCGAGAGCGCAAGTCATATCGCAGAAAGTATGAAACTTTCACTAGACGTCGTTGCAGTTCCGCATTTCCTGTAGCAAATGCGTTGCTTTCGTGTAAAGTGACTTTCATACTTTCCAATTGGCCGACGTCAGACTAAATATGTTTGACATGACAGGTTTTGCCACACTCGTTTCCCTGTATTCTAGAGCATAATTTTGATAGGTTTTATGAGTGATAATCTGTATGTGCTCTTGAAAAGGCTTATCATGAGATATAATTTATTGAGATAAGATTCTGGGAAGCGAGGCACTGAATTAACATTTATGAGTGTGCCACTCACTGTTTTACTACTCACAGTTAACGAACGGAACTGGAGGCGGGAGCAAACTGCAGAAACAACGGATACGCTACTGCGATTCCCACATTTCGTTAGTATGGATAATATATACCCGTCCTGCTAATTTCCATGTACACAAAATAAATCAGCGTGGAAAATAGGCACATGGACTATAGACTCACAAATAAATCCACATAATTCGAATAAATAACAAAATACAAGAGAAAAAAATGTTGTCCCTCAAGGTGTTGCGAACCATTACTATAAATCAACAATGCTTCCCAGCCCTTCCAGTTCACCATTACATCATCAATGATCCGTCAATCACATTGCTTGAAAGTACACCCAATTTACGTATATGTCTAAAAACTGCCACTCTACGCCTATTTTAATTCAAAATGTTGTAGCTTAACTTGCGTTTTTTAATACGATTACTGTACATGAATAGAGAAGCGTATGTTATAGGAGATGTGTAATTTAACTGAATGTTTTTCACACTTTTATTATTTTGAATGTGAATAGTCTGCTTCATTTTATAGTGTGTTTGTGTTTATAAAGCATATATTACGCCATTTCGGAATAGAGCAGTCAATTAGAAACGAAGCTTTATTGTCGGAAATCTTAAACTTCATGCTGTTGTGCGTCAAAAAGATTTCGACACTCTTGAAAGTGTTTTATGAAATAGTATATTAAACGTATTTCAGTATCTCTGCGGTGCCCGAATCTCGTCCGAGACAAAACGAAACGAAACATCACTGTTTCGATACAATTAGATCGTTTCAAGCACAAGTGGACTGAAACAGCGTTATTTTGAAACAACGATACAGTTTCTGTGCCTGGCTCGAGATCGAATCTGGCCCCTTATCCGACACAGAGCGGAATGAAACACCACTGTCTCAAAACAGTGAAACACAGCCGTTTCGAAGCACTGAAACAGTTCCACGTATCGATACACTGTATCGAAACATAGAAACAGTGGCCAAGTCTACTTGGAAGCGCTGTCCTATGTGACGCGGGCTATAACGTGGAGCCGTCGCTTTATAACATAGAGATGCATACGAAACCATAAGCTAGTGGATTGCACCACACTTCAAAATTACAGAGGCAGACCGGTCGGCGTGGATTTGATCCATGTGAGAGGAGCCTGCACTCAGTTCCGGCTGCCGTCTCTGCTACACAATATTCGACAGGTTCGGCGCCGCCTTTCAATCGTCGGTCCCAGTAGGCACACTGCCGATACAGACGAAGAGCCGTTGCCGGCACTAGGGACGAAAACGGAACTCCGTCGTGGGCTTGACGAAAGTAAATGCCTCGTGAACAGGGATGCGCTGTTGGGAGTTGAAAGACGGCTAACGACTCCCTCTTAACGGGCAACAATGGCAGCAGGTTGGACGCCGGTGGACGTCACAATGACTAGGTTTCTCGTCGCTCAGTGAATGAGAGATTTTGGCTCGCTTCGCACGAAACAGTGCCACTCTCTGTACGCACCACAATGCCGTCGATAATGAAGGAAGGGCAAAAAAATGAGGAGGCAGGCGAGGACAATCATGAGATTCCGACAATAGCGGATTGAATAGTGCAAATTTGTCTGGAACGCGCCGGGATGGCGTAGGAAAATGCAACGTCCATTAAAAATTACTTAAAGAAATCACTGTAACTAATCAGCTAATGACGATGATTGTTGCATGTAAAGAAGGGGGTCTGCTAATTTTCACACAGTCTGTCCTCTCTGCTTGATGTAACGTTTTCAAATTATGCTGTTTCAGCAAAGGGGCATTTTTAAGCGTATAAATGTCCGGTCATTACGAAAATTCAGCAGTAAAGTAAATGACAGTAAACAACATAAACTTCCGCTGGGAAGGATGACTCTAAACACGAGCGTGAGAGTGTGATGATTACATCTCAAGACTTGCTCTAAACCGCGAGACCGTGCAGACTGTGGTATGTACATTTAATTAAATACAAAAACATAAAGCCGACAATGTAAGACCAACTTAACGTACTTTCTTTGAACAGTGACCCCAAAAAAATGCTTCTGTGGACTGGACAAGCAAAACCATAATATTAATCGAAGTGAAATTTTCTCACATGCGCTGTGAAAACAGTATTTCCGTGATTCTGTTAATCTCAGCAGCCACAAACACACAATTTGTTCTTATCCACGTGGCACAGTCAAATACTTTGGTCATTCCGTATTTCCTCATGCTACAAGTGAGGGGACTAGGATGGTTTTGTTACCATTTTCAGTTTAAATTTACCGTAAAATAAAAATTTGGTGAAATTTCTCCCTTTATAGAATTATGGGGTGGAATAATCGTTCTATGACTGAAAAGATTTGTAATAAACTCAAAGCTGATTCCAAACACAATTTGTCGTAACTGAAATGTGTTTTGCCGAACAGTTATGTTGCGAATCTGCAGTACTATCTCCCTGATGATAATCTGGGAGTGACTAAAGAGATAACTTCGCTCTGTTATTTTAGTAATACATAAAATGAAAATAAACTGCAAATTTTGCTGTGTTTTAGTTTTCAAACTGTTTTAAACGTTGCACTGTTTAAAAAATGCAAATTTCCATAAAGTCACCGAGCGAGGTGGCGCAGTGGTTAGCACACTGGACTCGCATTCGGGAGGACGACGGTTCAATCCCGTCTCCGGCCATCCTGATTTAGATTTTCCGTGATTTCCCTAAATCCTTTCAGGCAAATGCCGGGATGGTTCCTTTGAAAGGGCACGGCCGATTTCCTTCCCGTCCTTCCCTACCCCGAGCTTGCGCTCCGTCTCTAATGACCTCGTTGTCGACGGGACGTTAAACACTAATCTCCTCCTCCATAAAGTCTGTTTCCAAACGAACAACAGGAAGTATTGAAAATATATATTCACCGAAACAGTGGTTTTATACATAAAAAATAAAAAGGCAGTCAGAGAGAGCCCTGCGCAGTAATTGTGTTCCTGTCAAAATCCATAGTAGCCGAGGTTTAAAATAGTAACTTATATCATGCTTGGAGAAAAGTAAAATTCTTTTCGCATCGGTAGATCATGCACCTACCCTAATTGTACTCTGCAAGAAATCTCGTAAGAACTACTCAAGCATTACCCAGGTGTTCTAAAAAGTCTGTACAAAAACACCATTATTTCAATATCTGTTAGTGATGAATGTTAACCAGGGTGCCACAAAAATATGTTTGTATCGATTCTATTCAGTTAGTGTATAGACGATTTAGTCAACAAATTGTAGAGAAAACACAAATGGTTCAATTGGCTCTGAGCACTATGGGACTTAAACATCTGAGGTCATCAGTCCCTTAGACTTAGAAATACTTAAACCAAACTAACCTAAGAACCTCACGCATATCCATGCCCGAGGCAGGATTCGAACCTGCGACCGTATCAGCAGCGCGGTTCCGGACTGAAGCGCCTAGAACCGCTCGGCCACAGCGACCAGCACAGGTAATGCTTTGCTTTGCTTTGGGTACATTGTTGCACACAATTGCATTATTAATATTGTTAAAAATTAGATAACATTTAAAAAATAAACCGAAAATTGGAAGAACTCTGAGCTGACACTTTTCAAAAGACACAAAAGAGTATCTTCATGTAATTATTGTCGTACCCACAGATTTACATGGAAGTGAAACATGGATAAAAAAGCCGGAACAAACATCAAAGACTGAAATATAATTCCCAAGAAGTTCGCATATGTACAAGATTATATTGGACCAGAAATCATACAGTCCCAGGAAAACCGAAAATTTACTTCCCACAGTGAATTTTCACTGTGCAGAGAAGTGTGTGCTAATTTGAAACTTCTTTACAGATTAACCCTCGGTTACTCGCGCGAAAATTCGTGACATCGTCACTCGCGCAGATAACTGGTGACATCCACAAAGAAAGCGGTCTGTTTGTACACTTTGAACGGTCTTTATGACTGGTTTTATGATTTTTTTTATTAAAACTAAATGCAATACATTTAATATTTGTACACAGTATAATATATTCTAACGTTTGAAACAGTTTGACCATTCGAAGAACAATATCTTCAGCTGAATTACTGACATTACTTGGTCCCTCTTGTTGCTTACCGGCGTACGATTCTAAATTCAAAGTGTAAGCTGTTTTTACATCAACCAAAACAAACACTTTTAACCCATACTTCGCTGGTTTGCTAAAAAGCTGTTCGTTAACAGTAAGCTATTCACTAGGTGAAAAGCCGGCCGCGGTGGTCTCGCGGTTCTAGGCGCGCAGTCCGGAACCGCGCGACTGCTACGGTCGCAGGTTCGAATCCTGCCTCGGGCATGGATGTGTGTGATGACCTTAGGTTAGTTAGGTTTAAGTCGTTCTAAGTTCTAGGGGACTAATGACCACAGCTGTTAAGTCCCACAGTGCTCAGAGCCATTTGAACCATTTTTTTTTGAACTAGGTGAAAAATATTTTTGGCAATTGTTCGTGAATAGTTCAAGTACCTTTCTGATGGCTATGATAGCAGCCAACTTATCAGTCTCTCTGCGAATACCTCTATCACGGATATTATCAAACCTCCGACATCTCAACAGAAGCCTGAATCGGTTTTCACTTATGCATGAATAACATGATTCTAGTCCTTTCCCTTTGAGTTATCCCACAATTCCAATATACTCTTCCTAGAACATCTCAAAGATCCACATAGATATAACAAACCAATGAAAGCTCTGATCTATATCGCATCTGTTTCTTTAGCGTCCCTTTCCCTAGAGAAGTTACCACGAACTTAATTGAAGTATATTTTAGTGCATGTTTCGATAATGCTTATTATGTTTTCATCGAAGAAAAAATTCAGAATTTCTATTTCTGTCTTTTTTATACGAGCTTGTTTTTTGGTCCAGGCAAATGCGTAATAAAATTACAAGATCTGCTTGTAACACCGGTAGGATATTTATTTTTCCTCCGTTTAGTTATTCCATCTTTCCCTAAAAAATGCATCCTCTTGAGTTACTACTTCCTGTGATTCATATTCATCATTTTCTGACTCTTCTTGTTCTGTTCCTGAACCATGACCGCTTTCATGAACAAAATCCTCAGTCTCTGAGTCAGCGCTATCACTGTGAGCATCTTCATCACTCAGCTCACTGAAATATTCCAGCCATACATTAGGATCTCTACTAAAACTCTATCCGAGGTTTATTGCCTTTGACATTTCTTCCACAATTTAAAAATAAAGAGAATACCAGGTAACACGGAAGGTAACTGCAATCAGTTTCATTACGTCTAAATTTACGCACATGAAAGATCGACTGAATCTAGGAAAGCAATAAAGTAATACAGACTTACTTTGTTTCAGCTTGTGGCGGCAGAGCTCGCGCAGATGACGTGTCCTCCAGACTATAATAATTTTTCATAAACAATGTATCTTTCGTAACTGAAAGACAACAATGATTGGAGCTAACAGCCGGAGAGTTGACACAAAGATAGTGAAAATAGCGCGAACTCAATGCAGCCCTGTCAGGCAAAATTGAGCGGGAAAGTCATGTGGATGACGAGTGTCATCCGTGCGAGCGACGGAGGGTTAAAGGGTGTTGGGGCTGCCGAAATGAGGAAGGTGGACGACTATTGGAGTTCTGTCAAAGGAATGGCTTGCTGGTTGGGAAATCTTGGTTCAGGAATAGAGAGAGCCACAAGGTTACCTGGTACAGTCAAGACTTAACAGAGAAAGTCGATAGTTGACTACTTCCTGCACGATAGTGAGATGAATAGGAACATCATTGACATTAAGGTAATACCATCAGAGGCCTTGGATAGCGACCATCGTTTGCTGGTAATGAACCTGAGAGGGACTAAGGATATTAAAGGGACAGAAAGCCAGGAAAAACTTATAAGGGTATGGAAGTTGGAGGAGGAAGAAAGTAGGGTACAGTATCTCCAAGTAGTAAAGGAAAACATCCCAAAGGATGAACCAAAAACGGTAGAAGAGGAATGGCGCAGATTCAAGGGAACATTAGTAAGTGCGGCGGAAGCAATATGTGGGAGAACAAGTAACAAAAAGAGATGGAAGGAAACACCCTAGTGGAATGGTAAAACAAAGGATATAGTGCAGAGAAGAATAGAGTCTTTAGGGTATGGTTCCAGAAGAGAACAGTAGAGACAAGAGAAGAGTATCAGGCAAACAAGAAAGAAGCAAAAAGAGTGGTGGCGGAGGAAAGAAAAAATGGTTCAAATGGCTCTAAGCACTATGTGCTGTAACATCTGAGGTCATCAGTCCCCTAGACTTAGAACTACTTAAACCTAACTAACCTAAGGACATCACACACATCCACGCCCGAGGCAGAATTCGAACCTGCAGCTGTAGCAGCAGCGCGGTTCCGGACTGAAGCGCCTAGAACCTCTCGGCCACAGCGGCCGGCTGCGGAGGAAAGAAGAAAGTGGATGGAACAGTGGACCAGAATGATGGAGAAAGATAGTGAAGGTTCAAAAAAGGTGTTATATGGGATGACTAAAGTAAGAGGAAGAATGGTACGACAGATTAAGCTCGAATGGTGAACAAAAGTGGACAAGATGTAGAGAATAAGGAGAAACTGAAGAATATGTGGAAGGAGTATTTTGAAGAACTCTTGAACCCGAATGGACACCTGGAGGAGGAGGAACAGGCCGAGGAGAAAAAAGAGGAGGAACAGCAAATAGAAAAAGACCTTACATAGGGAGAAGTGGAAGAGGCATTGGGCAAGGTGGAGGGAAGTCGCCAGGTCTGGATGAGCTAAGTGTGGAGATGGTAAGAGCAGCAGGAGAGGTGGGGATACAACGGCTGTATCGAGTAATGAAAACTTTGTGGAGACAGAAGATGATCCTAGAGGACTGGAAGAAGGGAATAATTGTCCCGATCTTTAAGAAGGGAAATAGAAAAGAGTGCAAGAACTATCAGGGGATAACATTGATGAGTCATTGTGCAAAGATTTTTGAGAAAATTTTGGAAGCATGAATTCGGGCAAAATTAGAAGGAAGAATGAGAGAAGAGCAACATGGCTTCAGAACAGGAAGGTCCACGGTGGATCTAATTTTTGCTGTAAGACAACTGCAGGAACAGTACTATGAATATGGAATAGATCTACTGATGACCTTCCTGGACATTGAAACAGAGTATGATAGTGCACGTAGAAGCAATGTGTGGAAAGTCCTGGAGAACAGAGGAGTAGTAAAACAGATTATTTGGAGGATAAGGGAAATGTACCATGGAAGTGTGAGCTGTGTGAAAGTGGGAGGAGAGAGATCAGCTTGGAATGAACAGAGGAATGGCTGGAGGCAGGGAAGTGCACTTTCGCCATTACTCTTCATTGTAGTGATGGATGATATAATGACTACAGTAGCACAAGTAATTGGTGAAAGGAAGATGAAAGCTATAATGTTTGCAGATGATCTGATGATTTGGGGGAATAAGTGGAGTAAGTACAAGAGGAGTTGGACGTATGGGAACGAACAGTACAAGAATATGGGATGAAATTTAGTATGAGTGAGATGATTATCACAACATGAAAGAAGAAGAGAGGAACAACAGGAAACAGTTGGTGCGGAACGTTTGAGGAGAGCGGAGAGTTTCAAGTACCAGGAAGATGGAAAAAACGACAGAGCGGGGGAGAAAAGCAGAAGCATTTCGGAAGAGTGTCAGAAAGCTGATATGGAACAAGGATGTACCCCAAATCAGTAAAAAGGTTATATAACAGTCATACTATGTCCCAATCCTGACATATCCATCAGAAACCAGGAAGATGGAAAAAACAACAGAGTGGGGGAGAAAAGCAGAAGCATTTCGGAAGAGTGTCAGAAAGCTGATATGGAACAAGGATGTACCCCAAATCAGTAAAAAGGTTATATAACAGTCATACTATGTCCCAATCCTGACATATCCATCAGAAACCAGGAAGATGGAAAAAACGACAGAGCGGGGGAGAAAAGCAGAAGCATTTCGGAAGAGTGTCAGAAAGCTGATATGGAACAAGGATGTACCCCAAATCAGTAAAAAGGTTATATAACAGTCATACTATGTCCCAATCCTAACATATCCATCAGAAACCAGGAAGATGGAAAAAACGACAGAGCGGGGGAGAAAAGCAGAAGCATTTCGGAAGAGTGTCAGAAAGCTGATATGGAACAAGGATGTACCCCAAATCAGTAAAAAGGTTATATAACAGTCATACTATGTCCCAATCCTGACATATCCATCAGAAACCAGGAAGATGGAAAAAACGACAGAGCGGGGGAGAAAAGCAGAAGCATTTCGGAAGAGTGTCAGAAAGCTGATATGGAACAAGGATGTACCCCAAATCAGTAAAAAGGTTATATAACAGTCATACTATGTCCCAATCCTGACATATCCATCAGAAACCAGGAAGATGGAAAAAACGACAGAGCGGGGGAGAAAAGCAGAAGCATTTCGGAAGAGTGTCAGAAAGCTGATATGGAACAAGGATGTACCCCAAATCAGTAAAAAGGTTATATAACAGTCATACTATGTCCCAATCCTGACATATCCATCAGAAACCAGGAAGATGGAAAAAACGACAGAGCGGGGGAGAAAAGCAGAAGCATTTCGGAAGAGTGTCAGAAAGCTGATATGGAACAAGGATGTACCCCAAATCAGTAAAAAGGTTATATAACAGTCATACTATGTCCCAATCCTGACATATCCATCAGAAACCAGGAAGATGGAAAAAACAACAGAGCGGGGGAGAAAAGCAGAAGCATTTCGGAAGAGTGTCAGAAAGCTGATATGGAACAAGGATGTACCCCAAATCAGTAAAAAGGTTATATAACAGTCATACTATGTCCCAATCCTGACATATCCATCAGAAACCAGGAAGATGGAAAAAACGACAGAGCGGGGGAGAAAAGCAGAAGCATTTCGGAAGAGTGTCAGAAAGCTGATATGGAACAAGGATGTACCCCAAATCAGTAAAAAGGTTATATAACAGTCATACTATGTCCCAATCCTGACATATCCATCAGAAACCAGGAAGATGGAAAAAACGACAGAGCGGGGGAGAAAAGCAGAAGCATTTCGGAAGAGTGTCAGAAAGCTGATATGGAACAAGGATGTACCCCAAATCAGTAAAAAGGTTATATAACAGTCATACTATGTCCCAATCCTAACATATCCATCAGAAACCAGGAAGATGGAAAAAACGACAGAGCGAGGGAGAAAAGCAGAAGCATTTCGGAAGAGTGTCAGAAAGCTGATATGGAACAAGGATGTACCCCAAATCAGTAAAAAGGTTATATAACAGTCATACTATGTCCCAATCCTGACATATCCATCAGAAACCAGGAAGATGGAAAAAACAACAGAGCGGGGGAGAAAAGCAGAAGCATTTCGGAAGAGTGTCAGAAAGCTGATATGGAACAAGGATGTACCCCAAATCAGTAAAAAGGTTATATAACAGTCATACTATGTCCCAATCCTGACATATCCATCAGAAACCAGGAAGATGGAAAAAACGACAGAGCGGGGGAGAAAAGCAGAAGCATTTCGGAAGAGTGTCAGAAAGCTGATATGGAACAAGGATGTACCCCAAATCAGTAAAAAGGTTATATAACAGTCATACTATGTCCCAATCCTAACATATCCATCAGAAACCAGGAAGATGGAAAAAACGACAGAGCGGGGGAGAAAAGCAGAAGCATTTCGGAAGAGTGTCAGAAAGCTGATATGGAACAAGGATGTACCCCAAATCAGTAAAAAGGTTATATAACAGTCATACTATGTCCCAATCCTAACATATCCATCAGAAACCAGGAAGATGGAAAAAACGACAGAGCGGGGGAGAAAAGCAGAAGCATTTCGGAAGAGTGTCAGAAAGCTGATATGGAACAAGGATGTACCCCAAATCAGTAAAAAGGTTATATAACAGTCATACTATGTCCCAATCCTGACATATCCATCAGAAACCAGGAAGATGGAAAAAACGACAGAGCGGGGGAGAAAAGCAGAAGCATTTCGGAAGAGTGTCAGAAAGCTGATATGGAACAAGGATGTACCCCAAATCAGTAAAAAGGTTATATAACAGTCATACTATGTCCCAATCCTGACATATCCATCAGAAACCAGGAAGATGGAAAAAACGACAGAGCGGGGGAGAAAAGCAGAAGCATTTCGGAAGAGTGTCAGAAAGCTGATATGGAACAAGGATGTACCCCAAATCAGTAAAAAGGTTATATAACAGTCATACTATGTCCCAATCCTAACATATCCATCAGAAACCAGGAAGATGGAAAAAACGACAGAGCGGGGGAGAAAAGCAGAAGCATTTCGGAAGAGTGTCAGAAAGCTGATATGGAACAAGGATGTACCCCAAATCAGTAAAAAGGTTATATAACAGTCATACTATGTCCCAATCCTGACATATCCATCAGAAACCAGGAAGATGGAAAAAACGACAGAGCGGGAGAGAAAAGCAGAAGCATTTCGGAAGAGTGTCAGAAAGCTGATATGGAACAAGGATGTACCCCAAATCAGTAAAAAGGTTATATAACAGTCATACTATGTCCCAATCCTGACATATCCATCAGAAACCAGGAAGATGGAAAAAACGACAGAGCGGGGGAGAAAAGCAGAAGCATTTCGGAAGAGTGTCAGAAAGCTGATATGGAACAAGGATGTACCCCAAATCAGTAAAAAGGTTATATAACAGTCATACTATGTCCCAATCCTAACATATCCATCAGAAACCAGGAAGATGGAAAAAACGACAGAGCGGGGGAGAAAAGCAGAAGCATTTCGGAAGAGTGTCAGAAAGCTGATATGGAACAAGGATGTACCCCAAATCAGTAAAAAGGTTATATAACAGTCATACTATGTCCCAATCCTAACATATCCATCAGAAACCAGGAAGATGGAAAAAACGACAGAGCGGGGGAGAAAAGCAGAAGCATTTCGGAAGAGTGTCAGAAAGCTGATATGGAACAAGGATGTACCCCAAATCAGTAAAAAGGTTATATAACAGTCATACTATGTCCCAATCCTAACATATCCAGCAGAAACCTGGGTTATGAAAGGAAGAGAGAAAAGCAAAGTACAAGCTAGTGAGATGAGATTCTTGAGAAACAGTATTGGAGTGACAAAGATAGACAGGTTAAGAAATGAGAAGATCAGAGAGTTAATGAAGTTGGAACCATTACAGGAGGAGATAGAGAAATCAAGGCTGAGATGGTATGGACACGTTAAGAGAATGTAGAAGAAGAAGATACCCAGGAGGATACACGAGATGAAAATGGAAGGAAAGAGACAAAGAGGAAGATCGAGAGACAGATGTCTGAAAGGATTAAGAAAGGAGAACACTGGACCAAGGTGAAGACGGAGAGATGGTGGCAAGACACAAAACGATGGAGAGGCCTATAGTCCATAAAGAGCCGGCCAGAGGCTGAAAACTTTCCAAGATGATGACGATGAAAACTTTTGCTGAAACAAATTCATTCATCACTGAAAGTGTTGAAACCTGTGTGCAATTACCTAAGCAAGTGTCGTGTCCTGTTCATTAACTTTCAAGATTTACGTTTATTATAATTTTTCAGTGAGTAGGAATGTTCCAATGTTTTAGATTATATTTGTTACTTTATCTTTTGGCGCCAACTATTTATTTCGTTGCATAATTACATTTTTTGATCTTAATAGTACGACATGTCCTATATCCACGTAAAAGTGATACACGGATGAACAAATATCTAGTACCACCACTGTTACTGGATCAGAAACTCTCTTAGACTGTCAGACAAGAAGGAATGAGCCATTGTACGCGGGCTTGCCTCAAGAAACTTACGGAAAAGTAGGGTGGCGGGTAGAGAAGAGAATCCGGTTTTCTGTACCGCTCTGTACGGTACTCGAGAGTAGCACCATCTCGTCCTGTTATTCGCGAGATTATCATGCAGGGGCACCAGCAAGCGCGGAAGCTGCGATTACTGCTGACCGGTTTGACAGCGCGGGAGTAAGACGCCGTCTTTGTGCGATTAGCTCAACCGGCCTCGATCTGCAACGATCTGTACCTGTCTACGTACAGGGAAGTTACTGTTGTCGAATTCTATCGCTTGAGCCTTGTCCCGCAGTTACGCAGGGTCAGCCATTGTTAATCGGATGTGGCATGTTAATGGTTAAGGGATGGCCAGATGCCCTTCCTGCCGCCACCCTGTACTCCCCCGGGACGAAATTAGTGTACCCCAACTGTCTGCGTCGAGTGTAATCCAGGGAATAGTGCGAATGTGTTCAGATGTCTGCGAGCCGTGTAACTGAGGCGGAACATGGAGACCAGCCCAGTATTCACCTAGCGGGATGTGGAAAACCGCCTAAAAACCACATCCAGGCTGGCCGGCACATCGGCCCTCGTCGTTAATCCGCCGCGCCGGGTGTATTCGATCCGGGGTCGGCGCTCCTACCCGAGTCCAGGAAGCAGCGCGTTAGCGCTCTCGGCTATCGTGGCGGGTTTACTGTTGTCGAATGTAAGTATGTAAAATGTTTGAAGCGACATGTTACCACACTGAACGTACTGTACGCCCGAGAGTACACATATCTTAGCACTACTGACATATATAGTTTTCCCATTTTATTACGGTAGGGCGTATTTTGAGCATCTATTAAATGTACACCAGGAAGCAAGATATGAGCAGGCGTACGAAATACATACAGCAGAACCCCAGATACCTGAGCCAACGTTAAAGGAAGTAAGAGATGCAATCAACAAATTGAAAAACCATAAAGCACCAGGATCAGATTGCATGACGCAAAATAAGTTAAAAATGGGGGACAGAAATTGGTGGAACTAGTTCACAAAGTGATAACTAAAGTATGGAACCCAGAGATGATACCTGAAGAGTGGCAGGAGTCGATTCTGATCCCAATTTTTAAGAAGGGTGACAAAATGGGTTGTGTAATTATAGAGGGATATCGCTATTACCAGTATGTTCCAAAATCTTCTCCAATATTCTGCTAAGCAGGCTTACCCCATATGCAGATGAAATTGTGGGGGATTTCCAAGCTGGCTTTCGGAGGAACAGATCAACTATATTCACCCTGCGTCAAATTTTGGAAAAGAAATGGGAATACAATAAACCAGTTCATAGTCTTTTCATAGATTTCACAAAAGCGTATGATTCAGTATTGCAATCAAAATTGTACAGAATTCTTTTGGAACTTGAAATACCAAAGAAGAATGTTAGACTTATAGAAGCGAGTTTGAAAAACACAAAAGGTAGAGAACGCGTGGGGAAATTGGAGTCAGAAGAATTTGTAATGAAGAACGGACTTAAGCAGGGAGATACCCTTTCTCCGCTACTTTTTAATTTAGTCCTAGAATATATTGTACGAATGGCAGCAGATAATTCAGAGGGTGTGGAGTTAAATGGAAATATTAAGATATTAGGGTATGGTGATGATCTAAACATCATTAGCAATAGAAAAGAATCTGTAACAGCAAATGCGAATGCGTTAATCAAGGCTAGTGAAGATGTAGGTCTAAGGATAAGTGAAGACAAAACTAAATACCTGGTTACTACTAGAATGCCAACAGCAGTAGATCAGGAAATGTTAAGAGTTGGAGACATGCAGTTTGAAAAAGTGAACACATTTAAATATCTAAGCGTGGACATCACTTCGAGAAATGATAGTGAATCCGAACTGAAGAAGAGATTACGGGCGGGAAATGCGTACTACTTCCCACTGAATAGATTACTTTCATCACGGATATTGTCTAGGAATTTAAAGATTAGAATATACAAAACTATTATTCTACCAGTTATGCTGTGTGTGTGTGCAAAATGAAAAGCCGTTTCGAGTATTTGAAAACAAAATTTTGAGGAAAATTTTCGAAGCAAAAAGGGATGACATTAGCGGAGAGTGGTGAAAACTGCATAACGAAGAGGTTCACGAACTCTATTCAAGCCCTGACATAATCAGTATTATTAAATCACGTAGGCTGCGATGGGCGGGTCACGTAGCTCGAATGGATGATGGCAGAGCAGCGCGCAGAGTACTGGTAGGGCACTTAGAGGGAAAACGTCCTGTGAGGAGACCGAGGCGTAGATGGGAGGACAATGTGAAGGCTGATTTGAGGAGCCTAGGTATTGAAGGTGAATGGAAGGAAATAGCCCAAAACAGGGACAGATAGCGAAAATACGTTGTTGCGGTAATGGACTCTCGAGTCCGATATGACCAGTGTGTGTGTGTGTGTGTGTGTGTGTGTGTGTGTATTTTATTACGGTGCAGTAATTGAAGGGCTGATTCCGAAAATCAGACAAGTCCAAAAACTGATTTTTTTAGATAAACGTCTTGTTCTTCTCTATGGTCAGCTCTATGTAAGGATACTATTTTTGTCTCGAAGTGGCAGACAGGACCAGTTATGTTCACTTGTGAAACCTTGGGGCTTCTACAAAAGCAAGATAAGTCCAATGTCTTTCCTCAAAATTGCTGTCTAGTCTCTTCTCTGTTATTTGCAGAATATGATCGTAGAGTGTGTTATCATGCTTTCCCCGCTGCCAGTAAAATAACGTTTTTACAGCTTTCTATAAAAGTTGCAAGTCATTGTCTCAGTAGCGTACACACATGGACGGTAATAACTCCGTTGTGCGGCCAAAAAGACAACAGAAAAAGAAGCAAAATGGAAGTATTATAAGAGGTGCAAGGCGAAGAACATGTGAACTATTTTAGGAAACTTCTTCCAAAGTGAACAGTTGGTGAAGACTACAGGTGAGGTATTCAGTTATATTTATTGTTAAAATTGTTGATACATACTTCATTATTGTTTGATACCATTGATAACAGAGTTGTTTCGTTTGTATACGTGCACGCGGTCCGATTGCTTTAAGAATATCAATGATGGCGAACAGCAACAGATATTGGAAGATTTTAACAGTCTGGGCAAAGGGCGACCGGGACTCTTATCTCTGTGAACTAATCACAAGTCACTTGATTTCAAGGAAGAGGCCTTAGAATGCTGACTAATTTTAAAGGAGCAACATGCAGTTATATATACTTACAAAGTTAGCATTGAAGGTAAGGAAGTCCCTGTAAGCCAAAAGGCTTCCTTAAGCTACCACTCAATTTCTTAGAACAGACTCAATAGATTACAGCACAGTTCATCGACAACTGGGAAGTCACCTAAAAGTAAACAAAGTCGTCGCAGTTGTAGACCTAGAAACTCCTCGACTGTGTGAAGTATCTTAATGAACATCACATTAATTTACATCAGTCAAGAAGGTTTCATTACTCAGTCGGGGACAATGCCCAACCTTGAGATTCCTTCCTGAAAATTTGATCGTTGCTGACGTGCATCAACATTTTCCTAACTGTCATCAGATTAATGTACCCTAGAAATCACACTGATTAATTTTCAACACTTTCCACATAGAACATACGACAGAAATGAAAATATTTATTATGAAAGCTAAGACAGTTGATGTAACATGCCTACTACACATTCAAAATCGTTCTGTTTGTTATTCACGATTGTTGCGGTGCAACATTATAGGCATTTAAAACCCTATCAGAAGTTTCTGTGACAATGTCGCAATACAGAGAGCATGAGGCTAAAAAGACCCCAAATGAATTGCCATCCATGCTCTTAGACATAATAAATAATCGTTCTGACCTCAGATTGGTGCCCCAGGCAGAATAAAAAAAAAAAAACAATGATTCAGTTTCTGGACTGTCTGGTCCATTTCCTCAAATTTTTCAAACTAACGATCAGGATTTTGGCCTCACCGGTAACAAGAAAAATAAACATAGTAAAGGTGGAACACCTGAAAATGGGACAAATCGTAGCAGAAGGAAGGGAGTACACTACACCTCTTAACCTCCATAGAACGTCGCATGGAGATTTATTCAATGTAAAGAGTGCTGTAGAACATTTGCTCTTGAAGACACCAAAGCCCCCTCTTACAATGGGGGCAATTAGGATGATGAGGCTTAACAAAGATGATCAGCACGTTGATCTGCGGCGAGTGTACTTTTAGCGTTGGGAAAGACATGGTAAGAAGCAAAATATACTAAGAAGACATTAGTTCCCTTAATCTTCAAAAGCTCTGTTGTGATTCACTAACTCTGTTACAACCTCCTATGAGAAGGGACTTTATGACTCTCGTGCAGTACCTTGAGGATCTTGTACATCGCAAATACTATGAGCTTTCATTGGAGGAATTGAACTTGCACACTCAAGATCAACCTGGAAAGGGTAATCTTGATTTTGACAACGATGACAATTCTGATGGTTGATGAGTAATTACAAGGAATGTGTAGCTTTAAATAAAAACTTGTATTTTGCCAATAATTACGTATGAATACTCATATTAGAGAATTAAATTTTTTAATTGTTTCTTTTGACTAAGATAAATGCAAAAACAAGACAAACCGAAATATTTTTTCATATATTCTCAACCATCCTTTTAAAAATATATGTTTCTCTTATGTGCAGTGAAGAACTGTTAGTATGAAAATAGTACGACAAATAATATTAACTAGTTCATTCAACACAAACGAAGGTAGACTGTTCTTTTAAGTTTCTGAAAATTGTGTTTTTTGGACTTGTCTGGTTCTTGGATCTACATTTAATTCGATTTTTTACCAAAATTTACTCTTGCACCTTGAAAGCATATAAAGAATATATTACAGGTTTTAGGCAAAAAAATCTGTTAGTATATGTTTCTTTGCATGGCCGTTTTTTGGAGTGGCTGGTTTATATCACTATTATTGCCTACAGTGCTGCAGTTTAAAAGAGTGCTTTTTAACCAGCCATGTTTTGCTTTTATTTACAAAGCATCTTCAGTGGTCATTCTGGAAATATGGTATACGTAATATATTCCTTCAAATTTGCTATTTATGGATTAAAAACACTCTTCCTTTATACCGTAAAAAGCAACATCTAATATCCTATGTATTAATCAGTAAGGACATCACTCGTCGACGAGTATGACGTTTCTGTACTGCAATATCATTTCGTAACTATCGTTAACATTAACACAGACCAAGTGAAAATGAAAGAGAACTGGAAGTGTTCATTATTCGTAACAATTATCTTTCAAAGTAACAAAGAAAAAAGAGTAAAATTTTTCGAGAACTGGCAGTACACAAAAATTTGAACTACCTCAATTGTGGGTATTAGATTTTTTTTGAATAAGTACTGATATTTTTGTGAATCAAATGTAATCTTATGTATCATAAATAGAAAATGTACTTAGATAATTCGATGTATCATTTTTAGCTATTAGGGAAGCATTCCATACAATACGAACAGGCACTTCTTGACATCACAACAACATGAACTGAATGAACAATAGAAGCCATTAGTTCACGCTCAGCTACAACGACAGCCTTCGTTCAAAACTACTGCTACCCTACTACCGCCGCCATCCCCGCTAATGACTACATTTGACAATGCACGAAAGTGTTGCACTGGTTTAGTTATGAGACATTTTGATAGAAAAAGATACGAATCTATGACGAAAAAAGTTATTTAGAGTGGCAGCGAGAAACCTTCTTTAGAAACATCGAACGTCGATAATTTGTCTTCGTCATGGATGTTTTGACATTTCAAATACTTCATGGTCGATTGTGAAAATCGATTTTAAATCCCAGCATCGATATTTTATAAATATTGATTATCATGTATATCCGTATCCTGAAGTGACTTTGGGACTCCACGGGAAACATTACGGATGGCCCTACTGCTATTTGAGCCCCTATTTGGGTCCATCTCCTACCGAAGGCGAGTTCAGTACCTTAACCACTGCTCCACGTAGCAGGACGAAGCTGAAAAGAAACGAGGGGAAGTGCTGAATAAGAACGCAATTAATATCTAGCGTGGACGACACAGGAAAGGAGGGAAAGAACAAACGTCCCACTAAAACTGGCGAAAGAGCGAACAAAGGAAACAACTCAGAACTGGGACTGTTCTTAGAAAACCCATGAAGGTGCTTGAAATACTCAACTAACTTTCAAAAGCGTAATTTGTTCCGCGCGTTAGAACAAATTGCGGCCCGGGACAGGAAGAGAACACAATGCCTTGAAGGCTGCTACGTGTTTACAGGAAATGTAGTCACGACGCTAACAAAACAGTTTCCACAGAGCTTCGTTCTATACGTGGCGACGCGAGGAACACGCGAAATGAAAAATGAACACTCTGGAATGGAGAAACCTTCCTTTGTCTAAGTATCTCCAGTATGACGCTAATTAAAGACGACCATTTTGTCTTAGTAGCTGAAGCTGCAGTAGGAAACAGCCACATCTTCCTTGCAGTACTACCCTAGAGTGAAGTAGGAAATAATGTCAAATACCTAGAGCAGTATTTTTTTGGTTGAGATTTCCCCAAATAAAAGTCTAACTTTCGATGATGATGTTTACAATATCAGAACCGAATCGCAAGGCATGCTTTCGTTAGGATCTGAGGAAGTCAGTATGTAAAACGAAACTTTATTATGACAGTATATTTGATGCCACAGTAAGAAAGTTTCCTAGAATGCTGCTGTAAATAATTTTATATCTGTAGACGATCAGATAGCAAATAGAGAGGTACCAACATGTTTTGGCAGTTCGAAATACAATTCTTTTTTTTTTCACATACTTAAGAGCTGTAGGACCCCACCTTCATAAGCTATAGCCCTGCTCTTCGTTGTAGACAATGAAAGCATCTGTCAACATTTAAGGAAAAGTCCCATTCACTCCACCGGATGTTAAGTTTTGTGCAGTTTTCCTGGTGATAGTCGATCGTTGATATTTTCCTGTAGACAACAGCATCGTGAGCGAACAATCTGCCGAAGCGACATATCCATGAGACATTAGTTACCTTTCCTTGGGTTCATGGTAAAACCTTTAAAAGAGAGTCTAAACCTAGTGATCGTGGATATTGGTTGCTCTTTCTTTTAAAATAACTACTTCGTAGACGTTCCTCGGTAACAGAAATAAATTTCTGAATCTTATTCTAGTGCTAAATAGTAAAAGAAGAAACAACTCATTTTCATTTAAAGTAGTTATTGAGATATGTTGAAGCTTTTTGTGAAACCAGAAAGAACTAGACCTACTCTATTGATCTAGCTTCAAAAAAACATGTTCCATGTAATAGCTTGATTGCAAAGGATGAAAGTATAAAATATCTGTAATTTTTTAGTTTAATAATGGAGTTTTTAAATTTTATAATTTACAGATTATTTTACTATGTGACAAACGAACATAAAGTATATTATTCCGTTTGATATTGACGTTCTAAACATTTAATGCTACTTAACTGTGTATGCTGTATGTTACACGTGAAGAAAAATCCGCCAATAAATAGTTAAATTTCAGAAAATTTGCCATGAAAGTAGTTGAAGATTGATAAGCTTGGTTAAAATTTTTATATATGCGATTGGAAAAGAAAACCCAAATCCATGTGCGATAAGAAAGAGACATACTTAAAGTCATACATAATTCCTTCAGTTGTTCAATCTATGAACTGACAAATGTTAGTAGGCCTAATTAAAAATAATAATGATATTATTCTAGCCTTTAACTTAGCAAAACCTTTCAAAATAGAAGCTAAATGCAATGACTTCAAGGCGTCGCTTTCAATGACTAAAGTTGATTATCCACACACTCGTTCTTGAGAAAGTGTTGACCTAAGGTATGTATTTATCAACTTCAGTTTTGAAAAATTCCTTTCATAACTTATTTTTCTTCTTCTTCTGAACTTCATGGATTAAGCAGTCCTGCCTATTCCGGCTTTACGTGTTCTGCATCGTCCGCAGTCTCTTCTTTCACTAGCCATGTAATCTAATGCTGCCTTGGGACATGTGGTATTTTCCATTCTTTGTAAGTGATTGGCCCAGTTCTGTCTATTATTTAATATTTTACTATGTAGTAATTCTAAATTTCTTTATTTCTTTCCTAAGATCTTCAGTTCATAGCCTATCCATCCTTGTACATCCTCTAATACATCTTAAAAATCTCATTTCTGCCGCCTGTATTTTACCCAGTTCCTTTTGAGTCTCCACTCACGGTTCGCTGCCGTAAAGCGATGTGGGTAAAGCCATTACTTTTCAAAATTCCATGTTCTTTTCTGTCCTAATCGTATTTTTAGTTCTTTCACCAGCTTGGAAGGTAGCAGGCTTTGCGGTACGTCGAAAAACGTTAATTAAAGCTTTCCTTTAAATAAAACCAAAATATGAAGGGATTATAATTTGTATTTGTAAAATGTCAGGGTCTAGTTACCTTAATGCATAGGTGCCACGCTATTAATTAGTCAGGGCAGACTATGTGCCAGTCTTACATGTATAGGTTGTCGCGAGTGCCTCAAATCCAGACATACTAGCGTCTCGTCGAGTCTGCAATCAAGCTCTTCCGCCCTCGTTAGCACACACTACAGTTTTTTAGCGGCAATCTTAATCAAATAAAGTGGCTTGGGAAGTCGGAAGTTAGTCGCAAATAGAGAGACTGAAACTGTGACGAACAATCAGCTTTAATTAAGAGGTTCATTGTCCTCTCTGAATTTGCGTCTTACATTAGCGAAGGATTGAAAATTACGGTCGTGTTTGGATCTATTGTTTCTGACGAGAGCACACGAAAAACATTTGCAACTGGCGAATGCTTTCTCTTGCAAACCATTAAAGATACTTCAGTCAATCATATTAATCATTATCTTTAACACGAATCGGGTACTCACTGATCCACAAACTGTCCATACATTAGCCATTTATATAAGGGGCGTCCAAAAAGAAACGAGCCGGAGGCATAATTACAGAAACAGAGTACTTGTATGTTAGAAGTACTGATCCTGGCTGATAAGACACTTGTCCTAGTGTGACACAAAGCGGTGAATGGCTGTCTCATAAAATTCTCGGGGCTGCGATGTTAACCAGTTCCACACGTACAGCTGGATGTCGTCGTCCGAGGTGAATCGTTTGCCCCTCAGAGCCTTTTTAAGGGGACCAAAAATTGCGTATCATAGGGAGAGAGGTCTGGACTGTATGGAGGGTGGACGAGACACATTTGAATTTGTGCAGGAGTGCCGCGACTGTGTTGTCCGTATGAGGCTTTGCATTGTCATGGAGCAGAATGACCCCACGGGTGAGATTGCCTGGTTGTTTTGATTTGATCGCTTGGCGAAGGATGGTCAAGGTTTGCGAGTAGCGCTGGGCATTCACTGTTATCCCGTGCTGCAGGAAGTGAATCAGAAAGGGGCCGTCTTGGTCACATCTTGCAATGCGACTGGCAGTGTTGGACGATTGATGCATGGTGCTGCTAGATCTATATAGTCACGTGAAGTGTACGATTGCCCTCTGGCGACGGGCTGTGAACTCCCACGCCCTGGTCGGAACCACACCTCGTTACACACGCCACGATATTACCCTCCTGTCACCGGTTTGCGCATTCCAGACTCCGGCTTGTTTCTTTTTAAACGCCCCTTATAGAACCCAAGAAACCCACCTCAAACACTTTGAATTTAGAAATTGAATTAAGGTGATCATATGTTCTAGACCCGAATACGGGATACATTAAAACTTTGTGATACTGCGTAACAATCTTAATTATATGTAATAAATGTAAAGTATCACTTTTATTTGTTATCTCTGCCGATGACCAACTCCTACGCCTCACTCATCTCCTCTCCCTCCAGCGTAACTCCCATCACTCCGCCATTTTTGTGTCCCTCGACCTCGAAAAGGCCTACGACCTTATCTGGCATTCCAGTCTCCTGTTTAAACTCCAGACCTACGCCCTTCCTGTCAACTATGTCCGTCTGATTGCCTCCTTCCTCTCCCACCGCCCCTCCTATGTTACCATCCATAAGGCCGATTCCTGCACCTTCTACCCCTCTGTGGGTGTGCCCCAGGTCTCTGTCCTCTCCCCTCTCCTCTACCTCCTGTACATGGCAGGTATGCCCCAACCCTCCCCCCCCCCTCCAGTACACCTCCTGCAGTATGCCGATGACACTGCCTTCCTTGCCCTCGCTCCTACCCTTCAATGGTCCCAACGCCTTCTTCAGAATCACCTTGACCTTTTTGCCATATGGTGTAACCAGTGGCACCTGAAACTCAAGCCTTCCAAGGCCCAGGCAATCATCGTAGGTCGTACCACTCGCTCCTTCCGGCTCCTTGATTTCTCCCTAACCATCTGTGCCCATCCTGTCCGCCTCTTCCCCACCCTCACCTACCTTGGCCTCACCATTGACCATCACCTCACCTGGATCCCTCATCTCCACTCTATCCAATCCAAAGCCCACAACTGCCTCTGACTCCTCAAACTCCTCTCGGGCCAGACATGGGGGTTGAACCCCTATACCATCCTTCATACCTACAAATCCTTAATCTGTCCCATCCTCTGTTATGCTGGTCCTGCCTGGATATCTGTCCCCCCCCCCCCCCCCCAAATTCTATAAGTCCCTCCAGATCCTCGAAAGCCATGCACTCTGCCTTGCCTTCCATATACGACTTCAGTCCCCCACGTGGATCCTCAACGACGTGATTCCTTTCCCCCATCTGCTCCTTTTCCTCGAACATATTTGCGTCCTCTACACCTCCTGCCGCCTTGATCCCCGTCATCCCCTGGTTGTTCCTCTCCTCTCCAAATCCCACCCTCTGCTGCGCCTTCACTGTTGTGTCCCTCCTACTCTTCACCTCTCCACCCATCTCCTTTCCCAAGGTGGCTTCCATCGACTCCCCCTCTCGGATGATGCCCTCTCTCGCTCCATTTATCCCTCCTATCAACTCTGATCCTCACCCCCCCTCCCTTCCTCTGTCCTTTCCCCGGGCTCCCTCTTTCCCCCTTCCATCCTGTTTTTCCCCCACCTATCCTCTCTCTGCCTCCCTTCTCTCCCCTGAGACCCTTTTGCTCTCCCTCCCCCACCTGTCCCACTCCTTCTCGCGTCTGCCCAGCCCCCCTTTTCTATGTCCCCTCCCTCCATCGGTTACCCCTTTTTTTCTTTTCTCTCCTCCCCCTCTTTTCCCCCTCATAGGTCCAGATACCCCCTCCCCCTCCCACCTGCCGCCGTGTCACCTGTATAGTGCTGTTATAAGTGAGTGTTAAGTGTTGTGTGCCCCCTGTCAGTGTTGCAAACAGCCACCATATACTGTCTCTAGTTGTGTTTTTTATCTCGTGCGAACAGAAACCAGATTGTCACCATGTTTTTTAATTGTGCCTGTCTCCTTCTTGTGTCTCTTCATCCGCATTGTCACCGAAGTGTGATTGAACAATGAAGAAAAAACATCAGAAATGCTCAAAAATGCAAAGCTATGCGCCTGTATCACTTGCCCATTCGGTTAAAAACAATATTTTGGCTCGAGAACGCGTCTCTATTGTCATTCTAATGATCGTCATAATCAGAAAATGACTGTCACGCGCCGTCAATAATCACTTCCTACACGACACGTTACTTTCATCTAATTAGAGTGAATTGATAACTTGTCGCTATTCAGGCGCTGTTTCGGAGACTTGGAGCAGTGTCCGAAAAACGTTTCTAAATTAAATGTGAAACAAAAATATTTTCGGCGGAGCGCTCATATACATGAGCTGCCTCTCAGGCAGTCCAGTAGACTTGATGTGCAGAACGCGCCAGTACTGGAGCTGGACCCACCCCCACCAGACATTTGCGCTTCCGCCCAGTAAGTCACATTAGTCATTCTCAATTTTCCAAATGAATGAATACATTCAAAATGCAGCAGAGGGGACAAACTCATTAGGTTCTGTCCTCCACTGCCTTCTTAAGTGTACTGTGAAAATGCACAGTACTTAACTTGATGGGTTAAGAAACGACGTTCGCGATGTATCACAAAGCAGGCAATCTACGGGGATTCCCCTCCGAAATAGTCGTTCTGCGCACGGAAGGTCTACATACGCCAAGATTGCTCTAGAACACTCGAGTTACTCTCTGACTGCCCGTACAAGTGAGACACCATCTAACTTCCGGCGTGCTAACAACAGGAGCATTGTCGCCGGATGGACACACCCACCGCCTTTTATATAACGTCCAAGCGTCCGCCTGCCCAATGCCAGTTCATGTGCTCTCCCATGTGTGAATATTGTACTTTAAGACTGCATTAAGTGACGAAATAAATAGTTTAATCACATTACCTTGTGGGTGCGATGGTTACTTGTCTTTAAATTTAGGTGAACCCTTTTACATTATTACCAAAATTTTACTTGGGACTTCAAATAAAAGTAAATGAAAGACGAATAACCCTGAGAGAGTGGTTCGGTGTGGGGTGGCATAGGGGTGAAGTGGACTGCAGTAGTCGTTGTGGAGCACTGCGGCTGCGGCGGGGACGGAGCCTCTCCGTCGTTTCTAGGCCCCCGGTTAACACACAATACAAATGAAAGACGAAGGAGAAGACATTTATACAATTTTACATAACGTAGTTGCTACGAAAAATTAACGAATTTGCTTTTTGTATTATATAAAATAAGGGACTTAGTGGAAAACTTCTAGCAAGCAGAATGGGCGCTAAGTCCAAACGTAATCGTTTAGTTTCTTCCCACTGATGTCACATTTCCCAACGTCATTTGCCATTTTATCAAGAGTCCCATATTCGGCTTTCGTTTTCTACCACCCTACGTCTGTATATCATGAATATCGTACAAAAAGCTGGTGCGCTTAGTATGATTGTTCATAAGACAAAATACTTCTTTTAGTATAGACAGAATCCAGTATCGACAATAAGATAGAAAAGATTTTCCGTAAAGGAGCTGTTTGCATCACCTTCATCAATAAGTTCACGGTTCGACTCATTGGCAAAACATCTCTTCACTCTCCTGCGAATACTTTTCTTTTCCTTTTCTAGATCCGAATGAAGTCTATGTTTGGTAGGAAGCAGATTTGGGTCCAAATTCGTTCTATTAATGCTCTCTTCTGATATGTTCTTCAAAAAACTGCCGATACATTCTGCTAGATCCACAACACTGTAGCTTTAATTTTATCCGCCATTTTCGATTAAAAATGAGGGATTTCCAGTGGGACTTCGTGAAGTATTTCGGCTTCAGCCTCTACAGTTTCATGAAGTTTCAATAGATGGCGGCGCTATACGTGGCATTCAAAACGGCGTCTGTAACGGAGGTGAGTTTCACGAAGAGGACTGCATTGAGTTTCTTTTGGCGGAAAACCAGAACATCGCAGATATTCATAGGCGCTTGCAGAATGTTTATGGAGACATGGCAGTGAACAAAAGCACGATGAGTCGTCGGGTGGGACGTCTCTCGATCGAAACGAGGTCGTCCAAATCTCTCCGACCTCCCGGGTGCCGGCCGGCACACACAGCTGTGACTCTTGTTGGAACGTACGGACACTCTCATTCGAGGTGATCGACGGATCGCAATCAAACACTTCGCTGCACAACTGGATGTCTCTGTTGGTAGTGCTGACACACTCTTTGGGGTACTCAAAGGTGTGTGCCCGCTGGCTTCCTCGCCGCCTATCGGAGGACCACAAACAGCAACGAAGGACCATCTGCGCGGAATTGCTTGCTCGTTACGAGGATGATCTTGACAATTTTTTGTCGAAAATCGTGACAGGCGATCAGTGGAGTGATATCATGCGGGCATACAGGCCCTGCCAGTAAGGTGCTGTAAGGCCGTCGCATTGAACGAAGTATATGTTGAAAAACAGGGTTTTGTAGCCAGAAGAGTGGAGAATAATATGGTGTGTTCGAGTCCTGAATAAAATCGACTTGCTTGCAGTAAAAGCTGTAATGCTTTACTTGTTGAACGCACTTCGTAGTATTCTGAAGGCACCTCATAGAATTCTGAACGTGTGGTTCTGATACAGGCACAACAAACTGCTGACGCAACTACCTAGTTCTGAAGACGATCCAGGTTGGTTCAAATGGCTCTAAGCACTATGAGACTAAACTTCTAAGGTCATCAGTCCCCTAGAAGTTAGAACTACTTAAACCTAACTAACCTAAGGACATCACACACATCCATGCCCGAGGCAGGATTCGAACCTGCGACCGTAGCGGTCGCGCGGTTCCAGACTGTAGCGCCTAGAACCGCTCGGTCACTCCGGCCGGCCACGATCCAGGAAGATCGAAACTAGTCATACTGTAAACAAAAGTGCAACTGGGGTTGAAAAATAAACTGTATATTAAAACTGATTTAAACCAACTGCGACATGGTCGCGTATACAAGTAGTGATTCAATACTGTCAAATGTTTTCTATTCCAGTCTTTGATCACAATATGAATTCTTTAGACCAGGGGTCTACAAACTAGTCCGCGGGCCACATTGACTCCTCCACCAAGTCATAAGGGCCAAAATCTACCCAACACTCCATGGTCACCGTAATGTAAGGCTAAAGGAAAGATAAAATCGCAAAAATCTAAGGTTGTGGGAATAGCTAAGCACTGAAACGAACTACGATTTTTGTTTGATTACATAATTTTGATTGGTGGACGTACCTGACCGAAATTCTGGCAGTTTTTTATTCTGGCGAATTTCTAAAGTTTAGGCGATGACCGGTTTCAGTCCGTAATGACCATCCTCAGGTCTTAGGACATGGTGTAAAAAAGATCTGACGATGGTCATTACGGACTGAAACCGGTCATCGTCTAAAGAATTCATATTGTGTTCAAAGACTGGAATATAAAACATTTGACTGATTTAAACATTAATACAGTTCCTGTTCTCTCGCCGCGAATATGATGGCTATAGCACAATCTAACATAATAAACGCGGCACCCCTTCTCTTTTTCGCCACCCACACTACCTAGCAGCGCGCCAAACGTCCAGCAAGCGACTCTTCTAATGTGATATCGGATGAGTGCGAATGCTATCGCGTATATTGATTTGTAACAGTTTTTACAATAGAGAGCCAATGTAGAGCCTTAAAAATCGCCGATAACTAAAAAAATGACAACATTTGTCATTCTTTAGTTTCCTAGGACCATGGGAGGTATAAAACGGTATATTATAGGACAATTTATTTACGATTCTCTCGTAACCTACAGATATTTACATAAGTTTGTCGCTTTCCTATAATAACTAAAAATTACTAGTAAACACCAGAAGACCTGACTTTTTGCAGAAAACATCGTATATCTATCCAACAACGCGAAGTTTTGTTTGCTACACTTCCAGCCTAATATGTGAATGTGGAAAGTAGAAAATCTGTATGAAATGTAATACTTACATTATTTAACGTACCAATTACGCCAAAACATCTGTAGCTGAAGGGAAAACCGCATGGACGTGACAATAAAACGTCAAACAATAAAACGGTTTCTCAACATAAATGAAACCAATTGCACAATTGTTGCTGGATACAAGTCACAAACGACAAGAGTCTTAAAAACATTCGCTTCTGAAGCAAAAATAATTAAATTTACAAAAATATTCATATATTAGGAAGTCGAGTGATGCGTAAGAACAGGCGAATCATTAAACTCCATAAAATGATTTTTGCGTATCAGGGAAACTGCCTGTCGTAATAAGAACAGACAAAAACAGAAATGTATGCTTCTCATGTGTGAAATGTGTGTTTAAACTTTCATTTTTTCAGCGGAGTAAAGTGAAATATACACATATCGGAAATATTTCTTCCTGTAAAAGTTGCAGCTTATGTCATTGAACAAGTGAGATTCGGCAGCTTTTGCATTTATATCACGATAATTCGTGTCCCTCGGTAATGCATGTATACAAAATATATAAAAACTATTTCGTTAATGAAGTGGAAAA
The DNA here is from genome assembly GCF_023864345.2 of Schistocerca serialis cubense. Classification (NCBI taxonomy): domain Eukaryota; kingdom Metazoa; phylum Arthropoda; class Insecta; order Orthoptera; family Acrididae; genus Schistocerca; species Schistocerca serialis. The sequence goes on from NC_064645.1 coordinate 497,662,442, forward strand.
TTAATGAAAAACTAACATTATTCTTTTGACAAGTGCTTTCTCACCGCCTGGAACGCTGATGTCGCGACTGTATATATTTGACTGCAGCTGTAGTGGAAGCAAGTTTCTGCATCCATTTACCTTCCCCCACAGGAATTCCCACCTCCGTGTACTCTCCGTGAAGAGCTCTGAACAATGTACAGGGTGCCAGAAAGAGATTTTCACTCTGCAGCGGAGTGTGCGCTGATGTGAAACTTACTGGCAGATTAAAACTGTGTGCCGGACCGGGACTCGAACTCGGGACCTTTGCAGGGTGATTCACGAAGATAAGCAAATATTTTAATATGTTATTCTACAAGTAAAACTAAAGAAAAAAGTTCGTATAAACGTAGGTCCGCAAATGTTTTGTTACGGAGTTACGGCTAATAAAAGATTTTACATGAAATGTAGCAACTTCGTTAACATGAAGCCATCTCATAACTGTACGAGGTTAAAGTAAGGCACGATTTCCATTTATTTTGTTGTTATTGGTTTGGTGAATCTAATAAAACATGTGCCAGACGTGTATCTGCAGTAGCTTTCCAGAACATCGAGGGAACCAAAGATTATTATACTAGTAAATTTATTTACTTTCCATTAAGAATGTAGAAACGTTTATGTCTTCGTTGGCAACCGTTAGTGAGTTGTTTCAATCGTTTCCTAACCTTGAAACAAGTTAGTTTTCTGTATTGTTCAGTGAAAGAACATAATAACAACAATGTATTTGAGTGGAACCACATAGCCGGCCGCTGTGGCCGAGCGCTTCTAGGCGCTTCAGTCCGGAACCGCGCTGCTGCTACGGTCGCAGGTTCGAATCCTACCTCGGGCATGAATGTGTGTGATGTCCTTAGGTTAGTTAGGTTTAAGTAGTTCTAAGTCTAGGGGACTGATGACCTCAGATGTTAAGTCCCATAGTGCTTGCAGCCATTTGGATTTTTATTTGAAACCACATAGTAACTGTAATAGTTTGTAGATTATTTATCAAATAGGGATGCCTTTCAAATTTACGACAGAGGAATATGCCGATATGGTGTTTATTACCATAATTTTTCCAAAATTAAAGTCTCTACAATTTCTCTTGAAAATCTTGTGTAATTTTCTGAAATTTAAAGAACAAATTGGGCCAAGTAGTTAATAAATTAAAAATTTTACGAAATTACATCTTTGCTTCTCTGGATGTTCTGGAAAACTACTGCAGATGCACGCCTGGGACATGTTTTATTAGATTCACCAGATCAATAACAACAAAATAAATGGAAATCGTGCTTTACATTAACGAAGTACAGTTTTGTGATGGCTTCATATTAGCGAAGTTCCTAAATTTCGGGCAACATCTTTTATTAGCCGTAACTCCGTAACTAAACATTTGCGGACCTATATTTATATGAATTTTTTTATTTGGTTTTATTTGTAGAATAACATATTAAAATATTTGCACGTCTTCGTGAATCACCCTGTGTACCATCGCAAACTCGACTCCAATGACCTGTCGTTTCCCCTCTACTTTCCAATCCTCATATGGTGCCGCACCTTTACCAACACATCCTACCAACCTTCCACCTACACACCCTCCACATAATCTCCCAAAGAAACTTCAACCATCTCCCCCTCCAAGATCATGAACTCTACCCCGACCTGCAAGATATAGGACTACCTTATCAGGACTTCCTCCCCCTTCCCTCCCACATTTCCTCTCCCCCTTTCTTCCCCATCTGCCTTTCTTTCCTCACCCTACTTTTACCACCAACTATTAGGATCACCAACCCCCCCCCCCCCTCCCCCACTTCACTCACTTTTCTGCCCCAGCAGCCACTCCTACCCACTGCTGCTATGCACCAGTCCTCCATCGTTATACGTCCACTTTCCTACCCTCCTCAACAGCCAACCTTTTCCCCTTCAACAGTACTGTGTTTCATTGCAGGTTCTTCCAGATTCTTGTGACAGTAAAGTGCTTCTTTCAGATATCAGTGTTTTGGCAGTATGTTTTAAATGTGCATTTGTAGTGTTTTATTTTTCCTTCAGTTATTACTGTTCTTAACAACCATTTACGAGGTCATCTAAATTTCAGTTTTATTTTTTTACCTTTAAAAAGTTTTAAATTTAATGTAAATATCTACGCTATTTGTTTCTTTCTTTTTTTCATCTAACTTAATTATTTTTACTGTCAATTGGCTGAAGAGCGGGTTGCGTGTACCGCCGACAGCCCCCTCCCCCCTCTTGCCCATATGGGGCGCGGGGTGATGAAATAACAATAAAGAGAAAAATGGAAGCACGCTGTGCTGTCAGGGCTGACCTGGTGGCGACGGTGAGGTTGGCACCCCTGTCGAGGCGGTAGGCGGTCTGCATGCGGTTGGAGCCGCGCACGCGCGTCACGCCGGAGAACTGCGTCTCCAGCACGTCCAGCCGGAAGCGCCGGATGAAGTCGAACGCCTGCAGGTCGTCCTCACCCGGACGGAAGTCTGCGCACGGCAGCCGCAGCTGATCCTCCTCCTCCAGCAGCTCTGTGGGCAAATCCCAGGCAACAGTCGTCACTTCAGCAGCTCAGGGCTAACTTCACCCAAGGGCGCCGCTTAGTAAACTAGGAGAATTCGGCGAGGAGTTCGGATACCCATTGCTTTTGTCTCTGGAAGCAACACAGGCCGATTAACTAAACTCGACGTTTGTGACTATCGAACGGTCGATAGGGAGATAAGATTATCGACAGAGGTGGGAAGTTGGATCGAACTTGGACAGATTGCATGTGAAAAATCGGGAGTGTACTACGATACGTTTTTATTTTGTCTTGATTTCACGTATGGCTATGTTCTTTGAAGACAGTTAACTGGAACTAAATTTACGACGACTGTTCGGAAAGTAAGGTCCGACTGAACGCGAAATGGTAACCTCTTTGAAAATCAAAAATGTTTTATTTGCAGTAATTGGTTACGCTTTCCAGGTACTTCCTACAAAGTTGCCGCTCCGACTTAGTCATTTGTCGTAGCGTTGTACCAACTTTCCAATACACTCGTCATAGAAGGCAGCCGCCTGTACTTTCTGCCAATTCTCTACGCTGGTCTGTAGCTAGTTGCCTGTGCCAAAACGTTGTCTTCGTAGCCCGCGTTTCATGTGAGCACAGATGAAACTCAAAGAGAGCCAATTACGGGCTGTATTGTGAATGATCAAACACTTCTCCCATCGAAAACGCTGCAGGAGCATCTTCATTGCCCCTGTAGAGTGTTATCACGAAGAAGGAAATGTTGACAGTTACGTTATGTGGACTGTATAACTCTAGACCAAATGTCTTACCTGGCCCTCATACTTCGTGGGAGACACTATTTGTCCAGGCGTCTTTAGGCGCTCACTGCGCGCTCAGAACTGAAAAGAGGGACATGGCGAAATCGACAGGCTTATTGGAGACACTGCCCAACATATCTCTGCAAAGCTTCATCGAATTTTTCACTGTAGTTTCCCTTTCGCGCCTGATCGGACCAACTTTCCGAACAGCCCTCGCACATGCGGAATATAAGGGATGTCGAAGTAGTTGCCCCCCCTCCCCCCCCCCTCCCCCGCCCCTCAGAAACTACAGCAGCAGCGGAGCGCTACGTTCGTGAATGGGTATTCAAATCTCTGTACAAGTACATTGTTAAAGTGCTCAACAAAAGCGTGCGGGTGGCACCGAGGGGAGGGGGTGAGGGTGGGAAGGGACCTTAGAGGGACCTTTTGCTGTTTTGTTCACGTACATTTTAACTACACCCTCCCCCTCCCCCTCGTGATACAGCTACAGGAGCGCGAAAAAAAGGAGGACTGAAAACGCACGAACACCTTCTGCTGCTACGAATGACGTTCAGATTCCGTAGTGCGAATGGTTCTGAACGCCCTCTAATGACTCCACCTTTTGTACTAGAGCAAAAATTTGGATCACTCTACACTTCAAAGGCGTCAGACCACATTCAGTGGGATCGTAGTTCCACGATGTCCTTGGAGAAGGGTTGAATCGTCGGGCGCAGAACCCAAGCCTTCCGCGATCAGGGAAGGAACCCAGGTTGTAACATAAGTACTTCCAGTCGTACATGTCAAACATTTTTGTCATAAGTAATAAGGAAAAACGACTATGACTATCCTGCTATTGTCTGAATACGAATTAGTGGTTTTTGTACCAGTTCGTTTAGCGTTACCCAAGGTGCACCACGAGGAGGCGAACTGACTCAGGTTTTACTTTATAGGAAATTAATTCTATTCTCATACTGTTTCCATCTTTAGTGTTAGACAACTGTTGCATCATGAATTTTAAATCTATTTCGTCAGGAATTGATTGCAGTTTAGGTGGAGAGTTAAATTTGCTTCAGTACATCAAGAAATCTGTATATATCTGGACTGCAGGAATATAATTGACTATTGCACTTGCTGCAGAAACTTTACCAGGCAGCGGTGGTCTCTGTCTCATGCAGCTTAGTTCTGTCCACATGGATGGAAAAAACTGTGCGTTTTAGTCTGTGTTAGTATCTACTAAGTAGTCGCAGAACGTTTTCAGTTTTTCACACACAGGTAACGCTGACATTAATTCTCCAACAAAACAGTCACCAACTACATCAGGATCCAGCAATGGTAAACCAAATATATAAGACAGAAACTTGACGATTTTATTTCTGGAATAGTAGTCACATGAAAATCCCAACGTTTGTATCTTTCGCTGACAGCCCTAATTTTGATGAAATTTGTAACCTTGGATACTTACATTAGTTTGCACTTCACTTCAAGCTTTCATTATACTTTCTTCAAAGTCTGAAAGCATTGTTGACGGAGATAATTCTAGACATAGCTTGTTACATTTATCAAGAACTGTTGAAAAAATATGCTGATAAGGTGAAGTTTTCTTATCGTTCAACAAAGAAAAAGCCATTGCGATATAATGTCCATGGAGCGTAAATATGTAACAAAAAAAACTTTTTGGAATGTTTGGAAGTTCCACCGACAAATACTGTGTGACACTGACTAAGTATTCTGAGTTTTTCAGTTTCACAGCACATTGCGACGTTCTTATCAACATAGTTATATAACATTAAATGCACCCCATTTGTAGTTCACATTTAATACACACATCAAAAAAAGTTTTGCATCACTCCGGTTCCCAGAACTTCTAAAGGCAGAGGTTGACTGTGGATATTGTATCACAGACACAGTCCCTCTGACTGTTCAGAGATGTCACTAAACTCCCCCAAAGATGTAAACAATCATGTGTGAGTAGCGCCTATTAGACAGACAGGGTCCGACAGCCGATCAGTTACAATCATTCCACTAGGAAGGATGTACACGGCTCGTGTACATGCTTCCATGCCTAGACGGTTAATACCGCGGTTCGATTGCGTCCGCATTGTCACTTTGTGCCAGGAAGGGCTCTCAACATGGGAAGTGTCCAGGTGTCTCGGAGTGAACCAAAGCGATGCTGTTCGGACATGAAGGAGATACAGAGACGCAGGAACTGTCGCTAACATGTCTCGCCCAGGCCACCCAAGAGCTACTACTGCAGTGGATGACCGCTACCTACGGATTATGGCTCGGAGGGATGCTGACAGCAACGCCACCATGTTGAATAATGCTTTTTGTGCAACCACAGGACGCCGTGTTACGACTCAAACTGTGCGCAATAGGCTGCATGAAGTGCAACTTCACTCCCGACGTCCATGGCGAGGTACAACTTGCAACCACGACACAATGTAGGGCGGTACAGATGGGCCCAGCAACGTGCCGAATGGAACGCTCGGGTTTGGCATTACGTTCTCTTCACCGATGAGTGTTGCACATGCCTTCAACCAGAGAATCGCCGGGGACGTGTTTGGAGGCAACCCGGTCAGGTTGAACGCCTTAGACACAATGTCCAGCGAGTGGAGCATGATGAAGGTTCCCTGCTGTTTTGGGGTTGCGTTATGTGGCGACGACGCACGCCGCTGGTAGTCATGGAAGGCGCCTTAACGGCTGTACGATACATGAATCCCATCCTCCGACCGATAGTACTATCATATCGGCAGCATATTGGCGAGGCATTCGTCTTCATGGATGACAATTCGCGCCCCCATCATGCACATCTTGTGAATGACTTCCTTCAGGATAACGTCATCGCCCGACTAGAGTGGCCACCATGTTCTCCAGACATGAACTCTATCGAATATGCCTGGGGTCGACTGAAAAGGGCTGTTTATGGACGACATGACCAACTGACCACTCTGAGGAATCTACGCCGAATCGCTGTTGAGGAGTGGGACAATCTGGACCAACAGTGCCTTGATGAACTTGTGGATAGTACGCCATGACGAATACAAACATGCATCAATGCAAGAGGACGTGCTACTGGGTATTAGAGGTACCGATGTGTACAGCAATCTGGACCACCACCTCTGAAGGTCTCGCTGTATGGTGGTACAACATGCAATGTGTGGTTTTCATGAGCAATAAAAAGGGCGGAAATGATGTTTATATTGATATCTATTCCAATGACCCGTACAGATTTCGGAACTCTCGGAACCGAGGTGATGCAAAACTTTTTGATGTGTGTATGTTCAGAACAAGATGAGACTCCCGAATACGTGTAGGTAATTTCGGTAGAAATAGATCTACGAAAGCTGTCGACATCTTTAATCGTTACCTCTGCTTTCAGGTGATTATATATGAGTTTTGCTGGTCTCTCACATACATATTCTGTAACTTCCGTCTTCAATAACAAACTGTCTTCTGTCTCCGAATTGTATCAGCACCTATTTCTGCGTGGTTGCGGTCGTTTTGACTCTCGAGGGCATCGTTGTCTTCAGCGGAAGCAGGTTTAATAAAACTTTTGCAATTATTAATGTTGAGCGTCCATCACACTGCACCACATTTTAACCTTTGGAAACCGAAAGCGTAATCTTTCTGAAGTAGCATTTTCCTTCCCATTCTACTCACAGTAAGTGCAACTGCGCTGGAGGACTTGTTCACTATGAAGCGATCTGCTATAGATAGGAAATTGGGCCCACAAGCTACCACTTCGAGGAGGCGCGGAGGGCTCAGGGGCAACTACTTGCTGATACTTAGACTTGTCCGGGAAGCTTGGGTCCTGCTATCTAACAGACCACTCTGCTTACGGGAAGCTTAGGTCCTGTTCCCGAATAGTCCGGGTGGAGGGGGAGGAGTTTCAGCAATGTCAAATGTCGTCCTGATGATCAATGCATTGCTAACTATCGTTTTCGACCGTTTCAACTCTCTAGCGGGGGTTTGGTTGCATTGACGTCCTTTATGTGGTAGGGTATCTGAAATATTTTCCCAGGGCACCTACAGTGAAACTGACACACCTGCCTAATACCGTGTAGGACCCCCGCGAGTATGCAGAAGTGCCGCAGCAAGATGTGGCAGGGACTCGACTAATGTCTGAAGTAGTGCTGGAGGGAACTGACAATATGAATCCTGCAGGACTGTCCTTAAATCCATAAGAGTACAACGGGGAGGAAACTTCTGAACAGCATGTTGCAAAGCATCCGAGATACGCTCAGTAATGTTTATGTCTGGGGAGCTTGATGGCCAGCGGAAGTGTTTAAACTCAGAAGAGTGTTCTTGGAGCCCTTTACAACAATTCAGGACGTATGGCGTGTCGCATTGTCCTACTGGAATTGTCCTTGTCCGTCAGAATGCACAGTGGACATGAATGGATGCAGGTGATCAGAAAGGAAGCTTACGTATGTGTCACCTGTGAGAGTCGTATCTAGACGTATCAGGGGTCCATTATCGCCCCAGCTGCACACGCTCCACACCATGACAGAGCCTCCACCAGCTTGAACAGGGACATGCAGGGTCCATGGATTCATGAGGTTGTCTCCATACCCGTACTCGTTCATCCGCTCGATACAATTTGAAACGAGACTCGTCCGACCAGGCAACATGTTTCCAGTCATCAACAGTTCAATGTCGGTGTTGACGGGCCCAAGCGAGGTGTGTCGTGAAGTCATCAAGGGTACACGAGTGGGCCTTCGGATCCGAAAGCCCATATCGATGATGCTTCGTTGAATGGTTCACACGCTGACACTTGTTGATGACCCAGCACTGAAATCTGCAGCAATTTGCGGAAGGATTCCACTTCTGTCACGCTGAACGATTCTCTTCAGTTGTCGCTGGTGCTTTCCTGCAGGCCTTTTTCCGGCTGCAGCGATGTCGAAGATTTGATGTTTTACTGGATTGCTGATATTCACGGTACATCCGTGAAATGTTCGTACTGGAAAATCCCCAATTCATCGCTACCTCGGAGATGCTGTGTCCCACCGCTCGTGCGACGACTATAACAACACGTTTAAACTCACTTAAATCTTGATAACCTGCCATTGTAGCAGCAGTAATCGATTTAACAACTCCTGGAAGAAAGGATATTGCGGAGACATGGCTTAGCCACAGCCTGGTGGATGTTTCCAGAATGAGATTTTCACTCTGCAGCGGAGTGTGCGCTGATATGAAACTTCCTTTGTTCCAAGAGTGCTAGTTCTGTTTGGTTCGCAGGAGAGCTTCTATGAAGTTTGGAAGTAGGAGACGAGGTACTGGCAGAAGTGAAGCTGTGAGGACGGGTCGTAAGTCGTGCTTGGGTAGCTCGGATGGTAGAGTACATGCCCGCGAAAGGCAAAGGTCCCGGGTTCGAGTCTCGGTCCGGCACACAGTTTTAATCTGCCAGGAAGTTTCATATAAGCGCACACTCCGCTGCAGAGTGAAAATCTCATTCTGGACTTGTTGTCTTATATAGACGTCGCGATTCTGGTGTCCACCGCATTGACGTCAAATAATGGGTGAGATGTCGATACCGGAGGGGGGGGGGGGGGGGGGTGGTTGACGAAGTCCATATCGAGTGACACGTCCACGAAGACGTTCCATTCCAGCTAATGTGGATGCTTAAAGATAATTGTTACTCTGAAGCACTGTTCGTGAATGGAACAGAAGAAGGAGGGGTGGGGGGTGTAAGGGACGCAACAAGCTGCTCAAAATGACTCCCAGTTTTTCAGACGGAAAGGCTTTTGTGACTTTCTGAGGCAGGATCAACAACGAAGGAAAAGAATGCGATTCTGTGAAGTTTATAGAGCAAATGGCGCTGGGCTGGGCCTCCCGACAGAAACAGCTTCAAATGGACCATAACACTGGTGCAGTGGAATCTGAGGGATTCAAAGAGAAGCGTTGGACATCCTCTAGAGAGATGGAGAGACGACACCCAACGACATGCAGGATCTAGACCATCCAGCAAAGATCGACATGGAGATGTTTGGATATTTTGAAGAGACCGACATCCAATAGTGGATATCTAGAGGTGAAGAAGAAGACCGAGTGTGCTTTACCTGCTATGTCGCAACATAACTCTACAGTCCCATCAGCGCGACCAGCACAGAACCTAAAAAATATGATTATTTTTTATTCTTGGACTGAAAACGCTCCAAGTTTTTAATAAACAGTCAAATCCTGTTGCAGCTAGCGGCAAAATTCGAGCATCTGAATCTGTAAAATCCTCCAGAATCAGATCTGGCACTTTCAATGTTCCATCTACAGCGGAGGAAATGTGAAGGATGTCACATAAAAGACAAAGCCGCAAGCAAGGAAGAATGGGCAACGCACGCTTATTGTGTGCTCCTTTCACAACCAAAAATTCGCTTACGAAAGCTTAGCGCGCCACTGGTTCTCTTCGGAACGTGCACTGTTTTTATGCATTTCTACCCTCCGTAAAAGCATCCCGGTGCAGAGGTACTAGCTGCCTTTGAGCAACGGCTAACTAAAAGAATTCTTTTTGTGGACGGGAGAAAGAGGAGCGGGGGCGGTTGTACGGTTGGTGCAGCTAAAAGGAAGGCGTCCCCGGGGTTCTGTGCAGAGAACTACTCTGGCGTGACAACGCAGTCGGTTTAGAGGCGCCGTGAATAGCCTATGCGGCAGGTGGGGCACGCTCCTCTCGCTGTAAAGTTGTTTTACGGTCGGCGCCTGCTGGTGCTGCAACACGCGTGACGCGGCCGTCAAAAGTGAAGCCACACCTAACAGGCGACACTTCACGCGCTCTGGCCTGCAACTAAATTTAGTTTCGTCATTTCCTTTTCTCCTTGCGATTTCCGTGTTGATGTCAGTTTCTGAATACGACACACGTTTAGTTGCAGGTACAGAATGCTACGTACCACAATTTACTTTATTCGAAAATTTGGAGTACTTCGAATTTTTCTCTAATAAATGTAAAAGGCTGATTAACAAATGTCGCCATTACTTGTTTATTTACTGCTTATTTAGCATTTATTGTTTATTTAGCCTGATCAGATTACGGCCTTAAGGCTCTGTCACATGTGCCCACGAACAATACAAACCAAAGGTATTACAAATACATTCACAGGAATGATAATAATAATAATAATAATAATAATAATAATTGGTAATAATAATAATGAAAATAACAGTTGACACTAATAATAATAACAGTAAAGGGCATTAGGGCATTAAGAATGATATAAATCAGTGTGGATCATTTAAACACATGTTTAGTATTATAGAAGCGGAAGGAATAAAGAAAGATGAGAAGATGGAAGAGACAGCGGCAGTGTCTGTTGGGAAAAAACAGAATTTAAACAAGTAGCTCTGCCAAGACGGGGAGAGAAAAGTTGTGGGGAGGAGGGATTGCGAGAGTGAGCTGCAGACACGTGTATGGGAGAGATGGCTGTTGTGACAAAATGTGGGCCGTTAACTGTCTTTTGTAGTTTGGAAGGAATTTAAGGTCTCTAATCTTTTGAGGAAGGTTGTTCAAATTGGTTTCCTTATATAGCAAACTATTTAGAGAACGTAGCAGTGTTATGTGATGGTACACGGATGATTTTACTTTGTCGTCAACGAGTATTTCTGCTATGCTGTTCAGACAGTAGTGTAAGAGTTGAAAATAAATAAGTGCAATGATTGAGAGGGCGATGGAGCAGATATAAAGTGTGATAGTCTAAGACTGGAAAGTGGCACAGGTCACACCAATATTCAAGAAAGGAAATAGGAGTAACCCATTGAATTACAGACCCATATCACTGACTTCAATTTGCAGTAGGTTGGTTGGTTTTGGGGGAAGAAGACCAGACAGCGAGGTCATCTGTCTCATCGGATTAGGGAAGGACGGGGAAGGAAGTCGGCCGTGCCCTTTGAAAGGAACCATCCCGGCATTTGCCTGGAGCGATTTAGGGAAATCACGGTAAACCTAAATCAGGATGGCCGGACGCGGGATTGAACCGTCGTCCTCCCGAATGCGAGTCCAGTGTCTAACCACTGCGCCACCTCGCTCGGTTTGCAGTAGGATTTTGGGGCATATACTGTACTCGAACATTATGAATCACCTTGAAGAAAATGACTTATTGATACATAACCAACACAGATTCAGAAAATATCGTTCTTGTGCAACACAGCTAGCTCTTTATTCCCATGAAGTAATGAGTGCTGTTGAAAAGGGATCTCAGATCGATTCCATATTGCTAGATTTCCAGAAGGCTTTTGATACCGTTCCTCACAAGCGACTATTAATAAAATTGCGTGCATTTGGAGTATTGTCTCGGTTGTGTGACTGGATTCGTGATTTCCTCTCCGAGAGGTCACAGTTCGTAGTGATGGACGGTAAATCATCGAGTAGAATAGAAGTGATATCTGGCGTTACGCAAGGTAGTGTCATAGGCTCTCTGCTGTTCCTGATTTATGTACATGATCTAAGTGATAATATGAACAGCCCCCTCAGATTGTTTGCAGATGACGCTGTAATTTACCGTCTAGTAAAATCATCAGGCGTACAATTCCATTTACAAAATGATCTAGAGAGAATTTCTGTATGGTGCGAAAAGTGGGAATTAGCACTAAACAATGAAAAGTGCGAGGTCATCCAGATGGGTACTAAGAGAAATCCGATAAATTTAGGGTATACGATAAATTGCACAAATCTAAGGGCTGTCAATTCGACTAAATACCTATGAATTACAATTACGAGCAATATAGTGGGGAAGATAGATAATACTGTGGGGAAGGCGAAACAAAGACTGCGCTTTGTTGGCAGAACACTTAGAAGATGTGACAAACCCGCTAAAGAGACAGCCTACATTACACTTGTCCGTCCTCTGCTGAAATATTGCTACGCGGTATGGGATCCTTACCAGGTAGGATTGACGGAGGACATCGAAAAAGTGCAAAGAAGGGCAGCTCGTTTCGTGTTATCGCGCAATACGGGTGAGAGTGTCACTGATATGATACACGAGGTGGGGTGGCAGGCGGTTTTCTTTGCGGCGAGATCTATTTACGAAATTCCGAATGCGAAAATATTTTGTTGACACCCACCTATGTGGGGAGAAATGATCATCAAAGTAAAATAAGAGAAATCAGAGCTCGAACAGAAAGATTTAAGTGTTCCTTTTTCCCACGCGCCATTCGAGAGTGGAATGGTAGAGAAGTAGTATGAAAATGGTTCGATGAACCCTTTGCCAGGCACTTAAGTGTGAATTGCGGAGTAACCATCCGGATGTAAATGTAGTCTCTACGCTTGTCGGCACGCAGCCATGATAACTGTTCATAGGCAGAAATAATATTAAACACAAGCATTCTAGCCTGCGTGAGCTTTCGTACAAAAGTCTATGGAGAATAGTATCACTGTAAGCAATTAGCTTTAAAGTGAATAGGCTTTAGAGTGAATTAAGGGCCCACTCAGATAAGGCAAGTAAATCAGTGTTGTCATTCTAGATGACAGTAAAAATGTTTGTTGGACTTGCACTGAGATTTAAATGAAAATCGTCAGTGTTTAGGTGATATCTGCAGAATGGTTGACACATCATTAACATATAATACGAAATATAATGGGCCCAATACTGATCGTTGTGGGACCCCTGACACTACCTACATCCATTGCAACCTTTTAGTTCCAATCATTACACATTGTTGGCGGGATGCCGGGATGTAAGGTGTGAGTGGAACTACTGCTCAGCATTTGGAAAAACAAAAAAACAAAAAAAAAGACTTGTGAGTTTAGTAAGTAGAATGTCAAAGTCAACATTGTCCAAAGTTTTACTGAAACCCAAAAAGCACATATGCCCATAGGTTGTTTCAGTTCATCACTCAGAGCGGCCATCGTTCTGCGATTTGGCGCTGGAGAGCCTGAAAGTACGAAGGGAGCAGAAGTTCATTACTACTGGAGCGCTGTTCGGGCAGGACCCCGTGGCATTTACAATTTTATCATTATCTCAGTCCAATTTACACTATTTTTTCTTTGGTGTTTTGGTATTATTTTTCTGTAATATCATTGGGACTGAACGATGTTTGCCCGACACAGGGGCAGGCAGAATTCTGAAATACCAGCCGACGTATAATTTGAAAGGAAGGAAGATTGGTGTGCATCGACCTGTAAGTAAGCTGGACGAGGTGTACGATTAGTAGCACTGTCCACTGCAACATCTATTAGGTTCATGACAAAAACCAGGTGAGAAGTGCAAAATAGCTTAATTTACTTTTAAAAATGGTTTTTGTATTTTGTTATCACTTTTTGACAATCATCCGTCACTGGGACAGGCAACTTGACAAAAATACCTTGATTGGTTGAAAAATGATGAAATAGTAAGTTACGTATTCTAAGTGTGACCAAACGTGGTCAAATGCAGACCCTGTAAGTCTACGCGCACGAACAGAATTAGACATGCTTTAGAAGGAACACGTGTCTTTCAGGCAGTGACGTCAAATCGAGGATATTGAGTATGGAAGTTAATAATACTCACAAAATGTTTATCTTCACTGAAAATGGGTGGTAAAGTGGTTAGTTCAAATGGCTCTGAGCGCTATGGGACTTAACAGCTGAGGTCATCAGTCCCCTAGAACTTAGAACTACTTAAACATAACTAACCTAAGGACATCACACACATCCATGCCCGAAGCAGGATTCGAAACTGCGACCGTAGCGGTCGCACGGTTCCAGACTGAAGCGCCTAGAACCGCTCGGCCACCTCGGCCGGCAAAGTGGTTAGTGTGAATTGGTTACAGGTGTATGTTTTTTGCTGTGCTTGATCTTACTCTTATCGTGGTGATTTAATGGAGCCTTGATTTATTCAAAGAATTTATAGTCGCTATCCTTTTCCTATTTCTGTTAAATACATCATGTTATTGTGAAGTAAATTTTTAAGGATGCCACTAATTGTGCTATAGAGGACATGATACCATATATCATCATACGATATCACACCCAAGTGCAATCTTGTGCGGCAAGAAATTCATAAGATTCTATTGCACTGAAATGTCCGAAAACCTTCGTAGACACATCAAATATATGTTAGATCATATCATCATGATATCATGATCCTCATCATAGTCTATGAAGACAACCTTGGAGGTTCCTAGTGTGCTGTTTTTATTATTCGCGATGTGTGTGGCGAACGTGGGGCATCAAACCTATATGTGACTCAGATGAACGCTGTGAATTAATGAGAAATGATCCGATGTACTAGTTAGATTCAGTGTAGCCCTTACTTGGTTTTCCGCATTCAGTGGGAAGTGGACAAAGTTCTACGGATTTTTACTGGAACAGATTCCGAACTGTTGATCCACTAGTCGAAGTATTTAGCAGCATACCTGTCGACACAGCGTCAGCTTATGAGTACCTGAGTCTGCCACAGGAGACTGTAACCAGCGTGTTACAACCGTTTGCACTTTTTCATCACTTCACAAATATCGATCTGGAATGAATTTCTTAATTGAAAGATAGGGGCAAAATCTATGTAAGCGAGATCACGCTGCGAAACATCTACAAAATATGTGTTTCGAGTTTAGTCAACGAGCGTGTGGGTTACATGTGGGTACCAGCACGAGACGTACACTGAGCATCGGAATTTGTGGCCAGAGGAACCGCCAGCTGAGAAATTGCATACTTCTCGCCTTTATGTCCGTTCCCATTATCGTTGCCAGTGTCCTATCACGCCTCTAAATAGTGCATGTCTGTAGCCCGTACTTGAGCTCCAATTCAAGTTATGACAGCCTTCGGCAACAGATTCTTCCGATACGTCTTCGTTGCCGGTGATCCCATTATGTGATTTCATGAAAATAAAGTACCATATTTTCCTTCTTCTTCTCCGATCGATATAGCACTTTGATGATCCCGTTTGCGATGGGGCTTTCGCTCTCTCTGGCAATAACGTAATTCAGAATTACGAGTATTAGGGTAGACAGTTCATTACTGCCTATAGAGAATGTTTCAAAAAATAGCGACAATGAGTAATAATGCAACATTACCACTAAACCGAGCTGATGACCACGCTGTTTAGCGTCCAACAATTTTTAATCCACCGATTCATCCATGTTCGCAAGACCGTATTTTCTACAACATAGAATCTCAGGGTGAATTTTAGCTTACGTATAGAATCTAAAAGTTTAGCTTGGCGCCACTTGTTAGACGGTGGCTCATGTTGCCGTCAATAGGGATCTCACTGGTGCAGTTCGCTCGTTCGAATGTGGGAATCACGTAACTGGATTTGATGGGGACCTGTATTTTTCCATATTTCGAGAATATGCACAAATTTCAATTTTTAACAGAAAGGAGCAACACCCTACTGGCATCTACCTGTAACGGCATTTCTTGAGGATGGTCTGCTTCAAAGACTCATCTAACTTTTGTGTGTATGTGTTTCGAGGGGGGGGGGGGGGGGGGGAGGGTTGAAAGAGTCCGTCTATGTGGCCGTCCAACAACTTTGGGCAAACAGTGACGTCGCATAGCAACAGCATTGTTTGCAGAAACTCCAGGCATGCTCGCAAAAGTATGGGACGAGTTTGACTATTTTATGGATATTTGTGTCGTGCGTCTGGTGAAGGGCACATTGAACTCTTGTGAAAATTAGTTGTTACAAGTACCTCAATAGGCTGGATGTGTATATATGTAAAAGGTATGTCCCAATAAAACTAGATGGTTCTTCTGGAAACAAAAAGTTTTAGTTCTATGTCTAAGTTAAAAACTGCCAAAAGTTTGTATCTTCGTTGATGTAGAAGACATAGTCTTAAGAAATTGGATGTATCTTTTTGGAATACCCTGTGCACTGCGTGCGTTTCTTGTCATCCGATATCGGAACCGCTCGACCGCTACGGTCGCAGGTTCGAATCCTGCCTCGGGCACGGATGTGTGTGATGTCCTTAGGTTAGTTAGGTTTAAGTAGTTCTAGGTTATAGGGGACTGATGACCTCAGATGTTGTCCCATAGTGCTCAGAGCCATTTGAACCATTTCTGAACCGCAGTCCGAAATATATCGTAGTGTGCAAAACATAACGACGAAAGTAACTTTCACACGATGCGTCACTGCAAGTAACGTAGGTCGATGAAACTTGCATCACGCAAAGGAAGAACTGTTGTAGTATAGTATACAAGATAACAGCGAAATACGTAATAAGACAAACAGAAATTGCACTTTTATTCGAAGGTAGTTATTACAGTTAAGTCACCTCGATTTATCATGGTCCCATGGACATTTCAAAACGCTCAGCACCGTTCTTAATAGGTTGAGTGATCACCAGTGATAGCAATTCATGCTCTGCAACGTGGTCACATTCTGGCTACAATGTTGGTACGGAGTTCTCGTGGTAGGATGTCACGTCCCCTAACCAGCACGGTCGACAACTGTTGAATGGACGCTGGTGCATGGAGACGTGCTGCAAGACCTCTACACAGTGCATTCCAGACGTGCTCATGGGATTTAAGTCGGGGAATCGGGCAGGCCAGTCAATTCGCCGAATCTCCTCTCCTGCACCTATGCCGTTCGATGTGGTCGCGCATTGCCATTCATAGAAATGAAGTCAGGACGGAACGCACCGCCGGTCGGGGTGGCCGAGCGGTTCTAGGCGCTACAGTCTGGAACCGCGTGACCGCTACGGTCGCAGGTCCGAATCCTGCCTCGGGCATGGATGTGTGTGATGTCCTTAGGTTACTTAGGTTCAAATAGTTCTAAGTTCTAGGGGACTGATGACCTCAGCAGTAAAGTCCCATAGTGCTCAGAGCCATTTGAACGGAACGCACCGCTGAAAAGAGGCTCTTGGGTAAGGAATACAGAGACATCATAACGTCGGCCGGTGAATGTACTGTGTTCAAAGATTTAGACGTCGGTACCCCCAAGCAACATTATGCCTACCCACACCATAACAACTACATCACCAAAACGATCATATTCAAGAATGTTCCTGAGTACATTACGTGTTGCCACCTCTCGCCGTAAGAGGGTATTCCAGCATGATCGTTGGTGTGTGTATGAGGGGAATGCTGTTGCTTTCAGTTATTTCCGACTAAATCTGAGAAGTCATTCTGTTTCTTTTCTTTCCTTTTTGGGAAGTAGTACCATTACTGTCTTGCGTTATTCAGCTCCTTATGGCTGCTGGTCCGTGCCCGTGGACTCGCGGCAGTCGTCTGATTTGCTGTTGACGGCACTTATACGGCTAGTCTACGAACGAGCGCCTTTTCCAGGCTTTTCTGTTCTCTTTAGGTGTCCAGAACGCAAGACCATTCGTGGACAGACTCCTCAGAGAAGCAACTGAAAACAACACGTGTTAAACGTAGCTTATAATCTGCAGAATTCGTCGCCATCTCTGAGACTTTTAGCTTACATCCTACTTTATTCTCTGAACGTTAGCAGAAAAATATGGCCAAAACAGGAAAAAAGTCCAAAACAGATGGGCTCTAAAATGCACACATTCAGAGCCATGAACACTTGTTCATCTACGCTACTACATTGCTATTACAAACGACTTGCCTGCGTTTACGATTTGCACTTGTGAGCCATTGCTAAAGGATGTGTTCAATATGATGTCCATTCTCTTCTGCTGCAAGTCCTCTGCTATTACACAACCTAAAAAAAATCCAGGAAACAAATAAGCAAGCACATGAGGCCATATTATTCTGTTACTGTGAAACAGCAGAGCTTGTATTGAAATCTGCTTGCTGTTACATGCGACCGCCTATTTGTGAGCCAACGGTAAAGGAGGTGATCAATATGATGCAGACTGATAGAAAGGTATGCTTCTGTCCGACGTCTTATGGCAGCACACACTCTCTGGAAAAACTCCATGTTGGTAACGGATGCGCTGGCAGACTCTGATGGCGCGTTCCTGTAGAGTTTGTACATCACTACTGGGGCTTGAATGCACCAAAGATTTCAGGTGTCCCCAAATACAAAAATCCAAGTGATTAAGATCGGGGGAACAAGCTGGGCAACGTACTGGACGTAACCAACCATTCCATTCCCTATTAACTATTTGTGTGAGGTGTTCTCGGACATTTCGGAGATAATGGGCTGGTGCTGCGCCATGCATGAACTACACCTACAGCCTTTGTTGGAACAGTACCTTCTCTAGAACAGGCAAATCGCCTGTTACCAACTGCCGATACCTTGCGCCAGTCGATATGCGCTCTGTAGGTCGCTCGTAATCAAAAAACTTGCAATAGAAGTGATGTGTTTCACATTATCTAAGATATACAAGTGATTATTGCTCTTAAGGTATGTATTTTAGTGCCCAAGTTTACTGGACATTTTGTATTGTTTTGGTCTATACTACCACCTATCAAAATATGGAATACCTTTTCTAAGTAAGTTTGCAGGATTTCGGCCGTTGTCACTAAATTTAAAATCTTCTGGGTTGTTAGGCCGCGTCATACTTCCTCCTTTACCTCCATACCCGTCAGATCACCGAAGTTAAGCGCTGTCGGGCTTGGCTAGCACTTGGATGGGTGACCGTCCGGTCTGCCGACCGGTGTTGGGAAGCGGGACGCACTCAGACCTTGTGAGGCCAGTTGAGGAGCTATTTGATTGCGAAGCAGTGGCTCCGGTATCACAAACTGACATACGGCCGGGAGAGCGGTGTGCTGACCACATGCCCCTCCATATCGGCATCCAGTGACCCCTGTGGGCTGAGGAAGACACGGCGGTCGGTCGGTACTGTTTAGCCTTCAAGGCCTGTTGGGACGGAGTATAGTTTATACATAATAATACAAAAGCTTTTTCTAAAAAGCTTCTTTGGCGGGATCAACGCCTGACTACTGAAACTTGACGGGGTCCCTCTTTAACTTCGAGCAGTTTGTGGCTGTGTTTGGGCACTGTACAAAATGAGAACACAATCATAGTGTGAACAACAGCTTAGATACACAACAAGTTGTATTTGTTGTATGTGGATCGCCTAACCAAGGAAACGTTGGACAACTGACTTCAAATCTAAGTTATTACTCTTTGTGATACACACAATTCACATAAAATTGGCAGATAGCAAGATTTCTCCGTATGGACTGCTCGCATATTCAAAGTTAACGTGACAAAAGAGACAACAAATTATAATCAAGCAGACAACAGAAGCTGCATGGCGGAACAAGTAAGCTGCGAGTTGCTCAGAGCATGGATCACGTTACCACGTTGGCGATACTTACAGGGCTATTACAAATGATTGAAGCGATTTCATAAATTCACTGTAGCTCGATTCATTGACATATGGTCACGACACACTACTGATACGTAGAAAAACTCATAACGTTTTGTTCGGCTGAAGCCGCACTTCAGGTTTCTGCCGCCAGAGCGCTCGAGAGCGCAGTGAGACAAAATGGCGACAGGAGCCGAGAAAGCGTATGTCGTGCTTGAAATGCACTCACATCAGTCATAACAGTGCAACGACACTTCAGGACGAAGTTCAACAAAGATTCACCAACTGCTAACTCCATTCGGCGATGGTATGCGCAGTTTAAAGCTTCTGGATGCCTCTGTGAGGGGAAATCAACGGGTCGGCCTGCAGTGAGCGAAGAAACGGTTGAACGCGTGCGGGCAAGTTTCACGCGTAGCCCGCGGAAGTCGACGAATAAAGCAAGCAGGGAGCTAAACGTACCACAGCCGACGGTTTGGAAAATCTTACGGAAAAGGCTAAAGCAGAAGCCTTACCGTTTACAATTGCTACAAGCCCTGACATCCGATGACAAAGTCAAACGCTTTGAATTTTTGGCGCGGTTGCAACAGCTCATGGAAGAGGATGCGTTCAGTGCGAAACTTGTTTTCAGTGATGAAGCAACATTTTTTGTTAATGGTGAAATGAACAGACACAATGTGCGAATCTGGGCGGTAGAGAATCCTCACGCATTCGTGCAGCAAATTCGCAATTCACCAAAAGTTAACGTGTTTTGTGCAATCTCACGGTTTAAAGTTTACGGCCGCTTTTTCATCTGCGAAGAAAACGGTACGGGACACGTGTATCTGGACATGCTGGAAAATTGGCTCATGCCACAACTGGAGACCGACAGCGCCGACTTCATCTTTCAACAGGATGGTGCTCCACCGCACTTCCATCATAATGTTCGGCATTTCTTAAACAGGAGATTGGAAAACCGATGGATCGGTCGTGGTGGAGATCATGATCAGCAATTCATGTCATGGACTCCACGCTTTCCCGACCTAACACCATGCGATTTCTTTCTGTGGGGTTATGTGAAAGATTCAGTGTTTAAACGTCCTCTACCAAGAAACAGGCCAGAACTGCGAGCTCGCATCAACGATGCTATCGAACTCATTGATGGGGACATGCTGCGCCGAGTGTGGGAGGAACTTGATTATTGGTTTAATGTCTGCCGAATCACTAAAGGGGCACATATCGAACATTTGTGAATGCCTAAAAAAACTTTTTGAGTTTTTGTATGTGTGTGCAAAGCATTGTGAAAATATCTCAAATAATAAAGTTATTGTAGAGCTGTGAAATCACTTCAATCATTTGTAAAAACCCTGTATATTTCCCCAAAATCAGTTAGGGTGCGCCAGTTAGCACCAGACTGAGGCTGGGAGATGAATAGCCCAGAATTTTGGTTCACGAATCTCAACTTTCATGAAAACTCCACTTGGAGTTTTGTTGCCAACGTAACGAAGCAGAATACGCTTATTTCACGATAAAACGGGGGAATGCAGCGGAAAATTCCCACTCTTGGCGTAGAGAAAGGACATTTACAAACAAAAGGTTGGTACTGGCATGGAGCAGTGTCCTACAGATTAGTCAACCTCTCTGTGTCAAGCGCGGTGGCGGGAGTGACTGACCGGATTGTATAAACCAAAATTTTGGAGAGAAAGTAATCGACTTTCTCACGCTGCTCGGGTGGTGTTACGGTGTCCTGTCCTTTGATGTCCGGCCAGAAAAGACAAAAATGTAACTCTCAATTTTTCTCTGTTGACGGCAGTGGCGCCACGGCGGTCTCTCTCCTTAGCGAGGACAGTCGCCGGTTCTAGCCAACAAAAGCACGGAGCAGGTGCAACACTGTCATCGATACTACTTATAACTGTCTTATCTAACTTCTTTGTCCGCTTTTATGTAACGTGACTTCTGTATTATCAAGCTCTTTGATGAAACATCTGTGTAAACCGTCTCTTCATTATTTATGGCGATTTATGTAATTGTAATTAATCTATGGATGTAATTTCAAAAGTAATGTAATATGAAAGAATGGAAATGATAAAAAAATGACTTGTAATACTGGTCCATGCGTAGGGCCTGTAGGTTTCTAATGATGTAAAACAGATGGGAGCCCCTCTGCAACGAAACTGGCTTGGTGGCATTAGAAAAGATGGGTCTGGCGGTCGAACTACAAAGCTCCTTCGTGGCATGAGTCAGTTTGTGCAAAGTGCGCTCATCTTGTGAACTGAAAGAGGCGAGAATAATTTCAAGATTATGTAATACAGCCTCGGATGCAGAAGTAATTGCTCTTATTATTCATGGTATACAGGGTTATTACAAATGATTGAAGCGATTTCACAGCTATACAATAACTTTATTATTTGAGATATTTTCACAATGCTTTGCACACACATACAAAAACTCAAAAAGTTTTTTAAGGGATTCACAAATGTTTGATATGTGCCCCTTTAGTGATTCGGCAGACATCAAGCCGATAATCAAGTTCCTCCCACACTCGGTGCAGCATGTCCCCATCAATGAGTTCGAAAGCATTGTTGATGCAAGCTCACAGTTCTGGCACGTTTCTTGGTAGAGGAGGCTTAAACACTAAATCTTTCACATCACTATGCGTGAAACTTGCCCGCACACGTTCAACCGTTTATTCGCTCACTGCAGGCCGACCCGTTGATTTCCCCTTACAGAGGCATCCAGAAGCTTTAAACTGCGCGTACTATCGCTGAATGGAGTTAGCAGTTGGTGGATCTTTGTTGAACTTCGTCCTGAAGTGTCGTTGCATTGTTATGACTGACTGATGTGAGTGCATTTCAAGCACGACATACGCTTTCTCGGCTCCTGTCGCTCTCGAGCGCTCTGGCGGCAGAAACCTGAAGTGCGGTTTCAGCCGAACAAAACTTTATGAGTTTTTCTACGAATCTGTGGCGTGTCGTGACCATATGTCAATGAATGGAGCTACAGTGAATTTATGAAATCGCTTCAATCATTTGTAATAGCCATGTACTTTTGGTTAGCTCTGTACTACGAAAACCCCACGCTAAGAAGAGAATTTTCAAAGCTTGTTTACTCAGGAACGGCCATGGATAATTTTTTCGTCTTTTTTGAATAGCCCAGGGGGTCGACACTGCCATCACCTTCATCTCAAATTATCAGCTGACTACTGGATGACTGCACGGACCAGTTATGTGGTTTCTTTTTCAATAATAAGTTTGTGTTCTGCAAACTTTGTGTTGAGCCATCGTATTTTATCCTTAGCCGTCTAGCTAGACACGGTCCTATCCTAAGTGCTACAATAATTCCGAGTATTCTGTTTTTCTGAACTGAAAAGCAGTTACATTCCTTAATAAAAGTGAATAAACATTGTGGAGTTGTGAAATGCATGATTATTTAATGAGCGTAAGTTTTGAAACAGACCACGTAATTTTCTTAAAAGTATAGTTAAAGTTTCATCAAAGAACAGTTACTAACAGAAAATTTAAAGTATTCAGTTTAAAGACTCTTCTTATAGAGGAAACAGTGTTTATTATTTTATGTGGTATATAGTTAACAGTGTCTCTAATGTTGTATTGTGAGTAAAATATTCAGCCATGAACACAGTCTAATGAAGGACTAGTTTCTAGGTCCCTGTGCTAATAGCTGAGCGAGACTTATATTTCATATTACTATAACAATACTCAAGAAGTACAGTTTTCATTCTTGCAACTTGTGTGTGTTGTAGTAAGCAAATACCTAGAGCTATTCGAATTATACTACCACATGTTTCATTTGGACTAAATAATATAAGGAAGTGAATGCTACGTGAGAATACAAATGATAATAGTAATAGAGAAGGTAATTACTTGACAGCCCTTTCGTGCACAGTATTTTCCAATAACTAAGCTGATAAAAGAATGTCTCTTCCAAGTTAATACAGTTCCACCATTAGTTATTATTTGTGTATAATAATCAGGAACTGTCTACTTTAATAAAGATAGTGTTACGGAGAGCCAACTTTTGCAAAACACGGTTCATATTCCTTCTGTGTTGCTCTTGCCAAGCTACTGTTACCTTGCCTGATGAACTATCCTGGTGCCTGGTATCTTATCTGCAGAACACAATTTCAGTACCAAGTAAAGCAACCCAAAGTAGTTAACTTCCTTTATGAACCATGCTAGTACTTGGTACAAGTTTGCTTAGTTAGGCTGGCTTCCACTTCCTTTTGCCGCGCGAAGTGGCCGCTTGGTTTAAGGTGCTATGTCACGGATTGCCCGGCCACTCCCGCTTGAGGTTCGAGTCCTCCTTCGGGCGTGGGTGTGTTTGTTATTCTTACCATAAGTTAGATCACGTTAGTTTAAGTAGTGTGTATGTCTAGGTACCGATGACCTCAGCAGTATGGTCTCTTAGGAATTCAGACATCACATTCTTTTCCGTAATACGGTTTACCTGATCACTAATAGAACGTTGGTTCAAAATGGTTCAAATGGCTCTGAGCACTATGTGACTTAACATCTGAGGTCATCAGTCCCCTAGACTTAGAACTACTGAAACCTAAGGACATGACACACATCCATGTCCGAGGCAGGATTCGAACCTGCGACCGTAGCAGCAGCGCGGTTCCGGACTGAAGCGCCTAGAACCGCTCGGCCACAGCGGCCGGCTAGAACGTTGGTTTGATTCGCATTTATTCTGCAATTGCTTCATTTCGATAGAAACAGAGAAACGAAAATAGTCCGATAACTTAACCATTGCACGCACTATCACGGTCAAATTGAAGTTCACTCACAGGAGTAGCATTATCGTCGTGTTGCTAGTTTAGCAGCAGTCGGTGGTGTTATACGGGCCGCGAGCCCACTTCCGCGGAACTACTCAACATTCAGTAACGAAACTCCCCGACCGCCTTCTGCTGACAAAAGCGAACTAGAGAGCACATCGGGAGCGCATCTTGCCGGCGAGAGAAACGCAAATCTTTCCTCCCAAGCAAACATAACCAATGCTCTCAATAACATAACCACGAAATAGTGGCAATAAATGGAGCAAAATCGCCTAGCGATATGTGATTGCCATGTGATAGTTATGTACCAAAGGTGCAGAGTGTGGAGAGGGGCGAAGAAACAGCAGCCGCACGGAGAGGCACGTGTGAATCGAACAGCTGCTCCGAGAGCGTCCATCCGTCCAATTACGGAGCGTTCTGCAAGAGCGGATACGAGAGCACTGCCTCTCCCCCCTCCCTTTCACCGCCCCTCTCGCCCCACGCACGCCGTGGGTACCGCCGCAATACAATTACGCCGCGCAGCGTAACGGCACGGTCAGGCGCGCATAGCCAGGCTACAGCGGACCGGGCGCGGGCCGAACTGGTTCCTAACCCCAAGGTCAAGCGGCGCCGCTACCTGTCCGAGTGCGTGCGCGGCTGCTGCTGCCGCCACATCGCCACGTGCAGTTGGCCGCCGCGTCCCGGTCCGTCACTAACACCGCCATTACGGGCCGGCAGCTTTCAATCGGGAGTCCTCAACTCTCCGGGCAGTCGGCCGAGAGGGAGAGAGAGCGTTAGAGGAGGGAATGGCTGGGGAGGGGTTGGCAAGTGGACAACTCCATGAGGGGTGGGTTGTTGTCGTGGTGGTCTTCAGTCCGAAGACTGGTTTCATGCAGCACTGTACGCTATTCTGGGATTGGAACACTTGTGCTGAGTTAGAGCACATGTGCAGAGTGGGGAAGAAACGCACGACGAATGAATTACCCGAATGGAGCGGAAATCGGTAGATACGATGTACATGTACAGATAAACAAATGATTGCAATTTCAGAAAAATTGGATGATTGGTTCTAGAGAAAGAGCTTCGGAAATTGAGCAAGTCAATAACGCCATGGTCCACTTCTGGCCCTTATCCAAGCAGTTATTCAGTTTTGCATTGACTGATAGAGTTGTTGAATGTCCTCTTGAGGAATATCGTACCAAATTTTGTCCAACTGACGCTTAGGTGGCTCAAATCCCGAGCTAGTTGGAGGGCCCTGCCGGTAATGCTCCAAACGTTCTCAATTGGGTAGGGGAGGGTGGGGGTGGGGGGTAGGGGAATCCTGCGACTTCGCTGGTCAAGGTGCGATTGGGCATTTGCCAAGACAAGCAGTAGACACACAGGCACACTCGACATATGCAGGCGGCCAGTATCTTGCTGAAATGTAGGCCCACGATGGCTTGCCATGAAGAGCAATAAATCAGGTGTAACCTCCCCACAGTTTACTTACGTAACCTCGCAATAAAAATGTGACTAACCTCGCAATAAAATGGGGGCTCACATATAACCTTTCAATAATTAACTAACTGTGAATCTAAACTGGTAAATCTGGACGTCAGCAATGCTGCGTCATGGCCCTGAGAAGTCATTCTGAATAAACTGAAGCTTCTTACCTCAATTATGTCGCCGGATAACGCGTATATATCTATTCCTATAAGAAATTTTTCTGGCACAGCCCAGTGCAGTACTGCCCACTAGATTTGTTATGTATAAAAAGAAACAACTTTCTTTACGATATTAGGGATGCCCATAGATAGGAGGAGAAATTAGTAAAATCTTTAAATTCAGATGAATGATTATCAAAAGTTATCTTTATAAGAGAGATTATTATTAAAAGAGTTTAAAAAAACATTTACATGGGACTTGATATAACAATAGTACAAATTTAGTTGTAACAAATTAGTTATGCGCGCGGCTGCTTTTACCTTATACTACATTGCTCAGGCACTACCGGCCCAGCCGCCCGACTGCGAGCTACCACCACTACTGCTGCAGCCGACACTGCTCTCTGGTCTGCGATTCTATTGCAGCTTACATATCGCAGGCAGCACGTGAGCAATCCATCGAAATTACGTCTGCTCGAGTGCGCTAGCAATAAATTCCTTAGTCATGGACCTCTTACAAACAGGGCATAGAATACCGTTGACGGACCAATGTGCTCTAATAATGCTGCTGACGACGCCCAAAGGCGCCCTGGTGTGAAAAAAAATGGCACCACAAACCTTCACTCCTTGCCGTCAAGCTATATTATGGGCGACTTTCAGCCTGGTATCCCACTGCAATCGGGCCAGGAGTCTCACTGACTGCAGTACAACTTCCTTCAGTGATGAGTCACACATCGAACTGAGCCATGATGATCCGCAAAGCGCTAGGACAGTGTCGGGATACCGACCTGACGGTCGCCAGCCATACGACCCGACGATCAACAGTGATGGTCTGGGGTGCCAGTTCTTTTACATGGTAGGACCCCTTGAGCTGCCGCCGAGGCATAGCACAGTGGTATTCCGACGGTATTCTACGCCCCATTGTGGTGCCCTTCACGGAAAACCATCTTGGGCTTACGTTTCAGGAAGATAATGACCGCTCACACACGCTGAGAGTATCTGCTGCTCGTCTTCGTGCTTGCCAAACCCTACTTCCGCCAGCAATGTCGCCCCAATTGAGAAAGCTTGGAGCAAGACCCTCCAACCAGCACGGGATTTCGACGATCTCCCGCATCAGTTGGACGGAACTTGGCACGATATCTCTTAGGAAGACATCCAACAACACTATCAACGTTAAGCTAAATAACTACTTGCTTAAGGGCCACAGATGGACCAACGCATTATTGAGTTGCTCAGTTTGTGAAATTCTTTCTCTTGAATAGACACAAAACTGCATTACTGGTTCCATCAAATCAACCCCATGCCACTGGTTACCTGTATTGAGTCACATCCTTCCACCTCACTTAAGGCCGAAACAAGCTCTACTGAGGGAGGCCAAGAAAATCTCTGCATCACACTCTTACCACTGTACGAGGAATTCTGTCATCCGCCACAGCAACTATTGCGATCGAGAAGACCAGCAAGTGTTACTGCAGGACATCTCATCGCGGATGGTTTTGATCTAAATGAAAGCTGGAAGCATGGATGGTCAACAAAAACATTGGGAACAAGAGCCCATCACCTTGATCCCACAAAGAACCTACCGAGGAAACTTTGGTGCCGTCTCAACAGGTTAAGGACTGGACATGATTGTTGTATGCTACTTCAGGTACAAATGGGGCTGGATCAGTTCACCGATGTGTGAATATAATCAAGAAGAGCAGACAATTAAACATCTAGTCCAACGCTGTCCACTTCATTCATACCCTGGAATTCCCGACGACTTGTTCACTCTCACACCCAGCTTAATTAATTCGTTGAAAAACACGGACTTTAAGGTTTAATCTTGTCTTATATCATATGTATATTTTATAAAATCATTTGTCTTATATCAACTGTATATTGTATAAAATGACCATATAATTAAATAAATAAATCGAATTTTTCTGAAATTGTAATCATTTGTTTGCCTCTACAGGTACATCACGTCTACCGACGTTTCATTCTGATGATTTTTTTGCGGTGCCTCTTTTTTGTCTTTTCAAAAGTTGAAAAAAGTGCGACCATGCACTTTTTTATTGAAATTTATTTTACCTACACCAGTCCCAAGCTGGTGACTCATCTTCGGAAGAAGTCTAGGTTAGGTTGGAATGTGAAAGCAAAAGATCTGGTTGTGGTGACAGACTGATGTGTAGCTTAAACCGAAGTATAGATTAAGTTGGAAGGCGATACTTTGATTATGAGTTGGCAAAGCCAACGAATGTAGAAGCAAAAAAAAAAAAAAAAAAAAAAAAAAAAGAAAAATCTGGCTGTGGTGACAGACTGATCTATGGTTTATATGGTAGAACTTAGAACTACTTAAACCTAACTAACCTAAGGGCATCACACAACACCCAGTCATCACGAGGCAGAGAAAATCCCTGACCCCGCCGGGAGTCTAACCTGGGCGTGGGAAGCGAGAACGCTACCGCACGACCACGAGCTGCGGACTCTATGGTTTAGATATGTCTCCATGAGACATATCTTTCTATGTCGTATCTGAATAGTTCTCAAGTCAGTTGGCAGTTGATGGTTGGAGTACTGACACATTATCTGCGTATCCAGTAATGCTGGCAACTGATGTGTTACGCATGGGGGTCATATCAGCCTATACTGTATCAAAAACAGCCTGAAGATAATGCACTGAAGCACTGAAACTAGTAGCGACAAAATAAAATAAAATCATAAGGACGGCTGTAGGTATTTTTATTTATTTGTCACGATAGCAAACGGCCGTCATCCCAGAGACCTCCTGCTAAAAGGATGGACATACAAAAGCTTGATGTCATATGCGAAGAAGGACGGATATACACTGAGATGACAAAGGTCATGGGACAGCGATATGCACATATACAGATGGGGGTAATGTTGCGTACATAAGGTATAAAAGGACAGTGCATTGGAGGAGCTGTCATTTGTACTCGTTTGATTCATGTGAAAAGGTTTCCGACGTGATGGTAGCTGCACAACGGGAATTAACTGATTATGAATGCAGAGTGGTAGTTGGAGGTAGACGCAGGGGACATTCCATTTCGGAAATTGTTGGGTAATTCAATATGCCAAGATCCATAGTGATAAGAGTTTGCCGAAAATACCAAATTTCTGGCATTACCTCTTACCTCGGACAACGGAATGGCCGACGGCAACTGGTTTGCGTAGAGTTGTCAGTGTTAACAGACAAGCGACAGTGTGAAATAACCACAGAAATGAGTGGTAGACGTACGAAAACGTATCGGTCAGAACAGTGCTCCGAAATTTGGAGTTAAAGGGCTATGGCAGCAGACGACCGACGCGAGTGCCTTTGCTAACAGCACGACAACGACTGTAGCACCTCTGCTGGTCTCGTTACCTTAGACAACTAGAAAACCATAGCCTGGTCACACGAGTCAGTCGCTAAGAGCTGATGGTAGGGTGCGAATTTGACGCAGATCCCACGAAGCCATGGACCAATGTTGTCAACAAGGCAGTGTGCAACTGGTGATGGCTCCATAATGGTGTGGGTATGTTTACAATGAATGAAATGGGTCGTCTTGTCCAGCTGAGCCGATCATGGACTGGACATTGTTATGTTTGGCTACTTGGATGGAAGTTGTTATGGTTGAAATGGCTCTGAGCACTATGGGATTTAACATCTGAGGTCATCAGTCCCCTAGAACTTAGAACTACTTTAACCTAACTAACCTAAGGACATCACACACATCCATGCCTGGGCAGGATTCGAACCTGCGACCGTAGCGGTCGGGCGGTTCCAGACTGAAGCGCCTAGAAACGCTCTGCCGCTCTGGCCGGACGGAAGTTGTTATGTTCGGCTACTTGGAGACCATTTGCAGCCATTCAACGATGAAATTTTTGTGGACGACAATGCGCCAATGAGCCACAGTCGTTCGCGATCGAGCGAATGATTTGGCCGTCCAGTTCGCTCAACATGTATCCCATCGAACATTCATGGGACATAAACGATAGGACAGTTCGTGCACAAAATCGAGACCGGCAACATTTTCGCAATTGTGGGGAGCTATAGAGGCAACATCGTCCAATATTTCCGCAGGCGGCTTCCAGAGACTTGTTGAATCCATGTCAAATCGAACTGCCGCACTACATCGGGCAAAAGGACACGATATTAGGAGGTGACCCATGATTTTTGTCAACTCATGTATGAAGCTGATAGGAAAAGAGCGATTACGTTATTTGAATAATCATAATTTCGTGTAGCTCAATGGCTTGATGCAAGTCTTTCAATTGGATGCCAACTTGGATATCCGTAACCTACCCCAGTTATCCAATCGGTGAAACGAGACGCACAGTTCTACATGGAATCCAAATCATGCGTCGTTTCTGGAGAATCTTTACATCAATGAGAGGTTCAAGCTAGGTTAAAAGACAGATTCGTGGTCCATCCGGTATTGGATCCCACGATATCTGTTTCGACTCAAACGCTTTACTGCTAGATCAACTGGCCGGACATTATTTGAATGAAGAAATAAGAAAAAAATAGGAAGAAAGTGAAATATCAGTGTGAATCTGACTTTGTCGTCCTGAAGAGGACTGGTGCAAAATCGGCATGTTATTTATTAGTATTTCATAACGACGTGGTCGAATACCCAAAACGATTTTATCCAATGTTAAATACTGTTAAAACTTTAATTGGAAAACATGAAAATAACGAAAGATGAGGAATAGTTTCAACACTCAACAAAACAGTGGGTCCTACATGACGGGTTGAGGCCTAACAGAGGTGATTCAATAATGTTGGATGAAACTTCCTGGCAGATTAAAACTGTGTGCCGGACCGAGACTTGAACTCGGGACCTTTTCCTTTCGCGGGCAAGTGCTCCACCAACTGAGCTTCCCAAGAAGTTTCATATCAGCGCACACTCCCCTGCAGAGTGAAAATCTCATTCTGGAAACATCTCCCAGGCTGTGGCTAAGCCATGTCTCTGCAATATCCTTTCTTCCAGGAGTGCTAGTTCTGCAAGGTATGCAGGAGAGCTTCTGCGAAGTTTGGAAGGTAGGAGACGAGGTATTGGCAGAATTAAAGCTGTGAGAATAGGGCTTAAGTCGTGCTTGGGTAGCTCAGTTGGGAGAGCACTTGCCCGCGAAAGGCAAAGGTCCATAGTTTGAGTCTCGGCCCGGCACACAGTTTTAATCTGCCAGGAAGTTTCAGCGAGTACGTTATTTTAATGATCATAATTTCGTGTAGCTCAATTGCGTGATGCAAGAGTTTCAATTGGACGTCACTTCGGCAGCTTGGATATACAGTATGTAACCTACCCCAGTTATCCAATCGGTGAAACGAGACGCACAGTTTCACATGGAATCCAAATCACGCGTCGTTTCTGGAGAATCTATACGTCATTGAGAGGTGCAAGCTAGGTTAAAAGACAGACAGACGGATTCATAGTCCATCCGGGATTGGATCCCGCAATATCTCGGTTTCGCCTCGCACCCTTTACTACTGGCTCAACTGGGCGGACATCATTTGAATGAAGAATTAAGGAAAAAATAGGAAGAAAGTGAATGAAATTTTCACTCTACAGCAGTGTGTGCGGTGATTTTGAAACTTTCTGGCAGATTAAAACTGTATGCTGGGCCGAGACTTGAACTCGGGACCTTTGCCTTTCGCGGGCAAGTGCTCTACCAACTTTTTTTTTTTTTCGTTCGTTATTGATCGTTGTGTTTGGTCGTTGCGGACGTCGCAAGACACCCTGTTCAAGTTCGGTGGTTGATCCTTCCACTCAGTTTTTTTATTACAGAGGCCAACCGGCTCTCTGACCGAACACTCTGAGGTACCGTGCCGGCGTGCCAAATGAGCTACCCAAGCACGACTCACGCCCCGTCCTCACAGCTTTACTTCTGCCAGTACCTAGTCTCCTACCTTCCAAATTTCACAGAAGCTCTCCTGCGAACCTCGCAGAACTAGCACTCCTGAAAGAAAGGATATTGCGGAGACATGGCTTAGCCACAGCCTGGGGGATGTTTCCAGAATGAGATTTTCACTCTGCAGCGGAGTGTGCGCTGATATGAAACTTTCTGGCAGATTAAAACTGTATGCTGGGCCGAGACTTGAACTCGGGACCTTTGCCTTTCGCGGGCCAGTGCTCCACCAACTGTGCTACCCAAGAAGTTTCATATCAGCGCACACTCCGCCGAAGAGTGAAAATCTCATACTCAGCAAGGTTCGCAGGAGAGCTTCTGTAAAGTTCGGAAGGTAGGAGACGAGGTACTGGCAGAAGTAAAGCTGTGAGGACAGGGCCTGAGTCGTGCTTGGGTAGCTAAGTTGGTAAAGCACTTGCCCGCGAAAGGCAAGGGCCCGAGTTCGAGTCTCGACCCGGCACACAGTTTTAATCTGCTAGGAAGTTTCATATCAGCGCACACTCCGCTGCAGAATGGAAGCCTCATTCTGGAATGTTGGATGAAGTTTTTGTGCACTAGGCGGGGCGCTGAACGCTAACGCAGCTTCCGTGTTTCGTTGCGAATGGACCATCACGTTGTGGCCTTTGCACAGTACTAAGTACCCCCCTGGCTTACTGTCGGCAGTGGGCAGAAGCAGCGGCAGGAGCCAGCGACAGCGTGGGAGCGGCGGCGAGCCTCCTGCGGCGACCCCGGCGCCGGGTTAAGTAGCCTACCAGCTCTGTGTCTGCCAACTGACTGCCGCCAGTTGCCTGACACCCGCACGAGGCGAGGGCTGCCGGCGACTTCCTGGTCAGCGGCGGTCACTGCTTGTAGGCGGCCGCTTGCGTTACCACTAATCAGTCGAACACAATCGTACAGAAGTGTTGTTTAGTTAACCCCTCTCACTCGAAACGTTCATAAAACAGTTCAGTACATTTTCAGGAGTTGTAAAATCACAAAGATTGTAACCATCCAGTCAAACTAGAAATTAGTCGTCTATGTATGAATCTTTCTTGTCCCCTCTTCCCTACGAACCCCAAGAATGGCTAAGTGCCGGCCGTGGTGGTCGTGCGGTTCTAGGCGCTTCAGTCTGGCACCGCGTGACCGCTACGGTCGCAGGTTCGAGTCCTGCCTCGGGCATGGATGTGTGTGATGTCCTTAGGTTAGTTAGGTTAAGTAGTTCTAGGTTCTAGGGGACTGATGACCTCAGATGTTAAGTCCCATAGTGCTCAGAGCCAATTTTTTAACCATTTTTGGACTGGCTAAGTTTCACGGAAGCTCTAAATTTAGTGCGGACGTCAATGCGAGATGCTTTTAATAGTTTCCACAATGATATATTGTCTCAAAATATGGTAGAAAACCCAAAGAGATTCTGGTCGTATGTAAAGTACACCAGTACACCAGTGGCAAAAAACAGCCAATACCGTCACTGCCCGATAGCGATGGAAATGTTACCGCTAATGGTGCCACTAAAGCGGAGTTACTAAATACAGTTTTTCCTAATTCCTTCACGAAAGAAGACGAAGTAAATATTCCAGAATTCGAAACCACAACAGCTGCTAGCACGAGTGACATAAAAGTAGATATCTTAGGTGTTGCGAAACAACTCAAATCACTTAAGAAAGGCAAGTCTTCCGGTCCAGATGGTATACCAATCAGGCTACTTTCGGAATATAAAGACACAATAGCGCCTTTCTTAGCAATCATATACAACCACTCACTTGACGAAATGTCTGTTCCTAAAGACTGGCAAGTAGCACAGGTCACACGAATATTTAAAAAAAAATGTTCAAATGTGTGTGAAATCTTATGGGACTTAATTCCTAAGGTCATAAGTCCCTAAGCTTACAAACTACTTAACCCAAATTATCCTAAGGACAAACACACACACACCCATGCCCGAGGGAGGACTCGAACCTCCGCCGGGACCAGCCTCACAGTCCATGACTGCAGCGCCGAAGACCGCTCGGCTAATCCCGTGCGGCAGGCGCGAGGGAGAAACGACTGTCTGAACGCCTGAGTACGAGCTCTAATTTCCCTTATCTTTGAATGGCGATCATTGCGCGATTTCCAAGTGGGTGGTAATATTATATGCTCTACTTCCTCGGCGAACATCGGATTTCGGAATTTAGTGAGCAGCCCCTTCCGTTTAGCGCGTCGTCTAACTGCAAGTGTGTCCCACTTCAAACTTTCTATGAGATTTGTAACGCTCTCGCGACGGCTACATGTACCAGTCACGAATCTTGCCACTCTTGTTTGGACCTTCTCAATCTCTTGAATCAGACCCAACTGGCAAGGGTCTGGAAAGTAGCACAGGTCACACCAATATTCAAGAAAGGAAATAGGAGTAACCCATTGAATTACAAACCCATATCACTGACTTCAATTTGCAGTAGGATTTTGGAGCATGTACTGTACTCGAACATTATGAATCACCTTGAAGAAAATGACTTATTGATACATAACCAAGACGGATTCAGAAAATATCGTTCTTGTGCAAAACAGCTAGCTCTTTATTCCCATGAAGTAATGAGCGCTGTCGACAAGGGATCTCAGATCGAGTCCATATTCCTGGATTTCCAGAAAGCTTTTGGTACCGTTCCTTACAAGCCACTATTAATCAAACTGCGTGCATATGGAGTATCGTCTCAGTTGTGTGACTGAATTCGTGATTTCCTCTCCCAGAGGTCACAGTTCGTAGTGGTAGACGGTAAATCGTCGAATAGAACAGAAGTGATATCTGGCGTTCCGCAAGGTAGTGTCACAGGCCCTCAGCTGTTTCTGATTTACATAAATGATCGAGGTGATAATCTGAGCGGCTCCCTTAGATTGTTTGCTGATGAAGCTGTAATTTACCGTCTAGTAAAATCATCAGACGATCAATTCCAATTACAAAATGGTCTAGAGAGAATTTCTGTATGGTGCGAAAAATGGCAATTGGCACTAAGAAACAAAGAAAAGTGCGAGGTCATCCACATGGGTACTAAAAGAAATCCGATAAATTTTGGGTATACGATAAATCGCACAAATCTAAGGGCTGTCAATTCGCCTAAATACCTAGGAATTACAATAACGAGCAACTTAAATTGGAAAGACCACATAGATAATATTGTGGGAAAGGCGAAACAAAGACTGCGCTTTGTTGGCAGAACACTTAGAAGATGCGACAAACCCACTAAAGAGACACCCTACATTGCACTTGTCCGTCCTCTGCTGAAATATTGCTGCGCGTTATGGGATCCTTACCAGGTAGGATCGACGGAGGACATCGAAAAAGTGCAAAGAAGGGCAGCCCGTTTCGTGTTATCGCGCAATAGTGGTGAGAGTGTCCCTGATATGGTACGCGAGTTGGGGTGGCAGTCACTGAAACAAAGGCGGTTTTCTTTGCGGTGAGATCTATTTACGAAATTTCCGTCACCAACTTTCTCTTCTGAATGTGTGAATATTTTGTTGACACCCACCTTCATAGGGAGAAATGATCATCATAATAAAATAAGAGAAATCGGAGCTCGAACGGAAAGATTTAGGTGTTCCTTTTTCCCACGCGCCATTCGAGAGTGGAATGGTAGAGTAGATGTATGAAAATGCTTCGATGAACCCTCTGCCAGGCACTTAAGTGTGGATTGCAGAGTAACCGTGTAGATGTAGATGTAGACGAACGTTGCCATCGCGATTGTCGATTGCATCGCTAGCGATCGTTAGCGACATACTGTCCTCAGCTAATAAGAATGCACGCGACACGAATACGATAGCGGTGTGCCGGAGCCAACGAGTACATTCCATGGGTCTCGAGGTGTGGATTCTGACGTAGTCTAGAGCAGAACAGGAAGCGCCTTTCTAAGAATATTTTCGCGTATGCAACTGCGTCAACATTGTAATTCTCCATTTGTGTGTGTGTGCCGTGTGCCCAGCGTTTAATTTCGCCTAATTCCCTGCCGCCGTTGGATAAGCAGCTGCAGCAGCAAGTCGTATACTCCTAGCTCACTCATTTGTTACATAGTTTAATTCTTAATTTCTTTGCGTGTTTTTGGTACTTGCATTGTTTAATTCATAAATTTCGGGGGTATTATAGTATTTGAGAGTTGTAGCATCGCGTTTTAGTACCTGAATAGTGTAAATTCGCGTAGTCGTTTGTCTTCTGTTTTTGTTTTGAACGGCCAGTGTCGGTTGGTCACAGTCGGTGTGCTCCCTGCCGCCGTTGGATAAGCAGCTGCAGCAGCAAGTCGTATACTCCTAGCGCACTCATTTGTTACATAGTTTAATTCTTAATTTCTTTGCGTGTTTTTGGTACTTGCATTGTTTAATTCATAAATTTCGGGCGTATTATAGTATTTGAGAGTTGTAGCACCGCGTTTTAGTACGTGAATAGTGTAAATTCGCGTAGCCTCCTTCCGCCGCCGAGCAGTGTTAGCAGTGCGCAAGTAGCAGTATTACTGCATTTGCTAGGCAATCTTGTATTTTAATAACCGTTTAAATTTTGTCGATTTGTTTGCGCTCTCTGTAGATTAGTTCAGACGTTCTTTGCACAACAGTTTTTGGCATGGATAGGGACTGCAACTGCTGTGTTCGGATGCAGGCCGAGTTGGCATCCCTTCGCTCCCAGCTTCAGGCAGTGTTGGCTTCGGTCACACAGCTTGAGGCTGTTGCCAATGGGCATCAATGTGGGGGTCCGGATAGGGGTTTGTCGGGGACGGCCAACTCGTCCCACGCAACCCCCGATCGGACTACGACTGTGGTTGCCCGGGATACTGCCCGCATTGAGGCTGATCCCTCACCTGTGGTAGAGTGGGAGGTCGTTTCAAGGTGTGGCAGGGGGCGAAAGACATTCCGGAGGGCTGAACGGAAGGCCTCTCCAGTTTGCCTGACGAACCGGTTTCAGGCTCTGTCTCAGGCTGATACTGATCTTCGGCCTGACATGGCTGCTTGTCCTGTTCCAGAGGTTGCCCTCAGTCTGCAAGATCAGGGCGGTCGCAGAGGGTGGGCTTACTGGTAGTTGGGAGCTCCAACGTCAGGCGCGTAATGGGGCCCCTTAGGGAAATGGCAGCAAGAGAGGGGAAGAAAACCAATGTGCACTCTGTGTGCATACCGGGGGGAGTCATTCCAGATGTGGAAAGGGGCCCTTCCGGATGCCATGAAGGGTACAGGATGCACCCATCTGCAGGTGGTCGCTCATGTCGGCACCAATGATGTGTGTCGCTATGGATCGGAGGAAATCCTCTCTGGCTTCCGGCGGCTGTCTGATTTGGTGAAGACTGCCAGTCTCGCTAGCGGGATGAAAGCAGAGCTCACCATCTGCAGCATCGTCGACAGGACTGACTGCGGACCTTTGGTACAGAGCCGAGTGGAGGGTCTGAATCAGAGGCTGAGACGGTTCTGCGACCGTGTGGGCTGCAGATTCCTCGACTTGCGCCATAGGGTGGTGGGGTTTCGGGTTCCGCTGGATAGGTCAGGAGTCCACTACACGCAACAAGCGGCTACACGAGTAGCAGGGGTTGTGTGGCGTGGACTGGGCGGTTTTTTAGGTTAGATGGCCTTGGGCAAGTACAGAAAGGGCAACAGCCTCAACGGGTGCGGGGCAAAGTCAGGACATGCGGGGACCAAGCAGCAATCGGTATTGTAATTGTCAACTGTCGAAGCTGCGTTGGTAAAGTACCAGAACTTCAAGCGCTGATAGAAAGCACCGAAGCTGAAATCGTTATAGGTACAGAAAGCTGGCTTAAGCCAGAGATAAATTCTGCCGAAATTTTTACAAAGGTACAGACGGTGTTTAGAAAGGATAGATTGCATGCAACCGGTGGTGGAGTGTTCGTCGCTGTTAGTAGTAGTTTATCCTGTAGTGAAGTAGAAGTGGATAGTTCCTGTGAATTATTATGGGTGGAGGTTACACTCAACAACCGAGCTAGGTTAATAATTGGCTCCTTTTACCGACCTCCCGACTCAGCAGAACAACTGAGAGAAAATTTGGAATACATTTCACATAAATTTTCTCAGCATGTTATAGTCTTAGGTGGAGATTTCAATTTACCAGATATAGACTGGGACACTCAGATGTTTAGGACGGGTGGTAGGGACAGAGCATCGAGTGACATTATACTGAGTGCACAATCCGAAAATTACCTCGAGAATTAAACAGAGAACCGACTCGTGGAGATAACATCTTGGACCTACTGATAACAAACAGACCCGAACTTTTCGACTCTTTAAGTGCAGAACAGGGAATCAGTGATCATAAGGCCGTTGCAGCATCCCTGAATATGGAAGTTAATAGGAATATAAAAAAAGGAAGGAAGGTTTATCTGTTTAGCAAGAGTAATAGAAGGCAGATTTCAGACTACCTAACAGATCAAAACGAAAATTTCTGTTCCGACACTGACAATGTTAAGTGATTATGGAAAAAGTTCAAGGCAATCGTAAAATGCGTTTTAGACAGGTACGTGCCGAGTAAAACTGTGAGGGACGGGAAAAACCCACCGTGGTACAACAACAAAGGAAACTACTGCGAAAGCAAAGAGAGCTTCACTCCAAGTTTAAACGCAGCCAAAACCTCTCAGACAAACAGAAGCTAAACGATGTGAAAGTTAGCGTAAGGAGGGCTATGCGTGAAGCGTTCTGTGAATTCGAAAGTAAAATTCTATGTACCGACTTGACAGAAAATCCTAGGAAGTTCTGGTCTTACGTTAAATCAGTAAGTGGCTCGAAACAGCATATCCAGACACTCCGGGATGATGATGGCATTGAAACAGAGGATGACACGCGTAAAGCTGAAATACTAAACATCTTTTTCCAAAGCAGTTTCACAGAGGAAGACCGCACTGCAGTTCCTTCTCTAAATCCTCGCACAAACGAAGAAATGGCTGACATCGAAATAAGTGTCCAAGGAATAGAAAAGCAACTGGAATCACTCAATAGAGGAAAGTCCACTGGACCTGACGGGATACCAATTCGATTCTACACAGAGTACGCGAAAGAACTTGCCCCCCTTCTAACAGCCGTGTACCGCAAGTCTCTAGAGGAACGGAGGGTTCCAAATGATTGGAAAAGAGCACAGGTAGTCCCAGTCTGCAAGAAGGGTCGTCGAGCAGATGCGCAAAACTATAGACCTATATCTCTGACGTCGATCTGTTGTGGAAATTAAGAACATGTTTTTTGCTCGAGTATCATGTCGTTTTTGGAAACCCAGAATCTACTATGTAGGAATCAACATGGATTCCGGAAACAGCGATCGTGTGAGACCCAACTCGCTTTATTTGTTCATGAGGCCCAGAAAGTACTAGATACAGGCTCCCAGGTAGATGCTATTTTTCTCGACTTCCGGAAGGCGTTCGATACAGCTCCGCACTGTTGCCTGATAAACAAAGTAAGAGCCTACGGAATATCAGACCAGCTGTGTGGCTGGATTGAAGAGTTTTTAGCAAACAGAACACAGCATGTTGTTATCAATGGAGAGACGTCTACAGACGTTAAAGTAACCTCTGGCGTGCCACAGGGGAGTGTTATGGGACCATTGCTTTTCACAATATATATAAATGACCTAGTAGATAGTGTCGTAAGTTCCACGCGGCTTTTCGCGGATGATGCTGTAGTATACAGAGAAGTTGCAGCATTAGAAAATTGTAGCGGAATGCAGGAAGATCTGCAGCGGATAGGCACTTGGTGCAGGGAGTGGCAACTGTCCCTTAACATAGACAAATGTAATGTATTGCGAATACATAGAAAGAAGGATCCTTTATTGTATGATTATATGATAGCGGAACAAACACTGGTAGCAGTTACTTCTGTAAAATATCTGGGAGTATGCGTGCGGAACGATTTGAAGTGGAATGATCATATAAAATTAATTGTTGGTAAGGCGGGTACCAGGTTGAGATTCATTGGGAGAGTGCTTAGAAAATGTAGTCCATCAACAAAGGAGGTGGCTTACAAAACACTCGTTCTACCTATACTTGAGTATTGCTCATCAGTGTGGGATCCGTACCAGATCGGTTTGACGGAGGAGATAGAGAAGATCCAAAGAAGAGCGGCGCGTTTCGTCACAGGGTTATTTGGTAACCGTGATAGCGTTACGGAGATGTTTAATAAACTCAAGTGGCAGACTCTGCAAGAGAGGCGCTCTGCATCGCGGTGTAGCTTGCTCGCCAGGTTTCGAGAGGGTGCGTTTCTGGATGAGGTATCGAATATATTGCTTCCCCCTACTTATACCTCCCGAGGAGATCACGAATGTAAAATTAGAGAGATTAGAGCGCGCACGGAGGCTTTCAGACAGTCGTTCTTCCCGCGAACCATACGCGACTGGAACAGGAAAGGGAGGTAATGACAGTGGCACGTAAAGTGCCCTCCGCCACACACCGTTGGGTGGCTTGCGGAGTATAAATGTAGATGTAGATGTAGATTTGGAATCCCTCTGGCCGCAAGAGCGCATGGAGCGTTACTGTCGCCGGTTGAGGGCAGGTCGGAGGAGAAGGTAGTTAAGGGCTGCGGCGATCTGGAGAAGAGGAGAGAGTGACACGGGTGGCAAAGAGGAGCGCAAGTGACGCGGCGTTTTGTTGTGGCCTAGCGTCTGCCGTGGCCCGTTGGCAAGAGTGGTTACTTTGCTCACTGGGGGTTTGGCGGAGCCGAGTGTTGGTCACAGGCGTGAACACTGCTCGTTAAAGGCTGCTTCGGCAGGACGCACGGTATGTGGCGTGTCCTCTGCTACTCAAATTGCGAGTAGTATGTGTCGATTGTGGTGCCGGGTTGGAGTCCGGTCTGACCTTTGCAAGTACAGGACGCGGTGGCGTCTGCTGGATGATACCCGTGGGTTTCCGACTACGAGTAACCTTTGTTACATCCTTCTCTCGGCGCTCTCTAAGCAAGCGATTGTCAATGGGCGCTCGATTTTGCGAGAAATCACGGTGAGCATCCGATTAGTGTGCACGTCACTTGGTGTGTGGCGGCTATTTTGACTCTGTATCCTGGCTGCCCGTTGTTATATACAGGGTGGTCCCGAATTCATGGTACAAACTTTAATGGTAGGTGCAGGACATTGTAACAAGGATATATTGTATAGGAATGTATAGTCCCAGGTGACGCGGTGAGGCGTAAACAGGGGAAATAACGGCCGAAAGGAAAACGAAAGATTTTATTGAAATCGTTGTTGACAAGTGTCATGTTTACAGTAAGTGTTCAAAATTGCGTCCACCATGAGCGATACATGCTTGACAGCGTCGGTGCAGCGATTGGCGTACACGTTCAAAGATGCCTGGTATTTCACGCACACCTGCAGCAGCTACAGATATGCGAGCAACGAGATCCTCATCTGAGTCAACTGGAGTCTCATAAACAAGACTCTTAAGATGTCCCCATAAAAAGTAATCGAGGCAAGAGAAATCAGGAGATCGGGGTGGCCAAGGGGCTGGTCCACCACGCCCAATCCATCTAGCACCAAACGTGGCATTCAGGTAATTCCGTACAGCAGTGCTGAAGTGTGCTGGCGCTCCATCGTGCTGAAACCACATGCGGTTACGAATGGCGAGCGGAACATCTTGCAGCAGTTCTGGTAACACTTCTTGCAGAAAAATAAGATAGCTTTCGCCACAGAGTCGCGTGGGTAGTAAGTATGGCCCAATCAAAAAGTCGTTCACAATACCAGCCCACACATTAATACCGAAACGTTGTTGATACGCATGTGGACGCGTTGCATGTGGATTATCTGTTGCCCACACATGGGAATTGTGCGCATTAAAGACACCCTCGCGTGAAAATGTCGCTTCATCTGTAAATAGCACATGACCTACGAAATCCGGCTGCAACGCACATTGCTGCAACAACCACTGGCAGAAGTTCACGCGAAGAGGATAATCTGCCGGATTCAATGCTTGTACTTTTTGAAAATGGAAGGGGTGTAAGCGATTTTCATTTAACGCTCTGCATACAGTCTGATGACTCACATGTACGTCACGCGCAACAGTTCTTGTGCTTGACTCGGGTCTATCAGCCACTATGTTCAAGATGCGTTCTTCCAGTCTTGGAGTGCGTACAGCTCTTAATCGACCAGCGTCATGTCTGTTGACGTCGAACGTACCTGTTTCACAAAGTTGACGATGTAACCGTTGAAAAATTCTATGATCCGGCATTCGTCGATTAGGATACTCCGCGCGATACATTCGTAACGCAGCTCTGGCGTTACCATTTGCACGGCCGTACACGTAATGCATGTCTGCTTTTTCTGCATACGTAAAGTCACCCATCGTCTACGGCAGCACAATTGTGAATGGCGCTTGTCCCTACTGCGATACATCATGTTCATCTACTGCCCTCTACCGGCAGTGACACCAACCGATCACTCCATTTCTCTTTCCCCTGTTTACGCCTCACCGCGTCACCTGCGACTATACATTCCTATACAATAAATCCTTGTTACAATGTCCTGTACCTACCATTAAAGTTTGTACCATGAATTCGGGACCACCCTGTATATAAATGTGTTATTTATGAATGTTTTGCCTGTTACTACTTGAGTTCAGTTCTGTCAACGTGTGTGGCCTTGAGGCTGTCACTATTCCAAACTGATTTTAGAATCTAAGGGTACAGAATGCAGATGTAATTCTTCTGATTTACCAATTGTACTTTATAGTCACTGAAAATTGTTGATTCTAGCTACCTTATTCCTGAGGCATGTCTATAGTTACCTGTTGGCTAGTATCACGAGCTCGGGCTGTTTACTAAATTGTTTGCATCTAAAAAAAAAAAAAAAAAAAAACTGAAGAAGAATTTCTGCATTTGTAGTATGTTTAACTTTTACTAAATAATTAACGTCTTGTCTCTGCGGCACAGGATAGGTGATTGTATCTTTTGTTAACTGTGATCTAGTTAAAGATGCCTGTGTGCCATGATTGACATTTTTAATGAAGGTTTCTAGTACTGTGGCAGCGGCAACCACCGTCCTATGACAGAAGAGAAGGAGAAATTATTGCCACTGGTGTAGCCTCTGCCGCTGCCTCTATCATCATAATTTGAACCACATTCGTCAGTCATTTTGGATACTTCGGCTCTGAGCACTATGGGACTTAACTACTGAGGCCATCAGTCCCCTAGAACTTAGAACTACTTAAACCTAACTAACCTAAGGACATCACACACATCCATGCCCGAGGCAGGATTCGAACCTGCGACCGTAGCGGTCACGCGGTTCCAAACTGACGCGCTTAGAACCGCACGGTCACACCGGCCGGCATTTTGGATACTTCGCAGGCAGTGGCGTTTTGATAGTTACTGGCAATAGCTGATGA
The DNA here is from genome assembly GCF_023864345.2 of Schistocerca serialis cubense. NCBI lineage: Eukaryota > Metazoa > Arthropoda > Insecta > Orthoptera > Acrididae > Schistocerca > Schistocerca serialis. The sequence continues at coordinate 497,705,401 of NC_064645.1, forward strand.
TTGATATTTGTGACATAATCAATTGATCACATGTTTTGCTGTTTGTAATGTAAATGTATTTTTTTTTTTTGCTTCACTAAAAGGAAGTGATTTTACACTGTTGCGTTTTGAGGTGTTTACTATCAGATGTGTCATTGAAATGTCTTTTCAATTAATGTTATTCTTGCATTTTTGGTTTTAAAAATAAATTCATTAGTGTTTTCATAACGTTAATAAGTTCATTATGGCTCTGCACCTTTCCACTCAACACCAGCTCCCTACCGCATTTCAGTATGTATATGTTATCAGTACTTATTAATTTATTAATACTTGTACTCCATATACAATTTCCGAAATTCTGGTTTTCGTCGCAATATACGTTTCGTTTGATTCAGTTAAAACTTTGTTAATGGCAGGGTTTCCTCACAAGATGTGACGCCTTCTTGCATGTTTCACCAGAATTTCCCTCTTCTCCCTGTTTCTCGGCATATTTTTATTACACTCTCTGTACGTACGGTATATACTCTAGGCGGAGCCCGTTTTTCGTGTTTTTTTCCAACAGAGTTCAGTAATTCCAAAACTCGCAAACTCCATTTGCCTAAATTTTTACAAGCTGGGCAAAAAGTTGATATGCTAAAGTTAAAAAGCTTTAAACGTCTTTATTAGACTTAAACTAATCAAAAGAGCAACCAAATTAAATTTAAAGGCTGGAATTATTCAGTCACAATGCTTAAAGACAAAGAAATAGAATTATCTCCGAAACGTTTGAAACAGGTTGATGTCAATCGGGACATTTGAAAGGGCAGGGTTTGGATTTAAGTAACTTCGGTAGGTACATTTTTCGGAATGAGTGATTTTTCTACTATTTTACTTAAATACTCATTACAAAAAATGCTTGTTTAAAAAAATGAGCAGAGAGTCAGCTTTAATGTTATTGGTTTTGTACTGCTCTATATCACCGTTGGAGTTAGAGAGTTATACAAGTAAGATTTTGACCGTTTTGGAACAAGACGGACCTAAAAACTTGTCAGTCTTGATTTTGTCCCTAGCGTTCTAAATGAATTTCGGCTGAAAAGTGGTATGTACAGAAACATGTAAATTACATGATGAATGCAGAGCAGATATCTATTTTTTTTAAAAAAAATAGTGCGTTTTGGGATTGTGCAACTCAGTGAGCTGTTCCACTGGTAGTTTACATAAACTCATCATAAAACCGAATCAGCGTAGACGAACACTGTGAATGATAAGCTGCCTGTGTGTCTGAATTACTGCGTGTTGAAGGACGGACGATACGTCGAGACCATAAAAAGGCGCTTGCAGGGAGACAGAAGCAGAAGAAAACATGCACAGAAAATGTAACTGCTGCATTATTTTTAAATCATTAATGATATAGTTTCAGGCATTGCAGAAGCATTGTTTATAACTGATTCGCTGTTAGTGCTACATAAATTATTGACGACTTGTTTGTCACGAGGTATTCAGCAACTGTTTTGAAATTTGGATTTATCCTTGATTTCAGCGTTTCAGTTGCAGATTTATTTTTATGATAACTAGTTTCGATCGGTTATTGATGGTCTTCAGTTCTACGTGGTTCTGTAAGCAACGTATCACGTCCATAGGGGACTACACACTACAACGTTGCACATAAGATTTTCCAACTGCGCCACGCTCTTGTATTCAGCGTAGTTGGAAAATTTTATGCGTGAGTTTATAACTTGTAGTTCCGTACTGATATGACGGACCACTTACGCAAGTACATAGAATTGAGGATAAACAAAACATGAAACTAGTCGTCATAAAAGTAAATATGCGACTGAGACCGTGAAGTAAAGGATAAATGGTCGGAGACGAACTCTAGCAACCATCCCCACTTGAAGATTCCGAGAAACGTAAATGCATAATTTAGAGGACACCAAGAAATTGGGCGGTCAGAGACAACAGAGGAGAGCATGTGGTCGCTTTATCTAGACGAGATCGGACGCAGCGGAGACCCGTGTTGCGCTCTTGGTCCAGTGACACAGCAGTGGCTCTTGGAGGACCGCTTCTGGGAAGTAGGCGCTGCTCATCTGATGGCTGGGCTCAACACCTGCTCCCGTGCCGCGGAGCGCATTCGCAGGCTGAAAGCCTTCCAAGAAGTGTTCCGAAACAATGCTTCCTGGAATCCAGCTCTTGCAGAAGGCACAGCAGTCTACAATTACATCTATACTCTTATGCATACCACTGTCATTTCCCCCGTTTCCTGTTCCGGTTGCAAATGGTGCTCGAGATTGTTGGTGGGTCTCTGTTTTCACAAACGTGAACTTCTTGCGGGACATACGTGGGGGGAAGCGATATATTGGTTGACGTACGCTCCCGAAACTGCGACAGTAAACCACACCATCTGCCACTGGAGTTGGTTCAAATGGCTCTAAGCACTACGGGACTTAACATCTGAGGTCATCAGTCTCCTAGAATTAGAACTGCTTAAACCTAACTAACCTAAGGACATCACACACATCCATGCCCGAGGCAGGATTCGAACCTGCTACCGTAGCGGCAGCGCGGTTCCGGACTGACGCGCCTAGAACCGCTCGGCCACAGCGGCCGGCCACTGGAGTAGGCTGGGCATCTCCATGACGTTTTCGCGCTTACCAAGCGGACCTGTGACGAAACATCTACATCTAACATATATACCCCGCTAGCCACCAAACGGTGTGTGGTGGAGGACACAGTTTGCGCCAAAGTAATATCCCTCCCCCCCCCCCCCCCGCCCCTCCCTCCACACTGTTCCACTCGCGAATCGCGCTAGAGAAAAACGCCTCAGTACGAGCTCTAATTTCCCTTATCTTTGAATGGTGATCATTGCACGGTTTGAAAGTTGGTGGTGATAATACATGCTCTACATCCTCTGCGAAGATCGGATTTCGGGATTTAGTGAGCAGCCTTCCGTTTAGCGCGCCGTCTATCTGCAACTGTGTCCCACTTCAAACTTTCTATGAGATTTGTATCGCTCTCGCTATGGCTAAATGTACCAGTCACGAATCTTGCCGCTCTTCTTTGGATCTTCTCAGTCTCTTGAATCAGATCCAATTGGTAAGGGTCCCATACAGACCAACAATAAGCCCGGACGAACTAACGTATTGTAAGCAATTTCCTTTGTTGTAAGACTGCATCGCTTCAGGATTCTACCAATAAACCGCAATCTAGAGTTCGCCTTGCCCGCTACTTTTGTAATCTGATAATTCTATTTGAGATCATTTCGAATAGTCACGCTCAGATACTTGACGGATGTTACCGCTTCCAAAGACAGGGCATTTATTTTGTACTCGTTCATTAATGGAGATTTTCGCCTTGTTATAAACAGTAGGTTACACTTGCTAATATTGAGAGATAACTGCCAGTCGTTACACCACGCATTTATTTTCTGCAAATCCTGATTGATTTGTTCACAGCTTCCGTGTGATACTACTTTCCTGCAGGCTACAGCATCATCGGCAAACAGTCTAAAGCCGCTGTCAATACCATCAACGCGTTGCTCTTCTATATATCTTCTCTGTTTCCTCCGTCAATCACGTCTGCTTCGCACAGCCTGTAATCTGGACAGCAAATTTCTGTCGTGTTCAGGCAGGTGGCAATGCCCTGTCTTCTCCGCCTCTGTGATGTTATCTTTCGACAAGATAATGGAAGATGACACGTTCCCCGTGCTGTCCTGACATACGTCGATACAGATGGTGTTCTACTCTGTCTCTAGTCAACATGTCCTCAAAATCTCTCACCCACTGAAAACATTCGTCCATGGATTACCAAGAGTCCGACGAGCCACCACTCGCCAGTCACAACGACTGATGTAGGGCAGTATCTGTCATGCAAGCTCAGTTCGACTCGAAGCCCAGTTGGGTTACAGCCTTCGTACCAAATTTCGTATCATATGTACGCCCTAATTCCCTACAAATTTAGCCATGTAATTTTAGTACTAAGCCCTATACGGACAGTAAGCAAAATTTAATTCTATTCATTCATACCTGTGTTTCATCATTGCTGACTGCGCAACGGAACGCCACGGACATCCTACATCCTTTAGTATTACCTCTCACGTATCAGTTCCGTGGTGCTATTTTTCAACGGGACAATGCTTGTCCACACACAGCGCATGTCTCTAAGAACTGTTCGTGTGATATTGAGGTGCCCCTGTAGCCGCCAAGAAAGTACTCTGCAAATTTGTATGTCTCTGATGCGACTTACTTGATATTACCCTGACTGAACGGTTCCTTGTGCCTCAGTGGAAGTCATGTCACGTGACAACGTTGCCGGTGACAGTTGCTCTAGGCTGAAAGCAACCTAAGTGTGGCTGCAGCTAGCTTTGGGGGCATACTCCTTGGATGCACTGCCTGACAAAATAAAAGTGCAGTACCAAGAAAACATGGTCAGAAATTAATGTAACTTCGTACACGTACATAATGAACCGTGACGAAATGTCACGGTTGGTTCTCTGCGTTTCCTCCTTGTCTGTAGCGCGTTCCTTTTCAAATACCGGCTTCGCGCTCTGCTGTTTTCTTACCCTAGTCCGAGGGGGCTGTGGCATTGCTGCGGTCGGCTGCCTGCCGTGTTTGCGGGGGAGCTTCGGTCGGGAGGAGGAACTCTGATTTCGGACGTCTGGGAGTGTACAGGAGGCCACGCCGTTTTGTTGATGGTTTGGCGTGAGTCGTGTCAGGTGTGAGGCATCGTTAAAGCCGTGATGGCAATGTTACTGTCTTGGTCGCAGGTGGATCCAAGGGGATGAGGTCTGGTTGTCCATTGAAACTCCTATCCTACGGACGTCATCGGACTTAAAGTAAGACGTTTTGACCATTATTTGCGTCATTTGCGAGCAACTGGGGATTCCGGCGTCTGCAGTTCAAAATGGTTCAAATGGCTCTGAGCACTATGGGACTTAACATCTGAGGTCATCAGTCCCCTAGAACTTAGAACTACTTAAATCTAACTAACCTAAGGACATCACACACATCCATGCCCGAGGCAGGATTCGAACCTGCGACCGTATCAGTTGCGCGGTTCTGGACTGCAGCGCCTAGAACTGCGCGGCCACCGCGGTCGGCGCGTCTGCAGTAATTCGGCGAAGATTATTTGTTTCGTCACTGTGTAAAATGATTGAACAAGGAGCAGTTTATTTAATGCTCACCTTATGCTCGTGTTCTCCGTGTGCTGCTTGGGAGTGTAAACTTGACTCTCACCTTTGTCTGTTGATTTTAAGCGCATCGTCAAATACTGAATCCAAGCAGTGACTTTCAGTTAATTAGCTGGATCTTTCTTTCCTCGTCACGACGAGTGTTAAGTGGCAAAGTAGAATTGTAGACCTTAATTTGCTACCTCATTTGCGTGGCATCAATAACAGAGTCTAACCGCAGTGGTTAGCACACTGGACTCGCATTCGGGAGGACGACGATTCAATCCCGTCTCCAACCATCCTGATTTAGGTTTTCCGTGATTTCACTAAATCGTTTCAGGCAAATGCCGGGATGGTTCCTTTGAAAGGGCACGGCCGATTTCCTTCCCAATCCTTCCCTAACCCGAGCTTGGGCTCCGTCTCTAATGACCTCGTTGTCGACGGGACGTTAAACACTAACCACCACACAGAGCCTAACCTGTTAACTAATTAAGACTTGTAGTAAACAAAGGTATTTAAGTATGTTGTTATGAAAATATTATCTGAAATGTGTCAATGATTTACGTTGCGCTAGTTGATTCTGGGGTATGAACGGAAGTGTTGGCACGTCTGCCGTGTAAGGGAATCCCGCTAGTTTGTTTTGTAAACTTTAATTGAGCGAGAAACTAGTGTGCTTTAGTCTTGCTTTGGTTTAACGCCATATTAGGGCTCTGGAATTTGTACTGCAAGCTGCAATATCATCCTGTTGCTTCATGGTTGTTTTGTTCTCAAACTAGGTGTTTGCGCTTAACATGCTTTGGGCTGGTCGTTTCGCCCCTCAGCATTATACTTGGGTTTTAGCTGAGTGTTCAGTCTATTGACTGTCCATCGTACGCCACATCGGTAATGGTCAACCCGTCATCAGTTGATTTCAATGCTGCAGTTAGTTGTAAATTAGTTCAAAATGTTGAAATGTGTGTGAAATCTTATGGGACTTAACTGCTAAGGTCATCAGTCCCTAGGCTTACACACTACTTAACCTAAATTATCGTAAGGACAAATACACACACCCATGTCCGAGGGAGGACTCGAACCTCCGCCGGGACCAGCCGCATAGTCCATGACTGCAGCGCCTTTAGACCGCGCGGCTAATCCCGCGTGGCTGTAAATTAGTACTGGTTCCATTACCTTCTGACCAGAGTTCTTGCTCGACGCTTGTCTTTAAATACGCCGCTAACCTGGTTAGCGTATGTTGTGGCTAGCTTAAATTAATCACTGCTGAATAGCTCAACACAGAGTGTGTGTGTGTGTGTGTGTGTGTGTGTGTGTGTGTGTGTGTGTTGGGACTTATGGGCACTCAACGTCGAGGCCATCAGCGCCCTGACACACATTAAAGGGAACGAATGTGGACAGACCTAATAAAACTGAAACTCACACGCAAAGAAAGCAGGAAAAGAAGGAAAATGCTACATAAGAAAGTAGAACGTAAGGAAAGGGAAAACGTAGCAACAGTTTGTCGGCCGTCAGAAGCGGTGTATATTATTTACTCCTTTATTCTAGTCAATCTATAAGCATGCTATTCTTAATTTTGTTACTCTAGGTAGCCATTAAGTTGCCATTTTTTCAGTGTTTCGATGGAGTGCGGCTCCCTTGAGCACAGATTTGTCAATTTACAATTTAGTGTTTTTCCACCAGTTTTAATAGTGTTTATCTAAATGCTTTTTTTATTACTATGAGCTGTAATTAGTGTCATATTGTAAAGAAAGGAACTTATTGGAGGTTAACTGTCGCCGTAAGGTGTTGTGGACGGTGCACTTTCCGGTTATTCACCTTAACCCTGTGGTGCATGAATTTCACTGCAGTGGACAACTTTTAATGGTCAATTCTCTGGCATTTTCAATCAGTCATGAGGCTGAAAATGCATGCAGGACACAACACCAGCAGGGAGTACTCACTGCAGTGAACTGTGTGCATTTCCAGCCTCAGGACTGATTTAAAATGCCAAAGAAACGGCCATTAACGGCTGTCCACTGTAGTGGACGCTATGCGCCACAGGGTTAATGTTCTAGTCAATGTGTAAACTTGCTAATTATTTTCACTTTAAATGGAGTGTGTCTGCCTTGATATTATAAGTGACTGTTTCATAACCAGTTCTTTAACGCGCCTACGCGCATATTTATGTTTATGGGATAACTTAAATTGTGTTCGCATGTTGAACTTTAACTAAAGTGCAGAAAACTGAATCATGTGTTTATTATTGTTCTAGTGCTATTATCTGTCAAGTGTAACACGCGACATTTTCTTGGTCTATTATCAAGTGTTACAATAAATGCAAATTGCAGTGAAGTGATGCTCTATTTCAGTATTTCCCGTGATTTCCTATCTCCGCATATAATATTTGTTTGATATAAGTCTGATTAAACCTTTGTTGAAATATTGGAGGGAGGTGCGCGTGTCTCACATAACATCAGCGGGTCTACAAATTGCTAGCATTGTGATTCTCTATGACAGAACGGCCACAGCAGTGCATTGTTTAGTGTGTTACTGGCCCGCCAGTGTGTAAATGGGTCGTGAACAGTGCCGGATTTTGTGCGATCATTCCGAAGTGCACTGAGATGCCGCGTACTCTTTTGAGACAGCGCTATCAGGACCTGACAGACTTTGAAAGGGGCGTCATTGTTAATCTACATTCGGCCGGCTCGTCGAATCGTACAATATCCAGATTTATAGGGCTTAGCGTGTACCAGTGGGCCGATGATGGACTACTTGGGGTCGTGAAGGCAGGCATACTCGTCGTCAAGTTTCCGATTGGCCACGTTTGACCACCGCAAGGCAGGATCGCCGTACTGTGCACAAAGCACAACGTAACCTCTTCACATCTGCCACCCGAGAACAAGTAATGGAGTTTATGCAACATTCTGTGTCATCCCAGAGACTAGCAGCGGACGGATTGGGATTTACTGTCCCAGTCATAGGTTACTTTAACACTGATTGGTGCTGTGACCGGGATGGTATTTCTGATGATTGGCGGTTCTGGTCTACCCCGAAATATGGCACTGGCTTCGGGAGATGTCCATTTCTTCCAATGTTTTGAAGAGACACAGCGTTTGTCCTGGCGCCTTGGTGTGCAGACCCATTGGGTATGACTTCAGGTTGGGGCTGGTGATGGTTGACGAAACCGTGACTGCACAACGGAGCGTCATGAACATCCTATGTCCTCATGTATTACCTGTCACATGACAGTACTGTGGTGCAATTTTTCAACACAACAATGCTTGTTCATACATAACGCATGTCTCTAAGAACTGTTTGTGTGATATTCCGATACCTCTGTGGCCGGCAAGAACCCCAGATTTGTAACCAATAGAACTTGAGTGGGACTAGCCTGGACGCAAGCTCTGTCTCAGTGCCAGTGTCAGGAAATGAAGGACCAGCTACGACAGCTGTGTGCCAGCTTGCCCCAGTAGAGGTACAACAGGTTTACGACACCCTTCCAGGCTGAATCATCCAGGGCAGAGGGGGTGGCTTCATACTGCCAAGTTCTTTGTAGACTTTCTTTCGTATTACTATTTTTTTGAAGAAATTTGTAAAATGCCCACTTATTCTCCGACTTTCTTTCTACACTACTGGCCAGTAAAATTGATACAACACGAAGATGACGTGCTACAGACGCGAAATTTAACAGACAGGAAGAAGATGCTGAGACAACCAAGGAGCGCCTGTGATGGTGTACTCCATGACGAATCTGGGTGCACGAATGGCAAAACGTCATTTTTTCGGATAAATCGAGGTTCTGTTTACAGCATCATGATGGTCGCATCCGTCTTTGGCGACATCGCGGTGAACGCACATTGGAAGCGTGTATTCGTCATCTCCATACTGGCCTATCATCCGGCGTAATGGTATGGGATGCCATTGGTTACACGTCTCGGTCACCTCTTGTTCGCATTGACGGCACTTTGAACAGTAGACGTTACATTTCACATGTGTTAAAACCCGTGGCTCTACTCTTCATTCGATCCTGCGAAAGCCTACATTTCAGCAGAATAATGCACGACTGCATGTTGCAGGTCCTGTACGGGCCTTTCTGGATACAGAAAATGTTCGACTGCTGCCCTGGCCAGCGCATTCTCCAGATCTCTCGCCAACTGAAAACGTCTGGTCAATGGTGGCCTAGCAACTGGCTCGTCACAATACGCCAGTCACTACTCTTGATGAACTGTGGTATCGTGTTGAAGCTGCATGGGCGGCTGTACCTGTACATGTCGTTCAAGCTCTGTTTGACTCAATGCCCAGGCGTATCAAGGCCGTTATTACTGTCAGAGGTGGTTGTTCAAAAATGGTTCAAATGGCTCTGAGCACTATGGGACTTAACATCTGAGGCCATTAGTCCCCTAGAACTTAGAACTACTTAAACCTAACTAACCTAAGCACATCACACACATCCATGCCCGAGGCAGGATTCGAACCTGCGACCGCAGCTGTCACGCGGTTCCGGACTGATGCGCCTAGAACCGCACGGCCACCATGGCCGGCAGAAGTAGTTGTTCTGGGTACCGATTTCTCAGGATCTATGCACCCAAATTGCGTGAAAATGTAATCACATGTCAGTTCTAGTATAATATATTTGTCCAATGAATACCCGTTTATCATCTGCATTTCTTCTTGGTGTAGCAATTTTAATGGCCAGTAGTGTAGTTATACGCCTTTACTGTGTTTTTCATACGTTAATTTTTCGGCGATTCTGCGAGGAATCTCTTCATTCCTTACGTGTCCATCCAATTTTCAGCAACCCTCTACGACACATCTCTTCTTTGCTTACCATTTTCGAAACTGAGCTTGTTTCACGTCCCTGGAAACAGTGTCGTCGATGGGACATTGACTTACAACCTCTTCCTGAAAATCCAGTATGGTGATGATTACCATATCGGGAATTAAGAGTAGAGACCTGTACACAACCATTTGATGTTTCATTTTGTCACAGTCTTCTGTAGAAGAGGATGATGACAGAGAGTGGGAAAGAGAGAGGGAGAGAGAGAGAGAGAGAGAGAGAGAGAGAGAGCGAGTTTAAACATGAAAGCCACTATTCAAGAACAGCTCACTGAACAGCCAACGTGGTGGTTAATAAGTGAGCTAGACACCGATGACAGCCACTGGATATGGTGCCGACGGTAAGGGAGATTGCTTACGGAGGTAATCAGTCAGGAGGTACAGGGGACGCGCTCCCGAAGTAGTTGACAGCAGACCGGGCTGAGGTGACGGGACAGGTGTCCCGCGGCCGTGTGGAGGCTGGCAGACGGGTAATTACCGCCGACCAGGCGGATGCGAGGGAGGCGCTACGGACGCTGAATGGAGCGCCAGGCGTCCTTGACTCCTGAGGACGTGCGCGGAATGCCTAATGAATCGACACCCGCCGGGGATCCGGGCCAGAGCGCGTGGGAGAGAGCACCTGCCATCCAGCCTGCCGCTGCCCGCTGGCCTCTCTGACACACACACACACACACACACACACACACAGAGAGAGAGAGAGAGAGAGAGGCAGTGTGTGTGTGTGTGTGTGTGTGTGTGTGTGAGAGAGAGAGAGAGAGAGAGAGAGAGAGAGAGAGAGAGACAGAGAGAGAGAGAGTGGATATCTACATCTATACTTCACAAGCCACCATATGGTGTGTGTGGCGGAGAGCACTTTCTGTTGCACTGTCACTGTGTTTTCCTTGTCTCTTCGCTGTAGAGAGAATGTTTTTTTTTAAAAAAAGGAATCATCCAAAATGGACTAAAAAGATTCAACACTACCGCAGACCTGTAGATGATACAGTAATTTTATTTGAAGGTACAGAAAACGAAGTAGACATCTTCCTCTCACAATGGACCAGCCTACATAAAAATATCACGTTTCAAATCGAACATGAACAAGATAGTAAAATAAGTTTTCTTGATCATGAAATTACAAGAAATGGAACAATGCACAAATCAACATCTATCGAAAAACACACACACACACACGCGCGCGCGCGCGCGCGCGCGCGCACACACACACACTGTGTAACACGTAATAGCTATTTTCATTCAAAAGCAAACGAAGAAGCATATTTTCGAACTTGAGTAAAAAGACTGATGAAGCATCCAATGACTAAAGAAAAAATAACATCTGAATTACAGACACTAAGAAGAACAGCAAAAATAATCGTACAACCAAGGGCGATAAAATTTATGCCAGAAAACAGCACACAAATGAAAATAAAATAAAAAAAAAACAGAATTACATTAACAAGGACAAATTATAGCAAACCTGCAAAATTGACTGCGATGCAATATAGGGGAGACATTCCAGATAAAATCGGATTTGCACTCCAGAAAACCAACCTAAAAATAGGCTTCAGAGCAGAGAACACACTGTGGTCAAAAATTTGTTGCAACACAGAAAAATCCTGTACATTTGCCCATTCAGGTGTATAAGTTAAAAAGGCAATAACTGTGAGAAAATTTACATTAGACTAATTGGACGAAATTTCAAAACGAGATTTGAAAACAAATGTTAGTGTTGGGACAGCAACCAGCCACAAATTTACTATCAGTTCCTTTATTCAAAGGGTACCGTTACCGGTTTCGAATCGTTATGGTTCATCTTCAGACTGTTTACACGCTTTCCTTATAACGTGTAGTGCGTTTTTTACAGATTAATTGTCGTGAAATGTCGGTTTGGAGTGTTTGTTTTCATAACATTCGTCCAACAGATGTTGATACATTCCCACTGCATTCTTATTGTTGCGCACGTAAATTTTTCTCAATGAACTCTTTAGATTTGTCACTGAAAAGATTTCTACTACGCACCACATGTTTTGATACATACTGATACATAAATGGTTCAAATGGCTCTGAGCACTATGGGACTTAACTTCTGAGGTCATCAGTCCCCTAGAACTTAGAACTACTTAAACCTAACTAACCTAAGGACATCACACACATCCATGCCCCAGGCAGGATTCGAACCTGCGACCGCTGCTGTCGCGCGGTTCCAGACTGTAGCGCCTAGAACCGCTCGGCCACTCCGGCCGGCCTACTGATACATACAAAGAGCTTACAAAAATGTGAACCTACCAGGGGTTTATCAGTATTTAGTTTAATTTGACCTTTCTTTTCTCAGCATACATTGACTGGTAAAAGTTACCTGAATTTACTACAGTAATACGCCATTCCGTATATCGAAGAGATGTTTCGGGATGGAGAATGGTATATGCAGGTAGATGGAAGACCTCCGCACTACCAACGCGACGTAAGGGGCTATCTTGACGAACACCTACCAGACAGATGGATAAGACGAAGAGGCAGTACAGAATACCCTTCACGCTCACCGTATTTGGCCACTATGGTTTTTTTTTCTAAGGGAGCTTCTGAAGCACGACGTTTATAGCACAAAACCAGCTACAGTCAATGAGCTGAAAGCAGCCATTGAAAACGAATGGGCCAAAAACACCAACTGTAACGATTAAGAACGTGTTGGGCTGCGTCAGTCAGCGTTATCCCGTATGAAATCATGATACAAACGTAACGCGCCACGGCTATTGCGCCGTGCTAATCCTTACATCAAATGGGCATCTGCCAACTCATTTGTAAACATTGCACTGACTGCAAAACCACGTTCGTGATGAACACTAACCTGTTGATGCTACGTACTGTTGTGCATGATCCTAGTACTGTAAAGCAATGAGTCGCATGTCAACACAAGCATCGAAATCAACATTACCTTCCTTCAATTGGGCCAACTGGCGGTGAATCGAGGAAGTACAGTACATACTGACGAAACTAAAATGAGCCCCAACATGGAAATTAAGCGTTTCCGGACACATCTCCACATAACATCTTTTCTTTATTTGTGTGTGAGGAATGTTTCCTGAAAGTTTGGCCGTACCTTTTTGTAACACCCTGTATATATATAATGACATTTGAGCACTATTAAGGTAAATACATTGTTTGTTCTCTATCAAAATCTTCATTTGCTAACTATGTCTGTCAGTAGTTAGTGCCTTTAGTAGTTAGAATCTTTTATTTAGCAGGCAGTATTGGCGCACGCTGTATTGCAGTAGTTTGAGTAACGAAATTTTTGTAAGTGATTCATGAAAGATATAGGTTATTGTTGGTCAGGGCCATTCTTTTGTAGGGATTATTGAATATATATATATATATATATTTTTTGTGTGTCACTTTACTGTTGATCAGAATAAGTAAAGAGAGAAATGTCTGAGTACGTTCAGTTTTGCTCAGCGGTTTGAAAATCAAATAACGTAAGAGGTTTACCAGTGCTGGGAACCGCGGGACTGCTACGGTCGCAGGTTCGAATCCTGCCTCGGGCATGGATGTGTGTGATGTCCTTAGGTTAGTTAGGTTTAACTAGTTCTAAGTTCTAGGGGACTGATGACCACAGAAGTTAAGTCCCATAGTGCTCAGAGCCATTTGAACCATTTTACCAGTGCTGTCATTCTTTATTTTTCTAAGGGAATATTTCACAATGAAGCAGTTATTACATCGGAAAAGTCTCAAACAGCAGAGTAGCATGTTTCGCAAAACTTAGTTTATATTCCACCGTATTTTTGTATCGCATGATCCCTATTACGAATTTACGCTCCAGTGACGTAGATGTCGACGAGATAAAGCATTTTCTCTCGAGCGAAACCAAAGGTTTTTCATGCTGTAGTATAAAAATTTGAAGGCAAATGTGCAATTCATTTGAGAAGAAAATGAAACGATTCCGTTAAACTGGGATAGGTAGTGTATCAGTGAGAGAGAGAGAGAGAGAGAGAGACAGAGAGAGAGAGAGAGAGAGAGAGAGACAGAGAGAGACAGAGAGGCAGAAAGTAGGGCGAACGAGTAGAACGGAGCAGTAGTGATGAAGAATGGCAGAAAAGGATAGCGGGACGAATAATGAAAAAGACGTGGAGTAAAGACTAGGTGACAGCAGAGGAGTTGACGGAAGCAGCAGACAGCCTACACGGAAGCGACGCGAAGCGTGGCGCTGGCGCGGCGGGTCTTTGACCGGCAGCAACAAACGCACGTCGGATGCGGCCGTCTCCGCGGGCGCGCGTCTCTCACAGTTTACGCGCAACCTACAGCCGCCCTGGTCGCGTCACGTCACCTGTCATCGCCGCCAGTGCCACATTTCGTCGTCCCACCTGCCTCCTCCACCCTTTCTGCCAGCAAGTACCATCACGACACCAAGAAATAAACGCTTTGGATGCTTCTTAGTATTCTTCGTCATATGGTAAATTAGCGACTCGAATGTTCAAATGTGTGTGAATTGGCCGGCCGGAGTGGTCGAGCGGTTCTAGGCGCTCCAGTCTGGAACCGCGTGACCGCTACGGTCCTGCCTCGGGCATGCATGTGTGTGATGTCCTTAGGTTACTTAGGTTTAAGTAGTTATAAGTTCTAGGGGACTGATGACCTCAGAAATTAATTCCCATAGTGCTCAGAACCATTTAGCCATTTGTGTGTGAATTCCTAAGGGACCAAACTGCTGAGGTCATCGGTCTCTAGACGAACACACTACTTAAATTAACTTAAACTAACTCACGCTAAGCCCGCCCGGTTAGCCGAGCGCTCTAACGCACTGCTTTCCGGAGTGGGAAGAGCGCCTGGTCCCCGGCACGAATCCGTCAGGCGGTCTTGTGTCGAGGTCCGGTGAACCGGCCAGTCTGTGGATGGTTTTTAGGGGGTTTTCCATCTGCCTCGGCGAATGCGCGCTGGCTCCCCTTATTCCGCCTCAGCTACACTATGTCGGCGATTCAAATGGTTCAAATGGCTCTGAGCACTATGGGACTTAACATCTGTGGTCATCAGTCCCCTAGAACTTAGAACTACTGAAACATAACTAACCTAAGGACATCACACACATCCATGCCCGGGGCAGGATTCGAACCTGCGACCGTAGCAGTCTGTCGGCGATTGCTGCGCAAACAAGTTCTCCATGTACGCGTACACCACCATTACTCTACCACGCAAATAGTCGAGTGACTGGTATGAGACGTTCCCTGGGGGGGTCCACCGGGGGCCGAACCGCACAATAACCCTGGGTTCGGTGTGGGGCGGCGGAGGGGTGAAGTGGACTGCAGCAGTCGTCGTGAGGTTATGGACCACTGCGGCTGCGGCGTGGTCGGAGCCTCTCCGTCGTTTCTAGGTCCCCAGTTAACATACAACTTACGCTAAGAACAACACACACACCCATGCCAGAGGGAGGACTCGATACTCACGGCCACTCAGCGCGGCTTAGCGACTTGCCCCGGCTTCGCTATTGCAACACTAAGCATGTACGCCGGCCGGCGTGACCGAGCGGTTCTAGACGCTTCAGTCTGGAACCGCGCGACCGCTACGGTTGCAGGTTCGAATCCTGCCTCGGGAATGGATGTGTGTACTGTTCTTAGGTTAGTTAGGTTTAAGTAGTTCTAAGTTCTAGGCGTGAGGTCAGTCGCTTGACGGCGCGTTTCGGCGCGGGCCCGCCCGTTGCCGGCGCGCCGTAAGGCACGGAGGCTCGCACTGGGGCGTATCGCTTTCCAGTCGGGCGTGCCGCGGCAGTCCTCACTCGGGGAAGTGAAGCGTCTCTTACAGCCTCTCCTTCCCAAGTGGCTCTTTCCGCCTTCCCGTGGTGCCAGACGTCAAGCTCGGCATTCTGCCTTGCGTCAAAAGGGAGAGCTGCGACCCAACCCGATGCGAAAGCGAAGGGTGCGTGGCACAGGGGGAGCTGTGTCAAGGGACCGAACACCAGTCCCTTTCTGTTCGCAGGGCACAGACCAGCAGGTGCTCTGCATGCCGGCGACCTCGTTTGTCGGCGTGGGATCGCGGCGCGAGTCGGCAAGGGTGCTTCGCCGCGCCCCTGGGTAACCGGGGCGTGTTCTGCCAAACCCAGGAGGTGGTGACATCGCCTGGGCTAGGTTAGATGGGCCCAGACCGCCGAACGACTGGGGGGACCGACCCACCACCTGAGTAGGAGTGGGTCCTCGGCCTTCAGGTGGAAACTTGGGCTAGTAGGCGGCGAAGGGCGAGGGGTGCATCCGCCTCTCCGGAGTGCGGGGTGCACTTGCCGAGGAGCGTCGAGTGAAATCGTCGACGATGAGGCCTTCGACGGGGACCAGTGCGCTGGCAACGGCGCGCTGAACCCTGCAGCTCAGGAGTGCCCTTGACCTAGGGGCGAGGTCGGTGGGCGAGCTGCAACAGTCCCCCCCCATGCCAGAGGAGCCGGTCCGGGGTAAGAGACGGGCTCCCAACTTTCTTTCACTCGTCAGCATCATGGCAGATCAAGAGACGAGTGACTCGAGTGCGCTTTCGAGGGCGAGTATGTCCGCTGTCCCTACCTCACAGGAGGAAGTGGGACACGAAGATGAAAACGTTTATGAAAGACACTGTCGCATCAGTCAAATTCTTGACTCAAGTGTCAAAAACGGAAAGATTAGTCAGGCCGCGGTCCTGGCAATAAAGAATGAGCTTGCTGCCTGGGCCATAGCACATGCAAAGCTAGAAGGGCGGCTTGAAGAATTGGAGAAAGAGAATACCAGACTTCGACAACAACCGACTAAGACATGGGCTGGAGTGGTGGCGCAAACCGCCACGAAGGCCCAAACAACCAAGGAAACGATTGCCAAGGTTTCGAAGAAACCAGACACGGCAGTCTTTCTAAGACCACTATCTGGACAGACCATTAAAAAAGTACAAGAAATTTTCACAACAACCATTGACCCGGCAAGAGATAAAATTAAAGTGAACAAAGTGAAAGCTACTAAGAATGTGGTAATCGTGGATCTTGCCACAGAAGAAGATAGAGACAAGATACTAAATAATAGTAAACTAAAGGAGGCAGTCAAATGTGAACCACTAAAAAAGAGAAATCCATTAGTTATCCTCTATGATGTACCTGTAGCCTTGACCGAAAGTGACATGTATGAAACCCTTTATAACCAGAATTTTGATGACTGTGAGTGGGAAACGTTCAAAAATGAATTCAAGCTGCGTTTTAAAACCGGGCCTCGGGAACGAGATGTTGTCCATCACGTCGCCGAGGTTTCTGGTAAGATGTGGCGCAAATTAACCGCTATGGGCAAAGTATATATAGGGTTTCACGCAATTAATGTCAGAGACTACTTAGTAGTCCCCCGATGCCACAATTGTGGCGATCTGGACCATGTCCATAAGCACTGCGAAAGAAAGCCGGCCTGCTCCAGGTGTGGGGCAGAAGACCACACAAGGAAAAACTGCAACAAAAATGTAACCTGCATCCCTTGCACAAAAAGAGGAAGAAAACCGTGCAACACCACCGGAAGGAACTGCCCAACGTACAGGATGTTGGAACAAAGACTAATTTCGCGAATTGACTATGGCTGAGGCCATAACTGAACTCAGGAAGCCTAAAAGGAAATCCCCAAGCAAGAGGTTGAGGGACGCTCTGAGAGCAAGCAAATTCAAACAATTTCTACAAAAAGTCATGCAACCAAGATCTATGGTAATAATAATGAAAGATGTATGTGTACAAACAGATCCGTGCGAAGAAGAAGCTCCCTCTCCTCCCTGCTGGGGACCTGGGTCGAACCAAGAACCTTCTCGGCCACGAAGGCATCCTGTACCTGGGAGTTCACTTCCACTTAGTAAAGAATCAGAAAATACCGCACAAGTCCAGTTTGATGAAGTGACTAGCACAAACTCATCCCCTGTATCACCAACTCAGAGAGGAATGGGAATAGACCCCCAACGAATATACCCCAACCTGGAGCATGCACTGCAACTCTCCAGATTGGAGGAGCCGGCAATCCTCACCACGGCACTAAGACATGTGGTACGTGTCGGCCATGAATATGGCAGAGATGTCACCTTCCCAGTAATGGAGGCTGTGGATAGAATCCAGCTCAAGACAATGAATCTCCCCACCGACTTCGGAGCCCTGCGAGATCTAGTTAAAAAGGTATTTGAAAGAAGTAATGAGAATTTCAACATAGAAGAACTATATCACCAAGCAGTAATAACCAATGGTAGAGTAGCTCACGACTGGTCCAAAAACTGGCCAGAATCACATATTCATACCTACTTCCCACGTGAACCAAATAAACGTGGGTCAGATAAACGCACACAACAGTAAACTAGTCTTGCAGGAACTTCGGAGGGTGGTGGAAGAGAAGAGTCTAGACGTGCTCTGTCTACAGGAACCGTACTCTCAAGCGGGACGAATCCCATACATGGCTGCCAATTGGCAAATGATATACACTGGAGTAGAACCAAAAGCCGCAATAATAATCACTAACAAATCATTCAGAACCACGGTCCTCGCGCAGTTCTCGAGCGAACACTGCAATGTCGTGGAACTCCAAACATCGACAGGAGTGATCTACATCTCAAACATTTACTTCCAATATGGGCGAGAAATAGATGAGTTTTTGGAGATACTCACACAGGTTACCACGGCACTGCGGGGACGCAGGATGATAGTGACGGCAGACATAAATGCAAAGTCCCCCCTTTGGTTCAGTGGCACTCACGATGATCGAGGGCTAAAGGCCGAAGAGACGATAATGGCATTGCAACTGGTGGTTGCAAACCAACAAGGGAACCCCCCCACCTATACAGGCGGCGGGGGAGATGGCACAAATATAGATGTGACGTTGGTAACACCAAATCTCATCACAAAAGTCAACAACTGGAAAGTGTGGGACAGAGCAACCACCAGTGACCATAACTTAATTTCTTTCAACATTGGGGAAAGGGAGTGCCACAGGGACATGGGGTGGGAGCTGCAGTTCAATTATAACAAAGCCAACTGGGACCGTCTCGCGGAGGAGTGCGACATCCCGACATTGCTGGAGGGTGATGAAAACGTAGATGAATACGCCGAAGAGCTGGTACAGGCTATCACCAGGGCGGTGCGAGCCGCGGTACCAACCAGGAGGAGAGCCGTCGCGGCCACCCCCACACCATGGTCGGCTGAATTAGAACAGATGCGCCAGGCTGTAAGGAGGGCGAGGAGGTATTACCAGCGGAGTGTCGTCTGGAGAGAGAAACAAAGATGGCTACAGATCTACAGAGAGAGCAAGGATCAATTCCAACAGGAGCTCAGGGCTGTCAGACTCAGAAGTTGGGAAAGTTACGTAAAAAGCCAATTGGCTACGGACCCTTGGGGAGTCCCATACAAGTTAGTAAGAGAGAAAATAAGATCACCTATGGTGCTTTCCACAGTCAGGGACGGGGACCGGATGACGGGCACGTGGCAGGAAACTGCCGAGGCCCTCCTCCGGGTCCTGTTGCCTGACGACGTGGAAGATAATGAGACAGATGAACAGAAAGGAATAAGAAGAGAAGACCAAAGGGACTACAACAATAACACAAGAACTTACCCCTTCTCTGAAGAGGAAGTCGCTGCCCAAATAAAGGCCCTTAAAAAGGGTAAAGCTCCTGGCCCGGACGGCATTACTGCGGAGGTGGTGCAATTCCTTGCCCCCCAGCTCGTAGCTCCTCTCACTAAGTTGTACAACGAGTGCTTACAACTCGGGAAATTCCCAGCAATTTGGAAAAAAGCAAATGTAATAATAATTAAAAAGAGTCCAGACAAAGATCCTACAGAAATCAAGTCTTATAGACCTATCTGCCTGCTAGATGTACTGGGCAAACGTTTTGAGAGGTTACTAGCACACAGACTGACAGCACACCGCATGCTGTGTGGGATGAGCGACAGACAATTCGGTTTTCGGTCTGGGTGCTCTGCGTCTGACGCAATCGCCCTGGCTGCCGAGGTCTGTGGCTCTGCCCTGCACAAGTATGTTGTCGGCATCATGGTAGACATCAGTGGCGCCTTCGACAACCTGTGGTGGCCCTCACTCTTTTCCCGCCTGCGGGAAAGGAACTGTCCAGGGCTACTATACGGCTGTCTGAGGAGCTATTGTGTAGACAGGGAGGTCTCGCTATCGGCCCCTAGCGGCATGGTCAGGAAGATTGTGACCAAAGGATGTCCTCAGGGCTCTGTCCTTGGACCTCTCTTTTGGGACATAAATATGGAGCCTCTACTTGAGGATCTAAAGAACTGTGACGATGTGCTAGAGGTCATAGCATACGCGGACGACCTCCTCTTGCTGGTCGGCGGCCGTAGCCGTGAGGATCTAGAACCGAAAGTGGAGAGAGCTGTAACTGTGCTTACATCGTGGTGCCAAAGAAGTAAAATGACTATTGCGCCCAATAAATCAACATACTTGCTTCTCAAAGGCCAATTGGTCAGAAATCCCACAGTTAGAATCAACGGCATGCCAGTTCTTCGGCGCCGTGAGGCCCGATATCTGGGTGTAATCATCGATGAGAGGTGGAACTTTGCATCACATATTGACACCGTATCCCAAAAGTCACTGGTCTTACTAAATAACCTCATTGGAATAGGTCACAAGCGATTCCACCTGCCACCAAATCTAATAAAACTATATCACAATAGTATTCTGAGCTCTATAGTAGGATACGGATCAGGAGTCTGGGCACACAGACTCACGAGGGTCATGCCTGCCATGGCCGTAAGAAGAGTGCAGCGGAACATGCTTCTACGTTCAGCAGGGGCTTACAGAACTACACCAGGAGGAGCGCTATTAGTACTAATGGGGATTTGCCCATTAGACATAAAAATCAGGGAGCAAGCCGCCTGGTACTGGGTGAAGAAGGAAAACAGGGATAAAATCAGGGAAATACTTGGGGTCTACGCGGGGGACAGATATGCTATCAAAAAGAGGGGAATTGAACTTTGGCAGAATCAATGGAGTAGTGAGGAAACGGGACGCAGAACTTATGAACTGCTACCAGACATCGAGGAAAGGCTAAAATTTACATTTTTCACACCCACAAGAGGAATGCTGCACTTTCTTACTGGACATGGACCATACCCGACATATCTATGTCGGTTTGGGAAACAGGCTACACCAGCGTGCGACTGTGGTGCTGTGCAAGGTACCCCAGAACATGTGGTGTATGAGTGCCACCTCTTCGATGATGTGGCCCATGATCTACGACAACAGCTACCAAACAAGGACACGTACCACATATTAAGAAGCGAAAGCACTTTCAACATCTTAAATACTCTCACTGATGTGATATCAAAGAAAGTAATTAAGAACTTTCTTAGGGACAACCACCAGTGAAGGACTAACATTTCCACCGAATCAGACTCGTACACCCTTCCTGTACCGCCAAGTGGGGACCTGGCCAGCCGTCATACGGCTGGAATCCGCCTTACCATGGACTAGGAGGGAGGGGGGTACAAAACACCGGATTTGACCGCACACCAATTGTGACATGTAGTTAGGTTAGATTAGAGTAGAAGATAGAATAATACTAGAGTAGACTGCAGCGACACCAACTTACGGCCAGCCCAGTGCCAGGGGCACGCCCGCTGGGATTAGCTCAGTGGGCCGTGGCGAACACCAGTAGGTTTATAGTAGCACTGGCACACCTGTAACGCTGCAGGTAGAATGTAGACTTAGATTAAGAAGCTTAGTATCCCATAGCGGTTAGACTAGAATAAAACAATAGAAGTACCTGTAGTGTAGAAAAAGCTGCATTAATTGTATCATTTGTAAGACCCACTAATGTAGTTAGGTAGTGGGTTATATGAATAATGTAATATGATGTTATGAATAAAGAATTTTTTTTTTTTTTTTTAAAAAAAAAAAAAGTTCTAGGGGACTGATGACCTCAGATGTTTGAGTCCCATAGTGCTCAGAGCCATTTGAACATGTACGCCGGCCGGAGTGGCCGTGCGGTTCTAGGCGCTGCAGTCTGGGACCGCGCGACCGCTACGGTCGCAGGTTCGAATCCTGCCTCGGGCATGGGTGTGTGTTCTGTCCTTAGGTTAGTTAGGTTTAAGTAGTTCTAAGTTCTAGGCGACTGATGACCTCAGAAGTTAAGTCGCATAGTGCTCAGAGCGATTTGAACCATTTGAACCATGTACGGTGAAATGATTTGTTCATAATATGAATTAATGTACACAAAACTTCGTCGAGATACAGTCTATCTATTAGCGAAATCGTACCAAAATGCTTACAGGAGTTCCTGAGATCACCTTTCACATGCAGACGAAAACAAACAATGACGGTTTTTGATTTATAATATGTATAGATCCTGGTCACCCTTCGCTGCCATCTGGAGTTTCGGCGGTTGTTACTTTACTGTTTTACCCGCCAGACACCGACTCCTGTCCGTCTGACCTGCTTGGAGGTCCCACTCCAGACTCCTATTAAAGGTGAAACAGCAGTACTATAAACTATACACAATCCTTCGTTAATCAGTCTTTCTAATAGAGAAACCTGTATCAAATTTTATACAGTAATACAATACAGTTTTTGCCCTCTATGCACGTAGTACCACACAAACGAAATTCTGAAACGTTACGCCTGTGTCAACTCTTATATATGGTTCTCAATCGTGAACAGTAAATAAAAATAAATAAATAAAGAAAAATAAGAAATCGCGTGTACAGACAGCAGAGATGAAGCTCATGAAAGATGTGAGACGTTGTAATAAAATGGATAAAATAAGAAATGAGACACTAACATCAGATTTAGAGACATTTTCAGTTAATGACGAGATAGAACAGCAGAGAATGAAATGGAAGGATCATGACAGAAAATAGATCGCAAAAAAGATAATTAATTATCAGCCGACTGGACAGAGAGAACTAGTTAGACCTCGTAAGAGATGGAGGGATGGATGACAGACAGTACAGGTGACTACAACTCCTAATCCTTGAAAGGAGATGAAGTTGATGAATTGTCGCATCTTTCCTGGCTACCACAGTCACCAGATCTCAATGTTATTGAGCCTTTGTGGTCTACTTATGAGAGAAGGGTCCGTGATCCTTATCCATCTTGACAATCGTAACCTGAACATGCACAATTTTGCAGGAGATACGACATAACATTTCCTTGAAAACCAAACAGGACCTATGTTCATCCATCAGAGATGACTGAAGCTGTTTTATGTGTCAACGGTTTTCTTGCATCATATTAAGGATGTTAATGTGTTGTGTTTTTTTGTTTTTCCATACTTTAGGCCACCACGAATATTTCATTGCTGCGATAATGGAGCACCTCGAAATGCTACGCATTGCGTCACATCGAAGTATAGTCAGAAATGTAGTGATACTTCAGTACAGTTCAGGCCTTGACATTTTCGTTTATAATGTCTTCATTAATAATAACACTGAGCCGTTCCACATCATTTCCATAAAATACTCATTCAAATGATCTGTGGAACATGCAACTAATACCTAACTATGTAGATCCTGAAATAAACGACGAAAAAATTTTTATTATGTACTTATTTCTGTCGTTATGTCACTATGTACTTATTTATGTCATTTTATTGATTCACAAAGAATCGACCTTGGTTACAGATCTCTTAATTAATTACCACGTCCCGTATTTAGAAAGCTAATATCGGTGTTTCATTATCTATCAAATCGCCCGATAGATGTTAGACTAGCCAGTGAATAAGAGAAGAATTTTTAGAGTTTCTGCCGAGAGGTTGTCACAACGAAGCAGTAATTACACTGAAGAGCCAAAGAAACTTGTAACACCTGTCTAATAGCACGCAGAAGTGCCGTAACACGACGTGGTAGGGACTTGACTAATGTTTGAAGTAGTGCTGGAGGGAATTGATACCATAAATCTTGCAGGGCTGTCCATAAATCCGCATGAGTACGACGGTGATCTCTTCTGAACAGCACGTTGCAAGGCATCCTAGATATGCTCAATAATGTTCACGTCTGGTGCGTCTGGTGGCCATCGGACGTGTTTAAACTCAGACGAACGTTCTTGGAGCCACTCTACAGCAAATCTGGACGTGTGGCATGTGGCATGATCCTGCTGGAATTGCCCAAGTCCATCGGAACGCACAATAGACATGAAGGATGCAGGTTATCAGACAGGATGCTTACGTACGTGTCAACTGTCAGTCGTATCTAGATGTATCAAGGATACCATATCACTCCAATTGCACACGCCCCGCACCATTATGGAGCCTCCATCAGCTTGAACAGTCCCCTGCTGACATGCAGGGTCTATGTATTCATCAGCTTGTCCCCATGCCCATACACGTCCATTCGCTCGATGAAACGAGACTCGTCCGACCAGGCAACATGTTTCCAGTCGTCAACGGTCCGATGTCGGTGTTGACGGGTCCAGGCGAGGCATAAAGCTTTGTGTCGTGCAGTCATCAAGGGTTCACGAGTGAGCCTTCGCTGTCCACATCGATGGCGTTTCGTTGAGTGGTTCGCACGCTGACAGTTCTTGTTGGCGCAGCATTGAAATCTGCAGCAATTTGCGGAAGCGTTGCACTTCTGTCACGTTGAACGATTCTCTTCAGTCGTCGTTGGTCCCTTTCTCGCAGGATCTTTTTCCGGCCGCAGCGATGTCGGAGATTTGATGTTTTACCGGATTCCTGATATTTACGGTACATTCGTGAAATGGTCGTACGGGAAAATCCCCACTTCATCGCTAGCTCGGAGATCCTGTGCCCCATCGCTCGTGAGCCGACTATAACAACACTTTCAAACTTACTTAAATCTTGATAACCTGCCATTGTAGCAACAGTAACCGATCTAACAACTGCGCCAGACACTTGTTGTCTTATATAGGTGTTGCCGACCGCAGCGCCATGTTCTGCCTGTTTACATATCTCTGTATTCGAAGACGCATGCATATACAGGGTGATCAAAAAGTCAGTATAGATTTGAATACTTAATAATCCACGGAATAACGTAGATAGAGAGGTAAAAATTGACAAACATGCTTGGAATGACATGGGGTTTTATTAGAACAAAAAAAAAAAAAAAAACAAAAAAAAAAACAACAAAGTTCACGAAATGTCCGACAGATGGCGCTGGACAGCAAAATTGCTACCGTGACGGGTGAGAGGTACGCCGATATGTTACAGAATCGCATCATATCAAGCCTGGCTGATAAACACCTGCTGGAACGTACGATGTTTATGCGGGATGGCGCTCCACCCCATATTGCTAGATGCATGAAATATCTCTTACGCGCGTCGTTTGGTGATGATCGTGTGCTCAGCCGCCACTTCCGTCATGCTTGGCCTCCCAGGTCCCCAGATCTCAGTCCGTGCAATTATTGGCTTTGGGGTTACCTGAAGCCGAAAGTGTATCGTGATCGTCCGACATCTCTAGGGATGCTGAAAGACAGCATCTGATGCCAATGCCTCACCATAACTCCGGACATGCTTTACAGTGCTGTTCACAACATTATTCCTCAACTACAGCTATTGGTGACGAATGATAGTGGACATATTGAGCATTTCCTGTAAAGAACATCATCTTTGCTTTGTCTTACTTTGTTACGCTAATTATTGCTATTCTGATCAGATGAAGCGCCATCTGTTGGACATTTTTTGAATGTTTGTATATTTTTGGTTCTAATAAAACCCCATGTCACTACAAGCATGTGTGTCAATTTGTAGCTCTCTATCTACATTATTCCGTGCTTTACGGAGTTTTCAAATTTATACTGACTTTTTGATCACCCGATACTAGTTTCTTTGGAGCTTCAATGTATAACGTCAAGGAAAAAACTAATCACAGCTAACAAAATAAAGTTTTTCTTTTACTGAGAAATAACATACTGACTCGAGGCATCTGTTTGGTTTGCAGTCTCCTGACGGCATCGCACCTACCGCGTGGCAATAGCAAAGCCATCAATGACATATGGTGGTGGTGGTGAGTTCCTATGGGAACAAACTGTTGAGGTCATTGGTCCCTAGGCTAAAAAACTTCTTAATCTAACTTAAAGTAACTTACGCTAAGGCCAACAGACACACACCCAAGCCTGATGGAAGACTCGAACCTCCGACAGGGGCAGCCCCGCGAACCGTGGCAAGAGGCGTCAGACCGCGCGGCTACCCCGCGCGTCAGTGACGTGTGGAAGTGAGACTTGGACAGTCAAGAAAGAGTTGGCTACATCCATCCGAAAAATACTTCGCAAGGAGAGTTGAAGATGTAAGAACACCTGAACGACAGAGAAATAAAAACATCACAAGCAGTTCCACTCAATTACAGTTAATAGTCAGCAATAACGAACTACAGAGAACAGTGGTTGGCAAAGGTGAGTCGGGTGAAAAATGATACATTACCGTTATGCTTACTAAGCTCCAGCTATTACCTGTTTGCTCCGGCTATTAATTGTAAACTTCTCATCTGCCTGCCTGTGGTTTTTTATTTTGTGTTACTCTTCTATCTGAACTCACGTCTAAGGAAGTGTCACCGCAACAAATATCGGCTGCCACTCCACATGGATTACAGTGAATGTGAAGCTGTCATTTCGAAACTGGTGACTGTACATGTGAACAGTGTCTAGACTCATCTGACTGGTTTGGTTTTGATAAATCGAATCCTTTTCCTACGACTACGTAGAAAGGCAAAACGAAACAGTCGTTGGACAGTCGATGTTAACAAGCGAGGAAGTTCTTCCAGATGATGAGCTAGCTTGTTGCTTGGAGTTTAAATGCGCACAGAGGCGGCGGCATTACGCGGCAGATGGTGAGCGCGGTGCAAGGCGGGGGCCACGCCCTCTGTCCCAGCAGCTTGTGGGCGGGCTGAGCGCGCAGGCACGCCTATGCACACGGGTCAACGGCCTCTCCCAGCATGGTCCCCGGCAGTTTCGCAACGGCGGAACTACCTGCCCGCTGCTGCCCTTTCTCTAGACGCATCGCGCTCTCCTGGTGTTTACTGCTCCGTCACGTCATTTAGATTATCCAGCCTCAGGAGAGAACGGTGACTGTAAAATGTAGACTTTCACGGTCGGAAATGTCACACTCAGTAAAATATTCCGGGCTATTACTCCATGTCCTACGAACTTCTTGTTGAGACCCAACATTTCGTCCTCGTCTACGGAGGACATCTTCAAGAGGTAGTTGTAGGTCTCCCTCACTAGCTCGCAACCAAGGGTGTGCATCGGAGCTTCGGAAAATCTAAAATCTACGATCTCTTTGAAGATGGGTTCCACAGGCTGGGACGGAACGTTGGGTTTCAACGAGAAGTTCATCGGACCACGGCATAATAGCCCGGAATATTTTAATGAGTGTAAAAGTTACACGCATCAGCTCACTCCAGTGTTCATTTTAGTCGCTATTGTCACGCAAAGCAGCTTGGTGATCGCTTGGTGGAAAATGTCGCAGAAAATTGGATAACGTGGTGGGGAACCTCACTTTGTCCACCTTTATCATTCAGTCTGGTACTGCAAAAAGTGATCAGGAGCCACGAAAAAGAAATAGAAGGAATAACTCGATGAAAAAAATGGAATGATTGACCTTCACAGACGACCTAACAATTCTCTTCGGCAACGAAAAAAGAAGTGATTCACCTTCTAGAAAAATTTCATGAAAATGTGCCCGAAATTAGACTCCAAATATCTTACTTGAGTAAAATCTCTGTAGATGGAAGTAACAGCTTGGTACCTTGACGGCCGCCGCATAATTCGGCAAAATGTTTCGTACATAAATTCAAATGTCTTTGTTGTGGTCATCAATCCGCCGAAAACTGGTTTGCTACAGCTACACGCTAGTCCATCCTGTGCAAGTCTCTTCATCTCTGCGTAACTTCTGTAGCCTACATCCATTTTAACCTGAATACTGTAGTCAAACCAAGTATTTCTCTATAAGTATTCTCCGCAGACTTCTCTCCATAACCAAATTGATGAGTCCTCGACGTCTCAGATCCCTCATTTTAGACAAGTTAGGCCAAAAATTTCTATTCTTCCCAATTAGATTCACTTACTTAATTTTCGAAATTCTCCTGTAACATCATGTTTCAAAGGTTTGTTTTCTCTTCTTGTGTGAATTGTGTATCGTCTACGTTTCACTTTTGTGCAAGACAGTATTCGAGACAAATGTACTTCCTAACGTTTGAATTCACATTCACTTTTTAAGAAAATCTTTTCTTATATTGCCAGGCTGCCTTTTATATCCATCGTCATTTATTTTGGTGCTCATACACCAAAATTCATCGACTGCTTTTAGTACCTTGTTTCCTGATTGAATTATCACAGCATCACCTGATTTAATTACACTACCTTCCTTTATTCCAATTTTGTGATACTCTTCTTATAGCCTTTTCAAGAACTAATTCATTTCGTTCAATTGCTCTTCCAAGTCCTTTGCCATCTCTGAAAGATTTACAATACCAACAGCAAACTCCCTCCTCAAGTAGTGCTTCCCTTTCATGTCCTTCAACTCCTATAACTGCAGTCAGGATTTTATTCGTTCTCCCTGAAATTTTCAAATTCCTTTGTTTCCTTTACTGCTTACTCACTGTACAGACTAAATAACATACGGGATAAGACACAACACCCATTTCGCTCCATTCTGAAGTACTGCTTTCTTTCATGTCCTTTGACTCTTTATGACTGCAGTCTGGTTTCTGTACAAGTTATAGATCATCTTTTGCTCTCTGTATTTTACCCCTCTTACCTTGAGAATTTATATAGAAAGTACATACACGTAGGTCTGTCCAGGATCTGCTTCTAAACACCTGACCTATTTCAATCATTTGGCACGAAAATAACAAAAAGTATCAGCACTGTGTGATTTATGACCTCCTAGCTCTAACAGAGCGGAGATACAGACAAAAATTTTTTCCGCCCGTGCTATATAGGCTGTCCTTCATGACAGGTGCATCAGGTGGAAATAAAATCGATGTGCCTTATCGACCCACTTTGCAGGGCAGCCTATACTCAGAGGCAAGTAACAGTTTTCCAGGCTCCATTGTGTAGGCTGTCCTGCACAGCAGGCATGTCATGCTGGAGTGGTACCGGCCTGCTTTATCGGACTGTTTTGCAGGGGCCACAAATACAGGAGGCAGGTGTAAGGTGTGGAGGGGTAATGGGCAGCTGGATAAGATAGAGGGTAGGACATGGAAAGAGAGGAAGGACAGCAGAAGATGGAATCTGGCCAGAGAGACTATATTTATGCAGTGCTTGATTTGCAGAAAAGGAGGCTGCAGTACTGTGACTTTCTGGGGGGGTTCTTTTTAAATTTAGACGTCTTTTTACTTCAGAGGTACTGGTTCAGCGTACTGGCGTTTACTGTCACAAATCAAGCACTCCATATGAGACAGAGAGAGAAAGAAAGAGAGAGAGAGAGAGAGAGAGAGAGAAAGAGAGAAAACTGCTTCTTTATCTTTATTTCTGCTAGACCAGTGCAAGCCTACATCCCCTTCTCCAGCAGCTGTGTAATTCGTTTCAGTGCCCTCATAAAAATTTTGTAGATGTATTTGGAGACAAAAATATGAGAAAGTACTGAAAAACATCAAAAAATTAAAATAAAATCTCCAAAGACATACAAAAAAATTCTATGAGAGCAGAAAAACAAATTACACAGCCACTGATGTTGGGCATGTGGCCGATAGCGGTGGTCAGGCGAGAAAAAGGCAGCAAGCAGAAGCCTTGTTTACAGCCTATACACCAAGTCTTCCTAACAGTCGTCAGGTGGGTTTTCTCTGGCGTTTCGGTAGATATCTGCAGTTTCGTTTTTGCGGTGTGTAATTGCTGTCACCCCATATAAATGCTGCTCATCATGTCTTTCATGAGATGGTCAGTGTTGACGGAAAGCGTCGGTTTTTTCCCAGTACGAACAAAATGGCGCTTAAAATGAAATTTTATATGCCCGTTCGATAGGGCTGTGCCACCTTAGTCTAGTGCGATATTCGTTTTATCGTTATGTGTTAACAGGGACAGCACAACACGAAGAATAACCAGTTTTCTAGCAGCGACTCAGCAGCGCTGCTGAATGGCAGTAGCAGTCAGTAGAGGCCAGAGCAGTGTTGTATACTCATCTGTTACTGTTCATACATATCGATAAAACGAATATCGCACTAGACTAATGTGAGACGGCATTACCGAACGGGCATGTAAAGTTTCGTTTAAAAGTCATTTTTTGTACAGGGAAACAGACCTACGCTTTCCGTCGACAATGAGCGTCGCATGAAAGATGTGATGAGCAGAGTTTGTTTGGGATGCCTCCAGCTACACATGGCAGAAATTAAACTGCAGGTATCTGCCGAAACAAAAGAGAAAATGCAGCTGACGTCAACTGCGCGGCTGGTCCCGGCGGAGGTTCGAGTCCTCCCTCGGGCATGGGTGTGTGTGTTTGCCCTTAGGATAATTTAGGTTAAGTAGTGTGTAAGCTTAGGGACTGATGACCTTAGCAGTTACGTCCCATAAGATTTCTTACACATTTGAACATTTTGGTTTTTTGTTTTTTGCAGCTGACGATTCTTAGAAGGAAAGCCTTGTTTAATGTCGTTCTTCAACTTCATGAAGGCTGTAGGACACCGCGAATACAAAATTTGTGTTTCTCTGAGGCTGTATGCCTAATCTTGATTTTGTTCATTCAGGCATCCATCTCCTTGGGCCTAAGAAAGATGGACTACGTGTCCAAGCCGGCCGTTGTGGCCGAGCGGTTCTAGGCGCTTCAGTCCGGAACCGCGCTGCTGCTACGGTCACTGGTTCGAATCCTGCCTCGGGCATGAATGTATGTGATGTTCTTAGGTTAGTTGGATTTAAGTAGTTCTAAGTTCTAGGGGACTGGTGACCTCAGCTGTTAAGTCCCATAGTGCTCAGAGCCATTTGAAACATTCTGAACTACGTGGTGCGGGCTTTCAAACCCTCAGACTCAGCGTTGCAATATCAAAAGTTTTGGCTGGTTTCGTTGTCTAGGGGCTGTGATACGTATTTGCCGCATTACAGGTCAAATACTGCTGAGTCTACAGTATATGATAAGAATACACACATAAATCGAATGGTCGAAGGTTTCTATCACTCGGCAATTGCGAATTTTATAAATGAAAGATTGCAATTAAATAAAATCTGCAGGTACTATCTTAACGACTTTAAATGATGAGTACGATAGTAGAAGTGCTATTTCTGGAAAACACTTACTGGGGTCGATGGTCCAGCAAATAAATAAAATATAAGTTGAATAACAGGGAAACAATAGATTCTTACTGGACGTAATTAGTCATGAACCACAACATAGCTCGCGAGATATTCAGTTCTAAACGCACACTACGTCTTCACTGGAGAAGACACGGAAGTCTCACAAGTGTACAGGTCGGCACTACGAAATATTTCTATCTGCGCGACCGCGCGCAAACTGCTCCACTGTCCAAGTCTTTCCGCCGGCCGCGGTGGCCGTGCGGTTCTGGCGCTGCAGTCCGGAACCGCGAGTCTGCTACGGTCGCAGGTTCGAATCCTGCCTCGGGCATGGGTGTGTGTGATGTCCTTAGGTTAGTTAGGTTTAAGTAGTTCTAAGTTCTAGGGGACTTATGACCTAAGATGTTGAGTCCCGTAGTGCTCGGAGCCATTTTGAACCAAGTCTTTCCGCCGACCGCGCGTCCGTCGCGCCGTACCGTCGCGGGCGCTCCGTGTCCTGTGCCGTCCTCTCCAGAAACCCCTGTCCTCTCCGGAAACGATGCTCCTGCCCAATTCCATACAGTCTCTCCGTTCACGAGCGCTGTGATTGGCTAGAGCGCTCGCGCCGTGTCTTCAATCCAACGTACTCTCAAAAACATAATGAAATATATTCGAAATACTGGATTTACATGAAAATACTTGAAATTAAATAAATATTCCTACAGCTGGACCATAAACACACTCTAACCCACACAATTAAATACATAAACAATTAAATAAACATATATCAAAAGAAAAGAAGCAAAAGGTAGTCCAGGAGCCTAATGTCTCTGTGTTTTCTAAAACACAGTACATAATTGACCAGTTTCTCCATGGATAGCATATATCGGATATTAACAAAGACATGGATGAATCAATATATTTATAAGCATGCTGCTACCGTTTTTTGTGTAACTGTGGAGTACTTATGTTCTGACGCGATCGATAGTAATCGGCCGCTTTGTCCTCTAATAACTCATGTACTATTCAAGTTACATGCCTGTAATTTATAGCAATTTAGGTTTACACTAAAATCTTTCTAAAGACACGGCGATCGACAAAATCGGATGAAGCGTTTATATTTTGGAAATTCGTTGCTGGGTGTTACTTGTATAGTTTACCGTCAGATACTAAACTTTAAACTAATAAAGATATTGAAAATCTGATTACACCATCAGAATCGTCGTGCAAATAATAGTAATGTATATGTTTCTTTTTGAGCTATCATGATTCATCTGGCTACTATTAATTTCCATACGAACTGTGAAACGTCTGCCATTAAGGCTTCACAAAGTCCGCCATCTCTGGCACTCCCGGCGTGTCACCTTCATTGACACAAAGCACCGTTATCGTCACAGCGGAATTCCCAGCCACGCGGCTGGACCATGCGCTGGGGCTACCCCTCTCGTCCGGCTATCGTGTTTGCTGCCGGGCCCCAGTTTTGACGAACGTCCTGTAAGGCCGCCCCAATTCCGAGCATATAATATTTCCAGGGCGCCACAACTCGCCCGTTATCTCACAGTGGCCAATATTTTCCGGACTCCGTTGGTGTCGTCAGAGCTGTAAGTCAGTGGCTAGCTCCAAATGCTTAATGTTTTTACACAGTCGACGTGTAGGCTCTTGTTTATCAGGGCAAAAGTGCGTAACGAATAGCGATGTTTGGTGGAAAAATGAAAGAATATAGCTGAAATTTGGCTCTATTTAACCGTAGTAATGTGCTTTCTGGTTGGTTGGTTGTTTGGGGGAAGAGACAAAACAGCGAGGTCATCGGTCTCATCGGATTAGGGAAGGAAGTCGGCCGTGCCCTTTCAAAGGAACCATCCCGGCATTTGCCTGGAGAGATTTAGGGAAATCACGGAAAACCTAAATCATGATGGCCGGACGCGGGATTGAACCGTCGTCCACCCGAATGCGAGTCCAGTGTGCTAAATACTGCGCCACCTCGCTCGGTACTGTGCTTTCTGTTTCTGCTGTAATTTCCATGTAGATAAGTGGGAGTCATTTGTCTTTCAAACTAAGAGGCTTATTTCATGAGTCTTCTAGTTTGAAAGACAAATCCCGGACGCTAGGCGGAAGCGGGGCAGTGACACGACAGAACGCGTCCATCCCTGGTGCCCTCCTTGGACGTGACGCAGCGCGCGTGCCTTGTGACGTCACGAGAAGCGCGGAATTAATTGGCGGCGCACGAAATGTCAGGGCGCGCCGCTGTGACCCCGTTCTCCACACGCAGCTCCGGCCACGCCCCTAAGCAGCGTGTGTGGTCTGCGCGTTCCTCTCTTCGAGAGGATTTCCTGATGACAATGCCGTGTAATTTGTAGGAGCGTCATACGGCATTACGCTTTCGAACTGAGACAGCTGGCTGGCACCGTGGTAAGAAACTGGGCTCGTCCAGAATGAACCTTTCACTTGGCAACGGAGTGTGTGCTGTTTTGAAACCCCTTGGTGGATTAAAACTAAGTGTCGGAGCGGAATTAGAACCCGAAACCGTGCTTCTAGCTGTAACAGCGCGCACTAGACTACACGGCGAAAGATTCATTCTCAAAACGACCCCCTAGTGTGCGGTTAACAAGGAGACCATCAGATCTGTTAATCACTGATTTTGATGAGTCTTAGGTATATTGTACAAGGACATGTTCTGATTAACTGGCTAGTGGTTTTTCATGCGACGGCCTCTAATTCCCGAGAGAGTCGATGCTGAAGTTTCACATGTACCGCTTACAGGATGTGTCCCAGATCCGTTTGGACTGCTCGTGTGAAATTCCAAACTGCAATGCTATCCTGTGACTAGTTATGGCGCTACGATCGTTGAAGTTCCAACAACAACCTTGTAGCAAGTCAAAACGCTAGCTTCAGTGCAACAGGGGTCCTAACCGCAAATGTAACAGTATGTGCCCGACACGTTGAAAAATGTTGGCGGAGCAGCGAGGACACATAACGTTTTGTTGAGTCCTCCATCGTTTTCTGGCGGTAACTGATCGAAATCGACCCGAATACCGAGAGATAGTTCCTGGTTGCTTCTCCGCGACGATGACCCAGCCCACAAAGTGAACATTGTGTACGCGTTTTTATCCAGAAAGTGGATCACAGTCCTGGATGTCCGCAGCTCGTGGACCAGTGGCTAGGGTTGCTGCCTTTGGATCAGGGGGTCCCGGGTTCGATTCCCGGCCGGGTTGGGGATTTTTCTCTGCCCGGGGACTGGGTGTTTGTGTTGTCTTTATAATTTCATCATCGTCATCATTCGTGACAGTGTCAAAAATGGACTGTGAAAAAAATTGGGACTTTCCACGGGCGCTGATGACCGTGCAGTTAAGCGCCCCACAAACCAAACATCATAATCCTCATCACCATCAAACAGTCCTGGATCACCCACCGTATGGGTCAGATTTGGCGACTTCTGGTTGTGCTCCAGAGTGAAGTTGGCAATGAAAGGACACAATTAATTGTCACCGGGGACACACAAGAAAATTAACCTCAGTACTCAACGCAATTTCAAAAAAGGACTATAGTGCCTGTAGTTTTTGAGAACATTTCTCAAGGAGAACACGGGTCTGGCAAGATATATTTTAATACTGGACACAATGTCGACTCCAAAAATATTTGCGGAAACATAATTTATACTTCAATCAGTAGCGAGCCAGGGAGTGCATCGGAGGCTCGAGAAAGAGTCACCAAAAATATTCAAATGTGTGTGAAATCTTATGGGACTTAACTGCTAAGGTCATCAGTCCCTAAGCTTACACACTACTTAACCTAAATTATCCTAAGGACCCATGCCCGAGGAAGGACTCGAACCTCCGCCGGGACCAGCCTCACAGGCCATGACTGCATCGCCCTAGACCGCTCGGCTAATCGTGCGCGGCTAAGAGTTACCCCCTTGTAGATGTTCACAGATGATGGTGCCGAAACTTAGGGTATCGACAAGACGATCTGCTACGGACGCGAACTAGCTTCATAGTTTAAAAACCACTGTATTTATTCACAATAAAACAACAAAGTAACTGGGGATAACCCTTGATAGAGCTCTGAGAGAGCATCTAACAAAAATAACTGAAAAAAATGAATAACATTATTCAAAAGCTGTATGGTAGACTTGGGGAGCATTGGCTTACGGCCTACGTTCTTCTGCTCTGGATCTTCTCAATCGCCGAATATTGTGCCTTAGTTTAGCCAAACAGCCTTATGCACAAAAAATAGATGTCCTCTCCAACCCCCTTCCCCCTGCCATCTGTGCCCCACCCCCCCTACCCCAGCATTATCACCAACTTCAGAACCTAACTAAACTGTAGAATGAAAGACTTTTCTAGGAACACTTTTATTTTTTAAAGTGAATGATGAATGAAATTTAGTTTGTGTGTGTGGTGCATCGCAAGTGCTGCCTATAACTCCTTCTCAGAAAAGAAAGCTAACTGTCCACAGTGAGGGTACACACTTGTTACAAAACGTGCATCCCCTGCATTACTCCTCTACATTGCTGCACTTGCTTGACCTGCACACTACAACCTTATGTAAAATCAAACTGTCCTTAAATCATTTCATTGCTGCACCCCTTATTTCTGAACTGGCAGAAATTGGACGACTTCAGACTGTTAATGCTTTGTGTCTAACCACTCTAATAATAATAATAATAATAATAATAATAATAATCATAGTAATAACAAGTCTGTGTACAGCACTATAGCAGCCCTTGTGTAGTTGATGCTGTGTCGTGTTGTTAATTAATTCATTTATCCGTTTCGAAGCGAGTAAGCCGGCCGGAGTGGCCGGGCGGTTCTAGGCGCTATTAGTCTGGAACCGCGCAACCGCTACGGTCGCAGGTTCGAATCCTACCTCGGGCATGGCTGGTGTGATGTCCTTAGGTTAGTTAGGTTTAAGTAGTTCTAAGTTCTAGGGGACTGATGACCTCAGAAGTTATGTCCCATAGTGCTCAGAGCCATTTGAAGCGAGTAATGAAGCAATTTCTGGGCTACTCCAGGTACTATCTACACCTTGGAGAAAACGTTTTCTTGAGATATTTAGTATTTGTTACGTAGATGTCTCATTTTTATCATCAGCGACGTACGGGACAAAGCACAACATATGTCTGTAGTGGGTGGAATATGTGAGGAACCTGTAACCTCCACCGCATTAATGTTACTAATTTTGAAAAAGTAATTATTGATAATTTACATAATCAATATTAGAGTCCCACAAAATTGTGATAATGGTAATGATCTTTTGAAAATAATTTGGTTTCGGGACTGAAACACAATTGAATCGCTTAGCTTTTACCACTCAGGAAATTTTACCGCTCAGGGGGTAATTACCCCCAGCCTGGCAAACACTGCCCTAGTAGCACTTAGTACTAAACTCTTTAACGTTCAAGTATTGCTTGATCCAGGTCGCGTTCTCCGTTAGCCTTCCATTTCTTATATACCAGTCGTTCATTACTCCTCTCTGCTATGCCGTGACAAAGGTGTTAACAATCCGCCGAGAGAATGAAAAGAAAAGACCTGCCGCGAATAAGACATCTATTTCCGTCCGATGTCGATGACGAATACCTGTACGCCTGGGGGTATTCATGGATATTCATAGGTCGTTAAGGGGGCGTGCTTGTAAGCAAGAGGTGTGGAGCGTACGGCTCCCTCGGTGCTGCCGGCGGCTAATATAAACAGGGCGACGCGTGGCCTGACGGCTTTAGTGCTGCCAGCGCTCAGCCCGGGCATGCTGCCAGGGCCACAGATTTATAGCTCAACAAAGTAAGGTCGCACTGCGACTCGCAAGGGCTCTCAGATTGTCCGTAATTTCCTACGCGCCGCGTAATCTGCAACACTAGAGAAAATTTACTGCTTCTGTTCATTCATGGCTACACGCAAGCTAACGTGTTCTCGTAGATAGAGTATGTGCTAAGCTGGCTGTGAATGTGTGCTTGCGAGTGGAATTTCCTTCTCTCCTCCGTCCGTATCCGTACCATCTAATAAAGTTCCCACAGCTTGTCAACCACCTGGAATACCTTCGCCGTTCTTATGTAAAACGGAAACATCACTCACTGTTTAGGCCTTAGGCCTGTTCCAACTGGACGACTGCTGCCTACGAGGCAGTACGAGGAACGACTTACGATCTTGGGACATGTGAGCAGCATGTCACGTATCTCTCCAGCCGTTATTGCCAATAGACGAATCCTGCTGGTTATTTATTGAAGCAGCTCCTCATCTGGCCTCACGAGACAGTGTGGACCACATTACAGCCCTCCTGCCACAGAACAAAAAATCCTGGGAGTCATCCGCAACGAAGCCAGCGATTCTTTTCCTTTGTTCTGTCCTTTTCTTCCTTGTATTTTTTCTGCGAGGAGATCGGTCCTGAGAGGATGTCACGTGACTCTTTCAGAGTGTAACGTTGACACTTTCTTGAGGATTTTTTAATTGCAGAGGGCGACCAGCCTTCTAACAGAACACGCTAACAAGGGGACCGATTTCATTCATATTGACAGGGTGTTTAGGGCACGATTAGGACTTCAACATATGTAAACAGAAAGATGCCACTCTCGACCATTTTCACGAAAATTAGGTTTGAAAGTTTTAGCCGCGCTTACACACCGACGAACCACCGGCAACGGTGGCCGAGCGGTTCTAGGCGCTTCAGTCCGGAACCACGCGGCTGCTCCGGTCGCAGGTTCGAATCCTGCCTCGGGCATGGATGTGAGTGCTGTCCTTAGGTTAGTTAGGTTTAAGTAGTTCTAAGTCTATGGCACTGACGACCTCAGATGTTAAGTCCCATAGTGCTCAGAGCCATTTGAACCAAAATATTATAACCATCTGTTTAAAAGCGTGTTGTTCCACTTTTCAAACACAGTACAACAAGGATAGTGCTTGGCATGGATTCTATGAGCCCTTGACAGCATTTGAGAGTATGTGGCACCAGATGTCTAAGCACAGGTCAAGCAGTTCCCGTAAATTACGGCATGGTACGGCCACGCAGCTGGCACCCAATATATGTTCCAATGGGTACAGATCAAGCATATTCTGTGCTCATTAGACTGTTCATTACATTCAGCACACCCCATAATTTTTCACTTTCACTGAGTGCAGCAATGTCATCAGCGAACCTTACCATTTATATTCTTTCACACTGAGTTTTAACCCCACTCCTGAACCATTTTTTTATTGTCATCATTGCTTCTTCCATATCTAGATTGAAAAGTGTGGGCCGGCCGCGGTGGTCTAGCGGTTCTAGGCGCGCAGTCCGGAACCGCGCGACTGCTACGGTCGCAGGTTCGAATCCTGCCTCGGGCATGGATGTGTGTGATGTCCTTAGGTTAGTTAGGTTTAAGTAGTTCTAGGTTCTAGGGGACTGATGACCACAGTAGTTAAGTCCCATAGTGCTCAGAGCCATTTGAACCATTTTTTTGAAAAGTGTGGCTGAAAGGTTACTTTCTAATCCGAGCAATTTGTTCCTGGTTCTAGTAGCCTACATATTGCACAGGACAGTTATAATTAAATTTTCTCTATTTCAGAGGGCCCTCATGAAATAGTAGTGATAGTAGGATAACGAGACGTTTGTAAGGATGTGTGGAAAGGAACTAACTAATGAACCATTAAAGAAACACATTTTAATTTTCACAAGAGAGGTAAGAGTTGTTAATTGCGTACCATTTCTACGTTCCAAGAAACAAATGTTGCTCTGTGTGACTATCATCTGCATCCACGAAAGCCTGGAAGTTCGTACGGGCACCATTTCAAAATTGTTCGCAGCACTTTTCGAACGGTGGACCATGGAATGTTCAACTGTTATGACATAGCTCGTGCACTGCTTGAAGATCGCACGTTGCGTCCAGCATTCTGAGCCATGAAAACAGTAACTTCTTCTGCAATTTGTGGCGCAGTTGGCCGTCGGCATCTCCCAGCAATAACCCCCAAATCGCCAGTTATTTCAAAGTTCCGAATCCTACTCTTGAAACCCAGTGCGGAAAGAGTTCTTCTCTGCATTCCTTTAATGCGTCGACACTCGCAAACAGCAGAGTTACTAGTGCTGTTGTTCCGGTAGGACAGCTTTATGAGTACTGTCCTGCTTACCTCGTCCAGACTGATGTTGACTGTCTGCAACTGTAAGGAGCACAGATGCTTGTGTTTCAGCTCTACTTCGCCGTACCATTACCGGCGCCTAACGGTAAGTCTTGACACCAACACTACTAACAACGCAAATCCTGCAGCGCACTGTCTCAAAATACACTACTGGCCATTAAAATTGCTACACCAAGAAGAAATGCAGATGATAAATGGATATTCATTAGACAAATACATTATACTAGAACTGACGTGATTACATTTTCACGCAATTTGGGTGCATAGATCCTGAGAAATCAGTACCCAGAACAACCACCTCTGGCCGTAATAACGGCCTTCATACGCCTGGGCATTGAGCCAAACAGAGCTTGGACGGCGTGTACAGATACAGCTGCCCATGCAGCTTCAACACGATACCACGGTTCATCAAGAGTAGTGACTAGCGTATTGTGACGAGCCATTAGCTCGGCCACCATTGACCAGACGTTTTTAATTGGTGAGAGATCTGGAGAATGTGCTGGCCAGGGCAGCAGTCGAACATTTTCTGTATCCAGAAAGGCCCGTACAGGACCTGCAACATGCGGTCGTGCATTATCCTGCTGAAATGTAGGGTTTCGTAGGGATGGAATGAAGGGTAGATCCACGGGTCGTAACACATCTGAAATGTAACATCCACTGTTCAGAGTGCCGTCAATACGAACAAGAGGTGACCGAGACGTGTAACCAGTGGCACCCCATACCATCACGCCGGGTGATACGCCAGTATGGCGATGACGAATACACGCTTCCAATATACGTTCATTCACCGCGATGTCGCCAAACACGGATGCGACCACCATGATGCTGTAAACAGAACCTGGATTCATCCGAAAAAATGGCGTTTTGCTATTCGTGCACCCAAGTTCATCGTTGAGCACGCCATCGCAGATGCTCCTGTCTGTGATACAGCATCAAGGGTAACCGCAACCACGGTCTCCGAGCTGATAGTCTATGCTGCTGCAAACGTCGTCGAACTGTTCGTGCAGTTGGTTGTTGTCTTGCAAACGTCCACATCTGTTGAATCAGGGATCGAGACGTTGCTGCACGATCCGTTACAGCCATGCAGATAAGATGCCTGTCATCTCGACTGCTAGGCCGTTGGGATCCAGCACGGCGTTCCGTATTACCTTCCTGAACCCACCGATTCCATATTCTGCTAAAAGTCATTGAATCTCGACCAACGCGAGCAGCAGTGTCGCTATACGATAAACCGCAATCGCGATAGGCTACAATCCGACCTTTATCGAAGTTGGAAACGTGACGGTACGCATTTCTCCTCCTTACACGAGGGATTACAACAACGTTTCACCAGGCAACGCCGGTCAACTGCTGTTTGTGTATGAGAAATCGGTTGGAAACGTTCCTCATGCCAGCACGTTGTAGGTGTCGCCACCGGCGCCAACCAAGTGTGAATGCTCTGAAGAGCTAATCATTTCTATATCACAGCATCTTCTTCCTGTCGGCTAAATTTCGCGTCTGTAACACGTCATCTTCGTGGTGTAGCAATTTTAATGGCCAGTAGTGTAATTCCTATAATGTTGGGCACCTGTACGATAAACAGTTTTCCGTCTACACTGCCTCAAGTAGCGACAGTTAAACTATCGCTACCCTGTATATCATCCGTCTTTGTCTACAGCTTACACCTATTTTCCTGAATTTCGAACACCTTGTGCTTCTTGCCTTGTCTAACGCTTTTTGTAGGTCGACAAATCCTGTAACATGACTTGGTGTACACTGAGGTCACAGAAGTCACGTGATAGCAATATGAACATGTACAGGTGGCGGTATGTCGCGTACACAAGGTATAAAAGGGCACTGGCAGTGCTGTCATTTGTACTCAGGTGATTTACGTGAAAAGGTTTCCGACGTGATTGAAGCGCACTACGTAAATTGACAGACGTTGAATGGTGGTTGTAACAAGACGCATAATACATTTCGGAAATCATTAGGTAATTCAATATTCAGAGATCCACAGTGTAAATAGTGTGCCGAGAATACCAAATTTCAGGCAGTACCTCTCACCACGGACACCGCAGTGGCTGACGGCCTTCACTTAACGACCAAGAGCAGTGGCACTGGCATGAAAACTTTTTGGTAAGTTCCTATGGGAGCAA
Source organism: Schistocerca serialis cubense (assembly GCF_023864345.2). Taxonomy (NCBI): domain Eukaryota; kingdom Metazoa; phylum Arthropoda; class Insecta; order Orthoptera; family Acrididae; genus Schistocerca; species Schistocerca serialis. The sequence goes on from NC_064645.1 coordinate 497,746,643, forward strand.
ACTGCAGAGGTCATCACTCTCTAGGCTTACACACTACTTAATCTAGCTTAAACAACACACACCCATGCCCGTGGGAGGACTCGAAATGCGCGGCGCAGCGATTTTCGTAGGACTGTCAGTGCTAACAGACAAGCAGTAACAGCGGAAATCAACGTGGGACGTACGACAAAAGTACCCATTAGGATATCGCGGCGAAATTTGGCGTTAATGGGCTATGGCAGGCGACGACCGTCGCGAGTGCCTTTGCTAACAGCACGACACTGCCCGCAGCACCTCTCATGGGCTCGTGTCCACATCGGTTGGACTGTAGACGGGTAGGAAACCGTGGCTTGTCAGATGAGTCTCGGTCTCAGCTGGTAGGACCCGATGGTAGGGTTCGAGTGCGGCACAGACCGAACGAAGTCGTGGACTCAAGTTGTCAACAAGGCGCTATGCAAGATAGTGGTAGCTCCATGTTGGTGTGGTCTGTGTTTACATGAGATGGACTGGATTCCCTGATCCAACTGAAACGATCATTGACTGGAAATGGCTATGTTCGGCCATTTGGAGACAATTTTCAGCCATTCATGGACTTGATGTTCCAAGCAACGATGCTGTGTCACCGGGCTGCAGCGGCTCTCGGTTGGTCTTTTAGGAACGTTCTGGAGCGAATGGTTTGCCCACCCAGATCGCCCGACATGAATGCCATCGATCATTTATGGGATGTAATCGAGAGGTCAGTTCGTGCACAACATTCTGGACCGGCAACATTTTTGCGTTATGACGGCAATAGAGGCAGCATGCCTCAATATTTCTGCTGGGGACTTCCAGCGACTTGTTGAGTCCATCATACTTCGAGTTGCTGCATTACGCCGCGCAGGAGGCCTGGCACGATGTATGGAGGTATCACATGACTTTTGTCTGCACAGTGTATAAGAGAAAAGTAAATATTTTGTGCTGCGGGCATTTGAACATATTTTGTTTCAGTCTCTTCCCTTGGTATACCATATCTGTCAATAGCTTAGTTTACAGACCCATCACAGATTTTATACTCTCGTAAGCGTCTACTGTATTCAGAATATTAACGGGAAGCCGGCCTCTGTGGCCGAGCGGTTCTAGGCGCTTGAGTCCGGAACCGCGGTGCTGCTACGGCCGCAGGTTCGAATCCTGCGTCGGGCATGGCTGTGTGTGATGTCCTTAGGTTAGTTAGGTTTAAGTAGTTCTAGGTCTAAGGGACTGATGACCTCAGATGTTAAGTCCCATAGTGCTTAGAGGCATTTGAACCATTTATTAACGGGAAACTTATACTAATAATTTTTTGTACGGACTATAGTTTTCTGAGCATTAGGCAGTAAGAGAACTACTCTCTTTAGTCCGCATTACACTGCACGGATCGTGCATTAACACACTGACACTGTGTACCGTCGAATACCGTCGAACTAATGTCGAGTTTGAACATTACCCAGCAAATAGCAGTTCATACAAACTTGAATGTTTCGCGATCTCTTCATAAATTTTCAAGGACAGTAGTCCCTAGTCCGCCGCCAGTCAACAACACGTGTTATGCAAGTGTGCATCAAGAATCTTCCCTGCAGTTGTCACAGATGGAGATTAACTGCCTCCTCATATAAGTTCCGCACTCAGCTCAATAAGGCAAGAAACTTCACAAGCTCAACGAATCGCAGTCTGCCGTGTTCAACGAGTTGTTCCATGTAACTTACTAGCGGTGCTGAACGTTTGCTTCTTGTAGCCTTTTACTTTTAGACTTGTACGTACTGTTATGTACTAATATCTCTAGCCAATAAGTAGTGGGCTTCTCACAGCTCTATGGTTTTCATAGCTACAGGATAATGAGCAGGAACGGACCTTTGTAGGGTAAACCATGAACGGTAGATTCGACTCGTATGACGTGAAAGTGGCGTCCCTTGTACTGTATCACCTTGCTGGAATAGTCTCTCTAGAATGAACGTGTCAGCCGGCCGCTGTGGCCGAGCGATTCTAGGCGCTTCAGTCCGGAACGCGCTGCTGCTACGGTCGCAGTTTCGAATCCTGCCTCGGGCATGAATGTGTGTGATGTCCTTAGGTTAGTTAGGTTTAAGTAGTTCTAAGTCTAGGGGACTGATGATCTCAATGTTAAGTCCCATAGTGTTTAGAGCCATTTGAACCATTTGAATGAACGTATCGAATTGTTTTCAGTAAGCCTTTCATACCGTTCAGTGTTAACTGACGGAATCAAGAGATTAATGCGCACTGCAAATGTTGGGCCTCACACATGTTCAGAACCAACAGCAGAACCAGTAGCTCGTTGTTAACAACTAAGATCCACTATACGAATCGTTGACTGGCATATGCGAACCTGTCCCTAAGCTCGAAACTATTAGCAGTCCTTACTGTGCCTTATTTGACCAAGAATACGTGTGTCAGGTCTTACATCGTTCCGGGAACTCAGTGCAAGAAACACGATACATATTTGCTTTATTATAACTCCAGTCTTGGATCACAATGTTTATTTGTAATCAGGTTATTAATTTCGGTCGACAACTATCATTGTCAGACCTAGAGAGGTATAAGCTCATAGAACGAGCCTAATTTACAAACGGACTCTTAACTATAAGAATATAAAGCAGAAAATAATATGAAACAACTGTTCATAATATCCCACCTGAAACGTTAAAAAGACGTATCACGCTGTTATATGTGATGGTGCAGTAAAAACCATTTGCCATTTCGACTTCGTTGAACAAATAATACTGTCCGATGTAAGGAGCACCACTAATGCATACATACGCACATGAAGAGAGAGAGACAGTTATTCTGCGGTGCAACGGCAAGAAAAGTGCCTCAATCCAAGCACGCTAGATGTCGACGCTGCACGTCACTTTACATGATTTCAAAGAAGGGTGGTCGTGACTGGAATTATAATAAAGCAAATATTTTCCTGGATCACTGAAAACTTCCTCGTGATAGTATCACAACGCACTGCTGCCTTTTTTTTGAATCCTAACAGTTACACTCCATTGAGAGTACTGCATCCGTAGCACTTATCAACTGAACACTTCTTAAAATAAATTGTGATACCACGCAAACTGATTTGTTTCGTCAGGTATTTCATTGCAGTAATTCTCATAGTGACTTATTCCTGGACGACAGGTGGTTACGCGTGGAAGGTGAAGATAGGGAATATAATTTAGCAGGACAACATGCATTTAATGCTATGACAGTTGCACTCCGGCACGAGATCAATTAGTTCCTTACACTTGGCAAGTCCAAGGAACTCTATATGCTGACCACTCCGTCGCTGATTCTGACATGTGGCTGAAGAAACTGTGAGCGTGAAATATAATCTCTCGTCCTTGATTGAGTAGAATGTAGCGTAAATGAGTACTATCAGCCATATTTACACTGAAACAAGGCTTGCAGGCGCAGAAACTTAGGAAGTTTCTGTGGCTCCGAGTAAGAACATAGCAGACCTTCTCGTAGGCGAACATCGAGTGACTCACATTTGTTTGCTGATGGACTACGTGGGCGAGTGTTCACAGCCTAGGTACAATGCACGTTTAGAGCACGTCATCGACATTCGCTGTGTTTACATATAAATAAATACCTGCATGTATCGACGAAATCCGATTTCCTACTTTTTGTTGGAAACAACTGTTCTAGGATTACGTTAAAAATAGTTCCTTTCGTCGGTTCTGATCAAGGTTTTCGGGAGGTTTCCCTTGATTGAAAAACATATGCTGGAACTGGAAACCCTTCCTAAATATTCCCAAATACTCCGCCACCCTACTAGCTCATCTGTCTCTGATTCTCCACTGGGTCGTAACTTAAACATCCCGTTCTAATTTAGAGGTTGGAATGAAAACTATTAATTTTGTTTTTTAAAAAAAGTGACTGGTTGAGTTTTGACGTTGCACAAAATTCCATCGTACTCAGTGCTAAATGCTACACATAATGGTTGTTGCTGATGACTATCATGAAGTAGCCATCCCAAAATATTACGTTGTCCATCATTCTGAGATTGGCAGTACACTCGCGACACTTTGCACTGAGAAATGGCGAAAGCCTAGACAACATCTGGCTCGGAATGGTCCACTTACGTAACAGCTATTGCTGTGATCTGGTTCCATCAAAGCTGACCTCTTACAGTTGGTAACCCAGTCATCCTTGGCATGGAGGTGGTATTCCACTGATTTCCAGCATTTCAACTGACTTGTCCAGTCAGTTTACCATAGACTCCGTACCTCGGTGCCACTTGGTATTTTCCATATCAACAAATCATTGGCAGGAGTGAAGAAGCGGCAAGTGACAAAAAAGTCAATGATCAACTGAGGATTGAGCATCGTACCTTTGGGTTTGTGGTTTGACACATAGTTCCTCACTAGGCCACACTCACTTCCAATAAAAAAGACTAACTTAGATTGGTCAGCAGAGTTTGCTGTTCTTTTCATTACTATTTGGTTTCTGCTGTACAGCTATCTAGACAAACAAGTTAAGTATCCGAAGTTTTGGATTTTTAGCCTGACACTAAGTCAGCCACTAGTCTGACAAGCAATTGAAAAGCTTTCTTTTTATCTGGGCTTCATTGTGGCTTTTGCTATGTTCGTATAATGCCGAAAATAAAATGCTTTAGTTATTGTTTTCTGGCTCAATTCTATTGCCTTTCTGGATCGTTTTCCAGTACGTTTCAGGACATGACATTTTATCTGTCACCATATGCTGAATGGAATCTCAAAATTCCCACACAAGTGATGCGATAGAAGTATTTTTCCGAAGAAAGTGCGTGGCTTGAGAAATTCTCGGTCGACCTTATTTGTCCTTAAACGGTTCCCTTAAGCCCCAGAGAGCAGCCAAGTGCGGCAGCAGCATGCAGAGTTAGAAGTGAGTTGGGTCCTACCAGTGAAGCCCGGACTGAGGTCAAAGTCATACGTGAAGTCTGCGTCGTCGCCCAATGGACCGAACGCTCCGCTCTCTACAACACACGTGACAAAAGTACGCTTTTAGCTTTGCAATAGAGAAGCATGAATGCGAGCGTCAATAGTCAGCCAGGTGATATACAGCAAATGATCAACCAGCTTGAAATTGTGGTCAAAGATTGCCCCGTAGTTAGGAGAATATTACGGCATTTATCCACTCTTAACTTTTGTGACTAAAACTAATGCCCCAGTTATGCTTTAGGTGAAACACTAAAACGTAAACATTAACTACGTCCACAGGCCGTGAAGGAGCCATCGGTACCGATCGAACACCGTGTCATCCTCCGGCAATGGCCTCATTGGATGCGGTATGGCGTGGCGCAGCACACCGTTCTCCCGGTCGTTGACAGTTGTCGTGACCTGCAGCCGCTACTTCTCACTCAAGTAGCTCCCCAGTTGCCGATTCCAACCCTCCCAGAAAGCAAAAAAATCCCTGGCAATACCGGGAATCGAACCCGGGTCCTCCGCACGGCAGTCAGCCGCGTTGACGGAGTTATTTAGGCGGAAAAAATACTAAAATACTTGCTGTGAAAATCTCATTTTTGCTGTGCTGAAAACTGCAAGAAAGGGATGTGTTGATTCTGAGTACAACAGTCATCCTTTATTTCTTTCTTTTGCTACTGCCTTTATCCCGCATTGTGCGCAGGGTCGGCAGGCTTAAGTACGGAATTGGCACGATGAATTTTAAGGGATGGCCGGATGCCCTTCCTGCCGCCATCCCATACCCCCCGAGACGGAAGTGGTGTACCCCAGCTGTCTGCGTCTAGTGTAAATCGTGAAATAGTGTGAATGTGTTTCAAATGTCTGCGAGTCGTGTAACTGAGGCGGGACGTGGGGACCAGCCCGGTATTCACCTAGTAGGATGTGGAAAACAGCCTAAAAACCATGAATCACCTTCCTGCCCACTCAGATTCATAGACTATGGCGTGCGACTGCGAGCAGAGTGGATTATTGTACGCATTTGGTGGTGGTCATTAAGAGAGCAGGTGAAATTTCGTACATATTAATCTGTGGCGAGTTCGCTATGTTGATATTAACACGATGAACATGACCAGACACTTCAGTCCGTCCCGATAGGTGAGTGGTCAGAGTGACGGATTGCCGTCATACGGGCCCGAGTTCGATTTCCGGCTGGGTCGGAGATTTACTCCGCTCAGGGACTGGGTAGTGTGTTGTCTTCATCATCATTTCATCCCCACCCGGCGCGCAGGTCCCCCAATGTGGCGTCGAAAGTAAGAAGACCTCCACCAAGGCGGTCGGACCTCCCCCCGCAAGGGGCCTCCCGGCCAATGACGCCAAACGCTTATTTCCATTTACCAGACACTACACGGTTTTTTACATGTAGTTAACTAGACGTTCTCGAAATCCATACTCTTCTGCAGACTTACATCATGAAATCCCACAATGCATTAGCTCGTAAAAGGTCTTTGCAAAGTTCACTCAGACACTGTTACTGCACAGTGTCTGAACAGCAGTTCAAGGCTCTACATGAGTTAGTCGTCAGTGACATCACCGTGTTTAAAACACATATTGCTTTGCATCTGTATACTTTTGATCAAATTCTATGTAGCTCGTACAATCATTCGTGTAGCTGCGTCAATCCTGTTTTATGTTATTAACGTACGCTACAGAAATAAATCTCAGTATTCTGGTGAGTCCATGAAGAACTATCCCTCAATTCTGATTATGTTGATGTAATTCAATGGGAAATAAGCAAAAACTCAGAAACTCTGAGTTTTATCTGAATGGAAACATCCTTTGCTTAAAGTTCCAACAGCGCGCTGTTTTATTGTGCGTGATATCATTGGGAAGACATACTCTCTCTCCTTGCTTCGAAAGCATCGTGTGTAGTCAGTTACGTGGGGCCGCTAATTTGACGTGGAACGTTAACTATTGCGCGATTGTTTGTCTGCTTTGCTTGAGGCTTAAGTGCCAGAAAATGATTCTAGAATCTACTAGAGTTCCAAATTAAGGGTTCTACTTAAAAACGTGACCTCAACTAAGGCATTTGCTGTAGAAATACTATTTGCTTCCTCAGCGGAGACTTGATGTAATTTCAAGCTACATTAATCGAGCATTTTAAAATAAACATTTCTGCATCCAACAATAAAACCAATGGAGTTGTTCGCATGTTATCGATATTTGTTCACCGCTTATGGTTTATCTGAAAAGTATCTATGTTTTACTGCGTTGTGGCGGTGGCCAAGGAGGACTTTAAATGGCATCTGGGAAGTAGCGTTGAGTTCAGTAGGGATCAGTCTGTGTGTAGGCTTTAAGTGAAGGCTGTTGAATAGGTCGCTAGAATAACTGGTCACTTGTTGGTCAAGAATTCTTATTTATTGACGCGTTTCGGACCCAGTACATCATCATAACATCTCAGACTGGTCAGTTGAGTACTGCTGCTAATGGCTGATACGCGTGACTCCATACTTTGTATGAAGACTTTTCTTTTTGTGTTCTAATGACGGGTTAAACTCGAAACGCGCTAATAAATAAGAGCTTTTGGACAAAAAGTGACCAGTTATTATAACGACCTTTTCAGCAGTGGCAAAGTCCCATTAGGGAATTAAGTCTCTAGTTGCATGTAACGTTACATACGCAAAAAATATGATTAGGAACTATGTAGGAAGTTATCGGTTATGTTGGAATATATCTGTGGTATTAATTGATGATTTTCGCCTTTGTAGCTGAGTGGTCAGTGTGCATGACTGCCAAGTGGAGGAACAGGGTTCAGTTTCCAATACTGCCAGGGATTTATTCTTGGTGATGCCAACTATTGGGTTACTTGAGTGAGGACAGCAATGCAATTGCCGCTGTCTGACACTGAATTGTCCGTAAGGGCTAGATTATGGCAATAGTAAGTAGTTTGTACTGTCGTTAGAGGTAGGTGTTAGAAGAATTCTGCAGGTATCTGAGCAGACCCTTCGAAAAGCACCACGGTCGCAGCTGAGTTTAACGATCTGTTTCGACGAACAGAACATCATTAACAGCATTACACGCCCTCATTTCATCAGACACTGAGCAAAGGTTTGTGATTTAATTCAGGATATCGGTGGCCGGTTTAGTGACCGGGAACTGGTCATAAATTTTTATTTATTTGTTAGTTGCTTTATTTACAAATGACCTACATCCCAGAAGCTACTGCATTCAGTGTTTCACCGTTCATATTAACATCCAAAATATATTAACTCTCCTCCTTTTATAAATAGTTCAAGGTAAAACACTGAAACTGTAAATTGGTAACTCTTACCTGCGACGAAATACTGACAACTATTGTCTCCTCCGCCAGGATTCAAACTGGATGCTTTGTGTCAAGCAAGCCTCACTGCAATACCAAATGTTAGCGACCAGGCTGTGGAAGTGAGCCAACGGCCAAAATACGAAAAGAATGTAGCATCCTACTTTCAGATATACATATGAACCTATCTACATCTACATGGCTACTCTGCAAATCACATCTAAGTGCCTGGCAGAGGCTTCATCAAACCACCTTCACAATTATTCTCTATTTTTCCACTCTCGAACAGCGGAAAAACGAACGCCTGTATCTTTCTGTGCGAGCTCTGATTTTTCTTATTTTATTATGATGATCGTTTCTTCCTATGTATGTTGCCGTCAGCAAAACATTTTCGCATTCGGAGGAGAAAGCTGGTGCTTGAAATTTCGAGAGAAGATCCACCGCAACGAAAAACGCCTTTGTTTTAATGATGTCCATGTGAAATTATATGTACACTGTACAACTCCCTTAACTCTGAACTTCGTTTTTTCCGGTTTAACATGAACTCACGTGCGTTATGGTATTAATAAAGGAAGATTATCTGACACATTCATACAGTTTCAGTTAACGTTATTACTACCGTTTTACCAAAACTAAATTCTCTACAACTTTTGTTGAAAACTTTGTGCAATTGTCTGGAATTTAAGAAACGAATTGGGGCAAGTGGTTAACAAATCAAAAATTTTTGTCGCGCGGAATGGCCGCACGGTTAGAGGCGCCATGTCACGGATGGCGCGGCCCCTCCCGCCGGAGATCAGAGTCCTGTGTGTGTGCTGGGTGTGTGTGTTGTTCTTAGGGTAAGTTAGTTTAAGTTAGTTCAAGTAGTGTGTAAGTCTAGGGATCGAAGACCTCAGAAGTTTGGTCCCTTAGAAATTCCCACATATATGAACATTTGAAAAATTTTACGAAATTACTTCTTTGCTTCTCTGGATGTTCTGGAAATCTACTGCAGTTACATGCCTGAGACATGTTTTATTAGATTCACCAGATCAATAACAACAAAATAAATGGAAATCGTGCTTTACATTAACGAAGTACAGTTTTGCGATGGCTTCACACTAGCGAAGTTGCTAAATTTCAGGCAACATCTTTTATTAGCCTTAACTCCGTAATCAAACATTTGCGGACCTGTGTTTATATGAACTTTTTTCTTTCGTTTTACTTGTAGAATAACATGTTAAAATATTTGCATATCTTCGTGAATCACCCTGAAAGTTATCCTACCATCTGCACAACGGTACCAGTGCATATATTCCACTGTTAGAGGCATCAGGAAGGTTTCCGCTTGCAACTTTCGTCTCGCTCGCTTCCGGTAGAGGGACCCTTATCTCAAACTGATACATTAATCCTACTCCGTCATCTCAGAAAGTTTGTAAAATCATCACGGAATCACTCCCTGTAGCGTCGTTGGGTGGCATTTCTGGACATGGGTTCCTGCGTAAAACATTATCTACTAAGTCCCCTCTACGGCCTCTAGAAGCGTGTAACATGAATTGTGAAACACTCTGTAGATAAGGAGCAGCTAGGTATCTATAGCGCTACCTTCCTGAACACCAAAAATCACTTCTGTTTTACTCGATGACTTTCCGTCAGTGACTACGAACTGCGACCTTTCTGACAGGGAATCACAAATCCTGCCGCGTAAATGAGACGGTGAGACGGTATTCCGTAAGCACGCTTGTTTAATACAAGCCGCTTGTGAGGTGCAGTGTCAAAACCCTTCTGGAAATCAATTTGAAATTCCCTGTCGATAGCAGAGCTTGTTATGCTTCACAAGAACGTTTTCTAATACCGTGTTGACTGTGTGTCAATAGTCTGTTCTCTTAGAGGTAATTAAGATGTTTGAACACAACTGGTGTCCCAAAATCCTGCTGCATATCGACATTACTGATATGGGCCTGTAATTTAGTGGCTTTCTCCCATTGCCTTTCTTGAATACTGGTGTGACCTGTGCAACTTTCAGTCTGTATGAAATTACAATGAAGTGAATACCCTTAGCTGCATACAGCCGTTGATATAAGTCAATGGGGACAGTTGAAAATGTGTGCCCCGAGCAGGAGTCGAACCCGGGATCTCTTGCTTACATGGCAGACGCTCTACCCATCTGAGCCACCGAGGACACAGAGGATAGTGCGACTGCAGGGACTTATCTCTGACACGCCTCCCGTGACACCCACATTCGCTACTTATTGTCCTGCACTATATTCGTGGTGCCCCTGCCCATCATACTCATTACTCGCAGATTTACTGCCGATTCAGAAATGGTTCAAATGGCTCTGAGCACTATGGGAGCACTGTGGTCATCAGTCCCCTAGAACTTAGAACTACTTAAACCTAACTAACCTAAGGACATCACACACATCCATGCCCGAGACAGGACTGTGCGCCTAGAACCGTTCGGACACTCCGACTGCCGATTCCCGTAAGAGTTCGGGCACTGTTTGTGCATCCGCACAGAAGAAGATGGTCAAGTGGTCGGTGAGCCATATATACATACGAAGATGGTATCTGTTGTTTCGTGCATGTATATATTTTCAGTCTGTAGTTACGGATCTTTTGTCGAGCGATTGGCCAAAATGATCAAAATGGCTCTAAGCACTATGGGACTTATCATCTGAGGTCATCATTCCCGCTATTGGCCAGTTTCGTTCCAGATGGTACTCGAATTATTCTGGTGAAATCCAGGAATGCGGTGATACAGTCGTGGTTAAATTCCTAGTCTAGAATGAAAGGAAGGGAGAAGAGTTGAGGAGCATCTGGAGAAGGTCTTTTGCTAAACTTGGTGAAAAGGCCCCGTGCGGCTACCCTAGAGTACGTCAACGGCGGCAGCCGCTGTGTCGGCGGCGCGCAGCCTCGGCATTTGGAGGGCGCCACGCCACGGCGGTCTCACGGCGCGGCCGGCCGATGCCCCGTCCCACTTTGATTCACTCGTTGACATCAGAGCCGGCGTCATCGTCGCATTTAAGCCCAAGCTGCGCGGCGCCCCGCGGAACGCAGGTCCGTGACCCGCTATCTGGTTATCTGGCTGTCTGCGCGCACATCGCGCGCACGCCCGCTTTGCATCCGCAGCTGCCGCTGGACCTCGCTGCGTCATCCCGGCCCGAGTGCGTACTGCCCACGGCGACTGCAAGTGACGTACGTTATTACTGTTAAAGCTCAATAGCCACTCAGTCGCTGCGAGTCACCCTCAGGCGACGACGTCGTTGCAATTACTTGACACCGTCAAAAGTTCCGTGACGGGCAGGAGCCACTACGTTATACACATCGTCCGATCTCCAAAGGCGCATATGCCTTCCCAAGCCAAGAAAGATGATTGCACTAGTTAAAAGTCAGGTGTCATGCTCTATGTTACGAGGGCCACTCCAAAAGAAATGCAAACTATTTTTTTAAATCCATCTTTAATTCTGCATGTTTGAAAGTTTTACAGTGTGTAGATACATCCTTTAGGAACAATATTTTCATTTCTCCTCATTATTTCCATCCCTCTCAACTGCCTTATGCCATCTTGAGCCAGTACCTGTATACCCGCACGGTAAAATTCTGGACCAACCTGTTGGAGCCACTATTTGGCAGCGTGCACAAGGGAGTCATCATCTTCAAACCTTGTTCCACGAAGACAAACCTTTTTTAACGCCAACACTTCTGCAAACACTTCCTTCCCCTATCCCAACGTAGTGTGACAATTCGTTCACTGTGATGCGTCTGTCAGCAGTCACCAATTGGTTAACTCTTTACACATTGTCTGGAGTGTATGCAGTACGAGGCCTGCCGCTGCGAGGACAATCCTCAATATTGCCATGCCCGCTCTCATCTCGTTACCTGCTTGCCCACCGACTAACTGTACTGCGATCGACAGCAGCATCTCCATACACCTTTTTCAACCTATTGCGGATGTTTCCCACTGTCTCGTTTTCACAGCACAGGAATTCTATGACAGCACGTTGCTTCTGACGAGCGTCAAGTGTAGCAGCCGTCTTGAAGACATGCTGTGACGGCGCTACTCACGGGAACAGGTTGAACTAAGTTTTAAAACAAGCGGGAAGGATGTATCTACACACTGTAAAACTTTCACAAATGCAGAATGAAAACTGTATTTTTACAAAAATAGTGTGCATTTCTTTTGAGTGTCCCTCGTATATTTGGAGATGTAGATGCTTTTCTGCCATTTCTGTCATGTAGGTTATATTAAGATCGAATCTGCACTAGGATAAAGTGATAGAGAAATCTGGAAAACCAGGGGGTGTCAGGTGTCAGATAGTGCAGCTACAGCATACGACACAGGGCAAATAAGACCACTTGGGTGCCCATAAGACAGGTAAATCAGATTGAGCCCCGTTGACAAGGGTGCGAGACAGTGGCGGGGTAGCAAATACGAGGGCGAGTCAAATGAGAACCTAAAATATTTTTTTAAATATCATTTATTGTGCAGAAGTGGTACAATTCTCTAAATTCCAATCTCGTATAGCGCGCGGAAAGAATGAACACCTATATCTTTCCGTACGAGCTCTGATTTCCCTTATTTTATCGTGGTAATCGTTCCTCCTTATGTAGGTCGGTGTCAACAAAATATTTTCACAATCGGAGGAGAAAGTTGGTGATTGGAATTTCGTGAGAAGATTCCGTCTCAACGAAAAACGCCATTCTTTTAATGATGTCCAGGCCAAATCCTGTATCATTTCTGTGACACTCTACCCCATATTTCGCGATAATACAAAACGTGCTGACTTTCTCTGAACTTTTTCGATATACTCCGTCAGTCCTATCTGGTAAGCATCCCACACCGCACAGCAGTATTCTAAAAGAGGACGGACAAGCGTAATATAGGCAGTCTCCTTAGTAGGTCTGTTACATTTTCTATGTGTCCTGCCAATAAAATGCAGTTTTTGGTTAGCCTTCCCCACAGCATTTTCTATGTGTTCCTTCCAATTTAAGTTGTTCGTAATTGTAATACCTACGTATTTAGTTGAATTTACGGCTTTTAGATTAGACTGATTTATCATGTAACCGAAGTTTAAGGAGTTCCTTTTAGCACTCATGTGGATGACCTCACACTTTTCGTTATTCATGGTCAACTGCCACTTTTCGCACCATTCAGGTATTTTTTCTATATCGTTTTGCAGTTTGTTTTGATCATCTGATCACTTTATTAGTCGATAAACGACAGCGTCATTTGCAAACAACCGAAGACGGCTGCTCAGATTGTCTCCCAAATCGTTTACATTGATAAAGAACAGCAAAGGTCCTATTACACTACCTTGGGGAACGCCAGAAATACTTCTGTTTTACTCGATGACTTCCCGTCAATTACTACGAACTGTGACCTCTCTGACGGGAAATCACAAATGCAGTCACGTAACTGAGACGATATTCCATAAGCACGCAATTTCAAAACGAGCCGCTTGTGTGGTACAGTGTCAAAAGCCTTCTGGAAATCCAGAAATACGGAATCGATCTGAAATCCTTTCCATTAGAAAAAAATTCTTTTGGTAGTCCGCGCAACCAGGTACCGCGTGGCGTACCTCTTCATCAGAACTGAACTTTTTTCTTCCCATTGCGTCTTTGAGTGGTCCAAACATATGAAAATCACTTGGGGCAAGGTCTGGTGAGTATGGTGGATGAGGAAGACACTCAAAATGAAGGTCTGTGATTGTTGCAACTGTTGTACGGGCAGTGTGGGGCCTTGTACTGTCATCTTGCAAAAGGACACCTGCTGACAGCAATCCACGTTGCTTTGATTTGATTGCAGGCCGCAGATGATTTTTTTAGGAGGTCTGTGTATGATGCAATGCTGACAGTGGTCCCTCTAGGTATGTAATGCACCAAAATGACGCCTTTTTCGTCCCAAAAGAGAGTCAGCACAACATTCCCTGCTGATGGTTCTGTTCGAAACTTCTGTGGTTTTGGTGACGAGGAATGGCGCCATTCCTTTCTCGCTCTATTTGTTTCCAGTTGGTGGAAGTGAACCCAGGTTTCGTCCTCACTAAGCCATCACATTCTCCTTCAAAGCGCCGAAGAAGTTCTTCACAAGCATCAACCCGTGTTCTCTCATTTCAGGAGTCAGCTGCCGTGGCTCCCATCTTTCAGACACATTCAGAACACATCATGCACAATATGGTGTGCTGACCCATGATTAATCTGTAAATATGCTGCAATGTCATTCAGTGTCACTCGGCGGTTTTCCTTCATTATGGCTTCAGTTGCTGCAAGGTTCTGTGGAGTCACAACTAGTTGTGCCTGACGTGGATGAGGAGCAGTTTCCACTGAAGTCACACCATTTGAGAACTTTCTACTCCATTTGTGGACTTGCTGCTGTGACAAACATGCATCACCGTACTGAACCTTCATTCGTCGATGAATTTCAGTAGGTTTCACACCTTCACACGCAAAAACTGAATAACAGAACGCTGTTCTCCCTTGTGCAAGTCGCAAATGGGGCGGCCATCTTTATACTGCGACGGTATGTGTGCATCTGCACTATGCTGCCACCTACAGGCCATTCTGCACGCTGTCTGTAGCATGCTTACCAACTTACAGTATAACGGCGCGAAATTTCAATTTGTCATTACAAATTTAAAGTTTTCATTTGACTCACCCTTGTATATTCAGAAAAATGTAACAATACTGAAATGTATAGTCGTCTCTATTTGACTTCAAACAGCAGTTGGCTGTGTTCGGCAGCTGTACACTACGACAACGCTGTCGCAGCGAGAACAACTTAGATTTGCAACAGGTTATACAGGGCGTCCGCCCCTGGTAGCTGAGTGGTCGCCGGCACGGTAGCTCAGCGTATTCGGTCAGAGGGCTGCTTGCCCTCTGTAATAAAAAAAAAAACCTGAGTAAAGGAAACAACGATAAACTTGAACGGATGTCTTGTGGCGTCCGCACAGACCAAACGCAACGATCTATATCGAAAAAAAAAGAAAAAAAGTGGTCAGCGCGACAGAATGTCAATCCTAAGGGCCCGGGTTCGATTCCTGGCTTTGTCGAAGATTTTCTCTGCTCAGGGACTGGGTGTTGTGTCGTCCTAATCATCATCATTTCATCCCTATCGACACGCAATTTGCTGAAGTGGCGTCAAATCAAAAGACTTGCATCCGGCGAACGTTCTACCGGACGGGAGGCCCTAGTCACACGACATTTATTTTTAGACAGGGCTTTCCGTTACAAACTTCTAGTGCTTGTAGGGGAGAGTTAGTACATTAATATTTTAAATTGGAATCTATGGTTGCTAGGTAGGTTTGCAACAGGTTAGTAGTGACGGGGGAGGGGGGGGGGTGCTTGTTTCGGATCAGTTGATGTCATTTGACGTCTGTCCTACCTCTGTCACCTGGTTCGAGCCTTATTCACATGTCTTGAATGGTATATACACTCAGAGTAAAATTTTGTATTGAACCAGAGATGGTCAATTGTAGTATCGATTGTGTAGTAGCGTCGGAAGAGTGTGTAGAGGAAACATAGTGAGATTTCGTCATCTGGGCAGCTCACGAATTCAAAGTCAACAAAAAATACCAAAATTATAATCAAATAGACAACACAAGTTGTGTCCCAGAACAAGTACATTGCCAGGTACTCACAATATGAATCACGCTACCACAATTGCGACACTTACAGTTCGAAAGAATTCAACTAGGGTGCACCAGTCACTAGTAGATGGTGGGAGACTTCTCCATCCTCAATTCTCAACTATGTTTTAAAAAAGCTCCACTTGGGGAGGACGACTCAGTCCTGTGGCGAACCTGACTATCGCTTATTTCACGAAAAAACAGGAGGTCGCAGCAGAACATTCCCATTCTTGGTGTACAAAACGGACATCAACAAATAAGAGGTCGGTAGTGGCCAAGCACGTTGTAGGGGGAGTGTCTTTCGGTTGGATTCACCAAAAATTTGGAGCGAAAGTTACCGATTTTCTCATGTCGCTTGGGCGGCACCATGGCATCATGTCCTTTGATGTATGTACAATGTCCTGCTCAAATTATTCTCTGAGGACAGCAATGACAGCTCGGCGGTCTCTGTCTTCAGCAACGGCAGGCGCCGGCTCTTGTCATCAAAAGAACGGAGCGGGCCACACCCCCGGTTCCGTGAAATCCCCTGGGATGCTCGCCCCTCCTAATGAGACTCACTGACTTCCTTCTGCTGACAAATAGGAACTAAAGACACCAGTGGGAACACACCTTCCCAGTGAGAAAAACGCAAATTTTTCATGCCACGAAACCATGCCCAGTACTCTCGATAAAAACTACGAAATAGTGGTAGAAAAATGAGACAACGTCTCTTAGAGAATGATAAACCTTTCGGGATGTAAAGTGGTCGTGTTTCAAGAAACTCTTAGGAACAGAAGAGTTTCTTGGAGCACGACCTTACATCCCGATGGGTTTACCAGCAGCTGTGTCATCCGGTCGTGAAAGTCTTCATTCTATGATCGCTTAGAGACGTTCAATAATCATGTCACAATGCTTTCTGAGTGTGACATTAATGCCACTGAGCGATTCAGCAGGCAGCGACAGGTGAGTTTTGAGGGCGATGTTATGACCAAGACGGCTTCCGATGTTACTGATGTAAAACAGTATGTATCTCTCCGTGCACCCTAAAACACTGGCAACCAGGACCTCTAGTTTCAATATAGAACGAAGAGGTGCAGTAATTAATAAGGCGCACACACACACATTTTGGAGGACTGAGACGCACGTCTCCAACCAGGAATTCATGTTTAAATTTTCCATGTTATAGTTGTGGTCTTCAGTCCAGAGACTGGTTTGATGCAGCTCTCCATGCTACTCTATCCTGTGCAAGCTGCTTCATCTCCCAGTACGTGCTGCAGCCCACATCCTTCTGAATCTGCTTAGTGTATTCATCTCTTGGTCCCCCTCTACAATTTTTACCCTCCACGCTGCCCTCCAATACTAAACTGGTGATCCCTTGATGCCTCAGAACATCTCCTACCAACCGATCCCTTCTTCTAGTCAAGATGTGCCAGATACTCCTCTTCTCCCCAATTCTATTCAATACCTCCTCATTAGTTATGCGATCTACCCATCTGATCTTCAGCATTCTTCTGTAGCACCACATTTCGAAAGTTTCTATTCTCTTTTTGTCCAAACTATTTATCGTTCACGTTTCACATCGATACATGGCTACACACCATACAAATACTTTCAGAAAAGACTTTCTGACACTTAAACCTATACTCGCTGATAATAAATTTCTCTTCTTGAGAAACGCTTTCCTTGTCATTGCCAGTCTACATTTTATATCCTCTCTACTTCGACAATCATCAGTTATTTTGCTCCCCAAATAGATTTACTACTTGAAGCGTCTCATTTCATAATCTAATTCCCACAGCATCACCCGATTTCATTCGACTACATTCCATTATCCTCATTTTGCTCTTGTTGATGTTCGTCTTATATCCTCCTTTCAAGACACTGTCCATTCCGTTCAACTGCTCTTCCAAGTCCTGTGCTGTCTCTGACAGAATTACAATGTCATCGGCGAACTTCAAAGATTTAATTTCTTCTCCATGGATTTTAATTCCTACTCCGAATTTTTCTTTTGTTTCCTTTACTACTTGCTCAATGTGCAGATTGAATAACGTCGGGGATAGGCTACAACCCTGTCTCACTCCCTTCCCAACCGCTGCTTCCCTTTCATGCCCCTCGACTCTTGTAACTGCCATTTGGTTTCTGTACAAATTGTAAATAGCCTTTCGCTCCCTGTACTTTACCCCTGCCACCTTCAGAATTTGAAATAGATTATTCCAGTCAACATTGTCAAAAGCTTTCTCTAAGTCTACAAATGTTAGAAACGTAGGCTTGCCTTTCCTAAATTTTCCACAACTGCCGCAAATCATTTGAGGCCTATTCCCAGATGATTCCCTTGAAAATTACACTGCGGTTTCCTGTCACATTATCATTAAACCATTGTAGACTGCTGTTATATGCATGCAGCAGTACAAACTAGAAGTATCTTCTTACCCCTACTTCCAGATAACTATGTTTCCAATCTGTTTGCAGTCCCGTTTTCTCTTCTGAATAACCGCGGGACTCTAGTCCGATGCTGAACTTGGTGGGTCTAAATATCGTTCGTAAGACGTACATTTTGGAAGCAGCAGAGCATGTCGAAATTAATTGTACATCACTTGTTGAGATACGCCTATAAGCTGTGGATCACGCCGTATATATTACATAAAGAAACACACACAGTAAGCGGTCGTATCTCTTAACTAATCTCTATCACACGAGTGTGCAAACGACGGCCAACGGGCTGGATCCGGCACGCGACTGGTTTCCGGCCGGCGGAGGAAATTCGTGGGAGAGAGAGAGAGAGAGAGAGAGAGAGAGAGAGAGAGAGAGAGACCGAGGTGCTCGAGATTCTTGCAACTAAAGTTTTGAGACAGCTGTTGTAAAGCGTCGAAGTAAAGAAACAATTTCCACGACGCGTAAGTAAATGTAAACAACTGAAGAGGGGGCGAACATAAAATGAATGTACTCTCAAAATTGAGTGTTTTGAGGCATAATTTGCTGGCTTGCTGTGTCTGGAGAGGAATGCCTTTCATATCGGTGCGTTACCTCACGAACATTAACGTCACGGACGCTATATCTTTGACTTCATGCGCTAAGAATGCTGCTGAAGCGCCACGTGACTACGTCATGGAGGTAAATGAAGACGGAAGTTGTCATACGTCTCAAACTTGAAGCCGACGTCCGCATTTTTTTTTTCATGTCAGAGTAGCACTTCCAACCTACGTCCTCAATTATCTGCTGGATGTATTCCAATCTCAGTCTTCTTGTACAGTTTTTGCCCGCTACAGCTCCCTCTAGGAGCATGGAACTCATTCCCTCATGTCTTAACAGATGTCCTATCATCCTGTCCCTTCTCCTTGTCGGTGTTTTCCACATATTCCTTTCCTCTCCGATTCTGCGCACAAATTCCTTATTCCCTACCTTATCAGTCCACCTAATTTTCAACATTCGGCTGTAGCACCATATCTCAAATGCTTCAATTCTCTTCTGTTCCCGTTTTTCCACAGTCCATGTTTCACTACCATACAATGCTGTGCTCCAGACGTACACTCTCAGAAATTTCTTCCTCAAATTAAGGCCTATGTTTGATACTAGGAGACTTCTCTTGGTCAGGAATGCCCTTTCTGCCAATGCTAGTCTGCTTTGAGGTCCTCTTTGCTCCGTCCGTCTTTGGTTATTTTGCTGCCTAGGTAGCGGATTTCCTTAACTTCATCTACTTCGTGACCGTCAACCCCAATGTTAAGTTTCTCGCTGTTCTCACTTCTGCCATTTCTCATTACTTTCGTCTTTCTTAGATTTATTCTCAATCTATATTGTATACTCATTAGATTGCTCATTCCATTCAGCAGATCATTTAATTCGTCTTCACTTTCACTCAGGATAGCAATGTCATCAGCGAATCGTATCATTGATATCCTTTCACCTTGTATTTTAATTCCACTCCTGAACCTTTCTTTTATTTCCATCATTGCTTCCTCGATGTACAGATTGAACAGTAGGAGCGAAAGACTATATCCCTGTCTTACATCCTTTTTAACCTGAGCACTTCTTTCTTGGACGTCCAGTCTTATTATTCTCTCTTGGCTCTTGTACATATCGTACATATACTACTCATCTTTCCCTATAGCTTATCCCTATTTTTCTCAGAATTTCGAACATCTTGCACCATTATACATTGTCGAACGCTTGTCCCAGATCGACAAATCCTATGAACGTGTCTTGAATTTTCTTCAGTCTTGCTTCTGTTATCAACGGCAATGTCAGAATTGCCTCTCAGGTGCCTTTATCTTTTCTAAAGCCAAACTGATCGTCATCTAACACATGAATTTTCTTTTCGTTTCTTCTATATATTATTCTCGTCATCAACTTGGATGCATTATCTGTTAAGCTGATTGTACGATAATTCTCGCACTTCTCAGCTCTTGCAGTCGCTGGAATTGTGAGGATAATATTTTTCCGAAAGTCAAATGGTATATCGCCAGACTCAGACATTCTACACACCAACGTGAATAGTCGTTTAGTTGCCACTTGCCCCAATGATTTTAGAAATTCTGATGGAATGTTATCTCTCCCTTCTGCCTTATTTGATCTTAAGTCCTCCAAAGCTCTCTTAAATTCTGATTCTAATATTGGATCCGCTATCTCTTCCGAATCAACTTCTGTTTCTTCTTCTCCCTGAAAGAGGCCTTCAATGTACTCTTTCCATCTATCCGCTCTCTCCTCTCCATTCAGCAGTGGAATTCCCGTTGTAAAAATGGTTCAAATGGCTCTGAGCACTATGGGACTCAACTGCTGAGGTCATTAGTCCCCTAGAACTTAGAACTAGTTAAACCTAACTAACCTAAGGACATCACACACATCCATGCCCGAGGCAGGATTCGAACCTGCGACCGTAGCGGTCTCGCGGTTCCAGACTGCAGCGCCAGAACCGCGCGGCCAATTCGGCCGGCAATCCCCGTTGTACTCTTAATGTTACCACCCTTGCTTTTAATTTCACCGATGGTTGTTTTGATTTTCGTATTTGCTGTCAGTCCTTCTGGAAATCATTTTTTTTCGATTTGTTCACATTTTTCATGCAGCCATTTCTTCTTAGCTTCCATGAACTTCCTATTTATTTCATTCTTTACAGACTTGTATTTCTGTATTCTTGAATTTCCCTGAAAATTTTTGTACTTTCTTCTTTCATCGATCAACTGAAGTATTTCCTCTGTTATCCATGGTTTGTTCGCAGTTACCTTCTTTGCACTTATGTTTTTCTTTCCAACTTCTGTCATTGCCCTTTTTAGAGATGTACAATCCTCTTCAAATGTACTGCCTGCTGAGCTATTCTTGATTGCTGTATGATGGAATATGAAAGCTCGTAACTAACGAACTATCTGTTGTTATATCATACAGCATGGTAAATGCCCGAGGCAGGATTCGAACCTGCGATCGTAGCAGTCGCACGGTTCCGGACTGCGCGCCTAGAACCGCGAGACCACCGCTGCCGGCAATAATCTTTCACTTCCTTGATATGCACAATATACAAACATCAAAAAATGTTTTGCATCACCTCAGTTCCCAGAACTCCTGAAGATAGACGTTGACTGTGGATATTGTATCACAGACACAGTCCCTTTGACTGTTCAGAGATCTCACTAAAACCGCCTAAAGATGTAAACAATCACGTATGAGCAGTGCCTATTAGACGGAGAAGATTCGACAACCGATCAGTTCCAGTCATTCCACCAGGAAGGACGTACACGGCTCGTGTTGTCTGTAGTTCAACCATGCCTAGACGGTTAGTACCGTGGTTCGATCGAGTCCGCATTGTTGCTTTGTGCCAGGAAGGTCTCTCAACGAGGGAAGTGTCCAGCCGTCTTAGAGTGAACCAAAGCGATGTTGTTCGGACATGGAGGAGATACAGGGAGACAGGAGCTACCGATGACATGCCTCGCTCAGGCCGCCCAAGGGCTACTACTGCAGTGGATGACTGCTACCTACGGATTATGGCTCAGAGGAACCCTGACAGCAACGCCACCATGTTGAATAATTCTTTTCGTGCAGCCACAGGACGTCGTGTTACGACTCAAATTGTGCACAATAGGCTGCATGATGCGCAACTTCACTCCCGACGTCCATGGCGAAGTCCATCTTTGCAACCACGAGACCATGCAACGCGGTATAGATGGGCCCAACAACATGCCGAATGGACCGCTCAGAACTGGCAGCACGTTCTCTTCACCGATGAGTGTCGCATATTCCTTCAACCAGACAATCGTCGGAGACGGGTTTGGAGGAAACCCGGTGAGGCTGAACGCCTTAGAAACACTGTCCAGTGAGTGTAGCAAGGTGAAGGTTCCGTGACGTTTTGGGGTGGCATTATGTGGGGCCGACGTACGCCTCTGGTGGTCATGGAAGTCGCTGTAACGGCTATACGATACGTGAGTGCCATCCTCCAACCGATAGTGCAACCATATCGGCAGCATATTGGCGAATCATTCGTCTTCATGGACGACAATTCGCGCCACCATTGTGCACATCTTGTGAATGACTTCCTTTAGGATAACGACAGCTTGTTCCCCAGACATGAACCCCTATCGAACATGCCTGGGATAGATTGAAAAGGGCTGTTTATGGGCGTGGTGACCCACCAACCACTCTGAGGGATCTACGCCGAATCGGCGTTGAGAAGTGGGACAATCTGGTCCGTGCCTTGACGAACTTGTGGATAGTATACCAGGACGAATACAGGCATGCATCAATGTAAGAGGACGTGCTACTGGGTGTTAGAGGTACCGGTGTGTACAGCAACCTGGACCACCACCTCTGAAGGTCTCGCTGTATGGTGGTACAACATGCAATGTGTGGTTTTCATGAGAAATAAAAAGGACGGAAATGATGTTGATCTCTATTCCAATTTTCTGTACAGGTTCCGGAACTCTCGGAACTTTTTTTGATGTGTGTACGATAGCATGCTTTGCTTCTTTCCTTACTGCACACATTTATGGGCTAACAAAGAAAACGCAGGTAAGTTTTTTGCAAACGTAAACATTAAAAATGTTGTGCATACAAGCTGAAAGCAAAAACGTATCGAATAAGAAGCTGTAGTAGTAGGCAAACAAGCATTGATTTCGCAGTTCTATTTGGTATTAAAAAAAATGTCATTTGACTGGGGCCTCCCTTCGGGTAGACCGTTCGCCGGGTGCAAGTCTTTCGATTTGACGCCACTTCGGCGACTTGCGCGTCGATGGGGATGACATGATGATGATTAGGACAACACAACACCCAGTCCCTGAGCGGAGAAAATCTCCGACCCAGCCGGGAATCGAACCCGGGCCCTTAGGATGGACATTCTGTCGCGCTGACCACGCAGCTAACGGGGGTGGACTATTTGGTATCGATACAACTTCAGTTAAAGTGGAATTAACAGATTACGAAAGATTTCACATCACATCTTCTCTTCTCGGTTACTCGAAATAGATCAACAAAAAACAAGTTACATTAACGAGGTCAAATGTGTCGTACTACTAGAACAAATACGCATTCATAAGAACGTTAGAAATTGCCTTCCTGACGCCATTGTGTCCATCTAAACACTGTAATTTTTAGTATTTAAAATAGCTATTTCACACACACGACAGAAATAAATTTTGGGCTATTTAAGATGGCAACAGTTACGCTCACTCTGGCTTCAAAACAAGGTACAGCGCAAGTCTATTACGCCATGTGTCTTCTTTTTACCAGGGCCGCGGGTAACCAAAGGCTGCCCATGACTGCTCTACCTGACAGTACCACGAACTGGTGAAACCCCGTCGATAGCTGGTTTTCCAGCCGACAGGAAAACTCTTCCTGAATATCCGCAGAACTATGCCTGTCTTTCTCCTCCTGCATTTAGAACGCAACAATGAATAGATATGTTTCGTCTTGCCTGTTAAAGTCAACAAATTCATCGTTTGCATAAATTACGGAAAACCATGATAAAACACCAGAAATTAGGGAAAACTGGAAGCAAATGACACGAAGATTTGAATATCTTTTTAGTACTACATCTGGAGAGTGGGAAGGTAGTTGACATGGTAATGAGATCAGACAGATGGTATAGTCAGATAACCAAATAGGCAACACAAGTTGTGTGACGGAACAAGTAAGTTACGAGCTGCTGAGAATATACTCCAACTTTGAGAGCGGACTTGCACAGGTAGGAGACAGGTTAAACTCAGATTTGTCGAGATGTTTAAGTATTCATCCTTCTGTTCTTCATAGTCTGTGGCAGCATAGTTCCCTGTGCTAGAAGGCGCACACCGATGATCAATATTTGCTGTGCTCACTAAGGAATAATTCCTGGATCCTACCGCACCCACGGTCTTCCTTCCTTTGCTGCAGCCGCTATGAGGGCTATATATCGAACACTGGTTCCAGAAGGCTCAATGGAGTCATGTGTGTGTTAGGCGTATCACAAGTCACCGTACAGTGTATGTCAATGACTACACAATGTGTCAGTACGATTTGCCCCGTTCCAACGCGGTTCGCGGGTTTATTTATTATTTATTTATTTACTATATGGCAACCATTAGGAGTTTTCGAATCACAAGAATAGTTATAAATGTACAAAGATCGCTAAAATACTACATATCTTCAACAGAGCTCTCCAGTGTAATATAATAGAAATGACAATAGCTATAGAAAAATATTAGGGTGTTCTATGCAGTTTATCACTCCATTCCTCACTGTCGAAAGGACTCTTGTAGACACGAGCGGGAGAAGTTGATACAACTTTAGTAACTGTCTGTCGATTCAGCACCATGGCCACAAAATTGTGATGAAGATTTGTCCCACGTGTGGAGAGTGTCTGCACAGCTTTCATGGCCCGTTTGGAGTAGTCCAAATCTCACGAGGCTGATCAAATTCAGTGAACTTCTCCTGGATGCAGCACGGTTTCAGGCATTGTGCAGGACAGTTTTGTTGCCAGCAGCGTTTTCATTCGCCGCAATCTTGGCTGCAATAAGAATGGGATATCTTGATCTTAATCTTTTTTTTTCGCTCGATAGGGAATACATCATTCAGTAGTGGAATCTTCTGATATTCACGTAACAGCGAACTGTGCCGTCTGATATCAGGTGGTGGAATCTGACTAAAGCAGTGAGAGAAGATCATATTGACCTACTGATTCGTTAAGTAGATGTCTACCTTTTTCAGATATGGACTATTCATCCAGAGAGAGGTACAGTACTTTGCTGTTGAGTACACAGCAGAATGGATAGGACAGGAGAGCACTGTGACCTTGAACTTGGACTAGTCATTGGATGTCACCTGAGGACATTACAACCCGTCAAAGGCTACCCAAATTGACTGTTGGTGATGTGATGCGATTGTGAAGCGAGAACGCGAAGTAACATCCGAAGCTAAACCAAAAAAAAAGGCAAGACCTCACGTCCTGACGGACAGGGACTCTCGAACATTTAGGCGGGTGGTTGTAAGAATCGGGCGAAAGCAGCTGGAGGAATCACTCATGAGTTCCAAGATGCTACCAGAAATACAGGTAGTACAATGACTGTGCGCATGGAGTTAGAAAGAATGGGCTACAATGGTCCAGCTGCACCTCGTAAAGCACATATTTCTGTGTCAGTGCTAAGCCACGACTGAGCTGGTGCAAAAACGGACGTCACTAGATAGAGGGTGTCTGGAAACGAGTGATTTGAACTGATGAACTACGTTACACACTGTGGCAGGGTGTAGAAGGGATGGAATTGGTGAATTCCTGAAGAACATTACCTGTTATGATGTGCAATGCCAACAGTAAGTACGAAGGAGGTGGAGTTACGGTAAGGGTTGTTCCTCGTGATTAGATATGGTCCTCTTATTGCGCTAAAGAAAATGCTAAATGCGGAAGGACATCAACATACACTACTGGACATTAAAATTGCTACACCACGAAGATGACGTGCTGCAGACGCGAAATTATGCGACAAGAAGAAGATGCTGTGATATGCAAATGATCAGCTTTTCAGAGCATTCACACAAGGTTGGCGCCGGTGGCGACACCTACAACGTGCTGACATGAAGAAAGTTTCCAACCGATTTCTCATACACAAACAGCAGTTGACCGGCTTTGCCCGGTGAAACGTTGTTGTGATGCCTCGTGTAAGGAGGAGAAATGCGTACCATCGCGTTTCCGACTTCGAAGAAAGGTCGGATTGTAGCCTATCGTGATTGCGGTTTATCGTATCGCAACATTTCTGCTCGCGTTGGTCGAGATCCAATGACTGTTAGCAGAATATGGAATCGGTGGGTTCAGGAGGGTAATACGGAACGCCTTGCTGGATCCCAACGGCCTCGTATCACTAACAGTCGAGATGACAGGCATCTTATCCGCATGGCTGTAACGGATCGTGCAGCCACGTCTCGACCCCTGAGTCAACAGAGTTTGCAAGACAACACCCATCTGCACGAACTGTTCATCGATGTTTGCAACAGCATGGACTATCAGCTCGGAGACCATGGCTGCGGTTACCCTTGACACTGCATCACAGACAGGAGCGCCTGCTGTGGTGTACTCAACGACGAACCTGGGTGCACGAATGGCAAAACGCCATTTTTTCGGATGAATCCTGGTTCTGCTTACAGCATCATGATGGTCACATCCGTGTTTGGCGACATCGCGGTGAACGCACATTGGAAGCGTGTATTCGTCGTCGCCATACTGGCGTATCACCCGGCGTGATGGTATGGGGTGCCATTGGTTACACGTCTCGGTCACCTCTTGTTCGCATTGACGGCACTTTGAACAATGGCCGTTACATTTCAGATGTGGCTCCACCCTTCATTCGATCCCTGCGAAACCCTACATTTCAGCAGGATAGTGCACGACCGCATGTTGCAGGTCCTGTACGGGCCTTTCTGGATACAGAGAATGTTCGATTGCTGCCGTGGCCAGCACATTCTCCAGAATTCTCTCACCAATTGAAAACGTCTGGTCATTGGTGGCCGAGTAACTGGCTCGTCACAATACGCCAGTCACTACTCTGGATGAACTGAGGTATCGTGTTGAAGCTGCATGGGCAGCTGTACCTGTACAAACCACCCAAGCTCTGTTTGACTCAATGCCCAGCCATATCAAGGCCGTTATTACGGCCAGAAGTGGTTGTTCTGGGTACTGATTTCTCAGGATCTATGCACCGAAATGGCGTGAAAATGTAATCGCATGTCAGTTCTAGTATAATATATTTGTCCAGTGAATACGCGTTTATCATCAGCATCTCTTCTTGGTGAGGCAATTTTAATGGCCAGTAGTGTATTTTATACTACCGCGTAGTCTGTACGATAGAAAAACAATTCGGAGACAGTGATTATTTGTATCAGCATGATAGTGCACACTTTCACAAAGGAGCACCTGTGAGGCTATGCTTTCTGGAGAATAACTTTCCTGAAGTGGACTGGCTTAACTAAATGCAATGGACGACATTAGGGATGGGTTGCAAAGTCGAGTTCGCTCCAGACCCCCGCGTCCAACATCACGATCTTCACTGCTTTCTGCTCTTGAGGAACAGTGGTTTGCCACTCCTCCATAGACATTTTGAAACCTCATTGAAAGCATCCCCAGCAGAGTTCAAGCCATCATAAGAAGTGAAGGGTGGACACACAACCCATACTGATATCCACTTAAATGTATCTGGATACTTCTGGTAATATAGAGCGTATGCAGTTTCACTTCAACGGAGGAGAGCTTTCTGCAATGATGAGAACTGGTTTAGCTTTCTAACAAGGGGACCCTCCATACTGTAAATCATGGATTTTGATGCGTTTCACGTATGTTGTAGAGGCACTTACCCTGAGAACTGGCTATCCGGTTTTCTAGCGACGGGCCTTGGTTTTTGAGAAAATCCATTTTGAAGTTCACTGCGTGCTTTGTATACCTGTAACATTACACATTTACCTAGCAAGTCAGCGTAGCGCAGCGGTTTAGGTTCACGGCTACCGCGCATCTAGCTACAGCGTAAGTTGCTCGCAAAGGTTCTCCGTTCTGTGAAATGGAAGAAAAAAGTACACGAGTAGGATTTGAACACGGTACCACCAGCGTGGTAGCCGTGAAACTATACCGCTGCGCTACGCTGACTTGCTCGGAATATATGTAATGTTACGGGTATACAAAGCGCGCAATGAACTTCAAAATGGATTTTCTCAAAAACCGGATAGCCAGGTTCTCAGGGTAAGTGCCTCTACAACATACTTGAAGCGCATCAAAATCCGTGATTTACAGTATGGAGGGTCCCCTTGTCAGTGAAATCAGACGAGTTTTGATATGAGAAGAAACCAGAACCATTACAGTCGATCAAATGTCTTCTAGCGGTTCTTCTTGGGGTATAACTTTACATGAATGCAAACGCATCGATGCCTTTCCAGTTGGAGCTATGTATTTGCCCATCTATGAAGATGGCATTCTGCACATGCTAAATACCTGTTAACAGCACAGTGTGACCACGATGTATGGTGCACCACGGTCCTTCTTGAGTGTTCCATTGTGTAGCACATTCCTCGAAGTAGCTGCAGAGGCCTGACTTCATGTTCCGAGTCACCGAGAGACGTTAGCACTGCTGCTTAATGTATACAACACATTTAAAGACAACAGTCTTCCCGGTAGAGGATGATACAGATCACCCAAAAAGGTGTCCCGGGCTTACGCAGGGACAGGTCAAATGTTGCGCCCTCGCCGTTAGAATGCGTTCCCGGCGTGTCCGAGTCTCAATTATACGCGCTTTCCCTAGCTGGCTATCGGGATTTACGATTCGGGGCTCGCACGGAATGCGAGGGGAATCTTTCACGCCCTGCCGTATCGGCACTGGCCGGCTGATTTACAAGAAGCGTGGGAGATGTAAATCGAGGAGGCGATGGAAAAGAGAACAGAAAGGATACGCGTGTGTGAGGGGCCGCTGATTTATCTGGACCGTCGCTTCGCTGTGGCCGCTGTCGGCTGTCTTTCTGGAATGTTCCTACCGCGTCCGTTTCACACGACGCCGCCACACGGGGGGTAAATGAAGCAACGACGGACGTCTGCAGGCACCAGCCTTTATAACGAAGTGAAAGTTTTATTAGTATTTCATATAACATTGACAGTGAGGTCCTCAGAAATGAGCGTAGCATTCGAGTACGCACTGATCTAGAGTGCCAAGACAGCTTCAAGAGATACGAATCTACGAGGGCTGTTTTTTTTTCAAGGTGCGATCTGTCGCGAACTGCAGAGAGAAATAAAAACGTATAGCTGCACATTCCAGCTACTTCTCTACATACGAGACGTATTTGGAAAGTAAGGTCCGATTAGGCACGAAATGGAAACCACTTTGAAAATCCGATGGAACTTTGCACAGATGTGTTGGGCAGTGTCTCTAGTGTACCTGTCGATCGCTTCACGTCGCTCTTTTCAGTTCAAATGGCGCAAATGGCTCAAATGGCTCTGAGCACTATGGGACTTAACGTCTGATGTCATCAGTCCCCTAGAACTTAGAACTACTTAAACCTAACTAACCTAAGGACATCACACACAGCCATGCCCGAGGCAGGATTCGAACCTGCGACCGTAGTGGTCGCGCGGTTCCGGACTGAAGCTCCTAGAACCGCTCGGTCACAGCGGCCGGTTTTTTTTCAGTTCAGAGCGCAAAGTGATAACGTAGAAATGCCAAAAGCAGCATTGTCTCCCGTTAAGTATGTGGATCTAGTGAGAGATTTCGCCTGAATCTATGCAGCCCGCATATGGTAAATGCCATGCGTTTCTTTCTTCAAGACAACTTACAGCCACATTCTACAGTGGCAATGAAGACGCTCCTTCGGCGTTTTCTATGGGAAGTGTCTGATCATACACAATACAGCCTTAATTGGCTCCCTCCGTTGTTCATCTCTGCAGATCATCGTAGAGAATTGGCGGAAGGCACAGACGGCTGTTTTCTGTGACGAGAATACTGGAATGTTTGTACAACGCCACGACAAATGTCTAAGTCAGAGCGAGCGGCGACTGTTTAGGGAAGTACCTGGAAGGTGTGGTTAACTGTAGCGAATAAAAAAATATTTGATTTTCTCTGTGGTTCTCATTTCACGATGATCAGACGTTACTTTCCGGACAGCCCTTGTAGCTGCTGCTCCGTTTTAGACACCTGTTGCTGTTCTCATAGCTAGGGGTTCATATGAGCAAAGAGATGAAAGCCAGAGAGTGGCAAGTCAGGCCTGTAACGTGAGTGATCAGTCATTTCTCAACGGAAACGCTGCAGAGGCGTCATTGCTGCAGTTACAGTGTGCAGCAGAGCATTTATTAATAAAGACAATATCTATGACGTCTTTCGCCTTCCCTTAATCTATGAGAATGCGGAAAAATGTTATTTAGCGCGAACAGAAATCTTCGCTACGAGAGAAACAGCGCCTGGATTCATCCTGGAGGATTGTAGTTGGCAGTCCATTTCTTGAAATTCTCCTCAGTCCCTTGCATATGAGAGGCTGCACTAATCAGCTGTGATTGCCCGTGGGTTTGGAAGAGTACGTACTCCATAAATGGGTGCAAGCAGTCTCTCCCTGAATTCAGGTCCGTCGTGGAAGATAATTGGAAATTATACTTGAGAGTTATGCAAGATCACATTTTTGTTTCCAGGCTTGACTGCCGAAATACTGAAACAGCGGACTCATTGGTATTACTGGAATACCCACTAGTGGAACGTGTTGTGGAGACTGCGATTGTTACAACTCCAGTCATGACAACGGTGTGCTTCAGATGACATTATTCTCTCCCCCCCCCCCCCCTAAAGTTCAAAGACAAATTACCATCGACATGGAAAGAATTTCGGTAAATACAAACCTCTATTCTATAAATAATCTGGAGAGGGGACGCTCTAGACCAGGTACCATTTCGGTGCATAAACGAAATTGTCGAGAAAGTGCAATCTTTGACGAAATCGTGGAGCAGATCAAAGGACACTACTTCTCATCTTCTGGATAAATAACTTTTCTAGTGTGAAGTTCGCTGAAGCACCCGTAGGATTAACGCGGTGTAAGACTAATTGTGCGGATGGAGTGCCCAACTGGATGGTGAGTATCTACCGTGCCACGACAGAGCTGGTCATATGATCCACTGCCACTTATCGGACCCTACACCTGCGAAGGAAGATGCGTTGAGTGGCCTGGAATTTTGGAAAAAGAACATTGCCTGTTTGCACAGGCTGTACACAGAAAGTAAATAAGTGATGAAGTGTCTTGATGACAACGAGAATGCAAATTGTTATAGTGTGCGGCATAAACTAAATAGCTAAGGGATCAAACTGCTTAGGTTATCGGTCCCTAGACTTACACACTACTTAAACTAACCTATACTAAGGACAACACACACACACCCTTGACGGCCGGGGTGGCCGAGCGGTTCTAGGCGCTACAGTCTGGAACCGAGCGACTGCTACGGTCGCAGGTTCGAATCCTGCCTCGGGGGTAGATGTGTGTGATGTCCTTAGGTTAGTTAGGTTTAAGTAGTTCTCAGTTCTAGGGGACGGATGACCAGTCCCATAGCGCTCAGAGACATTTGAACCATTTCAATACACACCCTTGCTCGAGGGAGGACTCGAACCTCCGGCGGGAGGGACCGCGCAGTACGTACATGACGCCTCAAACCGCGCTGCCGCTTAAATAGCGGCTTGAAGGAATGCCTTTGTGATTTACTTGATACAGTTGCTAGTTTCCATCTGTATGTGGGTCACTGAAAGGATGCGTGGGCCCAATCGGCTCTCTGTTTCTGTACAAGTTTTCTTGGTTGGGTTTAATAACCACATAAACATTTTTAAATACATAATCGTCACCTTTGACGGTTAAATATTATTTCTTTAAAAAATACACTATTAAAATTTCATCCGTTAGCAATTTTCAAGTGTAAAACAGTGAAATCTTTATGCTTTGTTATTGGCTGCAACTAGCGACTTTTGTCGGTAGGCAGTGGTTGTCCACAACGCACTAAGCACAGCAGTTAATTGGTTGTCTCACCCTACCGCAATGGGCATCCGAAAGTGATGAGATCGACATTCACATAGGGGCGTGTCATTCCGTCGTAGACAATGGTTGTGAAGTCTGAACCTTTCGTGGTTAAAGCGGAAACAAACCATTGTAGTGATGAAAACTTTCTATGGTATACGAGTATCTCAAACGAGTACCACGATCGTGGAGGTATGTTTCGTACTATACAGGGTGGCCCATTGATCGTGACCGGGCCAAATACCTCAGAAATAAGCGTCAAACCAAAAAACTACAAAGAACGAAACTTGTCTAGCTTGAAGGGGGAAACCAGATGGCGCTATGATTGGCCCGCTAGATGGCGCTGCCATAGGTCAAATGGATATCAACTGCGTTTTTTAAATAGGAACCCCCACTTTTCATTGCATATTCGTGTAGTACGTAAAGAAATATGAATGTTTTAGTTGGACTACTTTTTTCGCTTTGTGACAGATGGTGCTGTAATAGTCACAAACATATGGCTCACAATTTTGCACGAACAGTTGGTAACAGGTAGGTTTTTTAAAATAAAATACAGAACGTAGGTACGTTTGAACATTATATTTCGGTTGTTCCAATGTGATACATGTACCTTTGTGAACTTATCATTTCTGAGAACGCATGCTGTTACAGCGTGATTACCTGTAAATACCACATTAATGCAACAAATGCTCAAAACGATGTCTGTCAACCTCAATGCATTTGGCAACACGTGTAACGGCATTCCTCTCAACAGCGAGTAGTTCTCCTTCCGTAATGTTCGCACATGCATTGATTATGCGCTGACGCATGTTGTCAGGCGTTGTCGGTGGATCACGATAGCAAATATTCGTCAAATTTCCCCACAGAAAGAAATCCGGGGACGTCAGATCCGGTGAACGTGCGGGCGATGGTATGGTGCTTCGATGACCAATCCACCTGTCATGAAATATACAAATAAATACCGCTTCAACCGCAAGCGAGCTATGTGCCGGACATCCATCATGCTGGAAGTATATTGCCATTCTGCCATGCAGTGAAACATCTTGTAGTGACATCGGTAGAACATTACGTAGGAAATCAGCATACATTGCACCATTTAGATTGTCATCGATAAAATGGGAGCCAATTATCCTTCCTCCCATAATGCCCCAAAGTGGTCCAACTAAAACATTCATATCTCTTTACGTACTACTCGAATATGTAATAAAAATGGGGGTTCCTATGGAAAAAAATGCAGTTGATATCCGTTTGACCTATGGCAGCGCCATCTAGCAGGCCAACCATAGCGCCATCTTGTTTTCCCCCTTCAAGCTAGACGAGTTTCGTTCTTTGTAGTTTTTTCGTTTGATGCTTATTTCATGAGATATTTGGCCCGGTCACTATAAATGGACCACCCTGTATATGCACAGTGTTTTCTCCTGGGCGCGCCGCCATGTTGCGTAACCCTGTAGTCGGCAATGGCGGGGTCAAAGGTCAAGCGATAAGAACTTTAACATGGAACATGCTGTTGCCTCCTTGAGCCCCCGGTTCTAGATGTACCCTTGTCCGGTTCTCAGCTGCGCTACAGATCAGTTTATTTATGGAAATACAAAGTACAGTCACCAACAAATTTTACATATTCACATACTCCTTTACCTTTAACCCAAATAAATACAGATTCATTTACAGATATTTTTCTCTTACTACGAGTATACAAGGACAATGAAGAGGGTGACATATACACAGATATACCAAAGTCTTTATTTGCAAGTTCACCAATGTGATAGGTACGGTAGGCAATAATCATTCAAGTCAATACTAAAATTAAGTCTACATCCACAGAAAACACAAGGTCGACAAGTGCAGTGGCGGCAATATTCTTCACGGTATTCCTCTTCTTGTCGGCAGCAGATGTCGAAAATTCGATGTTCTCGATGGTTTTATAAATTGTCTGTTTAGAACGCAACGTGGCGGCGCGCCAGCAGCGGACCGGAGCACCTAGTACGGCTAGTGCTCCCGTCCGGGATAACGCGCTGCTGGCAGTGTGAAATATTCTAAGTCCAAGCCACCGCATGATACATAAGCGAGCGATCGCCGCGCAGCGGCTTATTCGCGCTGCTGCTGCCGCACACGCAACTGCATTGAACGCCGCCACGATGCCATACAGGAGAATTAGACGTCGTTCTAAACAGACAATTTATAAAACCATCGAGAACATCGAATTTTCGACATCTGCTGCAGACAAGAAGAGGAATACCGTGAAGAATATTACTGCTACTGCACTTGTCGAAGGACCCTGTGTTTTCTGTGGATGTAGACTTAATTTTAGAATTGACATTAACGATACTTTTACTCATGGTAATGGTTGGCTTACTGTAGCCATTGTACGAGGCGGTACTGGAGTTCCGAGGTGACAAAAGCCATGGGGTACCTCGTAATACTGTGTCGGACCTCCTTCTGTTCGGCGTACTGCAGCATCTCGACGTGGAATATACTCAGCAAGCCCCCTGCATACATACTGAGCCTTGCTGCCTCTCTAGAAGTCCATAATTGCGAAAGGGTTGCCAGTGTAGGATATTCTGCACAAACTGACCTCTCGATTATGTCCCAAAAATGTACAATGCGATCTGGGTGGCCAAATCATTTGCTCGAATTGTCCACAATGTTCGTGAACAGTGGTAGCCCGGTGACATGGTGCATTGTCATCAATGAAAATTTCATCGTTATTTGGGACCATACGCCCATGAATGGCTGCAAATTGTCCCAAATTGCCGAACATAACCATGTACAATCAGTGATCGGTTCATCTGGACCACAGGACCCAGTCCATTCCGTGTAAACAAAGCCCACACCATTATTGAGCCACCACCAGCTTGCAAAGTGCCTTGTTGACAACTTGGGTTAATGGCTTCGCAGAGTCTGTGCCACACTCGAACCCTACCATCAGCTCTTACCTACTTAAATCGTATACTCCTAGCTCACTCATTTGTTACATAGTTTAATTCTTAATTTCTTTGCGTGTTTTTGGTACTTGCATTGTTTAATTCATAAATTTCGGGCGTATTATAGTATTTGAGAGTTGTAGCATCGCGTTTTAGTACCTGAATAGCGTAAATTCGCGAAGTCGTTTGTCTTCTGTTTTTGTTTTGAACGGCCAGTGTCGGTTGGTCACAGTCTGTGTGCTCCCTGCCGCCGTTGGATAAGCAGCTGCAGCAGCAAGTCGTATACTCCTAGCTCACTCTTACATAGTTTAATTCTTAATTTCTTTGCGTGTTTTTGGTACTTGCATTGTTTAATTCATAAATTTCGGGCGTATTATAGTATTTGAGAGTGTAGCATCCCGTTTTAGTACCTGAATAGTGTAAATTCGCGTAGTCTCCTTCCGCCGCCGAGCAGTGTCAGCAGTGTGCAAGTAGCAGCATTACTGCATTTACTAGGCAATCTTGTATTTTAATAACCGTTTAAATTTTGTCGATTTGTTTGCGCTCTCTGTAGATTAGTTCAGACGTTCTTTGCAAAACAGTTTTTAGCATGGATAGGGACTGCAACTGCTGTGTTCGGATGCAGGCTGAGTTAGCATCCCTTCGCTCCCAGCTTCAGGCAGTGTTGGTTTCGGTCACACAGCTTGAGGCTGTTGCCAATGGGCATCACTGTGGGGGTCCGGATGGGGGTTTGTCGGGGACGGCCAGCTCGGCCCACGCATCCCCTGATCGGACTACGACTGTGGTTGCCCGGGATACTGCCCGCATTGAGGCTGATCCCTCACCTGTGGTAGAGTGGGAGGTCGTCTCAAGGTGTGGCAGGGGGCGAAAGACATTCCGGAGGGCTGAACGGAAAGCCTCTCCAGTTTGTCTGACGAACCGGTTTCAGGCTCTGTCTCGGGCTGATACTGATCTTCGGCCTGACATGGCTGCTTGTCCTGTTCCAGAGGTTGCCCCTCAGTCTGCAAGATCCGGGCAGTCGCAGAGGGTGGGCTTACTGGTAGTTGGGGGCTCCAACGTCAGGCGCGTAATGGGGCCCCTTAGGGAAATGGCAGCAAGAGAGGGGAAGAAAACCAATGTGCACTCCGTGTGCATACCGGGGGGAGTCATTCCAGATGTGGAAAGGGTCCTTCCGGATGCCATGAAGGGTACAGGGTGCACCCATCTGCAGGTGGTCGCTCATGTCGGCACCAATGATGTGTGTCGCTATGGATCGAAGGAAATCCTCTCTGCCTTCCGGCGGCTATCTGATTTGGTGAAGACTGCCAGTCTCGCTAGCGGGATGAAAGCAGAGCTCACCATCTGCAGCATCGTCGACAGGACTGACTGCGGACCTTTGGTACAGAGCCGAGTGGAGGGTCTGAATCAGAGGCTGAGACGGTTCTGCGACCGTGTGGGCTGCAGATTCCTCGACTTGCGCCATAGGGTGGTGGGATTTCGGGTTCCGCTGGATAGGTCAGGAGTCCACTACACGCAACAAGCGGCTACACGGGTAGCAGGGGTTGTGTGGCGTGGGCTGGGCGGTTTTTTAGGTTAGATGGCCTTGGGCAAGTACAGAAAGGGCAACAGCCTCAACGGGTGCAGGGCAAAGTCAGGACATGCGGGGACCAAGCAGCAATCGGTATTGTAATTGTCAACTGTCGAAGCTGCGTTGGTAAAGTACCAGAACTTCAAGCGCTGATAGAAAGCACCGAAGCTGAAATCGTTATAGGTACAGAAAGCTGGCTTAAGCCAGAGATAAATTCTGCCGAAATTTTTACGAAGGCACAGACGGTGTTTAGAAGGGATAGATTGCATGCAACCGGTGGTGGCGTGTTTGTCGCTGTTAGTAGTAGTTTATCTTGTAGTGAAGTAGAAGTGGATAGTTCCTGTGAATTATTATGGGTGGAGGTTACACTCAACAACCGAACTAGGTTAATAATTGGCTCCATTTACCGACCTCACGACTCAGCAGCATTAGTGGCAGAACAACTGAGAGAAAATTTGGAATACATTTCACATAAATTTTCTCAGCATGTTATAGTCTTAGGTGGAGATTTCAATTTACCAGATATAGACTGGGACACTCAGATGTTTAGGACGGGTGGTAGGGACAGAGCATCGAGTGACATTATACTGAGTGCACTATCCGAAAATTACCTCGAGCAATTAAACAGAGAACCGACTCGTGGAGATAACATCTTGGACCTACTGATAACAAACAGACCCGAACTTTTCGACTCTGTATGTACAGAACAGGGAATCAGTGATTATAAGGCCGTTGCAGCATCCCTGAATATGGAAGTTAATAGGAATATAAAAAAAGGGAGGAAGGTTTATCTGTTTAGCAAGAGTAATAGAAGGCAGATTTCAGGCTTCCTAACAGATCAAAACAAAAATTTCTGTTCCGACACTGACAATGTTGAGTGTTTATGGAAAAAGTTCAAGGCAATCGTAAAATGCGTTTTAGACAGGTACGTGCCGAGTAAAACTGTGAGGGACGGGAAAAACCCACCGTGGTACAACAACAAAGTTAGGAAACTACTGCGAAAGCAAAGAGAGCTCCACTCCAAGTTTAAACGCAGCCAAAACCTCTCAGACAAACAGAAGCTAAACGATGTCAAAGTTAGCGTAATGAGGACTATGCGTGAAGCGTTCAGTGAATTTGAAAGTAAAATTCTATGTACCGACTTGACAGAAAATCCTAGGAAGTTCTGGTCTTACGTTAAATCAGTAAGTGGCTCGAAACAGCATATCCAGACACTACGGGATGATGATGGCATTGAAACAGAGGATGACACGCGTAAAGCTGAAATACTAAACACCTTTTTCCAAAGCTGTTTCACAGAGGAAGACCGCACTGCAGTTCCTTCTCTAAATCCTCGCGCAAACGAAAAAATGGCTGACATAGAAATAAGTGTCCAAGGAATAGAAAAGCAACTGGAATCACTCAATAGAGGAAAGTCCACTGGACCTGACGGGATACCAATTCGATTCTACACAGAGTACGCGAAAGAACTTGCCCCCCTTCTAACAGCCGTGTACCGCAAGTCTCTAGAGGAACGGAGGGTTCCAAATGATTGGAAAAGAGCACAGATAGTCCCAGTCTTCAAGAAGGGTCGTCGAGCAGATGCGCAAAACTATAGACCTATATCTCTGACATCGATCTGTTGTAGAATTTTAGAACATGTTTTTTGCTCGAGTATCATGTCGTTTTTGGAAACCCAGAATCTACTATGTAGGAATCAACATGGATTCCGGAAACAGTGATCGTGTGAGACCCAACTCGCTTTATTTGTTCATGAGACCCAGAAAATATTAGATACAGGCTCCCAGGTAGATGCTATTTTTCTTGACTTCCGGAAGGCGTTCGATACAGTTACGCACTGTCGCCTGATAAACAAAGTAAGAGCGTACGGAATATCAGACCAGCTGTGTGGCTGGATTGAAGAGTTTTTAGCAAACAGAACACAGCATGTTGTTATCAATGGAGAGACGTCTACAGACGTTAAAGTAACCTCTGGCGTGCCACAGGGGAGTTTTATGGGACCATTGCTTTTCACAATATATATAAATGGCCTAGTAGGTAGTGTCGGAAGTCCCATGCGGCTTTTCGCGGATGATGCTGTAGTATACGGAGAAGTTGCAGCATTAGAAAATTGTAGCGAAATGCAGGAAGATCTGCAGCGGATAGGCACTTGGTGCAGGGAGTGGCAACTGACCCTTAACATAGACAAATGTAATGTATTGCGAATACATAGAAAGAAGGATCCTTTATTGTATGATTATATGATAGCGGAACAAACACTGGTAGCAGTTACTTCTGTAAAATATCTGGGAGTATGCGTGCGGAACGATTTGAAGTGGAATGATTATATAAAATTAATTGTTGGTAAGGCGGGTACCAGGTTGAGATTCATTGGGAGAGTGCTTAGAAAATGTAGTCCATCAACAAAGGAGGTGGCTTACAAAACACTCGTTCGACCTATACTTGAGTATTGCTCATCAGTGTGGGATCCGTACCAGATCGGTTTGACGGATGAGATAGAGAAGATCCAAAGAAGAGCGGCGCGTTTCGTCACAGGTTTATTTGGTAACCGTGATAGCGTTACGGAGATGTTTAATAAACTCAAGTGGCAGACTCTGCAAGAGAGGCGCTCTGCATCGCGGTGTAGCTTGCTCGCCAGGTTTCGAGAAGGTGCGTTTCTGGATGAGGTATCGAATATATTGCTTCCCCCTACTTATACCTCCCGAGGAGATCACGAATGTAAAATTAGAGAGATTAGAGCGCGCACGGAGGCTTTCAGACAGTCGTTCTTCCCGCGAACCATACGCGACTGGAACAGGAAAGGGAGGTAATGACAGTGGCACGTAAAGTGCCCTCCGCCACACACCGTTGGGTGGCTTGCGGAGTATAAATGTAGATGTAGATGTAGACTGGCCAGGCCACGGTTTTCCTGTTGTCTAGGGTCCAACCGATATGGTTACGAGCCCAGGAGAGGCTCTGCAGGCGATGTCGTACTGTTAGCAAAGGCCCTCGCATCGCTCGTCTTCTTCCATAGCCCATTAGCACCAAATTTCGCACCACTGTCCTAACGGATACATTCGTCGTACGTCCCACATCGATTTCTGCGGGTATTTCATACAGTGTTGCTTGTATATTAGCGCTGACAACTCTACGCAAATGGCGCTGCTTTCAACCGTTAAATTAAGGCCGTCGGCCGCGGCGTAGTCCGTAGTGAGAGTTAATGCCTAAATGTGGTATTCTCGGCACACTCTTGACACTGTGGATCTCGAAATATTGAATTAACAAACGATTTCTGAAACGGAATGTCCCATGCGTCTAGTTCCAACTACCATTCCGCGTTCAGTGTCTGCTAATTTCCGTTCTGCGGCCATAATTAGGTGTGAAACCTTTCACATCAATCATCTGAGTACAAGCGACAGCCCTTTCATATCATGTGTAAGCGATACTACTGCCATGTGTATATATGCCTATCGCTATCGCATGACTTTTGTCGCTGATACTGTATTAGTATGTTACGAGGGTCGCTCCAAAATAAATGCACATTTTTTTTTAATCCATCTTGTATTCTACATGTCTGAAAGTTTTACAGTGTGTAGATACATCCTTTAGGAACAATATTTTCATTTCTCCACATAATTTCCATCCCTGTCAACTGACTTACGCCATTTTGGAACCAGCGCCTGTATACCCGCACGGTAAAATTCTGGACCAACCTGTTGGAGCCACTGTTTGGCAGCGTGCACAAGGGAGTCATCATCTTCAAGCCTTGTTCCATGAAGAGAGTCTTTCAGTTTCCCAAAGAGATGATAGTCACATGGAGCCAGGTCAGGACTGTAAGGCGGGTGTTTCAGTGTTGTCCATCCGAGTTTTCTGATCGCTTCCATGGTATTTTGTCTGACATGTGGCCCTGCATTGTCATGCAACAGCAAAACATCCTGCTTTTGCCGATGTGGTCGAACACGACTCAGTCGAGCTTGAAGTTTCTTCAGTGTCGTCACATACGCATCAGAATACATGGTGGTTCCACTTTGCATGATGTCCACAAGGAAGAGTCCTTCGGAATCCAAAAACACCGTAGCCATAAAATTTTCAGCAGAAGGTGTGGTTTTGAATTTTTTTTTCTTGGGTGAATTTGCATGATGCCACTCCACTGATTGCCTCTTCGTCTCTGGTGAAGATTGATGGAGCCATGTTTCATCACCTGTCACAATTCTTCCAAGAAATTCATCTCCACCATTCTAGTACTGTTCCAAAAGTTCGCTGCATTCCGTTTTTCTTGTTTCTTTGTGAGCCACTGTCAACATCCTGGGAACCTACCTGGCACAAACCTTTTTTAACGCCAATACTTTTCCCAACGTAACGTGACAATTGGTTCACTGTGATGCGTCTGTCAGCAGTCACCAATTCGTTAACTCTCTGCACATTGTCTGGAGTGGGTGCAGTACGAGGCCTGCTGCTGCGAAGACAGTCCTCAATATTGCCGTGCCCGCTTTCATCACGTAACCTGCTTGCCCACCGACTAACTGTACTGCGATCGACAGCAGCATCTCCATACACCTTTTTCAACCTATTGCGGATGTTTCCCACTGTCTCGTTTTCACAGCACAGGAATTCTATGACAGCACGTTGCTTCTGACGAGCGTCAAGTGTAGCAGCCGTCTTGAAGACATGCTGTGACGGCGCCACTCACGGGAACAGGTTGAACTAAGTTTTAAAACAAGCGGGAAGGATGTATCTACACACTGTAAAACTTTCACAAATGCAGAATGAAAACTGTATTTTTACAAAAATAGTATGCATTTCTTTTGAGTGTCCCTCGTATATTTGGAGATGTAGATGCTTTTCTGCCATTTCTGTCATGTAGGTTATATTAAGATCGAATCTGCACTAGGATAAAGTGATAGAGAAATCTGGAAAACCAGAGGGTGTCAGGTGTCAAATAGTGCAGCTACAGCATATGACACAGGGCAAATAAGACCACTTGGGTGCCCAAAAGACAGGTAAATCAGATTGAGCCCCGTTGACAAGGGTGCGAGACAGTGGCGGGGTAGCAAATACGAGGGCGAGTCAAATAAAAACCTAAAATATTTTTTAAATATCATTTATTGTGCAGAAGTGGTACAATTCTCTACATTCCAATCTCGTATAGTTAAAAGTCAGGTGTCATGCTCGATGTTACGAGGGTCACTCCAAAAGAAATGCAAACTATTTTTTTTTAATCCATCTTTAATTCTACATGTTTGAAAGTTTTACAGTGTGTAGATACATCCTTTAGGAACAATATTTTCATTTCTCCTCATTATTTCCATCCCTCTCAACTGCCTTATGCCATCTTGAGCCAGTGCCTGTATACCCGCACGGTAAAATTCTGGACCAACCTGTTGGACCCACTATTTGGCAGCGTGCACAAGGGAGTCATCATCTTCAAACCTTGTTCCACGAAGACAAACCTTTTTTAACGCCAACACTTTCAGTATTCTGCAAACACTTCCTTCCCCTATCCCAACGTAGTGTGACAATTCGTTCACTGTGATGCGTCTGTCAGCAGTCACCAATTGGATAACTCTTTACACATTGTCTGGAGTGTATGCAGTACGAGGCCTGCCGCTGCGAGGACAATCCTAAATATTGCCGCGCCCGCTCTCATCTCGTAACCTGCTTGCCCACCGACTAACTGTACTGCGATCGACAGCAGCATCTCCATACACCGTTTTCAACCTCTTGTGGATGTTTCCCACTGTCTCGTTTTCACAGCACAGGAATTCTATGACAGCACGTTGCCTCTGACGAGCGTCAAGTGTAGCAGCCGTCTTGAAGACATGCTGTGACGGCGCCACTCACGGGAACAGGTTGAACTAAGTTTGAAAACAAGCGGGAAGGATGTATCTACACACTGTAAAACTTTTACACATGCAGAATGAAAAAATGTATTTTTACGAAAATAGTGTGCATTTCTTTTGGAGTGACCCTCGTACATGCCACCTGTTGACCCATAAGGAAAGCAGGTTTCTGCAGCATACATCCTATGATGGAATGGCAACAGCAGCGGCCTAGGTCTAATGCTTGATCGAAGAGTAAGAATATGACAACTTCTCATGTGTGTGAATTCAGTTCAGGTCAAGAAACTTTTCTAATTCAAAATCAGACAGTAACTCTCTTCTACAAGACGAAGTGTGCAGACGTGTTGGAAGCATAGTCGTCCTGTCATCAGGTCAGGCATCTACAGTGATTTTCCTACGCGTGGTTGCATCGTTTATTACAGTGACTCGCAACGCTGTTGAAATAACGACAAATCATTTCTCGTTAACAGCCGCCATATGTGGCAACGATTGCGGCGTAGGTACTTCCGGTGAATAGTACATGCTCCCACCGTAGTTGTGGGCCACTCACAGTGAAATTGACTGCATTATCAGCCAACTCTGAGCTGACATCCCACCACGAATACTCTGCAGCCAATAACATCTGCTGCGTCACCACAAAATTCTCTTGGAAGAGGCATCGTCGCTATTAATATCGGTAGGCTATGGGTTGGTTTCGCAGCTCGTGGTCTTGCGGTAGCGTTCTCCCTTCCCGCGCACGGGGTCCCGGGTTCGATTCCCGGCGGGGTCAGGGATTTTCTCTGTCTGGAGATGACTGGGTGTTGTGTGTCCATCATATCATCATTGAATCGCAAGACGCCTGAGTAGCGTCAACTAAAAAGGACTTGCAATTCGGCGGCCGAACTCCCGCGCATGGGGCCTCCCGGCCAACAATTTTTTTTTCAGTTTCGCAACAACGATGAAGACATCGCATCTGAAGTCCAGAACGAGAATAGTGTCCATATCTCCGTGTCATTCGTGTGTTACACCGCAGAAAGACTTTGCAGCTAGCACACCTCCGGCTCATGAACGGCTGAAAGACAGCAGAGACAATAATTAACGAGCAGTATGCTGCAGAGGTTTATATTTTCATATTGTAGTAAGTGAAAATGCTGGCAAGCTCTACGTCTATCTCACAGGTAGAGGACACTTGATTAACTCAGTCAGCTCCTTCATTATTAAAAATGTCGTTCAAATTACTTCGTCTTTTCTTCGGGCAGGTCCCACAACCATACAAAACTTGTGAAACGACAAAGTTTTTGTCCTTGACTGTAATTGCTTTTGAAATACATCATATTCGTCATTGATTGAAGAAATTATTTATTTTAACTGTTGCAAGTTCGCCCTCAAGGCCATTACCAAGTGGTATACTACAAAACTGTGCTTTAGCACATGTCCGACTTTAAAAATCAATCGACATGTGAATACAACATCGTCGTATCTGAGCCTTTTAACGCTGTTAACATCCACAACACAAATCCCGATATACTGTTCACATGTAAACGTTGTATAGGACACAGTGGTTTACTGCGATTTGTGTTGTGGATGTTAACATCGTCAAAAGGCTCAGATACGATCATGACACGTGCACATGTCTGATTTAAATTTTCACATATGCTGCAGTAGTCTTTTGCACTATACCACTTGATAATGACTTTAAGGCTAGACTTGCGATTGTGAAAATAAATGATTTCTCCGATCAGTGACGAATATAGAGTCTTCCAAAAAATTCTACAGGACGACCCCCAAACATGAGAAGTTGACTGTAATTGTTATTTATCTTGCGCTATTGGCCAGTTACGCCAGTTCGAGCGATAGCTGCTAGAGGAGGTCAGTAATAACTACATACCAAACTGACAAAGGAAAAAAATAAATAAAAAGTGGCATAATTACAGTACGAGCCGGTTACATCCGTGCACTGTATCAGTTAAACGTACTTGAGTCATAAGAGTAAAAACCACCAACGTACCCGCCCACCAGCACACAAAGGGCAAACATAAAATTTGTGACAAGTACTGATGTATACCATCGGCGCTAGTTCCTCAAGACACGCACCGGAACTTCTCTGGTCTCAGATGTAGGAGAGAGATATTGGTGAAAGTAAAGCTGCGAAGACAGGTCGCGTGTAGTGCTTGGATAGTTCACTGGGCAAGGCTGCGTTCTCAGCGGCGACGACAAGCGTCGCCAGACGGCATCGCCAGAGGTCATCCGATAACGTCGGCTGACAGCTTGGTCACAGTGTGTTCGATCTCCATCGTCAGATTTGGTTGGATCGAGATGAGGAATCTACTCTTACATCCGTCGCGTAAAGCATGTGGCGCGTACTGTACACTCTTTCCTCAGTTATGGCAGATACATTTTACGAATGTACGAGATGAAGAGAGAAATGTTGTATCACATACTCGAGACGATTCGTGGTTTTAAAAGCAAGGGTATAAACACTCTACACAACTTCAAACAAATTCGAAATAGACATAGGCTGAAATGACAAGTCATGAGTTACTATATGCCTACAATGCCGTCGGTTCTTAGGACAAGGAAGCGTCGTGAAGTAAATGAATCCGTACGAGTTAAAGGTGTGGCTTTGTGCAGCAACTCGACAAGACGGTGGAAGTCCCTGCAGAAATACTGAGCCATGCCATGAATAGCTGCCCGTAATTGGGAAGGTGTTTGCCGGTGCAGGATTTTGTGCACGGACTGACCTCTCGGTTATGTCCGATAAACGTTCAATGGGATTCATGTAAGACGATCTGAGTGGCCAAACCATCCGCTGGAATTCTCACATGTATCATCTGAGCACAAATGACAGCTCAGCCAATGCGCTGACCTTTTATACCTTGGTTACGCGATTCCACCGCCATCTGTATGTGTGCAGATCGCTATGGCATGACTTTTGTCACCTTGT
Organism: Schistocerca serialis cubense; assembly: GCF_023864345.2. NCBI lineage: Eukaryota > Metazoa > Arthropoda > Insecta > Orthoptera > Acrididae > Schistocerca > Schistocerca serialis. The sequence continues at coordinate 497,791,594 of NC_064645.1, forward strand.
ATTAATTGTACGTTAACTGGGGCCTAGAAACGACGGAGAGGCTCCTTCCCCGTCGCAGCCGCAGTGGTCCACAACCCCACCGCGACTACCGCAGTCCACTTCACCCCTCCGCCGCCCCACACCGAACCACTCATTCAGGGTTATTGTGCGGTTCAGCCCCCGGTGCCCCTCCAGGGAACGTCTCACACCAGAGGAGTGTAATCCCTGTGTTTGCGTGTTAGTGGTGCTGTACGCGAACGTGGAGAATTTCTTTGCGCAGCAATCGCCGACTTAGTGTAGCTGAGGCGGAATAAGGGGAATCAGCCCGCATTCGCCGAGGCTGATGGAAAACCGCCTAAAAACCATCCACAGACTAGGCGGCTCACCGAACCTCGACACGCGTCCGCTGAGCGGATTCGTGCAGGGGACCAGGCGCTCCTTCCCAATCCGGAAAGCCGTGCGGCTTACCGGGCGGGCTTTGTCAACTTAGTCTCTGTTGTTAACTTTCGGTGACTGTCATTCAGCGTACGTGTGGAAGACAAAAATAAATTTTAAAATAAGATGCTCTGAACACCTAAAGCACTGTAAAGTGGTAACACATGCACCACATTTACAAATTACCTGGTACAACAGAATCACCACTTTCCCGGCATGAAAACGCCACTAAGCGTAATAACAACAATACCTGAGCAGCTGAGGCCTGTGTATCACAAAACTCGAAAAAGATCCACTACGGAAACTTCAAGCCTCAGAATGGACATAAGCCACCTTTCTCACTCGAATAAAAATTTCTGATATTATAACATAGGCCTAAAATTTCCGATACTTATTTTTCCTGTGTTGCAGGTGACATGCTGCATTTAGAACAGACATGGGGCTAAAATGGCTAGTCAGCAACACAACATGCTTAACATAATATTAGGTAACGTCCAATAAATTATTATTAAATTTTTAAATTGGTCGAAACTTGTTGTTTTGGAAGAAGTGGCGATTTCAGACCACAGATTCCGAGACGTAGCTCTGTTATTATCTCTCTCGCCTCAGGATATCACAAACTCCTTTCCTGCGCTAAACTAAAAAATTTCTCACGCTCCGTGTTTTTGGCGTACGGATGTTCGCCGCTTCGAGCGAAGAGAACAAACTGATTTGAATTAAGGCGTCCGCCATCCGAGGTCTGTACGTTCGGGCGTTGAGATCTGTTATTCTGAGACAGTGCACGCACTCGCTTACGGCTCTGAAAAGATCGGCTGCCTTCAAATGTTCAAATGTGTGTGAAATCTTATGGGACTTAACTGCTAAGGTCATCAGTCCCTAAGCCTACACACTACTTAACCTAAACTTTCCTAAGGACAAACACATACACCCATGCCCGAGGGAGGACTCGAACCTCTGCCGGAACCAGCCGCATAGTCTGTGACTGCAGCGCCTGAGACCACTCGGCTAATCCCGCGCGGCTCGGTTGCCTTCGGCCGCTGTCAGTCGGCGGCGGAATCCACCGATGTCGGTGGCACTGTGCTTGCAGCCTGAGACAAGGTTCCAGGTTCTGTCCATAATCCGGCACACGGTCTTCATCTTCCAGGAAGTGTCAAAACAGCGCACCCTCTGTTACAAACTCATCCAAGAGTTAACACCTTGGGAGGTTGGCAGAACAAGGCGCCTCTGTCCGCTGCTGACAATACTTAGCGCAGCAGTGGCGTGACCAGGAATTCTAAATTAGTTGCGTGAGGGGTGTAGTACACTCCGTCTATTTTTTGCACATTTTCAATCTTTTAACATTGAAATTATCGGTTTAATCAGCATAAGTTATTATTATGAATTAATATTCATGTTATTTTTAATATACAGTGACAATAATAAAATTGTTTATTATCTATTAATTATTAGTCACGTACCAGTTGCAAATATTGACTCATACGCCTCTAACTAATCATCCAATGTAACATATACACTGACAGAGAAAAATTTCTTACAATTACTTACAAGCCGGCCAGAGTGGCCGAGCGGTTCTAGGCACTACAGTGTGGAAGCGCGCGACCGCTACGGTCGCAGGTTCGAATCCTGTCTCGGGTATGGATGTGTGTGATGTCCTTAGGTTAGTTAGGTTTAAGTAGTTCTAAGTTCTAGGGGACTGATGCTCTCAGAAATTAAGTCCCATAGTGCTCAGAGCCAGTTACTTACTAACTGGCCAAACATGTCTCTAAGTAGAGCTAATTTTCCCGTTCCTTCCTGGCTTCTTGAGTATCTTAGTCATCAGAACGAGGACAGAGTAAGAGTAAATCTTTGCAAGGACATAGTAGCCTATTTCCATCAGATCGCAAAAGGTCTTCCAGATTTATTCTACTTGCATTGTAGGTTCCTGCTAAATACATAAGCCCACTGCCATTATTTCGTCCTTCTTTATAGGCTTTAGTATGTTTTCTTGTGAATACTTCTCTCGGACTCTCTCCGCGCTTATTTATAAGCAAATCAGTTTAGACTATAACATTAGAAAATATAAATAGATTGAAACACTAATGGTGTAGCACATTGTTTGGCGTCACCAACAAGTATGGGTAATAATATTGTGCAATCTTGTTCGAACATTAGCTCGTGGAAATATTTTTCTCCATTAAGACGCTCCATTTTTTCCTAGACAAAAACTATCACTGATGTCAACTTCACTGTTTTCATCTCCATCCCGCTCAGATGATGTGTCTTCATCCCTGACAATAACAGTTGCCCCTTTGCCTTCGTGACTGGAATCAATTGGCCCCTCACCAAGTATTCGCACTTTGCCCCTTCGGCCCATAACACTTCTAGACGTTGAAGAGGGGACTTGGCAGATCAAGTGTTACAGAGGAAGGCATGTCTGAAATCGTCATCCAACGATGCTACAAGTATCACAGAGGAAGCCATGTATGGAAACGTCATCCATCGACGCTACAGAGCATCAAAGCTATAGGCGCGGACGCAAGCAAATGTATGTTATACAGGGTGATTCTGTGATGAAGTTAAAAACTTTCGGAGATGATGGAGGCGGACAAACGTATCAATTTAAGCTAAGGGTCCCTGTACCGGAATCGAACTCGTCGAAAGTTATCAGTGAAAACTGTTCTGATGAAATAGATGTATTGGTACTCTTGTTGATAAGATTTTGGGGTAGGTAACTTTGAGAGGTGATTATCAAACAAGGAAAAAATGTCTAATAATCGTGGGCTCTAAAATGCACCCCTTAAGAGCAATGGGCACTTGTTCAATTGAGGAGATGTGTTATTCAGTAGCAAAGTTGAACAAGTGCTCATAGCTCTTAAGGTATGCATTTTAGAGCCCATGTTTACTGAACATTTTTTTCTTATTTTGGTCCATACTACCATCTCTGAAAGTTGCCTACACTACAATCTTAGCAACAACAGTACCAATGCATGTATTCCAGTGTCAGAGGCAGCAGAACGGTTTTCGCTTATAACTTTAGACTCGTTCGTTTTCGGTAGAGGGACACCTGCCTCAAATTGATACAGTTATCCTTCTCCATTATCCCAGAAAGCCACATTTATCAGTGAATCACCCTGTATATATAAATACACTTACAGGCGCCGTTGCCTATAAGTTTTATGCTCAGGAGCGCCGTTGGATGATGTTCCCGGACGTGGTATCCTACGTAAAACCTGATCTACTGCGTCCTCTCTACAAACGCAAGAAGTGTGTTAACTGAATTGTGAAATACCCTGTATAACAATATTTGCTATTAATTATGGGATCAAATATCATATACTACGCAAAAGATACACAAAAATGCAGTGAAGTAGCTACCTAGACTTCCTATCCTTTGGGATGAGAGTGGTGTGTTGGGATATCACAAACAGCAGCATGGTCAAACTTGTTTCAACAGCATCTCACGAAGTCCTGTTCTCAAGTCAAGTTACAAAAACAGACGTGTACCACTCTACCTATATCTCGTAGCAATTACCAGCATCCACAAATTAGTTTGACATACTGTCTACCAATGCCCTGTAGAAATTCGCCATACAAGGTATACCACACCCCTTCAAACCAGTGATAGGCTAATGAGCCATATCACAAGAAGCGTGAGTGCCCAGTGCTGGGCGTCCGGTAGGAAGAAGCTTCTAAAGTACCACAAACGAATGCTGCGCAGCAAAGCGTCATTGTTGACAAGCCTCCCCTGACCTCGAGCTGGCCGGCGTCAGCGCGGCAGTAAGCTTGGCGCGGTCTGCCGCCCGTTGGAGACTGCCGTTGAACACGCACGGCTCGCATTATGGTGTCGGCGGCGAGGGCGCTGTTGCCGCTTGCAGAGGCCGTGGCGCCGGGCGGCGACGCGCCATTCGCCGCCCATTGTCTGCGGGGGGCTCCCTGCTTCCAGCGCGTACTGGTCTCCGTGGACCAGAAGACACCGAAGCAGATGTATTCCCGCGCCCTTGCTAGACCTGCCGAATCTGCGCCCCCTTACAACTCCCCCCCCCCCCCTCCCTCCACCTAAAACAACATATGTGCATTGTCAAATGTTTTTTATTTCAGTCATTGATCACAATATAAATTCTTTAGACGATGACCGGTTTCGGTCCGTAATGACCATCCTCAGATCTTTTTTACACCATGTCCTAAAGTGATAAGGCCAAAATGGCACCGTCTAAACATATAAATATAATCAGCATAGCATATTTGTATGTTTTGACGATGCCATTATGGCCTTATCATTTTAGGACTTGGTGTAAAAAAATCTGAGGATGGTCATTACGGACTGAAACCGGTCATCGTCTAAAGAATTTACATTGTGATCAAAGACTGAAATAAAAACAACATTTGAGAGTATTGGATCACTTTTTGTATACGCGACCATGTCGCAGTTGGTGATATCTGCATTGTTTACTATGCACATTTAGCAAGTTTTATGATTGCTAAAACTGCATTCACAAGATCCTGTAGCAATAGCACTGTATAAATAACCTTCAAAACCGTTTCGATGTTTGTATAAGCATCTCTTAGCCAATAATTTGAAAAAAGCTTAAAAATTATTTAAATGGGAAAGCGAATCGATGCTCTCATCAGCTCTTTCATCTGGAACTTGAAAGTAGCTATTTCGTTAATTAGCTCCTCTGTATCAATGCCTCTGCTATATTTGGCACCAAAATCAGCTGAACATTATTCAAGGCTCAATACGGAGCTTTTACTTCAGTCGTTTCCTGACAGGAAACTAAAGTCCAATAAAATGGTGCGATTATTTGAGTTCCATTTCACTCTCACTGTCAAATACGGTGAAGTACGTCTAGGTCAAACAGCTTCCCCTTCTCGTACGCAGACGTGTGCTGTTACGGACGCTTATGCTATAGCATCGCTACTGGCACTTTATACAACAAAATTACAAATTACCGGCGCATTTAACCTGCACCTAACCGCGTTCGCTCGGATACGTGCGTGTAACCGAAATATACGCTGGGGTGACAAAAAGTAATGGGATAACGATATGCACATTTACAGATGGCGGTAGTATCGCGTACACAAGGTATAAAAGTGCGCCGCGCGGGATTAGCCGTCATGGACTGAGCGGCTGATCCCGGCGGAGGTTCGAATCCTTCCTCGAGCATGGGTGTGTGTGTTTGTCCATAGGATAATTTAGGTTAAGTAGTGTGTAAGCTTAGGGACTGATGACCTTAGCAGTTCAGTCCTATAAGATTTCACACATATTTGAACATATAAAAGGGCAGTGCATTGGCGGAGCTGTCATTTGTGCTCATGTGATTAATGTGAAAAGATTTCCGACCCGATTGTGGCCGCACACAGACACTGAACGAAAATCGTTAGGTAATTCAATATTCCGAGATCCACAATGTTGTGGCGTAACAAGACAGCTACGCCACACTGAAGTAGCCGAAAGGCACGCGTAATCTCAAGTAGGCTAGATAGAGGTCTGAAACAGGATACTTATTAATGTTATAAAGAAAAGTATGTAGCTGCTGGAATACTTAACTTTTAATCCTTGTTGTATACATTGTTCTTGATGAGACATTTCCTACGATAACTATCAAACTATGTAAGGCTAATGGCGCCTTGGTAGGTCGTAGCCATGGACTTAGCTGAAGGCTATTCTAACTATCTGCTCGGCTAATGAGCGATGCTTCGTCAGTATAGTCGCTAGCTACGTCGTCCGTACAACTGGGGCGAGTGCTAGTCCGTATCTCTAGACCTGCCTTGTGGTGGCGCTCGGTCTGCGATCACACAGTGGCGACACGCGGGTCCGACATGTACTAAATGGACCGCGGCCGGTTTAAAGCTACCACCTAGCAAGTGTGGTGTCTGGCGGTGACACCACACACAATGTCAAGAGTGCGCCGAGAGTACCAAATTTCAGGCATTAGCTCTCACCACGGATAACGCAGTGGCCGACGACCTTCACTTAACGACGGAGAGCAGTGGCGTGTTCGTAGAGTTGTAAGTGCTAACAGACAAGCAACAATGCGTGAAGTAACTGCAGAAATCAATGTGGGACCCACGAAGAACATATCCGTTAGAGCAGTGTGGCGTAATTTGGCTCTTGGCTTTGCTAACAGCACGTCGTCGCCTGCAGCACCTCTCCTGGCCTGGTGACCATATCGGCTGCGCCCTAGTCGGCAGGGAAACCGTGGCCTGGTCGCATGAGTCCCGATTTCAGTTGGTAAGAGCTGATGGTAGGGCCCGAGTGTGGTGTAGACTCCGCCGGCCTGGATGGCCGAGCGGTTCTAGGCGCTACAGTCTGGAATCGCGTGACCGCTACGGTCGCAGGGTCGAATCCTGCCTCGAGCACGGATGTGTGTGATGTCCTTAGGTTAGTTAGGTTTAAGTAGTTCTAAGTTCTAGGGGGCTGATGACCTCAGAAGTTAAGTCCCATAGTGCTCACAAGGGAACTTTCCCATCGCACCCCCCTCAGATTTAGTTATAAGTTGGCACAGTGGATAGGCCTTGATAAACTGAACACAGATCAATTGAGAAAACAGGAAGAAGTTGTGTGGAACTGCGAAAAAATAAGCAACATATACAAACTGAGTAGTTCATGGCAAGATAGGCAACATCAAGGACACTGGAAACGCAGGAGCGCCGTGGTCTTGTGGTAACGTGATCAGCTGCGGAACGAAAGGTCCTTAATTCAAATCTTCCATCGAGTGAAAAGTTTAATTTTTTATTTTCAGTTTATGTGACAAACTCTTATGTTTTCATCACTTTTTGGGAGTGATTATCACATTCACAAGAAAACCTAAATCGGGCAAGGTAGAAGAATCTTTTTACCCATTCGCCAAGTGTACAAGTTAGGTGGGTCGACAACATATTCCTGTCATGTGACGCACATGCCGTCACCAGTGTCGTATAGAATATATCAGATGTGTTTTCCTGTGGAGGAATCGGTTGACCTATGACCTTGCGATCAAATCTTGTCGGTTCCCATTGCAGAGGCACGTCCTTTCGTCTACTAATCGCACGGTTTTGGGATGCGGTCGCAAAACACAGACACTAAACTTATTACAGTGAACAGAGACGTCAATGAACGAACGGACAAATAATAACTATGTAAAAATAAAGAAAGTAAACTTTTCACTCGAGGGAAAACTTGAACCAAGGACCTCTCCTTCTGCAACTGCTCACGCTACCACGAGACCACGGCGCTCCTGAGTTGACAGTGTCCATGATGTTGCCTATGTCGCCCATGAACTACTCAGTTTGTATATTTTGCTTATTTTTTCACAGTTACACACAACTTCTTCCTGTTTTCTCAATACATCTGTGTTCAGTTTATCAAGGCCTATCACTGTGCCAACTTATAACTAAATCTGAGGGGGGTGCGATGGGGAGGTTCCCTTGTCAGAACCATTTGGTGTAGACCCCACGGAGCCAAGTTGTCAACAAGTCACTCTGCAAGTTGGTGGTGGTTCCATAACGGGGTAGGCTGTGTTTTTATAGAATGGACTGGGTCTTCTCGTCGAAATGAACCGATCATTGACCATAAATGGTTATGTTCGGCTGCTTGGAGAGCATTTTCAGCCATTCATGGACCTCACGTTCCCATTTCTATGAATGACAACGCACCAAGTCACCTGGCCAGAATTGTTTAATTGGTTTGAAGGACACTCTGGATCACTCGAGCGAATGATTTGGACCTCCGTCCAACATTTATGGGACATAGCAGAGAGGTAAATTCGTACACAAGGTCCTGCACTGGCAACAGTCTCGCAATTATGGACGGCTATAGAGGCAGTATGGGTCAATATTTCTGCAGGGGACTTCCAACGATTTATTGAGTCCATGCCACCTCGAGCCGCTGCACTACGCAGGGAAAAATGATGTCAGACAACGTATTGGGAAGCATTCCACTACTTTCGTCACCTCCCAGTACTTAACTCATTTCCTGACAGGAAACTAAAATCAGATAAAATGATGCGATAGTGTGGGTTTTGTTTTCCATTCCACTTGTTATTCTACCAAATACGATGAAGGACCTCCAGCGCAAACAGTTTCTCCTTCTCGTGTAGAGACGTGTGCAAGTATGGAGCTTGATGCTGCAGCATCGGTACTGGCACTTCAAGAAACAAAACCGGCAATTATCGGTGCATTTAACATGCGGTAGCGCTGCCCACCTCGCCGCAGTTCGCTCCGATACGCACGTGTGAACGAAACATCTATATAAGCTATGAGTTACTTCCAGTGGTCTCACGACACCAGATGCTTGGGCAATGCAGCCGATGACCAGTGGCACAACATACGTTTCTTTAGGCGAGTATTCAACTTGGATGAATACTGTACAGCTGTGTATAGGGACAACAACTCCCATAATATTGTTATTCAACTTTTTTATTTACTCAGCTTATCATACCAAATGAAACTTGGGAGCAGCAAGAGTACTGGCTGGAGGTTGAAGTAAATTACATATGTTTTCCACTGTTTTTGCTTTACTTTCGTCACCACAGCGTCTCGTTCCAGTCTTCAGTCGGCGGAAAGAGACAAAAATTGCAATATGTATAAGGACGACATGTAGGCTTACCTAAAACCAAACAAAAAAATAAGAAATATTTTTAGGGTGGAAGTTAAAATGTATGATTGTCCCTCCTACATGGCATTATAAGCGAGCTATAACAAATTACTGGAGTGCAAACCTATATCAAGTGGGATGTCTGAGCAGCGCTCTGTAGCTGTCTCTTTTGGGCATATGGAAGCTGTCAGACGAATGACCATTTCTTCGCACAAAACAGAGAAGAAATTAACAACGAAAACTGGGTTGAAAGCAGAAACGTTCCAGTAAACGTGAGTCCGCAAGCGAGCTGATTGGAAGATAAACGAGAATCTTTGGTTACGAGGTACAAATGTATCTGAAACACAAACTTTTCGATTAATTCTCCTTATAAATGGGCTCGAATTTCTCTTGTGACCCATAGTTAGGGAACGTCGTACATGCATTGTGGGACACCCGGCACATTTTGCTGTTGATGGAAGACTATGATCGTCTTCTGTTTAAGGCATCGACGCCACCCTGTAGCCAGGCTAGATATGGTGGGGGGGGGGGGGGGGGGGGCTGCCATCTTTCGGCCTCATGAACTGCTACTAATTTTTGATCAAAATTTATTTCCTCTAGACTTTGGTAAGCATAGCACCTAAGTACAATGCTGCTTATGTTTCTTTTGGGTGTTTCCTCCCCTAGGAACGATGACTTCACTGTATCTAAGGGCTTTTCTTGCCTTCCTCAAGACTGTCTGATCTGAAGCCTTCAGAGGCGCCTCGTTGAGGACTGCTCTTCGTCTGGTCCCAGCCCTTCAACCTGACAGGTTGGATGACCCTGACAGGAGCTTAAGTTCCCCCAGCATGACATAACGGGACAAGCAAACATCCTCACCACGGCAAGGCAAGGCACTGACAACAAAGTGCTCAACATATCATTTGACATTTCTGCTGTCAATAAAACACTGAAAAATAAAGTTAGAAAAGACACAAAAACCAAGTTTTATAAGGTAATGGTCGCCTCCACATTGCTCTAGGAAGTGAAACTTCGATAACTACTAAGAAGCAAGAAAGCAGAATTCATGTGGCGGAAATGAAATTTCCAAGGAGAATAAAGGATTGCACAAAGTTAGATAGACTAAGAAACTAACAAATAAGCTGGCTGGATACTTAGAAGACGGAAGAGGCTGCAAGCCTGTAGCCTAGACCATGATGAAAGGAGAAGAATAAGATGTAAGACTGGGGCTATCATACGTCCGGGTTTCCCCAGATTTGTCCCAGTTTTCAGGGCGTCCGGGACGGTCCTGTGTGTGTGTGGGGGGGGGATTATACAAGTCCGGTGTAAACTCGGACATTTTTGTGCCTGGAGAAATTCGACTGATTTGAAATATAATAGATCTTTGATATAGTTAAAAAATGAGGACGGTTGCATAAATAGTTTCCTTCACTTCATATTGAAAAATCTGTGGCAAGCAAGCTTAGGCGCACTCGTATACACATAATTTCCAAATTTATTTAGTGAAAAAAATGACGATCACACGCACGGCGATGTCGCGGAGCCACCCAGATGGTTGTGCGTAGGGAAACCAATCTTGCAAATGTACATTTCACTCCGCATGTTCGCGGCGCGAAACATATCTCGATAGTGCACTGCACAGACTTAACGTTAGTCTGTATCATTTATACTCGTTAAGATTTGTTAACTCATCACGGTTTTGTTTGTTTCTTTAATTATACATGTGCCAATAATCACCGACAAGCTTATCGTAGACAGACTGTATGAGCCCAGCAAAATAATCCGATTTGACCCAAACGTTCCATGGTTTTTGAAGCCTTTGCCGGCGTCGCCAGTAAGTTATGGCAGGGCTATGTAAGAATATATCTAGGTGGCAGTACAGTCGAGATGATGCCGCATCTTGGTCCCCAAGATCAGTCCTCAGTCCTCTGGACTTCTCTGTCTGTAGTCGCCTCAAAAATGGTGTGCACAGCATCATTATTTTTGACATCAGTGGCGGCTCGTAACGGTCAATTGAAATTAAATCGCAACCGACTGTGTTTTCAGACGTTTTAGCTTCTAAAATCGTGTAGTTTCACTCCTGTAAGCTTTCCCATAAAGATTGTTTTGTGTGCGGTGCGATAATGCAGCATTTTATCAAATGGTGTCTTGTATGAAGATATGTAAAACTACCATTGGCTACTGTAAACTGTCACAAGTAATCGTAGTAGTTTTTCTAATAGCTTTCGTGAGTTAAGATCAACCGTGTTACCTGTATGCTAGGTGTGTTGCATACCTACCGGGCGTTCTTTCGATCGCTTTGTTTGTGTATGCGATCAGTGTCTAGATTCCCATAAAAACAAGAAGCTGTAAACCGTTTAGAAACTGAGTGAGCATATGTAAAGGATGCGTAACCTACGGAACATTTCTGTTCTATGTGATTATCCACCTGTCTGTTACTTAAAAGTAAACAGCATTTATAGCAAAATTAAAACTGTCAGTATTTAATTAAGATATTTAAATAGTGTTGATTTTTAACATGAAACAGAGCGATGTTATAGCAAAAATAAAATCAGACTATACAGATTTATCACATAGCGTTAGAAAACGCAACTTCCTCAAAAGAAGATAAATTAAAAAAAAAAAGCAAAACAAAAACATATTAAACATCGCTTCAATGCCTCGTTGGGCTAATATAAACATGTTTATGTTATCTGTAAACAACTTTCGTATTTATGAATAATGACAGAATACTCTTGGCTTTGATCACGGTGACGGACGTTCCATTGAGTACAAAAAACCAAAAAATTATATACATTTTTATGATTATGCATTTAAAACTGTATTCCATCAAAAGTAGTTGCTTTGGTTACATAAAAGGGCAGAAGCTATATGATCAACTAATTTTTATTACTTATAAAATTTAATTTATGATTTTTGAAGGATATAGAATACACAGTGGACTAAACTGAACGAAGTGTGGTGCTAATTACGTGCAAAACAAATAAATAAAAAACAAAGAGATGTCGTCAGCTCCCAGTTTGTCTCTCACACGTTCATTTACGTTTCTTTCACTATCAATTCTATCAATGCTACCGCTAATACTGCCGGCCTGGTGGCCGAGCGGTTCTAGGCGCTTCAGTCCGGAACCGCGCGACTGCTACGGTCGAAGGTTCGGATCCTGTCTCGGGTATGGATGTGTGTGATATCCTTAGGTTAGTTAGGTTTAAGTAGTTCTAAGTTCTAGGGGACTGATGACCTCAGATGTTAAGTCCCATAGTGCTCCGAGCCATTTGAACCGCTAATACTACCATTTAATACCTCATTTATGTATTACACCAAAACGATCGAAGCGTAGGTTTGGTAGAGCGTAACTCTAAGTAATAAATCCTTACATTTTCTTGTGTACTGCGACCTACTGTTTTGCATAGCTCGCAAATGAATGGAAGATAATACTGCGCTAGGCTTTAGATGGCGGACTGAATCCATTTTTTTGTCCTGAGGAGTTGTCTAATTCGCAGAGAAGGTATAATATTCGGTTACAGAGCCACCCTTGGAACTGCTCGCTAATATGTTCGAGTCCATAATGGGAGTAACGCTGAGTACGCCAGCCTCGTTTCTCAGTCCACACGCGTCGGTCTGTTAATTAAAACTTCCATATGCAGTGGAATAAAGTGTCGCTGTGGCGGCAGCAGACAAAATCTCCGTCTCCGGCGCTTGTTAAGCACGGTGCCGTGAAGACTGGCGCGCTCAGTTTGCGACTCCGACACCGGCAAGGAGAGCACGCCACACCGGCTGGCGGCCGACCCATCGCAGCTGCGCGACACGCGGAAAACGAGAGGCGACTCTAAGGCGGATTAGGACGCAGATTAGGCGTCGCGCTCAGCCGCGCGTGGCCGGCGTCTCGCGGGAACCCACCGCTGACGTCACGTCGCAACTGGCTGGGCTGGCAATCTGTGTGCATCACCAGCGGGGCGACTACCTTACAGGGAGGCTCTGTAGTGTTCCTCGCTACCGAACTGTCTGAAAGTCAAGCATTTCACGGAAACGAGAGGAAACGCAGGAGATCAAGAGCCAGTTGCGGATCAAGGTTTGGTTCTCTTCCAACTCCCCTCCAAATGCAAATTACCATTATTCTAGAATGAAATTTTCACTCTACAGCGGAGTGTGCGCTGAGAGAGCTTCTGTGAAGTTTCGAAGGTAGGTGACGAGGTACTGGTGGAATTAAAGCTGTGTGGGCTGGGCTTGAGTCGTGCTTGGGTAGCTCAGTTGGTAGAGCACTTGCCCGGGAAAGGCAAAGGCCCCGAGTTCGAGTCTCGGTCCGGCACACAGTTTTAATCTGCCAGGAAGTTTCATTTCATTCTAGAAACATCGCCCAGGCTGTGGCTAAGCCATGTCTCCGCAATATCCTTTCTTCCAGAAGTGGTAGTTCTGCAAGGTTCGCAGGAGAGCTTCTGTGAAGTTTGGAAGGTAGGAGACGAGGTACTGATGGAATTAAAGCTGTGAGAACGGGGCTTGGTCCGGCCGAAGTGGCCGTGCGGTTCTAGACGCTACAGTCTGGAACCGCGAGACAGCTACGGTCGCAGGTTCGAATCCTACCTCGGGCTTGGATGTGTGTGATGTCCTTAGGTTAGTTAGGTTTAAGTAGTTCTAAGTTCTAGGGGACTAATGACCTCAGAAGTTGAGTCCCATAGTGCTCAGAGCCATTTGAACCATTTGAACGGGGCTTGAGTCGTGCTTGGGTAGCTCAGTTGGTAGAGCACTTGCCCGCGAATGGCAAAGGTCCGAGTTCGAGTCTCGGGCCGACACATAGTTTTAATCTGCCAGGAAGTTTCATACCGTTACTCTGACTTTCAAGATGCCGCTGATGGCTACACCTTTAATAATAAGAACAATAAAAATACGAAGTGTTCTAATACACATAAGCGCCAAAGAGAAACTGGTATAGCCACGCGTATTCACATACATTGATATGTAAACAGGCGGAATACGGCGCTACGGCCGGCAACGTTATGTAAGACAGCAAGTGTCTGCGCATTCGTTAGATCGGTTACTGCTGCCACAATGGCAGGTTATCAAGATTCAAGTGAGTTTGAACATGGTGTTATATGGCTCTGAGCACTATCGGACTTAACGTTTTAGGTCATCAGTCCCCTGGAACTTAGAACTACTTAAACCTAACTAACCTAAGGACACCACACACATCCATGCCCGAGGCAGGATTCGAACCTGCGACCGTAGCAGTTGCGCGGTTCCGGACTGAAGCGCCTAGAACCGCTCGGCCACCGCGGCCGGCCGTAGTGTTATCGTTGGCGTACCAGCGATGGCACACAGCATCTCCAAGGCAGCGATGAAGCAGGGATTTTCCCGTACAACCATTAAAAAAAAAAGTTCAAATGTGTGTGAAATCTTATGGGACTTAACTGCTAAGGTCATAAGTCCCTAAGCTTACACACTACTTAACCTAAATTATCCTAAGGACAAACACACACACCCATGCCCAAGGGAGGACTCGAACCTCCGCTGGGACTAGCCGCCAACCATTTCACGAGTATTCCGCGAATACCAAGAATCCGGTAAAACATCAAATGAGCGACATCGTTGAGGCCGGATAAAGAGCCTGCACGAACGGGACCAACGACGACTGAAGAAGGTAATTCAACGTGACAGAAGTGCAACCCTTCCGCATATTGCTGCAGATTTCAGTGCTGGGCCATCAACAAATGTCAGCGTGCGAAACATTCAACGAAACATCGTCGATACGGGCTTTTGGAACCGAAGGCCTACTCGTTTACCCCTGATGACTTACATTATTACAAATATTTTGAATAGGGGAAATGGAGAGAGTATTCTGCTGTTAACTATGGTACCTGATGTTTTAGAAGATGTCGTATTTTAGCCTCGTGCGAGTACACCGGATTTCGACATAAGCGCACCTTGTTCCGGTCAATGACGTGTCGGATACTTGAAAGAAGCGATCAATAATTTTGATACCCTTTTCTGGGACACAAACAATGGGGACTGTAATGAAATTTTCGCCGGATAGCTACTGAGCCTGGATTTCAACAAGATTACCGAAGGGATCTACGTTTGGAAATAAAGTAGAGCGAATTACCATTCAGTTTGCTGATTACGACAACTTCTTTCAAGTTCCTTCGTCCTGTGGGTCCGTCGATGATTTCTGTGAACATTCGCACTGAAATGATAATTAAACGTTTATGAACATAGGGCGTTAGAAATTGACTGGTGATTGCTATTTAAATAACAAGTCAAATAACTGCATTCAGTTCAGAATTAATTTTTAATAACCTAAGGGTAAACTTAAACATTTTTTCACACATTATCGTGGCTGACAATGCCACATTAACCAGCTTTTGTGTTAATAATTACTGTTCCTCTGAAAGAGGCAAATATCCATTGCCCTTTTTTTTTATATGGCGCACTTCTTGATATATTGAGACATTTTACATAAAACCATTCACATTACATGTTTTTAATTATAAATCGCAGTGAACTGTAATAACGTGCGTCTACACATACAGACAGACAAAATGTAAGTGGTATAGGATTTAGTACACATTTTGTTTTCACTTTTTATCTCATATTTCGTTTCACGGCGGTCGGGCTTAAAAATGTCTTTGACCACTTTTGAGTATATTGAATCGCCATAGTAATCTTTGGCGGTCTGCGCCAGGACACTGAAAGACGTGTACCTCATTCGCCATTCAGTGCTCGTATTTCATATTTCTAATCCACGCATTCTGGTATTCGGTAAACTAACCATTCAGGTAATATTAATAATTTCTATGGGTTGCCTGATTTATTTGACGATTTTTACAGCTTGTCTCACACTGATTTGTGAGAGGAGCTTGGCGCCAGGAATTTTCTTTATTTATGGGCGAGGGCAGCAGTCTTCCTAGCAGCCATGATGGCTCCCCGTTTCCTGTCCTTTTCCGATCGCCAGGGTAGCACGTGGTGGCGTTTGAAAGTTCAGTAGTGGCCAAAGTTTCTCCTGCTCTCAGTTCCCCAACCTGCCTTACTAACCTTGTAACTGATATTTTTTCTCAACTTTAACGTCGCGAGGTCCCCTCCCTGTGAAATTCCGGCCCTATGATTGGCCAGTTCAGGTGCGCGCCCGTTTTTCGCGGGCGGGCGCCAACCGCCCTCCGCGGATGGAGAGTGGACAAAGGGGCAGTAGTTAATTCTAGTGTGACCGTGCCTGAGGCGGGAGGTGCCGCTTCCAGGAGATGAAGTTCGGTAAGCATGAGCGCCGACGTGCACTGTAGATTCGCGCCCTGCGGCCCAGAGCGAACCTTATAGGTCATTGTACTGATGTGCGTTCCTTGAATTACGGCTTATGCAATGTTTTCCGTGTTATAAGACTGTACGGTTTTCCTTATACAGTCGGGCATAATGTGCAAGACGTGTTGGTTAGTCACAGAAGCTGCAGTACGGCACGAAAGTGCAAACATTCATGCTCACTTTTCCACTTCGTCTCTTTCAGTTCTCCTGTGTAACATTCGACTCAGAATTTATGTGTTCCTAGCTTGAAAACTTGTGCGCTTTCTCCTACGCCTCGTGGTGAGTGTCCGGCGCCCCTTCATGTTTCGTTAACGTAGTCGGCCCGCGAGCCAAAGTTATATGAATAGTTTCGCGTGTTGCTGGTTGTATTCCTTTAGTACAGGAAACTACCTAGCGATTCACCCACAGTAGCATCTTTCTTAGTCTTTGGCTGATTCATGGTGGTGGTCGTTGCATGCATGCAACCCCTTCCTTTAGTAAATTGGACCCCATCTGATAATACGGCGATCGTCCCTAAAATTCCTTGTCTCCTGCTATCGTGGCTTATTATGAACGAGCGTTTGGGGCAAGCTGCTGAACTCAATTCTTTCTTCCCCCACCCCCATTTGATTGTATAATTGTTCAGTATTCAACTGTTAAATAAATGAGTCCTTTAATCTGTACATTCTCCCTTTCATTGCGTGAAACCATCCTTAGTGTCACAGAAGAATAATGAAGAACTATAAAGGTTGCTACAAGGTCGTGCAGCTCTCGCGCCATTAATGATAGGATCAAGATTCAATATCGCGCGCCTGGCACGACCATTGCACGCATGGGACCGATAATAGTAATAATAATTTTCAATTATCCCCCATTGATAAACTGGGAAGTGTTCACGGCTCAGTGTGAGTACGTGAGCACTAAATCCACTTGATGTGGTTGAAGTAGTGGCCTCTGTTTTACCTTGCTGGTTTAAAAAAAGAATATCAAAAATTACAGAAGGGTAGTAACCTGTAAAATAAAACGAGCCACCGCTTTTAACAGGTCACGTCATATCACACGACTTTAACAATTTCACTCAGTCTTTCGTTCTCTGGAGAACTTATTCAGTTAAATTCGGTCCATGGACACACATAATGTTACAGGTGTGGACTCACGAACCGTGTTAGGTTTGTTGTTGACTGCTGGTACGATGGGCTTGGGAATGAGCGCCTTTTGCTGGCTGGAAAATCCGCAGAGGGTCAGGGAGGAAGCACATCCATGTGAACATGCAATCATACATGCAGCTGGAATGTGTCCTGTTTCAAACACAGCTTGTTATTTCTAGAATTCCTTGCCATTATCGAGACCCTTTCTTCTCATGCCACTTTAATCTCCGAAT
This sequence comes from Schistocerca serialis cubense, assembly GCF_023864345.2. NCBI lineage: Eukaryota > Metazoa > Arthropoda > Insecta > Orthoptera > Acrididae > Schistocerca > Schistocerca serialis. The sequence continues at coordinate 497,809,182 of NC_064645.1, forward strand.
ATATCCTGAGAAATTTGGTAAAATATGTATGTAAAAATATAAATGGCTTTACTAAAATATTTTTTGGGGGTCACGACTCTCTCCTCTTTCTGGGAGCAACCACTGTAAATAAAAGTGAAGACTTTCCTTCAAACCGGAATCGTGTTATTTGGAGCAATGCATTACGCCCATAGCAGAACCTTGTTTTGCTGGGTTGGTGCATAAGTTCGTAGCGTTTTTCCTTAAGTTTGATAAATACAACAGATACATATAACAGAAATTTTGGTCAACAATAATACGCTCTTGCCGGCCGGAGTGGCCGAGCGGTTCTAGGCGCTACAGTCTGGAACCGCGCGACAGCAACGGTCGCAGGTTCGAATCCTGCCTCGGGCATGGATGTGTGTGATGTCCTTAGGTTAGTTAGGTTTAAGTAGTTCTAAGTTCTAGGGGACTTATGACCTCAGCAGTTGAGTCCCATAGTGCTCAGAGCCATTTGAACCAATAATACACTCTTCTTCACTATTTACAACAGTCTGCCAAAGCTGGGATAACTTTTTGATAGCGCGACAGTAGAAATCATGTGCTTTTGGGGGGAATAACCCATCGAAACATGTTCATCCGGAAAGGAAGTTCCTTACAGGGTGTTCGATAGAGGGGGGAAAAATCTGAGGGCGCGAGATCAGGTGAATAAACGGGTGTGTAACGAGTTCCCAACCCAACTCCTCTATAGCGTTTTTTATCAGTGTAGCAGAATGTGGGCGGGCGTTACCGTAGCATCACTTCACGCAGTTTTCTTGGTCGTTGTTCTTGGACAGCGTCTGCAAGACGTTTCAGTTGTTGAAGCTGTTTCACCAGATGCCTAACATTATCCTTGAGGTTATTTTTGTTCTGTCGTTGCAACTACAAAAATGCGTGATTTTTTTTCACCAGACGCGTTTCGCTTTATTGAGGTAAAGCATCATCAGTGGTCTGTAATTAAGTTATTTACATTTTGGTTTGCTTTTTAGATCGAAAAACAGTTCGTTAAGAATAGGCTGATTTGTACTTACGGAGATTTTTCGGCTGATTTCTCGCTTACATCAGGAAATGCGTCTGCTAGCACATCGTTGTTTCTCTTTGTTAGACACTGATAATTTTTGGTCTAATCTTTAGATGTTCTGCAATACTATGCATTTCTCACAACACATTTTTATGCACACCACTGTATTTTGTATGTTTTTGTACTTCAAGTATCTGTTGCTGTTTGTGTTTTGTAGTGTTGCGAACATAACCTCTCCACTACTTTGTCTTTGACCTACAACATTCTTTTTTTAAATAAGATTGTTGTACGTGTGTAATTCTATTTACTTATGTTTCTGTGTATTTGTGTACTGTGTAATAAGAGTAGAGAAGGAATAACGATGGAGGCGTTTTTTTTTTTTTTTTTTTTTTTTTTTTTTTTTTTTTTTTTTTTAAGGGAGTGTGCGGTGGGGGTGGGGGGTGGGGGGAGAACGGGAGGGGGTGAAGGATGGAAAAGACTTCTTTCTTTTTCATGCAATTTCATCAATTGTTCTACATAGTCTGATTTCAAATATTTATCTGGTCATTGAGCAACTGTTTATTTTGTGTTAATGCTTCTTGTATGTGGAAATTTTCTTGGAAAGGGAGGAGGTGTCTGTCTTTACTGATTTTTATGACATTCGTATCGTTTTCAATATTGCTTGGCCTATAGTGTTCTTCTTTTAGATGATCCGCAAATGTCGAATGATTTGTACCGTATTTGAATGCTCTGAAGTGTTCTTTATATCTTCTGTAGAATGTCCTGCCGGTCACTCCAATGTATATCTTCTCACAATCTCTGCAACTGAACTGATAGATACCACACTGTTGGTATCTGTCTGGTTTTGATTTTAGTTCTGGGATATGGTTTTGTATGGATTTGTTTGTTTTGTAAGCAATATTTATGCCTTATTTTTTGAATACGTTTTCTATTTTATGAGTGAATTTGTTGTGGTCGGTTATTGTATGCCATTTTTTTTGTTGTAGTGCAAGTTGTATGAGTTAGTGTAGTTTGGTTAGTTTTTTCATTATTTGTCTATTTTTTTGTTTAGTTTGTCTACCAGTGTTTCTTTGTGTCCATTTCTAATGGTATTTGTTTTATAATGGCTAACTCTTTCTGGTAATTAGAAGTGTTTAGGGGGACCCTGTTCAGCATGTTTAACATGAATCTGACTGCTGCTTGTTTGTGGTTCTGTGGGTGGTTTGAAGTTGCATTTAAGATAATGTCACTTGTGGGTTTTCCATATATGTCAAAAGTCTGTCTATTATTGTCTTTTCTTATGGTTATGTCTAAAAGGCTCAGTGTGTTTTCTTCTTCTTTTGTGTACAGTATTTGTCTTTGTGCAGTTGCTGTATTCTGTTTTTAGGTTCATCTACCATGCATATTATGTCATCCATGTATTTGTACCAGTAGATGACATTGTAGCTTTTCTTTGTTATTATGTCTTCAAATATTAATTTTTCTATGTGATTCATGAAAATGTTCGCTAATGTCCCTGAGATAGTTGAATCCACTGGTAAACCTTTTTCTTGTATGTAGTATTTTTGACTGAATTCAAAATAATTTTGTTCTGTTATTAACTGCCATGGCAGTTTTAGATGGACGTGACCATTAACTGCGGTAACCCACGATGAATGCAAATGGCGTAGTTATTACAAAGAGAAGACCACTGGATGTAGACTAAGAATCTGAATATGTCCGAACAACGTAGCAAAAGGTTGGGTGTAAGGGTCGGTACATCCAAAACAGGGACGAGGGGCGTCCTACAGAGCGACTGCCCTCGTATGTGTCAGGTTGATAGCGCCCTGGACCAGCATGCCACTACCACCTTGCTTTTTTGAAAGAAAACGAAGCTTCATGAGGTGTTGTAGAGGAAGCGGCATATTCATTCAGATTGCGTCTTTTACATCTACATCTACATATATATTCTGCAAGCCACCATTTGATGCATGCCGGAGAGTACCATGTGGTACCACCTACCACCACTAGTCATTTTCTGTCACATTCCACTCATAAATGGAGCGAGGGAAAACGACTGTCTATATGGCTCTACACGAGTCCTAATTTATCTTGTCTTCGCGGTTCTTACGCTACATCTGCGTATCTGTAATCAGCTGCAAATCCCGGTTCTCTAAACTTCCTCAGTAATGGTCCACGGAAAGAATGTCGCCTTCCGCCCAGGGATTCACATTTGAGTTCGCAAAGCATCTCTATAATACTTGCGTGTTGATGGAATCAACCAATAACAAATCTAGCAGCCCTCCTCTGCTTCGATATCTTACCCCAATCAGACTTGGTGGTGTTTCCAGCCACCCGACAAATACTCAAGAATTTATCACACTAGCGTTCTATACACAGTATCCTTTGCAGATGAACCCCACTCTCCTAAAATTCTTCCAATAAACCGAAGTTGACCATTTTCCTTCCGTACTACACTTCTTACATACTCATTACATTTCATGTGGCCTTGCAACGTTACGCCTGGATATTTAACTGAAGTGACTGTGGCAAGCAACATATCTTCATTGACATGCGTTTTTATACATTTAGCGCTAGTTGCCATTCATCACACCAGCTAGAAATTTTGTTCGTCATCTTGTAACCTCCTATAGTCGCTCAATGACGACGCCTTTCCATACATCATAACGTCATCAGCAAACAGTTGCAGACTGCTTCTCGCCCAGTCCGTCACATCATTTATATATGGAGAATAACACTTCGCTGGGGCACTCCTGACAATAGCCTTGTCTCTGATAAACACTCGGCATGGAGGACAACGTAGTGGGTTCTATTACTTAAAAAGACTTAGAGCCACTCACATAGCTGGGGACGTAATGTGTTTGCTCGGATCTTCGTTAACAGTACGCAGTGGAGTACCGTGTCGAAAGCTTCCCGGAATGCCCTTCAACCATGGTTTTCAGGATATCATGTGGAAAAGGACAAGCTGAAATTGAGACGAGCGATGTTTTTTAAGTCTCTGCCGATTTGTGGACAGCATTCGTCTCTTCAGATACACAGTGAACTTTGATGAAAGTCTCAGCCTAGTTCAACTACAGGGTTATTACAAATGACTGAAGCGATTTCACAGCTCTACAATAACTTTATTATTTGAGATATTTTCACAATGCTTTGCACACACATACAAAAACTCAAAAAGTTTATTTATGCATTTACAAATGTTCGATATGTGCCCCTTTAGTGATTCGGCAGACATCAAGCCGATAATCAAGTTCCTCCCACACTCGGCGCAGCATGTCCCCATCAATGAGTTCGAAACCATCGTTGATGCGAGCTCGCAGTTCTGGCACGTTTCTTGCTAGAGGAGGGTTAAACACTGAATCTTTCACATAACCCCACAGAAAGAAATCGCATGGGGTTAAGTCGGGAGAGCGTGGAGGCCATGACATGAATTACTGATCATGATCTCCACCACGACCGATCCATCGGTTTTCCAATCTCCTGTTTAAGAAATACCGAACATCATGATGGAAGTGCGGTGGAGCACCATCCTGTTGATAGATGAAATCGGCGCTGTCTGTCTCCAGTTGTGGCATGAGCCAATTTTCCGCGGGCTACGCGTTAAACTTGCCCGCACGCGTTCAACCGTTTCTTCGCTCACTGCAGGCCGACCGGTTGATTTCCCCTTACAGAGGCATCCAGAAGCTTTAAACTGCGCATACCATCGCCGAATGGAGTTAGCAGTTGGTGGATATTTGTTGAACTTCGTGCTGAAGTGTCGTTGCACTGTTATGACTGACTGATGTGAGTGCAATTCAAGCACGACATACGCTTTCTCGGCTCCTGTCGCCATTTTGTCTCACTGCGCTCTCGAGCGCTCTGGCGGCAGAAACCTGAAGTGTGGCTTCAGCCGAACAAAACTTTATGAGTTTTTCTACGTATCTGTAGTTTGTCGTGACCATATGTCAATGAATGGAGCTACAGTGAATTTATGAAATCGCTTCAATCATTTGTAATAGCCCTGTAATATTGATTTCAGTCAACAGAACACACGAACCACTTCGAATGCTGTCGAGCCCAGCGACTAACTCTGCAATAAGAAGGGAGGGTGATTAGGGCTTAACGGCTCCGCGATACAATGTCACTAGAGACGGAGCATGAGCTCCGATTATGGAAGGAAACCAGGCATACCCTTTCAAACGTACCATCCTATCATTCGCCTTAAGCGATTTAGGAAAGTTCCAGGAAACCTAAATCTGCATGAGCTGACGGGAATTTGAACCATTGTCCTCCCGAATACGAATCCAACGTCTTACCATTGCACCGTCTCGCTCGCCAGTGAACTAGAGATTAACGTTCATTTCAGCACGCCGCAGTGGCCGAGGTTGCCCATATGCAATACGCCAGTCGCAGTGAAGGAGGTCTTAAATGTAGCGGACTAATTGAGTCGCTAGTTGAGTTTCTTCCTCTTCCCCCGCTCCCGTCAGGAAGTAACAGTCATCCCTCCCGTCTTCCGCCCTACCTCTTCCAAATTTCTTGTCATACTTATGCACGAGTATGGGAAGATACCATGTTGCATTTCAGTTGTGATAACAGTGTGAATACGAATCCATTATTAATGTTCTGTTTCACTGTTTCGTACAGTTCCTTGCATGTGAGTACATTGTTCATTTCTGGGTAGCGAAATGATTTTATTTATCGCCTTTTGGATTAATAAAATGCTGCGTAGGGAACTTGCTTTGGTGTCTGAGTACATCTTACTGATTACTCTTCAATTCATAATTAATGCCTGGCAGAGGGTTCATCGAACCACCTTCAAGCTATTTGCCTCCCGAACGGCGTGCGGGAAAAATGAACACACAATCTTTCCTTGCAAGCTCTGATTTCTCTTATTTTATCACGATCATTTCTCCCTATGTAGATGGGTGCCAACAGAGCATTTTCGCAGTCGGAGGAGAAAGTTGGCGCTTGCAATTTCACCAGCAGATCCTGCCGCAACGAACAAGCCTTTGTTTTACTGAATGCCACCCCAACTCACGTATCATGTCCGTCCCCTATTTCGCGATAATACAAAACCAGCTGCCCTTCTTTGAACTATTTCGATGTCCGCCATCAATCCCATCCGATGCGGATCCCACACCGCACAGCAATACTCTAGAAGAATACGGACAAGCACGCCGTAAGCAGTCTGTATATATACACATAGCAACTCATTACAGTAGTTCAAATGGCTCTGAGCACTATGGGACATAACGTCCGACGTCATCAGTCCCCTAGACTTAGAATTACTTAAACCTAACTAACCTAAGGACATCACACACATCCATGCACGAGGCAGGATTGGAACTTGCGCCGGCCGGTGTGGCCGAGCGGTTCTAGACGCTTGAGTCTGGGACCGCGCGACCACTACGGTCGCAGGTTCGAATCCTGCCTGTGGCTTCCAATCCGCGACCGATAGTTCCTTACTTTCCATATAGCCCTCGTGGATCAGACCTAGAAGATTGTTCTGAGGTGGTGGAAAAGGGCTGAGGTGGAGAGAGAGACTTGGAGGAGAAACTTAATGTGGCAGTGTTGTAGTGTTTATTGCCTCACACCTCTTGAACTATGTGTCGTACGGTGACATATTTATGTAGGAGCTTTCAGCGCCACACGTTGATACTGTCTGCAAAATGTGTTGCGAATAGAGTTGGTAGAAAAGAAGTAATAAATATAAACGTTATGCACAATGTGGCAGTTCTCACGCATCTCATTGTTTATGACGTCATATCTCCTTGAGTATGAAATGCAGGTGGTTTTTACCCCGACGGCGATTGTAGCCTGATAGTAGGGGGTATCTGTGCCAAGTCTGGTTGAAATCGGTCCACTGGTTTAGTAGGAGATGTGGAACAGACATTCATTCTCTCTCTCTCTCTCTCTCTCTCTCTCTCTCTCTCTCTCTCTCACACACACACACACACACACACACATTGTTGTCGAATAGATCTCAAGTTTTGAAGCATTTTTTGTCGGTGTCAGAGCTACAGTATTTCTTAAATAATAAGTTTCCACACTCTCATAAGTCGCCGGCCGCGGTGGCCTAGCGGTTCTAGGGGCTTCAGTCCGGAACCGCGCGACTGCTACGGTCGCAGGTTCGAATCCTGCCTCGGACATGGATGTGTGTGATGTCCTTATGTTAGTTAGGTTTAAGTAGTTCTAAGTTCTTGGGGTCTGATGACCTCAGATGTTAAGACCCATAGTGCTCAGAGCCATTTGATTTTCTTATAAGTTGAAAGTATTTTTTCGGTGTCAGAAATCCAGTATTTTTTAAATAATAAGTTTTGACAGTCTTATACGTCAAATTTAATTTTATAATTATTCAGTTCCGACGTTGCGCGTGATAATGGAAATAAGATTTGAGAAACAAGATATACGTTCATACAAATTTCAATAAGATTAGCTGATGACATTGCTAACCTCAGTGAAGGTGAATAATCACAGGACCTGTAGGGATGTACAGTCGAACGAGTACAGAGTATGGATCGAGGTATACCGAGAGAGACAAAATTTTCGACGTGTGGCAGAAAAGAGATTAAAGATAAACTTAACGTCAAAATTGGTGACCGCGAAGTAGAAGATGTGAAGGAACTGTGCCATCTAGGAAGCAGAATGACATACGACGGACGAAGCAATAATCGTACAAAAAGATTAGTACAAAGAGGCATTCCTGCCTAGCAGAATTCTCCTAGTATTAAACACAGGTCCTGATTCGAGAAAGAAATTTCTGAGAATGTATGTTCGGGTCACAGAAATGTATGTTAGTGAATCATCGACGCTGAGAAAACCAGAAAAAAGAGAATCGAGGCGTTTGAGACGTGGTACTATAGAAGAATAATGAAAATTAGGTGGATAATAAGACAAGAAATGGGACATTCTCCGCAGAATCGGCGAAGAAAGTAACACATGGAAAACACTGACAACAAGAAGGGACAGACTTTACTAAGACTTCAGGGAATATCTTTCGTGGTTCTATAGGGTGCTGTAGAGGGTGAAAACTGTATAGGAAGGCAGAGATTGGAATATATCCAACAAATAATTGAGATCATAAAATGCGAGTGCTACTACCTGATGAAAAGGCACAAGAGAGGAATTGGTGGCGAACAGCATGAAACCAGAGAGAAGATCGAAAAGGAAAGATCAAATCTTTCCGCCGTCCGAAGTAGGAAATATGCTTGCCATCCTTAGTGGAACGGTACTTCTGGGCTGCAATGTAGTCGATGCGGATGCGGGAGTGTGCTGGGGCCTAATTGAGAAGCAGGCAGAAATTAGAGTCTATTTCAGTTTCTTTTGTCTCATCGTCTGTACGCAATGCGAAAGGAATGCGTGCCTGCCCTGTAGGCGCGCCGTGCCAGGGGGCTCACCTGGCCCACACGAAACTGCTACTTCCGTATCCATGACGTGGCTTTCGTGACGTCACCTACATACTTCTTGTCGCTCACTCCGCTATGCCACAGCCTGTGTCAGCAAGAGCACGGCCCAACACCATATACTTCGTTACCAGTTTAGCGTGCAACACTGTGCGGACGCTGTAGTGTCTCGTAATGGCGAAGTACGGAGGTTGGAACTTTAATAGTGACAACTATTTATTTACGGATATGTCCGACAGAACAAACACCACATATAATTAAAGCGAGGGCGACCAGTTGATCACTTCTAAGGGAATCGGTGAAATGCCGTGAGTAATGAAGATAATGGGCAAGGGGCAGTATATCAGTAGTGCGTGGATAGGTTGAGAATTTGGGTCTGACGGGAGGCATGCTAGAGTAGTCCATGCAGTTGTGACGACCGCTGTGTCCTGAAGGCTTACCTGTTCTCTATAATACACTACTGGCCATCAAAATTGCTACACCAAGAAGAAATGCAGATGATACACGGGTATTCATTGGACAAATATATTATACTACAACTGACGTGTGATTACATTTTCACGCCACTTAGGTGCATAGATCCTGAGAAATCAGTACCCAGAACAACCACCTCTCGCCGTAATAACAGCCTTGATACGCCTGGGCATTGAGTCAAACAGAGCTTGGATGGCGTGTACAGGTACAGCTGCCCGTGCAGCTTCAACACGATAGCACGGTTCATCAAGAGTAGTGACTGGCGTATTGTGGCGAGCACCATTTGCTCGGCCACCATTGACCAGACGTTTTCAGTTGGTGAGACAACTGGACAATGTGCTGGCCAGGGCAGGAGTCGAACATTTTCTATATCCAGAAAGGCCCGTACAGGACCTGCAACATGCGGTCGTGCATTATCCTGCCGAAATGTAGGATTTCGCACGGATCGAATGAAGGGTAGAGCCACGGGTCGTAACACATCTGAAATGTAACGTCCACTGTTCAAAGTGCCGTCAATGCGAACAAGAGGTGACCGGAACGTGTAACGAATGGCACCCCATGCCATCGCGCCGGGTGATACGTCAGTATGGCGATGACGAATACACGTTTCCAATGTGCCTTCACCGCGATGTCGCCAAACACGGATGCGACCATCATGATGCTGTAAACAGAACCTGGATTCATCCGAAAAAATGAGGTTTTGCCACTGGTGCACCCAGGTTCGTCGTTGAGTACACCATCGCAGGCGCTCCTGTCTGTGATGCAGCGTCAAGGGTAACCGCAGCCATGGTCTCCGAGCTGATAGTCCATGCTGCTGCTAAACGTCGTCGAACTGTTCGTGCAGATTGTTGTTGTCTTGCAAACGTTCCCATCTGTTGACTCAGGGAACTAGACGTGGCTGCACGATCCGCTACAGCCATGCGGATAAGATGCCTGTCATCTCGACTGAGTGATACAAGGCCGTTGGGATCCAGCACGGCGTTCTGTATTACCCTTATGAACCCACCGATTCCATATTCTGTTAACAGTCATTGGATCTCGACCAACGCGAGCAGCAATGTCGCGCTACGATAAACCGAAATCGCGATTGGCTACAATCCGACCTTTATCAAAGTCGGAAACGTGATGGTACGCATTTCTCCTCCTTACACGAGGCATCCCAACAACGTTTCACCAGGCAGCGCCGGTCAACTGCTGTTTGTGTATGAGAAATCGGTTGGAAACTTTCCTCATGTCAACACGTTGTAGGTGTCGCCAGCGGCGCCAACCTTGTGTGAATGCTCTGAAAAGCTAATCACTTCATTTACATATCACAGCATCTTCTTCCTGTCGGTTAAATTTCGCGTCTGTAGCACATCATCTTTGTGGTGTAGCAATTTTAATGGTCAGCAGTGTAAAAAAAATGACTTAAAGGATCAATTTGAACAAGCGTTATGGGACGTCCGGTGAACAAATAGAACGAACAGTACCGAACAAAATGAGACAAAAAAAGTGACCAGCGCATCTGTCTGGTAAGCAGGCGACTCGGGTTCGAATCTAGATCCGGCAGAAATTTTCAACTGGAAGCTAATGTCATAAATTTCCTTGTGTCTTTTTACAAAGTAGATACATGTTTCAAAGTTTTACTGTCCTTCAAAGTAGTCACGAGCCTTGTGTAGAACCCGTTGCCGGCGATGTAGAAGCGGCGTTGTTGTGTTGATAGTTTAGGATAACCTTACGTCTTAGCAGCACCAGTTGAGTTGGTAGTTCGAGTCGAGCTGTCTATTGTCCGACGAATCTCTGTAACAGCTCTGAAGCGAATGCCATGAAATGATTCCCTCATATTTGGAATCAAGCTGAAGCCACAATGGCTTAAGTTCGGGAAGTATGGAGGGTGTGCAGCACTTCCCAACCCCATCAATCGAACAACAATCGTAACTTTTGCCATATGAACCTGATCATTGCCATGAAAATAACAGGCGGATCTTGCAGAAATGTTGCCACTTCCTTGTCTAAGCTGGTCATAGGCTGTGTTCCAAAAGTGAACACCTTGGAGAAAGAAGCGGCGACACTTTATGCGGGACCCACCCATAGTTTTGAAGGCCGTTGCCCGGCGCATATGGCGTAAGTTGTGACGATTTGTTACATCTGTGTGACTGTACGACCCACCACACTCCCCGGAGTTAAGCCATTGTGACTTCAATTTGATTCATAGGATGAAGATAGGACTCTACGACATTCGCGCTTACAGAGATTCGTCGAGCAGCGGGCCGCTTCAGTCCACCTATCAACGCAACTCTAGGTATCCTACGAGTGCCACGTCGCTGACAACAGGTTATACACAACGCTGGTGACTGCTTTGAAGGATAGTAAAGGTTGGTTGGTTGGTTTAAAATGGGGGGGAGGGGGGGGAGGGTGGGGAAGGGGGAGGAGGGGTGGGGGAAGGGACCAAACTGCGTGGTCATCGGTCCCATTGTTTCCCGGTAAAATAATTACACAAGGGAAAGAAGAGACGAAAGAAGACGTACAGCACAATAACAGGAGAAAGAAAGAACCACAAGAACGACAGAAGGACAACCAACACTACTGTGGACAAAACAGGAAAAGAAAACAACAAAGAGAAGCAAGAAACAGGTAGAAGGGGTAAAACCAAGAGAGCAGATGACCGTGGCTGGCCGACCACGAGAGTAAAAAGGAAAAGCCAGCCATTCTGCGACACATTAAAACATCCACCCTAAAAGCATTAGAACACAAAGGCACAAAGGACATGCGCTAAAACTTATACAGAAAGATAAAACCCACCGTCACATATAAAACGTAAAACTAAATTAGCCGATGAGGCGTTGTCAGTTAAAAGTATAGGCAACGAGTTCGGAATCTGAAGAGTCCGTCTCAGGGCTGCCAAAGAAGGACATCTGACCAAGATATGCTCCACTGTCAGCTTGCGCCGCACCGACACTGAGGTGGGTCATCACGGCGCAGGAGGTAGCCCTGTGTCACACAGGCGCGGCCAATGCGGAGCCGACAGAGTCGCTGCGAAAGGCCCCCATGGAGGACTGCCACACATTCGTAGTCTTCTTAATGGCACGCAGTTTGTTGTGTGTGCTGAGGTTATGCCATTTCGTCTCGCAAAGCTGCAAAACCTTGCGGCGTAGTACTGAACGCAGGTCAGCTTCAGAGAAGTCGATCTCCATAAGCGGTTTCCGCGTAGCCTGTTTGGCCAGTTTGTCGGCAAGTTCGTTGCCTGGGATTCCAACGTGACTTGGGGTCCAGACAAACACCACTGAACGACTAGACCGTTCCAGGGCATAGATGGACTCCTGGATGGTCGCTACCAAATGATGACGAGGGTAGCACTGGTCGATAGCTTGTAGGCTGCTCAAGGAGTCAGTACACAGAAGAAACGACTCCCCAGGGTATAAACGCATGTGCTCAAGAGCACGAAATGTAGCCACTAGCTCGGCAGTGAAAACACTGCAGCCATCGGGCAATGAATGCTGTTCAATATGTCCTCCATGGACATACGCGAAGCCGACGTGAGCATCAGCCATCGAGCCGTCGGTGTAAACCACTTCATGGCCTCGGTACATGTCAAGAAACGAGAGGAAGTGGCAGCGGAGAGCCGCTGGGTTAACTGAGTCCTTAGGGCCATGTGAAAGGTCCAGGCGAAGCCGCGGCCTAGGTGCACGCCATGGAAGTGTACGTGAATGGACCTCAAGTACATCTACATCTACATCTACATTTATACTCCGCAAGCCACCCAACGATGTGTGGCGGAGGGCACTTTACTTGCCACTGTCATTACCTCCCTTTTCTGTTCCAGTCGCGTATGGTTTGCGGGAAGAACGACTGTCTAAAGCCTCCGTGCGCGCTCGAATCTCTCTAATTTTACATTCGTGATCTCCTCGGGAGGTATAAGTAGGGGGAAGCAATATGTTCGATACCTCATCCAGAAACGCACCCTCTCGAAATGTGGCGAGCAAGCTACACCGCGAGGCAGAGCGCCTCTCTTGCAGAGTCTGCCACTTGAGTTTGCTAAACATCTCTGTAACGCTATCACAGCTACCAAATAACCCTGTGACGAAACGCGCCGCTCTTCTTTGGATCTTCTCTATCTCCTCCGTCAACCCGATCTGATACGGATCCCACACTGGCGTGCAATATTCAAGTATCTGTGACCGAAAGTTTCTTACAGAACCGACCAATAGCTTCTGACAGAACCATATTCACTGGTTTTGCAAACTTACAGACAAACTGTCACAACTGAACCCAACCTAGATCTCGGGCCATAGAATAGATCAGGCTATCACAACAAACTGCTTTCATAAAATAGTACAAATAATATTGAATAAATGTTGAAATAAACATTTTCAGTGATTTGTTTTACCAGCAGAAACAAGTTTGGATGACATCACATGTCCTATGCTAAACTATCCACTCACATTAATGTGACCACCCGTCAAAAGCCTGAATAACCATCTTTTGCAGCACAAGACAAGCAGAAAGAGAGTCAATGACATTCTAGATGGTACCAACAGGGATGTGGAGCCACCTCAATTCCAGTGCTGTGGCCAGCTGCAGTAGGTTTCTCAGTTGAGGATTAATGGCGCAAACAGTCTGATTGAAATGGTCCCACAAATTCTTTATTGAATTTAAATCATGCAACTTGGGTGGCCAGGAGAGTATGGTAAACTCATCCTCGTGTTCCTTAAATCCTGCACATACACTGTGAGCAGTGTGACGTGTTCCACTGTCCTGCTGGCAGCTGTCATCATGCTGAGGAAAAGCAACTGGCTGTAGGGGTGGACAAGGATAGATGCATACTTGTGTTGGTCCACTGTGCCTTTCAAAATGATGAGATAAGGCCACGAAAACATTCACCACATTAAAATGCTCCCTCTTGGTTCCAGAGTGTTTGCTTTCAGACATTTCATGCTGTACACACCAATAGCAATCTGTCCAATAGAGCATAAAATGTAATTAATCTGATAAGGCCACCAGCTGCCACTCAGTTACGTCCAGTTGCAGTACTGACATGCAAATCGCAGCCTTCTGTGCCGATGAACAGCAGTTGGCATGGGTACATGAACCAGGTTCCTGCTGCAGAGGCCCAGAAAAAGCAACGTTCACTGAAATGTCATTGAGGAGACACTGTTGGTAGATCCTTGGTTCATCCAGGCTGTCGGTATAGGTGGTAAAGGCAAGGACTCAAGTTCGGAAAGAAGCGATAGGTCACTAACTGCAGTTGTAAGCCCTGAACTGGGCCAGCGATGTGGGAGATGAACCGCCGTGGGTGGGAAAAGGAGACGGTGATTCGGATGCGCAGGAGAACTACGAACGTGTGCAACGTAACTGGCCAGCAGTTGAGCACGCCTAACCTGCAATGGAGGGACTCCGGCCTCCACAAGGACGCTGGTCACCGGACTCGTCCTATAATTTAGGTTAAGTAGTGTGTAAGCTTAGGGACTGACGACCTTAGCAGTTAAGTCCCATAAGATTTCACACACATTTTTTTGACTCGTCCTAAAAGCTCCTGTCGCTACGCGAACGCCACAGTGGTGCACTTGGTCGAGTAAACGCAACGCTGAGGGTGCCGCCGAACCATAAACCAGACTCCCATAATCAAGGCGGGATTGCAAAAGGGCTCTGCAGAACTGCAGCAGCGTAGAGCGATCTGCATCCCAGTTGGTGTTGCTCAGGCAGCGGGGGGCATTGAGGTGCTGCCAGCACTTCCGCTTAAGCTGACGAAGGTGAGGAAACCAAGTCAATTGGGCGTCGAAAACCAGTCCTAAGAATCGATATGTCTCCACTACAGTGAGTGGATCCCCATTAACTTAAAGTTCTGGTTCTGGATGAACGGTACGACGCCGACAGAAGTGCATAACACACGACTTTGTGGCCGAAAACTGGAAACCGTGGGCTAGTAAAACTTAGAAAAATGTGTCTATTTCGTTGAAAAAAAAAAAATGAAATGATCGTATGGCATTGTTGGCCGGGAGGCCCCTTGCGGGGAAGTTCGGCCGCCGTATTGCAAGTCCTTTCTAGTTGACGCCACTTCGGCGACTTGCGTGTCAATGATGATGAAATGATGATGAACACACAACACCTAGTCATCACGAGGCAGAGAAAATCCCTGACACCGCTGGAAATCGAACCCGGGACCCCGTGCGCGTGAAGCGAAAACGCTACCGCAAGACCACGAGCTGCGGACTCCATTTCGTTTAAGTTCTACGATTAAAGTTCCACCCTTCGTAAAATATTCTGATAATACGCTGTGAGCAAGAATTCGAAGCAAAGCTGCAGGTCATAAACCTATTTGTGTTTTTTTCTATCACCGTTATGACTGCTTTTTATACATAAGGAAGTAAAATGTCATGTTGGCTTTTGTGCATTTCGTAACATTATTACCTTTTGTTCTGTTTTCTGGATTTTTACACACGGCAGAATGAAACATCTCGTCGAGATCATCAGCGACGAATCATAAGCTTCGATTGAACGTGAAGGGGGTACGAAATCCGCTGTGTTATTTTTAAAAGGGAATCATCCTTGTGTTTGTTTTAAGTGATTATTGTAAATAAGGAAAAGCTATATTAAAGTGGCAAAGTAATTATCTCGATCCACCGCTTTACTGACGCATGTGACTAGACTGAAGAGCCACATCATTCAGTACGCGCAGATTTTGCCAAATGGCTCTGAGCACTATGCGACTTAACTACTGAGGTCATCAGTCGCCTAGAACTTAGAACTAATTAAACCTAACCAACCTAAGGACATCACACACATCCATGCCCGAGGCAGGATTCGAACCTGCGACCGTAGCGGTCACGCGGTGCCAGACTGAAGCGCCTTTAACCGCACGGCCACACCGGCCGGCGATTTTGGCAAATTTCGGATTTTTGTATGCATATGGATAATTTCTCTACTCTTAGAATCTAAACTGATTTCTCAGTTTTAACTAGGCTGTCTCTTTGGTTTGTTGATTACTGTCACTGTTTACTGGTGTGATGACACGGTCGATTATCATGTTCAATTTATCTCGTCAGGTCAACAGAGGAGCTGATCCAATAATTAATCAGAGTGTGTGACACGCACATTGACAAAGTGCGCCAAAGCGAATGATCTGCTCTCCCTATCTACATACTTGTCATTTTTCACTCTCTCTTCTAGCCTCGCTTTCTCTGTAACTTATTTCGATTGCATTTGGTGAAAGAAATGAAAACTAAAACTTACAGAACGAAGAATTAAGGAGAAACTGGTTTATCATACAGTACTGGACTGTTTCTTACAGTAACTGTACAAAGTCTACCACTATGATCATGACAGATTGTACAGGTGCGTATCGTGATACACTTTCAAGAATCCTAAGGGGTTGGTTTGGAGATTCAGTGGTTAGGACAATCCTAGCAATTACCTCTACGTGTGTGTTTCAATAATCCTAAGGGGTTGGTTTGGAGATTCAGTGGTTGGGACGATCCTAGCAATTACCTCTACGTGTGTATTGAAGTGACCACTAAAGTCTTCAGTCACCAAGTCTAGGAAGAATGAAGCAGGTTAACATTGAACTTTATGTGTCTGTACAAGCGCTGGTCCAGAGACACAGCGAGGAAAATTTCGTCTCACCAGACAGTAACGCTACAGTTGCCTTAAAGACGTACCATTGTTGGTGCCGAGATGTTGCGCCTACAGGTGTGCAATGGTAGTGCGCAATACAAATCAAAGCTGTAACCGAGGAGACCTCAAAAGATTTACGACCCAACAGAACATGGGCGAAGCATATTCTGGGAGATGTTGGTAAACTGTGAGAGAAATTCTTCTGAAAGCGAAAACCAGTGAAAAGACAACTACTGGTGCAGATAAGTTAGACGGGCACTAGAAGCAGGACAGATGACGCCCTTCTTCATATGCAACCCTCGAGTAGTAAACTGGTATGTGGCTGTTGCAAGTGTGCGTTATACAGCGAGAATGGAATAAGTGACCAATCAGCCTGACATTAGACAAATTCGAGTCAGCAGAAAATGGAAATCCGCCACAACATGGGGAGAAGAATATCATGACAGGTCAGAGAATACTCCGAGAAAGTTGTCATTAGGAAACAGATTTGTTCAGTTAACTACTGACGTGGATATTATTTAAATTTGTAAAAATTTCAAGCAATTTAAGGGTATCCAATCATCTTTTAGGAACTTAACGACATACAAGTTGTTGATGCATAGGTCCTATTTTATGTACTCATTTTTTTCTGAATGAGACCCAAAAGCTGTTGTATTACTACTTATGTTACCATGTTCTCTAAAGTAAAGATCTGCCCATGTACCCTACATAAAATGATGGAAAGGAGCAAATTTTTTTCTTGCAGACTCCTAACTGAGTGATTATGTGAACTGCTCTTTTTTATGCCGTGTTTGATGTCTTCTACTTCTGGTGGGCGTCTAGATTACCTAGATCAGCAATTCTATAACTAGTTTTTACTTTGAGTAGGCTGTCCTTCACAGTTAAGAGTGACCCACTTGATATTATTACGTAGTCAACCGTAGCCTCCAGTTTCAACCGAGCGAGGTGGCGCAGTGGTTGGCACACTGGACTCGCATTCGAGAGGATGACAGTCCAAACGCGCTTCCGGCCTTCCTGATTTAGGTTTTCCGTGATTTCCCTAAACCGCCTCAGGCAAATTCCGGGATGGTTCCTTTCAAAGGGCATCTTACGATTTCCTTCCCGATCCTTCCCTCATACGATGTGACCTACGACCTCGCTGATTGATACCCTCCCGCAAATCAACCAACCAGGTAGATTATACGAGTATTGGTGAGTTACCATGAAAGGCATCCAGTTGCATATGGTTGTTTTGGTAACTTACCCCGTCCTTCCAAAAACCTTCGAGATTGGATTAATAAAAAATAGAGGACAGCTAAGATGATGAAATGATAATTAAATCAGTACCTTCAGCTGTCGGCAGGCGTTGATATCAATCATCAACGGGAACAGTTGAGAATGTGAGCCCTGACCAGCACTCGAACTCAGGATCTCCTGCTTACATGGCAGACGCTCTATCCATCTTTTTTCGTGATCTCATTTTGTTCGTTTTCGTTCATTTTATTTGTTCGGGGCGGACGTCCGATGACGCTTTTTCAAGTTCGTCATGGAGCGAATAACTCAGTTTTCTTTATTACAGAGGCCATCTAACCCTCTGACCGAACACGCTGAGCTTCCGTGCCGGCAGTCCATCTGAGCCACCGAGGGCACAGAGCATAGTGCGACTGCAGGGATTTGTCCCTTGCACGCTCCCCGTGAGACCCACACTCCCAACTCAATGTCCACACACTACATTCGTAGTGCCCCTGCCCACTATATAGCTAAGATGATGGTTTTAACGCTTTAGGGGTTCTACCTAGGTCTCTCTCTAATTGAGTACAACGCATCGAACGTCCACAGAACCATGTGAAACTGTCAGAAAAGTCCTTCTTTGGTATGTCGTTCAACTTGCGCGTCACATTAGTTTGATTGTGCTCTGTCATCAAAACGTTGACGCTTCATGTGAATTTTTGTAGTTTGTCGTTTTGCGGTATGATCGTATTGATAATATCCGTGATGACTTCTTTCCCAGAAGAGAACTGTCCGCGTTTTGAATTTCAATCAAATCGCGGCAGGCCTCCAGGCGACCTTGCTTTTGTTCGGGAGTCGCTGACTGACATAAATGGAAATGAAACTTTCAGCGCACACTCCGCTGCAGAGTGAAAATCTCATTCTAGAATAAATGGAAATGCTGGACTTACAAGTATGGGCGGTGACCAAGCGCTTCTCGCTATTCCTCTAATGGTATCTACAGCTGTGAAACATTAGGCGTAGCGTATGTGGTGGGGATTAGCTATTAGCCGTCGCCGACGTCATTTCGTGCTGGGCTGGCAGAGCAGAAACGTTCAGCATGCGAAGGATTTCGTTCGGGAAGCAACGTGTGTGGGACGAACACTGCGCTCACTTTCCCTTTTTCAGAACATTCTGGGGAATGCCTTGAACAGCCGATTTAAAGATGTTACTCCTTTGTGATATGTGTTAACAACTTTGCCAGCCACTGTGGCCGAACGGTTCTAGGCGCTTCAGTCCGGAACCGCGCTGCTGCTACGGTCGCAGGTTCGAATCCTGCCTCGGGTATGGATGTGTGTGATGTCCTTAGGTTAGTTAGGTTTAAGTAGTTCCAAGTTCTAGGGGACTGATGACCTCAGATGGTAAGTCTTATAGTGCTTAGAACCATAACATCAACTTTGACGCACTGTGGCCGGGCGTCCGCTACTTAACACTGTGTGCTCGCACATGCAGTTGTTAGTTCAAGCCGCCACCATTGTTACTGCGCTGAGGTGGCTCGTACACTGGGAATAGAATCAGTGTCGTAACTTTCTGGACGGACGCTGTCATTTTCTGGTATTTTAATATCCACCTTCAACTGTAAACACATCATCTGGTGATGATTTGGCAACAAGTCCGAACCGTTGATGATACCACTTGTGTGACCTGAAGCTCAAATCTGCCGCGCGGGATTAGCCGAGCGGTCACGGGCGCTGCAGTCATGGACTGTGCAGGTGGTCCCGGCGGAGGTTCGAGTCCTCCCTCGGGCATGTGTGTGTGTGTGTGTGTGTTTGTCCTTCGGATAATTTAGGTTAAGTAGTGTGTAAGCTTAGGGCCTAATGACCTTAGCAGTTAAGTCCCATGAGATTTTTTTTTTTTTTAAAAAAAGCTAAAATCTCTAATTATATATGAGTTGTGCCCATTTTTTAAGCAACGTGCAGTGCTATATCTATGCTGATAATTTACTTGTAATCCAATAAGAGGATAAGGCGGGCGATGCATACCTGCATGTGTCGTGTGTGTGTATGTGTGTGTGTCACGGTGCCAGAATCGCACGTGGCGCCATTAGTCATTTGTATGCAAGCTGTGGCCGGCGCGCCGACAGAAATTAGGTGGGGCAGCGGACAGTAAGCACGGCACACCGACGCCGATCTCACTCACACATGTGAGCTGGTCGGCTCTTACTATGCGCTTCCCGTCGCCTTTGGCTGCACCCATCAGCATCATTAGACCGCCCGTTTCTGCACGCCTTTCTTTAACGGTGGGAGCTATTATGCGGAATGTATTAGAGCTATCCGCCTTTCTTTAACGGCGGGAACGATTATATGAAATTTATTGCAGCTGTTGAGCGAGTTGGTGGTCCACCGAAACTGTTTTGTGCTGTCACTGATGCAATTCATCTCACTGGGGATCCCTAGATTTACCCGTAGTGTTGTCTCGCATTACTCCCGATTGGGTTGTGCCTAATACACACTGACTGTTATATCGTGAAAAAAAAAAGGTTCAAATGGCTCTGAGCTCTATGGGACTTAACTTCTGCGGTCATCAGTCCCCTAGAACTTAGACCTACTTAAACCTAACTAACCTAAGGACATCACACACATCCATGCCCGAGGCAGGATTCGAACCTGCGACCGTAGCGGTCGTGCGATTCCAGACGGTAGCGACTAGAACCGCTCGGCCACACCGGCCGGCTATCGTGAACACCTTGATCGAACGTTATCAGACTGTACTTTCATAAGATTACGATTTCATACGATACGATACGATATTGCAGTGTCCGTGTTGTTAATAAGAATGATGCAATGTTTGTCCGGAGGAACAGGAACTACGGCGATTGCTGACGTTACGTAACACGTGAAATGTATTCGCAGTTGGGAATATGAAGCACCATCAGCGGTATAAGGGAATGACAAATGGTTCAAATGGCTCTGAGCACTATGGGACTTAACATCTATGGTCATCAGCCCCTAGAACTTAGAACGACTTAAACCTAATTAACCTAAGGACATCACACAACACCCAGTCATCACGAGGCAGAGAAAATCCCTGACCCCGCAGGGAATCGAACCCGGGAACCCGCGCGCGGGAAGCGAGAACGCTACCGCACGACCACGAGCTGCGGACTAAGGGAATGACAAAATGAAAATTTGTACAGGACAGGTACAACTCGGATTTCGTGCCTTAAGCCATCTATCACAGTAATTTCATCCCCTGCCTCCCCTGCTCTTTTTTATTAAAAAGAAAAAAGGAACTTCCGCTGCGCCCAGAGGGAGGGGTGGGAGCTAAGTGGGCAGTGGTTGCAACCCGAAGCCTGGCCACCACGTCCCGTTCTAACCCTCCAGGAACCAAGGAAAGCGTAGGGAACGTGGAGTAGAGGTACAATGAACGGCTTTCATTTATGTATTTTCCTTTTCTTTCCTTCGATTTTTTATTATTATTAACATGAATACCACCGAGAATAGCGGGAAACCGGCGTCACGAGGAGGAGGGCGCAGCAAGACGTCGGACTCATTGAGACTATCAACGTTTATTTTTTCTGCGAAGAACATTCCGATAACCAGAGAATATATCGGTTCTAAGTATGGAAAGGGCTGGGATCAGCGCTTCATGACAGGATCACGTCAGCTCTGGGATGGGTTAAGGAAGACACTGCAATGGGAATTGGAGAAAAGTTGCCTGTATTTTGGACTGCAGGCAACTGGGCTATCCGCTTTGGCTGTACGTGCACGACTTATGGCCATATCAAAACTTCCAGATGTCGTCGTTTCTGTGTCACAACCTGCACTCTTGCACATATTATTTAATTTCCTTACAGGGTACTGGTATACACGCATGTCCGAAGGAGTATTGTATCGTTTTTCTTAACAGCAAAGGCACTGCAATAAGATATTTATCAGCCGATACCGAGCACTGACTTACAATTAATTCTGTACGGGAATTACATTGTGTGTGTACGAGTACAGGTTGTGACGCAGGAACGACGACATATCGATGTTTTGGTCTGGCTGTGAGTCGTGCACAGATGGCCATAGCGATCAAGGTGACCGATCCTGTAATGCGGGAAATCTGGGTCGAGTGCTGATCAGATGGATCAACCTGATATTGTTCCCAGCTGGGTACATGTGGCACAGACTACAACGTTTTGTTGTACTTACGACTTGAGCATAGCTGCTCCAGATTATGACTACTGCTTTTTTTTTCTTTATTGTATTTTCCCTTTATACAAAGGTGGGCCAGCAGCAGCGTACAGATGCCGCTCTTCAACCAACAGAAAAAACATATAGCAAACATGGAGACATAGAAACAGAAACACACGAATGTTAAAAACATAAGACACACACAAGAATAGTTATGAAGACGTTCGTCAGAAGGCACTGGTTTCAGAAACAAGGTCCACAGTGCACACAAACGAAGCTCATCAGTTTTACACTCGAACGAAGGAGCACACTGAAGATAACACTGATGCACAGAAACGAAGGAAACACCGTTGCACTAAACACTGGTGACGATCTTTGGTACAGAAAACACTGAACACACTTGATGAGATTGGGGGGGGGGGGCTGCCACTGGGTGTAGGGGACAGGCAGGAGGGGGGGCGGAGGGGAAAAGAAGCCAGTTGGAGACACGAAGGGCGAGGGGAGGGGAGAGGGGTGGGTGAGGTGTGGAAGCCCGAGGAGGGGGGGAGGAAGTGGGAAAAAGGGGAGAGGGAAGGGGGAGGAAGAAAGGATGGTGAGAACGAAGAGAGAGGGGGCCCTGGAGGAAATGGGGAAGGGGGAGAGGAAGGTAGGAGGGGTATGTGGAAGGGGTATATGAAAGGAACGAGGGCATCATCAGAGAGTTGGTGGAAGCCACCTTGGGCAAGGGTATGGAGAGTGTGAAGATGGAGACCAGGTGGGATGTACAGGCATGCCAGTGGGGTGGGGTGGGAGAGGATAGAAGAGACAAGAGGGTGGGGAGGATCAAGCTTGCGGGAGGTGTAAAGGATCCGTATCCGTTCGAGGAAAATGAGGAGGTGCGGGAAGGGAATCAAGTCGAATAGGATCCGAGTGGAGGGATGGGAGACATATGTGATAGGCAAGGCGGAACACATGGCGTTCCAGGGTTTGGATGGACCTATAGTAGGTAAGAGGGACGGAAATCCAGGTGGGAACTACTGCTTTTTAGCAATGTAATTTTACGATTTAGGAACTGTTCACCCCTAGTAGGTGTCATAACCTAGGTCAATGTATCTAATGTTTATGTGCAAACCCACTGCCTTCATGACTACCTGACCTCTACTGGGGACACTTTTAGTGAGGTTTCTGAAAGCTTGGGGAGGAATGGCAGCCCATTCGTCCTCAAGAGCCAAAACCACACAAGGTAGTGATGATGTACACTGGAGCCAAGTTGACGTTTTAATTCCTCCCCTATGGCATTCGTCGGACCCATATCCTTGCAGCGGATAGTCACAGGGTGCAGTGAGATTCGTCATTTGAAATCACTCGTTTCCACACATCCAGTGTCCAGTGACGTCACGCTTTTCACCACGTCCAGCGTCGCTTATCAGTGGCTCCAGAAATGTGTGGGTTATGAGGAGCTGCCTGACCATTGCACCTCCTCCTTTTTACCTTTCTACGCACCGTCATTGTGCTAGCTGGACGCCTGGTAGTGATTTGGAACTGATGAGTGATTTCTTCCACTGAGTTCAGGCGATTTTTGACAGTCATATTGCGAAATGCTCAACGATCCCTATCCGCTGACATGTGATGTCTGCCTGGCCACGGTTCCGCTTTAGTTGTTCCCTGTGTTTCTGCTTCACTGTCACCCCACAAACTTGGGAAACTTGAGAAAGGGTGACACGTAAAGTGACTTCCGACGACCAATTGTCTTTCGAAATCACTGACGTCCCGTGACCGATCCATTCTACTGTCGCTGATTTTCTCAACTGGCAACGAGATACCTGCTGTCTCCTTTTATACTGGCGGGATCTGGCTCTCTAGTGGTCAATTCCGCATTGCGAAGAGGTGTCGGGATACTTTTTATCAGATAGCGTACATGGTGATTGTTGGGTGTGAGCAACATTACTGGAACTTTTTACGCGAAGATTGTAATAAAGTATGACCAGTGGATGCGCCCGTGCAGCTTATCGCCATCTTCTGACTTCAAGAAACGTTGAATCAATGGCGCACGGCAGCAGTTGGGAACACTATACACAGTAAACACGCATTTAAAACACGTAAGTGAAAACGTGAAGTGAAAATTGTTAATTATGACACGGAAATGTCTATTCTGGACAATGTAGGATAACTGAATACGTTTACATCGCGCCACAGATGTAAAGATTAGACCACACAATATCGTTGGCAGAACAATGACTAACTTTTGCCTAAAACAACACACAACGTCAAAAACTGCGATATAGAAACGTTCACATCGTAAGAAAAAAATCTGTATTAGAGGCCATTAAGAATGTCATTCTTTTATATGTACATAAAAAAGCGAATCGTTTGTGGCAAACAAAGATCCTTTATTTAGTCAGAGAGTTGGACATTAGGAAATGAGAATATAGTCATAGTAAATTCAGTTCTTTGATTCGTCACCTTATAAACACAAGATCCAACGTAACACTTTAACTGTCTAAACTATCGGTGTTTGACCACAGACTAGTAGTTTGCAACATTAAATATGTCGACTTCATAATACGCCACTGTGCTGAACGGTACGTCCCTTGTCTTTCATAATGAGTTTTAGGTATCACCAGTAAACCCCGATTCTTTAAAGAATCGAACTCCCGTGTATAAAACCGCTTAAAACGCTTGATTAAAACGAGTTAATGTGTTAAATATTCGACTTTAAGCATGCAAGCTAGAAAAAGTTTAGGAAAGATTTGAAAATTATTCTGAAAGTTTGTTGGAAGTCGCTGAGTGCTGTCATTGCGATGTATATTGTCTATGTAAGACGTATACTGTCTAAATCTGCGCTCCATTTTAAGTAAAAGCTACTTTTCACGCATCTCAATGTTTATGATGTCGTATCTCCTGCATTAAGAGTCGTTTCTTGATATGATTTTGCAGGTAAATTCAGTGATGTATGTAGAGACTGTCTGCAAAGCGTAGTGCGAACAGAATTAGCAATAATGAAGCAATAAATTAAAACGTCATGCCTGATGCTGAAATTTTACTGTATGAGCAGCGAAACTGTAAACAGCGATAAACTTTATTCCTTTTTTCATTTTGTGGTGGGTTTCAGCGAGAAAAAGTTTCTTAAAGGTTTCATGGAAGGTGCTAACTACTGTCATCCTCCAATACTGGATGAATATAGCCCGGGTATTTGCGCGCCACAGTTTCTACCTGTAAGACTTGTCTTACTGTGTCAAGCTTTTAACATAATATTACACTTCTTAATGAATAGATTCTGGCAGCATTTTAAGTTTTCAAATTCAGTTAATAATTACGTGAAATATTGAAAATCAAATTCTTGCCGCCCCAGGACGCCGTTAGACAGGTAACCTGCACATAATGCCCGATTTCAGGATAGCAGTTAGTGACGTAATTCCCTTTTTAGCTGGTAAACCATTATCTAGTCGCCTATGTCTTACGGCCCACACTGTTTCGAACTGGCTGGAAAATCTCGAAGCTTCCCTGCAGCGTTCGGTCGCACTACTAGTTACCTGTTTCAGTGCAGGTGCCCGCAACTTTCTGGATTATAATCACGAGTCATAAGTCAAATAAATGCAATTTTTTTAAGTGGCTAAAGCGGTTTCGAGTCTTTAGAGACTTTCAACATCCCGTTATGCCTCTTGGTCGATGGCTGCATTAGAACGTATACAGTCCAGGTAATGTGACCACCCCCTATGTTCGACATCAACGTGTAATAGCCAGTCATAGATAGCAGGGGCAGCTCTAGCAGTACAGGGTAGCCTATATAAAGCGCGTCGAGGGCACACGGAAAGCAGTGCAGTTGTTGTAATGCGGAAACAGAGCAATTTGTCTGACGACCACAAGGGCATGGTCATTGGCTTTCCGGCCAAGAGTGGAAGTTCGTAAACGTCAAAGTTTTTAAACTGTTCGAGTGCCACTATGGTTACAGTATACCGTGCTTGGCGATATGGCGCCACGCAAAGCCGGTGTAGAGTCATTTGTGGTGCCCGGCGGGCTGTGCATGACAGGGACGAACGACGGCTGTGCGGATGTACTGGGGCGGACACGAGTGCATCTGTGGAGTTAGTGGCGGCCTGGATGAACCAAGGGCTTCCAACAGTGTTCAGTAAACGTTGCTGTGTACGAGCAGGAGCCTGGTTCATGTTCCCATGTTGACTGCCATTCATCGACGAAGAAGGGCAGAATTAGCTCGCTAATAGCGCAACTGAACGACCACTGAGGTGGCCGTTTCCGGTGAACTTCCTTCTATGCTCCATCGGACAGACGACTATTGGTGTGTGAAACCTGGATGGTAGGTACTCAGAGAGCGCACAGGATAATGTTATGATTGTGGATGGGGCCGTAAACAGTTACTGTGCGTTGCACAATCAAACACACAACTTTATTTCTCTAAGAACCACACATTTACACATTTATTTAAAAGATCACAATTAAACAGTACAGCTGAAGGCCTAGTTAAGGAACCTGAGATGTATTCTGGGCTGAAGGCCCAAAACCACACCAAAAACAAGAACGGCTGAAGGCCTGGCTTAGAAATCAAAAGCAATTAAAAATAGAAGGTAAAAATTTTTTTCTTTTAAAAAAAACATGCAATTGAAAACAACTAGCTGCTGAATGCCTACACTACACGTCTGAAAGACAACTATAATTAAAACACATTAATAAACAATTTTTCCAACCAAGAAATTTGTTTTTAAACTTACAACAGAACGGCCGAAAGCCTAACTAAAGAAATATTAACTTATTGCACGGCCGGCCGGGGTGACCGCGCGGTTCTAGGCGCTTCAGTTTGGAACCGTGCTACCACTACGGTCGCAGGTTCGAATCCTGCCTCGGGCATGGATGTGTGTGATGTCTTTAGGTTAGTTAGGTTTAAGTAGTTCTGAGTTCTAGGGGACTGATGACCTCAGAAGTCCCACAGTGCTCAGAGCCATTTGAACCATTTTGAACTTATTGCACGGCTGAAGGCCACAAACAAATTTGAAACAACGGCTGAAGGGCTGAACAAGAAGTCAGACAAACAATTTAAAATAAACTCCTTTCTTCTTATAAAAAAATTTTCCTTTAAAGAATACACACGGCTGAAGTTTTTACTAAAATTTAAAAAGAACTGAATTACTACACGGGCGAAGGCCTCGCACTATACTTCAAAGTAAAACGAAAATCACAATCTAAAACAAACAGATCAAGTGGCGCTCAAAAGTGTTCCAAGGGTCGGCCTGAGAAGGTACCTCAAACGTAAGGTGAGGTGAGACAAGCAGCCAAGAGTTGAAGTCAAATAATCGGATGGGAACACAAACTAGGGTTGGCGCAAGGACCGACCAACAATTTAACCAATTCCCTTCCGTCCGACCAACGGCACAACGATGGAAAGTATCGGCCGAGGATGTGGATACGAACAGCACTATGTCTTCAGAAATTGGCGTTTAAAAACAGCCAAGGGAACAATAACCACTCTAAGCAAATATGAACCAAACAACATAAAAGGCTGTCGAACTACACGCCGTGCCGGACAGCATCAACACGACGAGGAAAGACACACTGCCGGAAAAGTACGCTAACGACCAGGGCGGGTAACAGGGGCGTTAACGGCGACAGGGCAGAAAATATCGCTGATGCACTTCACTGGCAAGTAACAATCAATTTAATAATTAATCACAATATAGGAAGATGGCTGCAAGATTTCGCCGACCCCAACACATGGTACTTTGCTGCTAGCCCGAACGGCCCAGGGAGCAACAACCGTCAAATGAACAAAGAAATGTCACAGTAGTTGAGGTTTCAGAACGGGTTGACTGATCACTCAAATTCAGCGTCCAGGTTCGGTGGGCAACGAACTTTGTCGCTCTCGCAGCTAGCGCCTCACGATGCGACACCGCGCGCACGCCGCCAGCGGTCTCGGACTGATCTCACGCTGCAGAGACTTCCTCGCTGCTCCGTCCGAACGGGCTGACCCAATCCAGCTCTCAGACAACATTAAAATAATTGCTCTGTCAAAACCACACAAGCTACACACGGTTCCACAAAGACATTTCCACAAACAACTCGAACAACACTAAAACCAGTCACTGTGAAACTACTAGGAGGAAACACAAGTCGACACACACATAGAACCCGGAAACAGTCGGCGACCAAATAACACGTCGTCCTATGAGATGACCGACCGAAGGACCAACCAAGGTTGTCCCCACTGAAGTCATGTGTGCCGGTAACGGTCGGGGGAGTCACGGCTGTGCGGACCTCACTGCTGCTCCGTCCCCGACTGAACTCCCGACACACGACGACCCGGAAATACTAGCGGTCGCTCCAAAGATAGTACGATAGTGCTCTTATCGATAAGCGCTGCTGCTGCCACTGACGGGCAGGCGCAACTTAGTGACGCCAGAAATTGAATAAGAAACGGGACGGCAGCACCGCAAAGACAAGATGTCAAGCAATAAACGGCACGAACAAGAGCCGCACATGAAAAGTGAGAAAGCAAATACCTTGCAAGAGTTATGGTCTAGGGAATGTTTGAGAGTCATTCCCAGCATTATCTCGTTGTTCTGGAAGGCACAATGGATCAATACAAATATGCATCTGCCTTTTGCGGATTATGTCCCCCCTACATGTAATGGAATGTAGTAGAATTAAGTCGGGTGATGCTGAGGGAATTACATTAGGAAATGAGACACTTAAAGTAGTAAAGGAGTTTTGCTATTTGGGGAGCAAAATAACTGATGATGGTCGAAGTAGAGAGGATATAGAATGTAGACTGGCAATGGCAAGGAAAGCGTTTCTGAAGAAGAAAAATTTGTTAACATCGAGTATAGATTTAAGTGTCAGGAAGACTTTTCTGAAAGTATTTGTATGGAGTGTAGCCATGTATGGAAGTGAAACATGGACGATAAATAGTTTGGACAAGAAGAGAATAGAAGCTTTCGAAATGTGGTGCTACAGAAGAATGCTGAAGATTAGATGGGTAGATCACATAACTAATGAGGAAGTATTGAATAGGATTGGGGAGAAGAGAAGTTTGTGGCACAACTTGACCAGAAGAAGGAATCTGTGTGTAGGACATGTTCTGAGGCATCAAGGGATCACCAATTTAGTATTGGAGGGCAGCATGGAGGGTAAAAATGGTAGAGGGAGGCCAAGAGATGAATACACTAAACAGATTCAGAAGGATGTAGGTTGCAGTAGGTACTGGGAGATGAAGAAGCTTGCACAGGATAGAGTAGCATGGAGAGCTGCATCAAACCAGTCTCAGGACTGAAGACCGCAACAACAACATGCTGTTTGTTTTTCCTCTGCTAGATGGCATCTACCAGCAGCACAACGTAATGGGTCACACAGCTTGCAGGGTACGTGCATTGTTCGAAGAGCACCACGAAGAGTGTACCGTACTCCCTTGCCCACAAAACTCCACGGGTTTTAATCCAATCGAGAATCTGTGGGACCACCTGTTCGCGCCGTCGATCATCAACCGAAAAAACTAGCGCAGTGGGCCACGGCATTGGAATCGGCATGGCTCCATATTCCTCTCGGTACCTTCCAGAGCCTCGCTGATTCTCATCCTGCACTTCTCGCTGTGCAAAAGGTGGTTATTCGTGACTGACAGGTGGTCACATTAATGTGACTGGGCTGTTTAGTAGGAGTGAGCAACGCTCCAATGGCGTTAAGCGTCCAGTGCATTGTCGTGGATGCTAAGACCAAACAAAACAATGGCATCTAAGCCGAAAATGTTCTCACTACCTCTAGACAGTAAAATTCACTGCCCTAGTGTGACATTCGTACATGGCAGGCAAACTACACTGTCCAAGCACTGGAATTTCCTGTCTGTTGTAAGCAGCGAGGTACTTGCTAAATTTAGAAAGGCGCGGTGAGCCTAACTGTTCGCACTTGGCACGATTAAGGAAGGTTACTGAGGCACCTGTGTCTAACTGAAAGTTCACACGACGGCCAGCAGTGCGTAATCTGTTGGACTCAAAGTGACATTTTAGGTTGATGGTCTCCACACTATTCCCGGAGCTTGCCAGAATACAGAGCTTGACGCGTGGTTCTGAGCGCTGAGCCGGAAATGCCGCACCAGACACTACAAACACTGCAACGCTGGCTGTGTGCACTGGACGAGCTCTCGCTGGGGCGAAAGTCACACAAACTGTAAGGAAAGCATAGACATCGAATTGAATAATGGTGGTGGTGGTGGTTAGTGTTTAACGTCCCGTCGACAACGAGGTCATTAGGGACGGAGCACAAGCTCGGGTTAGGGAAGGATTGGGAAGGAAATCGGCCGTGCCCTTTCAAAGGAACCATCTCGGCATTCGCCTGAAACGATTTAGGGAAATCACGGAAAACCTAAATCAGGATGGCCGGAGACGGGATTGAACCGTCGCCCTCCCGAATGCGAGTCCAGTGTGTTGAATAATGATCTCCACAGCTGCAGTGCACATACCGATTAGCAATAAAAAGGACGAGAAACTCTGATAAATATATACACTGAGGCGCCAAAGAAACTGGTAAAGGCATGCATATTCAAATACAGAGATATATCAACAGACTACGGCGCTGCGGTCGACAACGCCTATATAAGACAACAAGTGTCTGGCTCAGTTGTTAGAGCGGTCGCTGCTGCTACAATGGCAGGTTATCAAGATTTAAGTTAGTTTGAACGTGGTCGTACGAACGATGGAACACTGCATTTCCGAGGTAGCGATGAAGTGGGGATTTTCCTGTACGACCATTTCACGAGTGTAAAGTGAATATTAGGAATCCAGTAAAACATTAAATCTTCGACATCGCTGCGACCGGAAAAAGATCCTGCAAGAACGAGACCAACGACGACTGAAGAGAATCGTTCAACGTAACAGAAATGCAAACCTTTCACAAATTGCTGCAGATTTCAGTACTGGGCCATCAACAGGTGCTAGCGTGCGAACAGTTCAACGATACATCATCGATATGGGCTTTTGGAGCCGAAGGCCCACTCGTGTACCCTTGATGACTGCACGACACAAAGCTTTACGCCTCGCCTGGGCCCGTCAACGGCGAAAATGGCTCTAAGCACTATGGGACTTAACATCTGTCCACAAGATTTAGAATTACAAAACCTAACTAACCTAAGGACATTACACATATCCAAGCCCGAGGCAGGATTCGAACCTGCGATGGCGAGATGCGAGCAGGACTCATTCTCTGATGGTTCCGTACAAACTTAACTATGTATACAGACAGTTCATCAATCCGAGAATCGACGATCTCGACGATTTTTGCCTTTATCGACGTTGATACTGGCAAGATATCGGTCCCATGGAGTTCAAGACTTTCGAGGATGTTTTAACTTATCGTTTGAATTCAGGAAAGAAATGACAAAAGAAATATTTGTTTCGTGCGCTACAATTGAAAATTAACAATTTTCTGATTTTTTTTACTTTACTGTGGAACCTTTCTTCTTGCCAAATGTCATAATTCTACATCAAGAGGGAGTACCCTGTTGATTTTAATGACTGGGTTTGCGAGTATCTTCCGAAGTAAGAGTGATTTCAGGTGTGTCGCAGGGGGGTGTCGTAGGACCGTTGCTATTCACAATATATATAAGTGACCTTGTGCAAAACATCGGGAGTTCACTGAGGCTTTTTGCGGATGATGCTGTAGTATATCGAGAGTTTGTAACAATGGAAAATTGTACTGAAATGCGGAGGATCTGCAACGAATTGACGCATGGTGCAGGGAATGGCAATTGAATCTCAATGTAGACAAGTAATGTGCTGCAAATACATAGAAAGAAAGATAGTTTATCATTTAGCTACAATATAGCAGGTCAGCAACTGGAAGCAGTTAATTCCATAAATTATCTGGGAGTAGGCATTAGGAGAGATTTAAAATGGAATGACCATATAAAATAAATCGTCGGTAAAGCAGATGCCAGACTGAGATTCGTTGGAAGAATCCTAAGGAAATGCAGTCCGAAAACAAAGGAAGTAGGTTACATTACACTTGTTCACCCACAGCTTGAATACTGCTCACCGGTGTGGTGGTGGTGGTGGTTTTGGGGAAGGAGACCAGACAGCGTGGTCATCGGTCTCATCGGATTAGGGAAGGATTGGGAAGGAAGTCGGCCGTGCCCTTTCAGAGGAACCATCCCGGCATTTGCCTGGAGTGATTTAGGGAAATCACGGAAAACCTAAATCAGGATGGTCGGACGCGGAATTGAACCGTCGTCCTCCCGAATGCGAGTCCAGTGTCTAACCACTGCGCCACCTCGCTTGGTCACCGGTGTGGGATCCGTACCAGATAGGGTTGATAGAAGAGAGAGAGAAGATCCAACGGAGAGCAGCGCGCTTCGTTACAGGATTATTTAGTAATCGCGAAAGCGTTACAGAGACGACAAACTCCAGTGGAAGACTCTGCAAGACTCTGAGGACCGAGGAGTCAAGCAGTATATTGCTCCCTCCTACGTATATCTCGCGAAGAGACCATGAGGATAAAATCAGAGAGATTAGAGCCCACACAGAGTCATACCGACAATCTTTCTTTCCACTAACAATACGAGACTGGAATAGAAGGGAGAACCGATAGAGGTACTCAAGGTACCCTCCGCCACACACTGTCAGGTGGCTTTCGGAGTATGGATGTAGATGTAGATGTGTGATATAAATGGCCGTATCTTTTGATTACATTCACTTAGAAGCTTAACTTTTTTACACCTCCAAATGACTATAGGCCTCATTATGCAACATAAATTTAAACTTTATACGTCCACCAGTTTCTCAGAAAAAGTGGCATCCCTTAACAGACGGAGGGACAGAGAGACAGTCGGATAACAAATCAGAACTTTTTTCTTGTGGTATAATTACAAATTAACGATTTTCTTTACTTGTACTGTTAAACCTTGCTTCTTGCCAAATTTCAAGATTCTAGGGGAAGTAAGTTTGAGAGTTACTAAACATGTGAGATAAACTGCCGTGTGTTTTGATTGCACTGACGTAGAAGCTAACATTTATTACGCTGCAAATGGACTATAGACCTTAGTATGTGACGTAAATTTCAGTTTGATACGTCTACCCAATTCTGAGAAAAAAGGCTTTGAACAGATGAACAGACAGACTGACAGCCGGACTACAAAGTGATACAATAAGCGTTCCTGTACGGAAGTCTAAAAATCGAGAGGACTAGTTACCGCAGATGCGCGGGTGATATCAGTGAACATGTAGCAGAGACCTCGATGCGTGTAACTGTAGGCTGTAACTGATGATGAGGTCTAAAAGAAGGATGTTAAATAATTGGTGGTGATGACGACGATGAAGATGACGGCGATGACTGGAAAATAGGTTCTATACTGACCAGGAAATATGGAACATGGAGGTGCCAGATGTTTCCGTAATGCGTCGGTTACCTAGCATTTCTTGCCTGGAGATGAAATCCTGAACATGCAGAAAAGAAGTAATGTATAATAATCTTTTATAGAGGCAGCGTGTATGTAATAAATTCCAGTGTAATACTGATTGCTATCTTATAAAAAACGGTAATGGAAAGCGATAACTGTAACCGGCTTTGTCAGTGTTGCTAGAAACTTTCAGCAGATGTTCCACGTTGCAAGTTGCGAGAGGGAAAAGCTTTTTATAGCTAATACTGATATATGGTGGCAACCGAAATAGAGCGTGCCGCTGTTTCCACGACGGAACTTTTAACTTCACAGTTTCAGATTTATAGTCGGTCAGAAGAGCTTTACTTCGGCTTAGTAGCTTCCTGGGGAGCAATGGCGCTAATTCCACCTATATAAGGCTGTGGCGACGTGAACTCAGCAGCCGTGCAGCTTTTAAGTAGTTTCCTGCAAATTTATAGTTCTGTTTCCACTGGTTTTCGATCAAATATGTAATTCTCTTACGAACATTACATAAGGTTAAAAAAATATTCATACAGAAGATTAAATCATTCGCTAACGGTGTTCACAGTCGCAGGCACTTTCTCAGTACTGGATGGTGCTATGTTTGAGTCAAGTTCAGACCAGTACATTCCTTCCTCATAATCTACTTCGAACGAAAGGCGGATTCGCTAACTCACAGGAATTTTAACTCCTGCACTAAGAGCTGTATCAAACAGCAGTAGCAAAATGTTTAAAAAATAAGCTTTCGCCCAGACAACTGCCCAAAGTATCCTTGCGTGTAGGCCCACAGCCGGAGTAAATGTTTTGATTGTTGGAACCGTTCTGGTACTACCAGCTGCTTAAAAATTTTTGAAGCTTATGTGTCTGTTTCATCACTAATTTATGTGCAATCAGATGATTTAGGTGTGTAGCCTTTACCAAGTCCTTCAAAACATCGCCGCTCCATGTACTCTACATAGCCATCTGGAAAGATTTCAGCTGTTTGATGCTGACTTAGTAACTTTGCGTCATTAGATTTTTATGTGATATTTCATTATTGATAACCATTTTAATACAAATCGCATGTATATTTGGAATTTGCAAGCAGAGAGAAAGCTTTCCAGTAATCGTAAACAGTTCTTAATCGCTCGTGGGTACTCTGACTTCCGTGTAATTCAAAGATGTCAATCTTCATTCATGACTCAAAATATTATGACCACCTGCTTAATGACATGTTTGTCCGTCTTTGGAACGAAATACATCAGTGATTATGCGTATCAGGAATCCGGCAGTTTAAAAAAAAAAATGGCTCTAAGCACTATGGGACTTAACATCTGAGGTCGTCAGTCCCCTAGAACTTAGAACTACTTAAACCTAACTAACCTAAGGACATCACACACATCCATGCCCGAGGCAGGATTCGAACCTGCGACCGTAGCAGCAGCGCGGTTTCGGACTGAAGCACCTAGCACCGCTCGGTCACAGCGGCCGGCGCCGACAGTTTGTTGGTAGGGTCGTGAAGGTATGTGGCCTTAGATGGCTGCGCACAGGTTATGTAATTCGTGTAAATAATGTGCCGCTGATTTGTGTACGCAGTGATGGTGCCCGATAGCGATGCATATGGATTCTATAGGATTTACATCAGGCGAATTTGGTCGCTGAGACACCAACGTGATTTCACTTTAATGCTCCTCAAATCACTGTAGCACGCTTCTGGCTCTGAGACACGGACAACTGTATTGCTGGAAGATGACATCGCCATGGCGAAGACATCAAGCATGAAGGGATGCAGGTGGTTGGCAGCTGTCAGCGCGACTTCTATTACTACCACAGGTGCCATGTACGCGCAGGAGAATGTCTCCCATAGCATAATACCGGTCCCACCAGCCTGCGTCCGTGGCGCGCTGCACGTTTCGAACCACCGTTCACCTCGACGAAGGCGTTTGTGGAGACGACCATCGACGTAGAGTAGCAAAAATGAGTTTCACCCGAAGAGCCGAAACGCTTCCGTTGATCGACGGTCGAGACCCGATGGTGCCGTGCCCACCGCAATCGTAATGACGATGTCGTTGGGTCAACATGCTAACGTGTAGGGGTGGTCTTCTGCAGAGTTCCATGTTCAAAAACGTACGATGAACGGTGTGCTCCGAAACGCGCGTGCACCAGTATTCTGCTTTTTCGGCAGAAATGCCACAGATCACCATCTATCCAACGTTACAGAGCAGACAAGCCTATCCTTACGTTCTGTGAAGACTCGTGGACGTCCAACCATTTAGCACCTAGTGTTAGTTTCACTGTCCTACCTCTTTCCGTATGTGCTCAAGACAGTAGCAGGTGAATATCCGACCAGTTTCACCGTTTTCGAAATATTCGTTCATAGAATCTGCCTAACAACAATCTGGACCTTGTCAAAGTCTCTTATGGCAATGATTTCCCCATTGGCAGCCCATATCTTTACTGGGTGATCTCTGTCAATGTCTGCTCCGCTTACGTACTCGCACTTTTGTTACCGCGTCACATGCGCGCAACGTCACCAGGCGGCATCCATCCTTGCGGCTGGTAGTGGCTATAATATTTCGGCTGGCCAGTATAGTTGTGGTCGTTGTGATAACAGGTTGTGGTTCAGTAAGACAAATGACTAACGAACTGCCGGCCGCTGTGGCCGAGCGGTTCCAGGCGCTTCAGTGCGGAACCGCCCCGCTGCTGCGGTCGCAGGTTCGAATCCTGCCTCGGGCATCGATGTGTGTGATGTCCTTAGGTTAGTTAGGTTTAAGTAGTTCTAAGTCTAGGGGACTAGTGACCTCAGATGTTAAGTCCCATAGTGCTTAGAGCCATTTGAATTTGAACTAACGAACCGAACACAGTTTGTGACAACCGGTAAGTAATTTATCTTAGGTTATTTGGTAAACGACCTAGCGGAAAGGAGTGAAGAAAGGGCCGCTGACACACCATCGTAGAAAGCTACTCAGGGACACACTGGTGTCGGAGATGCTGCCTGCGCCACTGCTGCTGGAGTACTAGAAGGATATTTGTTTTGGCCATGCTGAGATTGCGAAAATGAGCTTCGGATTATTTTTGTCATTAAGGATATCCTGTCAGTTTATTTCTTTGAGTTATATTCCAGGAAATGAGTGATGAAATTGATAATAAAATATTTTCTTGAGCGCGTCTTCTTCAAAGCCTACGTGGCCCTCAGCCAACTAGTCAGTCTCAGCATTGACTTGTTCACTCAGTACTTAAATGCTTTGCCTCGATCAGTTTACTAGAGTGTTTCGCGTAAATATGTTTCGTAAATTAGCATACCACGACGATGACTGAAATTTATTGCCAGGCTCTTTTGCATGAAGTCACATGCTATTGCTACGGTCACTTTTCGGCTGCGTATTTCGTAACTTGTTATGAATTTATTAGATGAAATGTGCTGTGCGTTTGTAACTTCGTGGAGAGGAAGATTCTTGGTGAAACTGAGATTTTGCGTAACACGCAGTAGCTGTAGAGCACCAAGTTCTTTAACTTACCAGGTAGTGATTAAGGAGACCAGAATCCATGGTGCTTTTACGAAATAATGATGCTGTCTAATAATTCGCAAAAATTTATGTTTATTTCAGCCAGTTTAGAGGTGGTGTTATTTATCTGACTGTGAAAAATTGTAGCCTTCGAGACGAATATATACACAGAATACGACAAAGTATCTGGAAGCTCGATGCACAATCTTACTGTCTTGAGGTGCACTGTATCTGAGATGTTATGAGCATGTGTGCATTTAATTAAAAGTAATTCGAGTATAAAGTTATTGCTTGTGAATATTTCAATAGTATTTTCCTTTTCTTATCTCTTAGTAATAGATATGAAAGATCAGTTTCGTATTTGTAATTTCGTCCATTGTCAGCTATTTTATTGTCCAAATAGCAAAATGTATGTACTATTTCACATCAATTATACTGTCTGTCTCTGCAGCTTCGATTCCTTTCGTTAAAACGGAACTTCAGTATGAAGATTAAACAACCACTTTAACAGTAATAAATTCAGATTAACAATCTGAAAGTTTTAGTGGCCATGTTGACGAACTACGTGTTCTGTGCACGATTACTGGCTACATGACATGAAAGAGTATCACTTTCTTTCAGCTTAAAAGTCCAGTGTGACGCAAGCTGCAACAAGATTACAGGTAGGTCATTTGTCTGCTAACTCCACAGGCTGCTAGAAAGCTTAAAGTATAATCAGATACTCAACAAAAGAGGAGATAGTGCGATTATCTTGTGCAGTCAGAAACGTTATCCGTTTGTGCGTTTTTTAAAATACTAGTACATTACTTCCGTTACGTTTAAGTATTCATCACAGTCAGATGTGCGTAGATATCCGTGTTAATAAAGCGCACTTAAATATTCAGTTTGTTTAAACAGCAGTAAATCTGTTTCAGTCACTCACACTCCAACTTATATCTGTTAAAATTTCAGTGCGAGAGGCCTGCATTCCTTCTTTTAGTTAAGTTGTGCAATAAAGCTGTTTTATTCGCAGTGCGATTCAGCACACATTCAGTAGTTACTCGAGCCGCTCACCTTCAGAATTTTTCTGTGACATCAGTAATAATTCTCTACTTTATTGTTTTTATACAGTCTTCGCTACGTCAATCCAAATAAACACTTTCAGAGAAGACTGGTCGTACAGCTTCACTTCCTTATAATAATACACGTCAATAAATACTTTCAGAAAATACTTCTTAAGATCTAAATTTACTTATATGTTTCAGAAAGGCTTTTCTTGCTATGGCCTGTCTGGATTTTATACGCTCGTTATTTCGTCCAGTGTTAGCTATTCTTCTGCCCAAATAGAAAAATGGATTACTATTTTTCGTGTCTCATTTTGTAATCTGGCTGATTGACCGCACTCCATTACCTGTGTTTCGTTTTGTAGGTGTCCCCTTGATACCTCTTTATAAGACAATATCCACTCAGTTCAAGTGATTTTCATTGTCTTTGCCGTCTCTGACAGAATTACTGCGTCACTGGCAGACTTTTACGATCTTATTCTTCCTCCCTTGGTGAAGCTGCTTCTCCCACGTACTTAATTTCCTTCCAAAACTTCTCTTTAGTTTCCTTTCCCGGCTGTTGCGTGTTCAGATTGAAGCATGTGGGCGATACATTGCAACCTAGGCTCACTCCCCTTTTAACTACTGCCCTCCTTTCATGTCCTTTGACTCATGTATCGTTGTAGTAACCTTTCATTCCATGTATTTTATCCTAGATAATTTCATAACTGTCAAGAGTATTTCAGTCGACTTTGTCAAAAGCTTCTTCTAAGTCTACAAATCTGGTAATGCTTTGAATGTAGGTTTGTATTTCATCAATCTATCCCCTAAGATAAATTGGGCCAGTACCGCCTCGTTCGTTCCTACATTTCTCCGGCGCCCAAACTGCTCATCTCCCTGTCGGCTTTTAGAAACTTATTACAAGAAATTCCATACAGAACGACTTCGATGCGTGATGTCTGTTCGGTGGAGAAAGGGAAGGCATTACTGATGTCAGTTGCGTTGGGACATCCAGCACAGGCGACAACACTGTGTCCCGGACGGCGCAGCACTTAACGCACCAGACTAGCACGCAGGAAATCCCGGTTCGAGCCCCAATCCGGTACACATTTTCACCCATCGCCGCTGATTCCCGATGCAGCTGACATCAGTGATTCCTTCCCTTTCTCTCCTCTCATGTTTACATATAATGTATCACATCTCCGGGTTCTGCATTCATATAACTTTTTTTGTCTTAGGAAGAGCAGAAATGGTACTAGCTACAATCTCAGCACCAAAATTGAGGGCCATGTAATAATCATAGTGAAGGTATTCTGCTATCTTGAAGCAAACTAACGAACGAAGGTCGAAGCAAGGAGAGCAGCACAGGTGAAGAGGGCTTTCTTTAAAAAAAAATCGTCTACTACGTAATATCAGACACAGGCTTCAATCTGAGAAAGAAATTTCTGAGAGTATACATTTGGAGCACAGCATTCTGTGAAGGTGAACAAGGGACAGTAGGAAAATCGGGAAAGAAGAGAATGGAAGCTTTTGATTTGTGGTGATGTAGCGGACTGTTGAAAATTAGGTAGTCTTATAAAATATATGTGGCGGTTCTTCCCAGAATCGGAAACGAAAGGGTTCTTCGATAATAATAGTGGACCAAATGAAAGCGGTTAGAAAATTAATAAGGGACTTAAATTACTCTGCTTAGCGCAAATGTGTGGAATATGAAAATACATGTAACGTTGTTCCTTAACAGCATAATACCAGAAGCTAATTCGCTTTTCATTAAGTTTGGCGATTAAAGCAAAAAATGAGTTTTACAGAATGAACAGTTGTTGGGGCAAATGTAAGAATGCTCTTAAATCTCATAATTACTGTTAATAAGAACGGATCACCGCCAGGCATTTGCTACATTGGTGATAAACAGTTTGTAACGGCAGCGCAAGGGGAAAAGCAACTTAAGTCATTTGTCTGTCGGAATACAGGACGCAAAGACAAGAACTAGCTTTTTCCAGAATGATGCAAAGCAATCTCCTGACGTGAAGCAAGATATATATAATGTACAGAAGAGGGGGAGGCTTGTTGTATGGTTAAAAAGTATATATCACTTTAGGATATTTAGGGGTGAGACCAATGTGAATTTTGATAGTTCCTGTACCCAACAACAGATGGCAACACTTATCTCTAAGCTTTTACATTTGCGGCTTAGCCCATTCTCCAGGGCATGTCTTCAAGTGATCATATAACTAGTTAGTAAATAGTTATAGAACGCAGACTAGAAAATTTATAAACACGAAAAAATGTTGGGAGTGCAGTTAAATGAAACATTGGAGAGATAAGTTCTCAACTATTGTGAGGAACTGTACAGAACAGGACGAGCGTGTCACAAGGAGTGGCGCTACAGCCCCACGCTGTACATTGCTCTGAAGCCGCATCGCCAAGTTAGTTTGTCCGAAACATTAGCAGACTATTTCCTCTTGTTCTTAATTTCTATCGGTGCACGCAAGAGTTGTATTAAACAGTTAGTGTTACAGTTCAGTTGTGAGTAATACAGAACCAGAAAGGCATTGTCAGACGATTTTGTGTGCGTAAGTGCCTATTCGGAAAGTAGGGAACGATGCGTCGCGAAATGGAAACCACAGTGAAAATCAAACCTGTTTTATTTGCTACGGTTAGCTACACCTTCCAGCTACTTCTCTACACAGTCGCCGCTCAGACTTAGACATCTGACGTAGCGTTGTACCAACTTTGCAATTCCCTCATTATAGTAGACAGCCGCCAGTGCTTTTTGACAATTTTCTACTCTGGACTGCAGCTCGTTTTCTGTGTCAAAATATTGTCTTCATAGCCAGCGGTTCATTTGAGCAGAGATCAACCTCAGGGGTAGCCAATTACGGGCTGTATTGTGAGTGATGAAACACTTCCCATCGAAAACGCTGCAGGAGCATCTTCATTGCCCCTGCAGAGTGCGGCCGAGAATTGTCGTGTAGAACGAACCGCGTGACAGTTATGTTACGTGGATTGCATAGATTCAGGCGAAATCTTTCGCCAGGCCCTCGTGTTTGGCGGGGTACGTCAACTTCTAGCCATCTTTACGTTTTCACTCTGAGCTCAGAACTGAAAAGACCGCCATGATGCGATCGACGGGCGTACTAGACACAGTGCCCAAGGCATCTGTGCGAAGCTTCATCTGATTTTCACTGTAGTTGCCTTTTCGCGACCGATCGTTCCTTACTTTCCAAATAACCCTCGTATAACATATTTCGCCTCGTTAATGTAACTTTCTTTTCATTATACGTTTCGAGTAACCGAGGAGAGAAGTACATGATATGAAAAGGCTGCTTTCATAATCCAGCATTTACCTTAATACAGACTGGCGAAACTGATGCTCGGTCAGTGTTATCTTCCTGAAACATTTGCCGTATCTGATTGGTTTCCAATCTTTCCTTCACATAGCGTTCGCAAGACAGATTAAAATTAAATGGCAGAAATAAAATCATCATG
Organism: Schistocerca serialis cubense; assembly: GCF_023864345.2. Classification (NCBI taxonomy): domain Eukaryota; kingdom Metazoa; phylum Arthropoda; class Insecta; order Orthoptera; family Acrididae; genus Schistocerca; species Schistocerca serialis. The sequence goes on from NC_064645.1 coordinate 497,850,355, forward strand.
GCAAAAGTAGCCAGCGCAACTAAAATTCACGTATATAAAAGAAAATATCACTGGCACGATTCCACCTACGAAAGAAATGTGACTACTTTTCATTTTACGCTAAAATCAGAACGACTAGTAGACGTGTGAATGATGCAAGATGGTATTTTTATCAAAACACTTCCACCAGAAGCTAATGTTTGGCAGTACTAACATGGCAGACGTCGCCTTCAAGTTCGTGACATCATGAAAAATCCCGTGGGTACCAACGTAACTGCGTGCATGCTGAGCCGTGTCGGATCCCGCTCCTTTTACAAATTGCCCGCCTCGTCAGCATGACTTCGCAGCCGCGGTGTAGAGGGCGTTGGTTGTCTAGGGGGCGTGCTGGTGGTGTGGCGATCGGGAAAACGAGGCGTTGCAGCGGGGAGCAGTGTGCTGGGACCGATGGTGCTCAGTGTCGAGAGAGTCATGTGGCTCGAATTTGTGGCGAGGCGTACTGAATTTGGGCATTGATAGTCTGTGTGTGTACAACAGCTTCCATGGTGTAGAGATCACTCAATTCTTCCGGAAGTGATTAATTTGCCATGTCGTAATTTAGTCGCACATGGTAGCTGATTCGTGTCCGCGAAATTAAGCCCCCTCGTTGCTTGTTCCCCTAGAGTGAATTTTGGCTCCGAGAAACCCACTTCTTGTCTGAAAGGTTAGATCGAACGAACTATTACCAGCGAACGTTTTGTTCCGACCGAGTAAGAGTCTCTGAGAATCGAAGAGGAGCCGAGTTGAGTTGCTAATATCTGTCCGTTTAGGTTTCTTAGTCCACGCTCGACAGTACTTCTGGAATTATTTTCCTATCATACCATCTTGTTTAGTGACACCCACAGTCCGTTTGTACTATAACACGTTCATTCAGTTTTAGCCATCTCGCTGAGCGTTGTAACTGCGGCAGTGTTGAGCGTGCAGTGGTGGCCCGGACTTAGACGCGCCGTTGATCCGTTCCAGCGTCACCGGCAGTGTGGTATACCGCCTTATGGGACTCTTGGACCGTAATGTCTTGGCAGCTGTGCCTCTACAGCCTACGCCGACCTGCGACATCTTCACCGAGGGCGTCACTGCTCGCCAAGTTATGTCATTGTATGTAAATTAAAGGTGGAAGGTGTGAGAAAGGAAAGGGAAGGGATTACTAATGTCAGCTGCATTACGCGGAATCAGCGGGGACGAGTGATAATGCGCACCGGACAGGGATTCGAACCCGGTACCTCCTCCTTACTAGGTAGTTAGGTAATCACTGCGCCATCGGGGACACACTCTTATCGCAACTGCGCGGAATATCCCTGCATGCCTCACGGCCGGCCCACATTCCCACCGAGCGCCACGTATCCACAGCCCCTGTCCATTTCTTCCACATTCGCTACCCTGAGATTCCCACAGGAGATCTACATCTACATCTACATTTACGTGGATACTCTGCAAATCACATTCAAGTGCCTGGCAGAGGGTTCATCGCACTACCTTCACAATTCTCTATTATTCCAATCTCGTATAGCACGTAGAAAGAATGAACACCTATATCTTTCTGTACGAGCTCTGATTTCCCTTATTTTATCGTGGTGATCGTTCCTCCCTGTGTAGCTCGGTGTCAACAAAATATTTTCGCATTCGGAGGAGAAGGTTGGTGATTGGAGTTTCGTGAGAAGATTATGTCGCAACGAAAAACGCCTTTCTTTTAACGATCTCCAGCCCAAATCCTGTATCATTTCTGTGACACTCTCTGCCATATTTCGCGATAATGCAAAACGTGCTGCCTTTCTTTGAACTTTTTCGATGTACTCCGTCAGTCCCACCTGGTAAGGATCCCACACCGCGCAGCAGCATTCTAAAAGAGGACGGACAAGCGTAGTGTAGGCAGGAGGTCGGACGTACTTGTGCATCCGAACTGACGAAGGTGGATTTGTTTCCCATCTAGGCGAATCAGTTAAATGAACGCAAGGTGTCTTTTCTTTTGGACGTGTCCGAAAGTATAGACACCACGCATTCATTTAATTGGTTCGCCTAGCTGGGAAATGGACCACCTTCTTCAGTACGGATGCACAAGTACGTCCGACCTCATGCAGGAATCTCAGAGTGGCGATCATGGAGCATGTCCCGATACAGGCACCAAGCATTCATATAATTATGTAATTCTAGTCCGTTAACTGTTTCGTGTAACTGCGGTTTTCCTCACTCGAAAAGCCTGAGCGGTCAGTGGAAGACGCCACTCACTAACTTGTAGTTGCAGTCTAGTAGCTCTTTCATGTAACTGCTGTTTTTCTCATTCTAAGGGCCTTAGCGGCCACTTATACTATGCCAGTTTGTTTTAACAGTGTAAAATGTTTTCACACTTGGCCAAGTCTTTTTTAATTACTGTGGGAAGCTACTCCTGTTGTAAACTTCTCATTCTTTTGGCTTAGTAGTTTATTTAATGTGGAATCCCTCCCTCCCCCTTTTTATGTCAGGCCGGTAACTGCACTGGCTTTGGCGTCCTCGTGCTTGGTTGCTTAAGGGGTTTATCTCTGCAAAATATTCTGGCCGCGCGTTGTTAACTGTGACTGGTCTTGCACGAGGTGGAGTTCCTTGATACTGAACTTCCTTTTCTTTTAACAGGGGAAAAGAGAAGACCGCAGCGCCAGATATTAAATTTGTTTCTTCACTCACTGAATTCTAAGGTTAGCTACGGCGCCGGAATTCGCTTCTAGCTGGAGATACAGAGGCAGAGCCTTGTCCTGACCTTTCATGTTTATTTATTCTTTAATTCTAAAATTCAGGCTGTTGGGCTTTAGTTTAAAAGGCAAGTTTGTAACGTTCTTGTCAAAGGTAAAGGAAAATTGTATTTAACTTATTTCCTCCCGTAAGTGCTCTCTCAAGCTATACCCTTTTTAAAAATATACAGTCTGCTGTTTAAATGAAGATATTTGGTCATAATTTGACATTAAAGGTTTCCAGTTCATGGGGTTGTCTATAAACAAATTTGATAAAAAGCTCTGTTTCATTTTAAAACTTTTGTTGGTATCCAAAATGTTGTTTTATTTTCATCTGTTGTTCAATATAATTGTTGCTGGTCTTAGAAATTGTTGCTCTCAGCACGTATAGTGTTTTCATTAATGTAATAATGTTTGTCATATGTGTACTTAAAACGCTAGCCCAGTTTTTCAGCTGTTTGAATTTACTTAGGCCGCACTCTGAAAGGTGACATTTCACGCACCCCTTCAGATGAGACTGTGTAGCGTCAGGTTAATGCACCGACGAAACGAATCGAGTCGAAAAGCAGGCGTATATCACGGTAATATAAATGAGGTTAACATTAATAATAATTACAATGTCTAGTGGACGCTTTATAATCTGAAGACGCCTAGTATCATGCTCTCTCTGCAGTGAAACAGATCATATTTTCTGTCACAGAAAGAAACCAACCTTCTGTAATTTTCGAGCAGGAAAACTGTCCCGTAGTGCGCATTTGTGTCTAGTAGCTGCAGAGAGAGAACTTTCTCCAGTATGAACGAAAAATTCACAACTTCGTACAGTAATGACATTTTACTATACAGTATTTCAGTACCGGTAACACTAAGTGTGGTGTCACAGCAAGGCACCACACTGGCTAGGTTGTAGGCTTCAAATCTGCCGCGGTCCGTCAGTACACATCGGACCTGCGAGTCGCCACTGTCGACGCTAGCAGACCGAGCGCCGCCACTCGGCTGGTCTTGCGAGGCAAGCTAGCGCACTGGCCAGTTCTACAGCCGACTTTAATAGGAATGGTTCACATGTTATAGCTTCAGAGATCTCAACTGCAGAGACGCTAGTTAGCATAGCCTTCAACTAAGTCAGTAGCTACGACCTAACCAGGCACCACATACAGTTTACACATTGGACATTGGTCTATATGTGTGAAGCAACCAGAATTTTAAAGAAGTATTTGCAGTTCAGTCTATAACTGCATTTGTAAAGATTATTGTACAAAGTCAAGAGGCCCATAGTTCCGCCTCATACATAACACAAAGAATAAAGGAAGGGTAGTGTGGCGTACTTACGTGACGTTGTAGGGCTGGGTACCACCAGCAGTAACACCGCCACTACTGCAGCCGCACCCCTGAAACAACACCAAAAGTCAAATTTATTAGCTGATTCTTTAAAACTTTACTCACGTTATCGAAACACGAACACGAGCTAAAAAACAAAGAAAATGCTGAGCATCAGTAAGGCGATATTTTTAAATGCCAATTCTCGCTCACCTCAACAAGTTATACGTTTACGAAAATACGTTTTTCTACAAGTATTTGATGCCGTTCATAAAGACCGCCCCCCCATGAACCATGGACCTTGCCGTTGGTGGGGAGGCTTGCGTGCCTCAGCGATACAGATGGCCGTACCGTAGGTGCAACCACAACGGAGGGGTATCTGTTGAGAGGCCAGACAAACATGTGGTTCCTGAAGAGGGGCAGCAGCCTTTTCAGTAGTTGCAGGGGCAACAGTCTGGATGATTGACTGATCTGGCCTTGTAACATTAACCAAAACGGCCTTGCTGTGCTGGTACTGCGAACGGCTGAAAGCAAGGGGAAACTACAGCCGTAATTTTTCCCGAGGACATGCAGCTTTACTGTATGATTAAATGATGATGGCGTCCTCTTGGGTAAAATATTCCGGAGGTAAAATAGTCCCCCATTCGGATCTCCGGGCGGGGACTACTCAAGAGGACGTCGTTATCAGGAGAAAGAAAACTGGCATTCTACGGATCGGAGCGTGGAATGTCAGATCCCTTAATCGGGCAGGTAGGTTAGAAAATATAAAAAGGGAGATGGATAGGTTAAAGTTAGATATAGTGGGAATTAGTGAAGTTCGGTGGCAGGAGGAACAAGACTTTTGGTCAGGTGATTACAGGGTTATAAATACAAAATCAAATAAGGGTAATGCAGGAGTAGGTTTAATAATGAATAAAAAAATAGGAGTGCGGGTTAGCTACTACAAACAGCATAGTGAACGCATTATTGTGGCCAAGATAGACACAAAGCCCATGCCTACTACAGTAGTACAAGTTTATATGCCAACTAGCTCTGCAGATGATGAAGAAATTGATGAAATGTATGACGAGATAAAAGAAATTATTCAGGTAGTGAAGGGAGACGAAAATTTAATAGTCATGGGCGACTGGAATTCGTCAGTAGGAAAAGGGAGAGAAGGAAACATAGTAGGTGAATATGGATTGGGGGGAAGAAATGAAAGAGGAAGCCGCCTTGTAGAATTTTGCACAGAGCATAACTTAATCATAGCTAACACTTGGTTCAAGAATCATGAAAGAAGGTTGTATACCTGGAAGAATCCTGGAGATACTAAAAGGTATCAGATAGATTACATAATGGTAAGACAGAGATTTAGGAACCAGGTTTTAAATTGTAAGACATTTCCAGGGGCAGATGTGGATTCTGACCACAATCTATTGGTTATGAATTGCAGATTGAAACTGAAGAAACTGCAAAAAGGCGGGAATTTAAGGAGATGGGACTTGGATAAACTGAAAGAACCAGAGGTTGTAGAGAGTTTCAGGGAGAGCATAAGGGAACAATTGACAGGAATGGGGGAAAGAAATACCGTAGAAGAAGAATGGGTAGCTCTGAGGGATGAAGTAGTGAAGGCAGCAGAGGATCAAGTAGGTAAAAAGACGAGGGCTAATAGAAATCCTTGGGTAACAGAAGAAATATTGAATTTAATGGATGAAAGGAGAAAATATAAAAATGCAGTAAATGAAGCAGGCAAAAAAGAATACAAACGTCTCAAAAATGAGATTGACAGGAAGTGCAAAATGGCTAAGCAGGGATGGCTAGAGTACAAATGTAAGGATGTAGAGGCTTGTCTCACTAGGGGTAAGATAGATACTGCCTACAGGAAAATTAAAGAGGCCTTTGGAGAGAAGAGAACCACTTGTATGAATATCAAAAGCTCAGATGACAACCCAGTTCTAAGCAAAGAAAGGAAGGCAGAAAGGTGGAAGGAGTATATAGAGGGTTTATACAAGGGCGATGTACTTGAGGACGATATTATGGAAATGGAAGAGGATGTAGATGAAGATGAAATGGGAGATAAGATACTGCGTGAAGAGTTTGACAGAGCACTGAAAGACCTGAGTCGAAACAAGGCCCCGGGAGTAGACAACATTCCATTAGAACTACTGATGGCCTTGGGAGAGCCAGTCATGACAAAACTCTACCATCTGGTGAGCAAGATGTATGAGACAGGCGAAATACCCACAGACTTCAAGAAGAATATAATAATTCCAATCCCAAAGAAAGCAGGTGTTGACAGATGTGAAAATTACCGAACTATCAGTTTAATAAGTCACAGCTGCAAAATACTAACGCGAATTCTTTGCAAACGAATGGAAAAACTGGTAGAAGCGGACCTCGGGGGGGATCAGTTTGGATTCCGTAGAAATGTAGGAACACGTGAGGCAATACTAACCTTACGACTTATCTTAGAAGAAATATTAAGAAAAGGCAAACCTACGTTTCTAGCATTTGTAGACTTAGAGAAAGCTTTTGACAACGTTAACTGGAATACTCTCTTTCAAATTCTGAAGGTGGCAGGAGTAAAATACAGGGAGCGAAAGGCTATTTACAATTTGTACAGAAACCAGATGGCAGTTACAAGAGTCGAGGGGCATGAAAGGGAAGCAGTGGTTGGGAAGGGAGTGAGACAGGGTTGTAGCCTCTCCCCGATGTTATTCAATCTGTATATTGAGCAAGCAATAAAGGAAACAAAAGAAAAATTCGGAGTAGGTATTAAAATTCATGGAGAAGAAGTAAAAGCTTTGAGGTTTGCCGATGACATTGTAATTCTGTCAGAGACAGCAAAGGACTTGGAAGAGCAGTTGAACGGAATGGACAGTGTCTTGAAAGGAGGATATAAGATGAACATCAACAAAGGCAAAACGAGGATAATGGAATGTAGTCAAATTAAATCGGGTGATGCTGAGGGGATTAGATTAGGAAATGAGACACTTAAAGTAGTAAAGGAGTTTTGCTATTTAGGGAGTAAAATAACTGATGATGGTCGAAGTAGAGAGGATATAAAATGTAGACTGGCAATGGCAAGGAAATCGTTTCTGAAGAAGAGAAATTTGTTAGCATCGAGTATAGATTTAAGTGTCAGGAAGTCGTTTCTGGAAGTATTTGTATGGAGTGTAGCCATGTATGGAAGTGAAACATGGACAATAACCAGTTTGGACAAGAAGAGAATAGAAGCTTTCGAAATGTGGTGCTACGGAAGAATGCTGAAGATAAGGTGGGTAGATCACGTAACTAATGAGGAGGTATTGAATAGGATTGGGGAGAAGAGAAGTTTGTGACACAACTTGACTAGAAGAAGGGATCGGTTGGTAGGACATGTTCTGAGGCATCAAGGGATCACAAATTTAGCATTGGAGGGCAGCGTGGAGGGTAAAAATCGTAGAGGGAGACCAAGAGATCAATACACTAAGCAGATTCAGAGGGATGTGGGTTGCGGTAGGTACTGGGAGATGAAGAGGCTTGCACGGGATAGGGTAGCATGGAGAGCTGCATCAAACCAGTCTCAGGACTGAGGACCACAACAACAACAACATAAAGACCGAGCAACTCCATCGAGTGCAAGAGCAGGGATATTACGAATGGTGACACTGTAAACTTTATTTGCTTCTTTAACTTCCTGGAGTCTGGACATTGTAGATAGCAATGATACATAGAGGCTTTATTTCATCGCCTAGAGTTTCGTAGTGTCGTTTGAGTAACACAATAAGTGTTTCTTCTTATCTAACAAGATAACAGGAATTTTTTTAATGAATGTGGTGGAAAAACGATTATCTGTATGCCTCTGTATAATTGAGCCACTGCGACGTTGGCATTCGTTCCTTGTAGGGCTAACAACATTTCTTTCATAATTGAGGAGCGATTCGCTTTTCGATACCTTACCGTCATGCACTACAACTCTCCTTTCGTGCTTTCAGTTAAGATTTTCCATAACACTTTGTAACAGCCTCAATAAACCACTCACGAAGCGTATTCCTTTTTCCTAGCCTTTCTCTCCCGCTTCAGCAGTACAGCAGCGATTATGTATCGCAGGGACTCGAAAGTCCTTGGTATGTTGCTGGAGATTTGGCTCCAGATGTCTACCCACAGGTCACGCAAATTCCACCAATTATGGGTCGGTGATTTGTAGGCACAGAGCTGGCGCCGAATAGCATCCCAGATGTGTTCCTCCGAATTCATATCCGCCGAATCTGGTGGACGAGACATCAACATGAGTTCACTATTATGCTTCTCAGACAAACAGAGCACGATTCTGGTCTAATGACACGGAAAGTTATCTTCCCAGACGTTGTCATCGCTGTCGTGCAGGTGTTCTGTTGTAGTATTCACGTAGTCCACGGCTATCACGACCTCTTCTATCGCTATCACGAGGCCCCCTTCCGCGCAGGTGCACGTGCCTCATAGCACGATACTGTCCACAAAGGCCTGCGACTGTGGCGCGATGCATGTTTTCAAACAGCGTATCTAGACACGACCATCGGTCTGGTGTAACAAGAAACGTGACTCACCCGTCCAGCTAACACATTTCCACTGACCCATGGTCCAGCCTCGATGTTCCCTGGCCCACTGCAGTAGTCACTGACGAAGTCGTTGGCTCAGCTTGGAAATACGAGGCTTGTCCAGAAAGTAAGTTCCGATCAGTCGCTAAATGGAAACCACAGTGAAAGTCAGAAAAATTTAATTCCAGGAATTGGCTATACGTTCGAGATTCTTCTCTACATAGTCTCCGCTCCGACTTAGACATTTGTCGGAGCGTTATACCAAATTTCCAACACCATCGTCATAGAAGGCAGCCGACTGTGCTTTCCCATAATTCTCTACGCTGGTTTATAGTGCCTGCGCCCAAGTGTTGTCTTCGTATCCAGCGTTTCATGTGAACAGAGATGGTACTCAGGACGAGCCAATTAGGGCTGTGTTATGGGTGATCGAACACTTCCCATCGAAAAGGCTGAAGGAGCATCTTTACTGCCCCTGCAGAGTGCGGCTGAGAATTGCCATGAAGAAGGAAGTGCGTGGCAGTTGTGTTAGGTGGGCTGCATCCATTAAGGCGAAGCCTCTCAGTGGGCCCTCCTACTTGGCGGAAGACATCGTTGTTCTAGGCACCTTTACTCGCTCACAGTGGGCTCACAACCGAAAAGAGCGTCTTAATGTGATCGACTGTCATACTAGAGACACTGTCCAAGACATCTGTGCAAAGCTCCATCGGGTTTTCACTGTGGTGTCCATTTAGCGACTGACCAGAACTTACTTTCTGGACAACCCTCGTATGTAAGGGCCTTCTGGTGTCACATGTACAACATTGTGAACTGGACGTTTTGCTCCATAAGACTTGTGCCTGCACCAGCATTGCAATCTGTTGTCAGATCCGCCACAGATCGCCGCCTATGCTATTGTACATACCAGGTGAGCCTCCGATCTCCACGTTCTATGACGTGTGGACGTCCAGCACCTTGTCGCCTACTCGTGCTTTCAATCTTCTTCAACTAACGTAAAGAAAGCTTCTAATATGAAGTTTTTCACTGTCTTGACCGCGTGTATGTACACTGCAATACTACTTTCAACAGGGCGAAGCTGACATCTTCTGCTCCACAGAGTACAGGTTATGAAATCATGCTGTGCCATAAACCGAGCGTTTGTATTTGTGCAATCGTAATGCACTCATAAAAAAAGGCTATAAATTGAAAACAGAGCTTAACACACAGAAGAACCTCATTTTTAAATCAATAACACCTTAAGGTCGTTGTACAACAGTACTAGGATGGGATTACGGAAGTGTCCGATTCCATGCGTCTGCTTTGACCCATGACGTCATCAATATGGCGGAAGTGGCTATTCTAAGCGTCTCCAATATGTCGCCTATGATGTCACTACATACACACGGCAAAAAAACACGATAATACGTATAAATAAGACAATAACATCTCCTTCCAAAAATACAATAACGGGGTAATCGCGGGAAATTGGGCATTTTAAAGAGGGGACAAGCTAAATATACCAGTAAAGAAAAACACACCACGATCCCAAAACACACAAAATTACGAACAAAGAAAAAATAATTACATATACAAATATAGGTCAACCGCAACTGATGATACCAGAACACCAACACCTACAGCAAAAGCTATGGAAATCTGAATCAGACACTTCCCTTGACCACAGCTGACGATACCAAAGCACCAATACTTACTTATAAAATTACCAGAATTGTAATCGGTCATTTTCCTTGACATATATAGGTCAACCATAACTATTGATACGAAGAAACCAATACCTACAACTGCAAAAACCAGAACCAAAACCACAGCACCTCAAAAATTCAGAAGTCAAACATCCCTACGTAAATTAAAACACGTTGGATACACAATAAATACACGAAACATTACAACCCGAGAAAATTAGACCCAGAAAAACAATTAGTTACCACCTACAAATTTTTACACACACTCTCTCTCTCTCTCTCTCTCTCTCTCTCACACACACACACACACAACACACACACACACACACACACACACACACACATACAGGGCGCCATCAAACACAACAAGACGACATCTACAAACCCAACCAACTCATAAACTCCACGCCATAATGACGTCACCCACCACAACACCCTTACGTCATGGGTCAAAGCAGACGGGTGGAATCGGACGCTTTCGTTGACCCACTAGAATTGTTGCTTGTCGGATCATGCTGCCTAGTACGAATGAAAAATAATGTGGGCTGGCTTTTCAACATACTGTCCACAATGTAAATGAAGGCACGCCTGAGCTGTAGTACGCCATCGAGCTTGCTGATGCGCCACCTGTCGGTATGAGAGTCACACCCCAGAACCAATACCTATTCTTAAAATAAAAAAATGCGTATATTAGAAAAAAAATACTGATTCATGAAATATTTCTCGAAACATTGATCAATCATTATGCCGCGACTTCTCGATGACTTGGTGTTTCTGTACTCATGACTGGAATTTAGGGAAGACGAAAAAGAAGGCGGAAGTGCAAGGCTGTAGCGCGCACGTGCTCATGTGTTTGTTTGTCACTTCTTTCGGCGCCAGTAGTTGCTAGTTACGGTGGATGACGACATGTGGGGGTGTGACGGATTGGCAGTTGACGCGCCGGCCTGTCTACACATTTCAGTTTGTTTTGATTGGCAGTACGTTCCCTGAGATTGAGCTACACTCATCAGTTCCTTCCTCCTACAAAGTTGCTTTTACCGTTGGTGATCTAACCATGGCAGCTATGCGCGATACGTAGCCTGCGTGATTTCTAGGAAGAGGAGGAGCACCTATTTTTGATATCGTTCCATCTTCACAGTACCTATGTCTGATTAACGTGTGTTCGGTTTAAAAATTGCTCGCAGATGACGTAACTAACCATACTGCGAGTACACAGTATGACATAATCTTCAAGAAATTACTTTGTTCTCGTAGAGCTTGTGGTAGGGCAGGGAAAACGTCACTCACGTTCGAATTTTCCGATACGCCTCTTAACTCGATACGGTATCGGGCGCTTCTCGTACGATCGCGTGACATTTCACTCGCGCGGTGCGAGTGCAAGCGATATGCGAGGAACTACGAACTAGTCAGAACACCAAGCTATAGCTCCGTTGAAATTTGACGATTTCGTGAAAAGTCTTGGGCAATACCATTACATACTGGCAGTGTACAAACTCTTGTTTTATTTGAACAAATTTGAAAATAAGAGTTCTCCTACTGTGTTTACGGATGTATAAATACTTCTGACGATTTTGAAGTAAAGTTAACAGTCAGGGACGAAAATATTTCCCTTGAAAAATGTTGCTCGACTCTGACCGTACGACAAAAAAAAAAAAAAAAAAAACCGTAGATACATACACACGCACGCAAGCACGGGCGCGCGCGAGCGTGGCTCGGTGGCTCAGTGATTTCGGAGCGTTCTGAAGTTCAGCGTGCTAACTCTTCACAAGGGAAACTCCCCATCGCACCCGCCTCAGATTTGGGAGTAAGATGGCCCTTTGAATAGCCTGTCACAAAATGAATACAGATCAAGCATGAAAACAGGAAAGAGGTGTACCGAACTGTGGAAAAAGAAGGAAAATGAAAACAGTGATAGGTCCAAGATTAAGATGTGCAACATCAAACGACTGCTTCAGAACGTGGTGTCGTGGTGATGTGGTCACGCTGTTGGACTACGAATGTGGAATTCCGGATTCTAATCTTCTTCATGCCCTACATTTTTTTCACAAAGTTATGAATTGTCCGTTCAGTTACTGACGTGTATGTTCGCTTTATTCAAATTTGTGTCTGTATCGCGGTGTAACGTCTGTCTGCAAAAGCGGCGTGTAACGAAGGGACGTCCTGATGTACGTAACTCCTATTTGTTCTCCACGAGTACTACATGTAATACCTCTTGCGTTGGAAGTTTCGACTCTTGATTTCCTTCGTTGTAACATAGTTCACAGTGGTTTATCTGTTGTTTTTCATTTCTGTGAGAGGTCTATGAGGCATCTCGCCTGCTCTCACTGTTCATCACGTTTACTTGCGACGGTAATATATTCTTATCACATGATTCATATTCTATAACCAGTGCACAGTACGACAACTGCCAACACTACAGAAGGAGAACAGAAACATCAATGTAAAAATGTAAATGTCGTGTGACTAGGGCCTCCCGTCGGGTAGAGCGTTCGCCGGGTGCAAGTCTTTCGCTTTGACGCCACTTCGGCGACTTGCGCGTCGATGGGGATGAAATGATGATGATTAGGACAACACAAGACCCAGTCCCTGAGCGGAGAAAATCTCCGTCCCAGCCAAGAATCTCACCCGGTCCCTTACGATTGACATTCTGTCGCGCTGACCACTCAGCTACCGGGGGCGGACAGAAACATCAATGAACGGACGAAGAGTTCATAAATGTGTGGGGGGGAAAAAGGGGAACGACGGAGGTTTGAACACAGATCTCCGACTTTACAGTCTAACACCGCGGTCACACTATCACGATGTCCTGGCTCTTGAAAGTCGCTGGGTGTTGTTCATCTTGAGCTTGGACTTTCACTGTTTCTATTTTGCTTATTTTTTCACAGCTCAGTACACCTTCTTCCTGTTTTCATGCTTGACCTGTGTTCAGTTTTTGTCGGGCTATGCACTGGGCCATTTTACCACTAAGTCTGAGAGGGTTGCGATGAGGACTTTCCCCTGTCGGTAACGATGTGACCTGGGCTTACTGTGAGTGTTCTCAATGTGGTATACGCTATCGCATCGCCCTGCAGCGGCAGTTCTTGGCTGCATCTGCATCACACATCACACTGTTTACGAAATGAACGAGTGTAATACTCCTACGTTAGCTCTATTAAAACGCACATTTGCTCCCTTGTCCACATGCTCATTATGTTGTTCGGTCAGAACATACATAAATAAAAAATTCAATACGCATGGACATGTTACAAGGCAAAAGGAAAAGTATCGTGTCCAGTCAATAAAGACATCGGTTTGGTTCCATTACAAATACTGCGATACAAATTCTTACTTGATCACTGTTCCCACTCAGCAGGAAAATATTTACAACATGTGAAATAACAGACTTCAAACAAGAAAGTGCAAAGTATCTTACTGCAAGTAGTGCAAGCTGTCTTCGAGATTAAACCGATCGAACAAACGCACTCCTTAGCTAGAGTGCACTTACATTTACATAACGTACTTTGCATCTTACCGTCTACTGATAGCTTTAATCGTAGATACGTTATTAAATGACATTTAATTATAACAAATTGTATCAAGAACATCGCACTTTTTATGGGTCCTCAACGTGCCGTTACCTTGCATTACGATACTTTCATAATACTCAGTAGTAAAGCCACTTCATAAAGAGGGAAATAGGGATAATGTAGATAATTTTAGACCTGTTTCTATGCCATCAGTGTTAGCAAAAGTTATTGAAAAGGCTATGTATGTAAGGATAATTGATCATTTTATATCACACGATTTGCTATCAAATGTACAGTTCGGCTTTAGAAATCGTTTAACAACTGAAAATGCTATATTCTCTTTTCTCTGTGAGGTACTGGATGGGCTAAACAAGAAGTTTCGAACGCTTGGCATATTTTTTGATTTAACTAAGGCATTTGATTGTGTTGAACACAAAATATTGCTCCAGGAGTTGGACCATTACGGAATACGGGGAGTAGCTCACAATAGGTTCACCTCTTACTTTAGCAACAGGCAGCAAAAGGTCATGTTGATAACGGCTGTGATGTGGGGTCTGAGTGGGGTACTGTCAAGTGGGGGGTGACGCATGGATCAGTGTTGGGGCCACTCCTGTTCCTAATTTATATAAATGATATGCCCTCTAGCATTATGGGTAACTCTAAAATATTTCTGTTTGCTGATGACACTAGCTTGGTAGTAAAGGATGTTGTGTGCAACACTGGCTCGGTTTCAAATATTGCAGTTCATGACCTCAGTTCATGGATTGTAGAAAATAAACTAACGCTAAATCACAGTAAGACTCAATTTTTACAGTTTATAACACACAATTCAACAAAACCTGACGTTTTAATTTCACAGGACGGGCATATGATTAGTGAAACTGAACAGTTCAAATTTCTAGGTGTTGACATAGATAGTAAGCTGTCATGGAAAGCCCACGTTCAGGATCTTGTTCAAAGACTTAATACTGCCATTTTTACTATTCGAACGGTATCATAAGTGAGTGATCGTTCGACACGAAAATTAGTCTACTTTGCTTATTTTCATTCGCTTATGTCGTATGGTACTATGTTTTGGGGTAACTCTTCCCATTCTAAAAGGATATTTTTGGCTCAGAAACGGGCTGTTCGGACAATAAGTGGTGTGAGTTCACGAACCCCTTGTCGACCTCTGTTCGCGAGTCTGGGTATTTAGACATTGGCCTCTCAATGTGTATATTCCTTACTGTCGTTTCTTGTTACCAATGTTAGCTTATTCCCAAGAATAAGCAGCTTTCACTCGGTTAATAACTCTTGTGCAAAAAGGTGTGCAGTATACTGCTGCATCCATTTTCAATAAGCTGCCACTCGAATTCAAAAATCTTAGCAGTAATCCACGCACTTTCAAACTGAAACTGAAGAGTTTCCTCATAGGTCGCTCCCTCAATTCTGTCGCGGAGTTCCTTGAAAAATTAAGCTGATTCTTATTGTATTGCTGATAGCGTTTACTTAAACATATGGACTGACTTTTTTCAGGTTCATGAACATTTATTTTTATCTGTTATTACTTTTATGTTGTAATTTCATGTACTGGCACGTTCCATGACCTTGGAGATTTGCCGCGTTCCATGATCTTGGAGATTTGCTCCTCAGTTTGGTCCTACGGAACTTGCCGAGTAAATAAGTAATAAACAAGTTACAATAATTCCTTACCCATGAATATGACGTTTCCCGTGACTTTATTACAACAAATCATACAATTAACGACTGATTTTCGAGAGATCCTCAATTTTCTGATGCTTAAAAATGTCATACAGATGTATGGGCTTCAAATGAAAGCCAATATGGGGTCTCGCTGCTCTGTACTAAAAAGAGATGGCGTGCGTGTCAGATAGGTCGCGTTCTTCCATCTCACTGGTCAACGTTCAAATGCACATTCAGTATATCTATAATACTAGATATTGATCTGCGTGTTCGGAAAGACCCCCCAATGTGCTTTTTCCACGCTATGATATCATAAACTCAGCATGCTCAACGTTCGAATTCGAATGCATGGTCTACGTGGCGATGGCTTAAGTGTGCTTGTGACGGCGACCGTGAGCTGACCTCATGGTGTGCTTCGCGCTGTGCCTGGAAGTGTTTACGCCGATGAGTTGAGTCGTGAGCGTAGTTTTTCGTCTCGATTATAAGCGACGGTGCGTCTCAAATGCTTTCCTCGGCCACCCATAAGAAAACCACGTGGTTGCAACGACGGGTGTCACGGATCTGACATCCATCGCAGAGACAACAAAATTTACATTACAGAAATTTGATAATGATTAAATTCTCAACAGGTTGCCATGAACTGTTGTTTACAGTAACATATTCGGCTTTGGTGTCGTGGGATGACACGGATTTTCTCAAGTTACATCGAGGGAGGCCACAATTTGTTACTTCCCCACAGTTTGTAGATGCCTTGCAAAATCTAGCGCTCAAATACGTAGGTGGAAGGCACGTATCAACCTTGACACACAAAGACTTAACGAAATTACCGGATCGTTTAAAACATATAGACTTAACAAATCTATTGCATTTCGGGCCTGAAGTGAAAAGACAGTTTTATCCGATATCTAACTTTCCATCAGCGCATTCACTAAAGAGTGGAGTACAAACTTGGATTGTGCAAGGCTGAGGAGGGGAATTGGCCGTGCCCTATTAAAAAGAACCATTCTGGCGTCGACCTGGAATGACTGGACAGGGTGTGATTCCCACCCTTCCACAATGCGAGTCCAGTGTCTTAATCATTGCAGCAAGTCTCTCGGTGATCCACTTTACTTCCGAGGACTGATCGACATGACGAATGCCTCAATATTCAAGGTGACTAAGTTGAGAAATGGACTGCAGTACATGGTATTGTTACCATATATCTCTGTACAATGAGACGTTCACTACTTTTCGAAAGCCCATCGAATGCAACAGGAAAAGATCGAGTGTGTCTACCCTATTCTTACAGTCTGAGAAGAAAATTGCTTCCTATGGACAACGTTTGAAACTCCTAAAGTAATTTCAGCAATTTGTGTCCATTTCATAACCCATAAAACACTGGACGTAAAATTGCCTTAATATATGTGACTGGCGTTGTTCTTAACGATACTACGTTGAGAAGACGATGTACTTTGCGTGTCTGAAAAGTGTTAATTTAAAACTACAAGCGTAGGTTGAAGACACTTTGTGGGCGTACGTTTCGTATACCGAGGAGGTGACAGGTTTAGCACCAGAAAATTGTACCCTACATCAGAAGTAACTCAGTCGCTCCCATATGATCGTAGAGCGTGTCGGCAGCGATATTGCCACACCTGAAGTTTCTGTTAGCCGTTGCATTCAGAGCATTCATAGTATTACTTTAAAGGCTATCGAACAATAACGCTCTACGAGTTTCATTAAGTTCTTAGACCTATTCGACGATATGGCTATTATCGAAATTAAATTTACAACAATCTTTGCAAGCCATTGTCTACTTTTCCGAAAATAATTTCTAGCTTCTTTTCCAATCGTTCATCCTCGTTGTTTAATGCAGTATAAACTGTTGCTTTAGTGTAGGTAGTGACATATATCAATTTTAGTACATCTTGAATATGGCAAGATTTACATTAATAAACTATACATTTGCATTCGATCGTTCTTTTGATACGTTAAAGGGATTGTCAGTCCCCAAAGTGCGTATTGACTAACAGGGTGGCGACTTTGTTTTATCAAAAGAGTTCCCGGAGATTTTTAGGTTTTTCTAGTTTGAAATTCCAATTTCCGTGACCAAATTTTTATTATATGTGAGATCACGTTTCATATCCACATCTGAAATTTTTTGGGATGTTGCACCACTTACTAGCTATTATTCCATGTTCAGTTAATACTGAAAACAAGATTGATAGGAAACTTATTTTTGTTATTATTCAACAAATAAATCCGACTATAATTCTTTGTAACACACTTGCTGCGGAAAGATTCGAAATGTGTCATTGTAAGACCACATATACAATGAGAAAACAGGTACTAGCTACACAATCTACATTATTTTGTCGCACATGCTTATAAAACTTGGTATAAAGTCAGTGTAGAAAAATGTGCATGGCACTGCGGGAAATTCGACAAAGTATTTCTTTGCTTAGAAAAAAGTAAAAAAGAACAGATACCTGAATATTCATGAAAGAACAAAAACCGGAATATTCACAGCTCATCTACAAAACACTTGTATTCAAATATAGATACTCATACACATTTAAAAAAAATTAAAAACCTCGCTATTGGCATTGCCAATGGGGAATTCGCAGGTACGTGTCAAATAGCGACGCACATGTTTCGCTCCGCTCTACTCACAACCAAACGGACATGGAACCTGGTAACCGACATACAATAACGAAGAAACCAGAGGATGACGAGCGCTCCAGGAAAGCAGCCACCCAGCAACAAATACTGCAACCATTCAGTTCACGTCTTCACTTGTCTTCATGCCACTCGACAATCGAAGCAGAATCTGAGAGTGATTTGTAACATAATAGCTCACATCTTTTCCGCTAACAAACATCTCAACTCCCTAAGGCTCTTTCAGAAATCCCTCTTACTTTCATTAACTTTTCCATTGTATTCAGTTTCCAGGAGAGTTACAGTTATTCCAGGTTTTCTACATATGCCTTAAACCTTAATAGAGATAGTCATGATAATTGTGAAAGATAGACAGTGTAATGGAACCTATGGGTGTTCTGAAAAGCTATTGCTGGATCGGTACGCAGGCTATTCAGATCATTACGAAGAATACACCTACAAGTTGCACGTTGCACGTGAGCAGCATGTGGGAAGCGATTCCTTGTAATAATACCAGATATTACTCGCTCCGAGCACGATCTGAGCACCCTTCTCGGAAGTTGGCTGTGTTTCAGTGACGTAGATAACACTGCTGAATCGGCAGCATTTCTGAGCCTTCCAGTAGCATACTTCATTCTCCTGATCTGCTATTCATATAACTAGAGCACTGAAGGGCTCCTCGGAACGGCTGTTCCCCTCCATAGTTCAAGGACAAGTGACCAGACTTATTAAAACATTGTAGCTTACACACAGTCGAGACGTACTGCACCACCCGTTTACCCATCCGTCTTTTGGAAATGGAAATGCAAGACAAGTTCATTAATTTATCCACTTTACTGGTTAAGCTCTGTGACGGTGGATTAGGTATCATTCAACCATATTTTGGATAGTTTTATTTGTGCTAAGATGCGTCTCAGGCTTTCACCTGTCTCTAAAGGGTGTAATACAGCGAGTCTCTCTCCTAACAGTCGTCAGGCGATTTTTCTCTGGTATTCGACAGATATTTCAATTACGTTTTCAGGTTGTGATATATATAAGACTGTAATTCATACAAATCTACAGTTTTATTCCGATCTGGATGAAATTTTGCGGACTGTACCTTCAAGACGAAAGGAAGATCACTGTCTAGGTAATATTCCGTAATCTGACTTGAAACATATATGTATATAATATGTAAAGGGGATAGGTTATTACTAAAAATGTGTAAAAATTCTTGTCCGGCTTACTTCAAACTTCTGCACAATCCCCTAATGAACATTTGGGCAAACATAAGCTATATATTTTTTTAATATACACAAATGCCGATTAACTTCCGAGTTATTTGCCGATTTACTTGAAATTTATACATTTAGATGAAACAACGAAGGAAATTAATGAAAAATAAAATGCCTAACATAATCTATGAGGTAATTGTAAGATAGCTGCAAAAGTCAGAACCGGAAACGTAGAACCTGATTTTCACGAATGCCGCAGGTGAAGACGTATTTAATCGTCACATTCCGTTAACATCCAGTGATTAAAATATGCCATTCGTTTTAAAACGATTGCAGATGTTTTATGTAAGGTATAACAAAAATGTACGGCAAAAATTGCAGGACACATTCCTCACATGTAGACGAAGAAATTATGTTATATGAGTGTTGGTCTGAAAACGCTTTGTTTCCGTGTTACAACTCATTTTCATCAACTCAATAATCATGGGAAACACACAGGAGCAGAACGCACCAGTATACCACATCCAGCTCCTGCTGACTGGATATGTTCAATATACCCTCCGTCAGCAATGATACATGCATCAACCCGCCGTTGTAGAGAATCTCGGATACGCTGATGTATCCTTGGAATATTACGTATGGTTTCGCAACTCCCCATAATACGAGCACGGAGACTCAGCATATCGTACTGAGGTTCCACGTACAAGAGCTTTCAAATGCCCCCTCAAACAAAATACCAGTGCGTTTAGGTCCGGAGAGCTTGGAGGCCGTGCAATTGGTCCGCCTCTACCCATCTATTTGTCACCGAATCTGTTATTTACAAGTTTTAAGTAGAAGTGCATATTTCAATCACTGGATGTCAACGGAATTGACGAATGAATACGCCCTCACCTGCAGTATTCATGAAAATCAGGTTCTAGTCTTCCGGTTCTGACTTTTGCCAATATACACGAGGAGGTGCTCCATCGTGCACGAAGCTAGAGGCACATGTGCTAACAGATCAGCTAGAACATTCTCTACGAAATTAAGATAAGTTTGTCCGTTTTGTCTGGCTGGAAGAAATGAGGCCTTAGCAAACAGTCATCAACAATGCCGACCCTAAAATTGACAGAACATCTTTCTCAATGACTGACTTCAGCAGCTGCGTGAGGATTGACGTCTGCTCACACATGCCGATTGTGAAAATTTGGGGCAGTATTATGCTATGGGGGGACATTCACCCGGGCTTCAACGAGCCCTATGCTAGTAGTCATAGGTGCGATGACAGCTGTGAACTACGTGAACATAACTGCTGACTACCTGCATCCTTTCATTCTTGATGTTTTCCCTGACGGCTATGGCATCTTACAGCTGCATAACTGACCGTATCGCAGAGAAAGAATTGTTCTGGGTATCATGATAGCTCACGTTGACGTCTCGGCTGAACCCGATAGAACTCCGTGTGACGTTAGCGGACGACAGCTCCTTGCCTAGAAACCACCGGCCGGTAATTTACGAGAATTGCACAGCTCAGAGTTCCCCGAGACGTGCGTTTCACTGACCCAAAACCACCGCCATTTGCGGCTTCATTGGTGTCAGGCTAGAGTTCGTTAAATGGCACAGTTGAGGTCGGTTGTGTTTACTGATGAATGCTGGTTCTGCCTCAGTGCAAGTGAAGGCTGTATGTTGGCTAGTAGGCCATTTGAGGGCCTGCAACCAAGCTGTCTGCTTGCTAGATAGCCAAGACCTAGAAATGAAGGTATGGTCTGGAGTGCGATTTCGTATCGCAGCTGGAGCACTCTGGTAATTATTCCACGCATCCTGACTGCAAATTTGTATCCAGATTGATGATCGACCTGCTGTGCTGCCACTCATGAACACCATGCCAGAGGGTGTTTTCCAACATTATAACGCTCGCCCAGATACCGCTGTTGTAAGCCAACATGCTCTACAGAGTGACGACATGTTGCCTTTAGCTTGATCAGTTACCAGATCTGTCTCTAATCGAGCTCTTATGGCACATCATCAGACGACGAACCCTGCGTCATCTACACTACTGGCCATTAAAATTGCTACACCACGAAGATGACGTGCTACAGACGCGAAATTTAACCGACAGGAAGAATATGCTGTGATATGCAAATGATTAGCTTTTCAGAGCATTCACACAAGGTTGGCGCCAGTGGCGAGACCTACAACGTACTGACATGAGGAAAGTTTCCAGCCGATTTCTCATACACAAACAGCAGTTGACCGGCGTTGCCTGATGAAACGTCGTTTTGATGCCTCGTGTAAGGAGGAGAAATGCGTACCATCACGTTTCCGACTTTGATAAAGGTAGGATTGTGGCCTATCGCGATTGCGGTATATCGTATCGCAACATTGCTGCTCGCGTTGGTCGAGATCCAATGACTGTTAGCGGAATATGGGGTTCAGGAGGGTAATGCGGAACGCCGTGCTGGATCACAACGGCCTCGTATCACTAGCAGTCGAGATGACAGGCATCTTATCTGCATGGCTGTAACGGATCGTGCAGCCACGTCTCTATCCCTGAGTCAACAGATGGGGACGTTTGCAACACAACAACCATCTGCACGAACAGTTCGACGACGTTTGCAGCAGCACGGGCCAACAGCTCGGAGACCGTGGCTGCGGTTACCCTTGACGCTGCATCGCAGACAGGAGCGCCTGAGATGGTGTACTCAACGACGAACCTGGGTGCACGAATGGCAAAACGTCATTTTTTCGGATGAATCCAGGTTCTGTTTACAGCATCGTGATGGTCGCATCCGTGTTTGGCGACATCGCGGTGAACGCACATTGGGAGCGTGTACTCGTCATCGCCATGCTGGCGTATCACCAGGCGTGATCGTATGGGATGCCATTGGTTACACGTGTCGGTCACCTCTTGTTCGCATTGACGGCACTTTGAACAGTGGACGTTACATTTCAGTTGTGTTACGACCCGTGGCCCTACCCTTCGTTCGATCCCTACGAAACACTACATTTCAGCAGGATAATGCACGACCGCATGTTACAGGTCCTTTACGGGCCTTTCTGGATACAGAAAATGTTCGACTGGTGCCCTGGCCAGCACAATCTCCAGATATCTCACCAATTGAAAATGTCTGGTCAATGGTGGCCGAGCAACTGGCTCGTCAGTATACGCCAGTCACTACTCTTGACGAACTGTGGTATCGTGTTGAAGCTGCATGGGCAGCTGTAACTGTACACGCGATCGAAGCTCTGTTTCATTCAATGCCCAGACGTATCAAGGCCGTTATTACGGCCAGAGGTGGTTCTGGGTACTGATTTCTCAGGATCTACGCACCCACATTGCGTGAAAATGTAATCACATGTCAGTTCTAGTATAATATATTTGTCCAATGGATACCCGTTTTCTGCTTGGTGCAGCAATTTTAATGGCCAGTAGTGTACCACCACACTAGTTGTTCCTGTATTGACCGGGAAATGCAGCAGGCATGGAACTCCATCCCACAAGCTGACATCCAGCACCTGTACAACCAATGAATGCACGTGTGCACGCCCACGTTCAACTTTCTGGCGGTTATACCGTTTATTAATGTACCAGCATTTCTCAATTGTAATGATTTATGTTGCGCTTACATTAACCCTTGATCTAGCAATGTTAATCACTTAAACATGTTACCTAGACAAATATATTCTCGAAATTTCATTACTCTACATTAATCACTTGTTTTGGTGTTGCGATTTTTTTTCCGGCAGCGTACATGGTGCTATTTAAAAGCAATGTTGTGATATGACATTCATGTGTCACCGAGCGATACTTTAGTATTTTTCTGTTTATTTCTTGGCTGTTATTGAGGAGCGTACTTAATAAGAAGGCTTCATATTTTCTCGTTAGAAATGAGTAGGACAGCTGTTCATCCCTTGTTCTGGCTTGACCACAGAATGTCAGTCACAGCCGCCGGCCGCGGTGGTCTAGAGGTTCTAGGCGCGCAGTCCGGAACCGCGAGACTGCCACGGTCGCAGGTTCGAATCCTGCCTCGGGCATGGCTGTGTGTGCTGTCCTTAGGTTAGTTTGGTTTAAGTAGTTCTAAGTTCTAGGGGACTGATGACCACAGTAGTTAAGTCCCATAGTGCTCAGAGCCATTTGAACCATTTTTTTGTCAGTCACAGCCGCTCTAGAGAAGGGACGCGGGTCCCCAGGGCACTGCAGTTTTCTGAAGTTGTCAGCTTGAAGGCAGTCGGCCGCTAAGCCGCTGTATGTTCATAGCGTCTCCTCAGTGTGAAAAATTCGCCTGAAAATTCGTAGTCTTACCCTACATATTTTGTTATGCAATAAAATGCATCTTATCCACCATCGTGCCACGGCGTGAAGGGATGGACCATTGAGTGAAACGTTGTGTATTAAGATGCCTTCTGCAAGCCAAGAGGAGGAAATTTCTGCAACATTTCGGTGGTCACGTTGTCAGTAGCAGTGTGTTATCCCTTCCACGCGGAGTTTTATAAAAAGTCGTGAGTTAGATAGAGAGAAGCATAATTTCGGACACTTACGTTCCTGCCGTGGATGGGGAGACTTCTGGTCCTGGTGCTAAGTGGGGCACGCGATTGCTGCCGCGGGGGATTAGCCGAGCGGTCTAGGACGCTGCAGTCATGGACTGTGTGGCTGATCCCGGCGGAGGTTCGAGTCCTCCCTCGGGCATGGGTGTGTGTGTGTTTGTCCTTAGGATAATTTAGGTTAAGTAGCGTGTAAGCTTAGGGACTGATGACCTTAGCAGTTAAGCTTCATAAGATTTGACACACATATCATTGAACATGATTGCTGACACCGACTGGGACAGTCTTTGTCCTGTGGCGTTCTACACGGTCTGGCCGATGTTTGCCAAGTTTGTAGTAAGGTCACATTTTGCATTAGCGCTATCCACTTTTTGAGAAGCTCACAATTTGCGGGATTTGCTACGCAACTGGTGTTTCCTGATTAATCGTATTGTTTCGTGGGTCTTGGACCTTTACTTCGCAATTGCGAGCTGCACAGATTAGGAAAGCGTGTAGTGTTTCCCAAGAAGTCTTCCATGCAAATGAAGTACCTCTCCAAAGTGTTAGTGGGACAGTGTTGATTCAGTTGAGCTTTTACACAGCTTTATGTTTCAATATTTATGGTGACTCTGTGCTCGTTGTGTTGCAGCAATTTCTCAGACAGTTTTACGAGATTTTATGCTCATTCCGTTGGAAATTTATCTCTGTCATTTTAATGTAGTATGTTCCCAAGAGTAAATAAATGACTAATTTAAGTCAGACTTGATTTGAATCTCAGAACCAATCTATTGGTCTACAACTGATCCTGGTTACGCGATCCTTTAAACATACATGTAGCCCGTTTATCTGCATTTCTAATTTGCTTGTATTATTGTGAAGCTGTTCCTTTGTAATACAGTGGCCAAACCTTCTGATCATTCAGTTTATACGCAGACACTGCGCTCACTGGTTTAACTGATGTATAACGAGCATTGCACTCGCTCGTCCAGCAATCTATTGATAATATCGTAAGTAAACATGCACCATACAGACACATACTACGTGTACATTTCAACGTGCTGCTGTTCGTGTCTTCGTAACGAATGAAGGTACAACAGTGGCAGTAATGCTGGCTAATGACTGCCTCGCCATACATTTTGACGCTTCTGTGTTATCAAGATTACTGGCATGTTTCCACGCAGTCATCAGCTCTGATCGCTAGCTCACGCGTTTCCGACTTGTGGGAAAGGGATTTTGCACTTCTGTTCGGCCGGTGTTATTGTCCTGTTCGTGTTACTCGCTCATTCTATGCATCTCTGGACCGGGCGCGCAAGGACGCGGAAAACACGCTCGGCCAACCGCGACGTGAAAGCTGCGGTGGATAGAGAGAACACCAAAATAAGCAGGTGGTGACATTCCCACGCCTGGCGCTCGTCTGCCTCCCGAGGCTTCCCGGTAAGTGAGTTCGATGAACGACTGCCGCAGTGCAGCAGGTAGCGGAGGACTTCCTGGGTCATTACGAACGATGCTTGCTGGGGATCAGCGGCCGCAAATGCAGACTCACGGCGGCGCAGGATGCAGCTGTCTCACCCTCCCCTCCCCCTCCCCCACCCCCTCCTCGCTCCTCAGATCCTTTCCTGTTTCTCTCTCTCTCTGGCCATTAAAGCGCGTCAATCCTATCTGTGTTTCCTGTTACCATCAATGAACCACAAAAATTTTGAGGCGTTCTGGAGAGCTGTGTTCAACAAAATGACTTCGTTATTATGCAGTCATTTAGCTTCATTTCATCTTGTCAGCGGTCGCTTGTCCCAGTTTCATGCTATGAACAAACGCCCGCAAACTACAGATCTGTGTTGCAAATCTTTTGGCCAGTTCATTGGACTGATGTAGTACACAATAACTGCCGCTCCTTCCCTCGTTTATGCATGACGCATTTCGGGAACTTTCAGGATGCGTCAGAATGCATCCAACAGCTGATCCCTGTTTGCACATGATCTCAATTTTCCGCAGTCTTTGATATCAGTTGTATCAGACTGAGTAATAGCGAATTTCCGGCCTCTTTGGCCGAGTGGTTCTAGGCGCTTGAGTCCGCAACCGCGCTGCTGCTATGGTCGCGGATTCGAATCCTGCCTCGGGCGTGGATGTGTGTGATGTCCTTAGGTTAGTTAGGTTTGAGTAGTTCGAAGTCTATGGGATTGATGACCTCAGATGTTAAGTCCCATAGTGCTTTTAGCCATTTTTTGAATAGCGAATTATTTTACGGTTTTAGTTAAAAATACACCATAATGGCATCCAGGGGTAATATTTAAAGTAGATTAGCTACCCGTTCATACTGTCTTAGGCACATAATTAAGTATTTGCCAGGGCTCGTTCGAGAATAGTTTTCCACACAAGCGACATATCATTTGGCGCATCTCGCCCTTCTCTCTCTTCCCCACCACCCTGCATACTGTAGTTGCCGTTCTTGGGCTCTTGGTAAGATCTTTAAATGTAAAGCTAATTCTGGTGAGCGTGGAAATTGGTTGTTTTCACCACAAATATTATGATATACTAAGTGTACAAATTATGAGCCTCTAATGGATAGGTACGATATTGATGTGGCTGTATTATTCTGATTACGATAAAAGATTCCTTTGGACATGCCGGCTTGTGCGGCCGAGCGGTTCTAGGCGCTACAGTCTGGAACCGCGTGACCGCTACGGTCGCAGGTTCGAATCCTGCCTCGGGCATGGATGTGTGTGATGCCCTTAGGTTAGTTAGGTTTAAGTAGTTCCAAGTTCTGGGGGACTGATGACCTCAGATGTTAAGTCCCATAGTGCTCAGAACCATCTGAACCAATTATTTTTGGACATGCGTATGAGCCGTGGGGGGACTGGCGCCAAGGATATCTTTGGCTTATGCACTATCGGTTCCCTCTGCCAGAAGTTTGTCTTTGGATCCTGGGCCGGCTGAGGATATAGGAGGAAGTACCGAGTGGAAAAGGGGAACAACGTTGGGCACGGCACGCGGAGTGCGCGTTATTAGCGAGACGTTGGAGAGACGGCAGCGAGCGCGGTGTGCCTGACAAGGGAACCTCACCATTGCACCCCCCTCAGATTTAGTTATAGTTGGCACAGTGGATAGGCCTCGAAAAACTGAACACAGGTCCGTCGAGAAAACAGGAAGAAGGTGTGTGGAAGTATGAAAAAAAATAAGCAAAATGTACAAACTGAGTAGTCCATGGGCAAGATAGGCAACATCAAGGACAGTGTCAGCTCAGGAGCGCCGTGGTCCCGTGGTTAGCGTGAGCAGGTACGGAACGAGCGGTTCTTGGTCCAAGTCTTCCCTCGAGTGAAAAGTTTACAATTTTTATTTTCGCAAAGTTTTGATCTGTCCGTTCGTTCATTGACGTCTCTGTTCACTGTAATAATTTTAGTGTCTGTGTTTTGCGACCGCATCGCAAAACCGTGCGATTAGTAGACGAAAGGACGTGCCTCTCCAATGGGAACCGAAAACATTTGATCGCAAGGTCATAGGTCAACCGATTCCAAAAAAGTGATGAAAACGTAAGAGTTAGTCACATAAATTGCAACAAATGAATGCCACAGTTTCACAGTCGCACAGTTTTCCCTGTGCTCTGTCAAGACATGTTTTGTTTCGATGTTTGCTTAGGTGTAGCGTCCCCATACTACGGCGCAGTTAACTCGCATCGGACGGATGGACGGAAAGATAATAATTCTTTTTTTTCTAAAACTGACAATTGTCTGAAAATAAAAAATTTAAATTTTCACTCGAGGGTTGACGTGAACCAAGGACCTCTCAGTCCGCAGCCGCTCACGCTTACCACGGGACCACGGCGCTCCTTAGCTCACAAACTCTCCTTGATGTTGCCTATCTTGCGCATGGACTACTCAGTTTGTATATTTTGCTTATTTTTTTCATAGTTCCACACAACTTCTTCCTGTTTTCTCGATTGACCTGTGTTCAGTTTTTCAAGGCCTATCCACTGTGCCAACTTATAACTAAATCTGAAGGGGGTGCGATGGGGAGGTTCCCTTGTGAGTACGGGCGGCAGTTGGCGCTTGATCGAACTGGGGTCAGTAACAGTGGTCCGCCTCTGTGGCTTCTTGGCAACCTCGTGAAGCTATGCATGTGCTCGCTTCCGTGAAGCAACACGCTGTTACTATCGGACTAAGCAACGTCTGGCGTCTTCGCCACATCGATCCAGCAGCTGGCATCAAGTTAAGTAATTCAAGTCCTACCAACGGTTAGTGAAATATAAAGATGATTGCTCTTGAGGCAGCAAAGTGTTGCAAGGACTGTGATGTGATATTTAATGCCTCTTATTGAGTGTGTGCTTCGCGCTCCTTAATAGTATTGTTCTTACTTCAGCTGGCAAGTGAAAAAAAAAAAAAAAAAAAAATTGATACGTGTACGCAGGTACGCAGCCTTACCGAGCGACCTATATTCTGTGTCTAAAGATTGCCGTGTGGTACATTACAGATCCACATACGGTGCGCCATGTGATGCTTGGGTTTTAATGAGCCAGTTTCGTTTGTATCATTAGTGTACGTGGTTCTGCTTAAAGGAATGAAATTAGTTATATTATTGTCAATTTTATCGAAGTAGTTTTCTGTATAAGTTTGAGTATTAAAGTGAAGGAAGGTTTGTTTGGTCCCCTGTTGACGCTTCTGATTTATGTTTCAGAGATCGGAAGCAGCGGGCAACCGAAGTGCAGAGCCTCCCCTTTTAAATTACTAGGGGGCGTACGGGCGGTGGACTTCGCCTGAGCTCGCGTGTGCTGTTTGGTTCCGATTTCGGCGTTCTGAACGGGCTGGAAGTACAAACGGAGTCCACATCTTAATTCGAAGATAAGTACTCAGTCGCCTCCACCGTTCGTGGCCAAGCCGTGACCTCACAATCTTGGGCCTCAGTTAATGTACGAGCTGCAGTTTTTTAAGGCTTGTGGTGGCTCTGGAAGGTTGCCCGGGTTAAATGTTTTAAATATTTGTCTTAAGAATTTTGAAGGATTTCTAGAAGAATGTGTCTTAATTAAAAACAGTTTTTTAAAATTGCGGTGCAATTCAGCCTTAGTGGCGTATGTCAATTCTGATGGGGAAATAATTGGGTTGTTACTAATCAAACTGTCTATAACCATATAAAGTTGTTTGGTAATATCTCCCCCGGGGGGGGGGGGGGGGGCTTTTCAATCTATGTGGAAATAATAATTGATTGCCCAGTTATTTGATGTAAAGTTTATTTTAAATGATTTACTTGGCCTGATTGGCGTTTTTTTTTAAATGTTTGCAAAGAGATTAATTCGCTTGTGGTTTCATATGACAAGTAGTTTGTAAAATTTGCCTGAGTGGCGGGTTGTCAAATGTTTTCAAAGAGATTAATTCCATTTGTGGTTTTATAACAAGCAGTTTGTAAAGTTTGCCTGAGTGGCGTTTCTTAAAGAAATTATTATCTGATTTATGATTGTAATTCTCTCAGTGATTTATCTATGATGCAAATAAATATGTTGAAATGAAATGGTCACTGTATGGGTCAAGTCCTTCCACTCCCTTTATAGTAAAACTTAAGGAATTTGCTGTTCAAAAAGAAATAACGTTCCAGCATGCATTGCAGCGATTACTTTGCATCGTAATCAGAATAACACAGGCACTGCAATGTCGTATTTACACCGGGTAAGCGACTTTCAAGTACAGCGTCTGGCCTGTACGGGAATATATATAATGGATGTACGAGTACAGGTAGTAGGCGCGTGGTTGATGATATATGGAAGTTTGAGTGTGGTCGTGCGTCGCGCACCGATAGACAAATGGTAAAGTGACCGTTCGCGATAGGCGGGAAATCCGGGTTAGATTCCCGGACCGGACAAATTTTCACCGTCGCCATCCCATTCTACAGCTGACGGTTGTCCTTCTTCGCAATTGCGAATTCAGTTAATGTTCTAATGGATAGGGACGAGTAGTTTTATTGCTTGCCTCCTATACCATTTTTACGGTCTCGTGGTTAGACTGACAAGTAAACATCACTAACTTGACCTCATATTTTAATGAGAAAGAAGCATACTCGGAAGATATCAGTCCCATGCATGCATGGGATTGATATCTTCCAGTCCATCTAGCGCAAAAGTTTGGGCCATGATCCTGATATTGTGTAGTTATGAAGTTCCGAAAGAACAGCTTTTTAAACATTCGCGCGCACCGGTTGTGTGTCAAGCTTTTGTATTTCCATCCTTTTAGCAGGACGTCTCTGGGACGACGGCCTCTTACTATCGTGACAAAAAATAAAAACACCTACGGCCGTCTTTACTATTTTATTTTATTTTGTCGCTGCCAGTTTCGACGCTTCATTGCGTCATCTTCAGGCCTGTATGCATAAAACATTAAAGACAGCATTATCGACTTATCGGTCAAGTTACATAGAAAAAGATTAAAATAGAATGAGAACAAAGGCAAGGCTCTACAAATGAATTTACACCGAACATTTTGACAGAAAGAACAGATACATCCATTGTCCCATATCTAAAATGTACCATCACGAATTCCCACTCAATACACTGAACAATGACACTATCTATTAAAACTTCTTTAAATACTATTCACGATTTTTATTTGACAGTCGGACATGCATCATCTGCACAACGTTTAAATAACTTACTGTAAAACAAAATAACTGTAACATATAGCTTTTCTCAGATCATGATGTTAGGAAGAACTCTGCTAACAGCTGGTAAAATTGTGATTTATTAAAACACAACCGGTTTGCGGCCTAAGGCCGCATCGTCAGTTCCAACAACGTTAAAAGATCACAGGCATACCATGGCGAGCGAAAGGTCTTCACGATATTCACTGAATAGTAAATTCTGATTAGGAGCGATGGTTAAGCCTATGATCTTTTAACTTCGTGTTACCTGAGGATGCGGCTTTAGGCCGTGAAACGGTTATTTTTCAGTAAACAACAATTTTAGCAGCTGTTAGCAGAGTTCTTCCTAACATCATGCCTTTCATCAGCTGCGGTTACCCGGGATATAAAATAATTTTCTCATATATTCGCATATCATTTTGCCTGAGGGGAATGCTATAATAATTTTGAATTCTTTCTTTGATAGGTTCTGTGAGTATATTTTCACCATCAATCTTTCTGCCATCTTCCAGTTCGTTTCCCTGATATGCAGTCTTCAGTTGTTGCAACCTCGTACTCATTCGCTTTTGTACATGATCTAAGTACTCATGCATAGTGATAGTTACATTTTCTCCATATAGCATCTCTTCTATTACTGCTTTGAAAGTCTTTAAATTCTCATCTCCTACATAACTGCCCTCGGAGAGGGCGGGGGAGAGATTGAAAAAATCAAATGTCATTCTGAGAACTAACAAATGTACACGGTCACGCCCGCACAGTGTTTTGCTTAAAAGAAATAATAAACGAAAAATAAGGCAAAAATATAGAAGTATTACACACTGAAGCGCCAAAGAAACTGGTGTAAGCACGCGTATTCAATTACAGACATACGTAAGAAGGCAGAATACGGCGCTGAGGTCGGCAACGCCTATGGAAGACAACAAGTGTTTGGCGCAGTTGTTAGATCGGTAACTGTTACTACAGTGACAAGTTACCAAGATTTAAATGAGGTTGAACGTGGTGTCATAGTCGGCGTACGAGCGATGGGACACAGCATCTCCGAGACAGCGATGAAGTGGGGATTTTCCCATAGGACCCTACCATGAGTGCACCATGAGTATCAGGAATCTGGTAAAACATCAAATCTCCGGCATCGCTGCGGCTGGAAAGAGATCCTGCAATAACGGGACCGACGACGACTGAAGAGAATCTTTCAACGTGACAGAAGTGCAACCCTTCAGAAAATTGCTGCAGATTTCAATTCTGGGCCATCAACAAGTGTCAGCGTGCGAACCATTCAACGAAACATCATAGGTACGGGCTTTTGGAGCCGAAGACCCACTCGTGTTCCCTTGATGACTGCACGACACAAAGCTTTACGCCTCGCCTGGTCCCGTCAACACCGACATTGGGTTGTTGATGACTGGAAACATGTTGCCTGGTCGGACGAGTCTCGTTTCAAATTGTTTCGAGCAGATGGACGTGTACGGGTATGGAGAAACCTCATGAATCCATAGACTTTGAATGTCAGCAGGAGACTGTTCGCGGTGATGGAGACTCTGCAGTGGTGTAGGGCGTGTGTATTGAGATTGATGTGGGTAACCTGACATGTCTAGATACGACTCTGGCAGGTGACACGTACGTAACCATCCTGTCTGGTCACTTGAATCCATTCATGTCCATTTTGAAATCCGACGGACTTGGGCAATGCCAGCAGGAGAATGTGACACCCAAAACGACCAGAATTGCTACAGAGTGGCTTGTTAGTGTTCCCTTCCGCTGGCCGCCAAACTCCCCAGACATGAACATTATTGAGCTTATCTGGAATGCCTTGCAACGTACTGTTCAGAAGACATCTCCACCCCCTGACACTCTTACGGATTTATGGACACCCTGCAGGATTCATGGTGTCAGTTCCTTCCAGCACTACTTCAGACGTTATTCAAGTCCATGTCACGTCGTGTTGCGACACTTCTGCGTGCACGCGGTGCCCTACACGATATTAGGCAGGTGTACCAGTTTCTTTGGCCTTTCAGTGTACATCATTGGAAAGAGGACATTCCGTAGATTACTACAGCGCAAAAAACAAAAGTTGAAAATTTGTAGATTTCAACCTGTCCGGAGCCCCTTGAACAGTTTACGATTCCATGCGAATGTCGTCTGCGAAGACCCTTACGACCGTGAAGCGACGCCGGCACACATTTCAGTTTAGTTTCGTCATAAACAGGAGCGTCGGATTGCCTGGAGGCGTGCTCACACCGTGTGTGGAGCCGCGAATGAGCCGGGTGGCCAAGACACGCACAATGCGGAGCGCAGCGCGTTGCGTGGGCGGCCAGACTCACATCAAAGTCTCGTCGCAGCGGAAGGGGGGGGGGGGGGGGGGGGAGGGCGGGGGGTGGTCCGCAGACAAAGGCTGCCGCAGGCCTGCCAACACCTGCCGCCTTTCTGCACACGCCGGCCACACTGGGCCACCTTACATCGGCAGACAAGACTTTCTGCGAGCATTACAAGGCTCGTTTGAGCAGTTACCAGGAAGCGCAAGACAACAGGCTGTAGTGCGCATGCGCAGCTACGATGACGTAGGCAGCCCGTGCTTGGTGCTTGCTCTGCTCATACGCGTTTCGTCGTATTTCTGGTGGGGCATCACGTGACCATGTGTAGCCGTGCGGCATGTTGTTGAGAGGACATACTGAATTGTACTTAGAGCAATTGTTTTATCATATCCCACACAGATAAAGGATGCAAATAAGGAAGCAGTTCTTGGCAAAATATCATTTCAAAATTAGACTCCACAGCTCGAAGTACCATAAAATTTTGCTAAGGGGTGACTTTGACAGATTTTTTTAAAATTCGTACTCTGCAATATTGTTATGTAGCATTTCCAACTGGTTTGCATCTACACAGCACCGCAAAAAGCTACTAGGATGGAATACAAATTACTTGCAACAAAAAAAGAGACAGTTTCTTGTGTAGCTTACACCGGAATAAAGGACAATAAATTTCATGACTATTTCAAAATGTGAAAAAATTAACATGGTGAGGCAAAGAAACTGTACAACTGACAGTTTATATTCTATTCTAGCAATAAATATGAAGCCATGTGGGGAGTTAAAACGATAAAACATGGTATGCTGCCAGTCTAAAATTTAGCATGGAATGGCATTCTATAAATTTAAGACGTAAACACAAATTAAGAAATAACTTCAGGCCCAGAAGTAGTACTAGACAAGTGCCTTGTGATCGAAAAACACTTTCACAGAAGGCAGATCTATAAAATTCTGCTACAGCTGTCATTATATTTGAAACAAAATATTTAGTTCAAAACTATTGAGCAAATTTGCCTACTTAGCTTCAAGTCAATGTTTACGTATGTTCGTACGTATATAGAATTAAGAGATCTTACAGTGTCATAAAAGGAACAGGGCATCAGAGACTACTCCAGCAGCATCGGAATTTCATAAACCATACTAAAATGCTTCATTCCGCTCTAATTGCACATTTCTATGTCCAGATGGACTCTGAAGTACCTGATATTCAGCGTTTCATGTGGTTCTCGTGATACTAATTTTCTTGGAGGTCCAGTACTGTATTCTCATGTTTGGTTCTTTATTATGGTATAACGTCATTCGTCCCAGAAGATGAAAATTTGCACTTTAAACTGAACGAGGCTGAAAGTAGCCAACAGCGCGGAATGAAACACTTCGTTTCAACTAAACTAACTGCCTCAGCGGAAAAAAATTAACTGAAGCAAATTTCTCTATAAATCGGACAGAAATAGCTTCATTAAGACATTAATGGTTGATTGCTAATTACGTAGAAATAATATAAAATCAGAAAATTAAAACTACCAACTTATTTTGGTCTTTCATGGTTATGAGAATGTATATTAATTCATTGGATGGCTCCCAGCCACAGAAATCTATTTTGTTTTCATTTGACGTGGGAGCTGTATACGAAGATGGAGGTAGCGTTGCTCACGTCCGTAGGTTTAACCTTAAAATACCCTACACGTGCCTCCTGGGTGGTGCTAATTGAGCAACAGTGATTACAGGCAGCCAGACTATCCATAGGATCTCCTGGCAATGACATATCAACTAAATAGCAGAAACAGTTCTTTTCAGAGCTCATTAACAAGAAACATTGGACCAACTATCAGACTCCTTCAACTGAATATCGAAAGCATTAGCAGGGCAAAGTGTGACTACCTGTCAAAATTTTTGCTGGACAACAATATCGATGTCGTCGCCATTCAAGAAACTCGTGTTTCCAGCGAAGAAATATTCCGAAGCCGAGGTCGAATTCCTGGATATTCTGCACTTGGTGTAACTTACCACGAGGTGTATGGAATTGCTACGTATGTCCGTAACAACATAAACGAAGCTTCGCTGATTTCTGTAAGTGTGGAGGCAGATATACATACAGTTGTCATACAATTGCACGGCATTACTATTACAAATGTTTACAAACCACCCACACAACATGGCCCGATTTTGTCCTACACACAGCAGAACATCCTGCAATTTACATAGGAGACTTCAATAGTCACCATGAACTTTGGAAGTACTCTCAAAATGATGAAAATGGGAGCATGCTTGCAGAATGGATCGAAGAGAATAATCTTCATCTAGTGTTTGATGCCAAAGATCAAGGCACTTTCAGGTCAGCTGCTTGGGACAAGGATTCAAATCCTGACTTATGCTTTGTTAGCTGCAACGAAACTGGCTTTCCCATCAACACCACAAGGAAAGTGATAGATGCCTTTCCTCACAGCCAACACAGACCTGTAATAATACAAATTGGCTGCACTGTTCCTGTCATACGATCAACTCCGCATGCTCGATGGAATTTCCAGAAAGCCGACTGGATGAAGTTTTCAACGGAACTGGATAAGACCATTCGATGGATACCTCCATCACATAATAACTATCAACGCTTCATTGGTGCAGTAACAGCAACAGCTAAAAAGTGTATGCCAAGAGGATACCGAAAAGAATATGTTCCAGGATGGAATGAGGAAAGTGAAACACTGTACCAATACTTTCAGCAAAGTGGTGACCCAGAGATAGCTACGGAACTATTGTCCAGCTTGGACATGTCTCGGAGGCAGAAATGGGCAGAAACAGTCAAAACTATGGACTTTACCCACTCGAGCAGGAAAGCATGGAGTCTTCTGAGAAAACTGGGAGGAAGTGCACCAGCATGCAGAAAAAATTCCGAAGTAACACCAGACCAAATTGCTTCCCACATCATTACCACCTCAAGAGTATCTCCTGACAAGAAACATACAAGACATATCAGACGACAGCTTCGTGACCTTAAAAAGAAGGCATCTCCCTCATCTGAGTATACCCATCCCTTCACAGTTTCAGACATTGACTCTGGACTGAAGGACCTCAAACCTCTTAAGGCACCTGGATTCGATGGTATCCACCCAGAATTCCTGATCCATATGGGAGGAAAACTAAGAAATGGCTGGCAGAATTCTTCACTGACATCCTGCTGACTGGTCAACTTTCATCTGAGTTTAAAAAGGTGAAGATAATATCTGTTCTGAAACCTGGCAAACCCAGCAACAGGGTAGAAAACTATCGCCCCATTTCCCTACTCAGCTGCTGCTACAAGCTTTTTGAAAGGCTAATATATAACAGAATAAGTAGCGCTATCTTAGAGAACGTTCCAGTTGATCAGGCAGGCTTCAGACCAGGGCGTAGCTGCTGCGACCAAGTATTGTCTCTCACATCCTTCATAGAGTCAGGATACCAAATGAAGCAGAAAACATCTGTGGCATTTGTTGATCTAACTGCCGCCTTCGACACTGTGTGGAGGGAAGGCCTTATCTACAAATTTCTCCGCATCATACTCTGCAGAACAATGGCTCGACTGATTAACAGCATGCTAAGTGATCGGAAGTTCCAGGTAATCACTGGAAGCAACATAAGTAAGGAGAGGAAGCTGAACAACGGATTGCCTCAAGGATCAGTTCTCTCACCCTTACTGTTCAACCTATATCTATCTGATCTACCTTACACTTCGTACAGAAAATACTGCTATGCCGATGATCTGGCTCTAGCCGTCAAACACCAGGAAATGAAGACAACAGAAGAGATTTTAGCCAATGACCTGTCTGCATTAGACAATTACTTCAAAATCTGGAGACTCCAACCCAGTGTGAGTAAAACAGAAGTGTGTTGCTTCCATCTAAATAACCAGTTGGCGAACGTAAAACTGGAGGTAAGTTTCAGAGGCAGAATTCTTCATCACAACTGGAACCCAAAATATCTTGGTGTCACCCTGGATCGTACACTATGCTTCAAACAACACCTTCTTAACTTAGCTCAAAAGCTGAGGACTCGAAACAACATCCTCCATAAGCTATGCGGAACTACCTGGGGATCTTCAGCAACCACCCTGCGAACTTCAGCTCTGGGCTTGGTGTACTGAGTATTGTGCACGTGTTTGGATGAACAGTCATCATACAAGGCTTGTTGATACCCAGCTGAATACGACAATGCGCATAATATCTGGCACAATCAGATCTACTCCAGTTTATTGGCTTCCACTGTTAACTGGTATAATGCCTCCTGATCTACGCAGATGTACTGCCCTTATGAGAGAATTCCACAAGATCTCCAGGAATTCTAACCTACCCGTGCATAGCGACCTGCCACTTTTAAATCGCAAGAGACTGAAATCACGTCATCCAACTCTGTGCGATGCTGCTGACATGGTGGCTAAGAATTTCAAACCTCTTGAAGAATGGAAAGGTCGGTGGGAAGCAGTGACAGATGTGCACCTGCATAACATCTTCTCAGGTGCTAAACTTCCAAGTGGATTTGACTTACCACGCAAGACGTGGTCTACTCTCAACAGAATCCGTACCAGCCATGGGCGATGCAGGGATGCTCTCTTTAAGTGGAACAAGCTGCCTGATCCAGCTTGTGACTGCGGGGCTCCATACCAGACTGTTCACCACATCGTCAGTGAATGCAGGATTCGAGCCTATCACGGCGCCAAAGAGGACTTCCTGCTAGCAACTCCAGATGCAGTGCGCTGGATTGAAGGACTGGATATTCAGTTGTAAAAACAAACTTAAGTTTCTTGTGTGCCAATATGTACATATATATATGTAATTTCATGATATGTCTGTATTAGCCATACGCTAAATAAAATGTATACGAAGACACGGCCACGGGTCACGTGGGGAAGGACCCCCCCACTATAACTCAGCTCTCAGCTTGCTCTGCGCATGCGCGGATCTGGCAGCTTGGGCGCGCCAGGAAAATTTCTCCGGGTAGCTTCTGGCTGCTTGCTGCTACTGCTCATACACCAAACAGCCACGCTCCAAGTAGCCAGAAGCGGGAGGAAGGCACTGCTCATACGCGAATTCAGCTCTGCGCATGCGCACGAGCCCGCTGGCAACTGCTCATACGAACCTACAACAAACGCGCGCGGCCACGAAGTTGCACGTTAAACTTCGCCTCGTAGAGAAATCGTAATACAGGTAAAGCCGTCGCCAAGCGGGATGAGGCAGCTAACGTTGACGTGCACGCAGAAGGGATGTCCAACGTCATGAAACACAGAGCTTTTGGGGTAGTACCCACAGTCTAACATAACAGTCGCGACAATCACTGCTGTGAAAGTTGTTACCGTTTGATAGATGGAGCGACACTAGCGCTCCAAACGGCGAGTAAGGTGAACATCAGAGGCGTCGTAAGCATAATGTTTGTTTTGCATCGATTTCCTACGTAATTTACGAAATATTTGAGTTATTTCCTTGCCTCCAAGGGTTTGTGTAGTATCAGGAGGCATGTATGTTTCAAAAATGATTCTAAAATAAGCGCAAGTATGGACAAAAACCATGAATCGAGTGGCAAGCTACAACACATTCGTGAAGAAACGCTTTTGACGTTGGATAGAACTGCAGCTTACCTCGTTGACATCAAAAGAATATAAACACACAGATTCACACGTAAGAAGCACAGACATGTACCTCTACATGCAAAAGCGATCGACAGTTCATTTTTCTATCTGTAGGCCTACTGTGTTTGTCATTGTCGCCTGTTCCCACAAGTACGACCTTCATCTTTATATTATTGTAAGTGGGACAAGCAACTGCCAAATAGTGGGTGAAATATGTTGAGAACATTATAATGAGCTGATTACATTACATTTCACGCAAAACCAAATATTTGAATAATTTTCAAACAATCTGTCAGTGAACAATGTGGTAACAAAATGTCATCGCACGAAGGAAGCAAGGAAAATTATGTGACTAACAACAGAGGTGAATGAAATACATACCAAACATTACGATTTTGTAAGACACGAATAACTGCACTTAATCTTACCACATCATCGTCAAAGCAGGTCTGTGTTGACGATTCACACGGAGCTGGCACTGATACATGGAGAGCTGAACTGGCTGCTTCTGTGTCGTAGGACTGTTTTAAAGCTGTAGATGGATTGTCGAATCTTTGTGGCAGTTTCCTTTTCATCGTCAGCTGAGGTGGTTCAAATGGCTCTGAGCACTATGGGACTTAACTTCTGAGGTCATCAGTCCCCTAGAGCTTAGAACATCTTAAACCTAACTAATCTAAGAACATCACACACATCCATGCCCGAGGCAGGATTCGAACCTGCGGCTGTAGCGGTCGCGCGTTTCCAGACTGTAGCGCCTAGAACCGCTCGGCCACCCCGTGAGGTGGCTTATTTGGGATATCAAACAGTGTGCGTACTGCATTCCACACGAGTTTATTATTGTCTGCGTTCATGAACTGGTTTTGTTCGAAATGTAGCGAACAAAACCTAATATTATTATACAGGTAAACTGGGTCTTTTTTCATAAGGTCTTCTCGTCTGCTGTTAATTAGCCATTTTCTGCTCCTAAAACGAAACATTAATCATTAATACACATGTAGTTTGCAAGTGAATCTTGACGATACAGTTTAGTAACACGATGGTATATACCTCCCAGGATCCTTAGGAAATCTAAAAAAAAAATACAGCTGTGGTGTCTTCTTCCTGTTTTTGCTACAATTTATTGCGCTACAAACGCTCCCGCTTGTAAAAAACATTGTAGAAATCAAAATAAACAACCACTATTCGCTTTCACGATCGCGCCGAACTCACAGTTTAAGTTACTGGCCGCTTGGGGCTCTGCTAGCGCGGTAGGCAACAAAATCGAGGCGAAGTGTCGCGACTGTTATGTTAGACTGTGGCAGTACCCGTGAAATGTAGTAAGTCTAATAGGAAAAATACATGTCCGTATCACTAACGACATCAGCTTTTAAAGGTTTCTTCAAATCCAACAAACTCATCCCTGACGGAGTACGCGCTTATATTCACATAACACTAACAAGGGGAGGCCACGACGTTGGGACGACGGATTTACTTCAAACTTTGTACGTCTTTAGTAAGCCATTAAAATAACATAATGTGCAAGTAGTAAAGCGTGCCACTCTGGCAATTCCGAGAAAATCGCAAGAGAAGTTTTGCGCGTCTATTATGTAACTGATGCATCTGTGCGATGGTGCCGGACGTAAGGAGTCAGTGTGGTCAAGTGGTTAGCGTTCGCGTTTTGCAAGAGGATCATGGAGGAGGCGATGGTTCGAATCGTCACAACATTCATTATCTGCAGTGGTCGAAGAACAGGGAGTCACCTTGATTTTTGTAGTACAAGCGTAAATTCCGTGGTAATCAAAATATTTGCATCTACACTATTCGTTCTTGCTACAGTAGCAGCGTGTCATCGCTCCGCAGGTTAATGCCAAATGGCGCCTGCCTCTGTGTCTGCAGCTCGAAGCGTTGAGTTGCAAAATAGTTCCGGGTCCACTAGTTAAAACTTCCGGACTGAGAGACCGTGGTCGATCTGCAAAACTTCTTCTATCTGACGTTTCGTTGCCAACTGCGGGAAATATCTTCCGGCGTGAGTCAGCGACTGGTTACCAGGCCGTGGGGATCCTGTTTACATAGAGCGCATAGAGGGCACCACCATACGTCGCATAGGGCCGACTGTAAACCTATCTCTGACTAACATCGTTACTGTCGATGGAAGGTAATGGATTGTCACGTAGTTGGTGCGAAGTGTGACAATCGATTACCTTCAATCGGGAATAATGACCTTCAATCGGGAATAATGACGTTAGTCAGAGATAAACTTACAGTCGGCCCCACGTGACCTATGGTGGTGCCCTTTATGCGCTCTATACAGGGTGGTCCATTGATAGTGACCGGGCCAAATATCTCACGAAATAAGCATCAAACGAAAAAACTACAAAGAACGAAACACGTCTAGCTTGAAGGGGGAAACCAGATGGCGCTATGGTTGGCCCGCTAGATGGCGCTGCCATAGGTCGAACGGATATCAACGTCGATTTTTTAAATACGAACCCTCATTTTTATTACATATTCGTGTAGTACGTAAATAAATATGAATGTTTTAATTGGATCACTTTTTTCGCTTTGTGATAGGTGGCGCTGTAATAGTCACAAACGTATAACTACGTGGTATCACGTGACATACCGCCAGTGCTAACGGTATTTGCTTCGTGATACATTACCCGTGTTAAAATGAACCGTTTACCTATTGCGGAAAAGGTCGATATCGTGTTGATGTATGGCTATTCTGATCAAAATGTCCAATGGGCGTGTGCTATGTATGCTGCTCGGTATCCTGGACGACATCATCCAAGTGTCCGGTCCGTTCGCCGGATAGTTACGTTATTTAAGGAAACAGGAAGTGTTCAGCCACATGTGAAACGTCAACCACGACCTGCAACAAATTTTAGCTGCTGTCGCGGCTAATCCGCACATCAGTAGCAGACAAACTGTGCGAAAATCGGGAATCGCAAAAACGTCGGTGTTGAGAATGCTACATCAACATCGACTGCTCCCGTACTATATTTCTATGCACCAGGAATTGCCTGGTCAGTATTTGACCCATTTCTGAAAAAACTATTTGATGCAGGACCTTAATATTTTTACTTTACGTTGCATGATGCTAATAGTGTCAACTGTACTAAAATCTACTTTATCCATTTTATAGTTTTTATGAAATACTTTTTCAAATTTATTAACAATAATATTAAGTTTTTTCTGTAGAAAATATTTTAATGAACTTTCTAATGGGGGAATATTAATGAATGTAGCACCAGAGGTGGCTTTTTATGTTATGCAGAGTCTCTGAAATTTTTATTTATTTATCTATGATAGTTTATGATATAATGGGGCATATGTACTGAAAATTTTAGTTTGCGGGAAATTGACTTTAAAGAAAAAACTTTTGAAATTTGTTACTTACAGTTAATTAAAGCTTTCCTGCTGCATATGATGGCCCTTATTTGGCCTCTAGCAGGTCTTCTAGTTTCTTTTCCACCTTCCTAGATATTTGTCTTGCTTTCTTGGCCATATTAGATGTAGATCTGTCTGCATCGGCTATCCTCATTTTATCGCAATGTTGCAGCCCAGTGATCATATTTTCACGAGGATTAATTCCTAACTTTTTCAGTGCTCAACGCTTTCCAGTATTACCACAACTGAATGTAATAACAGCATCATGAACTCCTAGTTTCATTGTATGCATGCTTACTAATACAGTTTTAGGAAGGCGGTTCCAAATTATGATGTTGAAACATTCATTTGGGTTCTGTGTCTGTCCGTGCAGACATTTACTTAGAAGGTCAGGATGAGACAAGTCTCTGAAAATAGGTTTAATTGCTGTAATAACAGCAGCAGGAAGAGGATGCTGCTGAGAATAAGATTCTCCAGTTGCCTGAGCCCTTTGTATTTCCACCACGAATTTTCTCCTGATGGACACAATCCATGACATTGCTTATCATCATTAGAGGACTTACGAAGAATACGGCCCAAACATTTCTCTTCATTGCCTCCAGATCTTCTTTATTTCTCCTAATTGTCTGCCCACAGTATACCTGCAAGTTTTCTATAACAATACTCGCAATCACACTTGAACAAAACTAACCGTGTGTTTGAAAAGCGTGTTGTTTACAAACAGCAGAAACAAAAGAACACCGACCGTTGCATTCCAAAGATAGCCAACACACTCGGGAGTAAAAAAAAAAATTTCTAACGTGCAATGTAGGGGATATGAAGAACTAAAATATATGCAGAAAAGTGGGTGACAGGAAAGTGGGCGTAGCACATAAACACACGTAGTAGGAAAATGCTGTAAGCGCTCGAAAAAAGCTTTTTCAGCAAAATTCTTTTCAGAGTACTTTAAATAAACCTTAATCTATCGAAATATGATGGAAACCAAGAATCGATTTTTTTCGACCTGAACCACGGTGTGGTCCCCTGTCGTCGCACGGGACGAGGCACCTAACGTCGACGTGAACGCGGACGGTAAAACCCAAATACATTAAATGAATTCGCAATTGCGAAAAAGGAGAACCGTCGGCTGTATAGTCGAATGACAACAATGAAAATATGAAAATTTGTGCCGGACCGGGACTCTGACACGAATTTCCCTCTTATCACGAGCGGTCGCCTTACCATTTGGCTATCCGTGCACGACTCACGGCCACACCCAGCTTCCAAACGTCGTCACCCATGCTTCTACGACCAGTACTCGTACATCCGTTATGTATATTCCCGTACAAGTCAGATGTTATACTTGAAAGTCGCTTGCCTGGTATCGACGGATAAATACGATATTGCAGTGCCTTTGTTATTCTGATTACGATGCAAAGTTCCGTTGGACATGCATGCGTAACACAGGCGCTACAGTATCGAACAATGAAGTCCAAAGTCACGAGATACAGGGCCGTCGGTACACGGGACCAAATGGTTTGAGGGGAGTTCACTGTGGGTTAACTAAAGCCAACGAACGACAGGCTATGGAATCGGCCGAACTTTGGTCGCCAACGAATTGGCGTTCTGCCTCTCATCCTCACCAAATCAACGACTCGGCCATGTGGCGTCGTAGCTGGCTCAGATAATTGTATCTTCCTCCCATTTTGTTATTGTTATAAAGCAACGTTTTAATTACAGTTGCACCGGCCGATGTTATTATGCAATAAGGGGATTTGGCAGTCTTCGCATGTAGCGCATTTAGTTCACGCCAAGTAGCTGACAATCAGAAAAAGAAGCAAAGAAACGACACTGGTGGCCGATACCTGTATTAAAAAGTAGGAAGCAGTGCGGTGGGACAATATTAATGCCTGACCTTATAGATAAACTGGAGTATGGGATGTTTAATAATTTTTTTTCCTAATGAAGGCTACCGGTTTCGAACTGTTACTGAATAATGGAAAGTAATGAGAAGTAGTAGAAGTGAGAACAGCGAGAAGCTTAACAGCAGGATTTATGATCACGAAGTAGATGAAGTTAAGATATTCTGGACCAATAAGTTGTCCGATATTTCGGCGATGTGTCAGATAAAATAGCACCAATAGCAAACAAGAACGCCCCATACGTCGCAAGCAGAAAGCCTTAGGCCCACGCAAAGCAGGACGCCATATTGTACTTGTGTTCTTCAGCAGAGCCCCATATTCGTTGGGTTTTATGTTATAGCTTATATACCATGAATACATGCTGCTCCTAAGCACCAGCACATTGAATGTCTCGAGAACGAATTGTTATTGGTACGATTTGTCGTAATAAAACGACGGGAAACGTCACATTAATGGATAAAGAAATTTCGTCTATAGTGATTGCAACTCACGTGTTAGAGCAACGGCACGTTAAAAAGTCATAAGAAACGTGTAATTATTGTTAGAGTTTGTTATAATAAAATGTAAATAAGTAAATGTAATTAAAAG
This sequence comes from Schistocerca serialis cubense, assembly GCF_023864345.2. NCBI lineage: Eukaryota > Metazoa > Arthropoda > Insecta > Orthoptera > Acrididae > Schistocerca > Schistocerca serialis. Next base: position 497,894,506 of record NC_064645.1, read on the forward strand.
TTAAGATATTCTGCTGTATAGGCAGCAAAATAACCCATGATTGACGGGGCAAGGAGGACATAAAAAGCAGACCAGCACTGGCAAAAAGGGCATTCCTAACCAACAGAAGTCTACTAGTATAAACATAGGCCTTAACTTGAGGAAGAAGTTTCTGAGAACGCATATTTGGAGCACAGCGCTGTACGATAGTGAAACATGGGCCGTGGGAAGACCGAAAAGAAGCGAACCGAAGCATCTGAGATGTGGTGCTACAGAAGGATGTTGAAAATTAGGTGGACTGATAGGGGAAGGAAAGAGCAAGTTCTGTGGAGAATCAGCGCAGGAAGGAATATCTACATCTACATCTACATTTATACTCCGCAAGCCACCCAACGGTGTGTGGCGGAGGGCACTTTACGTGCCACTGTCATTACCTCCCTTTCCTGTTCCAGTCGCGTATGGTTCGCGGGAAGAACGACTGTCTGAAAGCCTCCGTGCGCGCTCTAATCTCTCTAATTTTACATTCGTGATCTCCTCGGGAGGTATAAGTAGGGGGAAGCAATATATTCGATACCTCATCCAGAAACGCACCCTCTCGAAACCTGGCGAGCAAGCTACACCGCGATGCAGAGCGCCTCTCTTGCAGAGTCTGCCACTTGAGTTTATTAAACATCTCCGTAACGCTATCACGGTTACCAAATAACCCTGTGACGAAACGCGCCGCTCTTCTTTGGATCTTCTCTATCTCCTCCGTCAAACCGATCTGGTACGGATCCCACACTGATGAGCAATACTCAAGTATATATATGGGAACACTAACGAGAAGAAGAGGTAGGATGAGAGGAAATCTGTTAAGACATCAGGGAGTAACTTCCTCGATATTGTGAAGGTAGAAAGACATTATGATACTTCCAGCAAATAACTGAGGAGGTAAGTTGCAACTGCTGCTTTTAGATGGAAGGAAAAAAATTTAAAAATATAAAAAAATGTAGGTCGTAAGTGGCATGACTTTTTCAGCTAGAACATTAGAATTCAAAGTCCACTGGAATAGGGTAAGGTAAGCTCATGGTGAAAAGACTTCAGTAATGACTCATTTTCTTTTTCAGTCGCGCACGTTACTTTGTAACAGCTCACTAATTCCCTCCAAGCGTCTAATATTTTCAGTTTGTTTTTATAATTGCTGTCCGTAGCTCCCATAAACACCGACGTTCACGATAAAATCCTGTCAGCTTGGGTCTCTGCATTCCAGTCCGTACCCCAGTGCTTTTAAACACATCAAATACACACACGTTCAAGAGACAGAGCAAATCACTACTGAACCAAGGAACATCTGAGCAGATGTCCACACTAGGAGGCGGGTGAACCCATCGCCAAAGCTTTGATGCTACCGCATGGAGTCCAAATCGCAACCAAGCAATAGACCACTCCGTGGATCCGATATGCCGCCCGTACCCACTAAGCACATCTCTGCAGCGAAGCGGTTTGCTGTCGTCCACTGGCCATCGCTTGCCTAGTGTGTACAAGCTTTAACGTGATTTTGCGCTTTCAGCGTTCTCCAGCGGCGGTTATCGGCTTTATTTCGTTCGAAGACCGCACAGTTTGTTTACGAAAATGGGAGGGCACACAATTTTTACATTGGATCTATTAAAACGCACATTTCCTCCCTTGTCCATATGCTAGGCATGTTATGTCTGTAGCACACAGAAATAAAAATTTCAATATCCATCAACATTTAAAAAAGAAAGATACATGTCCAGTCAGTAAGAACATCAGCTTATAAACGTTCACAAAATCGAACAAACTCACTCCCGGCAGAGAGAGCCCTTGTATTTAAATAATATTAAATACTACAGGAATTATTTCTATTAATTTAATAAGGAATTCCCACAACCTTTTAGAAAAGTTGAAAGTGAATACCGCAATACAGGTACCAGCGACCCACCGTTTCGTGAAGTGGCGCCTGTACCAACTATGCTACGCTGAAGTTGAGCAATGAGTGGCCTTATATTTTAATTTATAGTCTTCTGAAGGCTTTAGTCGCCGATATATTATTAAAAAATTTAATAACATCAAATTCTACCAATAACGACACTTTTTTGATGAATTTTCAATGTGGAATTGCCTTAAAACGACTTTCACAATACGCGAGTCTAACACGGAAATAATTAAATAAGAAAATTCTTTAATCACCAATACGATGTTTCCCGTCATTTTATTACAACAAATCGTATCAATAACGACGAGTTCTCGAGACCCTCAATGTGCTGATGCTCAGAATTAGCGAATATTCGTAGGACGTAAGTTATAACCTGAAACACCAAAAACGAGCTTCAGCTGAACGCAACAAATACAATACGGCGTCTCGGAAGTTCTGCTTGAGACATAGAGAGTGTTCTCGCTTCTCATTGGTTCTACTTTATTGCCACGTTGCCGAAATATCACAGAATTCAGTTTGTATTTCACGCGACGAAATGTATTCTGAACGTGAAACAGCAAGAAGTGACGTCACAACATTCGTAAAGCTCCACGTCGGTAGTAGCTAACGCGTTCTGTGTGACGACGGCTTAAGCTTTTGCTTCATACAACGTCGACGCTCGGCACGTGGAAAAACTTTTACGAGTTCGACGAAGATTAGACGAATGCTGTGATGATGCAAGAATAATTCTAAGGAGCACTGGAAGATCTAACTCGATATACGAGGTTCGACAATAAAGTAATGAGACTGTTGTGAAAAAAAAATGTTGCTTACTGTTTTAGTCAAGTTTAGTGTTGTCTCCTTCAAAGTAGCTCCCTTCTGACTGCACACACTTTTTCTAGCGCTTCTGCCACTGACGGTAACATTTATGGAACTCATCTTCTGTCATATCCTCAAAGACCCTCGTCACAGCTTTTTGGACATCTAGTGTTGTTTGAAAATGGTGTCACTTGACCGCCGTTTTGACTCTTGTAAATAGAAGAAAGTCGCACGGAGCGATATCTGGTGAATAAGGTTGCTGTGGTAGTACTGAAATTTGTTTTGAGGTTAAAAATTGCTGTACTGATAGAGCACTATGGGATGGCACATTATTGTGATACCAAGATCTTCAGTTATTATTAAACGAACCGTTTCTCGATTGATGTTCAGTCTTCTGCAATCAGTTTCAAGGAATAATCTTCGATCAGATCATACGAGTTCACGCACCCCGGCCAAGTTGACATCCGTCTGTGAGGTTGATGGTCGTCCACTGCAGTCTTCATTTTCAACATTCGTTCTGCCTTCACTAAACATTTCATGCCAACGAAAAACTTGGGCTCTTGACATTACCTCTTCTCCAAAAACCTTCTGAAGCTTACCGTAAGTTGTCATTGCGTTTTCACCCAGTTTAACGCAAAAAGAAATGACATATCGTTGCGCAATATTATGCAGTTCCATTTCCGTGACGAGAGACACAAACACGTGGTAACTTATTACAGCACAACTCACGACTGAGCAGTTGCATCGATGTGCCGCTTGGACTAGAAGCAGCTTATAGACCAAGGTCAAAGATATTGTGCCTACGCAAGCCTGCAGGGTTGACACATCTCGCAAAGAAAATCAGTCTCATTACTTTATTGTCGCACCTCATAAGGCATCCGGAGTCCCTCACAATACTTGAGATCCTAGGGAGAACACACCATGACAAAACTGTTCCACCAGGAATGCGAAATATGTAAGAGAAGGAGAATACCAACAGTTAAAAAAAAAAAATATTAATAACTGCAATTCCAAAGAAGGCAGTGCTGACATGTCTTAATATAGCGTTTGAGTAAGTCATGATTGAAAAATACCGGCACGAATAATTTACATGAAAAGGAGACTGGCAGAAGCCGACCTCGAGGAAGAACAATTTGGTTTTCGGCGAAATGTAGGAACACGCTAGCTATAAGTGACCCTAAGACGAATCTTAGAAAATTATGTTGAAAAAAGGCAAACCTAGGTTTATAGTATCTGCAAACTAGGAGAAAGCTTTTTGTATCGTTGACTGGGATACTCTCTTTGAATTTCTGGAGGCAGTAGGTATGAAATATAGGGACGATACGTTATCTACATCTTGTAGACAAACCAGACCAAATCTGTAACAGTCGAAGGACGTGAAAGCAAAGCAGTGGTTGAAATAGGAGTGAGATACGGTTACAGTATATCCCCAATGTTATTCGATCTGTGTATTGAGTAAGCACTGAAAGAAACCAAAGTGACATGGAAAAAGGAATTAAAATACGTGAAGAAAGAAAGAACTTTGAGGTTAGTCGAGGACATTGTAAATATGGACAAGAATAGAACAGAAGTTTTTGAAATGACGTGCTACAGGAGAACGCCGACGATTAGACGGGTAGACCGGATGGTTAATGACGAGATACTGAATTGCTCTGGAAAGGAAAGAAAATTATGGCACAATTTGACGAAAAGAAGGGTTCGGTTGATAGGACATATCCCGCGGCATCAGGGATTGGTAACGAAGGGAGGAATTAGGGTGAAAATTGTTGGAGACCGAGACTTGACTGCAATAAGCATGTTCAAATGCATGTAGGTTGCAGAGATGAAAAGGCTTGCACAGGACATGTTAGTGTGAAAAGCTGCATCAAACCAGGCTTCGGACTGAATGCTATCTCAACAAAACGTAACAGACGTGCGAGTGACCATGGAGCTGCATCTTTAACACGCCGCGTACGCAAAGTACACTTGCTCACGGTGATGATGAAGCTGTTGCTCCATAATTGACTTGAACGTCTTATCATGTGCGAAAGTTCTTGTTCCTCACAGTCTGTACCAAATAGCGTAGGGCAGAATTGTATCGCACGCTATAAAAATAGGATCCAACTGGATGCGGAATTGTCCTGTGGAGCACTGTTTCCGGTCATTGTGAGAATGAGCTTATGTAGCAGCGACCGCCCCACCCCCTCCGTTTCTTTCCTTTCACGTACGTAGTATGACACATCTGAGAACGCTATAGCACGTTGAAGTTTTTTCATTGAATCTCCGGTTAGCCGTAGTGACAAGGATGCTTTCGAGCAGTCTTCATTGGGAGGTTTTCTTTCTTGGCCCACTGGGAGGATTTCTGTCTTGGCCGTCTCGAACGGCTCCACCACTCAGATGTAATTAAAACGAGAGCTTATACTGGTTGTCCCAGGAGGAACTGTCAATATTCAGGGATATGGTAAGAAAGATTATTTGAAGCAAAAGACTCAGATTTGTTTCCGTGATAGAACTCGTATAATGTACATTGCTATTTATTTTCGTATTTTTCAGTGGATTGTCAGGTTTTCACATGTACACACATAGGAAGTTGGAAGAATACCTGTTTCTTTCGGCATGCAGCCTCCCTTCGTAAATAAAATTTTTATAAACATTAATTTCGTCCAGGGTAGAGGTCTGGGAACATCATGCACTATTGTGATTAATACAATTCAGAAGATACTAAAAGCAGTTGGATATTTTATTTCTAGACGTTCTTTCCTCCCACCAGTTCAGTGATATGGTACCTCGACAGTAACATCCCCACCACACTTACATTGTTACCGCATATGTTATGTGCCTATGGATTTGCATGTAATCGTTGATTAAAGATTCTGTACATCAGATTATGAATAACGGCTGACAAGAATGTGAATTTGTCTGACCTACTTCACTGACGAAGTAGAACTGAAATCTGCGTTCCTCATCCCCTTCTTACTAAAGAGGAAGTCCAGGGAAGAACTTCATAGATGAATTATAAATATCATCTGTGGTTTTCGTAATCTTAGACTGAAGTTACCCGTTGATATTCTCTTCAGTTTTAATTGTAAAATTGTCTATCTAGTTCCTAGCTACGATGGAGACGGAAAATAAATAAATTTTACAAGATGTTTATGTATTACACCACGAGGACTCAAGTGTGCGATATATGGGTGTAACGCAGTCTTACTAGCAAGCATAGCGATAACGGCTGAGGCGGGTCACAGTTAACGAAGAAAACATAATGTCTATAAGTAGACAAAACGTTATATTGTTTAGTCATAAAACCAGAGGTACATCATTGTAATTTAAATCACTAGGATAAGAGATATCTTTGCTTGATGGAACTGATCTAGTACAGTACGGGCTGATTCAAAGGGAAACGCCCGATTGTGATGCACTGTGAGAATTATGGCGAGATGTAGCATCCGCACGAAGCAAGTAGGTTACTAGAAACTCGTATATTTTCGAAAGCTAGTGTTCTCTATAGCTGAAAGAAAAGGCACGATTTACAAAGAATTTGAGTGGTCGTTATATATGCGTTACATGGACATGTTAAGGAAACTCCTGAAAGATAACAATAATATTAAAGTTTCTTAAACATTGCGCGGGGCCGCAGTAGTGAAAAGAAATTCCCTTCTCCATACGCTCAGGGTAAAATTTATTATTATTTGGCATATGTCAGACTTAGAAGCCTGCAATGTGCAGCAGTGTAAAAGCTGCACAAGGTCGTTAACTTAGCACATACCATAGCTTTTTATTACTGTTTTGGCGTCATGATTTTATTAATGCAATTTTCAAATGGACACAAACGCCGAAAGTAATTATCTCTGTTGTTCATGGGGAGAGGTGGAGGGTAAACATTTCACACCGGAGAAAGAAAAAATTTTTATACTTGACGACGCGATATTTACTTAAGGCGGAAACCGATTTGTAGTTGCGTGCTGAGAGAGAATACAGATAAACGTTCAGTATAAACATAGGGCATCAGGGAAAACGTTCGTTGTCACCAAGTGAGATCCAGACATTACAGTACCCGATTTCTGGCCCTACTGGTATAAACCAACAACTCTTCCTTCCTACTGTTAATTCTTCTGTGTTATCTGACATCTGTGGCTACGATTATTAAGGTCATAATTACACACAGGTAGGTAAAAAAGAAACACACTCATTGATTTTGCGTTGCTGGATGGGGAAGTAAGATTTAAACTCCTCGTAGTTAATGTCGATGAAGGTGGTAAGGCACATTCATTCGATATGCAGAAGATTTGAATGATTTTCTCACCTTTATGTAATAGCTGAAAGTATGCTGTATTTCTTTAGTGCTGAACTATTTTTTAGACAGCCACGTCTGTGCAATTGTCTATAATATAACTGAAACGGTAACCTGGGCAAGTTGTAGGTTGCCTGTCTAACGACTTCTAAGGGCAGCAAAAGTTTGATTTGCAGTATTTTATATGATTACTGACCGGATTTAAAAATATAAAATTCTGTTATAATTTACTCATAAAGAGGTATAATCTTACTGTGTAAGTTTAACAGAGTAAGTCAAGTATTAAAGTTAGAAACAGTGTTTACGTCTAGAGACAGAGTTACTCATAGCGCGCAAATTACCCAGACTATATACATCCGGGATTAGAGAACGAAAGCACTTAGCGACTTCCAACGAAGTAAATTTGTAAAGCAAAAATACGTTTGAAGCTGTCTGATACATGAGATCTCGATTCTTGAAAGAATAGGGGGAGAGGTGTAAGTATAAATAAAACACTTATGAATGACTAGCCTTTTTATATGTGCTAAATGCCGGCCGGAGTGGCCGTGCAGTTCTAGGCGCTACAGTCTGGAACCGCGAGACCGCTACGGTCGCAGGTTCGAATCCTGCCTCGGGCATGGATGTCTGTGATGTTAAGTAGTTCTAAGTTCTAGGGGACTGATGACCTCAGAAGTTGAGTCCCATAGTGCTCAGAGCCACTTGAACCATTTTTTTATGTGCTAAATACGGAAACTCTGCCTTCTGTTTAACGTGCAAATTTATTCTTCGTCCAAATATACGAGGCTCGACACAGTTCTTGCAACGATTATTTTGCCTACTGAGCACACTGTTGGTTTATTCTGTTCTTCTTTGTTACCATTTACTTAGGTAAACTGCTAAGACAGCTACCAGAGTAAGAGCTTGCAATAAAATGTAGTAGACATTGGCTCCTTTCCACAAGAAAGAAAGCGGGTATCGACTCGCTACACCCCGGCTCAGCCCTCTTCCAGTGAAGTATCCGTCTGTTCTCCACGTAACGAGAGCACTTCGCTCTGTAGATACATAGCATTTTATTTGTGAGCAACCAGGATATTATTAGAGCGAAGAAAGACGAACGGAATAACACTTGACAATCTGACCTGTTACCTGGGTGTATAACGAGCGAATTTCAGCCCTTACTCTGATCACATAACAGCCTCTCGTCAGTCTAATACTTAGCAGAAATGTACAGTAAATTTTTAGTTGATCGTTTTGATTCATTGATTTAATTTCATGACTTGGAGTAAATCACAATAAGGAAAATTTTACATGAATTTGTAATCTTACGTGTTGGGTGGGGAAGTAATATTTAAACTCCTCGTAGTTAATATCGATGAAGGTGGTAAGGCACATTCATTCGATATGCAGAAGATTTGAATGATTTTCTCAGCTTTATGTAACAGCTGAAAGAATCATCCGATTTAAAGAAATCATAACTATTATGTTATTTGAGATATGTGCGTGAACAATGTACTGTTGGAAAGAGCAAACTCGCGTTTTGCTCGGTTCCCGCTAGGTAGCAGCAATGTGTACCCACTTCAGTTCTAGTAAAAATTGTGCCGGGACAACAGAAAACGTTTTGCGTTCTACGTTTTTCGCAGTGCGAGGCAGTAATATCTGTTCAGCATGACTTTCGTACTAGGTATGGTGTGGATCCTCCTACAGCACAGAGCATTAGGCGATGGCATGAACAATTCCGAGGAAAAGGTTGTTTGTGTAAAGGCAAATCGCCGGACCGTCCCCTAATGTCTGACACAGACATTGAACGCATCCGTCATACTTTCACAAGGAGTCCGCAGAAATCCGTTCGCCGTGCAGCTCGATAGCTCAACATGCCCCCGCTTTCCCTCTTCTGTGTATTGCTTCGACTTTGAAACATGAAACCAAACAAAATTCAGCTAATGCAAGCTCTTCGTGAAGGTGACTAACAACAACTTGTGGAGTTCCATAATTCCGTTCTTGGCACGATGGAGGATGACAGCTTTCTTCCACGCTTAGTGTTTGGTGACGGGGCCACATTCCATTTAAATGGAAAGGTGAACCGTCATAATGTGAGAATATGGGGTGCGGAATAACCACATAGCATAACAGAAGCTGTGGAAGCTGTCACTCAGGACATGCTCGCTGCAGAGTGGGAACAATTTGACCACTGCATTGACATATACCATGCCTCTCAAGTGGGGTATATTGAACACTTGTGAAAGGCTATGCAAAAAACTTTTTGAGTTTCCCGTTCATCAAAAAACAAAATTCATTGTATACGTTTATTAGTTTCAGAAGTATAGACGTGCCAAACCGGATGGTTCTTTTTGATACACCCTGTATTTTGTCAGTGCAATGATATGTAACGTCTGTGTGTTCCGAAGCTTTGGTCTAGTCGGGAACATATCTACATCTACATCTACATACATACTCCGCAATCCACCATACGGTGCGTGGCGGAGTGTACCTCGTACCACAACTAGCATCTTCTCTCCCTGTTCCACTCCCAAACAGAACGAGGGGAAAATGACTGCCTATATGCCTCTGTTCGAGCCCTAATCTCTCTTATCTTATCTTTGTGGTCTTTCCGCGAAATGTAAGTTGGCGGCAGTAAAATTGTACTGCAGTCAGCCTCAAATACTGGTTCTCTAAATTTCCTCAGTAGCGATTCACGAAAAGAACGCCTCCTTTCCTCCAGAGACTTCCACCCGAGTTCGTGAAGCATTTCCGTAACACTCGCGTGATGATCAAACCTAGCAGTAACAAATCTAGCAGCCCGCCTCTGAATTGCTTCTATGTCCTCCCTCAATTCGACCTGATAGGGATCCCAAACGCTCGAACAGTACTCAAGAATAGGACGTAATAGTGTTTTATAAGCTGTCTCCTTTACAGATGAACCACATCTTCCCAAAATTCTACCAATGAACCGAAGACGACTATCCGCCTTCCCCACAAACGCCATTACATGCTTGTCCCACTTCATATCGCTCTGCAATGTTCCGCCCAAATATTTAATCGACGTGACTGTGTCAAGCGCTACACTGCTAATGGAGTATTCAAACATTACAGGATTCTTTTTCCTATTCATCTGCATTAGTTTACATTTATCTAAACTTAGAGTTAGCTGCAATTCTTTACACCAATCACAAATCCTGTCCAAGTCATCCTGTATCCTCCTACAGTCCCTCGGGCATGGATGTGTGTGTGTTGTTCTTAGTGTAGATTAGTTTAAGTAGTTAGTACTTGCAATCATACCGCACAAAACGCATTATAGCTTGTGTACCTAGATCTAATTAACGATACAATTACGAAGTGATTTATCTTCGATTATAATTTATAATTATGGAGAAAAGCACCAATAAATCTTTCTCTAATAGGACCACATTGATGGTATGATATCAGGTAACTGTAGCGCTATAATAACCAAGTATAACATCCACTTTCTCTTTTCTGTGAATCTGAGATTTTATTGTGAAGTGTTCTGTCACTCATTGCTAGAAGTATCCTTTTGATACTACGATAACTGAATTCACGTTAAATATTCCAATTTCATACACAATAGCTATTTGAACAGTTAGTGTTTATTATATTCTTTAGTCACATTATCTCACGAAGTATGGATCTACCAGTTAACATTGATAATTGTCAGTGATTTACTCGCTGTTAATTCACAACATATCTGTCATAATTATTATTCTTACCCGTAAAGAAGTTTTCAGTAGCGAACAGTCGACCTTTTAAATATTAGGGTTATAATCACTTCAGATATTCTAATATCCAAATATGCACATACATTTGTATTTTATATACTGCAAGAGTGTGTGAGATATTTCGCCCATCACAAACCGAAGCAGGTGGAAAGGTAGCCACAATTCGATTATATCGGTAGATTCATTTAGGACTGAAGCATCCTGATTTAAACTGAATTTGAAAAAAGGGACGCAGCACTTTGAGACAGTTTTAACTAGGAGGGTTCAATTGTGGCATTGTTGGGCACTGGTGTACTAAATATTTGCGGCAGTACACCTAACTCTTCCTACTCGTGCATTGTAGTCAGTGAGCTGAGAGGATTGGGTCTGGCTATCTTAGTTATAGTAGAACATTTTGTGGCTTGCATCAAAGCATTTCAAACCCATTAAAATTTGTGAAACCGTCTTAACCAATCCAGTTCAATTTAGTTGGTCCTGCGAAAGGTACCTACTAAATAAGACCGTTTGAAGTGCTTCACTTTTTTGTCAGGCAGTGTAACTGCAGTTTATATTCTTTATGCACCTAGAGAAATGACACAAAATTTTTAAAATTATACAGTTTTATTGTATTTTTTAAGCTTTTGTATTTGATTGGGTCTAAATATCTTTTACTGTGTATATAAATGGATTACGTCCAAATGCGGATTCGGTCATCCTTAATTTTGCTATATATTACTACCGTAACTCGCTTAAGACCAATCTTGGAAATAGGTTTTTCTTCAACGCCATGGTACGCTGGCATGTGTTAACCAACTGGGCTATATATGCTGCTTGCTGCCAGTAGTGCTTTGAAGTAGTATGCTTCGGATATTTTACTGAAATATGGACTGGCATAGAACTGTAGGATTTCGTACAATTACTACAAAGACAAAATCTGGACTTGTTTACATGTACCGGCCAGGGTGGCAGTCTGGAACCTCGCAACCGCTACGGTTGCAGGTTCGAATCCTGCCTCGGGCATGGATGTGTGTGATGTCTTAGGTTAGTTAGGTTTAAGTAGTTCTAAGTTCTAGGGGACTGATGACCTCAGATGTTAAGTCCCATTTTGTTTACATGTGTAAACTCTACTAATAGACCTCGAAAGTTTTTCAGAGATGAATGCTGAATACTTTAATCCTAGATTACTAAACCCTCGTAGTATTTACGATTGCAGTAGTAAATAAAACAGGATATTTTGTACTTAATTTGGTATGTAACATATGATTGGACATCTAATATCTGTAATTAACTAATGTATAATCTATAAATTATGACTTACTTGGAATAAAATGTGGTCTAGTAGCAATGAAACATTCTTCCCTCCCCTCCCCGCCCCTCGCCATTTGTCGTGATGTTCTATGGTTATGGAACTCACGATTTCCAATGGCCCATTGCATGGTTGCCTACCATTACACCATCATGAGAGACTCGATGTAAACTGGGACAATGGGTCATGAAGATCTGTGCGCTTTGCCAGCCAGTCAGTAACGGTAAATATTATTTGCATCAATAGAATTCGACATCCACCACTTGTCAGTCATCTTGGCTACGCTAATATCCTAAGTGATAACCTTTTACCCTTTTTCGAAATACAGGTGCCACTGTGAGAGAATTTTAATGCTGTTTCTGACAAACAGAAAAATCGGCTCATTATTTCGCCAGCGATAAGCAACACGCCAAATTGTAAGTAAGGTGCTACACATCCACTCCTCTGTAATTATTCATTTACGAAGCGAAGAAATTGTTGAAAGTATATACCCTGTTCGAATTATCATTCTCTCCCAAGTCATAAAAATGTTAAAAAAATAATGTGTATCTGCCAATGTTTATAGCCTAAAAGCTATTGTACTTCTGTGATAGTCAGTTGAGGGGCCACCTCGTGTGCCGTTTGATATGAGAGAGCTAACAGTCAGAAGATGCAACGTTGTCCGAAAAGCCCAGTCATTAATGCAGTTAATGTGATCTGCAGGTATAGTTTTCGTTTCTTTATTATCGGTTGGAAATAGCAGTCGCGGAGATGATATGCAATGAACACATTTTTACTATCACTTTTTTCGTTTAATAATGTTCGAGAAGCACATACCCGTGCGGCTCGTGTTATTAAGACTACATAAATCTTTACTTTTTATCGAAGATACCAGCACATGCTTTCACTCGTTACCATACGGCCTTCACACCATTATTGGATCCGAAAGAATGGGGATCTCAGAAGGACAGGTAGAGCAAGATAGCCAACAAGTTTATGAAGGTGGAAGCAGTTAGAAAAAAAAAGTGGAAGGCAGCATCGAAGACCACCCAGAAGCAATGAACGTCGTTGGTTTGAGGCGCCTGTCTTAATAGAGAAGGATGAAAAGGAGATGAGAAACTCGTATTGCAGCCTGCGTCCCCAAATGTTTTCTCAGTACACGTATTTCAGTTACGTCCATTTTCGGCAATATTAATTAATTCAAGCATACGTCAGTGTTCCTTGCACATTTTTCATAACCTTAAATATGTTTCTACTGTAAGCGAAACTGCCTCCGCTTTTATCGCCGAGTTTGATCCGTTTCAGTGCAAGGTCTTTTGCTGATTTGGAGACTCTGGTGAAAATTGGCGATACCCAGTGAAATGTAATTCAACTTAACAATAGGACATGCTATTAAACTACTTCATTTTGGTTGAGATCTGGTAGCATACTCATGGAGACAGGTAGTTCTGAACTTTAAAGGGTGCAAGCAGCTGAACAAAGACATACACACTCGAATAACTGCATGTACTCAAAACTGTGTTTAATCATCTAAAGTAAATGTATGCAGCCTTCCAGATCTCAGATCTCTATACGACTTGAAATAATGGTAGTCTGTAGGTTGTAAGAGGTCCGAGCAGATGTAATTTCGATGTATTGCTCATGCGCTGCCTGCGATATGCAAGGTCTCTGACCAGAGAGCAGTGTTGACGGCAGTAGGAACTGTGTAGCTGTAGCAGTAAATTGTTGCTAGTCTGGAGTCTGCTCTGGTCTGGTATGGTGTATCGTGTTGGCTGGCCCGGTCGCGGTGCAGCGATGCTGGAGCCTGAGTATTATTGTATAAGGTAAAAAGCAGCCACGCGCATATGTAGTAATGTTATCTCAAGTCGCATGTAAATGTTTTAAAACTCTCGTAATAATAATCTTCCTCATAAAAAGTAACTTTTAACAACCATTCATTTCAATTTAAAGAATTTACTAATTTCTTCCATCCATGATCATCCCGATTATTGCAATAGAAAAATCAGTTGCTTCCTTTCATAAATGACAGATAGGTCGGCCAGCATTGCACAGAGCTTTGCCGGAAAAAAATTATTGTTAGAGCAGATATATCCGGCGACTTCAATGAGGTAAGAATTTTTCCTTTTTTATTCAGAATGATCTTTCAGGGTCATGACGCAGCACTGCTGTCGTCCGAAATTTACCAGGTTAAATTCACAGTGAATTATTGAAAAAGTCATAAGTGAGAGACAATTTAATTGAGAGGTTAGTTACATTGTTTTATTACCAGGTTACTGAATATATTTTTTTATTGGGACGTTACACTGAATGTGAACGACATAATTATAATTTTTCTGTTTTGAGGTTACGCTAAATGTGAATGAATTTTGAGCTTAGATTAAATCCGAAAGAATTTTGTTTTGAGGTTACACTACAATCAGAATCATTATCCATAATATTTATTTTATTTTGTGGTGAGGTTACACTAAATTAGAATCATATTCATATTTATTTAAAGAATTTGTGGGGAGGTTACAAGGTGTATTGTTGGATCTTGTCTTTCTTTACTATTAATACAGCCTGGTAAGGCTGGATCTCACATTGATGAGCAGTCCTCAATAATCGGTCGAACTAGTGATTTGTAAGCCACTTCTTTCGTGGATGAAATACTTTTTTAAAGATTCTTCCAGTGAGTCTCAGTGTCGCATCCGCGATTCGCGCTATTTGTTTCATGTGGTCATTCCACTTATGTCGCTCCGGATAGTTACTCCCGGTATTTTAGAGTAGTTATTATTTCCAGCTATTTGCCGCAAACAGTGTAATTGTACAACTGCAGATTTTTTAACTTGTGTATACACAATATGGTACATTTATTCACGTTCAGTGTAAACTGTCAGTTCCTGTACCATTCACCAATTCTCTGCATGTCTTCCTGCAGTTCGTTGCATTCTTCTGGCATTGCTACCTCCTAAAAACCAACCGCATCATCTACAAATAGCCTCAAGGTGCTTCCGAAGTTATCAAAAGGTTCAAATGGCTCTGAGCACTATGGGACTTAACTTCTGAGGTCATCAGTCCGCTAGACTTAGAACTACTTAAACCTAACGAACCTAAGGACACCAAACACATCCATGCCCGAGGCAGGATTCGAAACTACGACCATAGCGGTCGCACGGCTCCAGACTGAAGCGCCTAGAACCGCTCGGCCACACTGGCCGGCTTTTAGTCTTCAAAAACGTCATAATACAACAGCATAAAACAAGTTCTGTAATTCTAGAACAGATTGACATTAGCGATATAGGCCTGTAACTTTGTGCATCTCTCCTACGACACTCCTTGCAATTGCTCTTTTTTCCAGTCGCTAGGTACCATTCGTTATCCCAGCGACCTACTATGAACCGATGCTAGAAGAGGAGCAAGGTCTTTCTCATAATCCCTGTAGGATCTTACTTGCATCACATCTGGGCAGATGTCTTTCCATTATTAAGTGACTATAGTTGCTTTTCTACTCCGCGATCACTTGGGTCAGTATCTACCATTTCGGTATTCGTGCGATGATTGAAAGGAAGGACCGTATTAAGGCCAATGCAGTGATAATTTTGGAAGACCGAATTCAAGTTTTTTGCCTTTTCTCTGTGGTCACTGAGCGAGTGAATCGACGATTTTGATCTGCTTACTGATTTTTACGTAAGACCGAAGCTTCTTAAAATGGAAATTTCTGGTAGGTTCTGTGGGACCAAACTGCTGAGGTCATCGGTCCCTAGGCTTACACACAACTTCATCTCACTTAAACTAACTTACGCAAAGGGCAACACACACACCCATTCATTGTCTCATTCCATTCTACAGCTGATGGTTGTACTTATTCGCAATTGCGAATACATTTAATGTATTTCATAACGGCTGTAGTCGTCGCAGGGTATGTTTCTTTGGACAATCATGTAGGTCCAAAGCAACTTTGCAATATCGTTTAGAAACTTCTTAAGGCTTCTAGTCAGTTCGGTCGGCAAATTTACTGAACGCTTCTCAAGATAGGAAAGGTCCTGATGTCGTCTTCGTGCTGGTGTAATGCTGGAATTCTGACGATAAAAGTCTGCGCAAAGGAAATAAAGCGTAAGTGACAGTAATATAACTTCTTTGCCCTTGTAAGTCATTACTCTTGGAAAGTAAAAGGTACTAACCTATTGGCGATGCTATAAACATTGCCAATAAACATACTGAGATCTCACGTGAAAAGGCCAAGGATTAACCTGAAAGCACGGCAAGATTATGGCATACCGACGTCGGTGTTTCATCCACAGTCATCTGCTGTCGGCAACACAGTGAAGACTGATTTTTCGTGTTCTTATGTTGGCAGCTACGAAAAGTAGAAACGGCAGAGAATCGTTTTAGGCATTTACGAAACAGCAAAGGAGGAAAAAGTATTTCCGCAAGGGTGGAATAAAACAGAATAAAACTTTTCGGCTTCGAGACACAAGATAGTGTTCGGTAAAATACTTACAGCGGCTTATCGCTATTGCCCGCTTCGAGCTCACAGCCATTTGACCTGGGATGCGGAGGCGATTATTATTGATCAGCGTCGAGATTACATCGCTTGAAGCATGGCGAGAAATTTTTTGCCTTCTAGCTTAAATCAAATTACACGAGATTACTGATAAAATAAAAAGACCGTAACTCTTTCTTGTGCGATATTATTCACAGAGAAAACCACTGTGCCACTTATGTTCACGAATAGTTGGAAATTCTTTAACAACAACTTGAGGAAAGTCGCAGAGGGTTCTTACCTCGCAGTGCAGATCCAATGTTCATATTACCACCGCCTAAAGTGCTCTAGTGATGCGAATCGCACTTCTGATGTTTCTGAGATAGACTTATCTTGAGACCAATACAACTACGCTTCTAACGTCTCCACTACATGTTTCAGTATGAAATTTAGTCCAACTTTACCTCCCACTCAATAAAAGGTCTACGTATTATCAAAACTATGTCCCCACAAACTGTTATGCAAATTAAACTAATATGCTAACATTTGACTAAACATAAAGTTAGTTGATTTGAACTGCGGCCATCATGATGCTGTAAACAACCCTGGATTCATCCGAAAAAATGACGTTTTGCCATTTGAGCACCCCGGTTCGTCGTTGAGTACACCATCGCAGGCGCTCCTGTCTGTGATGCAGCGTCAAGGGTAACCGCAGCCATGGTCTCCGAGCTGATAGTTCATGCTGCTGAAAACGTCGTCGAACTGTTCGTGCAGATGATTGTTGTATTGCAAACGTCCCATATGTTGACTCAGGGATCGAGACGTGGCTGCCATGCGGATAAGATGCCTGTCATCTCGACTGCTAATGATACGAGACCGTTGGGATCCAGCACGGCGTTCCGTATTACCCTCCTGAACCCACCGATTCCATATTCTCCTAACAGTCATTGGATCTCGACCAACGCGAGCAGCAATGTCGCGATACGATAAACCGAAATCGTGATAGGCTACAATCCGACCTTTATCGAAGGCGGAAACATGATGGTACGCATTTCTCCTCCTTACATGAGGCAGCACAACAACGTTTCGCCAGGCAACGCCGGTCAACTGCTTTTTGTGTATGACAAATCGGTTGAAAACTTTCCTCATGTCAGCAAGTTGTAGGTGTCGTCACCGGCGCCAATCTTGTGTGAATGCTCTGAAAAGCTAATCATTTGCATATCACAGCATCTTCTTCCTGTCGGTTAAATTTCGCGTCTGTAGCATGTCATCTTCGTGGTGTAGCAATTTTAATGGCCAGTAGTGTACATTACGTGGGCTGCATAATATAAGGCGAAACGTCTCACCACACCCTCATAAAAGGCGGGAGACACTATTTTCTAGGCATCTTCAAGTGCTCAGTGTACGCTCAGAACTGAGAAGAGTGGCGTGACACGATCGACAGATATACTAGAGACACTGCCCAACACATATGTCCAAAACTTCAAAGGATTCTCGCTGTGGTTAAATTTCGCACCCAGTTGGACCTTACTTTCCTAATAGCCCTCGTGTGGTTGGTCTGAACAATAGGATGCTCAACAAAGTGATCAATGATTTGAAAAGGATACAGTGTTAACAGAGAATTTCTATAAAAACCGAACAGCTTAATCAGCAGGTATCTTAATGCATGATTCAGGGAAGTGGGACGTGTCTCTCTCAGCTTTGAGCAATTTAACAAGCGGACGATAATTATTTTAACGAATTAGGTGTGCAATGCTGTAGTATTACCTCAAACGTCTCTTCAAAATTAACAATAGTTTTCAAAATTTATATTCCTCTCTCTTTCCAATATATATACCATATTCAAATTTGCTGTCCTTTACAATAAATCTTTCTTCATTCAACACATAAAAACACGAGTCAAAAGAGCACCACTGAATACGTCCGTCGCCTACCACACTTTAACTAAGAACATATCAGACTGCGCCACAACGAGACCAAAGACTGTTTAAGAGTAACGTAACTTGCTCTCTCTCTGACGTGCACATCGATGACTTACAAAAACCAAAATGACGTGTCCACCTTACACGCTGTCTGATCAAAAGTACCTGGACACCACTATGTAATGCGGAACTGACCACTAGATGTCACTATAGGGGGACCCATCAGTATAAAAGGAGGCGGAGAATCAGTAATAACAGAATGGTTCTATCAGCAGAGGTCAGTGACTGGGTAACAAATCCGTCAGGGACATTCCAACTGCCGGCCGGAGTGGCCGAGCGGTTCTAGGCGCTACAGTCTGGAACCGCGCGACTGATACGGTCGCAGGTTCGAATCCTGCCTCGGGTATGGATGTGTGTGAGGTCTTTAGGTTACTTAGGTTTAAGTAGTTCTAAGTTCTAGGGGACTGACGACCTCAGAAGTTCAGTCCCACAGTGCTCAGAGCCATTTGAACCATTCTGATATTCTAACTCGTTTACAGCTGCCCAAGACGATTGTTGTTGATGCAAATGTGAAGTGGAAACTCGAAGGAACAACAAAAGCTGGACCAAAACAAGGCAGACCTCATATACGGACGGACGGGGACCATCGAGCAATACGGTAGTTGACTGTAAAAAATCGCAGGACATCAGCAGAAGAAATCACTCTTGAGTTCCAAAGTGCTACCAGCAATGCAGATAGCATAATGACAATGTATAGGAAGTTAAAAAGAAGGGGGTAAAATGGTCGAACAGCCACACATTTTTGTAGTCAATGTTAAGCGACGTTTGAGATGATGTAAAGAGCTACGCGCTGAACAGTGAATAACTGGAACAAGAGTAGTGATGAATCACGCTATAACCTGTGGAACGATTTGGGTTTGGCGGATGCCTGGAGAATGTTACCTGCCGACATATGTAGTGCAACCGTGAAGTAAGGAGGAGGTGAAATTACGGCATTGGGATGTTTTTCGTGGTCAGGGTGCGGTTCCATTATTGAACTTAAGAAAACACTAAATATGGTAGGATATGCACACATTTTGCAGCATAGTGTGCTGCGTGCAGTAGAGGAACAGTTCGGACAAGATGGCATTTTGTATCAGCATGACTATGTACCCTGTCATCATGCAGCATCTGTGAGGTAGTGGTCTGCCCAGAATCCGAATCTGAACTCCGCAGAACTCCTTTGGGGTTAGTTAGAATGTCTTCGTCGCTCTAGACCCCAGCTTTCAATACCATAACCGTCTCTGGTTAGGGCTCTTGGGGAAGAATGGGCTGCCATTCTCCTGCCGAGACACATCAATCTTATTGAAAGTATCCCCAGAAGAGTCCAATTCTTCATGAAGGAGAAAAGTGGACACACACCATAGTAATGTCCACTAATGGGTGTCCCGAATCTTTTGACTAGGAAGTGTATATAAAAATATCATGTTGACATTTAACAAGCTCAAGGGTTTCTAAAATCTCAATTCCAGTGATACAGCTTGTAAATGAGGCAGAGAAAAAAGAAAAATGGTATGGGGAGGAGGATGGAAACGGAACATGCGAGCTTACGTACCCGGTCAGCGGCACACAAGATGCAGTGTTACCACCATTAGACAATAAGACCCTACCCACTGACAAGCTCACCCCAGAATTAAATTTTATTTATGAGTTTATCAGTGAGGACTAGTGTTGCCAGATTCAACTTACGGACAATCAGTACTTAGGCACTGATGGTTTAAAAAATTGGCGAAAGAAAGACCTAACCGTCAGGGCATAAAAAGCAACGCAAGTGTTCAATCATTAGGTAAGTATTTCCTTAAAATACATTATGAAGAAAGTTGGTCCACTGGTACAATCGTGCTCAAAAGTCCAGGGTATATATAAAGTCTTACTATCATTTCACTAAATAGTAACTTGGAAACTTACTGATAGAAACAGTGAATTGTTGTAAAATGTTTAGCTGCCCTCAAAGACTTTTTTCTGTCTTGTTAGAATTTCAATGTATGCCCCAATCACCGCTCTTAGAACATCGAGGCGGTATTCGAGTTTTGCCCACGTACTGGTCAGCATTGCAGTGTCAACAATTCCGATTGCTTCATTCATTCATGCACGAAGGTTAGCAATGTAATTGACTGTTGTTATGTGCACGAGATCCTTGACGTAATCCCACAAAAAGAAGCCCAATGGTGCGACATTGGAAGAGCGTCATGCGATGGGACCGTCACTTCCAGTTCTCAGGGAATGTGTCACTCCTCCACGTTTAAACTGCTATGTAGGGCTGCACCATCGTGTTGGATGATAAAGGACGGCTGCAGCTTTTCGATCTGACGTTGTAGGAACTGTTCTATCGTGTCAATGTAAACATTTTCCATTAAGGTTCTCTTTCTGCGAAGTAAAAATTGCCTATCACCCTATCGTGCATTAGGCTTCGTATTATCACGGATGTGTGGATTTTCGGAGCCCAAAATTCTTATGTCGTGACGATCCACAGGTCCTGAAATGTGGAATGTTGCTTCATCTGAAAACAGGCACCTTTTTAAGTAGTCATATTCAGCATCTGTGAAGGCCGGCATGGAACATGCGAATGCATACCGCAGACGACGATCATTTGGCTGCAGTGCTTCGACCATTTGCTCTTCGTAAGCAAAAAGGTGTAACTATTCTTGTAACATTATATGGACAGTCAATCTTGCTTCCTCCAGTTCGCGTGATGCACGGTGAATTGACTTCTGTAAGCTGCGTTGCAATGGATCTTGCACTTTGTCAACACGTACTTGAGACGCAGGAGAAATTCGCTTCGAGAAAGGTCTTTGAGACTGGTCTCTTTAAAGTTTCAGCTTCTGGTGCCCTCCCATACTGGCGTCGATAATCCCACAACACATTTGTCACAGTTTTTTATTCTGCATACCAGATCACATATTATGCCTTTTCATGGTCAGTCGCAATTTTGGTGCCCTCGAAGTCAAATCTCCAACAAAGGACAAAGAAAAAGAACTTTGAGAGCTGCTAAACGTTTTTTTAACCAACTACGATTATCTCTAATAGTTTCCAAGTTACGATTTTATGGAATGATTGTGGGGCTTCAATGGAAACCGTATACTATTCCGTTCATCAAAGGTACCAGCTTCTGCCTGGTAATAAAAAATTGTCGACATGTATCAGAGTAAGTCAGGTATTTAAACTCGAATAATCATCAACTGTTAGGCCGTGAGTGCAGGGGAGATTTTCTCGCCGCCCCACTGCAGCCAGCAGAAATGCACTGATGAGCCAAATCATAATGAGCACGTGCTTAATAGCTTGTTTTTCTATCTTTAGAACAAAATACATCGCTGATTCTGCGTATCAGAGATCCGATGTTTTGTTGGTAGGTGTATGGAGGGATGTGGCATTAGATGCCTACGGACAGATCATGTAACTCGCGTTAATAACGGGTCGCTGACTTGCGTACACGGTGATGGCGCCTGATAGCCACCCTGATGGGTTCATTAGGATTTACATCAGGCGAATTTGGTCTCCGAGATATCAACGTGACTTCACTACGATGCTCCTCAAACCACTGTAGCACGGTTCTGGCTGCGAGACACGGACAGTTATACTGCCTTGAGATGACATCGCCGTCGGGGAAGACATCAAGCGTGAAAGGATGCAGGTGGTTAGCAGCTGACAGCCTGTCTTGGATTACTACCACAGGTCCGATGCAAGAGCAGGAGAATGTCTCCCATACTGCTTCCAATAGCCTGCGTTCGTGGCGCCCGTCACGTTTCGAGCAGCCATTAATCTCGATGACGGCGATTGTGGAAATCTGATCCACCCGAAGAGCCAACACGTTTCCATTGATGAATGGTCGAATCCCAATGGTCTTGCAGCCACTGCAATCGTAGATGTCGTTGGCTCAACATGTGAACACTTTGGGGTGGTTTGCTGAGAAGCTCCATGTACAACAAAGTACGATGAATGCTGTGCTCTGGAACATTTGTGTGCGCACTAGCACAGTGCTCTTTCGGCAGAGATGTCACATATTACCATCTATCCTACTTTACAGAACAAACAAGCCTTCAAATCCCTCGTTCTGTGAAAAGTTGTGAACGTCCAACGATTTAGGGCCTCATGGTAGTTTCACTGTCTTTCTACCTCTTCCCATAGATGCTCACGACAGTAGCACGTGAACATTCGACCAACTTCGCCGTTTTAGCGATACTCGTTCACAGGCTCTCCATGATATTAATCTGCCCTTTGTCAACGTCGCTTATCTTAATGGATTTCCCCATTTGTAACCCATATCTTCGCTAGAGTAATTCCCCTCCGTGTCCACTCCGCTTGCATACTTTTGTTACCGCGTCACGTGCCCACAGTACCACAAGGCGGCATCCAACGTCGTGGTGGACAGTGCATCTGAGTCTGCGCGCCAGGCGGCCAGTCCAGTGGGCCGCGCCGTATAGCGAGGGGTAGTGGCTTCGCGGTCGACACGAGAGCAACAGGAGACAACCCACGACATCGGTCTGGCCGGTGCGAGCTGCGACGGGAGATCGGCGCGCCTTCCTGCGTCCGTTGAAGCGGCTGGCAGCGGACGGTTCGCGAGAGCGTTTTGGGGGGTGCTGCGCCAGGTCTTCGCCAGAAATCGCAGTTTATTAGAAGTTAAGTGATTGGTGATATGTTGCTTCATTTACTTGTTAAATTCTACTTGTTTTCTTGGTGAGATCACCAGCCGCTTTGTTTTGGAGTCGTCATACCATTCTTCTCCGTTTGCCCAACCGCGGGAAGGTGGTTCTTTATGAATTGGGTGGTCCGTTTTTCCCTTGTGGAGTAGGGACAGGTTAGAGCAACCTGCGGTTCGGGCTGTTGGGTAATCTCCCTATCAATCTGACGTACGTTAATAGCTGCCTCTGTCATGGATGTCGGATTCGGTGTGATAACGAATTTATTGCTTGAAGTGTAACGGCCTAATTCCTGAAATATATTTTTATCTTGCCTATCATCTTGAGAGGCGGTATATGTGTACTGTAGAGCATGTTTGGCCAAAATTGTATAATTTTATATAAGATTGCATTTCATGGGCTTTTGTTTAAATGACCATTTTAGTATATAAAGTTGCCACTCTTTCACCGTAAGACTTTTGTTAGAAGTTAAAATCAAGTTGCACCTTCGGTGGCAAGTTAATCTTTTCATTTTAGTGTTTTGTACCATTTCCATCCCTCCTACGGGGTGCATAGTTTGTGCTTGTGTGAATTGTTAAAACTTTTAGTTTAAAGTAATCTGGTGTGTTGCAGATTTGCACCTGTGTAGTCTTTCAGAGGTTGTTGTGAGCGGTCGTGACTACGGCCGTGTCGAAATGGAGCGGCAAGGTTCTCAGCCCGAAAGCTCATACACTCAAAATTTGTTTCTTTCTGCCTCTGAATAAATTGTATACTTTTGTTACCGCGTCACGTGCCCGCAGTACCACCAGGCGGCATCCAACGTCGCTGTGGACAGTGGTCAGAATGTTTTGGTTTATCAGTGTACAACCACAAGTGGCAACACGGGCAAGATCGGGAAGGAAATAGATACAAACTGTATAAATTACTTACTAGTTGTATTTTCACCGAATGAATGAACTGAGAATGTACCTTGTAAACACTGTTAAAAACCAACTTCCTGCCGCCTTATGTTTCTCACTTCAAACGAAAGCATGAAGCGAAAATGTGGACTGGCACAAGGGATAGAAACACCAATTATCACTCCATGAGAAGTCGAGGCCAGTCAAAAGTGCGAGAAGGGAACATGAGCTGAAACACCATTCAGAAAACAGCGGCGTGGCGGTAATAAGCACAAAAATGGAAGCCATGCAACTGAGTGCGTTCGAAGCTCGCATTCCTGCACGCGTTGAGGCGTCGCTTTAGTTCATAGGCTGATCGCGTCATTCTGGAGTACCATATTCTACCACCAGCAGTGCATTCAGAAACTACTTTACAGATCTTTCATGAACTCGACCATTTTGTACGTGAGAACGCATTATGTTTCCAATTGTTTATAATTCCCTAAAGCCCTGACATGTGTCGTCCCTTACAGGCCATATCGCGCAAGTCGATCGTTCCGCTCTTGTGTTTGGCGCTGGAGATCAAACTTGTTCTCCGCAGCCACCATAACATCATCAGGGGTACTGTCATGTGCAGGTCTGATGTGACAGTGTCTATCACAAGAATAAAAGGCAATGGTGGTAAGGCCGAGCCTTGGTAGACCCCTACTGTGATGCGAAAGTCATTGGATCCTCCCACGGCCAACTGGCTTCTCGGTTCAACACAAGTCATACCTAGTTAACAAGGTATTCTGGAATGCCATGTTCTCGAACCCCCCCATGAACCATGGACCTTGCCGTTGGTGGGGAGGCTTGCGTGCCTCAGCGATACAGATAGCTGTACCGTAGGTGCAACCACAACGGAGGGGTATCTGTTGAGAGGCCAGACAAACGTGTGGTTCCTGAAGAGGGGCAGCAGCCTTTTCAGTAGTTGCAAGGGCAACAGTCTGGATGATTGACTGATCTGGCCTTGTATCAATAACCAAAACGGCCTTGCTGTGCTGGTACTGCGAACGGCTGAAAGCAAGGGGAAACTACAGCCGTAATTTTTCCCGAGGGCATGCAGCTTTACTGTATGATTACATGATGATGGCGTCCTCTTGGGTAAAATATTCCGGAGGTAAAATAGTCCCCCATTCGGATCTCCGGGCGGGGACTACTCAAGAGGATGTCGATATCAGGAGAAAGAAAACTGGCGTTCTACGGATCGGAGCGTGGAATGTCAGATCCCTTAATAGGGTAGGTAGGTTAAAAATTTAAAAACGGAAATGGATAGGTTGAAGTTAGATATAGTGGGAAGTAGTGAAGTTCGGTGGCAGGAGGAACAAGACTTCTGGTCAGGCGACTACAGGGTTATAAACACAAAATCAAATAGGGGTAATGCAGGAGTAGGTTTAATAATGAATAGGAAAATAGGAATGCGGGTAAGCTACTACAAACAGCATAGTGAACGCATTATTGTGGCCAAGATAGATACGAAGCCCACACCTACTACAGTAGTACAAGTTTATGTGCCAACTAGCTCTGCAGATGACGAAGAAATTGAAGAAATGTATGATGAAATAAAAGAAATTATTCAGATTGTGAAGGGAGACGAAAATTTAATAGTCATGGGTGACTGGAATTCGAGTGTAGGAAAAGGGAGAGAAGGAAACATAGTAGGTGAATATGGATTGGGGGACAGAAATGAAAGAGGAAGCCGCCTGGTAGAATTTTGCACAGAGCACAACATAATCATAACTAACACTTGGTTTAAGAATCATGAAAGAAGGCTGTATACATGGAAGAACCCTGGAGGTACTAAAAGGTATCAGATAGATTATATAATGGTAAGACAGAGATTTAGGAACCAGGTTTTAAATTGTAAGACATTTCCAGGGGCAGATGTGGACTCTGACCACAATCTATTGGTTATGACCTGTAGATTAAAACTGAAGAAACTGCAAAAAGGTTGGAATTTAAGGAGATGGGACCTGGATAAACTAAAAGAACCAGAAGTTGTACAGAGATTCAGGGAGAGCATAAGGGAGCAATTGACAGGAATGGGGGAAAGAAATACAGTAGAAGAAGAATGGGTAGCTTTGAGGGATGAAGTAGTGAAGGCAGCAGAGGATCAAGTAGGTAAAAAGACGAGGGCTAGTTGAAATCCTTGGGTAACAGAAGAAATATTGAATTTAATTGATGAAAGGAGAAAATATAAAAATGCAGTAAGTGAAGCAGGCAAAAAGGAATACAAACGTCTCAAAAATGAGATCGACAGGAAGTGCAAAATGGCTAAGCAGGGATGGCTAGAGGACAAATGTAAGGATGCAGAGGCTTGTCTCACTAGGGGTAAGATAGATACTGCCTACAGGAAAATTAAAGAGACCTTTGGAGATAAGAGAACGACTTGTATGAATATCAAGAGCTCAGATGGAAACCCACTTCTAAACAAAGAAGGGAAAGCAGAAAGGTGGAAGGAGTATATAGAGGGTCTATACAAGGGCGATGTACTTGAGGACAATAATATGGAAATGGAAGAGGATGTAGATGAAGATGAAATGGGAGATACGATACTGCGTGAAGAGTTTGACAGAGCACTGAAAGACCTGAGTCGAAACAAGGCCCCCGGAGTAGACAATATTCCATTGGAACTACTGACGGCCGTGGGAGAGCCAGTCCTGACAAAACTCTACCATCTGGTGAGCAAGATGTATGAAACAGGCGAAATACCCTCAGACTTCAAGAAGAATATAATAATTCCAATCCCAAAGAAAGCAGGTGTTGACAGATGTGGACAGATGTGAAAATTACCGAAGTATCAGCTTAATAAGTCACAGCTGCAAAATACTAACACGAATTCTTTACAGACGAATGGAAAAACTAGTAGAAGCCAACCTCGGGGAAGATCAGTTTGGATTCCGTAGAAACACTGGAACACGTGAGGCAATACTGACCTTACGACTTATCTTAGAAGAAAGATTAAGGAATGGCAAACCTACGTTTCTAGCATTTGTAGACTTAGAGAAAGCTTTTGACAATGTTGACTGGAATACTCTCTTTCAAATTCTAAAGGTGTCAGGGGTAAAATACAGGGAGCGAAAGTCTATTTACAATTTGTACAGAAACCAGATGGCAGTTATAAGAGTCGAGGGACATGAAAGGGAAGCAGTGGTTGGGAAGGGAGTGAGACAGGGTTGTAGCCTCTCCCCGATGTTGTTCAATCTGTATATTGAGCAAGTAGTAAAGGAAACAAAAGAAAAATTCGGAGTAGGTATTAAAATTCATGGAGAAGAAATAAAAACTTTGAGGTTCGCCGATGACATTGTAATTCTGTCAGAGACAGCAAAGGACTTGGAAGAGCAGTTGAATGGAATGGACAGTGTCTTGAAAGGAGGATATAAGATGAACATCAACAAAAGCAAAACAAGGATAATGGAATGTAGTCTAATTAAGTCGGGTGATGCTGAGGGAATTAGATTAGGAAATGAGGCACTTAAAGTAGTAAAGGAGTTTTGCTATTTGGGGAGCAAAATAACTGATGGTGGTCGAAGTAGAGAGGATATAAAATGTAGGCTGGCAATGGCAAGGAAAGCGTTTCTGAAGAAGAGAAATTTGTTAACATCCAGTATTGATTTAAGTGTCAGGAAGTCATTTCTGAAAGTATTCGTATGGAGTGTAGCCATGTATGGAAGTGAAACATGGACGATAAATAGTTTGGACAAGAAGAGAATAGAAGCTTTCGAAATGTGGTGCTTTAGAAGAACGCTGAAGATTAGATGGGTAGATCACATAACTAATGAGGAAGTATTGAATAGGATTGGGGAGAAGAGAAGTTTGTGGCACAACTTGACCAGAAGAAGGGATCGGTTGGTAGGACATGTTCTGAGGCATCAAGGGATCACCAATTTAGTATTGGAGGGCAGCGTGGAGGGTAAAAATCGTAGGGGGAGACCAAGAGATGAATACACTAAGCGGATTCAGAAGGATGTAGGTTGCAGTAGGTACTGGGAGATGAAAAAGCTTGCATAGGATAGAGTAGTATGGAGAGCTGCATAAACCAGTCTCAGGACTGAAGACAACAACAACAACAACATGTTCTCGAAACGCTAACCAGATTAGATCATGTTGTTCCTGATGATAGACTGTCATCTCATGTTACGTGTACAACCGTTAACACTCTTGTCCATGTGCTATCTTTGCACTTCGGTTTCTGACGACGGAAACAATTCCGAAACTTGTCATGCTTACTTCGTGATCAATATAGTCATTCTTCAGCAGCTGTGTGCCTTTTTATGCGACTTAACCAGCTTATCTACAGGTCTACGCGTAATAATCAGAATATATTGTGGAACGAGTAGTACACTTTTCTGTGCTAATAGACTTAATTCTGGTGCCAGTTAAGTCGTAGTATTACATACGGACTTACTTGAATCGAAAATTTAGTAATGGCGGCTGCCAACAACGCATCTACAACACAACTGTGTTCGATACATCGACTTATTCATAAGACTTCTGAGACATAAGTGAATCTATATTCCATTAATAATGTTAAAATTGGTCCGTTCACGGAATAGTGCTGCAATCCAAGGAGCGCAGAGCTCTCTCACAGCCGTATCGATTACACACGTATACGCTGAGCGAATACTAGTCTAGACATAACACAAGACTGCACTTAGTTCGTGCATTAGCACAAACACACACACACACACACACACACACACATGCACACGTTCGAAATTTTAAAGTTTCTCTGGGCTAACATCCTCAATATGATGTCCCAAAAATTAATTAATATGCTCCCAGTACTCCGGTACAATTCAAGATTTTCGGGATTAAGTCGTATGTCGGAACTGGTAATTTCCTGCCATTTATTCCCAATTAGGATGCTCCGTTTGCCCCACTATCAGCTTATCTGATAATTGTCTGAACAGAACATTGACTCGTAATGGGACAGATCTCGAAGAGCTCACTCCACTTCTAGGAGTGGAGAATGAAGATAATATTTTTAAAGAAAATTATATATCAAACATTGTTTGTCACCCAGAAGCGAAATCAACTGCTTAATTAAATGACAATAAAGATATTGATCTCACTACATTGCATGATATATTACAACTGAAACCATCTCACAGTAAAAGTCGTGAGGAACGCGAATCGTAGACTGTGTGAGACGCCCTGCTAAACCCACAGGACAGGAGAGGTAGTTTAAATTGTGGGAAGGGGCCAAAAAAAAAGCGGCTGTCATTTACAT
The DNA here is from genome assembly GCF_023864345.2 of Schistocerca serialis cubense. NCBI lineage: Eukaryota > Metazoa > Arthropoda > Insecta > Orthoptera > Acrididae > Schistocerca > Schistocerca serialis. The sequence goes on from NC_064645.1 coordinate 497,923,652, forward strand.
TCGAACATACAACTTTATTTTTTTTTGATCAAACATCGCAAGAGACAAGAAAATTAAAAAAAAACACAGCATTAATTTTTGGAACTCAATAACCGGGTGAATACGCCATACAATCTTATGCCTTAAGTGCAAGACCACTTTAATTTAAAATCGGCTGAAAGCCAATAACATAAGACTCAAACCAAAATCAGAAATTTAAAAGGCAGAAGGCCATATCTTAAATCAGTTATTTCAATTAGGCTTAAGCCCCAACAATCTCACACCTTAAGAGCAAAACAACTTTAATTAAAAAAAAAAAAAACAATCGGCTGAAGGCCCATTTCTTAAGACTCAACAAAATTAAATTTTTAAAAAGGCCAAAGGCATTACTTAAAACAGTTCTTTAAATTAGGCTGAAGGCCCAAACAATCTTACGCCTTAAGGCAAAACAATCTTAATTTAAAAATCGGCTAGAAGCCATACAAATACAAACAACAAGAACAAATAAGAAAATGCAGTACACCTAATGGCGCTCAGAAGTTTCCGAGGGTCGGCCTGGAATTCAAACACTAACGCTCACTTAGGCGAGACAGGCAGTTGGCCCAACCATTGTCGATCCGACAACAAGCCTACCGACAGACAGTCAACGGACCCATTGACAAGCACTCAACAGGGAGTTCAAAAATGGCTCTGAGCGCTATGGGACTTAACTTCTGAGGTCATCAGTCCCCTAGAACTTAGAACTACTTAAACCTAACTAACCTAAGGACATCACACACATCCACGCCCGAGGCAGGATTCGAACCTGCGACCGTTGCGGTCGCTCGGCTCCAGACTGTAGCGCCTAGAACCGCACGGCCACTCCGGCCGGCAGGTTTCGGATCTACAGAAAATGGTTGTATTATCAAGGAACAGGGGAGAGAGTGTCACGGATATGATACATGAGTTTGGGTGGCAATCATTCAAAGCGGCGTTTTTCGTTGAGGCGACATCTTTTTATGAAATTCCATTTACCAAATTTTTGAACCAAATATGAAAATATTTTTTGTTTCTCATCTGCATAGGGAGGAGTGGTCTTCATAATACTCGTAAGATAAATCAGAGTTCGCACCCAAATATTTGGGCCCTCATTTCTCCCCACGTGCTTTTCTTGGGTGGGGTGGTTGAGTGGGTTGAGAAATAGTTTGGAAATGTTTCTACAAACTCTCCGCCAAGCACTCATGTGTGAATGGCAGAGTAGCCATGTCTATGTAGATGCAGAGGACCATTTAATCTGCAGCGAGGCACTTTGGCACGTAATATGCTAAAATGGTCGATTCGGAATTCGATACGGGGGTTCCGTATTCTTTTCACGAGGAATGGATCGCCTGGACTTCCTCCTTTGCCTCAGTCCGATCCACTGGAGAGCGGAGAATGTTTCGCCGACGAGGTGACGAGGAGTAACTGCTGTGGCGCCTATTTTAATCGGCGAGGTGAGGAAGGACCAGGAATAGCGATGCGCGTGGCGCGTGGCGCCTGCAAACGAGGCAGGAAGCGGAGCGGAGTGGCCGCTGATTTATGGACGTGCCAAACACCGGCGCGGCCGCATACCACTCCCACGCGGACACCGGCAGGTACAAAAGGGGCCGCTTACTCACGTCCGGCGTGCGTGCTGTGAGGCCGTCCAGAGCAGCACACACACAAGGGAAGCAGGACGTCGACCAAAAGTGCAATGTAACGGACGAATAAGATACCAGACTTTTCGCGTTAAAACCGGGGGAAAAGAGGATGGAGAAGTGCTGGAAAACAAGCTAGTGTCCTGAGTGAGTGCTGCAAAGGAGCGTACGCTCATTTGATACTTCCTGGTAGACCAAAACTGTGCCAGACTGGGACTCGAATCTGTGACGTCTGCCTTTCGCGGCCAAGTGCTCTACCAACTGAGCTATCCAAGCACAATTCAGAACGCGGCTTCACAGCTTTACTTCCGCAAGTACCTTATCTCCTACCTTACAAGCTTCGCAGTTCTCCCGCATCTCTTCTGGGACTAGCACTACTGAAAGGAAGGCTACTGTGGAGACATGCCTTAACCACACGCAGGAGAACTCTGAAGTTTGGAAGGTAGGAGATTAGGTACTGGTCGAACTAAAGTTGTGACGGCTCTTTGGGAGTCGCGCATCTATAGCTCAGTTGGTACAACAATTGCCGTCGAAAGTCAACGTCCAAGGTTCGAGTACCGGAGCAGCACACAGTATTGACCTGCCAGGAAGTTTCACGCTGGTGTCAATTGTCTGAAGATATCTCGCAGTGCACTCTGAGTATCGAGAAAGTATCTACACTACTGGCCAATAAAATTGCACCTCGTGATGACTGGGTGTTGTGTGATGTCCTTGGGTTAGTTAGGTTTAAGTAGTTCTAAGTTCTAGGGGACTGATGACCATAGATGTTAAGTCCCATAGTGCTCAGAGCCATTTAGAGCCAATAAAATTGCTACACCACGAAGATGACGTGCTACAGATGCGAAATTTAACCGACAGGAAGAAAATGCAATGTTATGCAAATGATTAGCTTTTCAGAGCATTCACACAAGGTTGGCGCCGGTAGCGACACCTACAAAGTGCTGACATGAGGAAAGTTTCCAACCGATTTGTCATTCACAAAAAGCAGTTGACCGGCATTGCCTGGTGAAACGTTGTTGTGCTGCCTCGTGTAAGGAGGAGAAATGCGTACCATCACGTTTCCGCCTTCGATAAAGGTCGGATTGTAGCCTACCGCGATTGCGGTTTATCGTATCGCGACATTGCTGCTCGCGTTGATCGAGATCAAATGACTGTTAGCAGAATGTGGAATCGATGGGTTCAGGAGGGTAATATGGAACGCCGTGCTGGATCCCAACGGCCTCGTATCACTATCAGTCGAGATGACAGGCATCTTATCGGCATGGCTGTAAAGAATCGTGCAGCCACGTCTCGATCCCTGAGTCAGCAGATGGGGACGTTTGCAAGACAACAACCATCTGCACGAACAGTTCGACGACGTGCGCAGCAGGATGGACTATCAGCTCGGAGACCATGGCTGCGGTTACCCTTGACGCTGCATCGCAGACAGGAGCGCCTTCGATGGTGTACTCAACGACGAACCTGGGTGCACGAATGGCAAAACGTCATTTTTTCGAATGAATCCAGGTTCTGTTTACAGCATCTTGATGGTCGCATTCGTATTTGGCGACATCGCGGTAAACGCACACTGGAAGTGTGTATTCGTCATCGCCATACTTGCGTATCACGCGGCGTGATGGTATGGGGTGCCATTGGTTACACGTCTCGGTCACCTCTTGTTCGCATTGACGGCACTTTGAACAGTGTACGTTACATTTCAGATGTGTTACGACCCGTGGCTCTACCCTTCATTCGAGCCCTGCGAAACTCTACATTTCAGCAGGATAATGCACGACCGCATGTTGCAGGTCCTGTACGGGCATTTGTGGATAGAGAAAATGTTCGACTGCTGCCCTGGCCTGCATATTCTCCAGATCTCTCACCAACTGAAAACGTCTGGTCAATGGTGGCCGAGCAACTGGCTCTTCGCAATACGCCAGTCACTACTCTTGATGAACTGTGGTATCGTGTTGAAGCTGCATGGGCAGCTGTACCTGTACACGCCATCCAAGCTCTGTTTGACTGAATGCCCAGGCGTATCAAAGCCGTTATTACGGCCAGAGGTGTTTGTTCTGGGTACTGATTTCTCAGGATCTATGCACCGAAATTGCGTGAAAATGTTGTCACATGTCAGTTCTAGTATAATATATTTGTCCAATGAATACCCGTTTATCATCTGCATTTTTCTTGGTGTAGCAATTTTAATGGTCAGTAGTGTATAAATGGACCTTGCACGAGACTGGTGCTTTGCGCCCCCCCCCCCCCCTTCCGGCATCCCTTAACTGTAACGTTGCTTTCATCTGTGCCTCGGGGCTTCTGTGGCCCTGCGCTAAGTCACACTCTGGGCCTCTGGGAAAGAAATTATGCGGCGTACATCTCCACAGATTTAATCGTAAACGTTTACAGCTGGAAAAAGCTGGAATTTATAGGATGTGTGTTTGTGGGAGGTGTACGTTGGCACTACAAAAAGAACCGACAAAAAACGACTCGAGGCGCACGAGGACAATTGCAGAAGGGGGAGAGTGATAGCTGTTGGAGAACATGCTTTATCGCATTCATTCTCACAGGGCTCAAGAACTGGCAGCCAGACGCGGATACCACGAAAGGCTCTTCAGACAGGCCATCCTGATTGTGAAACACCCCAGAAATTTCAATAGGAAGGAGGAGGAGGAGGGATGAAATTGAATGCAGTTTGGATTGCGGTGCTGAGGAAGATGTGTACCAATCTTCCACCGTGGGATGATAGTAACAGCGAACGACGGGAGTCCACAACGGCCAGTTACGCTCGCGTATTCAAAACATGTGACGTCACGCCATCGCGCGGAAGCTCGCGGAAGCGTAATTTTGCTGGAATCAGTAGCTAACCAGGGCGTGAATCGGACGTTCAATAAAGCTATTGTCCCCCTTGAAAGTGTCCTCCGCAGATGGGGACGAAGCGTCGGGTTTTAAGGTGCAATCCATTCGACTACAGCATAATAGCTTTTATCATTTATCTACAATATAGCAGGTCAGCAACTGGAAGCAGTTAATTCCATGAATTATCTGGGAGTAGGCATTAGGAGTGATTTAAAATAGAATGATCATATAAAGTTGATCGTCGGTAAAGCAGATACCAGACTGAGATTCATTGGAAGAATCCTAAGGAGATGCAATCCGAAAACAAAGGAAGTAGGCTACAGTACACTTGTTCAACCACTGATTAAATTTTGCTCACCAGTGTGGGATCCGTACCAGATAGGGTTGATAGAAGAGATAGAGAAGATCCAACGGAAGGCAGCACGCTTCGTTACAGGATCATTTAGTAATCGCGATAGCGTTACGGAGATGACAGATAAACTCCAGTGGAAGATTCTGCAGGAGAGACGCTCAGTAGCTCGGTACGGGCTTTTGTTGAAGTTTCGAGAACATACCTTCACTGAGGAGTCAAGCAGTATATTGCTCCCTCCTGCGTATATCTCGCGAAGACACCATGAGCATAAAATCAGAGAGATTAGAGCCCACACAGAGGCATACCGACAATCTTTCTTTCCACGAACAATACGAGGCTGGAATAGAAGGCAGAACCGATAGAGGTACTCAAGGTACCCTTCGCCACACACCGTCAGGTGGCTTGCGGAGTATGGATGTAGATGTAGATGTAGACTCCGATGCTGTTACAAAGCAGGTCGCAACGTGTTCAGCAAGAGCGGCGCTTTGAGACATAGAACACCCTGCAGGAAGGGATCTGGCACAGTTGTGATTGTTTGCAGCTCAGAAGATTACAGAGCGTGACCCACTGTCGGCCTGAAGATGTATACACTCCAAGGAAGGAAACATGTCACTTCCAGAGTTCCTCCTTACTGCGTTTGAGTATACAGCGAGCCTTGGCACAAAGTTGCTTAAAAGTGAGACGGTTGCTCTGAAGGATGTCACTTGAAACGCTGCAAGGTTCTTTGGCGATCCTGAAGAGCTACGACGTTTTCTTTGGTCCACTATGAACTAGCCAGCGATGGACGGGACCTGTAGAACGGGGAATAACAGTTCCAGCAGCGCGAGTGATCGCGTTGGATACGTCTTGCATCAGCTCATCGATACAATCAGAAAATAGGAAAAGGTGGTAGCAGAGGCATACAACTGCCGGGCGTCTCTTCGAAGCACGCACGGTCTTCTTTCCATTGCGCGGTGGCAAGAAAACGGCAGGACCACCGAAAAGCGGTCACAAAGATCATCGTATAGTGATCGATGTAGCGTGGTCACGAAAATGAGGCAGGGGGAGGGGGGAGGGGGGAAGAGATCGTTATGTCGATAGCTGAAAAGGTGCCATCGGTGGCATTGAAAGTGGGCAGGAGTACCATCATTAAGAGACAGATCGATGTCGGTAAGAAGCTGGTCAATCTTAAGGCCCCTGCAAGATGAACTCGCTCACAGCGAGTATTGCGCACTGAAATTCCCAAGTACGAGAAAAGGAGGGGAAAGTTGTTGGATTAAGGTGGATAACTCGATGTAAGTGAATTGCCTGGAGGTAAATAAACCTTACAAATAGTGATCGCTGGGATCGTTTGCACCTGCACCGCTATTGCTTACAATGTGGTATGAAGAGGAATCCTCTCACTGACGACATTTCTGCGAACTGTTGTAGAGACTCCTACAGATGCCTTGTCAGGCCCAGCAAAGTTCCGACAGAATGCACAATAACCATGGGGCCTTGGCGAATGAAGCATGTTTTTTGTGGAGCAACGCAAATTGCAGAAGAGGAGGAAATAAGATGTCGTTCTGGCAGATGACAGTAACATCCATTACAGTTCCACTGAATGAACATACTGCAGGTGTCCAGGTGAAGTGTGAAGGGGTTGGGAAGACCCATCATGCCCCAGGATTTGACTGTTTGTCGTGCGGTTGAAGCCACATCAATGAATGTTGGTTCAGGATTCGAGTGCGTGGAATCTGGTGACCACGGGTTCATCGGAGTAGCCTTGTTGTGATTCTTCTTCTTCTTTTTCATCTTCTCCTACTTTGCAACCTCGAGTGGCTTAGGTTTTTGCGAAAGCCTATCTGTGGTTACTGAAGAGCGAGCATCCCTAGGACCCACAGGTGGTAGTTGCTTTAGCCATTGGCAGGTGTTGGGCCTCTGATTTGTCTGTTTCCAGGGAGAGAGGTCCTGAGAGGGATGAAGGCATTCATATTTTTTTCGCGCCTCAGCGTGTAACAGGCAGTCGGCAGACTTTTATTCTTGTTTCTCCTTTCCTTTCTTAAATACTTGTCACATGGGCGAACTGACACACAAAGGCGGTTGTTCAAATGGACTACTTTCATGGGGTGATCGCTCACAGTTTCTGTACTTTGGGTCTGCCAAGACGCAGCATGTTAAATGACCAAAGTGTAAACATCGGAAACACCTCATGAGTAGGGGTACATAAGGTTTCATCTCATACATGTACACCATGACTAACTTCTTCTGGGAGGATATTTTCTTCAGAGGTTTAAATGAAAGTACTTGTATCTGTTAGATTATCCTTGGAACCTTTTTATATGGGCCAGGAGAAATATATGCGTTGTCATTCGAGATTAGCTCGTAGCTCCTCATCTGCAAGAAATGTAGGGTCTCTGTAGATGATTTCTTGGATTATATTCAGAGTGTTATGTGGGACAGTGATCACTGACGTGTCACCTTGTGGTTCACATATCTGAAGAGTTGTTGGTTGTGTAACAGCTGAGACTTTAATCAGTAAGCTATCCACTACCCCTTTTCCCCAACGACTTAACTTCTCAAAATTTATCTTCATTGTGCTCCACAATACATAAAGGTTTCATTGCAGAAAAAGTGTCTTCATCTGTTGGAGCACATACCAAGTATTGGATAAATTGTTTCATTTCCAGTCGCTTGGCTTGTCGCTCTTCCCATGAGGTAGCCACCGCAGAGAAAGCAGTAAGATTATAAACGTTACCATTGAAATTTCAGACCAGTCTGATGAGATTGCCAGATCCGTTGTTTTGGTTTAATTTGAGACATTTAATGTTTGAGATGTTTGCCCTGATGGCATCTCCACTAAGATCTAGGGCTCTTCCCATAGGTGGTACTAAGCCACAGCAAAGGTCATGTTGCACGACGGCCTCGTGATATTCCCGGAGATGGGCATCTACTCCTTGGCAGCTCAGGCATTAGTAGTGTGATCGCTGTGTTGTGAGGAGAGGAGGGGGGGGGGGGGGGGCTGTACCGAAATGGTACGTAATGACCCCATAACTTAAAATTCGGTACTGGTGGCCTGTGAGCGCATAAATGAGTCTACACATTTATTGTGCATAGATGATCTTTAATACTGCATGCATACTATTTAAGGCATTCTCCCCCAGTCGGTACACACTTCAGAAAAAAATTTGAGAATGCATTTCAAATTCAGAAGGGGACTAAAAATGATGTAAAGTATAGGAATGGATATGTCGAGAAAGGAAAGCAGAATGTGGGGGATAACTGGATTAACATAGGTTTCAGTCATGAAAAAGTGAGTAAGAGAAAAAAGGACGGTCGGAAATGAGAAATTGCTTAATTTGGGGCCCTACGCTTGCCGTGAATATACTCATTAAAAGAGCCATGAGCACCCTGAGTGTCTTACGAATATGATTTAAAGATTTACTGAGAGGGACAAACAGCGACCAGTGCAACGGTGACGCTTTTGTAACAGACGACCCAGAGACTTGACGTTATTCAGTGGTCACACTGATTTATATCGTAATGCCGCCCAATGTGTCTAGAAAGGAATGTCCGATATCAGTGTGCGTTATTTGGATGTATGGTAGCAAGACACAGTCTTTAATCATTGAAAAACTTATTATTACTCAACGAGCAGCGGAGAGGTGCATGTTGAGGATAGCTAAGAACACATACTGAGATGAAAGACGCTATAATGAGTAAAATGAAATTGAATTACGTGAGATATGAATGATAGTGGTCCAAGGAAGTAATTTTCCGGATTTCAAGACATAAGAAAAACTCCAGACGAAGATCTAATGGAAGGTTGGTAACTTATTACATACATTAGAAAGATTGCAACAGCAACATAGATGTGCGTTCCTGAAGACAACATGCATGGAGTACCCTGGTGGAGGACTTTACCTGGTAGTACACGTCGAATGGCCAACTTTGCTGTTGTTGCTGCTGCTGCTGCTGCTGATGATGATGATGATGACGATGATAATGACGACGACGACGACGACGACGACGACGACGACGACGATGATGGTACACAGAGCAAAAAAATCTCAATTGAAGGATGGCCGTACAACTTTTGTGCCATTGATTAAGTACACGATGCGCCGTTGTGAAGGTGGTCGAATAGTGCAATATCACGCGATAAGCACCATTGAATGCATTAAATATGCAGGTACTTCGGAAATAAAATTTTGTGTTTGAAAGTGATCTTCAAAGAGCTTTACCATCCAACAACTCTCCTCATAAGTATTAAAGTCGTTTCTCGTGAAAAAACTTTAACGTTTTTTCATGAGAATTAAATTTCAAAGAGAAATCTAATTTCACTTAAAAGAACTTTTGTAATATACGTACACAACACCTATACCATCGAAGAAAAAAAAAGACAGCGAATGAGAGAGAGAGAGAGAGAGAGAGAGAGAGAGAGAGAGAGAGAGAGAGAGAGAGAGAGAACACTCGGTGGATAATGCACTGTGCGATACTCTTTTCTCTCCTTGATGACGACTCCGTTGTGCCGGAGAAATCTCATTTACGGTTATACTTCCACTCTCTCAGGCGTACCTTATGTGGAGACCGTGTTCGACTCGACGGCGGTTGGAAGGATATCATATAGACAAAAAAGTCCAAGACCTCCCAGTCTGCTATAACAGGTTATTGTTAAGACAGGGTTAGCATTATCACTAGTACTTGCGGTACAATGTTAATAGTTCCCTACTACTTCTAAACCGTGACATCATTCTGATCCGTAAAACTCAAAGTCGATGCAATGGACTGATTTTTACAAACCACATGCCCTATTTTCTATCTTTCATAAAGAATAAATGATTTTCAGAGGTTGCTTATAAACACTCCAGTGTGAAGGTATCTTAGAAGTACGTAATTAACTGCATGGTCGCAAATCAAGTTCATTACCTAATTAGTACTGATAATTGCAGATATTGACATCTTCGGCCTCTGACGCAGCCTTCAACTATGTAGCATTTCATCTTGTCTATTTTTCTTTCCAGGAAAATTATCACATTCTCCAATGAAGTTACCATTCATTCAAACCTCTCGCAATTTTAGCTTTCACCGCAATAAAAAGTCTACTTAACGTCCTGTAGGATCCAAATCACTAAACGGCTCCTCGCTAACCAAGTCTCTCTGTACGAAATTTTCACTTTGTAGCGGAGTGTGCGCTGATACGAAACTTCCTAACAGATTAAAACTGTGTGCCGGACCGCGACCCGAACTCGGGATCTTTGCCTTTCGTGGGCAAGTGCTCTACGAACCGAGCTACCCAAGTACGACTCAGGAGACGAAGTACTGTCAGAACTGAAGCTGTGGTGAGGGGGGCGTAAGTCGTGCTTGGGTAGCTGAGTTGGTAGAGCACTTGCCCTCGAAAAGCAAAGATCACGAGTTCGAGTCTCCGTCCGGCACACAGTTTTAATCTTCCAGGAAGTTTGAAGTCCCTCCGTGTCTCATTCTTACATCTATATTCCGTATAGCCCAGTATCCAAAAACTTTTCAGTAATATGAAGAAGCACCTCTTCATATTGTCCTGCTACCGAAATTTTCTTCTAATTGGAACGCAGCCCCAAAATAAACACATTATTAAGCAATAGCACCCATAGCCATTGACTAACTCCCAAATTGGCCAGTGATTCTTTGTGCACAATGACATCCAGCAAAAATTGGAGAAATCTTTGGGAAGGCTTCAACCGAATTATTCTGTTGTCATGGGAAATACTGATGATTAGTCACACACTAGGTCCGTGCGCGAACCGTAACAGGATTTCAGGACTTCTACGTGCCAAACACCTTGGCCAAACCGAAAGTTCAGATGGCGGCTAAAACTATTCCACTTTCGATAAGGCTTGTCTTAATAATTGACTGCAGTAGTCGCTATTTTAATGACATTTAAAGTAAATCAAATAAATTACTGCCGGCCGCGGTAGTCGAGCGGTTCTGGGCGCTTCAGTCCGGAACCACGCAGCTGCTGCGGTCGCAGGTTCGAATCCTGCCTCGGGCATGGATGTGTGTGATGTCCTTAGGTTTAAGTAGTTCTAAGTCTAGGAGACTGATGACCTCCGATGTTAAGTCCCATAGTGCCTAGAGCCATTAAATAAATTACACTGCGATATCATGAGCTGTACGTTAATGATAATAATATTATCTGTAACGGAACTAACAATAAAAATAATATTTTAATTATTTAGCATGCAGCTCAGATGTCACACGTTCCTTTCCCTTATCTATAACCATAACCAGATGTTCTTTCGCTCTTATGTTTAGGAAGAAAATGTGTTGCTGTGAATATCTTCCGATTTTAGCCAGAAATTTTAGAATAATAAGGAATAAATCGTATGAGCCACTACGCTTTGGAGGGCAACATACAAAAATTTTGCGTGCTATGACAAAAGGAAAATGAAACTTATATAGTCTTTCATTCGTAAAATTGGTTTCACTCTGCTTTCCGAAGAAGGAATAAGTAAAACTGCCATGCAGACAAGGCGAACATAATTTAGATGCAAAATGAAAAATTAGTCTTCAAGATACACCTTCATCATGCTTTTATTTCCTAAAATTGCTTTGACATTAGACAGACTTTGGAGAGTGAGCATGAAGAGTGGCTTTTAATTTTATAGAATCCTTACAATTGTATATATGTTACGCTTGGATTGAGATCTAGTATCTCAACACATTTTGCTTACAACAGCGATTTCGTTTGATGACTGCTACACAAACTCCGGGTTCTTAAGCTAAGCCGGCCGGGGTGGCCGAGCGGTTCTAGGCGCTACAGTCTGGAACCGCGCGACCGCTGAGGTCGCAGGTTCGAGTCCTGCCTCGGGAATGGATGTGTGTCATGTCCTTAGGTTAGTTAGGTTTAAGTAGTTCTGAGTTCTAGGGTACTGATGACCTCAGCAGTTAAGTCCCATAGTGCTCAGAGCAATTTGAACCATTTTTTTCTTAAGCTAAATATGGATTTAATTAGTGGTCTAATGATGAAATACGCACCTGCATCATACTCTGCAAGCCACCTAATGGTGCGTGGAGGAGACTACTATTTGTATCACTAACTAATCCCCCTTATGCTATAACTACTCCCGAATGGCACGTGGGATGCATGATTGTCGGTAAGCCTCTGTATTGGCTCTAATTTCTCGAATTTTCTCGTCGCTATGTGTCGCCCGACTCTACCTGGAAATTGCTCTCTCGAAATTTCGATAATAAATCTTCAGTGATGCCCAACGCCTCTCTTGTAACGTGTGCCAAAGGCGTTTGTTGAGCATCTTGGGAACGCTTCCGCGCCTACGAAACGCCCCACTCTTGGGTTGGGTGTTCTGATTCTCTTCTTTCAGTCCTGCCTGGTACGGTTCCCATGCCGCGCGGGATTAGCCGAGCGGTCTCAGGCGCTGCAGTCATGGACTGTGCGGCTGATCCCGGCGGAGGTTCGAGTCCTCCCTTGGGCATGGGTGTGTGTGTTTGTCCTTCGGATAATTTAGGTTAAGTAGTGTGTAAGTTTAGGGACTGATGACCTTAGCAGTTAAGTCCCATAAGATTTCACACACATTTGAACATTTTTGAACGGTTCCCATATTCATTAATAATACTCAAGAATAGGTCGAATACGCACCTTATAATCCACTCGCTTCATGGAATCCTTAAGATTCTTCCTATGAATCCCAGCGTGGCATCTGATTTTCACACTATTTGTTTTAACTAGAAAATGAAATGAGCGTATAGCATCGTTGGTCGGGAGGCTCCAACTGGGGAAGTTCGGCCGTCAAGCGCAAGTCTTATCTCAGTCGACGCCACATTGGGTGGCTTGCCCGCCTGTGATGAGGATGAAATGATGATGAGGACAACACATCGTCCAGTCCCCGAGCGGAGAAAACCTCCAACCCGACCGGGAATCGAACCCGGGTCCGCTTGCATAGGAGGCGTGCACGTTAGCACCCAGCTAAGCAGGCGGACTTTAAGTGGACATTCCACTCACTTACATAAAAACAAATACAGGATGACACAGAATAACGGGAATGTTTGAAATGAGTAGTGGCAGCCATGGGCAGGTGGCAGCACTGCGGGTTCGTGACAGTTAACGAGTAAACAGTCCGCATGTCAGTAATCGTGGATCAGCCGAATGGGCAACAGTGTGCGTTAGCCATAAAACAATGATAGTTTGTTAACGGCATAATGGTTCAAATGGCTCTGAGCACTATGGGATTTAACATCTGAGGTCATCAGCCCCCTAGAACTTAGTACTACTTAAACCTAACTAACCTAAGGACATCACACACATCAATGCCAGAGGCAGGATTCGAACCTGCGACGGTAGCGGTCGCGCGGTTCCAGACTGAAGCGCCTAGAACTGCTTGGCCACACCGGCCGGCTGTTAGCGGCACAGAGGGAGTTTCGACGTTTTTATAATTTAGGACGTCTTGATTCCGTTCCGTCGAAACACGCGGTGAAAAGTTGGATTAATAACTTTGAAGAGACTGGACCTGCCCTCAAGAAGAAACCAACAGGACGACCAAGAAGTGTGCGTTCTCCAGCCAACATTGATACTGTACGCGAGTCTGTCTTACGGAGCCCGCGGCGTTCAATTCGTAAGCAAGCAGCAGTGGTTGGAATGTCCAGGGAGAGTGTTCGCAGAATTCTTCATCTTGATTAAAAATTTCATCCGTACAAAATACAGATAGTGCAACAATTGAAAGACAACGATTACCGGTTACGATTAGGATTTTGTCAACAAATGATAACAAAAATAAAAAATGACGATCAATTTCTAAACAAGTTGTGGATGTCAGATGAGACACATTTTCATCTCACAGGTTACGCGAATAAACAGAACTACCGTTACTGGGCAAACACAAATCCTAATAACGTTCATGAGAGCTAGGAAAGTGACAGTATGGTGCGGTGTTTCATCACACGGGATTATCGGTCTGTATTTTTTCGAAATGAACAGGGAAACACAATAACTCTCAATGCCGATCGTTACGTGGAGATGTTACGAACTTTCGATACACCTACAATGAACAACTTTCCAAACGTTCAAAAAGCCTGGTTTCAACAGGACGGAGCATCATACGCTGCACGGCGATCAATGGCATATGTGCGAGAAATGTTTGACAACCGTGTGATCTCACGATTCGGTAACATTCCCTGGCCCCCTAGATCGCCAGATTTATCCGTTTGTGATTTTTTCTTTTGGGGCTACCTCAAGAGCAAAGTCTACACGCCTCGACCAAGAACCCTGGATGAGTTAAACCAGAGGATTCGGGATGCAATTCACGGTATCCCAGGTGAGATGTTGCAACGATCAATGAGGAATATCAACAGCAGATTTCACGAATGTCTTCGTACAGGAGGATGCCGTCCACAGGAAGTAATTAAAAAAAAATGATAAATGCCATCAGTGTTTCGCAATTGGAAAAGTTGTAAGGTTTCTATTACTATGGATGCAATTTCTTTCCTTCATCACTTCTCGTTTTATTGGCTTGTGGAAATGTTCCCGTTTTTCTGTGTCACCCTGTACATCACTACTATAGAGTTCTTTCTGGTCATATATCAGTATTATGTTCGTTATAGCACACACATGAGAACGGAATACTAACAAATGGCAAAATGGAAGATTTATTAGGATGGAGTACTCGTGCATGATGCTCCATTTCCTTGACAGTATTTTCATGAAGGCAGTTATTGATCTCCTGAAAATCATCAGGACGCGTAATAAGGATTCTCCATTGCCAGGTGGCCTTTAGGCCAAGTGACAACAGCTTCATAAATCTTCCCAGTATGCCCTAGAAACGAAGCTGTTAGTTCTGGCATTGACTTATCACTCTGCTTTTTGTTAGCTCGTTTTAATCCGGACGTATATTTTACGAAGCGGAAGGATTCTGTGGGTAAAAGCGAGTATGAATCATTGCCTTGGGACTGATTTAAACCGAGACAAATCATTCGCATGTATCAAGAGTTTCGTGAGCCGTTCCCGGTGTCCTAATTAAGCTCTGGACGCGCATCATCCGGCAGCGGCAGTGCGGAAACAAACTGGTGCGCGTTCTTCGCGGCGCCCGACAGCTGTTTATTGTGACGCTTCGCGCGGCCGATGATTCTGCCCAGCCAGCCAGCTCTGGAATGTTGCGGAGGGGAGGGGGAAGGAGGAGGTAGGGGAGGGAAGGATTCGCAAAAGCTATTCCGGACGCCTGGTGGGCCGCTGCTATATACCTGCGCCATCTCCGGCCGGGCTTCCGGCAGAGCGGGGAGTCACTGAACTGGTGAGGGGAGAATCAATCGCCTTACGAAGAAGGAAAGGGTTAAGAGCACTGGTTGAGACCACGGACAGTTTTACAAAGAGCACTCTACTTCATTGGCCCCTTACTTAACTTGGATTTATCGGGATTCTCCCGCCCAGTCCGAAGTCCCAAGTGACTGGAAAAAAACGCAGGTGACTCCTGTGTATAAGAGCACTTCATCTCAGATTCAAGAGAAGTAAAAACCTAGCTGACAAAGAATAGGTGAACGAAGCGAAAATGAGCGTAAAGCCCGTCTCACACGGAGCAAGGTTCGCCGCAAGTTTGCGAGATGGCGTGCATGCCTGCCGGCTTGCAGGGAAAGGAGCCGGCTATCTTCCATGCCGAAGCTCTCCCACGGTGCAAGATCGGCAGCTAATTGTTGTGATCGGCTGCATTGTGTATCGAACGAAGATGGCTGCTTCAGGTACAGATGTTCAGAGCAAACTGACGTTATTAGCTGTTTCGGTGCTAAACGATACAGAAATGCATGCTAATGAGAGAAGAAGAAAGAAAGAATGGACGAAAAACTGGATTAAGAGGAGAAAAGCTGGAAAAGGTGTGCTCTCCATGCTTCATAAAACGTTGAGGTTAGTTCGCATAACACCTACTTTTGTTTGAAAGTATCACCTTTTCATTACTGTTTGACTTTATAAATATACCAATAATGACTGTTATATACGACTTTATTTTATTTTTGCTATAGCACTCCTTGCTCGTCGTGTATGGTCGAACAAGACACACGGCACTTGCAACTCTTTCGAGTGCTTCTGCACGCAAGTGTTTATTATAATAGTTAGCGCTTTTCACGACGTACAGACACTGTTCTTCGCTATAAGTACATATCAATGCTTCAATTGCTTCCTTGGACCACTGCGGTGCCATTATTTAATAATTATAAGAACTTCCTACCGCACCTCACAACAGCAGAAACGCGACTATAAACAAGCTTTCCGCGTCTGACGTAATAAACGAAACGTCTCATGATTGGCCAACGCAGGTAGCATGCAGGGAACACTGCAAGAAAAATAGCACCGGACCTATCCTGGAAATCTTACAAGGTTCCCAGCAAGGTAGCCCGCTAGCAGACGACGGAGCCCGCAAGGCAGCCGTCGCGCGAGCCAGCAAGGAAACTTACAGTGAATCTTGCTCCGTGTGAGACGGGCTTAAGGGGCTCCGGAAAGGCTCAAAATCACGAAAAGTTCAATTTTTGCTTTTTTGCGTTTTCTGAATCTGCAGACTATTACCTTTTAATAGATATATAATTTATTCAATTCCGAAGACTACAACTATTTTTAATTTTTTTTTTGAAATGTGTTCTGCATGGGCGTGACCCACTGTGGCGCTGTTAAACTGCTGTCAAATGGTGTTATTATTAACGTCCGTGTTCATCAGGTACATTTTAGTGAAGTGAGATAAAGTATGTGTTGTGGCTAACCTGTGACGGTTCAATATATATCGCTGGTGTGATTGTCGATTGTTTCATGTTTATTTACTCTGTCGTTACTGCTGTCAAATGGTGTTATTATTAACGTCCGTGTTCATCAGGTACATTTTAGTGATGTGAGATAAAGTATGTGTTGTGGCTAACCTGTGATGGTTCAATATATATCGCTGGTGTGATTGTCGATTGTTTCATGTTTATTTACTCTGTCGTTATCTCGAAAATATTCGTAATTAATTCTGTTTCTTGAGTCTCTGTTTTGTTGAAGTATAATAATGAGTAAAAGTAAAGTTATTAGAAATCCTCTGAAGGCTTTTAAGAAAAGGAGAAATGTTGGAAAGCCAAAGGTATGTGTTATTACTGTAAACAATAAAGACGATAACCAAGTGAGTGAACCTAACCTCTCAAGTACACCTGCCCATAGCAGTCAAAGTGGGAAAGAAAATACAAAGAAATATTTGATATGTCGGTTCTCAAAGGAATTTTTTCAAACTGTGTAAGATGTATTCATTGTAGTGAAGTTGGTCTGGAACTCTCCATAATAAAGCACGTAGGACTTTCTAGTGAAATACAACTGAAATGTGATAAGTGTTCATACATGACCACCTTTTGGAACAGTGTTGCAGTAACTGCAACTGAAGAAAATGGTAGCAAAATCTACGAACACAACAACGAGCGATGCTTGCTTTAGACAAGGAACGCCTTCGGGCTGCAGACAGGGCTGTAAAGAGTAGAAATACAAGCAAGAGTAAACAGGAGGAGGAACAAGAGGAAGCTGGAGGAGGAATTTGCAGAGGATGAAGATAATCCATCCTATGGACCTGGAATGCACTAAAAAGTTAATCCAATCTTTGTCGCTCGATTCCCAAAACTTTTATTTTCTCATACTAATTACATGTTTTCTAAGGATCTTCCAAACATATTTGTTTCAAACTTTCAGTAAATGTTACACAGTACGTTCTGCATAATTTAACACAGCCTTTTTCCAAAAAACTGTATATTTTTGAATACATAAATAAAAAATTGCAAAAAAACGTTGTGAATTTTCATTACAATTGAAAAAAAATCATCTTTAATAACTGAACTAAAATTTTGTAAAATCCCTGTGTTAAGTTGTAGCCTATATTCCAATAAATAATCTGTAAAAAGTTCAACTTTCTACCTCAAATACTTTGTGAGGAAAGATGTAATTTATAAGCGTTATTTTAACATTGCAAGTATAGGGCGTTCCGGAGTCCCTTAAGGAGAGCAATGAGAGAAGCGTTCAATGATTTCCAAAGTAAGACACTGTCAACTGAACTGAGCAAAAACCCTAAGAGATTTTGGTCGTATGTAAAATCAGTACGTGGGTCAAAATCATCTATTCATTCTCTCAGCGACCACACCGGCATATAAACGGAGGATAACAGAGAGAAGGCCGAAATACTGAATTCGGTCTTCCGATGTTGTTTCACCGCGAAAGATCGTAACACTGTCCCTCCTTTCAATAGTCGTGCGAACGTCGAAATGGCAGGCATTGAGATAACCGATCGCGGAATTGAAAAGCAGCTACAATCGCTTAGTAGTGGAAAGGCTTCAGGACCAGATGAGATACCAATAAGATTCTAGAAAGATAATGCGAAAGAAATTGCTCCCATTCTAGCATTAATTTATCGTAGAACGCTTGAGCAACGAAAGGTACCTAACGACTGGAAAAAAGCATAGGTCATTCCCGTTTTTTAGAAAGGCCGTAAGACAGATCCACACAATTGTAGACCTATATCGTTGACGTCAATCTGTTATAGAATTATGGAACACGCTTTATGCTAAAGAATTATGACGTTCTTGGAAAATGAACATCTCCTCTATAAAAATCAACATTGATTCCGCAAACAGAGACCCTGCGAAACCCAGATCGCTCTGTTCCTCCATGAAATCCACAGCGCAGTGGACAACGGCGCTCAGGTTGATGCCGTGTTCCTTGATTTCAGTAAAGCATTTAACACCGTCCCGCATTGCCGTTCAGTGAAAAAAATACGAGCTTACGGAGTATCGGAGCAGACCTGCGATTGGATTCAAGACTTTCTTGCAGACAGAACTCAACACGTTGCTCTTAACGGAACTAAATTGACAGATGAACAGGCAATATCCGGAGTATCACAGTGAAGTGTGATATGACCGTTGCTGTTCACAATGTGTATAAATGACCTTGTAGAAAGTGTCGGATGCTCTTTAAGGCTATTCGCGGATGATGAAGTTGTTTATACCAAAGTAGCAACGCCAGAAGATAGTAAGAATCTGCAAAACGACCTGCAGAGAACTGATGAATGGTGAAAACTCTGGCAGTTGATCCTGAAAGTAAATAAATGTAACATATTGCGCATACATAGAAAAAGAAATACACTACTGTACAGCTACACTATTGATGACAAACAGCTGGAGATAGCGTCTGCCGTAAAATCTCTAGGCTTAACTATCCAGAGCGACCTTAAGTGGAATGACCATACAAAACAGATAGTGGGAAAAGCAGACACAAGACTCAGAAGAATCTTACGGAAATGTAATTCATCCGCGAAAAAGTGGCTTATAAAGCGCTTGCTCGCTCGATTCTTGAGTATTGTTCATGCGATTCTTGATTATTGTTCATCTATCTGGGATCCCTATCAGATAGGGCTGATGGAGGAGATATAGAAGATCCTACGAAGAGCGGCGCGTTTCGTCACCGGATCGTTTACCTGGCGAGAGAGCGTTACGGATATGCTGAAAAACTCTCCACTGGCAGACGTGACCATAGAAACGTTGTGCATCACTGAAAGATTTACTGTTGAAATTTCGGGACAGCACTTTTCAGGAGGAGTCAAATAACATATTTCTTCCCCCCCCACATACATCTCGGGTATTGACTACGAGGAGAAAATTTGAGAAATTAGAGCCAATACAGAGGCTTACCGACAATCATTCTTCCACGCACTATTGGCGAGTGGAACAGATTTGGAAGGATCAGATAGTGGTACCGAAAGTACCTTCCGCCACACACCATTAGGTGGCTTGCGGAGTATGATGTAGATCTAGATGAAGGATAAACGGACCCCCAGAATTACAGAAAAATATCCCTGACGTTATAATTTGTACAGAAATAGTTATACGAGTCAAGGGTTCAAATGGTTCAAATGGCTCTAAGCAGTATGGGACTTAACATCTGAGGTCATCTGTCCCCTAGACTTAGAACTACTTAAACATAACCAACCTAAGGACATCACACACATCCCTGCCCGAGGCAGGATTCGAACCTGCGACCGTAGCAGCAGCGCGGTTCCGGACTGAAGCGCCTAGAACCGCTCGGCCACAGCGGCCGACCGAGTCAAGGGCCACGATGATTAACAAGGGAGTGAGACACGGTTGTAGCCTATCCCCGATGTTGTACAGTCTATCTACTGAGCAAGCAGTAAAGGTAATGAAAGAAAAAATTGGAAGAAGAATAAAAAATCCCTGGAGAACAAATAAAAGCTTTGAGGTTTGCCGACGACGTTGTAATTCACTCAGAGACAGCAAACGGCATGGAAGAGTAGTTGAACGGACAATGTCTTGTAAGGAGGATATAAGATGAACATCAACAAAAGCGAGACGAGAATAATGGAAAGTAGTCGAATTAAATCAGGTGATGTTGAGGGAATTAGATAGGGAAATGAGACACTTAGCAGAAAATGAGTTTTGCTATCTGGGAAGCAAAATAACTGATGATGGTCGAAGTAGAGAGGATAAAAAACGTAAACTAGCTATGTCAAGGAAAGTCTTTCCGAAGAAGAGAAATTTGTTAACATCGCTTATAGATTTACAGTAAGTGTCAGGAAGTCCTTTCTGAAAGTATTTGTATGGAGTGCAATTATGCATGGAAGTGACACATGGACGATAAATAGTTTACACAAAAAGAGAATAGAAGCTTAGGAAATGTGGTGCTACAGAAGAATGCCGAAGATTAGATGGGTAGATCACGTGACTAATGAGGAGGTACTGAATAGAACTGGGGAGAAGAGAGATGTGACACAACTTGACTAGAAGAAGGGATCGGTTGGTAGGACATGTTCTGAGCCATCAAGGGATCGCCAATTTAGTATTGGAGGGCAGCGTGGAGGGAAAAAACTATAGAGGCAGAGCAAGATATGAATACACTAAGCAGATTCAGAACGATGTAGGTTGCAAATGGTTCAAATGAGTCTGAGTACTATGGGACTTAACTGCTGAGGTCATCAGTCCCCTAGAACTTAGAACTACGAGGTGCATTCAAGTTCTAAGGCCTCCGATTTTTTTTCTCCGGACTGGAAAGAGATAGAAACATGCGCATTGTTTTAAAATGAGGCCGCGTTCATTGTCAATACGTCCCAGAGATGGCAGCACCGTACGGCAGATGGAATTTTACCGCCAGCGGCGAGAATGAGAACTGTTTTAAATACTTAAAATGGCGACGTTTTCCTTACTTGAATAGCGTACAATCATTCGTTTTCTGAATTTGCGTGGTGTGAAACCAATTGAAATTCATCAACAGTTGAAGGAGACATGTGGTGATGGAGTTATGGATGTGTCGAAAGTGCGTTCGTGGGTGCGACAGTTTAATGAAGGCAGAACATCGTGTGACAACAAACCGAAACAACCTCAGGCTCGCACAAGCCGGTCTGACGACATGATCGAGAAAGTGGAGATAATTGTTTTGGGGGATCGCCGAACGACTGTTGAACAGATCGCCTCCAGAGTTGGCATTTCTGTGGGTTCTGTGCACACAATCCTGCATGACGACCTGAAAATGCGAAAAGTGTCATCCAGGTGGGTGCCACGAATGCTGACGGACGACCACATGGCTGCCCGTGTGGCATGTTGCCAAGCAATGTTGACGCGCAACGACAGCATGAATGGGACTTTCTTTTCGTCGGTTGTGACAATGGATGAGACGTGGATGCCATTTTTCAATCCAGAAACAAAGCGCCAGTCAGCTCAATGGAAGCACACAGATTCACCGCCACCAAAAAAATTTCGGGGAACCGCCAGTGCTGAGAAAATGATGGTGTCCATGTTCTGGGACAGCGAGGGCGTAATCCTTACCCATTGCGTTCCAAAGGGCACTACGGTAACAGGTGCAGCCTACGAAAATGTTTTGGAGAACAAATTCCTTCCTGCACTGCAACAAAAACGTCCGGGAAGGGCTGCGCGTGTGCTGTTTCGCCAAGACAACGCACCCGCACATCGAGCTAACGTTACGCAACAGTTTCTTCGTGATAACAACTTTGAAGTGATTCCTCATGCTCCCTACTCACCCGACCTGGCTCCTAGTGACTTTTGGCTTTTTCCAACAATGAAAGACACTCTCTGTGGCCGCACATTCACCAGCCGTGCTGCTATTGCCTCAGCGATTTTCCAGTGGTCAAAACAGACTCCTAAAGAAGCCTTCGCCGCTGCCATGTAAACATGGCGTCAGCGTTGTGAAAAATGTGTACGTCTGCTGGGCGATTACGTCGAGAAGTAACGCCAGTTTCTTCGATTTCAGGTGAGTAGTTAATTAGAAAAAAAATCGGAGGCCTTAGAACTTGAATGCACCTCGTACTTAAACCTAACCAACCTAAGGATATCACACACATCCATGCCTGAGGCAGGTTTCGAACCTGCGACAGTAGCAGTCGCTCGGTTCCGGACTGAAGCGCCTAGAACCGCTCGGCCACCGCGGCCGGCCGATGTAGGTTACGGTAGTTACTCGGAGATGAAGAGGCTTGCACTGGATAGAGTAGCATGGAGAGTTATCTCTGGACTGAAGATCACAACAACAACAACAACAACAACAGCAGCAACAACAACCACCGTGACTTTGGTTTGCTGTAGAATTCTAGAACATATTCTGAGTTGGAATACAATACAATTCCTAGAGACCGAATAGCTTGTGTCCAAGAATGAGCACTGTTTTAGAAAGCATCGCTCGTGTGAAACTCAGCTTGCCCTTTTCTCACATGATATACTGCGACCTATGGATGAAGGCAGCAGACAGGTTCCGTATTTCTAGAGTTGTTGCGAAGACATATGGAATAGGTTTCCAGACATGGGAGTGGCTCGATAGCTTATTAAGTAACAGTACTCAACATGTTGTCCTCGACGGCGAGCGTTCATCGTCAGGAGTGCCCCAGGAAGTGTGATAGCACCACTATTATTTTCTATAAACATAAATGATCTGGCAGACAGGATGGGCACGAATCTGCGGTTGTTTGCTTATGATGCTGTGGTGTACGGGAAAGGTATCGAAGTTGAATGACTGAGGGGAATAGAAGACGGCTGAAATGAAATTTCTAGTTGAGGCGATGGAAGGCAGTTAGCTCTAAATGTAGAAAAATGAAAGTTAATGCGGGTAAGTAGGCAAAACAAATCCGTAATGTTCGGATAAAGTATTAGTCAGTAGTGTCCTGCTTGACACATCACGTCGTTTAAACATCTGGGCGAAAGGTTGCATATGAAATGGGACGAGAATGTGAGGAGTGTGGTAGGAAAGGCGAATGGTCGACTTCGGTTTTTTGGGAGACGTTTGGGAAACTGTGGTTCATCTGTAAAGGAGACTGCATGTAGGACGCTAGTTCGACCTAGTCTTGAGTACTGCTCCAGTGTTTGGGGTCATCACCAGGTTGGATTAAGAGAAGACATCTTAGCAATTCAGAGGCGGGCTGCTAGATTTGTTATCGGTAGGTTGGAACATCACGTAAGCATTGCGGATTTGTTTCGGGAACTCAAAGGGGAATTGCGGGAGGGAAGATGAGGTTCTTTTCGAGGAGCACTATTGAGAAAATTTAGAGAAACGGCTTTAGCAGCTGACTGCAGAACGATTCTACTGTCTCCAACATACATTTTGCTAGGGACGGCGAAGATAAGATACTAGAAATTAGGGCTCATTCGGAGCTATGTAGACCGTCGTTTCTTCCTCGCTCTATTTGCGAGTTGAACAGGAAAGAAAATAACTAGTAGTGATACAAGCTTCCCTCCACCATGCATCGTACGGTGACTTTTGGAGTACGTATGTAGCTACAGATGTAGATATTTGCATCGAGGAACACCAGCCAACTGGGCGTGGGAGTTAGGTGATATCCCAAACTTACTACACCAATGTCGTAATAGCTTTTATTTACTTTGGCAGTGATTATGACACCCTTTCCATTTCAACGCGGAGTTCTTCATACTTTATCAGTTCATCAGATACGTGATGCGATAGGTCTTATAAATTATTTTGCTCCTAAAATTCCAGGATTACGTCTTATGGCCTGTTGCGGCCTCATTATTTCTTCCTCGGCTTTCCGACTCGTCTCCTTCCTGTGGGGTTGTATGCCACTGCTTGTCGAGGGATTCTCTGAGGTGAGACACCCGCAATACATCCTCTTTCCAATCCTGCTTCCGTTGTATCACTTTTTCAATTAATGGCTGTATCCCCAGTGCTTTCTTTATACCTACATTTCTTATTTTGTCTTCTCTCGTGCAGTCTTTCACTGATCTAAGGGGATTTATTTCCCATGTTTCAATTTGTCTTAAGTATTTGATCTTAATGTACAACTTTCTACTCCACATAGTACTGCGGATAGTATCATGACTCCAAAAAATTTCATTTGGTTTTCTCTTGTCATTTTAATTTTAATGCTTTTCTCGTGCCACATGTATGTTGATGGGTGATAATGTCCTCATTAAGTCGTTCTCTTCTTCTAAAGTTATGTCACAGCCTAGATACTGGAAATGGGACACCTGTTGTATTGCTGTTTTACTGATACCCTACTCCTTATGGGGTATTTTCCTAAACAGGCCATTGTTTTTACTGTCGATATTTTAAGATTATAATTTAGGCTTGTATTGTTTAAGCTAAGTATCACTGTTTGTCATTTGCATTCACTGTCTTGTATGATTACCTAGTCGTCGCCAAAGAGTATCGCATTTAGAAACTGACCTGTCCCAATTATACACCATGAGATGTTCTGTCCTTCATCCATTCCCTGACCAAGTCGTCGATCCGCATCCGGATTATACCATAATTCCATATAGTGATTTATTCAGCCGCCTGAAGGAATGAAACTGATATGTTCCTTTATCAGTGTATGTTCTTTTTAGCTGTCCACTTGATATGCCATTTCCTGTCTACCTTGAATGTCAAGTTTGACTCTGTTTGTAAATGTATCCCATGGAAAGCTATGTGCTTCTCTTACTATTATTTTCGTTTCATTTTTGATTTTATTGTTTTTTCATTAGCGTCCTCAGACTGTTCCTTATATGGGTATTTTGTATCGAATGTAACATTTAGAGCGAGCAATGCGAGAATACGTGTTTTTTTCCGAATGAGAAAATAACGGGTTGTTATGCAGGTATGAAGTTTTAGACTGTGGCAACAATGGAGGGGTTAAGATAAGAGATAAAAAACTACATCTACATCAACACACATACTATGCAAACCGCTGTGAATGAATGGCAGAGGGTACTATGTTGCGTTTCTTCCCGTTCCAATCGCATATACAGTGGGGGAAGAATGACTGCTTAAACGCCACTGTGCTTGCTGCAGTTGGCCTAATTTTGTCTTCATGGTCCATATGGGAGCGATACGAAGGTGGATGAAAGATATCTCTTGATTCTTTAGTTAATACGAATGCTTGAAGTTTTGCAAGTAGGCTTCCGCGGGATAATTAGTGTCTACCTTTAAGAGTCTGCCAATTCAAGGTCTTCAGTGTTCCGTGCCGCTCTATCATGAGTCAAACGAACCTTTGGCCGTTCGTGCCACCTTTCTTTGTATACATTTACTATCCCCTGTTAGTCCTGTTTGGTATGGGTCGAAGACCGGAGGCGAAAGTGCTTTGTAAGTAGTCTTCTTAGTAGATACTGCATTTTCCCGGTAGTTTGCTAATGAATCCGTACGACTGAGCCTATGTGATCATTTCACATCCTTACAAATACCTAGGTATTAGTATGAGCTGATTAATTCCAATGGTGAATCACTGATACTGTAGTTAGAGGGCTGCTCGTCTTTTAGATTTCTGAAGTGAATAATTACTCAACAATTCTATTAGTAGCAAACCATAATATTTGCTCGGTGTCTTGAAGAAATGTCGATAGCGACCTCCTGATCTAAATAATATCTATAGTCTTTCAGCTTCTTACAGCATACAGTAAACACGAAGTTCACGCGCAAAATGCGCAGCAGTATCGTTTGTCACAGTAATATCTCTGGGACAACTTCGTCTCTAACGTGTAATGGTATGTTTTCGGGTACGGAGGAAACTGCGATACTAGCCGTCGGCTATGACCAATGACTTAGTGAACATGCGACGAACGACGTAAACAACATGGCAGCTATAACGTCTTATTATAGGCGATATTTTGAGGCGAAACAGCACAGTTTCTATTACGATATTTTACTAGAACGGGAAGAATAGTTCGAATTACGGTCACATATACATAAAGCAAAATTTTCTTGGAAAGAAAATGAATCGAGTATCTCGAAAGCAACTCTTAGCTGTATTGGAGACTTCGATACAAAGTACGAACTAAAATTAAAATTTGTGTTTTAAAGAAATCAACCTCAATATCCAAAAATGCACTTCAGCTTTATTGCTCTAGTCGAGACTGTGATGCGCAGTCTTGGGTATATGTACACTGATGCGCAAAACTTAAGACCGAAAGTGACTTTCTCATGATGTGTCATTGCTAAGTAACATAGGTCGATGAAACTTGGACCATACATAGAAAGCATTGCACCAATATAGTACACAGGGCAATTGAAAGGAATACGCAACGATACGAACAGAAATGATATTCTTATTCGAAGATAATAACTACAGTGAAGCCATCGCGACTGATGATGGTCCCCTGGACACTAGAAAAGGCGTGACGCGATTCTTAATAGGGTATGTGAACACCACGGACGGCAGTGAGTGCTCTGCAACGTGCTCTCATGATACCCACAAGGTTGATACGGATTTTTCGTAACAGGGCGTTCTATGCCAGTATGCCCATGCAACATTATGCCTTCGACACCATAACAACTGGACCGCCAAAACGATCGTCTTCGTCACTGTTCTTCGGTGCATAACGTGTTACCATCTCTCACCATAAGAGGGTATGTCCAGAATCACTGCTCAAGCTGAATCTTCCCTCATCCGAGGAAGCAGGCGACCGCACTCTTCGTTGGTCTAGTCCCTATGTTCTTGGCACCATCGCAATCCGTGCCGCCGATGCGAGGGTATCAACGGAACACAACGTACTGGTCATCTGGCAAAGAGACCCCGCCCACGCAACTGCCGTACCACTGTGCTGTGTGAGATTGCGTGCCTTGTAGTTCTGCCTGCAGTGCTGGTTGGTATTTTCTGCGAACTATCTAAGGCATTTGACGACAGAATCAAGGTATTCTCCTAGATAAGTTGAAGTTTTATGGGATTGAGAGCGTAGACAACCAATGGATCACGTCATATCTAACCAAAAGAATGCAGACACTTAGTAGAACTCACTATTTCAGCCAATATATTCTGGGGGCGCTATCCTGGCTGCGGAGAAATCACGCATGGGGTTCCTCGAGGCTCGTTCTTAGATCCGATATTGTTATTCATATATGATGGTGACAAAATTGTGAAAAATGATACATGGAGATTCAGTACCCAACGAGAAGAAGCTAGGTTACATTAATACCATATTTAAGAAAGGGGATCGCAAAATTTATTCAAACTATCGAGGAATTTGTGTTACAAACACATTAATGAGAAGTTTTGCAGAAGTAATTAAAAACAAAATGGAAAAATGTTTTAGAACCCAAGAAGAACAATGTAGATTCACGGTTGGAAGATCATGTGTAGACCGTATTTTCACATTACGACAGATTTTGGAGAAACATAGGGAAAAATCAAAAAATTTAGGATTAATTTTCATAGATCTAGAAAAAGCGTATGATACTTGTGGTGTGCGCACTGTAAGACCTTCGGTACACACACCATCAGATTATTTGACTTGTCGCACTAACGAAGTAGGCAAGTGTCAGCAATATGTCTCGTGGTCTTATCGTGGCGTGTTTATCTTCTGCCGTTAGGTCAGACGATAGAAATGCTATTTGCACGCTTAGAGTAGCAGATTGACGGGGACCAACTTTAAACAGAACTTGATTAATTTTCACACACATTTATTAAAATAATGAAAAGGCATAGATATTACGTAAGTTGATTCTGGATGCTGTTTACAATTGACAATCCCTTGGTCTTGGTACGTTAATCTTATTCTCACATATCTCTGATACTTGACAAAGTGTCTATACATTTCTCTTCATGACTATGTACAGGAATATGATAATCTTCTTAGGCGCAGACTGAAACTTGACTATAGACTGGTACAGACAAATGCAGACTAATGCAGACTAACTAATCGGAGGTCTGTACACTCGTTATAATACCTCGCGCATTCAGGTATCACTGCGTGAGTGTGATCCGCGAGGAGAAAAGGTTCTACGTTAGCAGCGATCTCATTGGCTGCGTTACATATTAATACACGGATCGGCGGAAGCAGAATTTGGTCCGTCTCTAAGACAGCGCCATCTCGTAGTGCGGAGACGGACGAGCGCTGCGCCTCCGCTGTTGCGCTGTTGTACTTAGGAGGGCCCGCTCTAGTGGGAAAGTTGTGTGCGTGCTGACTACGCGGAACTATGTACACAGCAATACTGTTCCAAGAAAATTACTTTGGAGTGAACTACATACGGCAAACATAAACCCTTCCTTGATTAAAATAATACAACAGATGTATATAGATAACATGTGCCAAGTGAAAGTTGGTAATAAACTTTCACAGAAATTTAGAACGAGCAAAGTCCTTTTACAGGGTTGTCCCATGTCACCATCATTATTTAAAACCTATATAGGTATTAGCCTTAGAGCATGGTCTCATAAATGTAATAGTATGGGATTAGAAATAAGAGATGGAGTTTACCTACATCATTTATTGTTTGCTGATGATCAAGTAGCCGTAGCACAAGATGGGGAGGATGCTAACTATATGTGCAATCAACTAGCAGTAGCAAACAAAACTTGGGGTTTGAAGATTAATTACCAAAAAACAGAATACTTGACTAATGATTCAGATTAGCTATACACTGAAGGAAAGAAAATCGAAAAGACAAACACTTTCTGTTATCTGGGACCCATTTTAGAAATTGAGGGAAAATCAGAGTTAGAAATCAATAAAAGAATTAGTAGCGGACGGAAGGTCATTGGGATGCATAACTCATTCTTATGGATCGTGAATGTAATGAGCAGAACTAAAAAAATTAATATACAAATCTATATTGGAGAGTGTGGTTCTGTATGGAATGGAGACCTGGACAATTAACCTGAAGCACATTAAAAAATTACAACCTCTTGAGATCGACCTCTGGAGAAGATCGGCAAGACTCTCCAGGACAGAGAAGATAAGAAACACCAAAAAAATAAGGAGAATGGAAATAAAAGAAAGAATATATGACGTAATGGATAGGAAGAAATTACAGTGGTACGGGCATGTACAACAAGCAGAATTAGTTTTTTATTTTCTTCCCCTCTCCACCTTCAATTTACATATAATAGCTGCGAATCCTGTGTGGTGTCGGAAAGAACAGACATCGCATATTCATATAATCTGATAGGCATAGCTGGGCAATGAAACCACCTTCTTCAGTGCGGATGCAGAAATGTATCCGATCTCCTTCGGGAATCCCGGAAGAGCGAATATGAAGGAAATGGACAGGGGCTGTGGATAGGTGGCTCTCAGTGGGAGAGTGGATCGGCCGTGAGGCGTATCCGACGGGGTAACTCAGCGTGTTCCGCCAGAGGGTTAGCTGCCCTATGTAATAAAAAAAAATTGAGTAAATGGTTCAGCTATGAACTTCAACGTGTGTCGTGGGACGTCCCTCCCAAACACAAGCAACGAACAATTACGAACAAAATGAGATGATTAACAAAAAAAAAAAGTATGCAGTCCCGGGTTCGAATCCCGGTCCAGTACACATTTTTAACTCGTCGCTCCCGATTCCGTGTAATGTCCCAATGCAGTTGACAGCAGTGATCCCTCCTTTTTCCCTTGCTTTCTTCCCCTCTTGACCTTCAATTTACATAGAATTTAGCTTTTTTGCAGATTGTAATCAGTCCAAGCGTGTGTACAGAAACAGAAGAAATGGTAAACAATGTTCTTAAAAGTATCATTGACTGTTTGCTGCGAATGGCCTCCCTCTCAGGTTTAGAAAGACACAACATATTCAGTTCTGCGCATCTAGGGGTACTAGAATAAGTGTAACACATGGTGAGGGCATAATAAATAGGGTGGAAACTTCAAAATTCTTAGGTGGACACATTAATGAGAATTTACACTGGAAAAAGCACATTTTCCAACTCCTAAAAAACTTTCTTTAGCCACATTTGTGCCTAGAATCTTTGCAAATCAGTAAGTTGACATATTTTGCGTATTTTCATTCAAAAATGCTATATGTTTCTTTTTTGTGGTAACTCATCTTTAAGATAGAAAGTCTTCACTAGCCAAAAATATGCTATAAGAATAATGGTGCTCACCAACGATCAGCTTGTAGGCACCTGTTTGAGGAGCTGGGAATTCTGACTACTGGTTCACAGTACATTTATTCCCTCATGGGGTTTGTTGTAAATAACCCACTACAGTTCAAAAGAAACAATGAAGTACATAATGACAATACCAGAAGAAAAAATGACATTCATTACTCAACATTAAAATTATCTTTAGCAGAAAAAGGGTACACAACGATGCAAGTAAAAATTTTATCACCTACCCAGCGAAATAGAGTGTCTGACAGACAACGAAGTAAAATCTATTCCGCAGAAGAATTTATATTACTGCAGTGTGTAAAAGATGATTGGTAGGAATTACTAACTCACAATAAAATCTCGTAAAAGTTCATCATAATTAAGTTGCGACGTGTATGCAAACTGACGGGTCAATTCTAGTGTCCTGTTCCACACTTCGGCTTTGAGCAATGACGTCATACCCAAAGCAGAGAAGCTACGTAGAGGCAATCTCTGAAAGCGACTGTTCATATTCATAAACAAACGAATGTAGCGTACGATAAAATTACCCTGTTCACGTGATTAACTACTTAGCCGCAAATTGTACCAACAAGAATTAAAGGTAATGAAAATAAATAAGAATAGCAAAAGAGGAATATACACGCCTGAAAAAAAAAATTATCGTTATTTACGCGAGTAAGAAAAGCACAGAGCACCTTTTAATCCAGTACGGTATAGAGCATGGTGATGTCATAATATTATGAATCAGCGTTAACTTTTAATACTAGTTGTTAAATCTACACAAGTAACGAAATTTGGCAAAAATTAGCGTCTAACAAATACTGAAACCGACAACTGGAACTGACCTATATAGGTTAATTCAAGTTACTGATTCCAACCATTCCACGGTTCGTTGTTTGGATCGGTTTAACGACAAGTGTGTACACTAAAGTGTTACAGGATTTCTGCATATGGTACTACTATCTTCATTATTATGGAAAAGAGAAAACTTTGGAAGCTGTACCTACATTACTTTTAATTTTCGTAGTAGTTCTGAGATCAATAAGATCTCCTACAAAAACGTAGTCCACAGATTTACTGTAAAAAGTCCAAAATTATGAACCATTGAAAAGTTGGAAACGGTAACGAGAACTGACCTCCTATATAGGGCAATTTTAATCATTAATTCCAGCCAACCGATGATTCATTAATTAGATCGTTTTTTCAACACGTGTGTGTATTAAAATGTAGGCTAATACGATTTCTGCATTTGTAATTGCCCTCTGAACTACTGCAAAAAAGTTACTAATATTGGAATCGGTAACTAGAATTGAACTATATAGAAGGTCAGTTCTAGTTACCTAGTGCAGTTTTTGTTATACACCGCAGTAGTTTTAGAGATCAATTACAAATGTAGAAATGGTACCGTATTTCGTTTCAGTGTATATAACTGTAAAAATAATTTACATATGAATCATGGAGCGGCTGGAATCTGTAACTGGAATTTACCTACAGACGTTAATTCTAGTTATCTATTCCAATATTCTTTATTTTTTGTAGATATTCATTGGTCATGTACTGTCTTTTATTTTAGAATTTAATGTGTCGGTTTTTCTACAGTTTATGCTATTTCTTGTAATTCATTTAATTTTCCCCTTTCTCTGATACATTCTAGTTTTTCCCTGCTCAAAATCCCAACTTTTCTGCATTTCTCCCGCTAGATTCAATAATTGATATAAAATTAACGCTATTTTATAACAGTATGACTTCACCATGTGCTTTACTGTAATGCAGTTTAAAGGTTCTCTGTGCTTTTCTACTTGCATAAATTACGAAAATACTTCTTACCAGAAACGAAAATTTGTTTTTAATTCTTGTTTTTAATTGTTTTCGATATCTTCAGTTCGTTTCGATGTAATTTATGACTAAGTAAATAACTGCGTGAATGTGATTGTAATTTTATCGTATGCTTCATTCGTTTGTTTACGAATATGGCCAGTAGCTTTCATAGACATAATACGCAGCGTCTTTGCCTTAGGTATGACGACATTGCTCAAAGCCGACGAGTGGAATCGGACACTACAATTTATCCCAAACTGACTAATACCACATCATACGATTTTTCGTGCTAAAACATCCATGAAACACGAAACTAACTAACTGTTAAATGTGACTACAACAGCATCTTCTGTTTGACGTTAGTTGCAGACTTTTGCTACTGTAGCTGATCGTGATCGAGTCCCTCCTCTTCTTCGGGCAGCAGTGCTGTGTTTCATAACACTCGCCTTGCATGTGGAACAACGTCGCGAGCAATAGCGGTCTCCCGGGCAACACGCATGACAATTTGTCCTTCTTCCTGTTCCCCGACCACTCTTCCCCCTGTGAAGTCATCCAGATATTGTGTCCCGGCCATGTTCCGAACTGCTGACTGATTGACACACGCTGTCTTTTCGTGTTCCTTCATCTGCCTCGTGTTGCGGAGCCATTACCATTAGGCGCTGTAGTCATACTGATCTCACGCCGTGTAACGTCGAGCATTTTGTGCGCCACTAGGAGACCTCTTCCAACATGCTCCCGCTCTTTCATTCATTTGCACCGAATAGTTAATATATGTTGCTTTAGGTATCTGGTTCTTAAGTTCTGCAGACCAGCGTACTATTCAGCAGTAAATCGAAAAGGCTGTCACAAGAAGAACTTTTAACTATTTGTCGGAAAAAAGCCGAATCAGTATCGTAACTAAAGCACTACAGGTGTAGTGGACCTCACGATGAACACTATGAATTAAGAAATATTACAGTAAAAAGAATAAAGACAGACAAATCAACAAAACATTATTCTCTTTGAAACAGAACAGGCAGTATGAGATTTTCACTCTGCAGCGGAGTGTGCGCTGATATGAAACTTCCTGGCAGATTAAAACTGTGTGCCCGACCGAGACTCGAACTCGGGACCTTTGCCTTTCGCGGGCAAGTGCTCTACCAACTGAGCTACCGAAGCACGACTCACGCCCGCTACTCACAGCTTTACTTCTGCCAGTATCTCGTCTCCTACCTTCCAAACTTTACAGAAGCTCTCCTGCGCGCAGGAGATATTGGCAGAAGTAAAGCTGTGAGTACCGGGCATGAGTCGTGCTTCGGTAGCTCAGATGGTAGAGCACTTGCCCGCGAAAGGCAAAGGTCCCGATTTCGAGTCTCGGTCGGGCACACAGTTTTAATCTGCCAGGAAGTTTCAGAACGGGCAGCATTTTGTTTCTCTCAGAGAGCCAGAGAGCAGAGATTAAAAATATAATTTCTATCCTAATGAACGAAATTATGACAATAAATAACGCTATAAGGAAATGCAATACGAAATATACACCAAGAAGTGACGCCACAGCAGCCTTTACCATTCCGTCCAAAGTCAAAGCCGCAAATTCCTACTAACCCGTTTTTTCTATGTTTGTCATTCCTCTCCTGTGTTTATCATGTCTCATAACTGAATGACGTGGGTTTGTATCGAAACTAGTCACGAGGTTGGGCGAAGACCATTTGGTCATTCACATTTGGAAAGTAATTCCTCAATTTATAGTGAGGAAGAAGTGAGCACGAGCAGCGAGAATCGGGTGGAAGGAATGGAAGTGTGAATGAACTCTGCCAGATAACTCGGTAACGGGTAGCAATAATCGGCTGAGTTACGGCGAGTCAGATAAAGTCAAGCAGATAGGGTACTTGTGGCGCTAAAGATGAAACGGCATTAATAGGTTGCAGGGCAACAGCTCGCGTAAACAAGATGGCGATGGGGCAGAAGGTTAAAAATTTTCACACAGTAGTATCGGATTAGTAGTCAGATGATGAACCCTACTACAGTTTCACGTCATGCGCTGTTGTAATCTAACGAATCTACAAGGTGTTTTCAAAAGATCCATTCAATTTCACTAGACCATATCTTGAAACTGCGAACATGGTTCGTCTTCTGCACACGTTACGAAGTTTTTTATTGCCAGGATAACAGTCCGATTTTACGAGTATTCGCTGGACGCATTCAAACAATCAGACGCCAGCCAATCTCGTTTCATACTTTAGCGAGCTTATCTGGAATTGCTCCATACACATCTGATGCCATTCTACGTCGCAGTTTACTCAGATTTGGTGGAAGGGGTGCCACATACAAAAAATAGAAACGATTAAGGTAAAAAGTGTTATTGTTTGATACGTTTATATGTATATGTTACTAGCAGCTTTGGGCGTCATTTGTCCTATTCTTTCATTTAGCAGCTTTTTGTCACAAGAACTTTGTCAAGAGCATCTGTTAAGAATTTTAATTTGGCCATTAACAAACTCTAACACTGCCAGTTCCTTAAATCTGAAACAATATGTTCCGACTTTAAGTATCGTGGACGATATCTCACAAACTCTTTTCCGGTACTGGGGTAGGCAAAACGTTTTTGCGTTGACTTCCGTCGAGTGTGAACACAACATAATCTGACAGCGACGGCGCGTTCCGTTTCGTTTCATTTTGTTCGGTTGACACCCTGTTTGTATCGGCCTTTAATCTGTCAGGAAGTTTCAGATCAGCACCACTCCACTGCAGAATGCCAGTTTCATTCCCAAAAAATGAAATTATTACTGTGCCACTCTATCTTACACAGAAGCGCCAAAGAAACTGGTATAGGCATGCTTATTCAAATACAGAGATACGTAACAGGGAGAATACGGCGCTGCGGTCTGACGCAATTATTCGATCGGTTACTTCTGCTACAATGGCAGGTTAAGATTTAAGTGAGTTTGAACGTAATGTTATAGTCGGCGCACGAACGAGGGAACACAGCATCTCTGAGGTGGCGATGAAGTGGGGATTTTCCCGCACAATCATTTCACGAGTGTACCGTGAATATGAGGAATCCGGTAAAACATCATATCTACGACATCGCTGCGGCCAGAAAAAGATCCTGCGAGAACGGGACCAACGACGACTGAAAAAAATCGTTCAGCGTGACGTAAGTACAACCCTTCTGCAAATTGCTGCAGATTTCAATGCTGAACCATCAACAAGTGTCAGCGTGCGAACCATTCAACGAAACATCATCGATATGGGCTTTAGGAGCCGAAGGCCCACTCGTGTACCCTTGATGATGGCACGACACAAAGCTTTTCGCCTTTTGTAGGCTCGTCAGCACCGACATTGGACTGTTGATGACCCGAAACATGCTGCCTGGTCGTAGTAGTCTCGTTTCAAATTGTATCGAGCGGATGGACGAGTACGGGTACGGAGACAACTTCATGGATCCATGAACCCTGCATGTCAGCAGGCGACTGCTCAAGCAGGTGGAGGCTCTGTAATGGTGTGGGGCATGTGCAATTGGAGTGATATGTGACCCCTGATACGTCTAGATACGACTCTGACAGCTGACACGTAAGTAAGCAACCTGCCTGATCAGCTGCCTCCATTCATGTCCATTGTGCATTCCGACGGACTCGCGCAATTCCAGCAGGACAATGCGACATCGCACACGTCCAGAATTGCTACAGAGCGGCTCCAGGAACACTCTTGTGAAACTTTGAACATAGCTGCTAAGGTTCAGTGACCTTATCAGAATTATATTGGAACAAATAAGCCCTCGGTCACAAATATTAAGTCAAAATTGACCTGTTTTCGACGCTACTATGAGCGTCGTCTTCAGAATTAGACTAACTGTACTAAAATATATTAGGTATATAGTACATTAATAAAATTAAAGTTTGCACTGGCTCGAAAAGAACGTCATGAACAGTTGTGAGATGGCGAGCCGCTAAGGGCTGCTCGTACTGTGAACAAGGGTTGCAACAAGACTCTCACAACTGTTCATGACGTCGCCATTCCGGCTTAGATCTTTTTTAATATGTGACTTGTAAGTACTGCATCTTTTCGAGCCAGTACAAACTTTAATTTTATTAATGTACTATATACCTAATATGTTTTAGTACAGTTAGTCTAATTCTGAAGACGACGCTCATAGTAGCGTCGAATCCAGGTCAATTTTGACTTAATATTTGTTACCAAGGGCTTATTTGTTCTAATATAACACTCTTGTGAGTTTAAACACTTCCGCTGTCCACCAGACTCCCAAAAACATGAACATTACTGAGCACATCTGGGATGCCTTGCAATATGCTGTTCATAAGAGATCTCCACCCCCTCCCCCCTTACTCTTACGAATTTAGGGACAGCCTTGCAGGAATCATGGTGTCAATTCCGTCCAGCATTACTTCAGACATTAGTAGAGTCCATGCCACATCGTTTTGTGGTATTTGTGCGTGCTCACGGGGATCCTACACAGTGTTAGGTAGGTAACCAGTTTCTTTGGCTCTTCAGTGTATACCCATGGACAATAACAGAGGACTGTGTCCTAATTGCCAGCCACGGTGGCCGAGCGGTTCTAGGTGCTTTAGTCCGAAACCGCGCGACTGCTATGGTCGCAGGTTCGAATCCTGCCTCGGGCATGGATGTGTGTGATGTCCTTAGATTAGTTAGGTTTAAGTAGTTCTAAGTTCTAGGGGACTGATGACCTCAGATGTTAAGTCCCATAGTGCTTAGAGCCATTTGAACCATTTTTTGTGTCCTCATTTGTTTACTGCATTCTGTGCGTGGTTTATAACAGGACGTGCTTCACAGTACTGAAGATGAACATGTGCTCATAGCTCTTGTGATATGTGTTTTATAGGTAAAAGGAAAAACCTTATTGAATATTATACTGCCATAAAAGGGTAACTAGTTGGTGTTAAACCGATATTCAGTGATTTACCTATTCACCGTGTCGTTCGAAGCGTTTCACAGTGGTCCGTGAAGGACGATCAGGCGAATTACGGCTGTGAGGGTACACTTTGGAATTTCACTTGAAGCGCAGCAGCGTGAGGAGGCCGAGGGATTTAATACTGGCTCTTAGGGGCGGCACGTTCTCCTCTGAGAACCGGCTGCGCCGCGCGCGGCGTGGTACTTTGCTCGCAGATAATAATCGCGAGACTTACGGCCCAGTATTCCTCTTTTTAACAGCGGCCGGGTGCGAGAAAGCCGAGCCGGATTTTTATGCAAAGTAAACGCGGGCGGGCAACGCGATCTCTCGCGCGAAACAGCCTGCGAGGGTCGACGGGTGAAAAGCGCGCCACAAAGTAGAGGCACTGGAGGTAAAGGAGGTTGTGGGGAGAGGCCTAGTGGGGCGGCTCAGGGGGTGGGGGTGGGGGTGGGGAAGCGAGAAGGAGCAAAGGCTATCAGCGGAATCGCGATGCGGCCCTGCGATAGCGAGCGGCACGATCTCGCGCGGAGGTGTGTGTGCAGATAACAGCCCGACACCGACGCACACCCCGACGCCTGCTGTTCGTGTTTGTCGGCGCGACAACGACGTGCCAATGGAGCCAGCTGAGACTCCTTTTATAGTCGCTTTTAATCGATTCACACGACGCTTTCAGACGAAAGCGATTCATGGGCCCCTTAATTGGAAACAAGTTCTCGCGCTCCGCCAATGGCCACTGGGTCCAGCCAAATGATGCAACACTTTTCTTTTTTCCTCCACCCGTCTGTTTCCGAACGTTGTTGCACATCTATAGGCATTTAAAGTGTTATTATTATTATTATTATTTTAGGACATAAATACACTACTGACCATTAAAATTGCTACACCAATAAGAAATGCAGAAGATAAACGGGTATTCATTGGACAAATATATTATACTAGAACTGACATGTGATTACATTTTCACACAATTTGGGTGCATGGATCCTGAGAAATCAGTACCCAGAACAACCACCTCTGGCCGTAATAACGTCCTTGATACGTCTGGGCATTGAGTCAAACAGAGCTTGGATGGCGTGTACAGGTACAGCTACCCATGCACCTTCAACACGATACCGCAGTTCATCAAGAGAAGTGACTGGCGTATTGCGAAGAACCAGCCACCATTGACTAGACGTTTTCAATTGGTAAGAGATCTGGAGAAATTCCTGGCTAGGCCAGCAGTTGAACATTTTCTGTATCCAGAAAGGTCCGTAAAGGACCTGCAACATGCGGTCGTGCATTATCCTGCTGAAAGGTAGGGTTTTGCAAGGATCGAATGAAGGGTAGAGCCACGGGTCGCAACACATCTGAAATGGAACGTCCACTGTTTAAAGTGCCGTCAATGCGAATAAGACGTGACCAAGACGTGTAACCAATGGCACCCCATACCATCACGCCGGGTGATACGCCAGTATATCGATGACGAATACATGCTTCCAATGTGCGTGCACCGCGATGTCGCCAAACACGGATGCGACCATCATGATGCTGTAAACAGAACCTGGATACATCCGAAAAAATGACGTGTTGCCATTCGTGCACCCAGGTTCGCCCTCGAATACACCATCGCAGCCGCTCTTGTTTGTGATGCAGCGTCAAGGGTAACCGCAGCCATGGTCTCCGAGCTGAGAGTCCGTACTGCTGCAAACGTCGTCGAACTGTTCGTGCAGATGGTTGTTGTCTTGCAAACGTCGCCATCTGTTGACTCACGGATCGCGACGTGGCTGCACGATCCGTTACAGCCATGCGCATAAGATGCCTGTCATCTCGACTGCTAGTGATACAAGGCCGTTGGGATCCAGCACTGCGTTCCGTATTACCCTCCTGAACCCACCGATTCCATATTCTGCTAACAGTCGTTGGATCTCGACCAACTCGAGCAGCAATGTCGCGATACGATAAACCGCAATCACGATAGGTTACAATATGACCTTTATCAAAGGTCTCTTCCTTACACGAGGCATCACAATAACGTTTCACCAGACAACGCCGGTCAAGTGCTGTTTGTGTATGAGAAATCGGTTGGAAACTTTCCTCATGTCAGCATGTTGTAGGTGTCGCCACTTGCGCCAACATTTTTTGATGCACTGAAAAGCTAATCATTTGCATATCACAGAATCTTCTTCCTGTCGGTTAAATTTTGCGTCTGATGGATGTCATCTTTGTGGTGTAGCAATTTTAATGGCCGGTAGTGTAACAACAGTAAACACAGCAGACGAATTCACTATGCTGAATTTCGTACGTTAACACAAGGCGGACATTTTACCGAGCGATGTGGCACAATGGTTAGCACGCTGAACTCGATTTCAAGAGGACTACGGTTCAGATCCGTGCCCGGCCAACTAGCTTTAAGTTTTCCGTGATTTCCCTAAAATACTTCTACATCTACATATATACTCCGCTAGCCATCAAGCGGTGTGTGGCGGACGGCAGAATTTGCGCCAAAGTCATTCCCCACCCCTCTGTTCCACTCGCGGATCGCGCGAGGGAAAAACGA
This sequence comes from Schistocerca serialis cubense, assembly GCF_023864345.2. NCBI lineage: Eukaryota > Metazoa > Arthropoda > Insecta > Orthoptera > Acrididae > Schistocerca > Schistocerca serialis. The sequence continues at coordinate 497,962,965 of NC_064645.1, forward strand.
CTGTCGGAACGCCTCAGTACAATGTAACATTCACGAGATAAATTTTAGCTACAGTGCGACGAGAGGAAATTATGCCTCTAACAGTTATAAACATTATCTATTCGACGTATGAAAAAACAGTGAAAACGATGATAAATATTAATTATTTATATAATATTCTATGATGTAATTGGACATATCTATGTGTATCATATAAAGACAATGATAACTGTAAATTCCTTTTATGATCTGCGTTTGTCTTCCTTTGTTTTTTACCTTTTGTTGGTTGGCTTTTGTAGGTTGCGGACGCATATCAAACTGAGGTCTATTAAGAAATTGTAATTATTTGTTAATTATTACTTGAAAATAGAGTTCATCATTATTGTAAATGTGAGTGAATAATTATTTGTAACTTTAATTCCTCTCTCAGTAATCATTATCTGTGTTAATTATTTCTTTCCACTGCAACGAGCGCAGCCATTGATGATAGCGATTTGTATCGCGTTTTTGTCTGTGTTTTCCTTTGAAACAAATCAAATGTTTGCTTGATGAAGTATAAATAGTGCACGATACGAAAGTAGAGTTTATAGAGTTTAATAAGCATTTCAAATACTTACTTATTTGGTCTAACAATAGAAAGTCTCTATCAATTGTCTGCCGCCATCTTAACAATTATCTCAGCGGGAAATTCAAATTACGCAACTCTGCAGACATAAATGCCAAACGTAATACAAATGTGTAAAAATAAATGTGCACCGGTGGTCCCGAATTCATTTTAATGAAAATGATTCGAATCAGATTGGTTCTTTAAAAACAGTGCTCATAGCACGATCGCTATAACAAACTTTTCTAGTTGATGTATCGAGCCGAAATTAATTACGAACGAGTTGCGAAGAATATTGTTACAGGTAACATACGTCAGTGTTGTGCGCGGCTAATATTCGGTGGTTTTAATGATCATTTTGCTGAAGATAACTGCTTCCATCATAATCAATAGTTGTATAGAATCTGTTGTATGAACTGTGATTTAGTGACACTTACACAACTTACAGACAACACTTTAACACGACGTTAACTTGGAGTTCTTTAGCAACTTGACCAAATCTTTAGCCGGGAGAAAAATAATTTAGTAATTACTCAATGTAATAAAATAAGATTATCATTTTCATTTACAAATTAGTTAAATACCAAACTACTGAATAACTCAACGAACGCCACAACAAGCTCTTATTTCCCTTATCTTTGAATGGTGATCGCTGCGCGATTTGAAAGTTGGTGGCGATAATATATGCTCTACATCCTCGGCGAAGATCGGATTTCGGATTTTAGTGAGCATCCCCCTCCGTTTAGCGCGTCGTCTATCTGCAGGTATGTCCCACTTCAAACTTTCTATCAGATTTGTAACGCTCTCGTGATGGCCAAATGTACCAGTCACAAATCTTGCCGCTCTTCTTTGGACCTTCTCAATCTCTTGAATCAGACCCAACTTACCAGTTCCATACAGACGAACAATACTCCAAGACTGGACGAACTAACGTATTGTGAGCTATTTCCTTTGTTGAAGACCTGCATCGCTTCAGGATTCTACCAATAAACCGCAATCTAGAGTTCGGCTTACCCGTTACTTATGTAATCTAATCATTCCATTTGAGATCATTCCGAATTGTCACACCCAGATACTTGACGGACGTTACCGCTTCCAAAGACTGGGCCTTTATTTTGTAATCGTACTTACGAAAAATGCCGGAACAGTTCTTGGACATGGATTCCGCATTTTTGCAGACATACTGTTTTTCTTTTTCACCCAAACACGTTTCAGCACGTCTGTGTATCTTCAGTGGGATTTTGTTTATTGAAACATGGTTTTACATTATATGTTTCTGCAGGACCAACTAATAGCTTGTCACGTTTTGTTGTTACTGCTCTTTGTTCTTTTGCGTTCTTGGTACACTGCACACACATATTACCGTGCTTTGTGTAACTTCGTCCTTCATAACGCCATTTTACTTCGGAACGTTCCCCTTGAAAGGACACAGCCAGTATCTTCCCAAATCCTTTCCTAATCCGAGCTTGTGCTCCACCTCTAACGACCCTCTTCGCCGACGGCACGTTAAACACTAACCTTTAAATGCGGACATTTTAGCTTAGGCTTTACCGTGACTTTTACTGATATCGAATGAAACAAGTTTAATCTTACCAGTCACTGTTTATTTATATTCATAATGTTTTTCAACGCTTTAAATCTCCATCATCAGTTGGATTTATATGTAAATATGTTTGTATACACGCAGTGTCTGTTTTTTCGGAAATATCCGAAGGAACAGACACCATTTTGATCCTGCAGCCACATCAAGGCACAAAGGAATTACACTATTGGCCATTAAAATTACTACATTACGAAGATGACGTGCTACAGACGCGAAATTTAACCGACAGGAAGAAGATGCTGTGATATGCAAATGATTAGCTTTTCAGAGCATTCACACAAGGTTGGCGTTGGTGGCGACACCTACAATGTGCTGACATGAGGAAAGTTTCCAACCGATTTCTCATACACTAACAGCAGTTGACTGGCGTTGCCTGGTGAAACGTTGTTGTGATGCTTCGTGTAAGGAGGAGGAATGCGTACCATTACGTTTCCGACTTTGATAAAGGTCGGATTGTAGCCTATCGCGATTGCGGTTTATCGTATCGCAACATTGCTGCTCGCATTGGTCGAGTTCCAATTACTGTTAGCAGAATATAGAATCGGTGGGTTCAGAAGGGTATTACGGAACGCCGTGCTGGATCCCAATGGCCTTGTGTCACTAGCAGTCGACATGACAGGCATCTTATCCACCTGCTGTAACAGATCATGCAGCCACGTCTCGATCCCTGAGTCAACAGATGGGGACGTTTGCAAGACAACAACCATCTGCAAGAACAGTTCGACGACGTTTGCAGCAGCATGGGACTATCAGCTCCGAGACCATGGCTGCGGTTACCCTTGACGCTGCATCACAGACAGGAGCGCCTGCGATGGTATACTCAATGACGAACCTGGGTGCACGAATGGCAAAACGTCATTTTTTCGGATGAATCCAGATTCTGTTTACAGCATCATGATGGTCGCATCCGTGTTTGGCGACATCGCGGTGAACGCACATTGGAAGCGTTTATTCGTCATCACCATACTGGCGCATCACTCGGCGTGATGGTAAGGGATGCCATTGGTTACACGTGTCGGTCACCTCTTGTTCGCATTGACGGCACTTTGAACAGTGGACGTTACATTTCAGATGTGTTACGACCCTTGGCTCTACCCTTCATTTGATCCCTGCGAAACCCTACATTTCAGCAGGATAATGCAGGACCGCACGTTGCAGGTCCTGTGCGGGCCTTTCTGGATACAGAAAATGTTCGACTGCTGCCCTGTCCAGCACTTTCTCCAGATCTCTAACCAATTGAAAACGTCTGGTCACTGGTGGCCGAGCAACTGGCTCGTCACAATACGCCAGTCATTACTCTTGATGAACTGTGGTATCGTGTTAAAGCTGCATGGGCAGCTGTACCTGTACATGCCATCCAAGCTCTGTTTGACTCAATGCCCAGGCGTATCAAGGCCGTTATTACGGCCAGAGGTGGTGGTTCTGGGTACTGATTTCTCAGGATCTATTCAACCAAATTGTAATCACATGTCAGTTCTAGTATGATATATCTGTCCAATGAATACCCGTTTATCATCTGCATTTCTTCTTTATGTAGCAATTTTAATGGCCAGTAGTACAAATACATTAGCTGCCAGTGGGCTGATGTATTATTCAATTTTCCACATTGATGTAAATCAACGCCTGCGGGCAGCTATATCTTCATTTTCTTTGTGTCTTGTTTCACAGTGGCTGCAGGATCAAAATGGTACCTGTTCTTTTGGTAATGTCCGAAGGCGAGGACGGCCAATGATTTCTTCAGCGCAAATGCACACCAAGTTGGAACTCTTACGAGAATGTCGCGAGTAATGAGGATAATGGGCTCACTACATCGGTAGTGTGTGGATAAGTTGAGAATTTGCGTCGATGACCATTGTGTCCGGATGGCTTAGTGGTGATAGCCGGCGCGGTAGCTCAGCGTGTTCGGTCAGAGAGCTGTCTGTCTGTCTCTCTCTCTCTCTCTCTCTCTCTCTCTCTCTATATATATATATATATATATATATATATATATATATATATATATATATATACACAGGAGGGATCAACAACGAACTTGAACAGATGACATCTCACGTCCGCTACGACGAAATACAACGAACAATTATGAACATCATGCAAAAAAAGGGGGGTCAGCGCATCTGCATACTAAGCAGGAAACCTGAATTCGAACCACATTCCGGCACAAAGTTTCAACTTTCCCCAACGATATAAATCAATGTCCACAGGGAGCTAATGTCTTTAATTCCTTTGTGTCTGGATTTATGTGTCTTAACATGATGGGCATGTTTCGGTTATGACTTTTTCGCTAACCCGTGGCACTCTCTAGTGTAGAAACGAAATACTATTTCAGAACATGCCTCTCTGGGTGTCTTTTACTAAAAACTAAACGTAAATGTAAACGTGAAAATGAAATAACCAAAGCAGAATACCTCCAGTGGTCACAGGCTCGTTTCTCTGTCGTAATACATCACATACAAATTGTTACATTTTGTAAACAAAGATGGCGTTTGGAAACAACTAGGTACGAGGAACATATAGCAAAAGAGGAACACTATTTCTAAATACAAAGAACATATAGCAAACCGACACTACTATTTCAGAGTTAGTTTTAAAGCATTGTGGAGATTTTTGGTTAAGCTGATGAATACATATGTCACAGTAAATATTTCAAGTGGTGTACAAGTCCTTTTCTGTTACGTTTACGTAACTTAACTTTTGTACTCGTTTATGTTGTGATGTGTTACATATCTGAAGTGGAACAGCTATGTTTCCAATAGTGGTAAAATTACAAATAAATAACAAGTTTGGGTGGGATTCAGAAATAGAGAGTGAAAGGATTGCGAGAAAGAGAGCTAAGTTTTCAGCACTTACTATATAACTACATGTTTAGTTTGACGTTGATACTACATCAGAATATTTTATGATTTGAAGATGGCAGTAGCCGAAGCCGGTAATACTGAAGTGTGGAAGTTTGTGTGATCAAGACGGAGCAGCAGAAAAAGTGCCAAAAATATGACCACAGACAGATTTTCAGACTTTATGTCTTCAATTATAAGCCAAGTTTTCACAGATGTGCTAGAACTTTGGGTTTGTTAAACTTGCATATGTTATGCGTTTTAACTGAGTAAATGCTGAAGTACATTGATACCGAGCTAAAGATATGCAGAAAGATGCATTATTAATACTGTGATGCTTAAGAACAAAGAACAGTGCCACAGGTTACCCCAAAGTCGTAACACAACACACACATGTCGAAATAACACAAGTAAAACCATGTGATAATGGAGTTTAAACCTTTGAAACGCTTTGTAGATATAAACAAACAGTGACTGATAGCAGTAAAATTGTTGTTTCATTCAAAATACTAATCTTCCTTCCTTCTTTTTAGTCGGACAGTTTCCAAGCGTCTGGGACTGCCTTATTGTTTGGCAGACAATGATTGTTGTAGCTTACAGAAAAGTGGCTTTTGGTAATTGAGAACTGACGTCTTATTGATGCCAGTGGATTTCCAAATGCACTCTTATATTTTTCAGCACTGCGCTTTGTGTTCCCTGAACCCTCTGGTTTTTACCACAGCCGATTCTGTTAGAATCTCATGCCTTAGTATCTTGGAAACTTTATCATCTGTTTCTCCAGATATTGCTGTGCCATGGAATAGCGACATCAACGATTGACACTTTCTTTTTCTCTATGATTGTGATGTCCGTTTTATTGTGTTCGAGTGTGCTACCAGTTTCAAGTCAGATGTTCCCCAGTAATTTGACTACTGCGTCTTTGATCGCTTCTTCTGGATTGTTGTCCAAACGATTCTTTACCACCTAAGTACGATACTTTTGGGGAACATTGCCGTGTATTCCATCCTGTGGTTCGCGCCAAAACATTCTACCTCTGCTTGTAGTTCTCTTGTGCAATCATTTGCAATAGGTCAGATGTGTTTGATTATTTCATCAGATTCTCTGTAAAGATTGCACTTCAGCTAATTTCGCAATCCTATGATAGCATTTGTTGAAAAGCCGCGTTCCTGTGCTAGCAAAATTAGTCAGGGGTCCATTGGTAGCTATAACAAGGTCTTTTCTTTGACAAAGAGCTTTTCCAAGAATTGTTCATACCGTGCGTTGCTGCACCAGCTGTTTTTCGGTAGATTATCTGTTTGTTGCACTTTCAATTTTTTTTTTGGGCGCTGACGTCCATTAGAGCACTTTTCTCACTTTCTTTTACATTGTTTGCATGGTTTTCCTCTTCCACCGTCTTTCTAACTTGTGAAAGATAGCTGGCACTTGTTTTTCAGGATAAGTGCAATCTGCCTTCACAACGACAGTGGTGTAATCCACAACGAATAGTCAGGAGTTATCAAGTTTTCCTGTTATTACACCTGAGAACAATTTTTTATTCAAATTGGCTGTGGTATTGTAATGCATGTAGGATGTTCCGCTGATAATGAATCAATATCTACTTTCGAAGATTTTTAAATTGGCTGTAGATTTTCAGATATGGTGTTTTCTTCAAAAAGGACTGCGCATTGCCATTTCCAATCTCTACAGACAGCTGTACAATGAAATCTAAATCTATCTTTTTATTTCGAGTGTTTATTTTGTCGTTTCTCTTTCTTTAATATCACATTAGTTAATATTATAGTTTGTTTACATGTTTTTACATAGTTCTGTTCCTACTTTCGCAGGCATAGGACTTCTTCGCTAAGAGATTGCTCGAACTACGGGAATTCACTTAATTGGTTCTGAAATAAGAGTTCTTCACGAAGAGGTTGTTTAAACTACCCTGATTACTGCTGTTACGTTTTTTGCTGAATTTCTCTCTGCAAAATACCATGAAGGACATCACTGACTTTGCCAAACGAGCGTGTCTTGCATACTTCGGAATTTACACAGGGGACAAAAATTGTCCTTAGGCTCCCTATAAGGTTTGTAAACGTTGTGTCGCGTGTTTGTAAAAGTTGTTAAATTTCAGTTTTTCTGTGGCATGTAGAGTGCCCAGAAATTATTACGCTGGTTGTTATGTTGGTGAATTTGAAAGGCGTCAGTGAATACAAAAAAGGTAACTGAAGTATCCAGATCTGGGGCCAAGAAGGCGACCTGTGCTACACAGCAGATATGTCGAAAATTTCGACTGCGTCAGCAGCGATGAATCTGATTTTCGAGGAACTCTTTCGACACTTCATTTCTCTCAGGAAGAATTCAGTAATCTGATATGAGACTTCAGTCTTTCTATGAAACAGTTTTGGTATTTAGAGTAAAAGAAAAGAACTGTCAGAAAATTATTGTTCATTGGTCTAGAGAAAAGGGCTTCCCCCATTCTTTAGTGAAGATTATGAACTTGCGTTACGAATATCGCTGAATTACTTATCAAAATAAAGTCCACCGGAATATCGACCAGTAGCCTGCAAGCTTTTTATAGTCAAGTCCTCTAGAATATTGAGTGCTATTACACAACGGTAGCTACAATGCATCTATTCCAACTAGTCATTCAAGAGAATTATACGATGTATATGAAGGGCTTATTTCAATAGTGGTACATGTCCATTTTTGTTCATATTGAGATACAGAGTCCTAAAGTTAAATGAGCGCTGAAAAATCTGCAGTTGAGATACCAGAAATATTCAAGCATATGGCTTCTTGCTAGAGATGAACCTTTCTTTCTGTTTGTTTGACTCATTAATTTCAGAAGCATTATAGACAGAAAATTTAAGGTAATAAATATTGAAATAAGCCCTTCATTTGTCTCTATCCAAAAATGTAATCTCCGTTGGGAGAAATAAAGACAGATTTCGATATCGTAGAGTACATTCTGTGACCACAGACCTCGTAATATCAGGCTATCCTATGCTGACGAGGAATGAATACGTCGAGATGCACATAAAGTATGCTCATACTTTCATTGGCAAACATCCATAGCTCTAAGAGTACGAGATCTCTCCACGAAATTGTATGGCAATATGCCTAACACAACAAATATAATAAAACAAATGAGCGTAACTCAGTCATTTGAAATAGAAATTTGTTGTTAGACAAGGAAGGGGCTCATCATCTTAACTGTTTAACTGTGTTTTAGCTCCAATTCGGAACTACAGAAATCACGAAACTGAACCAATAATTCAGTAAGGAAACCAAATAGACTTAAGGTACATTGCCTACTTTTTGCCGACCGATGTGGCCGAGCGGTTCTAGGCGCTTCAGTCTGGAAGCGCGCGACCGCTACGGTCGCAGGTTCGAATCCCGTCTCGGGCATGGATGTGTGGGATATCTTTAGGTTAGTTAGGTTTAAGTAGTTCTTAGTTCTAGGGGACTGATGACCTCAGATGTTAAGTCCCATAGTGCTCAGAGTCATTTCAACCATTTTTTTGCCTAGCTTTTGGAGACTATTTTGCAATAATTTCAGAAAATCTGACAGATCCTAAAATAAAGCTGGAAAGAAGAGCCAATAGAACGGGTCTCAGAATTTCAGCTGAAAAAAAGAACAAAATTCATGAAAATGTGAAAATGCATCAAAATATATAGAAACACAAACAGAAGAAATATAGCGGGTTAGTAAATTTAAATACATTGGAGAAACCATATAGCCGAATGCAGTAGAAAAGATTTGCAGTAGATGTAAGCATTAGTAAAACGAAAATAGCAAATCATTTAACTAAAAGTGTCTATAATAAGAAATGCATCTCTGAAAATTTGGGGGCGTTCTGAAGTGCTATATCTCCGAAATGTCTAGGTGAAAACTCTTTTTTGAATAAAGCAAATGTGATTAGGATGCTACTTCTTTGTTCTTCATGTCTACATACTTATTTCTCAACATAATCAACCTGGCGACGAACCCATCTCTCCCAACGTGAGACCAGTTTGTTGATACAGTCACTGTAGATTGTTTGACTTCGTTGATGCAGCTACAACCTCACTTCTGCTTGCAGCGCCTCATCGCTATCAAAGTGAATTCGTAGAACGTGTTCTTTAAGTTTTCGGAAGAGATGACAGTCGGATGGCGCCAAGTCGGAACTGTATGGCGGATGACCGGCGACAGTGAACCCAAGGCTTCGGATTGTTACTGATGTGTGTGTGTGGTCTGCCGTTGTCACGCTGAAGGAGAGGTTGCTCCATGTGTGGATGTACTCTTCAGGCCTATAGCTCGATTTTAGCACACTGTTTCTCACGGACCGAAGTAGTTACGTTGCACACCGCCATGTTACACGCTACAATTCGGAGCCGTCTAGCGGCAGAGGCTGCAAGGATATAGTTACGAAGAATAAAAAAAAGACCTCCGTCTTCAGGCCACGAGTGGTCTACCGGGACCATCAGACCGCCGTGACATCCTCGGTGGAGGATGCGGATAGGAGGGGCGTGGGGTCAACACACCGCTCTCCCGGTCAGAAGGTATTCTTGACCGAAGCCAATATTATTCGGTCGAGTAGCTCCTCAATTGGCATCACGAAGCTGAGTGCACCCCCGAAAAATGGCAACAGCGCATGGCGGCCTGGATGGTCATCCATCCAAGTGCTGACCACGCCCGACAGCGCTTAACTTCGGTGATCTCACGGGAACCGGTGTAACCACTGCAGCGAGGCCGTTGCCTTATGAAGACTAACGTTTGTTTTATTTAAAGGCTTTGAGTTTTCGTACAAAAAATTCGGATGTATTGTTTTTCAGCAAGCCCTCGTACAAACCTAAAACACTAACCACAATGGAGAGAGCAGGATCTTCTTATTCATAAGACTGTTTAACAATGAGCTGCAAGCTGGGCAGAATACAGATCCCTGAAAGAGAAACTAATGGGTGTAATACGAACGATAGATGGTTGTAAAATTAAAGTAAGTGAATGTAATGGATGTGTGTATATTGTTATGTTTGTGTTGTATGATGGTGGTGGTGGTGGTGGTGATGACGATAATGAAGAAGGGAAAGTGTGAAAGCCGGTGCCATATATAGCCTACTCGTCTCGAATGGCAACACGGGGGGGGGGGGGGGGGGGGGCGCCGAGCTTAACGTCGGTCTGATCTCCTCTAACAGTGTCACATGTCCTCACTTCACGAGACACTGCAGAAAGGTTTGGAATTTAAGCAGGGCTTTCGTGGAAAGACTGTTGATTGGGAACTGCACGTTACCACCCCTCCCCCCTTACCGATCAAATACTCGCACTAAAAATTTGACCCATCTACAGGATTCGAACAAGCTTACCTCCGAGCCGAGCGCCACCTCATACGTGTGCGTTAGTGAGTTCGGTAATGGAGGCGGGCATAATGAGCATGTCATGATACGTTGAACAGGTAGTATTCCATACTCCTTATCAGATTATAGTTTTGAAGTCACGACTGGAACTACAGCGATATTGTAGTTTTTTCTTCTGCTTTTGAGTTATTGGTCTTCTGACCAGTTTAATGCCAGCCCACCAGAATTCCTCTCCTGCGTAACCTCTTCACATCACAGGCACCTATACCCTACATCCTCAATTATTTATTGGATGTATTCTAATCTCTATCTTCCCCTACAGCTTTTACCCTCTTTAGCTCCCTCTAGTACCATGGAGGTATTTCCCTGATAGCGTAAAACATGTCCTGTCATTCAGTGCCTTCTGATTGTCAATGTGTTCCATATGTTCGTTTTTTCGCCGATTCTACGCAGCATTTCTTCATACTCCAAAAGAAATGCACACTATTTTTGTAAAATCACAGTTTTCATTCTGCATGTGTGAAAGTTTTACAGTGTGTAGATACATCCTTCCCGCTTGTTTTCAAACTTAGTTCAACCTGTTCCCGTGAATGGCGCCGTCACAGCATGTCTTCAAGATGGCTGCTACACTTGACGTTCGTCAGAAGCAACGTGCTGTCATAGAATTCCTGTGTTGTGAAAACGAGACGGTGGAAACATCCACAAGAGGTTGGAAAAGGTGTATGGAGATGCTGCTGTCGATCGGAGTACAGTTAGTCGGTGAGCAAGCAGGTTACGTGATGAAAGCGGGCACGGCAGTATTGAGGATTGTCCTCGCAGCGGCAGGCCTCGTACTGCACACACTCCAGACAATGTGCGGAGAGTTAACGAATAGGTGACTGCTGACAGCCGCATCACAGTGAACGAATTGTCACGCTATGTTGGGATAGGGGAAAGAAGCGTTTGGAGAATTCTGAAAGTGTTGGCGTTAAAAAAGGTTTGTGCCAGGTGGGTTCCCAGGATGTTGACAGTGGTTCACAAAGAAACAAGAAAAACGGTATGCAGCGAACTTTTGGAACAGTACGAGATTGGTGGAGATGAATTTCATGGAAGAATTGTGACAGGTGATGAAACATGGTTCCATCATTTTTCACCAGAGACGAAGAGGCAATCAATGGAGTGGCATCATGCAAATTCACCCAAGAAAAAAAATTGAAAACCACACCTTCTGCTGGGAAGGTTACGGCTACGGTGTTTTTCGATTCCGAAGGACTCTTGCTTGTGGCCATCATGCCAAGTGGAATCACCATAAATTCATATGCATATGTGACGACACCGAAGAAACTTCAAGCTCGACTGAGTCGTGTTCGACCACATCGCAAAAGCAGGATGTTTTGCTGTTGCATGACAATGCACGGCCACATGTCTGTCAAAAAACCATGGAAGCGATCACAAAACTCGGATGAACAACACTGAACCACCCACCTTACAGCCCTGACCTGGCTCCATGTGACTATCATCTCTTTGGGAAACTGGAAGACTCTCTTCATGGAACAAGGTTTGAAGATGATGCCTCCCTTGTTCACGCTGCCAAAACAGTGGCTCCAAAAGGTTGGTCCAAAATTTTACCGTGAGGGTATACAGGCGCTGGTTCCAAGATGGCGTAAGGCAGTTGAGAGGTATGGAAATTATGTGGAGAAATGAAAATATTGTGCCTAAAGGATGTATCTACACACTGTGAAACTTTCAAACATGTAGAGTAAAAGATGAATTAAAAAAAAAAAACGTAGTGTGCATTTCTTTTGGAGTGACCCTCGTAATTTACTTATCAGACCACTTTATTTTCAACATTCTTCTGCAGCACCACATTTAAAACGCTACGGGTCTCCTACGTTCCGATTTTCCCACATTACCATACAATGGTGTGCTCCAAACGTACATTCTCAGTAATTTCTTCCCCGAGCTAAGACTTCTGTTCGGTGTTAATAGACTTCTCTTGACCACGACCGCCCTTTATTTACAGTGGCGGTCTACTTGGACTCGAAACGAGGTCAGCTTTACTCGTTGCAGCGAAGAAAAATTAGGAACGGGATAGGACTCTGCAGCGCGGAAGCCGTTTTCTGTTTCGGCGGTACAGTAGCGGTGTCGGCGCAGCCGCCGCCTGGCGACGTCGTAACTCTGCCGGAGACGATGCGAGTGGGCGCCCGACGGAGACGAGACGGACTTCCGCGTCCCGTAAAGCCGGCCACTCGCTTATTTATGAGAACAAGGACGCCCCCGACATGGGCATCGATCCGGTTCCGGAGGCGCGTAGGCGGCAGACCCATCAACACACTGCGCCCGCAGCCGGGGGCCGTCGATTCGTCACCACGTGCGGCTCTTACGTCTAACCGATTCGCCCTCATCCAAGGACTTGCCGCTAAGTCTCTACAGGGTTATGAGTTACCTCCACCAGGATCTCGTTCATGAAGGCAATGCGGGACTCCCGAATTTGACCACAACGCACATTTCCTTAAGTGTAGGACTCACTGACACAATTTTAATTACTTTCTAGTGATGAAAGGGATGATAATGGCATTGAAACAGAGGATGACACGCGTAAAGCTGAAATACTAAACACCTTTTTTCAAAGTTGTTTCACTGCAGTTCCTTCTCTAAACCCTCGCACGAACGAAAAATTGGCTGACATCGAAATAAATGTCCAAGGAATAGAAAAGCAACTGAAATCACTTAACAGAGGAAAGTCTACTGGATCTGACGGCACACCAATTCGATTCTACACAGAGTACGCGAAAGAACTTGCCCCCCTCCTAACAGCCGTGTACCGCAAGTCTCTAGAGGAACGGAAGGTTCCAAATGATTGGAAAAGAGCACAGGTAGTTTCAGTTTTCAAAAAGGTCGTCGAGCAGATGCGCAAGACTATAGGCCTATATCTCTGTCGTCGATCTGTTGTAGAATTTTAGAACATGTTTTTTGCTCGCGTTTCATGTCATTTCTGGAAGCCCAGAATCTACTCTGTAGGAATCAACATTACGCTAAAATGCACGATGAAAATACACAAAATTGACTGGGGTTTGGTGAAGAGCAATAAAAAAGGAGTGCACGATTAAAACAATTCATAACTCTGCAGTGGCTGATCAATCCTTTTCGTTCCTTCCATTAAGCCCAACAACTGTGAGTATGTTTAACTACAGGTCATGGCTGAATGTACGAAAATTAGGAGAGATCTAGACGACCGAAGTTGTGAGTGTCAATTGAACATCACTTGCTAGCGTAACGCGAGCGCGTGTGGTTACCTTGCGTTGGCGGCGGCAGTCGCGGTTGTCGGCTCGAGCTGTGAATCTGAGAATCTATTCTAAACCTCCCTCTACTGTTAAACACCAGTCTGCTACATTTCGTACATTTTTGGCGAGTGTTGCACTTTCGTTGGTTAATCAATATTTTTCTCAAGGTTACGTCCCCCTTGGCAGAATACATGAAGCTCTTCTTACAGTCTCACGTCCATTTTTTATGCAATGTACGCTGTTAATAAAACATTTGTGTGTTTTCAGTATAACCTGTAAGTGAAATTCATGGTGTAGAACAACATGATCAAATAGCAGTACTGTCTCATGGATTTTTTTTTAAATTTATATCAACATACGGTACATAACTGCTTTAAGAAATGGCCTTATATAGTATACACTGAGATAACACAAAGTCATGGAATAGCGATATGCACATATACAGAGGGCCGTAGTACCACATACACAAGATATAAAAGGGCAGTGCATTGGCGAAGCAGTCGTTAGTACTCAGGTGATCCACATGAAAAGGTTTCCGACATCCTTATGGCCGCACCACTGAAATTGACAGACTCTGAGTGCGGAATGGTAGTTGGAGCTAGATGTATCGGTCATTCCATATCGGGAATCGTTAGGGAATTCGATATTTTCAGGTTCATAGTGTCAAAGGTGAGCCGAGAATACCAAATTTCATGCACTACCTCTCACCAAGGACAATGCAATGGCCGACTGTCTTCACTTAACGATCAAGGGCAGCGGCGTTCCCGTAGAGTTGTCAACATTTACAGACAAACAACACCGCTTGAAATAACCGCAGAAATCAACGTGGGAAGTACGACGAACATATACGTCAGGACAGTAAGGTAAGAACTGGCGTTAATGTGCTATGGCAGCACACGATCGACGCATGTGCCTTTGCTAACAGCATGACAGGCCTGCAGCGCCTCTCCAGACCAAATCATTTGGACTCTAGACGATTGGGAAACAGTGGTCTGATCAGATGAGTCCCGAGTTTGTATTGTATTGTATTGTACGATAACTGGGGCCTAGAAACGACGGAGAGGCTCCGTCCTCACTGCAGCTGCAGTTGTCCACAACCCCACGACGACTACCGCAGCCCACTTCACCCCTCCGCCGCCTCACACCGAACCATTCTTTCAGGGTTACTGTGCGGGTCGGCGGTCCCTGGTGGTCCCCCCCCCCCCCCCTCACCCCATCCTCAGGGAACGTTTCACACGAGACGAGTGTAGCCCCTATGTTTGCGTGGTAGAGTGATGGTGGTGTACGCGTACGTAGAGAACTTGTTTGCGCAACAATCGCCGGCATAGTATAGCTGAGGCGGAATAAGCGGAACCAACCGCATTCGCAGAGGCAGATGGAAAACCACCTAAAAGCCATCCACAGACTGGCTGGCTCACTTGACCTCGACACAAGTCTGCCGGGCGGAGTCGTGCCGGGGACCAGGCGCTCCTTCCCAATCCGGAAAGCCGTGCGTTAGACCGCCCAGCTAACCGGGCGGGCCTCCTGGGTTTACTTGGTAGGGTTCGAGTGGGGCGCAGACCCCACGAAGCCATGGACCCAGGTTGTCAATAAGACTCTGTGGAAGCTTGTGGTGCTCCACTGTGGTGTGGGACGTGTTTACATGGAATGGACTGGGTCCTCTGGTCAATCTAAACCGATCATTGACTGGAAACGGTTATGTTCGACTACTTGTAGACCCTTTGACTTCATACAGCGATGGAATTTTTATGGATGACAATGCGTCACGTCACCGGGTCAGAATTGTTCGTGATTTGTTTGAAGAACATTCTGGACAATTCGAACGAATGATTTGGCCACCCAGATCGTCCGACTTAAAACTCACTGAACATTTTTGGGACATCATCGAGATGTCAGTTTGTGCACAAAACCCTGCATCGGCAACTTTTCGCAATTATGGACGGCTATAGAGGCAGCATGGCTCAATATTTCTTCAGGGGACTCCTAACGACTTGTCCATGCCACGTCGATTTGCTGCACTACGCCGGACAAAAGTAAGTCCGCTACGATATTAGGAGCTTTCCTATGACTTCTGTCGCCCCAGTGTGCGATAGAAAAGAAGAATGTTGCAAGTTTTTCATAAATATCTCTGGTAGTTACACGAACTATGTGTTCTGCTGAATGTTGCGAATACACCCACAAATGGGGATGAGAGAGGTAGGCGAGTAAGTAACTGAAAGTACTGAGCTAAAGATGATGTCTTTATTCTAATAAACAGTCTCCGGCGAAGTGGGAACTTGAAGAGAGATTTTCCTTATAACAGTGTTCTCAGCGATGAGCTGCAGCCAGGCGGCATGTCTACTCTCTTAATAAGGCTGGGCTGTAAACTGTAATGAAAACCTTTTGGAGCTACTAACGAGGCTATTAGCGGTGGCACGTTGGCAGCTGAGTCAGTCGTTGTGTGTGTGAGAGAGACAGAGATAGATAGAGAGATAGAGAGAGAGAGATTATGGGTGTAAACCGGTAAGGTGTGCTTCGCGTGGTAGTCATGGTATCTGATCAAAGCAGAGTTTATTCCGATGAAGAACGGTGTAATAGAGGGAAATAACGAGCGTTGGCACGCGGTTACTTTCTTCAGAGGAATAAAAGGCAATCTTCGTATCTGCATAAGCACCATACTTGTCATACGATGCTCTCATTGTGTGCTGCAGTA
The DNA here is from genome assembly GCF_023864345.2 of Schistocerca serialis cubense. NCBI lineage: Eukaryota > Metazoa > Arthropoda > Insecta > Orthoptera > Acrididae > Schistocerca > Schistocerca serialis. The sequence continues at coordinate 497,979,253 of NC_064645.1, forward strand.
GATTTTGAAATGTATCACACAGGACGGTTTCTTTTGCTATATCTGACGCCAATACTCACGTGAACAGTTATACGTTCTGCAAAATGCAAATATGCCACACGATATAAAATGACAAAAGGTGACATATCACAATTGTGAAGTACGATGAAGTAGAGTTAGGTCTGTACATGATTTCATTGGTCTTTGTAGAACTATAAAAATGTTCAGTGTTTTCTAATACGAACAAGTTGTGTGTATTTTGTGGATGAATCGTCAGAGTGGTACATTTAACCAAATTTCTGAATTTACTGAGGAATAATTACATAGGCAGTAAACAGTATTAAGGCTAGGATTTTACGGTGATGGCTTTACGTTATTTCTGCTTTTCTCACAGCGCAGCTGATGCTGCCTACCGTGAGAACTGCAGAACTGCATAGCGTAACAGTCAGTCAATACGAAAATTCATACCCTCTACGAATCTAAATAATCCATATTAGTTATTATCCGATTTTGTTCCAATTTGGTACACAGCCTTTTGTTATTAATGGAACGATACTGTCAAATTTTCAGATTTTTGTTTATTATAGTGCCGAAGATAAAAAAATTACCTAAAAGTCCTAAAACCAATGCTTGTTTTCTAAAACCATGTTACAAACAAATACGGATTGACTTTTATTATCATTTGGAGCCATTACAAAGTTACCAGTGCATGAAAATCAATTAATCAGAATTTTCTTTTTTAACACTTTAGTCACTGTGATCACGTAATACAAAAATCGGTCAAAATTATTATTTGATTATATTTTGTTGTGTGAATTCTTGAGAATGATTGAGAGAGTGTATGTGTGACATACGTTAAAACTTAATGTCATTTTTCTTAAAACCTTGTACAAATAGACCGTGGGAAAGTTATGGTGCAAGGATGACGTATGTCGGTGTGAGCTTGCTTTTGTTTAAAAGCAGCCAGTATAACAGTTAGAGGCAGAGTAAGTTTATTTATCAATTTGTAGAATAATTCGTACATTGCTTATTTTGATTAAATATATTCTAAAAATTGAAGTTTTAATGATGTTAATTACTATCAGATCATTGACTGGATAAGGCAAGTTTTGGTGCGAGATGATCTGGAAGGAACATTCTGATTGGTCGTTTGGATCAACAGCCAATCAGAATTAAGCTGTTCCCACGCGAATATAGTGGAGTGGGCAGCGAGTAGAATACTTCAAGATAGTCGCTTGCTAACCGGCCTACGGATAACACCATGTTAGATACTCTGTAAATGAAGAAATAGTGAGTTAATTGCAGTTCGAATACCTCGTGACCGAAGCGACTGGAGTTACGAACATTTTAATAAAAGTTTGGTGTTTCTAAATTAAATAGTTTGAGAGTTATGAGCGTATGAACGCTCTGGTCGTAATATCAATTCCGAGTGCCATGTTTCGTGCTCTGTACGGAATACTTCGGCGAGCACTTCTTTCGAAGAAGACCACTGAATCGACCGAATGGTTAACTCGCGAATAGTTGTGGGTCGGTACCTGGTGGAACGTGAAAATTAGTCGGGTCGGACTGGCAAAAATCCTGGCTGCTTTACGAGTGAACTTCAAATGATAGAGCTTTACCATATTAAATACGGACTTGATAGCCATTTCATATGTTTCCATATGAATAAAAAGCAGATTCAGTATAATTTTAAATGCTTTCTGCAAGCAGACTGCATCCTCCGAACGCCCGATTTTTTAAAAATGAACTTTAAGGAACTGACTTTCAACTTGAGTTACGCGGCCTTTGTGTGGCAGGTATTAGGTAGTGGTTTCATCAACGCTGCCTTACGCTGGCTAGCACGTATCTGCTACTACAGAGTGAAGGGACGTCGGAAAGAAGCAAATCGAGGTAGATGGAGTTTCAGTAAGTGAAAGAGAAAATGCAGACGACCTACCCCGCCCCGCCGCACTAGGCGCAGCAATTTTCATGAACGGTAGTGTGTTAGTAGTAGTGTCCGTAGTAAGAGTAGTTTTATTCATCCGTAAATCGCTTTTACAAGGATATTGGAAATGTTTTGGTGTTACAATACAAAAAACAAAGGTAACATAATTTGTATATACAGGCATCCACGAACTTCCAGGTTCATTTTGATAGGGATGGGGCAGGTAGTCGGCCTTGGCCTTGTATTACGAACCATCCCGGTATTTTCGAGAAGTAACTTTGGGAAATTGCAGAAAAACTTAATCATGATGGCTGGATGACGTTTGGAGCCTTCACCCTCTCAAAATAGGATGGGGCAAATAAAACTGGTCCAGACGAGTGGATACGATTGGATGTAAATGTACATTACTGGCTATTAAAATTACTGCACGAAGAAGAAATGCAGATGATAAACGGGTATTCATTGGCAAAATATATTATACTAGAACTGACATGTGATTACATTTTCACGCGATTTGGGTGCATAGATACTGAGGAATCAGTACCCAGAACAACCACCTCTGGCCGTAATAACGGCCTTGATACGCCTGGGCATTGAGTCAAACAGAGCTTGGATGGCGTGAATAGGTACAGCTGCCCATGTAACTTCAACACACAGTTCATCAAGAGTAGTGACTGGCGTGCTGTTTTCAATTGGTGAGAGATCTGGAGAATGTGCTGGCCAGGGCAGCAGTCGAACATTTTCTGTATCCAGAAAGGCCCGTACAGGACCTGCAACATGCGATCGTGCATTATCCTGCTGAAATGTAGGGTTTCGCAAGGATCGAATGAAGGGTAGAGCCACGGGTCGTAACACATCTGAAATGTAACGTCCACTGTTCAAAGTGCCGTCAGTGCGAACAAGAGGTGACCGAGACGTGAAACCAATGGCACCCCATACCATCACGTTGGGTGATACGCCAGTATGGCGATGACGAATACAAGTTTCCAATGTGCGTTCACCGCGATGTCGCCAAACACGGATGCGACCATCATGATGCTGTAAACAGAACCTGACTTCATCCGAAAAAATGACGTTTTGCCATTCGTGCACTCAGGTTCGTCGTTGAGTACACCATCGCAGGCGCTCCTGTCTGTGATGCAGCGTCAAGGGTAACCGCAGCCATGGTCTCCGAGCTGGTAGTCCATGCTGCTGCAAACGTCGTCGAACTATTCGTACAGATGGTTGTTGTCTTGCAAACGTCCCCATCTGTTGACTCAGGGATCGAGACGTGGCTGCACGATCCGTTACAGCCATGCGGATAAGATGCCTGTCATCTCGACTGCTACTGATACGAGGCCTTGGGATTCAGCACGGCGTTCCGTATTACCCTCCTGAACCCACCGATTCCATATTCTGCTAACAGTAATTGGATCTCGGTCAACTCAACGCGAGCAGCAATGTCACGATTCGATAAAGCGCAATCGCGATAGGCTACAATCCGACCTTTATCAAAGTCGGAAACGTGATGGTACGTATTTCTCCTCCTTACACGAGGCATCACAACAACGTTTCACCAGGTAACGCCGGTCAACTGCTGTTTGTGTATGAAAAATTGGTTGGAAACTTTCCTTATGTCAACACGTTGTCGGTGTCGCGACCGGCGCCAACCTTGTGTGAATGCTCTGAATAGCTAATCATTTGCATATCACAGCATTTTCTTCCTGTCGGTTAAATTTCGCGTCTGTAGCACGCCATCTTCGTGGTGTAGCAATTTTAATGGCCAGTAGTGTATATATGTAGCCACACCCAGTGACGCGTAACTTATGTGAACGCCCGCCACGTGGTTCACACCGGTTCAGAGCATAGTGCGTGTTGTGTCAGTGTGAGTGGAGCAGTGCAAAGGGGACGATGGCACTCACAGTTGAGAAGCCGGTATTCGTTGTGAAACGTGAAAACAAAATCGTGGAAACGATGTGGTCAGTTGTTTACTGAGAAGTTCAATGGTGTCAAAGTGCCATCAAAGAGAACTATGCAACGCTTAGTCCGAAAATGTCGTCAGTCAGGATCTGCTTTGAACAAGTCAAAAAACATTTCGAAAAGTGCCCGCACACCAGAAAATACTCCAGAGTCCTATCAAATCAACTCGACGTCTGTCGCAAGACAGTGGCTTATCACGTCCCTCATGCGGACGAACACTCCACGTGGACTTGCACATGCATTCCTACAGAGTGTCTGTTGTTCAAGCATTAAAACCAGCAGATGCGCCTCAGCTCTTCCAGCTTTGTGAGTGACTGGTCACTGAGATAACAATGAATGGATCTGTTATTTATGTCTGATGAAGCCTAGTTTCACTTGAGTTGTTATGACAATTCACAGAAACACTGGATCTGGACAGCGGAGAATCCGCATAACTTGCAGGAAACACCACTGCACCATCAGAGGGTCGGGATCTGGTCTGCAGATTATGCATGCCACATTATTGGTCCCATCTTCTTTCATCAGACGCTGACTTCGGCGCGTTAGGTTGCCAACATTTTAAAACCATTTGTGACAGCATTACCGGAGGAGAAAAAGACCTACAGTTACTTCTAACAGGATGGAGCAATCGTCCATACAGACGGCAGGACTTCGTAGCACATTTACACAATCTCCACGTCTGACAAAGTTGTTAGCAGAGGTCAGTTTGGTCGCGGCATCCAGGTCACCTGATCTGGCAGTGTGCGATTATTTTGTGTGGGGAGCTTTCAAATCTACGGTGCATCTCAGCAACCCTCACGGTCTTCAAGAACTGCAGCAGAACATTTCGTATAGAGCAGTCCAGCTTCGATCCGCTTTCAGGAACTTTCCGACGAGGGCCCAAATGTGCCAAGAGAAGAAAGGCGATCGCTTTCAACGTCTGTTATAGTCAGGTTAGTACTGTATTTCTTTTCCTGAACTTTGTTTTTTTTTGGACCTGGAACTCTGCTCTCCGGGCCACTTTTATTTGCACCCTGATAAAAAGAAGCCGGCCGGTGTGGCCGTGCGCTTCTAGGCGCTTCATGATGATGATGATGATGTTTGGTTTGTGGGGCGCTCAACGGCGTGGTTATCAGCGCCCGTACAATTATCCAATCTTTGCTCAGTCCAATTTCGCCACTTTCCTGGATGATGATGAAATGATGAGGACAACACAAACACCCAGTCATCTCGAGGCAGGTGAAAATCCCTGACCCCGCCGGGAATCGAACCCGGGACCACGGGCTCGGGAAGCGAGAACGCTACCGCGAGACCACTAGGCGCTTCAGTCTGGAACCGCGAGACCACTACGGTCGCAGGTTCGAATCCTGCCTCGGGCATGGATGTGTGTGATGTTCTTAGGTTAGTTAGGTTTAAGTAGTTCTAAGTTCTAGGGGACTGATGACCTCAGATGTTAAGTCCCATAGTGCTCAGAGCCATTTGAACCATTTGATTAAAAAAAAAAAACACGTAGTATGTGAAATGATAGCTCTTTTATGTGTGTTACTTTTTTTTTCAAATTCCTACTCTGTGTTATTAGATAACAATAATAGATAACAGTAAGCATTCAATGTACGGAATGTATAACTGAACAGGTACTTTTTAACTGCCTTTTAAATAAGTTTGTCTTACATATTTCTTTCATATCCTTGAGCAATTCATTATACAGGTTTAGTCCTTGGTAGGAAACGCTATTCTGGACTTTATGTTTATTCTTTACTGGTAGATGTAAATTCAGTGCAGCTCTTCTCCCACGGTCATGAGCAGCCGATTAGTGGACTGACCCCACGATTTCCACTTCTTACCATCAAAATTGCAACATTACGAAGGCGGCATGCGACAAACGTCAAACTGGCGTAAAGTGAACTAACTACGTGCCTGCATGCAGAAATGATTAGCATTTCAGCACAGTCGCACAAAGCAGGTAGGAGTAACACCGTCTTTGTACTGTGTAAGAAAATATGCAGTGGGCTTCTCGTACAGAAATGGCAATTGAATGTTGTTTGTTTGTGAGAAGATCGTGTTACTCCTCGCGTAAAAACGAAAAATGTCAATTAGCTTGTGACGGAATTCAACAGTTGTAGCACGATGGCTTAACAAATGGTTCAAATGGCTCTGAGCACTATGGGACTTAACTTCTGAGGTCATCAGTCCCCTAGAACTTAGAACTACTTAAACCTAACTAGCCTAAGGACATCACACACACCCATGCCCGAGGCAGGATTCGAACCTGCGACCGTAGCGGTCGCGCGGTTCCACACTGTAGCGCCTAGAACCGCTCGGCCACCCCGTCCGGCTATGGCTTAACAAGATTGGGGTCTAGAGTTTCTCGATATTGCTGCTTGCGTTATCTGGACTATGAAGACTGTCATGCAGATATGGAATTGTTGGGTTCAGGAGGACCGTACACAACGCCATGCAGAATTTTAACTGCTCCACATCGATTCGTGCCCGAGAGAACTAAATCATTGTCTGCTTCATCGTAGAAGACTGTACAGCCACATCAAATATCTCGAATCAGCAAATGGACTTTGCTGCAAGAAAAATATCTACATGGACAGTGGAACACATGGACAACAAGCGTCATCACGTAGACCATTGAATCGATTTCCCTGATGTGGCAGCAGGGGGACCACCCTGACAGTGGCGGGACCAATGACAACAGTGGACGCAGGAATGAAAGATCGTCGTCTTTTCCGATACGCCCCGAATCACAGTGGATACATCTTTGTGTGGAGGCTCCAAGGAGAACGTACGCGTCCAGATCGCATTCATCATCATCATATGGACCCAGAATTGGTGTGATGGTATGGGATGCCATTGTTTCACAACACGATCCGCTCAGGGTTGCATAGTGATCTGCACAGTGGCTGTGTTAAGACCCAGCCTCTTGATCTCTATGTCATCTCTTAACAAGATAACCCAAGCCTGCTCGTGCTGTCCTCGCCTACTTCGACACAGAGGGTATTCGGCTGTAGCCCTGGTCAGATCGTTCTCCAGACCGCTCGCAATTGTGTATGCTCAACATGTTAGTAAGGTGAGACTGTGTACACTCCACTGAGTTTTGAAAAAAGAAGAAAATATTAACATGACAATAAGAGGAATGTGTAGGTTTTCCTCAAAATTAGCGTCTGAAAGTTAGAAATGGTTAACAAACCAAGTGAAAATAAATCGCTGTATTTTTGGCGAAATCCTGTTTAGATACTAACCAAAGAAGAGGTGACAGATCTTTTTTGAATGGTCACCATGCAAGCGTGGAGTGGCCGCGTTTAAAATTTACCAAATATGTGAGTGTAGGCTTCGGTTTAGAACGCCACTTCCCCTCCAGTGCTGGCCATTTCCCCTACAGCGCTCTGAGCGGTCTCCCACCACTGCCAGTCCCCCCCACCCGGCCGCTTCCCAAGCCGACTGTGCATTGCATCTAGCGGCCACGGCATTTTGCGCGCGCTTTAATGTTTGGTGTTCGTGGTCACTTCGTTGATCTGCAGTTCTTGCACCTTGGTTTCTGCATGATCTGTTTCAATTATCGGTTCAATAGAAAGATGTACGGGCTCACTGTCGCAAAAGGCATATACGTGGTTATTGAATGGGACGGTTCATTAGGTCATGCTGATTCGGTTTGTGACCTGCCTTTGTTTTCCTATTCTTTTAGTTCAGCATCTTCGCCGCAGTTGGTGTTACTTTTCTGTAGACACGCTGCTGTAGGTGAAATTGTCAGTAGTGTGCAGTGTGGATTTTGTCTAGCATTGCTGTTACTCAAATTTCCAAGACTTCGCTATTTTGGCGAATATTCACTGTTGGTTAGAGAAAACGTAGTGAAAAGAGGTGCTATTGCTTGTGAAGAAACCAGGGCTGGAATTATGTGGAAGCTCCTGGACAGTAGACGCTACAAATTAACTGTGGACTTTGTCATTTGTACCACCAAGAGGCACGGAACAAAGTCAGTCTTCTCTGTGTCTGATCCCACGTGCTTACTTGTAACAGCGTTGTCGCGTGGTGTTGCTGTTATTCTGTTGAGATTAATAGCAACCTGTGGGTCATTAATTCCCTCCTGTGGCGGGACGTGATTATAGATTTATACATGTATATTGATCGTGCAAAACTGCATTTACGATTTTCGTTCAGCCACGGTTTTTACGGCGCCATACGCGACATAAAAGCGGAGGATTGCTCCGTTACAGGTAGTGCCTGTGAAAGTATTACACGCTTTCCGTATCCTGTTTAAGTGTACCAGGAAGTATATTGGCAATTTGCCACATTCATTGTGAGTGAAGCACTTACTATTTGGTAAATTCTGATAAGCCACTGTCGGTTTGACCTTTTGATATTAGTTGCCAGTGTGTGTTTAATTAAAATTACGAGTATAAAATTTTTTATTGTTCCGAACAAGGCTGCCTCATAAGTTAGATGTGATTTACCACGCTCCTTTAGGCTAGTTTACGAATTAGTTATCTAGCATAAGTGGTATCTATGCAAATCTAGCACCGTTAAGCTTGCCTATTTCTAAACGTATCTTGCTTAATGCGCGCTAAGCTATTTATATTCAGTTGTGCGAGAAATAACTGGTTGGGCTGATGCTTTTGCATGTAGAAAGCATAGTGCGTAAAGCTGTTCAAATGGTTCAAATGGCTCTAAGCACTATGGGACTTAACATCTGAGGTGTCATCCGTCCCCTAGACTTAGAACTACTTAAACCTAGCTAACCTAAGTACATCACACACATTCATGCCTTAGGCAGGATTCGAACCAGCGACCGTAGCAGCAGCGCGGTTCCGGGCTGAAGCGCCTAGAACCGCTTGGTCACAGCGGCCGCCGTAACACTGTACCGCTAAGGCGATGCACTGTGCACTCGTAGTTCTGAGTTGTGTTGCCTTGTGGTAATTGGTAACCAGAGGTTCACTAGCTGTTAAAAGTAGTGTAACTTGTTACGGTCTGCTAATATTGGCTAATTTGAAAATTCCTGGCAGATTAAAACTGTGTGTCGGACCGAGACTCGAACTCGGCAGAATTGAAGCTGTGAGGACGGGTCGTGAGTCGTGCTTGGGTAGCTCAGATGGTAGAGCAGTTGTCCTCGAAAGGCAAAGGTCCCGAGTTTGAGTCTTGTTCCGGCACACAGTTTTAAACTGCCAGGAAGTTTCATATCAGCGCACAATCCGCTGCAGAGTGAAAATCTCATTCTGGATTGGTTAATTTGTTGTGGTGGAGCAGTTTTTGTTGACGAGAATAAATTGAATGCGATTGGAATTTATTTGCTTTTAGTATTTTAAGGCGATGATGAGTAATAAGTGCTGACAATGATAATTTAAACTGAGTTTTTACTCTCACGCGATTTAAGTTAACTTTTCAAGTAATGGTGGAATATGCAGTTAATTATACTTTTTTTATTAAATGAGAATCTGTCTACTTTAGAGTTCTCTTTTAAAAGTTATATAAATTCGTTAGTACTGAATTTATGGTATTTCAACAGTAAAATTTCTACAAAATATCTTTGATACAAAAAACCCTAACCTTGTAGTGTTGTCCGTCGTATCTGAAGAGTGGTAACGAAAGTGGACCCTGGTTCTTAACTGATCTCAGTTACAGGAAGGCGTCTATGGCTCGTTAATGGGGGACCGCTGGTGCCTGACGTCGCCTCCCGAGCTGGTGGCCCCGAAGCCACGAAGGAATCTCCACTGTAACCTCGGACATTACTGTTTCAAATGAATTCCAGAAATATTATAAGTATGTGTATGTGCTCCACATCTCCTACTGAACCACTGGACCGATTTCAACCAAACTTGGTACATACATCCCTTTTCGGCAGACGATAATCACTGTGGGGGTAAATACCACCTATCTATCATAGTTCAAGAGATGTGACGTAATAATTACTGAGCTGCGTGAAAAAAATACTGCGTCTTTTGTGAGGTTTTAATATATTTATTCTTTACTGCTAAGACAATTCTACAGTCTTAAGGAAATCCCTGACACCTGGTACCACTTTTGACATCTTCCAACTCCGAAGTGCAACGACTGTAGGCGAAAACAGTAGCCGTCTTCAGAGCTATGAAGAGGCATTGCAGCAGAGATATTTAAGAAATTTTGTTACAGGTGCATCCAGTGTATGGGATCAACTCTCACCCAATTCACTGCTGGAGTGTCAATGAGGTTTTGTTTATACTAGAAAACTGGCAAAGTGAATACCTGGGCAATGTTGGGTTTGTCAGCAAGTTCTTCAATACATACTATTTAGCTCAGACTCGTCAGTTACTAAAATGTGAACCCTCCATTCCTAACCACAAAAATATCGGTCCACCATCTGTACTACTTACTAAGATCTGACCTCCACTCCCAACCATTAATATTTGGGTTCACTATTTGCTATTTTTCGGAATTACTGGCGATTCTAGGCGCTTCAGGCCGGAACCGCGCTGCTGCTACGGTCGCCGGTTCGAATCCTGCTTTGGACATGGATGTGTGTGATGTACTTAGGTTGGTTAAGTTTAAGCAGTTCTAAGTCTAGGTGACTGATGACTTTAGATGTTAAGTCCCATAGTGCTTAGATTGATTTGAACCATTTATGGGAATTATGTGGATGATATTTTACCGAAAGTCGGGTCTGCAGCTCGTGGTCTAGTAGATGAAGTTGCTACCTCTGGATCACGGGGTCCCGGGTTCAATTCCCGCCGGGTCGGGGATCTTCTCGACCCAGGGACTGGATGTTTATGTTGCCTTTATCACTTCATCATCACTGGTATAGTGGCGAGTCTGGAAATGGAAAGATTGAAACTCGCCGGCGCGCTGATGACCATGATGTTGAGTGCCCACAAACCAACATCATCATCACCGAAAGTTGGTTGTTATGTCTTCTCCAGTCTCGTAGATATAAAAGTTAACATAAAACATAAGTACTACGAGGGTTATTCAGAAAGTATGGAACGATCGGTCGTGAAATGGAAAATACAATGAAAATCCGTTGAAGATTTGCACAGATGCATTGTGCACTGTGTCTAGTACGCCCGTCGATCGCATCATGTCGCACTTTTCAGTGTTGAGCTCACAGTGAGAACATAAAGATGGCTAGAAATTAGCGTCTCAAGCCAAGTATAAGGGCCTGGTCAATGATTTCGCCTGAAGCTATGCAATCCACATAACTCTCATGAGGTTCGTTCTACACGACAATTCTCGGCTGCACTCTGCAGGGGCAATGAAGATGCTCCTGCAGCGTTTTCGAGGGGAAGTGTTTGATTACCTACAATACAGCCCGTAATTGGCTATCCCTGAGGTTCCTCTGTGCTTAAATGAACCGCTGGCTATGAAGAAAATATTTTGACACAGACAACAGGCTGCAGTCCAGAGTAGATAATTGTCGAAAATGACTGGTGGCTGTTTTTTATAAACAACGCTACAACAGACGTCTAAGTCTGAGCGGCGACTGTGTAGAGAAGTAGTTGGAAGGTGCAAATCAGTAGTGTAGCGCTTGACACAGTCACGTCGATTAAATATTTGGGCGTAACATTGCAGAGCGGTATGAAGTGGGACAAGCATGTAATGGCAGTTGTGGGGAAGGCGGATATTCGTCTTCGGTTCATTGGTAGAATTTTGGGAAGATGTGGTTTATCTGTAAAGGAGACCGCTTATAAAACACTAATACGACCTATTCTTGAGTACTGCTCGAGCGTTTGGGATCCCTATCACGTCATATTGAGGGAGGACATAGAAGCCATTCAGAGGCGGGGTGCTAGATTTGTTACTGGTAGGATTGATCATCACGCGAGTGTTACGGAAATGCTTGAGGAACTCGGGTGGGAGTCTCTGGAGAAAAGGAGGCGTTCTTTTCGTGAATCGCCACTGAGGGAATTTAGAGAACCAGCATTTGAGGCTGGCTGCAGTACAATTTTACTGCCTCCAACTTATATTCCGCGTAAAGACCACAAAGATAAGATAAGAGAGATTAGGGCTCGTACAGAGGCATATAGGCAGTCATTTTTCCCTCGTTCTGTTTGGGAATGGAACAGGGAGAGAAGATGATAGTTGTGGTACGATATACCCTCTGCCACACACCGTATGGTGGATTGCGGAGTATGTATGTAGATGTAGATGTAGAAATAAAACAGTTTTGATTTTCCCTGTGGTTTCCATTTCGCGACGTATCGTTCCATATTTTCCGAATAGCCCTCGTATTACCTGCCGAAAACCTCGTTCCGATATCTTGAACTGGTGACAGAATGAGGAAGTTATTACTTCTTATGCGATCACACTGTGTAAAACATGTGCCAGATAAAGTTTATCCGGTTGACCCGATTCTCCGAGGGAGGTAAGGTCCACGCCCTTGGAGCACAGTGCGTGGGCGCTGTCTGCTTCTCGCGCGAAGTGGCTGGCTGCGACGGAGCAGCGCGCGGCCACTCCTGCGCGCTTTTAATTAGGCCAGCCGGCCCGCGGGCTAATGGGGCTCGCCGCGCACCGGTGCGCATCTCCAGCATCTGCAGCCGCGTGCAGGAATCTCAGCCGCGAGTGCTGTCCGCGGGCCGGCTCGCTCGCGCAAGGGCCTGCCCTGGTGTCGGACACGCCACAAAACTGAGAAGATCTCGGCTCCAGCGCGTTACAGACATGATTTCAGGCACTGGGATAAAACAACAGCAACCGAGAACTGGTCCTCCCATTATACGTCGCGCGTCGGTTCGTCACGGCGGCACTCGAAACCACAAGTTGTTTTTTCTCATAAAAAAAAAGATCAAATGTGTGTGAAATCTTATGGGACTTAACTCCTAAGGTCATCAGTCCCTAAGCTTACACACTACTTAATCTAAATTATCCTAAGGACAAACACACACACCCACGCCCGAGGGAGGACTCGAACCTCCGCCGGGACCAGCGACACAGTCCAGATCGCAGCGCCTGAGACCGCTCGGCTAAGCCCGCGCCGCTTCTCATAAAAGTTCTCGTTTAGGGGAAGGTGTGATAGTATACATGGGGCAGAGTGTCACATTTGGATTTATGAGCCAGTTATCATGTTTATAGGCTTGTGTTCATCCTATTTACAGTTCTAATTTGTTGTCACATTGGCTAGTAATTACTGGAAATTAATAAAATTTTTCTTTAATGCGTAGTGAAAAAAAGGTTTTGACGTATGCGAAGTAAGTTTTTATAAAATTATTGTCTCCCTTCCATTGATAGTGACGAGGCCAAATATCTCACGAAATAAGCGTCAAACGAAGAAACTACAAAGAACGAAACTCCTTTAGCTTGAAGGGGAAAACCAGATGGCGCTATGGTTGGCCCGCTAGATGACGCTGCCATAGGTCAAACGGATATCAACAACGTTTTTTATATCGGAACCCCCATTTTTTATTACATATTCGTGTAGTACGTAAAGAAATATGAATATTTTAGTTGGACCACTTTTTGCGCTTTGTGATAGATGGCACTGTAATAGTCACAAACGCATAAGTTAGAGGTATCACATAACATTCCGCCAGTGCGGACGGTATTTGCTTCGTGATACATTACCCGTGTTGAAATGGACCGTTTACACATGGCAGGAAAAGTCGATATCGTGTTGATGTATGGCTATTGTGATCAAAATGCCCAACGGGCGTGCTATGCTCGGTATCCTGGACGACATCATCCAAGTGTCCGGACCGTTCGTCGGATAGTTAACGTTATTTAAGGAAACAGGAAGTGTTCAGCCATATGTGAAACGTCAACCACGACTTGCAACAAATGATGATGTCCAAGTAGGTGTTTTGGCTGCTGTTGCGGCTAATCCGCACATCAGTAGCATACAAATTGCGTGAGAATCGGGAATCTCAAAAACGTCGGGGTTGAGAATGCTACATCAACATCGATTGAACCCGTACCATATTTCTATGCACCAGGAATTTCATGGCGACGACTTTGAAAGTCGTGTATAATTCTGCCACTGTGCACAAGAGAAATTACGGGACGATGACAGATTTTTTTGCACGCGTTCTATTTAGCGACAAAGCGTCATTCAACAACAGCGGTGACGTAAACCGGCATAATATGCACTAGTAGGCAACGGAAAATCGACGATGGCTGCGACAAGTGGAACATCAGCGACCTTGGCGGGTTAATGTATGGTGCTGCATTATGGGAGGAAGGATAATTGGCCCCCATTTTATCGACGGCAATCTAAATGGTGCAATGTATGCTGATTTCGTACGTAATGTTCTTCAATGTTACTACAAGATGTTTCACTGCATGACAGAATGGAGATGTACTTCCAACATGATGGATGTCCGGCACATAGCTCGCTTACGGTTGAAGTGGTATTGAATACCATATTTCATGAGAGGTGGATTGGTCGTCGAAACACCACACCATGGCCCGCACGTTCACCGGATCTGACGTCCCTGGATTTCTTTCTGTGGGGAAAGCTGAAGGATATTTGCTACCGTGATCCACAGACAACGCCTGACAACACGCGTCAGCGCATTGTCAATGGATGTGCGAACATTACGGAAGGAGAACTACTCGCTGTAGAGAGGAATGTCGGTACACGTTTTGCCAAATGCATTGAGGTTGACGAACATCATTTGGAGCATTTATTGCATTAGTGTGGTATTTACAGGTAATCACGCTGTAACAGAATGCGTTCTCGGAAATGGTAAGTTCAGAAAGGTATATGTATTACATTGGAACATCCGAAATAAAATGTTCAAACGTACCTACGTTCTGTATTTTAATTTAAAAAACCTACCTGTTGCCAACTGTTCGTCGAAAATTGTGAGCTATATGTTTGTGACTATTGCAGCGCCATCTATCACAAAGCGAAAAAAGTGGTCCAACTAAAACACTCATACTTCTTAACATACTACACGAATATGTAATAAAAGTGGGGGTTCCTATTTTAAAAAAACGCAGTTGATATCCGTTTCACCTATGGCAGCACCATCTAGTGGACCAACCATAGCGCCATCTGGTTTCCCCCTTCAAGCTAGACAAGATTCGTTCTTTGTAGTTTTTTTCGTTTGAGGCTTATTTCGTGAAATATTTGGCCCGGTCACGATCAATGGACCACCCTGTACACTGAGGTGATATACACAGATGCCCGTTGCATCGCGTACACAAGGTCTAATGACACAATGCACTGGCGGAGCTGTCGATTGTACGCAAGTGGTTCATGTAAAAAAGTTTCCGAAGACGTTTTGGCCCCACGACGGGAATTAACAGACTTTGAAAGCGGAATGGTAGTCGGAACTAGACGCATGGGACATTCCATTTCGGAAATCGTTAGGGAATTCAACCCACAGTGTTAAGAGTGTACCGAGAATACCGAACTGCATGCATTACCTCTCACACAGTGGCCGACGCCTTCACTTAACGACCGAGAGCAGTGGCGCGTGCGCAGAGTCGCCAGTGCTTACAGAAAAGCAACACTGCGTGAAAATGTTACAGCGCAAAGTTAAGTGCCGGAACGCCAGAGACCAAGAGAGGGCTGTGAAGAAGACGTCAGCCAATCGCACGGTGACCGACCCCTCTCTAGGACGACAACGTGACAGCAGCGGCCTCTGTGTGAAGAGAACATAAGCGCCGCTTCAGACTGGTCGCGGCCCAATTCTACAGCAGCATCAAAATTAGGCACTTCAAAACAAGCGACTTAGAAATTATGTATATTTGCATGTCGCCCTTTGCTTGTGACACATCGGTGTAAATGTCAAAGATGAGTATTGTCATTGTTCATTTCGTAATAAACGCATTAATACGATTTGTTTGAATGTTGTCTAGCGATCCGAGAAGGCAGGTTCCCTAGACCATCCATATTTAACGTCAAGGGAGGATTCAACTGAATCAATGAGGGGCGTAGGACGAACGTATCCATTAGGACAGTGTGGCGAAATTCAGCGTTAATGGGCTACGCCAGCAGACGGCTGACGCGAGTGCCTTTGTTAAAAACCATTCAAAGCCAAGACCGCATAAAATACTTTTTATCCAAGGCAACCGATTTTAACAGTCTTAGCGGTCATCTTCAAGTCTTAAACTTTTTTTCTAGTAAACCACGTCCATTTTTCGCTGACCTCGTGCACAAGATGTCAAGTGAATAAAACTCAGCATATTATAAACGTTTGTTCATCGCTAAAATATTTAAAAATACACAGTATCTTGTTCAAAAGGCCATGTCCATATGCATGTTGCTCACAGATGCTCATTACATGATACAAAAATGTACACAATAGCACACCTCCTTACATATGCTGTTCATTTTTGGAACACAACCTACGACCAGCTTAGAGACAGAAGTGATGACACTTTCTGCAGGACCTGACCATCATTTTGCAGGACAATGCTCAAGCACGTACAGTGCAAGCTGTTACTGATTTGTTTGACTGATGGGGCTGCCAAGTGCTATACCACCTACTGCACTCCCCTGACTTAAGACCTCGTGAGTTCAACTCCATTTCTAAACTGAAGGAAACACTTCACGGCATTCACTTCAGAACCGCTACAAATTCGTGGGGCAACAGACCGCACCGCTCGTACTGTCAACACAACTGGCACTGCTAAGAGTATCCTACGACTTCAACATCGCTGGCAACGGGTTATATACAATGCTGGTGACTACTTTGAAGGTCAGTAAAACTTTGAAACACGTATCTATTTTGTACGACCTGGAAATAAATAGTTGCCACTATTAAAGTTCCAACCCTCGTACGATTGCATTTGGACGACACCGAGTCGATGTCACTGCTAATGTAAATGCCACATCATACTGCGGTGTGCCATCATTAGACAGTATCTGTCTCGCTCTCCCTCAACAGTGTGTTTTATTTCTCCATTTTGTACGTCTTCTTGTTACTTCTTGAGTGACAAAGCGTTGTCGCTCAGCCCAATAATAACTATCTTTTATTCAGGCATTTTTGTTACATATTGCAGTCCCTTTGTGCCTTTTCAGTCCTGTGAGCTTCATTATTAGTGTATTTGTGGGCCTTTATCGAGGTATTCATATGTTACTGACTCCGTAGTCTGTAGCGTTGTGCAACCCCCTCCGTTCTTAATCTATCATCACGCCTGATCTGCTTCACTGTTATTGTGAAGACAAGGTCGAATAACGCCTGTAGTATGAGATGAGCTCGATGCTTTAGGCGCTTTCAGGTTAGTGGCTAGGGTAATGAGTGTTTGTTTCCAAGCCACAGGGCTCGGAACACGGATACATCTTTTCAAAGTGTCCTTATATGATTTGTGGGTGCCCTATTTCTCTCATGTCAACATTGGTGCTTACCTTGTGAAGCAGCTCCTTAGTTGGTCACATGAAACTGAGTGAACACAGTTACATATCTTCCCATTCTGTTGAAATCCGCGTTTAACTCGGAGACTGAAACCAAGGACCTCAGTGTTAAAGGACAGCAACGCTTACCAGCTTGATCATGGGCACTATCAAAGGATTCAGTTGCAGCTCGTGTACAAAGAACTGAACTTCTCACACTTGCGTGGTGAAAGAACGTAACGATTTTGAAAAATTATATGATACCCAAGACCCAAACTATCGGAGATCTTACAAAAATTATGAATTCCAAGTACACTGGAGAGATAAAACGCCTTATGAACAAGATAGGTAGCACTTTAACGTTTCGTCAACGTCGGAGAATCTTCAGAAAACGTAGGAGTAATGTGCAGATGAAGGTTGAGAAGTGTTTTTTCTTAGAAGAGAGTCCCAAGATGGGGAACATATACTTCCCTTTCGTCATCGCGGCTGAAGATGTTGAAATTTCTCCCAGAAGTGCTCCACTAGTGTTAATAATCTTTCTGTCTCTACACGACAGGTTTACACCGCAGTCGTATATTTTCCCATAGTTCCTGCGATCTCTCAACACCTACTCTTGCCTACGAGAACTGTCTAATCGCGAACGTAAACCTTGTTGAAGCATTTACATATAGTAAACGTGGAAATGCTATGTCAGATTGGATTGTATTCCTTACAGACACACAGAGTCTTCATCATTTTGTTATTTCACTTATTAGAGCTAATAAGAAGATAACGAAGAAACAAATAGAAGGAGAAGGCTAAAGAAAGTATCCCGTCACGTTAATACTGACCTACGACATGCATCTGGGAGGCTTCTTAATCACGCGCCAGACATCTCAAAACTGTTATCATCGCACACTCTTAGCAGTGCACACAAGATTTCAGTCCTTTGTACCAGGAACATAGATGCGCAGACGGCGTTCTTACTCGTGGCTGTTTTCCTCAGGATGTTGTGTACTGCACACACTATGCACATACTTGTCGCCGTAAATAACGCTTGTAAATCCCATGTATAACACTCGGGTGCAATGATACTAGAAGCATACAATAGCCTCGTTTCGTAGAGACATGAAAGCTCTTTTTCACTCAAAAACAGCAGTTGCTCCCACCAATGTACCGCTGCAGTCTTTGCATCCGGAAGAGGCATATTTATACCTCTTTAAGCGGAGATACTCCCCTCAGTTACTCACAGTTCGCAAAAATAGTTATGTAAAGTCTACCTATCCTCAGGAATAAGTTTGAAGATAAAACATGGAATAATAAAGAATGACAGACAAAGCATTGTAATTCCATGCAAGCCATAGTATTCATAAAAACTGAGTTGCAAACTTCGCTGACATTTCGTTACGAAATAACAATGATAAAAATTGTTCTTAGAAGCTAATGATGGGCAGTATGATTTTTGGTTACTCAATAATTTCTTGTGAAAACTCCGTATCATTTAGGACTTGTTTATTAGTAGATAAAGAAACCTTTCGGGCCTTAAATACTATCGAATTGTTGGAGACAGCACTTCAAGGAGAAATAGACGAATAAAGAAAACTTTTTTAAATAACTTCTGACGACAGAGTTGTGGATATCTACACAATGCAGACTGTGGATTACTGATCGGCAGTGCATAGCGGAAGTGTCTACAGACGTTTATGACGTATTTAAAAAGTTGCTACATTTAGATCGACACCCATGTCTGCTAACCAACGCGAAATGCTTGGTAGAGGGTATCTCTCATGGTACCAAAAAATTTGGTATTCTTCGCGTTTCATTTTCGCAGAAATGCAGGAAGATGGATAGTTTAAATGCCTCTGTGCGTGCTGTTGTTTTGGTGGTGGTGGGGGTTATGTTCCTATGGGACCAGACTGCTGAGGTCATTGGTCCCTAGGCTTACACACTCCTTAAACTAACTTAAACTAACTTACGCTGAGGACAACACACACACCCATGCCTGGGGGAGGACTCGAATCTCCGACGGGGGAAGCTGCGCGAACGGTGGCAAGGCTCCTGCGTGCTGTAATTTGCCTATCTTGTCATCTGTGTCCCTGTCGGAGCGATAAACAGTGAGCTTTTGCATACAGGGTGTCCTAGGAGGAATGGTTAGTATTCAGAGATACGTCACAAACGATCATTCGAAGGAAAAATGTCTAGTTGACATGGGATCTAAAACGCATGCCTTAATCTCTATGAGCACTTGTTCATCTTCGATACTGTGAAACAGAACTCTTTCATTGGAAGCTCTTTGCTTTCCACATTTTGGGAGGAGACAGTACGGACCGAACATGGGTTTTGAAATGCATAGATTTAGAGTTATGATAACTTGTTCTGTAGAAGAAATATGTGTCACAGTAGTGAAGATGAAGAAGAGCTCGTGTTTACCAGACATTTTTGCTCTGAATGATCGCACATGTCATACATCTGAGTATTGACCATTCCCTCTGGGGCAACATGTGTAAGCAGACTTTCAGAGCAAAGTTAAAATCTTAGCATCAAGCGTCTGCCAGTCCAAGTACGTCAGCACTCCTGTGGCTTCCCTTGGGGGTCAAATAAACCTGACCTTTCGAAATGCCCTTCTTCCTGCATTTTCAGTTTCCTTTATTAATCCTATTCGATATGAGGCCCAAACACTTGAGGAGTATTCCATGAATGGAGTTAGGAGTGTTTTGCAAAAAATTCCCCTTGTAGACTGACTGCATTTCCCAGCGTCCTGCTGATGAACCAAAGTCTGTCATCTGCTTAACGTACCATTCAACATTAGAAACCACTCTACTTCATTTCCCCACAAATTGTTACGTCCATGTATTTGTATGAGTTTAGTGATTCCAATTACGACTCATAGATATTTTAGTAGTAGCGCACCACGTTTTTGCATTGTGTGACATGGACAGTTTTACATTTTGAGTCATCAGTATTCTGGCTGGTTCGATACGGCCCTCTACGAATTCCCCTCATGTGCCAACCTCCTCATCTCAATGCGGCACTTGTAGCCTACGTCCTCAATTACTTGCTGGATGTATTCAATCCTCTGTTTATCTCAATGGTTTTTACCCTCTACAACTCCCTCTATTACCTTGGAAGTTATTTGGTGATGTCTTCATACATGTCCTACCATACTGTCCCTTCTTCTTGGCAGTTTTTCCAAATATTACTTTCCTCACCGATTTTGCGAAGAACCTCCTTATTCCTTGCCTTATCAGTCCACCTAATTTTCAACATTCTTCTGTAGCACAAAATCTCAAATACTTCGACTCTCTTCTGGTCCTATTTTCCCATACTCCACGTTTCACTACCACACAATGCTATGCTCCAAAGAACATTCTCAGATATTTCTTCCTCATATAAGCCTATGTTTGATTTCTAAAAGACTTCTCTTAGCCACTAATGCCCTTTTTGCTAGTGCTAGTATGTTGTTGATGTCCTCCTTGCTCCGTCCGCCACGTGTTATTTTGCTGCCTAGGTAGCAGAATTCTTTAACTTCGTTCTCACCAATCTTGATGTTAAGTTTCTCGCTGATCTCATTTCTGCAGCTTCTCATTATTTTCATCTCTCTTGGATTTGTGCTCAGTCTGTATTCTGTGCTCATTAGACTGTTCATTGCATTAAGCAGACCCTGCAATTCTACTTCACATTCACTGGTTATAGCAATGTCATCAGTGAATCTTATCACTGATATCTTTTCATTTTGAATTTTAATTTCATTGTTCTCTCTTTTATTTCCATTATTGCTTCTTCGATGTACAGAATAGTAGGGACGAAAGACTATCTCCCTGACTTACACCCTTTTTAATCCGAGAAATTCGTTTTCCATCTTCCACTCTTATTGTTCCCTCTTGTTTCTTGTACATATTTTATATTACCCGTCTTTCCCTATAGGTTTTTCTCAGAATTTCAAACATCTTGCACCGTTTGTCACAGTCTGACGCTTTCTCCAGGCTGACAAATACTATGAACATATCTTGATTTTTGCGCTTCCATTGTCAGCCGCAACGTCAGAATTGCATGTCTGGCGCCTGTGAGTTTCCTGAAGCCAAACTGATAGTCATCTAATACATTCTCAATTTTCTTTTACATTACTGAACATTTAAAGCAAGCTGCCAGTCTTATCATCACTTCGGTATCTTATCAAGATCTGACAGAACGTTTGCGAAAAAAATGAGTTTAGTATTATCATTGTCTACCAGGTCATTAATACACAGTGTGAACGAACAACTAAGTTTCCAACATGCTTCCCTGGGGCATAACCGAATTTACTTCTGCGTTTGTCGTGAGTCTCCATCAAAGACAACAATATTTACCGAGAAATTTTCAACACAGTAAGACATTTCGTTTGATTGACCATATGATCGTTCTTTAATAAACATTGGTATGGAGACAAATGCCTGCAGATTTCATGAAATACTGCAGCCAGCTGCTCGCCTTGATCCTTGTCTCTCGAGATGTCATGGGAGAGAAGCACGAATCGCAGGGTCGCTGTTTTCGGAAACCCTGCTGGTTGGTATGTACATTATTTTTTTCAGTACTCCTCGTTACGTTTTAGTTCATAATATATTGTAAGATCCTACAACAGATAGTAATTTTGTGGCTCACTTCTAAATGAGAGGGCTAGAGTTTTCTTCCAGGTACTGCGCACATTTTTTGTTCGAAGGATCTACGGTATATTATTGTTAAATTATGAACTGACTTTCCTGCAAATTTCATACAATATTTGAGTTATGGGTGCGCTGGATGCTTTTAAACGCACCTCGGTTGCCCAGGGAAGTGAATAAAAGAGTGCTGACGTTTGACGGTAGAGCGTCGGAAGATGGCAGACAAAAGCAGGAAATGAGTCTCTGACGCGTCGTACCAGACTGTCCAAGTAAGTGGTGAAAAACAGGTACAAAGCAGCACTTGCAAAGTTTATGTGAAGAATGTAACTAATGTAGGAATTAGCTCTACTTCAATGGAGAAAAAACACCCTACTCTTAGTGGAAAATAGCTGAAATACACCTTTCGCAAATTAAGGTGAATACATTTTTTGAAAATACTTCTTTACACTTAAATATGTGTCTGGTGTTAACAAACCCTCTTTTTCAGAAATGCTTTTCTTGCTCTCGCCATTCCGCATTTTACATCCTCTACACTTCGGCCATCGCCAGTTATCTTGCTGGTGAAATGGTAAAACTCCTCAAAACCTTCAGGGACTCTTTCCAGAATCCAGTTTCTTCGCATCATGTAACTTTGCTACCCTCCATTACCTTTGTTTCGCTTTTGTCGATGTTCTCTTTATAATGTCTTATCAAGAATCTATCCACTCTTATCAAGAGTCTTCCAAGTTCTTTGTTGTCTCCTTCACGCCGGCCGAAGTGGCCGTGCGGTTAAAGGCGCTGCAGTCTGGAACCGCAAGACCGCTACGGTCGCAGGTTCGAATCCTGCCTTGGGCATGGATGTTTGTGCTGTCCTTAGGTTAGTTAGGTTTAACTAGTTCTAAGTTCTAGGGGACTAATGACCTCAGCAGTTGAGTCCCATAGTGCTCAGAGCCATTTGAACCATTTTTTTGTCTCCTTCACAATTATAATGTCATCGGCAAAACCTAAAGTTTTCATTTTTTCGCATGAACTTTAATTCTCGTTCCAAAAATCTCCTTCATCGCTGTTAGTAATTGCTCAATGAACATACAGGACAAGATGGGAGACAGTATCCTTTGTATCTACTGCATCCCTTCCATGCACTTCGACTCTCATAATTGAAGTCTGGTTTCTGTACAAGTTTTAGAATTTCAAATAATGCATTCCACTCAACCTGAGCCTGGCGAGCTGGCGCCAGTCTTATTTTGTTCATGTATCGTTGAGATCGATTGTGGTTGAGGTAAGCTATCTTTGCTTTTCGCGTGTCTTATATCTTGCGGCTTCGCAGGCGAAGCGAGTTGGTTGTTAGCCTTCGACGGGTAACCATCGAGATCTCGCTGCATTCGCTGGGAGAAGAGTGTCAACGGCTGCCGAACGAGCGTGATGATCGTTACACGTTGTGGTGTGAAATTGGTTGGACGTTGTGCCGACATGGGCAGCTTGAAGATACAAGTTCTGTGACTTCGCTGGGAACAAAATTTGAAGGGAAGCGGTAAAGCTGTGGAACCCGCTCCCTCGTATTGTGTACCTGATATGGACTAAGTCGTCGTAATTGTTTGTTCACCAACGCACTCAAATATTTTAAATTTTATTATTATGGTGAGACTTTCATAGTCGAATCTTAAGACGGTGTGGAAGAGTTCAGTTGGCCTAGTTAAATGGTGGCCGTTAACTGAAAATTTTCTCAGAAGTTTTACTAGTGCCTTGTGTCTCTTGCAATAAAATGATTTTATGTTGCCGTTTTTAAAGCTTGCACTGTATTAATACAGTTGTCCAAGTGTGAGTGAGTCAAAGGTCCTTCCGAGTGTTCTGTTTCAGAGTTTTGGAATGTCTTTGTGACTCGGGCAGAAACTGTTAATAGTGCCAGCGCCTTGGCGGGGAGTGAAATGTTATCCCAGTACTAGGCCTGGCAGTGTTTAAGAACCTGGCCACTACCGGGAGTTGTTCACATATTGCCTTCTAAAGTTTAGTATTTATCTTCCTTCCGTCATGGCGGGTTAAGCTGGAAGATATATATATTGTATGTAACCTGTTTGTATATAAACTTCTTTCCTTAAATATTAGGGACTGGCAAGAGGCTAAACCTTAAACTGCATAACACCTGCTGAGTTCCTTGTGCAGCTTTTTCTAGTAATTTTCTATTAATACATCGGAGCACGTAAACATTTATTTTTTAAACATCAGTGTCTCTGTTGTAGTTTTTTTTATTTAAGAGGTTCTATCGTATCTTAGCTTGGCACTAGTGTTCAGATGTTATTTCACCCTTTACCGTAATTGCTTCATTATAACTATTTTGAGGGAAGTCCTATATGAGAGTTTGAATTTCTAAAGTTTGTCAGTAATTGTTTTCTTAATAAGGGACTGTTTGAGTACTGGGTACGTTGGGTTTCTAACTGTATTTAATGTTAATAAATTGTCTTAATTATAAAGTGTGACTACCAACCACGATTCTATCCCGCTTCCTCTTTTATGGTGTGTAAGTGTGGTACGATAAAGGAATCACGTATCACAACTTTATCAAAAACCTTTCTCTAACATAAATGTGATGCACTGCAATCAAACTCACAATATAATCAACGTCAGATCAACAGAAGATGAATAATAGAATTTATATTGAAATTAAAGAATAAAAGATGTATTAGGTATGGTAATACTGTATAGAGAACTTTAAATTGACAACTGTTTATTGTGGTTGGTGTTAGGTAGTTAGTGGAACTAAATTTCTCCCTCAAGCAACGTGAGCACGATCTGAGAACTCAGAACGAAGTCCAGCTTTCTCAACGTAGTTGGAAATTCATTGCCTTATACCTTGCACTTGATAAGAGGTTTATCTTGCCTGCATCCCAACACAGATGAGTTTCCTGTCGTCCAAACAAATATCGATCTCTGCTGATCCATTGTGGATAAGGGATAGCGGCCGGTCAAATATTTACCAAAGAAAAGCGCCAAAACAGCCGTATGTTTTGATAAGTAATTTTATTTATACAACTAGTTTCGGCATCTCAATAATGTCATCTTTAGGCTCCTAAGCTCTCCATGTATAGACATGTCGAGTCTTCGAAACAAACACTACAAAAACGAATTCGCGGAATCCAGATATTGAGGGCTTCAGCTGCGCAAGTATCGATATATCTGCCTCTACGCAGAGTGCATAGGGGCCCTGCAGACGGCGTTATTGAGATACCGGACGTAGTTGTCTAAATAAAATAAGTTGTCGAAACATGCTTTTTTTTTTTGGTTAACCCATATCGTTGTATACTACTGACGGAGCATTTTTGACTTACCTGCGTAATCCATAATACACCTAACGGAGTTACACTTATCATTTACATAATTTAGTAAGTAACTAACGCGTTTTCATTGGTTTTAGCGGTTGTTTGCCTGTCTGAATATTGCTGGTCTTGAATGCAGCAATCACAGAGCCCTAATCTCTGAAGCTATCGAAACACATTATTTCGATTCATTGTATTGTACTCACAGATTGAAGTATAGTAAAACAAATCGATGTCTGATGTCTCCGAATTTGGACAGGAATTCAGTCACTGTACGTTGGCGTAGTAGTGTGACAGGCTGATCTTGGTGGCTTACCTGCAACAAAGGGAGACAAAAATTAGATATAGCACAGGGGGAAGAAGAATAACACTTTTCTCTGACAATTCCCCCCAGCATCATTTCTCCTATAAGAGGCAGCTATGCCAGGATAAGATGTACATAATATCTTTACCACTCTGTATAAAATGATCGTGGTAGTATATGAAAGTAGTGTGCAGGGACGAAGAAATGAAGAATTACATGGTACTAATGTCATGGAAGCTATTGATAGGGAGATGTTATCGCAAAGATCGTATACGACAATGTGCTTGTACAACTAACACCACAGTTACATTTCAGGCAGAATCCGCAGTACGCAAACTCTCCAGCTCGTCAGACTTCCAGAGTTGCGATTCAGTGATAAAACTTCTTAGTCTGCCTGAGAGGCTATATCCACGGACTGCTACAGAGGCGTTCTAGCTGTCAGAAAGGACAACACGAGAGACGCAAAATTTTAAGGACTATAAGTTTCTTTTAGTTTACGTCTATGGTCACAAACTTTTTTGTTAACAGATTACCAGTTTCGGTCTATAATGACCATCATCAGATCTGCAGCAAAAAATGGGAGAAACATAAATACCCTCGCAGATTGTCTACAGCTTAAAAACAATAAATAGACTATAATGAAAAGTACTATTGACAAATATATGCATTTGTGCGCTTTAGGTATTAAGAGGCATACCTGTTTTATAAAAACAAAGTCCTGATGTACTGCAGCCATAGTGGCATGGTCAAATGTTAAATGCAGCATCAGCACCAGCTTCGTCAAATGTATATAAATAACCTACTGTTCAAAACAAGCTGCCGTACAGTAGCCACAAGATGTTTGTGTTGTACGTTGTCGGCATACACTAGTTTTCAATAATGAATTATAGACCGAAACCGGTAATCTGTTAACAAAAAAGTTTGTGACCATAGGCGTAAATTAAAGGACACTTATTTTATATTCGGGTCACTGTTTTATTCGTGACAATGTCGCAGCTTGTGTATTGTAAGGACATCAAACAAAAAGCCAACCGGTATACAGCTTGAAGCAGACGTTAAACGAGAGGCAGCTAAGACAGTTATACAGCGCTTATGTCACATTTTTGTAGTGTGGGGTAGTGTGCTTATACAAATCATCCGTGTAATGCACATGTGAGTGCAATCCGCATGATGTGCAGACTTTTATATGCCACTGATTGCAGATTACAAGGATGCCCACAGTTAAAGTTCCGTTTCATAAAGCTGCAGAAAGAGAACCACAGCGCAGAATAAAATCAAATTTTAACAGCATATTAGAGACGCGAGGGGAAACGCCGTGGAACAAAAAGAGTCAGAATATGCACACCAGCAGACAAGTGACACACAGCTGTTCTTCAGTTTGCGTCCGAGACGCCCAGCATGACTGCATCCATGAAGGACTGCGCGCTGCTGATAAGCTGTTTTACAAGAACGGAAACTTGCGCCAGTAGCCCTGCAGAAGTTCCGGAGAAAAGGCACTCTTCCGATGTCTGCTAAGGGTCTGGAGAAAAGACAAGTTCTTATGAAGTGCAATGTGGCAGAGGAAGCAAAGCGGTTGATCCGACGTCTGTCGAAGGTGTGGCCACAGGAAGTATCGAGCGGTGGTGTGCAAACATGCAGTGCACGTGGAATTGTCCGAACGTTGAGTATGCCTGCGAGCGTGGCGCATATAATCTTACGAAACCCCCTGCACTGCTATCCACGTAAAATTTACATATTCAGGACTTGCTTCCTGTTGAGCTGCCAGCAAGACAAAGGTCCGCTCTGAAATTTCTTGCTGGCAGCTGGGACATTCTGTGAACAGACGAAGCCATTTCCATCTCCAAGGAATGTTAATACGCAGAAGTGCAGAATATGGGCAACGGGAAGTCCGCACGCGCATCAACCAATACGGTATCATTGTGCAAAGGTGACTGTGTGGTGCCGGTTGAAGGCATCGTTTGTCGTAGGGCCGTATGTTTTTCGAGGAAATAACACCTGTGGTTCCTATTACCTGTACCGTCACTGGTGAAGGCTGTAAGAGTCTTTTGCCGCACCACCGTTATGCCAACCCTTCAACAGCGGGGGTAGGTTGGTAGGATCATTTCTATGCAAGGTGGCGCTCCTCCGCACGTCCCACAGCCAGTGCAGCAGCTGCTGCAGAGGAATTTCGGAAATTCTAGATTTATCAGCTCTCATTTTCCCACAACCAGGCCGTCCAGATCACCTGATCCTAATCCGTGTGACATCTGGCTGCAGGGTTATCTGAAAAAATGTGTTCTGCGTTCTAATTACGAACAGTTGAATGAAAGGCACGCATTGAGCAACGTATTCTGAACGTGACTCTCGAGACGCTCCGATCTGCTGTGGAACATTCTGTTTCTCGACTTTAGTTTGTGGCAGAAAAAGTTGGACAGCATACTGAACATGTCCTGCGCCAATCTCACAATAATGAAAAACCGATGTCATTCTGGTTTTTATGCGGTTTTTGGTCCATTGACAATTACAAACCGATATCATTTTGCTTGTTGTTGTTGTTGTGGTCTTCAGTCCTGAGACTGGTTTGATGCAGCTCTCCATGCTACTCTATCCTGTGCAAGCTTCTTCATCTCCCAGTACCTACTGCAACCTACATCCTTCTGAATCTGCTTAGTGTATTCATCTCTTGGTCTCCCTCTACGATTTTTACCCTCCACGCTGCCCTCCAATACTAAATTGGTGAACCCTTGATGCCTCAAAACATGTCCTACCAACCGATCCCTTCTTCTAGTCAAGTTGTGCCACAAACTTCTCTTCTCCCCAATCCTATTCAATACCTCCTCATTGGTTACGTGATCTACTCACCTTATCTTCAGCATTCTTCTGTAGCACCACATTTCGAAAGCTTCTAGTCTCTTCTTGTCCAAACTGGTTATCGTCCATGTTTCACTTCCATACATGGCTATACTCCATACAAATACTTTCAGAAACGACTTCCTGACACTTAAATCTATACTCGTTGTTAACAAATTTCTCTTCTTAAGAAACGATTTCCTTGCCATTGCCAGTCTACATTTTATATCCTCTCTACTTCGACCATCATCAGTTATTTTACTCCCTAAATAGCAAAACTCCTTTACTACTTTAAGTGTCTCATTTCCTAATCTAATCCCCTCACCATCACCCGACTTAATTCGACTACATTCTATTATCCTCGTTTTGCTTTTGTTGATGTTCATCTTATATCCTCCTTTCAAGATACTGTCCATTCCGTTCAACTGCTCTTCCAAGTCCTTTGCTGTCTCTGACAGAATTACAATGTCATCGGCGAACCTCAAAGTTTTTACTTCTTCCCCATGAATTTTAATACCTACTCCGAATTTTTCTTTTGTTTACAGATTGAATAACATCGGGGAAAGGCTACAACCCTGTCTCACTCCTTTCCCAACCACTGCTTCCCTTTCATGCCCCTCGACTCTTATAACTGCCATCTGGTTTCTGTACAAATTGTAAATAGCCTTTCGCTCCCTGTATTTCACCCCTGCCACCTTCAGAATTTGAAAGAGAGTATTCCAGTTAACGTTGTCAAATACTTTCTCTAAGTCTACAAATGCTAGAAACGTAGGTTTGCCTTTTCTTAATCTTTCTTCTAAGATAAGTCGTAAGGTTAGTATTGCCTCACGTGTTCCAACATTTCTACGGAATCCAAACTGACCTTCCCCGAGGTCCGTTTCTACCAGTTTTTCTATTCGTCTGTAAAGAATTCGTGTTAGTATTTTACAGCTGTGACTTATTAAACTGATAGTTTTGCTTGTTATGTGGTTTTAAAAACCGATTTTCCCATCCGATGTGGTACGACGTTGCCGTGGTGGATGGGCTTACCTAACTAACAGTGCCATAGCTGTTGACTGCCGAACTTGGGTAGGCATGCCCATCGAACACTATGGATGGTGTAATATGCTACTCAAATCACAGCCTTTGGATTGCGATTCATCTGTCATTTGTAGCCGAGCCCATTTTCATTAAGACCCTTACAGCTCCATCTATTGGCAAAATTCTCGTTTTTTTTCTTTTTCTTTGGTTCCATGACGTTTCCCTCTGCGTTAATAATATGCTGTGCAAATCTGACGTCATTCTGAGCAATGGTTCTCTTTCTAATGCGTTCTAAACTTTAATTATGGACAACTTGTATATTAATCCATCATTTTACGAGGGGCGACTTTATTGTGCTGCTAAGGAATGTACTGCATGTGGTCACTGAAAACACTGCTCGCTGACTTGCCTTGTGGAGCTGAAGATTACAGATAGTCAACTTACCTAGCTACGCGGTTACTAACACAACTAATCTTGGGGGAAAATACAATTAAATAATATCGTATTCACAGCACCACATACTGTACAGTTGTGAAAGCCTAGGATATGCAGTAAGTAAGAAAAACTGGAATAAACTGCAGGGACAATAATTTATATCAGGTTGACGACATCTGTTTTAGATTGTCTATATTTAATCGATAAATTTTTCAGAAAAGTCTGACATATATGTACGTGCAAATCTTCAAAATACAAAACCCGTTAAGAGAAGCCAGAAGGCCACTGGCAATGAAGATATTGAGGTAATATAATGCATTATTCTTCGAGCACTAGCGGAATTTGTAAGTAAATCATTGTGGCTACTATTCACACACATGGGATTTAGTTCTATAAAGAAAGATCCACTACAAATTTCTCATTACTAAAAAAACGTTCAACAGAAAGGTAGTACAACAAGTAAATGATATGCTTCTAGCTGGGAGAGATGCACTATGCAGTAGCAGTCGATGAAAGATTGGGTGGGAATCTTCATCCATGTGGCTACAAAGACAAAACCCATTCGAAACACACCAGCAAGTAAGCCTACTCAAGGGATACGCTTCGATTCTAATTGGCTCTAAATATGTTGTAGTATAGAGCAAAATAAAAGACCCAAATACTTTTCTGCGCACCAATACGGCCGTTAAGGGAGTGAAAGACCGCCTTGAAAAAACGTTGAGTTTAGTATTCCTGAATGACTAATGTTGAAACGGTAACACATATTTTCAAAAAACCACAAATACAACATAAGATATAAAATATCTCATAAAATTAAAAGAAAAACTGTATATAGCACAGTAAATGTAGAATATGCTTGTAGAATACATCTCTTTGAGAAAGCCTTGCGAGTATTAAAGTACCCAACATGACAATTGGCACTGAAGCGGACACATATCGGGCGCGCATAGGGCGATATAGAGATATTTCTAGCTTATTTCTGACAAATGCGTGTTTGGAATACCACTTCATCATATATGACTGAATTTGATATTAACGATGCTGTACGGTTTACTGTTCTTCAATAGTTAAAATGAGAAACAAAATAGTGAGGGGAAGGGAGAACGGGACTTCGAAATAAAATGGCGTTTTCGACAACTCTGTGTGCACCGTTGTGACGAGCATTAAAAACGATAGAATTTTTTTTGGTATTTATTGGGGGGGGGGGGGGGTTCGATGGTATTCGTTCTGAAACGTTAAACTCTTATTTCTCAAGGGGGTGTTTCAGCCCATTAACGTCCGTATGGGCACGCATAAAAAAAAATATTGTCTCTTATTCTGTTCTACATTACAACATATTCAAAGCTGATCAAAATCGAAGTGTATCCCTAGAGTAGGTTTACATGTGAGTTCGGGTTCACGTGAGCCATCAATAAGGAATAAATTTACGATGTGGTTCAAATGGCTCTGAGCACTATGGGACTTAACATCTGAGGTCATCACTCCACTAGGCTTAGAACTACGTAAACCTAACTAACCTAAGGACATCACACACATCCATGCCCGAGGCAGGATTCGAACCTGCGACCGTAGCAGCAGCAAGGTTCCGCCTAGAATCGATCGGCCACATTGGCCGGCATTTACGATGTGTGAAAGAAACATTGGAAGTAATGTGAAATTAACGGGGGAAGTTGTGACAGCAATGCCTTCCCTATGTGCGAGAGCAACATGCGATCTCACGAATAAAAGCAGCATGCGGTAAATCTAAATGTGCATTCACTCAGCTCGGAAATTCCATCAGAAATGCCGAAGCAAATACCCACACTTTAAAACATTCGCCGGCTAAGCTCTCATCGGCGCCGCTCCGAAGAACTGTGCGAAGGAAAGAAAGAACGAAAATTAGAGTTTAACGTTCCGTCGACAATGAGGTCATTAGAGAAGGAACACAAGCTCGGATTATAAAAGGACGAAGAGGAAATGGGCCCTGCCTTTTTCAAAGGAAACATCACGGCATTTTTCCGGGAGCAGTTTATCGACATCACGAAAACGTAAATCTGGATGTCCGGACGGAGACCTGAACCGCCATCCTTCCGTATGCGAGTCGAGTGTGCTAAACCACTGCGCCACCTCGCCCGTTGATAACTCTTCGAAACATTATTGTCGCCCTGCCGCGTGTCAGACCATAGATAGTCATGCATGATGTGCCATCAGTCGACATAAGCTCTCTTCGCCTATACCGACTTGACGCTAAGCAATAAAAAGAAGCGAAACAGCAGCCACATTTTAGCATGCAGCATGACACGGATCGCTGTAAGAAGTCCCAACGTCTTTCCGCGACTGCTTCCCAGCGTCCTGAGATCACCTTTGTGAACAATAGGAACTCAAAGATGACATTCCAGAGGGTACAAACGAGCACACACACAATCAAGATGGCGATCTCGGCATTCCTTCTTCTCTCTTCGAGGGCCAGTTGAGAAGATAGTGCTTATGTGAATCTGAAAACACTATTTTAAATTCAGATTTGATCTCTTTAGCATACTTTTTCTTTAGTGGTAACCTTTTTGTTTATATTCCGATTTTAGAACATTGATTTTTTCTTCTTTTATTGCATTATATTTCTAAAAATAATGAAACTGTCAGATATAGACAATATAGAAGGTACTAGATACATTGTAGCCATGGTCTGTTATATGCGTAGGTTTATATGAAGCAATAAATTACACAAAGTAAACTAAGTTGCCAGTAGGTA
Organism: Schistocerca serialis cubense; assembly: GCF_023864345.2. Lineage (NCBI taxonomy): Eukaryota > Metazoa > Arthropoda > Insecta > Orthoptera > Acrididae > Schistocerca > Schistocerca serialis. Next base: position 498,011,562 of record NC_064645.1, read on the forward strand.
TGGGAATGTTCCATGTATGACGCCCATATGTCACTTCTAGAAGCGGCTTATGGTGCGAGAGTAGACACGGTATGTTAGCAATCTGTAATAAACAGGTGTGTAGTGAACATGACGGCAAATCGTGACTTAACAGAAAAAAAGGCGACATTAAATTGTACTACTTTCTTCAAGAGTGTCATCAACAGCCGGCCGCTGTGGCTGAGCGGTTCTAGGCGCTACAGTTTGGAACCGCGTGACCGCTACGGTCGCAGGTTCGAATCCCGCCTCGGGCATGGATGTGTGTGATGCCCTCATGTTAGTTAGATTTAAGTAGTTCTAAGTTCTAGGGGACTGATGACCTCAGATGTTAAGTCCCCGAGTGCTTAGAGCCATTTGAACCATTTTTATCATCAACAACAAACATGCTGATCGAATCAAAATGGTTCAAATGGCTCTGAGCACTATGGGACTTAACTGCTGAGGTCATCAGTCTCCTAGAACTTAGAACTACTTAAACCTAACTAACCTAAGGACATCACACACATCCATGCCCGAGACAGGATTCGAACCTGCGACCGTAGTGGTCGCGCGGTTCCGGACTGTAGCGCCTAGAACCGCTCGGCCACACCGGCCGGCGCTGATCGAATCACTTGGGCTATTTGTAATAGGACTTCTAAAATGTACTTATATAGAAAGCGGCCATTACATGGAAGAGAATATATTACGTGAAGGTAACGAACATTGGATCCTGGAACAGTGATCGTCATAAATAAGCCCATACGTAAAAGCTGTGTTGACGTTGGATCCTGTTTGGCAGAGAAAATCTTGTTTGGGAAATGCTTCAATTTCGATGTTAACTGCGTTCATATTAAATCTGTAATGTATTTCGTACGTAAGGAGGAGCCAAAAGCAAGAATAAACCGTGAGTATAACTGAAACTGACGACTTTTTCCTAATTTGCTTCAATTAATTTCACAAAATCCGCGACGTAAAACTTCTGAAGAGCTGCTTCTTCGAACCTAGAGATATTAACTACTGACATTTTCGACTTCCGCGAGACCATCAAGAGCAAAACTAAGTGTATTGTGGCCCCCTAGTTTTCTTGGGTATAAATGAATCTGTGGTGATGACCTCACGTCAGACGTGGCGGCACAGGCAAATTCCACCGAGATTTCGAAAGGAGATCAAAAGTTTCATTTGATATGCCACACATGTCTTTGTAGTAAGAATGTCACCGCTTGTAATCAGAGGGTTTGTTGGCGAGCGGTGACAGCAGGCAGCTGGTGTGGCGACCCGGGGTGAAGGACCGCCTCGCGGCGAGTGAAACAGCTGAGGAGGCGCAGATGCGGCCGTGCGGCGTGTCGTGTCGTGTCGTGTTTTGGCACGCCGCCCCCGTCCGAGCCAACGGCCACGTCAGCACGCGCTAACGAGGCGTCCAGGGCGTGGCCAGCCGGCCTCTCGCTGCACCACCACGCTCGCGCCTCGCTACCTGTGTTAACAGGGCTTCCAAGTCTCTGCCATCGTCCTGTTTCCGTAATGGAAGGCACATAGGTACCTGCGGTATTGTTGTTGTTGTGGTCTTCAGACCAGATACTGGTTTGGTGCTACTCTATCCTGTGCAAGCTTCTTCATCTCCCAGTACCTACTGCAACCTACATCCTTCCGAATCTGCTTAGTGTATTCATCTCTTGGTCTCCTTCTACGATTTTTACCCTCAACGCTGCCCTCCAATGCTAAATTTGTGATCCCTTGATGCCTCAGAACATGTCCTACCAACTGGTCCCGTCTTCTTGTCAAGCTGTGCCACAAACTCCCCTTCTCCCCAATTCTGTTCAATACCTCCTCATTAGTTATGTGATCTACCCATCTAATCTTCAGCATTCTTCTGTAACAAAAGCTTCTATTCTCTTCTTGTCCAAACTATTTATCGTCCATGTTTCACTTCCATACATGGCTACACTCCATACAAACACTTTCAGAAACGACTTCATGACACTTAAATCTATACTCGATGTTAACAAATTTCTCTTCTTCAGAAACGCTTTCCTTGCCATTGCCAGTCTACATTTTATATCCTCTCTACTTCGACCAGCATCAGTTATTGAACTCCCCAAATAGCAAAACTCCTTTACTACTTTAAGTGTCCCATTTCCTAATCTAATTCCCTCAGCATCACCTGACTTAATTCGACTACATTCCATTATCCTCGTTTTGCTTTTGTTGATGTTCATCTTGTATCCTCCTTTCAAGACACTGTCCGTTCCGTTCAGTTGCTCTTCCAGGTCCTGTGCTGTGTCTGACAGAATTACAATGTCATCGGCGAACCACATAATTTCTTCTCCATGGATTTTAATTCTTACTGCGAATTTTTGTTTTGTTTCCTTTACTGCTTGCTCAATATGCAGATTGAATAACATCGGGGATAGGCTACAACCCTGCCTCACTCCCTTCCCGACCACTGCTTCCCTTTCATGCCCCTCGACACTTATAATTGCCATCTGGTTTCTGTACAAATTGTAAATAGCCTTTCGCTCCATGTATTTTACCCCAGCCATCTTCAGAATATGAAAAAGAGTATTCCAATTAACGTTATCAAAAGCTTTATATAAGTCTACAAATGCTAGAAACGTAGGCTTGCCTTTCCTTAATCTATTCTATAAGTCGTAGGGTCAGTATTGCCTCACGCGTTCCAACATTTCTACGGAATCCAAACTGATCTTCCCCGAGGTCGGCTTTTACCAGTTTTTCCATTCGTCTGTGAAGAACTCGTGTTAGTATTTTGCAGCCGTGGATTATTAAACTGAAAGTTCGGTAATTTTCACATCTGTCAACACCTGCTTTCTTTGGGATTGAAATTATAATATTCTTCTTGACGTTCGACGGCATTTCGCCTGTCTCATACATCTTGCTCACTAGATGGTGGAGTTTTGTCAGGGCTGGTTCTCTCATGGCTATCAGTAGTTGTAATGGAATGTTTACTCAGGGGCCTTGTTTCGCCTTAGGTGTTTCAGTGCTCTGTCAAACTCTTCACGCAGTATCATATCTCCCATTTCATCTTCATCTACATCCTCTTCCATTTCCATAACATTGTCCTCAAGTACTTCACCCTTGTACAGACCCTCTATATACTCCTTCCACCTTTCTGATTTCTCTTCTTTGCTTAGAACCGGGTTTCCATCTGAGCTCTTGATATTCATACAAGTGGTTCTCTTTTCTCCAAAGGTCTCTTTAATTTTCCTGTAGGCAGTATCTATCTTACCCCTCGTGAGATAAGCGTCTACATCCTTACATTTGTCCTCTACCCATCCCTGCTTAAGAACTTTGCACTTCATGTCGATCTCATTTTTGAGACGTTTGTATTCCTTTTTGCCTGCTTCATTTACAGCATTTTTATATTTTCTCCTTTCATCAATTGAATTAAATATTCCTTCTGTTACCCAAGGACTTCTACCAGCCCTCGTCTTTTTACCTACTTGATCCTCTGCTGCCTTCACTACTTCATCCCTCAATGCTATCCATTCTTCTTCTACTGTATTTCTTTCCCCCATTCCTGTCAATTGTTCCCTAATGCTCTCCCTGAAACTCTGTACAACCTCTGGTTGTGTCAGTTCATCCAGATCCCATCTCCTTAAATTCCCACCTTTTTTGCAGTTTCTTCAGTTTTAATCTACAGTTTATAACCAACAGATTGTGGTCAGAGTCCACATCTGCCCCTGGAAATGTCTTACAGTTTAAAACCTGGTTCCTAAATCTCTGTCTACCATTATATAATCTATCTGAAACCTGCGCTATTATTGATCACAAAAGTTTTCATCTAGCTACGTGAAAAATTTCTGGCTCTTCACGCTCTTACGGAACTTAGGAACATACAATGAAGAGCTAAAGAAACTGGCACACCTGCGAAATGTCGTGTAGGACCCCCGCGAGCACACAGAAGTGCCACAACACGTTGTCGCATGGACTCGACGAATGTCTGAAGTAGGGCCGAAGGGAAGTGACACCATGAATCCTGCAGGGATGTCCATAAATCCGTATGAGTACGAGGGGGTGGAGATCTCTTCTGAAAAGCACGTTGCAAGGCATCTCAGATGTGCTCAATAATGTTCATGTCTGGAGAGTTTGGTGGCCAGCGGAAGTGTTTTAAATTTAGAAGAGTGCTTCTGGAGCCACTCTGTAGCATTTCTGGACGTGTGGGGTGACGCATTGTCCTGCTGGAATTGCCCAACTCAATCGGAAAGCACAATGGACATGAATGGAAGCAGGTGATTAGACAGGATGCTTGCGTATGCGTCACCTGTCAGAGTCTTATCTAGACGTATCACTCCAATTGCAAACGCCCCACACCATTACAGAGTCTCCAGCAGCTTGAAGAGTCTCCTGCGGACCTGCGTCCATGAATTCATGAGCTTATCTCCATATCCGTACACGTTCATAGACTCGATACAATCTGAGGTGACACTCGTCCGACCAGGCAACATGTTTCCAGTCATCAACAATCCACTCGGTGCTGGTGGGCCGAAGCGAGGTGTAAGGCTTTGTGTCGTGCAGTCTTCAAGGATACACGAGTGGGCCTTCAGCCCTGAAGACCGATATCTATGATGTTTCGTTGAATGGTTCGCACGCTGACACTTGTTGTACTGAAATCTGCAGCAGTTTGCGGAAGGATTGCACTTCTGTCACGTTGAACGATTCTCTTCAGTCGCCGTTGGTCCCGTTCTTACAGGATCTTTCTTCCGGCCGCAGCGATCTCGGAGATTTGTTTTACCGGATTCCTGATATTCACGGTAGATTCGTGAATTGGTCGTGCGGAAAAATCTCCACTTCATCGCTACCTCGGAGACGCTGTGTCTCATCACTCGTACGCCGACCATAACACTACGTTCAAACTCACTTAACGCCACTGCAGCAGCAGTAACCGATATAAAAACCTCGCAGACATTTATTGTTTTATACAGGCTTCGCGGACCGCAGCGCCGTATTCTGCCTGTTTATATATCTCTGTGTTTGAATACGCATGCCTATGCCAGTTTCCTTGGCGCTTCAGTGTAAATTTAAATATGCTACAGGTCAAGCGTCGATATCTCTGTATATAAAAGGCTTGTCCCTACTGACTGACTCACACACTCACTATCTTTCACTCACTCACTGACTCATCATCGCCCAGCCCAAACCACTAAGGACAGAAACTTGAAATTTTCAGAGGGTGTTGATGTTACACTGTAGGCGTCGTACAAGAAGGGATTTTTCGATATGTCGTTTCTGAGGGGGTGAAATAGGGGATGAAAGGATTTGTGAAAGTATGTCGCTATTAAGGCAAATTTGAAGCTAGAACTACGAAAATTGACATTTGTTTTCTCGCTCTGAAATAAAGAAATACGTGTTTCAGTATTTTAGGAAATTTTACCCATATGGGGGTGAAATAATGGGTGAAAGCTTTATTGAAAATAAATTTGATTACAGAACCAATCAAGTATTTTAAAGCATTTTTAAAGCTACATCTGTGAAATTGACATTTGACTTCTCTGTTAGAAGAAAAAAATAGCATTACACTGTTTTTGGAAATTCAATCCCTAAGCAGGTGAAATAGGGGATGAAATGTTTTCTCGAAATATTTCATTGTGAAAATATTTCCGAAGCTAATTCTATGAACATTCTTATTTGATTTCTCCACTAGAAATAAAAAAAATACGCATTTCTCTGTTTTTGGAAATTTAACCCGTAAGCGGAAGAAATTTTTCAAGAAATTATTTCGATGAAAAAAATTTTGAAGCTAAATCTATGAAAACTGACATATCAATTCTCGGTTAATATAAAGAAATATACGTTAGTGTATGAAAATTTCTACGGAAATATCACCAGAAGAACGCGGAAGGCATGATTAAGAAAAACCATAGTCTCCGGCTTTTTGGTCAGAAGTGCAGTCGGTAAAACCATGCTTCTAAGGTCTTAATTAGCGTGAAAAGCTTAGAAGGCGTTGAAAAGGAAAAAAAAGAAAAATCTGTACGGAACATACTGTCTATGCGAGCAAAGCAGCGGGCGCTAACCTGGTCTGAAATATAGGGCGAGTCTGTGACAGCCATATGGTACCCCTTTCAACGATTGAGCAACCGTCTCCCCATTAATATTCCGTAGGTATGCATTGTAAAGTTGCAGATATTTTTCCTTCTTCTTCTTTCTTAATAAATTTCCTTTATTTATATTATAGTTTCTGTCTGTGAACATGTAAATTAGTAATGTTATTTTAGATTTAATATTATTTCAATGTACGTATGTATATTTTCTGTGTATTTCTGGAAGCTTCGGCCCGCTAGGGATTATTTTATCTGAGTAAGAATAAACTGTGAGCAAGGAATAGACAGTAGATAAGGAGGTAGTTCACGGCGGGACTCGAGCATGCAAAGGAAAGTATGACCGCAACCGAACCATGAAGTCATCTATGGTTGTGCTCAGGTAAACTTAAATGATCTGTTTACAAGTGTCATCATTTGACAGAGTCTCTCTCTCTCTCTCGTGCTTTCATTTTCTTGTGTATTTCAATATTTCTTGTGTGTGAGTTTCTCCTGTTGACTGACCGATAACCTGCGAAAGTCTAACCGTTCAAGCACGCGTTGCCACTTACTCTCCTGCTATCATAGAAATCACTGAAATGAACTTATTGTTTGTGTAACTGAGAGCGTTATTCAATATGCCTGTTTATCTGAGTCTGTGCAAAACTCTGATTTATGTAAAACTGTAATCTCCTCACCTGACCTTAACTTCTATTAGTAGCTTGAACGTAATCTCAGTCATTAACTGAGAGGTGAAGGTTAATTTTGCCTACAAGGACGAGAGGAAGCTGACGCACAGGTGTCGGTCAGGACAGGAAGCTGTAAGGCAGCACCAGGAAGAGACTTATTACAATGTTATATTTACCCATAGTTCCCGTACTCTTCTCAAGAAGAGAATTTAATTTACCAATCAAGCCGGCATTCATAGATCTTGAAAAACCGTTTGTCGGGGTGGATAGAGAGTTTGGCAAATTGCGGCAAACCGCGGCTACCCTTAACAAACTGCATCAAGAGTCTGTATAATGGAACTCATACTTGACGTCCCCAATTACACAGGGGAAAAGTTTTGAACCAAAGTGTAAGACGAGCGTATGCTTTATAGCCTACCATTTTTAATATTTATATAGACCGTGACTTTCGAAAATGGAAAGAAAAGGCGCCAGAATTACGAGGGGGTACTGAAAAGTAATGCCTCCGAATTTTCGTATGTGAAAACTCTTGAAGGTTTCTAAGTAAAACAAATGTTATTGCCATTCAACATCTTTATTCTTCATATCTAGATATTTATTTCTCAACATAGTCGCCTTGACGACAAACACATTTCTCCCAACGGGAGACCAGTTCGTTGATACCGTCTGTGTAGAATGATTGTTGACAGAGCCACAACCTCATCCTTGCTTGCACCGCTTTGTCACTATCGAAGTGAAATCCTCGAAGGTGTTCTTTAAGATCTGGAAACAGATGAAAATCGTATGGTGCCACGTCAGAACTGTGTGGAGGATAATCGATGACCGTGAACCCAAGACGTCGGATTGTTTCACATGTTGCAGCACTCGTGTGTGGTCTGGCATCGTTGTGTTGAATGAAAGGGTGCTTCATGTGTGGACGAACTCCGAAATTCTGCTTTCAGAAAATCGTTTAAAGCGCGCTGTTTCTCACGCACAGACATAGTTACGTTACATACCACCATGTATCATGGAGTCCTCTAGCGACAGTGTGTTGGAACTTGCGTCAGCGAAGCAGAAAAGTCGACCGAGTAACACACATGACATGAGTGCCTCAATCGAAAATGAGAACGGAATAAAATACTCGGAGGCATTACTTTTCAGCACGACTTCGTACATGCTGACGGCCCTGAATTAATGGGAAATTCTGAAGACAAAGTACAAAAATGAATCCATCTTTTAAACTTTTTTTTCTTTATTGAATTTCAATTCCCCATTGCGGCAGGCTGGCAGCAGGATATGCGCTGCTCTTCAGCCAAAAGACAATAAGGATACAACAGAAGACATTTAAAATTACAAAGGAGAAAATATGGCGGATAAAAATATAAAAAGGGGGAACATAATGGACGAGAACAGACAAAAAGGGGGCGACTGTAAAATGAAGACAAGAACCTTAAAAAGCATTGAGCACAAAAAACCACACACTGGGGCAGTTGATAGAATGCAAGGCGAAGTATGGCTTCAGCATAAAAGTACCGATGGACGGTGTAGCACATAACGATCACTGTCAGTAACACTATGCAGAAGTCCACCACACAGTAAAAATCACAGCTCTCGACGCACAGGAGAACAGCATCAATCACAACACAGACGTAGCACACTGATGAGGATGAGCAAACAGAGGATCTGCCAGGTGAATGGAGATGGAGAAGGAAGAAGGGAGGGAGAGGAGGAGAGGGGGGAGATGGGTGGGGGGCACGCCGAAGAGGGCCAGGGAGGGAAGGATGTGGGAGGGAAAGAGTTGAGGATGGGGTGCAGGGACTCAGGAGGGTGGGGAAGGGAGGAAAATCCGCTCTGGGAGAAGGAAGGGGGGGGGGGGGGGGGAACAAGTCCAGGTTACAGTTGGAAGAAAGGGTATATGTCATGGTGAAGTTCATCATCCGGGAGGGGGAGGTGCTGATGAAGGAGGGTGTGGAGGTGGAGAAAGGGAGGGATACAGCGATAGACACATGGCAATGGGCGGCGGTGGAGAGGAGGGAGGAAACCAGGGGGTGGGGGGGGGGGTTCAGGCCTGTGGAAAGTGCGGATGCGGAGATGTTCGAGGAAAAGGAGCCATGTGTGAGGGAAGGCGGGGGGCTTGTAAAAGCGGGTGGGTGCAGAGATCCAGGCAACGCTGGCATAACACAGGAGAGGACGGATGAGGGATTTGTAGGTGTAGAGGATGGTGGAAGGATGCAACCCCCATGAGTGGCCAGACAGGAGTTTTAGGAGACAGAGGCAGGAATGGTCAAGAGGTGAGCATTACAGGTGAGGTGACAGTCAAGGGTGAGGCCAAGGTATCACAGGGTTGGGGTGGGTCGGACGGGATCTCTTAAACTAAATTGCAAAGATTATAATGTTACGATAGCAGAAAATAAAACTAAATGAACGGAATTCCGTAGGAAATACCCAGTACGAAACAAAGCTGTAATCGAAGATCAGATTTTGGGACAAGTTCAGCATTTCAGTTAGCTAGGGAACAACAATAGGCGTTCACAGAGTAATGCAACATTTTTTTCCCGGCCAATTTCGGTAGAAACCACACGGAATTTGTTGTGGTATATCAAGGAATATTCTGCTTCAGCCCCTATAGTTTCCTGTAGTTCCGATAGGTGGCTCCGCTATACGTAGCCCTCAAAATGGCGTCTGCAACGGAGGTGCGTTCCAAGCAGAGCTGTCAATGAGTTTATTTTGGCGGAAAACCAGATCGCAAGTTTTCATAGTCACTTCCAGAATGTCTATGGAGACCTGATAGTGAACAAAAGCAAGGTGAGTTGTTGGGCTAGGCGTCTATCATCATGGGAACGACCTCGAGCAATCCAGTCCGATTTCCCGCGTGCCGGCCGGCCGTACATAGCCGTGATTCTCTTGCAGTGTTGGACTTCAGAGTGTTCGTAGCCACAAAAATGCATCTTCTCTGTAACAATATCAGAGCTCACACAGGGTTGCACACCCGAGAGGAGCTTACAAAACTTCAAAGGACTGTTCTTCCTCCTCCAAGCTGCAGCCCAGATCTTGCACCTTTCCGCTTCCATCTGTCTGGCACAATGAAGAATGTTCTCCATGGGAAGCAGTTCGTGGGTGGTGGCGAGATTGTTGATGTCTCCGGCATCGACCAGTAGAGAGGTGCCATGTGGGCATATAAGCCCTTCCAGTAAGGTGACGTAATGTCGTTGCAGTGAACGGAGATTACGTCGAAAAATAAGGTTTTGAAGTTCAAAGAATGGGGAATAACATAGCGTATCGGAATTCTGAATAAAACTAACCTGCTTTCAGAAAAAAATGTGTTGCACTAGTTACAAAACGCCTCTAGTGTATTTCTTTCATCGACGATAAGGGTGTAGATATTAAAGTGACATCGGAGTATAAGTGGCACTATAATTAGAATATTAAAAAAATACACGAAGAGAAACAAACATGGAATTATGTAAGGTGATGGCTGTACCCGTTCTACATTACGGGACTGTTCAGGCAACTGAAATGAAATTTTTACGAGCGGTCAAAGATTGCACTAAGTTGGGCGGGTTTCCTAATGAAAATAATAGACAAGAAGTTAACATTTATGCAGTAAATCTTAAAAAAAGAACATAAAACTGGAAGGAACCTCTGGAACGGATGGAAAAAACGAGGATTCCAAAGATGAGCTTCTGATACAAACACAGAGGAAAGAAGGATTTAAGACGGCCAGTTAATGTCGCTGAACAGGTCGATAAATGAAAAATAAAGTACTTTTCGATAGCCGTAAGCGGAAGCGACCACATTAAATAAAAACGCCTGTTGAAACGGAGAACGTAAAACGGTTTTGTTGCTGTGTCATCGTCTTGTCGTCAGTGCCCACAAAATAATGAAAGAACGAGCGAACGCACGAACTAGATAGCTAATTAATGTGCCTTACCTAGAGTTGCGGTCTACAAAATTATGGCTCGGTAGCTTTGGTACACTATATAAATGACCTAGTGAATTGTAGGATTACGGGCAGTATTTGTAGAACATAAATGAATGTCTAAGAGAGAAAAAGGTAGACTACGACTTCCCTTTTTTTTTTGGTTGTTGTTGTGTGGTTATTTGTTTTGCACATCACTCAATCTATTACGTATTTTATATCCTTACAGAATATAATTTGCATTCTATAAGTAGTAAAAATTAGTTGATCTCATAACTTCCTTGCTTTTGTGAACCCAAAGCACTTACTTTTGATGCAAGTACAATTTACATGCCGACATGTATGATTACAGTGTGAAGAAAAATTGGCGCGCCCGGACTTCGCAGCGCAATTCTCACATACTGGTTATACAAACACGTCTCGCACAAAATTTCGTCCTACACATAGTTCGGCCAGTAAATGGACGTTAAAGATCGGCATGCTGGCAACACTGTAATCCCGTGTACAGTAACTACTTTGCCAGGATACAGCAGCAGGGATGTGGAGTTGGTGCAGTGGATAGTGTTTTGGGTTAGCATACAGGAGGTCGAGGGATCGATCTGGGTCGAGGCATATTTGTTTATATTTGCTAAATGTAGTCTGCGTGGTACAGTATCTCGCGCCTTAATCATCACACAGCGATTACAGTGGGTTTTCTACAAAACATTTGCAGTTATTTACTGTGAACACAGAAATGGAAATAGAATAGTTTTCATTAGGTCAGTTTCAAAAGAAACCTTTTGCACGTCTTGGTCGTGATTTGTTTCGCACGACTGCCTCTACTAGATTTCAAACTTGTTTTGTGTGTACCCTCCCCCAATGCTCCCATCGATTAATACCAACTATTATTCTTGCCACGTTCAGGCTCATTATATTTCGTTAGGGTCTTACGTCACCAGTAGGGCTAGCAACGTGCTTTGCACACTGCTTCGATGGGACCGTTGTGGGAGGGTACACAGGAAACAGGTCTGGAATCTAGAAGATGCAATGGCGCGAAACAGTTCGAGTCCATGACGTGCAAAAGACTTCTTTAAAAGCTGACTAACGAAGACGATAGTACTTCCATTTCTGTGTTCGCATACGTAATTGCAAATGTTTTGTAGAAGACCCACTGTAATCGCTGTATGACGATTAAGACGCCAGATACCGTACCACGCAGACTACTTTTAGCAAATAAAAACAAATAAGCCTCGACCGAGAATCGAACCCTCGATTCCCTGCTTAACTTCTTTGTCTGCTCAGAGTTCTAGTTACTGTACATGTGATGACAATGTTGGCAATTTGCCAGTCTTTATTGCCCGAAATGTGCGCAGAACGAAATTTTGTGAGAGACATTTTTGTATTGCCAGTATGTGAGGAATCGCGCTGCGAAGTCAGAGTGCGCTAATTTTTCTTCACCCTGTATTTTATTTTGTATTCAACACAACGTTCTTCATCATTATCAAAGGCAAAACTTTCCTGTTAATACTTATAAATGCGAAAATTGTTAACGAATAACAGAACTATGTTTTATTTAAGTTCGATGAAGCGATGTTTGATGTATCTTTGTTTCGCGTTTTTTTTTATTTTACCTTTTTGTTGAGGAAATTGCGTTTTCTAGCGCTATATGATGACTCACTACGGTTTTCTTTATTTTTACTACAACATCCCTCTGTTTCACGTTACAGATCAAGTACCTGCGAACAGAACCTAAATTAAACATTAACAATTTCAGATTTATAATAAATACTGTTTATTCTTGAGTAACAGAGTTGAGTAATTATGTAGAACAAAAATGCTCCGTAGCTTATCCAGCCCTTTATATAGCCTCAGTTAGTAGACGGTTCACCTCTTCCTATTGTTAGGGGAATCTAGCAAGCCACTGATCGCATACCTAAAAAAAGCGATCGTTATGAGGTGACGCCCAATATGTGTGTAACACTACCAACGTACAGGTAATGTTGGGACGACCGTAACTAACCAAAGCTATTAGGAAAAATACCGTAGTCTAGACTTACTTATGGCAGTATATGGAAGCCTACTGTAGTTTGACAACTCTACCCCTACCGCCAAACATGAACCTACATCTTTCACCTGACCCTAGGAAAAGTTTAAGTTTCAATGCGGGATTAAAAATTCACCCCACATTTCTACCTTCATTCATCCATTCACTGATGTGACAAAAGTCATGGGTTACGTCCTAACATCGTGTCGGACTTTCTTTTGCCGGACGTAGTGCAACAACTCCACGTGGAATGGACTCAAGAAGCCGCTGGAAGTTATATCGAGCCGGATTTTGAGCACGAACTGACCTCTCATTTATGTCCCATAAATATTCGATTAGATTCATGTCGGGCGATATGCGTGCCAAATCGTTCGCTAGAATTGTTGAGAATGATCTTCAAACCAATCGTGAGGAACTCTGGCCAGGTAATATCTTTGGAGACATGAAGCCCATGAATGGCTTGTAAATGGTCTCCAAGTAGCCGAACATAACCATTTCGAGTCAATTATCGGTTAATTTGGACCAGAGGGTCCAGTCCATTCCATGTAAACACAGCCCACACCATCATGCATCCACTACTGGTTTGCACAGCGTCTTGTTGACAATTTGGGTTCATGTCTTCGTGGAGTCTGAGTCATACGTGAACCCTGTCATCAGCTCTTACCAGTCCACAGTGTTCTAGTCGTCTAGGTTCTAACTGTTATGATCACGAGCCCAGGAGAGGTGCTGCAGGCGATGTCGTGCTGTTAGCATAGACACTAGAGACTGTCATCTGCTACCATTGCCCATTAAGGTCAAATTTCGCCTCACCGTCTTAACGGATACGTTTGTTGTACGTCAATTACTGACTTATGCCTCTATTTTACGCAGTGTTGCTTGTCTGCTAATACTGACAATTCTACGCAAACGACACTGCTCTCGGTCGTTAAGTGAAGTTAGAGAACCAACTCGTGAGGGTAACGTCTAAGACCTCCTGGCAACAAACAGTCCTGAACTTATCGAATCAGTTAACGTAGAGGAAGGTATCAAAAATGGTTCAAATGGCTCTGAGCACTATGGGACTCAACTGCGAGGTCATTAGTCCCCTAGAACTTAGAACTAGTTAAACCTAACTAACCTAAGGACATCACAAATATCCATGCCCGAGGCAGCATTCGAACCTGCGACCGTAGCGGTCTTGCGGTTCCAGACTGCAGCGCCTTTAACCGCACGGCCACTTCGGCCGGCGAGGAAGGTATCAGTGATCATAAGGCTGTGACAGCATCTATGACGACGGGTCCTACAAAAAATTTTAAGAAAGGTAGGAAGATATATTTGCTCAGAAAGGGTGACAGGATACAAATTTCAGTATATCCCAGCAGTCAGCATCAAATATTCGGTGATGAGGACGAAGATGTGGAGAAGAAATAGAAAAACTTCAAAGGCTTCGTTCAATATACCCTGGACAAGTATGTTCCGAGTAAGGTTTTAAGGGATGGGAAAGATCCACCATGGTTTAATAGCCGCGTTAGAAAAGCGCTACGTAAACAAAGAGCACTTCATATCAGATTCAAGAGAAGCAAAAATCTTGCTGACAAGCCGGCTGGTGTGGCCGTGCGGCTCTAGGCGCTTCAGTCTGGAGCCGCGTGACCGCTACGGCCGCAGGTTCGAATCCTGCTTCGGGCATGGATGTGAGTGATATCCTTAGGTTAGTTAGGTTTAAGTAGTTCTAAGTTCTAGGGGACTGATGACCTCAGATGTTAAGTCACATAGTGCTCAGAGCCATTTGAACCATTTGAACCTTGCTGACAAACAAAAGCTGAACGAAGCGAAAATGAGCGTAAGGAGTGCAATGAGAGAAGCGTTCAATGATTTCAAAAGTAAGACGTTGTCAACCCACCTGAGTAAAAACACTAAGAGATTTTGGTAGTATGTAAAATCAGTAAGCGGGTCAAAATCATCTATTCATTCTCTCAGCGACCAAACCTGCACCGAAACGGAAGATAACAGAGAGCTGTTTCACCGCGGAAGATCGTAACATTGTCCCTCGTTTCAATCGTCGTGCGAACGTCGTAACGGCAGGTAATGAGGTAACCGATCGCGTAACTGAAAAGCAGCCACAATCGCTTAGTAGTGGAAAGGCTTCAGGACCAGATGAGATACCTATAAGATTCTATAAAGGTCATGTGAAAGAAATTGCTCCCATTCTAGCAGTAATTTATCGTAGGTCGCTTGAGCAACGAAAGGTACCTAACGACTAGAAAAAGTCGCAGGTCATTCCCGTTTTTAAGAAAGGCGGCAAGACAGATCCACACAATTATAGACCTATATCGTTGACGTCAATCTGTTGTAGAATTATGGAACATGTTTAATGCTCAAGAATTATGACGTTCTTGACAATGAACATCTCCTCTGTAAAAATCAACATGGATTCCGCAAACAGAGATCCTGTGAAACCCAGATCGCTCTGTTCCTCCATGAAATCCACAGCGCAGTGGACAACGGCGGTCAGGTTGATGCCGTGTTCCTTGATTTCAGTAAAGCATTTAACACCGTCCCGCACTGCCGTTTAACGAAAAAAAAAATAAAAAAACGAGCTTACGGAGTATCGTAGTAGACCTGCGATTGGATCGAAGACTTTCTTGCAGATAGAACTCAACAGGTCACTCTTAACGGAACTAAATCGACAGATGTAAAGGTTATGCCCGGAGTATCACAGGGAAGTGTGATAGGAATGTTGCTGTTTACAATATATATAAATAATCTAGTAGAAAGCGTCGGATGCTCTCTGAGGCTATTGATCCAGTTGTCTGTACCAAAGTAGAAACGCCAGAAGACAGTAAGAATTTGCAGAACGACCTGATTAGAATTGATGAATGGTGCAGACTCTGGCAGTTGACCCAGGATGTAAATAAATATAACATATTGTGCATACATAGGAAAAGAAATCCACTACTGGACACCTACACTATTGATGAAAAACAGCTGGAGACAGAATCTGCCGTAAAATATCTAGGCGTAACTATCCAGGCGACCCTAAGTGGAATGACCATATAAAACAGATAGTGGGAAACGCAGACACAAGACTCAGATTCATCGGAAGAATCTTAAGGAAATGAAACTCATCCACGAAAGAAGTGGCTTATAACGTGTTTGTTCGCACGAATCTTGGTTATTGTTTATCTATCTGGGATCCCTATCAGGTAGGACTAATAGCGGAGATAGAGAAGATCCAACGAAGAACGGCGCGTTTCTTCAGGGGATCGTTTAGCTGGCGAGAGAGCGTTACGGAGATGCTGAACAAACTCTACTGGCAGACGTTACAAGAGATGCGTTGTGCACCACAAAGAGATTTACTATTAAAATTTCGGGACAGCACTTTTCAGGAGAAGTCAGACAACATATTACTTCCCCCCACATACACCTCGCGTGTTGACAAAGAGGACAAAATTCGAGAAATTAGAGCCAATGCAGAAGCTTACCGACAATCATTCTTCCCACGAACTATCGCGAGTGGAACAGGGTTGGATGGATCAGATTGTTGTTGTTGTTGTCGTCTTCAGTCCTGAGACTGGTTTGATGCAGCTCTTCATGCTACTCTATCCTGTGCAAGATTCTTCATCTCCCAGTACCTACTGCAGCCTACATCCTTCTGAATCTGCTTAGTGTATTCATCTATTGATCTCCCCTCTACGATTTTTACCCTCAACGCTGCCCTCCAATGCTAAATTTGTGATCCCTTGATGCCTCAGAACATGTCCTACCAACCGGTCCCGTCTTCTTGTCAAGTTGTGCCACAAACTCCCCTTCTCCCCAATTCTGTTCAATACCTCCTCATTAGTTATGTGATCTACCTATCTAATCTTCAGCATTCTTCTGTAGCACCACATTTCAAAAGCTTCTATTCTCTTCTTGTCCAAACTATTTATCGTCCATGTTTCACTTCCATACATGGCTACACTCCATACAAACACTTTCAGAAACGACTTCATGACACTTAAATCTATACTCGATGTTAACAAATTTCTCTTCTTCAGAAACGCTTTCCTTGCCATTGCCAGTCTACATTTTATATCCTCTCTACTTCGACCATCATCAGTTATTTCGCTCCCCAAATAGCAAAACTCCTTTACTATTTTAAGTGTCTGATTTCCTAATCTAATTCCCTCAGCATCACCCGACTTAATTCGACTACATTCTATTATCCTCGTTTTGCTTTTGTTGATGTTCATCTTATATCCTCCTTTCAAGACACTGTCCATTCCGTTCAACTGCTCTTCCAAGTCCTTTGTCTTTGACAGAATTACAATTTCATCGGCGAACCTCAACATTTTTATTTCTTCTCCATGAATTTTAATACCTACTCCGAATTTTTGTTTTGTTTCCTTTACTGCTTGCTCAATATACAGATTGAATAACATCGGGGAGAGACTACAACCCTGTCTCACTCCCTTCCCAACCGCTGCTTCCCTTTCATGCCCCTCGACTCTTATAACTGCCATCTGGTTTCTGTACAAATTGTAAATAGCCTTTCGCTCCCTGTATTTTACCCCCGCCATCTTTAGAATTTGAAAGAGAGTATTCCAGTCAACATTGTCGAAAGCTTTCTCTAAGTCTACAAATGCTAGAAACGTAGGTTTGCCTTTCCTTAACCTATTTTCTAAGATAAGTCGTATGGTCAGTATTGCCTCACGTGTGCCAGTATTTTTGCGGAATCCAAACTGATCTTCCCCGAGGTCGGCTTCTACCAGTTTTTCCATTCGTCTGTAAAGAATTCGCGTTAGTGTATTGCAGCAGTGACTTATTAAACTGATAGTTTAATTTTCACATCTGTCAACACCTGCTTTCTTTGGGTTTATAATTATTATATTCTTCTTGAAGTCTGAGGGTATTTCGCCTGTCTCATACATCGTGCTCACCAGATGGTAGAGTTTTGTCAGGACTTGCTCTCCCAAGGCCGTCAGTAGTTCCAATGGAATGTTGTCTACTCCCGGGGCCTTGTTTCGACTCAGGTCTTTCAGTGCTCTGTCAAACTCTTCACGCAGTATCGTGTCTCCCATTTCACCTTCATCCACATCCTCTTCAATTTCCATAATGTTGTCCTCCAGAACATCGCCCTTGTATGGACCCTCTGTATACTCCTTCGACCTTTCTGCTTTCCCTTATTTGCTTAGAACTGGGTTTCCATCTGAGCTCTTGATATTCATACAAGTGGCTCTTTTTTCTCCAAAGGTCTCTTTAATTTTCCTGTAGGCAGTACCTATCTTACCCCTAGTGAGATAAGCTTCTACATCCTTACATTTGTCCTCTAGATGGATCAGGTAGTGGTACTGAAAGTATGCCTCACACTCGAAATATTAAAGTGCCTAACGATTTCCGAAATTGAATGTCTCATGCCTCTAGCTCCAACTACGATTCCGAGTTCGATGCCTGTTAATGCCCGTCGTGTGAGCAATAACCACGTCGGACGCCTTTTCACATGAAGCAGCTGAGTACAAACGACAGCTTCGTCAACGTACTGCCCTTTTATATGCTGCGTCCGCGATAAGGCCGCCATCTGTATACGTGCATATCGCTATCCCATGCCGTTTGCCATCTCTGTGTAAGACCGTCTCATAAAATCGAATGAATCGTTTTCAGAAACTCTGTACAAAGACTCAGATGGAGCGGACTGTGGCATAAAGCGAATGCTTGCAGTGCGCATATCAGAAGACTGCGTCCCGTTGAAGACGGATTGTCCCTGGCGAGGAATGTGTCGGCTTGCGGGGCGCGATCCGCCGGGGTCGCCCCCAGTTTAGCGGCCTTAAAGTTCAGGCGAGCGACGGGCGATCATCCAAGCAGCAGGCGGTGCTGGGAGCTGTCGGCACCTCTGCTCGGCCGGGGCGGCTGGAGCGGCTCCAGAACGCGCGACATACTGCCCGGCGCGACGCGCCTCACGCTTCACATTACTCATCGCCGAGAGATAAATCCGACGTGATTCGTCAACGTCCCCAACACCGGGCTACCAGCGCCGGCGTGTCCGAACTGCCGTCCACAGCGCTACAGGTGCCGCCCCGCGTCACGGCGCAGGAGCGACCTACATTGCTGGCCGCTGAAACTGCAACATCACGAAGACGGCTTGCAACAGACGTCAAATTGGCAAGATGTGTGCTGCACCTTTGGATGTGCAAATGATTAGCTTTAAGCATAATCGCACAGAATGCGTAGGACTAAAGCCAGCTAATTTCTGTACGCAAAGAAAGACGTTTGAATGTTCTTTGTTTATGAGTAGATTGCGTTAATTACGTGTAAGAAGGTGAAACATCTACCCGCAGTCGGAATGCGACAGTGGATCATGGTCTGTTCTACACTACTGGCCATTAAAATTACTACACCAAGAAGAAATGCAGATGACAAACGGGTATTCATTGGACAAATATATTACACTAGAACTGACATGTGATTACATTTTCACGCGATTTGGGTGCATAGGTCCTGAGAAATCAGTACCCAGAACAACCACCTCTGGCCGCAATAATGGCCTTGATACGCCTGGACATAGACCCAAACAGAGCTTGGATGGCATGTACAGGTACAGCTTTAACACGATACCACAGTTCATCAAGAGTAGTGACTGGCGTATTGTGACGAGCCAGTTGCTCGGCCACCATTGACCAGACGTTTTCAATTGTTGAGAGATCTGGAGAATGTGCTGGCCAAGGCAGCAGTCGAACATTTTCTGTATCCACAAAGGCCCGTAAAGGACCTGCAACATGCGGTCGTGCATTATCCTGCTGAAATGTAGGGTTTCGCAGGGATCGAATAAAGGGTAGAGCCACGGCTCGTAACGCATCTGAAATGTAACGTCCACTGTTCAAAGTGCCGTCAATGCGAACAAGAAGTGATACGCCAGTATGGCGATGACGAATACACGCTTCCAATGTGCGTTCACCGCGATGTCGCCAAACACGGATACGACCATCGTGATGTTCTAAACAGAACCTGGATTCATCCGAAAAAATGACATTTTGCCATTCGTGCACCTCGGTTCGTCGTTTAGTACACCATCGCAGGCGCTTCTGTCTGTGATGCAGCGTCAAGGGTAACCGCAGCCATGGTCTCCGAGCTGATAGTCCATGCTGCTGCAAACGTCGTCGAACTGTTCGTTCAGATGGTTGTTGTCTTGCAAACGTCCCCATCTGTTGCCTCAGGGATCCAGACGTGGCTCACGATCCGTTACAACCATGCCGATAAGATGCCTGTCATCTCGACTGCTAGTGATACGAGGCCGTTGGGATCCAGCACGGCGTTCCGTATTACCCTCCTGAAACCACTGATTCCATATTCTGCTAACAGTCGTTGGATCTCGACAAACGCGAGCAGCAATGTCGCGATAGGGTGAACTGCAATCGCGGTAGGCTACAATCCGAGCTTTATCGAAGGCGTAAACGTGATGGTACGCATTTCTCCTACTTACACGAGGCATCACAACAACGTTTCACCAGGCAACGCCGGTCAACTGCTGTTTGTGTATGAGAAATCGGTTGGAATATTCCTCATGTCAGCACGTTGTAGGTGTCGCCACCGGCGCCAACCTTGTGTGAATGCTCTGAAAAGATAATCATTTGCATATCACAGCATCATTTCCTGTCGGTTAAATTTCGCGTCCGTAGCACGTCATCTTCGTGGTGTAGCAGTTTTAATGGCCAGTAGTGTACATCTACATGGTTACTCTGCAATTCACACTTAAGTGCCTGGCAGAGGGTTCATCGAACTATTTTCATACTACTTCTCTATCATTCTACTCTCGAATGGCGCGTGGGAAAAAGGAACACCTAAATCTTTCCGTTCGAGCTCTGATGTCTCTTATTTTATTATGATGATCGTTTCCCCCTACGTAGGTTGATGTCAAAATATTTTCGCATTCGGAAGAGAAAGTTGGTGATTGAAATTTCGTAAACAAATCTCGCCGCAAAGAAAACCGCCTTTGTTTCAGTGGCTGCCACCCCAATTCGCGTATCATATCAGTGACACTCTCACCCCTATTGCGCGATAACACTAAACGAACTGCCATTCTTTGCACTTTTTCGATGTCCTCCGTCAATCCTACCTGGTAAGGATCCCACACCGCATCTTTCTATGTATTCGCAGCACATTACACTTGTCTACATTGAGATTCAATTGCCATTCCCTGCACCACACGTCAATTCGCTGCAGATCCTCCTGCATTTCAGTACAATTTTCCATTGTTACAACCTCTCGATATACCACAGCATCATCCGCAAAAAGCCTCAGTGAAGTTCCGATGTCATCCACAAGGTCATTTACGTATAATGTGAATAGCCACGGTCCCACGACACTCCCCTGCGGCACACCTGAAATCACTCTTACTTCGGAAGACTTCTCTCCATTGAGAATGACATGCTGCGTTCTGTTACCTAGGAAATCTTCAATCCAATCACACAATTGGTCTGATAGTCCATATGCTCTTACTTTGTTCATTAAACGACTATGGGGAACTGTATCGAACGTATTGCGGAAGTCAAGAAACACGGCTTCTACCTGGGAACCCGTGTCTATGGCCCTCCGAGTCTCGTGGACGAATAGCGCTAGCTGGGTTTCACGCGATCGTCTTTTTCGAAACCCATGCTGATTCCTACAGAGTAGATTTCTAGTTTCCAGGAAAGTCATTATACTCGAACATAATACGACTTCCAAAATTCTACAATTCATCGACGTTAGAGA
Organism: Schistocerca serialis cubense; assembly: GCF_023864345.2. Lineage (NCBI taxonomy): Eukaryota > Metazoa > Arthropoda > Insecta > Orthoptera > Acrididae > Schistocerca > Schistocerca serialis. The sequence goes on from NC_064645.1 coordinate 498,032,901, forward strand.
TATAGATCAATAGTTCTGCACATCTGTTCGACGTCCCTTCTTGAAAACGAGGATGACCTGTGCCCTTTTCCAATATCTTGGAACGCTATGCTCTTCTAGAGACCTACGGTACACCGCTGCAAGAAGGGGGGCGAGTTCCTTCGCGTACTCTGTGTAAAATCGAACTGGTATCCCATCAGGTCCGGCGGCCTTTCCTCTTTTGAGCGATTGTAATTGTTTCTCTATCCCTCTGTCGTCTATTTCGATATCTACCATTTTTTCATCTGTACGACAATCTAGAGAAGGAACTACAGTGCAGTCTTCCTCTGTGAAACAGCTTTGGAAAAAGACATTTAGTATTTCGGCATTAAGTCTGTCATCCTCTGTTTCAGTACCATTTTGGTCACAGAGTGTCTTGACATTTTGTTTCGATCCACCTACTGCTTTGACTTAAGACCAAAATTTCTTAGGATTTTCTGCCAAGTCAGTACATAGAACTTTACTTTCGAATTCATTGAACGCCTCTCGCATAGCCCCTCCTCACACCACATTTCGCTTCGCGTAATTTTTGTTTGTCTGCAAGGCTTTGGCTACGTTTATGTTTGCTGTGAGGTTCCCTTTGCTTCCGCAGCAGTTTTCTAACTCGGTTGTTGTACCACGGTGGCTCTTTTCCATCTCTTACGATCTTGCTTGGCACATACTCATCTAACGCATATTGTACGATGGTTTTGAACTTTGTCCACTGATCCTCAACACTATCTGTACTTGAGACAAAACTTTTGTGTTGAGCCGTCAGGTACTCTGTAATCTGCTTTTTGTCACTTTTGCTAAACAGAAAAATCTTCCTACCTTTTTTAATATTTCTATTTACGGCTGAAATCATCGATGCCGTAACCGCTTTATGATCGCTGATTCTCTGTTCTGCGTTAACTGTTTCAAATACTTCGGATCTGTTTGTCACCAGAAGGTCTAATATGTTATCGCCACGAGTCGGTTCTCTGTTTAACTGCTCAAGGTAGTTTTCAGATAAAGCACTTAAAAAAATTTCACTGGATTCTTTGTCCCTGCCACCCGTTATGAACGTTTGAGTCTCCCAGTCTATATCCGGCAAATTAAAATCTCCACCCAGAACTATAACATGGTGGGGAAATCTACTCGAAATATTTCCCAAATTATCCTTCAGGTGCTCAGCCACAACAGCTGCTGAGCCAGGGGGCCTATAGAGACATCCAATTACCATGTCTGAGCCTGCTTTAACCGTGACCCTCACCCAAATCATTTCACATTTCGGATCTCCGTCAATTTCCTTCGATACTATTGCACTTCTTATCGCTATAAAGACGCCTCCCCCTTCACTGTCCAGCCTGTCTCTGCGGTATACATTCCAATCTGAGTTTAGGATTTCATTACTGTTTACGTCTGGTTTCAGCCAACTTTCTGTCCTCAGCTGTTCGCGAACAGTGGCCAGCTCCTCCTGCGTCCGTACACAGCAGTCACACATCCTATCCATCCTAAGGAATCAATTTACTGTTGAGAGTTGATCAACTTTTAACTAGACTGCTAATTCACTAAAGGCGGCTGATTGTTGACTAAACTGTGATTGCTAGCCACTTCTTGTAGAAAACAATGAAAATAGCACTACCTGTCTCTGGACTGTATTCAAAACAAACACTAGCACTACTGGCACTGTGGCTGACTAAAGGGACTCTCTCTGACTGTAATCGAAACAAACACGAAATCTGTGGAACATTATTACTAGCACTCGACAATTATAGCTTCCTAAAAGCAAAAACACACGGAAGAAGAAGTGACAAGTGAGAGAAATACAGTTAATACTTAAATTAAGATAGCTCGCTGCACAGCAGACGTGAAGCAGGCGGCAGTTACGACACACATGAGTGAACTGAAGATTTTCACACACACAGGGCTAAAAATCAGAATATAGTTATTTAAAGAAAATATTTTGTAATATATGGAAAATGTGTAAAATAATTTCTCCTAGCTGCAAATGGATTAAGAACCCCATACTTGAAAGTCCTGAAAATTTGGTTGTGAATTTTTAATAGCGATGAGAAGACCCATAAAATTAAAAACGATAAACATAGGGTACATGCAGTCGATAAATAATAAGAACGTGAAATATTCATGCACCAGTTATGTACTGCATGTGTCTTAAATGTTCCATTTCAAATCTTACAAGTATTTTCATAGATATTAAAAATTTTTATCGCAGATTTTCAGGAATATGCATAAGGGACAAGAAGAAATTATTTTTATACTTTTTAGTTCGATTTAAAAATTGGTATATCAAAAAATTATTTTTATTTAAATAATCATTTACTTGTCTCTTTCACTTCCTTACCCCACCCTTAACGCTGATATGAGTGTTTTGTTTCGGAAGTATATTTTCTCAGATACTGTCTCATAACTGAGGTGACAAAAATCATGGGATACATCCTAATATCGTGTCGGATTTCCTATTGCTAGGCTTAGTGCAGCAGCTCCACATGGCATGGACAACAAACAAGCCTTTGGAAGTCCCCTGCAGAAATATTTAGCCATACTGCCTCTGTAGCCCAAATGTTAACGGTGCAGGATAGTGTGCACGAAGTGACCTCTCGATTATGTCCCATAAAATCTGATGGTATTCATTTAGAGTGATCTGTGTGGCCAATCCATTCGCTCGAACTGTCCAGAACGTCCTTCAAACCAATCGGGAACAATTGTGGCTCGATGATATAGAGCACTGTCATCCAAAAAAATTACATCATTGTCGATCTCCAAGTAGCCAAACATATTTCCAGTTAATGATCGATTCAGCTGGAACATACTACCCAGCACATTCCATGTAGACGCAGCCCGCACCATTAAGGGCCACCAACAGCTTGCGCAGTACCATGTTGATAACTTGGATCCGTGGATTCGTGCAATCTGTGCCACACTCGAACCCTACTATCAGCTCTTACCAACTGAAATCGGATCTCATCTGCCCAGGACACGGTTTACCAGTAGTCTAGGGTCCAACCGATACGGTCACGAGCGTAGGAGAGGCGCTGCAGGTGAATTCCTTTCGTGCGGCCGTAATCACGTCGGAAACCTTTCCACACGAATCATCTGAGTACAAATGGTACCTCCGCAATGCCCTGACCTTTTATACCTTGTTACGCAAAACTACCGCCATCTGTATGTGTGCATATCTCTAATCCATGACTTTTGTCAAGTCAGTATAGTTATGCTGTTCGATTGTCATGTTTGCTGTTTCAAAGATGGCGACAGAATGAATGACCTTTGATACTCGCCAAAAGTTTATCGACAGGGTGGCGCACAAAATGTGTTACCAATTGTTTCTTTCACAATTTAGGACGCACATTAGATATCCCGCTGGGATCTCTACAGCAGTACCAGCAGAGCTTGGAAAAACAAATGAGTTGCGAAATGACGTGTAATTCACGATACTGCCGCTAGGAGACTAGTAAGCAGCAATGGGTGACAATGGGCGACTGACGACACAGCAACGAACTACAATTGTCCCTTGCAAGAAGACCATGCACAGGTTGTACGATAAATTTGTACAGGAAGCAACAGTATTGGAAGCGAGGCGACCTCGGGCTAAGCCTGTTTGTTCGCCGGAGAATATTGAAGCGATACGAGTTGCTGTACAGAGAAGTCCCGGGAAATCGTGTAGAAAGGCAGCAGTGCAACTGGGAATATCCAGACGCTCCGTTCAAGGCATTCTTAAAAGTGACCTCCATATGTACCCATACAAGATGACCTGTGCTCAGAAGCTCACTGAAGAACACAAGCAGCAGAGACTACTGTTTGCTCAATGGGCAGCGGATAGGGAAGAAACTATCAACAACGTTTGGTTTTCAGACGAGGCGCATTTTCATTTAGACGGTGTGGTTAACAACAAACAAAATGTACGCTTTTGGGACACTAAAGACCCACAAGTGCTTCATGAACGACAACATTATGCTCCGAGGATTACAGCGTGGGCAGCAATTTCCAGTCATGGACTTACTGGACCCTTTTTCTTTGAAGAAACTGTGAACAGCGAGCGTTATTTGAGCGTGCTTCGCAATAGCTCCATTTCACAGCTTCTTGCTACTGCCTGGCCCATCAACACGCAGTGGGTCATGCAAGATTGAGCAAGGCCACATACTGCAAACACTGTGTTGGAGTTTTTACACGAGCATTTCGACATGCGGATCATTTCATTCAGGTTTCCAGGTCGCTTCAATGACGGACAAAATTGGCCCCCCAACAGTCCAGACGTCAATCCATGTGACTTTTTTCTTTTGGGATACCAAAAGGAAAAAATTTTCCCGAAACGTCCACGTGATTTAATGGAAAAAAATGGCTCTGAGCACTATGGGACTTAACATCTGAGATCATCAGTCCCCTAGAACTTAGAACTACTTAAACCTAACCAACCTAAGGACATCACACACATCCATGCCCGAGACAGGATTCGAACCTGCGACCGTAGCGGTCGCGCGGTTCCAAACTGAAGCGCCTAGAACCGCTCGGCCACATCGGCCGGCGATTTAATGGAGCTCAGAAGACTTATACTTCAAGCTTGCAGTGAAATTACGGAAGACATGTGCCGTAGGGTAATCACTAACTTCAGTGTTCGTTTGAAGGAAGTTAGGAAACTAAATGGTGGACATATTGAGCATGTGCTGAGTTAGAACAAATCTCCATGGACGGCTCTTCATTGTAGTATATGTTCAGTTCAGATTGTATTGACAATAAAGTTTATATCGAAAAACAAAATGGTAACAAATTTCGTGCGCCACCCTGTAGTAGAATATGAGAATCACATTTCTTTTTTCTGTCTCTGTGGTTCTCGATGCCCCGCAGACATAAATGTACGTAAATGTTTTGAGACACACAGGATAAGACCGTAGTGTTGGCGACAGACAGCTTTACGCAATGCCGAGGCAGTCGCTGTCGTTTTGCTGCTCGCACGTGGAGATGTCGGATAACAGACCGACGGTCCCCGTCCGCCTTTTGTGTGCGTAGGTGCGCAGCAGTCGCATGCTTGCACGCACAAGCGAGTTCAGGTCTACGTACGCAGGTGTTCCGTGCACCTGCCGGGCCCGTAACAAACGCTCGGGGGTACGCAACAGCTACGGCGCCCGCTATCTGCTTCCCTGCCGTTGGCGCGCCGCTGCGCCGGCAGGATGCTATCTGGTCGCCGGCGCTGCGGCTCGGCACACAGTGCAGTTCTGACGCGGGTCCTGTTTGTGGGCCCGCGAGGATGTCATAAATATGGCGCCTCTGTTTGAGCGGCCCGATAAGCGGGCGGCCTGGCCCGCGGCCGTGTGAAAAAGCAGCGCCAACCTTTTGAACCGGGCCTGGTGCCGCAGCGGCTCCGGAATCTCCAGTGCTGCGCGTATCGTCGCCATCGGCGTCATTAGGGGCTCGCGAGAGGCGGTAACGGCCGAGAGGCTGCCAGCAATGCATTACTGCCGTCTCGCCTGCTTCTACTTAACGCCGGCATAGAGATGGCCCACCAAACAAACGAGAATTCTTCATTTCCGTACGCATAGTCTCCAGTCCAGAGCCAGTCCTGACAAATCTCTACCAACTGGGGTCGTGAGGTAGCGTTCTCGCTTCCCACGCCCGGGTTCCCGGGTTCGATTCCCGGCGGGGTCAGGGATTTTCTCTGCCTCGTGATGACTGGGTGTTGTGTGCTGTCCTTAGGTTAGTTAGGTTTAAGTAGTTCTAAGTTCTAGGGGACTGATGACCGTAGCAGTTAAGTCCCATAGTGCTCAGAGCCATTTGAACCATCTACCAACTGGTGAGCAAAATGTATGAGACACGCGAAATACCCTCAGACTTCAAAAAGAATATAATAATTCCAATCCCAAAGAAAGCAGGTGTTGACAGATGTCAAAATTACCGAACTATCAGTTTAATAAGTCACGGCTGCAAAATACTAACGCGTATTCTTCACAGACGAATGGAAAAACTCGTAGAAGCCGGCCTCGGGGAAGATCAGTTTGGATTCCGTAGAAATGTTGGAACACGTGAGGCAATACTGACCCTATGGCTTATCTTCGAAGAAAGATTAAGGAAAGGCTAACCGCCGTTTCTAGCATTTGTAGACTTAGAGAAAGCTCTTGACAATGTTGACTGGAATACTCTCTTTCAAATTCTAAAGGTGGCAGGGGTAAAATACAGGGAGCGAAAGGCTATTTACAATTTGTACAGAAAGCAGATGGCAGTTATAAGAGGGACATGAAAGGGAAGCAGTGGTTGTGAAGGGAGTGAGACAGGGTTGCAGCCTCTCCCCGATGTTATTCAATCTATATATTAGGCAAGCAGTAAAGGAAACAAAACAAAAATTCGGAGTAGGTATTAAAACCCATGGAGAAGAAATAAAAACATTAAGGTTCGCCGATGACATTGTGATTCTGTCAGAGACAGCAAAGGACTTGGAAGAGCAATTGAACGGAATGGACAGTGTCTTGAAAGGAGGATATAAGACGAACATCAGCAAAAGGAAAACGAGGATAATGGAATGTAGTCGAGTTAACTCGGGTGATGTTGAGGGAATTAGATTAGGAAATGAGACCCTTAAAGTAGTAAAGGAGTTTTGCTATTTGGGGAGCAAAATAACTGATGATGGTCGAAGTAGAGAGGATATAAAATGTAGACTGGCAATGGCAAGGAATTTGTTAACATCGAGTATAGATTTAAGTGTCAGGAAGTCGTTTCTGAAAGTATTTGTATGGAGTGTAGCCATGTATGGAAGTGAAACTTGGACGATAAATAGTTTGGACAAGAAGAGAATAGAAGCTTTTGAAGTGTGGTGCTACAGAAGAATGCTGAAGATAAGATGGGTAGATAACATAACTAATGAGGAGGTATTGAATAGAATTGGTGAGAAGAGGAGTTTGTGGCACAACTTGGCTAGAAGAAGGGATCGGTTGGCAGGACATGTTCTGAAGAATCAAGGGATCACCAATTTAGTATTGGAGGGCAGCGTGGAGGGTAAAAATCGCAGAGGGAGACCAAGAGATGAATACACTAAGCAGATTCAGAAGGATGTAGGCTGCAGTACGTTCTGGGAGATTAAGCAGCTTGCACAGGATAGAGTAGCATGGAGAGCTGCATCAAACCAGGACTGAGGACCACAAGAACAACAAGTGTCTCCGAAGGTGCTTTACAGCTATGAAAGATATTTTATATCCTTATTCGCCACTGCTAGAAAAATACGCATTTATTTTACAATAAGTATTTCTTTTTATTAATTTAAAACGTCTTCCGTGGTAGTATTGTTATTTTATTGCCACTTTCATTTGGATGTGTCGTCCGCATTCACGTTTTCCATGTATCCCTGATGTTCCCTGATGTTTTTGGTCTACTTTACTTCGCTTTGATGTAAAACACGGTAAAATATTGCACCAATAAAATTTGCTAGCGTTTGCATGACGAAAACACATACAGCCGAATATTTAGCTAGAAGAACGTAAATAGATAACAATAGCACAATACTTATCGGTGTTTTTGGGTGCCTTCTGAAGAAAAAGAAAGACAAGCAATCTCCTGAAGCAGCTGCGTAATTTGAATGTCACGAATACTTTATCGGTAACCACTCTTAAGAGGAAAATTTAATATGCAAACGAATCGTACAATATGTCGATGATGCTGGTTTCTCAGTGTAATGCCGGACGGTCCCCATGCTTGCGAGACCCCCCTGCCGAGTTCAGTTTTATGGAAGATTCTTACAGCTACGTATACCCCACGATTAAGGCTTCAATTGCTGCAGTATTTTCCTATAGGCGAGAACCCAAGGCTCTTGGATACAGAACGAGTAATGTTTTAACAACTGTAGAAATAATTCAAAAGCCACGATCGCTTAAACACTGTTTACTGGATGACCGGTTTCAACACAATAAAGGTGCCATCATGGGATGTGAATGTAGATTAACATATGTAAACCGATGATGGCACCTTTAGTGTGTTGAAACCGGTTATCCAGTAAACAGTATTTAAGCGATCTTGCCTTTTGAATTATTTCTAGGACAGTGTGATCGCCCCACTACGCACTGTGTGTTCACTGTTTTAACAACTGTATGAGACTTCTTGTTGAGCAGTGACGGGTGTATCTGGTATATTTTAAAATATTGTAATAGTTAGTTTGAATGCTGAGCTATGAGAGACAATTTGCAACTTCGGATTGTTTATGGTCAAAAAGCGGAAGGACAAATAAATAAAAAGAAAACAGTTGCACTGTATCTTTTTATATACAGTGTAACTGGAATCGCCAAATTTTCGTATCAGTTCGTCCACAGCATTACATAACTACATTTACGCGTTGGTACACTTTTTGTAAAATTCAAGGTGATTTTGGTGGTGTACTGTACTCTTACATAAAAAAATCTGTAACTAAATAACAAGGGAATAGCCAAAGCAGGTGTACCCGTTTGGGGTGGGGGGGCGGAAACGCTTATGATGATGCTTCTCTCTCTCCTCTTTTTTTTGATGGGGTCACCAGTCTTCTGACTAATTTGATGCCGCTCTCCACGAATTCCTCTCCTGTGCCAATCTCTCATCTCAGAGCAGCCTTGCAACCTACGTCTTCAATTATTTTCTGGATGTGTTCCAATCTCTGTGTTCCTCTACGGTTTATGCCCTTTACAGCTCCCTCTAGTACCGTGGATGTCATTCCTTCATGTCTTAACAGATGTCCTATCATCCTGCCCTTTCTGCTTATCAATATTTTCCACATATTCCTCTCCTCTCCGATTCTGCGCAGAACCTCCTGCTCATTACGGTGCTGATAACGCGACATGTTCCCTGCAAGTTACAGCTTGTGTCAGCCGATGTATTCTTCACTGGGCAAGCGCAAGTAGCGAACGGCATCTCGCACGTAGCTATGTCAGGTAAATAAATATGTACCAAACACCCTATTTGGTGCTGTCGTACTCTTCACTCAGACGATCGATTTGACGGAATTTTTTCTGGTAATGTCTGCTGCTCGGGGTGTCGCCCTAGCGTTCTCGCTTCCCGCGCATGTGGTCCCGGGTTCGATTCCCGGCGGGATCATGGATTTTCTCTGCCTTGATATGACTGGGTATTGTGTGTCCATCATCATTTCATCATTATTGGCTAGCAAGTCGCCGAAGTGGCGTCAACTAAAAAGGACTTGCAATACGGCGGCAGAACTCCCCCGCATGGGGCCTCCTGGCCAACAATTTCATACGATCATTTCATTTCATTTTTTCTGGTAACTTACGCAATGTAAACCTCTTTATCTCGGAGTCACTGCTGCAGGCTCCATCAATTTGAGCGATTTACAACCCTAACCACAAGTTGCCTCCATTAGCAACCTGACTTATCCTTGACGCCTATACACTGATGCCTTATTTGGTCACGTTGCGACATAAAACCTACTACTCCCCAGCTCGACTAGTACCTCTTGATTATTCGAAATAGCCATGTAATGAAATTGTAGTGTCTGTTTAAAAATTTACTAGGCACAGGCTTGTGAAAACGAAAGAACATGTATCTTAATGTTTTTCTTTTATTTCATCGTTTTTATTGAAACCGATGAAATGGAGTCCTCTACCCTGTTTCTGCTCTCACCGTTGCCATCTCTATCGAGGATTTTCGATTATTTTCGATTTACTAGCTTGTAAACTAGTTCCGAAATTTTGTTGTTTCCCACGTTACTTACAAGCTCCTTCCACTCTCTCCTACATCCTAGACGTCGCAGTCGACTGAAGATTGCAACTCACAAGCCACATTGACGTTAAAACAAGTGGAAGGAAACAAAAGACAGGATTTAAGACGTTGTCGACAGTGAGATCCTTAGACACGAAGCACAAACTCCGGTTCCGTAAGGCTGAGGCGGAACGTTTGCCGTCGCCTTTTCCGAAGAACCATCACGCCATCCGCCTTCAATGGTTCAGGACAAAGCAGAAGACTTGAATCTGGGTTCGGATTAGGATGATTACACAGGGTTTTGAAAACCGCACCTCCCAAACGCGCCTTCAGTTCCATAACCACCACGCCATATATCTTTCGCGAGTGTTAATAACAATCCTCGTCCTATGTGGCGCAATCGTTATGATTCTCATTATATAGCAGCCACTCAACTGATTAGTTATTAGCAATCAAGAACTATAGAATATTTCAATTTAAGATAGTTTCTTCACCTTTACCGATATTTAAGGGTGATAATAATTATGTTACCATTTTATTCCAAGGAACTCTGAATTTCCTCGCCGGTTTTTAACTTCCAGTAAATCTACCATCGTCAAATAGCGAATCGTGAGAACCATCCATTTTGACTTACAGATCTTCTACGTAGAATGCTCCTGTTTCGTTTCTTCGACCACACTCTTTACCTGTGACCATTCGTGCTGACCTTCACTATCGCCTGTTAGTTCTATTTGGTATGGGTCTAATACATTTGAGCAGTACTAAAAAAAGGGGTTGCAACAGTGTGTTACACACATCAAAAAAAATTTTGCCTCACCTCGGTGCCGAGAGTTCCGGAACCTGTACAGAAAATTGGACTAGAGATCAACATAAAGATCATTTCCGCCCTTTTTATTCCTCATGAAACCCACACATTGCATGTTGTACCACCATAAAGCAAGACCTTCAAAGGTGGTGGTCCAGATTGCTGTTTACACCGATACCTCTAATACCCAGTAGCACGTCCTCTTGCATTGATGCATGCCTGTGTTCGTCGTGGCATACTATCCACAAGTTTGTCCCACTCTTCAACGGCGATTTGGAGTAGATCCCTCAGAGTGGTTGGTGGGTCACGTCATCCATAAACAGCTCTTTTCAATCTATCGTTATTCTGAAGGAACTCATTCACAAGGTGTGCACGATGGGGGCGCGAATTGTCGTCCATGAAGACGAATGCCTCGCCAATTTGCTGCCGATACGGTTGCACTATCGGTCGAACGATGGCATTCACGTATCGTAAAGCCGTTACGGCGCCTTCCATGACCACCAGCGGCGTACGTCGGCCTCACATAATGCCACCCCAAAACAGCAGGGAATCTCCACCTTGCTACAATCGCTGGACAATGTGTCTACGGCGTTTAGCCTGACCGGGTTGCCTCCAAACACGATTCCGACGATTATCTGGTTGAAGGCATGTCCGACGCTCATCGGTGAAGAGAACCTGATGCCAATCCCAAGTGGTCCATTAGGCATGTTGTAGGGCCCATCTGTACCCCGCTACATGGTTTCGTGGCTGTGAAGATGGACCTCGCCATGGACGTCGGGAGTGAAGTTGCGCGTCATACAGCCTATTGCGTACAGTTTGAGTCGTAAGACGACGTCCTGTGGTTGGACTAAAAGCATTATTCAACATGGTGGCGTTGCTGTTAGGGTTCCTCCGAGCCATAATCCGTAGGCAGCGGTCATCCACTGCAGTAGCAGCCCATGGGCGGTCTGAGCGAGGCATGTCATCGACAGTTCCTGTCTCTCTGTATCTCCTCCATGTCCGAACAACATCGCTTTGGTTCAGTCCGAGACGCCTGGTCACTTCCCTCGTTGAGAGCCCTTCCTGGCGCAAAGTAACAATGCGGACGCGATCGAACTGCAGTATTGACCACCTACGCATGGTTGAACTACAGACAACACGAGCCGTGTACCTCCTTCCTTGTGGAATGACTGGAACTGATCGGCTGACAGGCCCCCTCCGTCTAATAGGAGCTCATGCATGGTTTTTTACATCTTTGGGCGGGTTTAGTGACATTTCTGAAGAGTGAAAGGGACTGTGTCAGTGATACAATATCCACAGTCAACGTCTATATTCAGGAGTTCTGGGAACCGAGTGATGCAAAACTTTCTTTGATTTGTGTATAAGTAATCTCCTTTGTAGAATGTCGACTATGGAGGATATAACAAAAAGATATAGCCAAAGTTTCAAGAAACATTTCTCACACGTACAACAAGAAAACAGGTTGTATGGACATGGGCCTGAAAACGCTTTATTTCCGCGTTAGAGCTCATTTTCTAATTCTTTCCGTAATCACAATAATCACGGGGAACACACAGAATGCATCAATGTTACATGAAACGCCTTCTTTCATGGAATACCCAGGATATTGTCGTAGGGAGCAAGGGACGTTTAAGCCTACTGATTGCGACTGTGGGAGGCGTAGAAGGACATGGACAGCTCGGCTGGAGGAGGAACTTCCTCGTGCAGTTGACAACCCTACCGCTATCGTAAGACAGTTAGCTGCAACAAATAAAGTTGACCACATGACTGTCTGGAGAGTGCTGCATGAGAACCTGCTGTATCCATACCATGTACAGTGTGTGCATGAACTGTTATCAGTTGATTTTTCCTACAAGGGTATACTTCTACGAGTGCTTCGTTCTACAGTATGTCCTCCTTCACTTCAGTGAAATCGTGCTGTTCGCGGATTGGAGCTGTGTTTCAACATGAGCAGACTGAATTTTCAGCAGGTAAGGGCTGTCAAAATTCCTCACGAAATTGTGCGATCACAACAAAGAATTCCTGTAACTGTTTGGGCCGGCATTGTTGGTATCTAAAAGGGCCTCATGTTCTTCCACCGAGGTTCAATGGAGAAACTTGCCACGCTTTCTTAGAGAATACTCTGTCTGTTCTGTTGCTATATGTGCCTTTACGAATGCGACAAAACATATACTTCATGCAATATACAGATGCTTCCCATTTCAGTGTTAATGTTTGTAAGTTTCTAAATAACAGATTCCGTGATGGATGGATAGGAAGGGGGGGGGGGGGGTAATTCCTTGGCCTCCAAGTTCTCCAGACCTAAACCCACTCAGCGCATCAGCGACTCGATGCGATGGCTGGTTGACGCATGTCTTCTTGCCAACTAAGGACATTATGAACATTTCAGTCAGGACATTGTTTCAGACTGTGCTGATACGCTCTTTCCCTGTGTGTTCTACATGATTATGCTGAAAAGTTTTAGAAACTGAGTCTTAATATGGAAATAAAGCAATTTCGGAACCATGTCCATACAGCATATTGTCTTCCTTTACATGTCAGAACTGTTACCTGAAAGTTTGACCATATCTTTTAGTAATACCCTTTATTTTCGCGTTATCTTACCAATGCACCCAAGTCTGACATGTACTTTACATAGACTGAGCGCACGTGATCATCCATTTCATATCCCAATAAATCAATAAACCCAGGTATTTCTATGAATTAAACTGTTTGCTAATGGGAGCCATTGTCATTTTAATCACAGGATATTACGTTTTGTGAAATTACATTTGTAAACATATATAGCCAATTGCCAAGCACTGAATCGCTTTGCAATCAAGATGTGAATGTATATTTTTGCAGATTTCTTCAGATACTGCTTCATTATAGATAACTGTATCATCCGCAAAAAGTCAGTGGTTGCTTCTAATATCGTCTTGGGGCGTCATTAATAAACGACATGAACAGCTAGGGTCCCAAAACTCTTGTCTGGGAAACACCTTAAGTTACTTCTATATTTCTCAATGACTCTCGATCCTAACTAACATGTTCTGTCCTCCCTGCCAAAAAATGCTCACTCCAGGCCATCCTAATTGTTCCTTTGATAAAACCATACAGGTGAAAACTTGAACTAGGTATCATTAGACCGTAAATGTTTGGTTCTGTTACATTCCTAAGGGATCATTCACATGTTGATATTCTTGTTGACATTAGGCTGCAAGGGAAGATATCGTTCTTGGAGTTGCTTGCATTCTCCTGTAAAGAAATGTTCAGACAGTTGCTCCACATTATGTGAGCTTACTAGGCCTTCCCTAAGGTTATTACTTACAACATCAATTTATATTTGCGTTCATTCAAATCTTATTCTATATTTTCTCCTTCTTTAATTTGCCTTTCTACTTGTCTCAAATTCAGAACTGTTTTTTGTAGAACGTGGAGAGTAAATGGGAATGAAATTTCATTGGGAAATAATGTCGGGCTGTGATAAAGCCTTTCGCTAAATGAGAACTCGGACAAACAGATTTATGAGGATATATCTGCCTCTGTACGTCAAAGTAATTGATAGGTGCCACCAGTATCACGCTTTTATGATTGATGGCGATAAGCGGGAAGGTTGCAAAGTAATGGCGGTGACTGTTTTGGACTACCAACTTCAGCGAGAACAGATAATCCTCTAGACTTTTGGGAAAACAGTCACTTGTAACGTAAAACAGCAGTCAGCCTGATTTTCCAGCGCGAATGAACACCATATTCACCATATTCATTCAATTTTGGAGACGAGAAATATCGCTGCCAACCTTTCTGATGAAGACGAAAGAGTTTCATTTCCACAAAGCACGTAATATTACGTAAGCTTCAGTATGTTTTTGCTGTGTTCGACCGTCATGATTGCAATACAGCGCTGTACGTCGCTTCCATCCGTTTGTAAAATTGTACAACGCTGTGTAGCTGGTATCATCAATTCATTGCTACGTCGATTGGATGATATCACAGCCTACATGTGGCCACAATTGTCTGCGTGGGTGTAATCACACAAAATGCAAATTTCTTCAGACTACAGCGAATCAGAATCTCTTCCTCCGAAAGGAGTGTACCACTACTAGCATTAACACAGAAACCACGTTGACACCAAAATTCGTCAAAACAGAAAAAAAATTACAAAATAATACGGAAGCTATATTCCGAAATACATAAGACAAACCTGCACGGATTTTAGAACCGCATACATTAACATATTAATGCACAAAGGCCACAACACTCATACTAAATCTATCCACCATAGCCTCCCATACACAAAATACACGGTATACATTAAATGTTTAAAATAGAATTTTTCAATACATAATTTAAGCAAATATCGGTGAGTGAATTGGTCAGTAGCACTAACTGTACAGATATTACCAACACCCCCCCCGCCCCCATAAAAAAGAAAGAAAAAACAATAATTTAGAAAGTTAATCGTAACATCTTCTCGAATGTTTTATGACTGCAGAAATAACAAGTACACCACCCTCTCTGAAATATTTTGAATAATCAATATTGACACATTTATAAGACCAGCCATGGTATATGTGACTCTTTCAATGTAGAATACTGGTGAGCAGAAGAGCATAATTTCGGTACGAGAAAGCTAATGAACTGTTAAAAAATATAATCATGTTTGAAAGTGTAAAATTAGATTACTGTTTGCCAATGTACTTAGGTTCCTGTTTCTCCAAAACTTACTCTTGAGAGAAACACCAAGTCGGCCTAATTTAAAAAGTCCTAGTGTCTACCAGAGCAAACACAACCTAAAATATTATTGATGACAGAAAAGTTTAGCACAAATAAGAATCTCTTAACATAAATCGCAATTTTCCTATAGCGTCACTCAAATTGAAGAAGTGAAAGACGACATTCTTTCCGTCAAGACTCAATACTACATTTCCTTAAACTATTGACTACTTTTGGTTATACACTACTAACAAGAGGAGAAGTCCATGAATGTATGTGGCATGACATCCAAACAACAACCAGCTCATTTGGTTACGCGGTGTATCGTGTATCACGTCCTCATAAGTCATGTAAAACTGAGCTCAGTTTTACAGAAAGCATATCAACTCGTTCGGGTTGTGTGACGCATCGGAAGAGTAGAATGGCTTGTTGTTTTTCCGATGTCATATGACATACACTCCTGGAAATTGAAATAAGAACACCGTGAATTCATTGTCCCAGGAAGGGGAAACTTTATTGACACATTCCTGGGGTCAGATACATCACATGGTCACACTGACAGAACCACAGGCACATAGACACAGGCAACAGAGCATGCACAATGTCGGCACTAGTACAGTGTATATCCACCTTTCGCAGCAATGCAGGCTGCTGTTCTCCCATGGAGACGATCGTAGAGATGCTGGATGTAGTCCTGTGGAACGGCTTGCCATGCCATTTCCACCTGGCGCCTCAGTTGGACCAGCGTTCGTGCTGGACGTGCAGACCGCGTGAGACGACGCTTCATCCAGTCCCAAACATGCTCAATGGGGGACAGATCCGGAGATCTTGCTGGCCAGGGTAGTTGACTTACACCTTCTAGAGCACGTTGGGTGGCACGGGATACATGCGGACGTGCATTGTCCTGTTGGAACAGCAAGTTCCCTTGCCGGTCTAGGAATGGTAGAACGATGGGTTCGATGACGGTTTGGATGTACCGTGCACTATTCAGTGTCCCCTCGACGATCACCAGTGGTGTACGGCCAGTGTAGGAGATCGCTCCCCACACCATGATGCCGGGTGTTGGCCCTGTGTGCCTCGGTCGTATGCAGTCCTGATTGTGGCGCTCACCTGCACGGCGCCAAACACGCATACGACCATCATTGGCACCAAGGCAGAAGCGACTCTCATCGCTGAAGACGAAACGTCTCCATTCGTCCCTCCATTCACGCCTGTCGCGACACCACTGGAGGCGGGCTGCACGATGTTGGGGCGTGAGCGGAAGACGGCCTAACGGTGTGCGGGACCGTAGCCCAGCTTCATGGAGACGGTTGCGAATAGTCCTCGCCGATACCCCAGGAGCAACAGTGTCCCTAATTTGCTGGGAAGTGGCGGTGCGGTCCCCTACGGCACTGCGTAGGATCCTACGGTCTTGGCGTGCATCCGTGCGTCGCTGCGGTCCGGTCCCAGGTCGACGGGCACGTGCACCTTCCGCCGACCACTGGCGACAACATCGATGTACTGTGGAGACCACACGCCCCACGTGTTGAGCAATTCGGCGGTACGTCCACCCGGCCTCCCGCATGCCCACTATACGCCCTCGCTCAAAGTCCGTCAACTGCACATACGGTTCACGTCCACGCTGTCGCGGCATGCTACCAGTGTTAAAGATTGCGATGGAGCTCCGTATGCTACGGCAAACTGGCTGACACTGACGGCGGCGGTGCACAAATGCTGCGCAGCTAGCGCCATTCGACGGCCAACACCGCGGTTCCTGGTGTGTCCGCTGTGTCGTGCGTGTGATCATTGCTTGTACAGCCCTCTCGCAGTGTCCGGAGCAAGTATGGTGGGTCTGACACACCGGTGTCAATGTGTTCTTTTTTCCATTTCCAGGAGTGTACATTAATGGATTGGAAAATCGTTGCATAGCTAATAATGGTTTAAAAAACATACGGATACAATCTCAGCGAAAACAATGCCGTTCTTCAGTAGACTGAAAAGGCTTTGCAACGAGCCAGGAAATAGCTAACTGGATGAAGTGGGGTTTATATTTGTTATTTATTTCGGTAGCTCATTTAATACCATATTCTGTTGCCAATAAGTATTAAGAATGCGTGGAAACTAAGACTAGTAGATTAAAAGTGAAGAAATTGGAAAAAAGTAGGAAATTAAGGAGGTAGGACCTGGACAAGTTGAAAGAACTACAGGTCGTTGAGAGTTTCAGAGGCAGCATGAGGCAACGATTGACAAGAACAGAAATACAGAAGATGACGAATGGGTAACCTTGAGAGATGAAATCAGTGGAGGCAGTAGAGGATCAAAAGAAAAAAGACAAAGGCTAGCAGAAATCCTTCAGTAAGGCAAGAGACATTGAATTTAACTGATGAAAGAAGGAAATATAAATGATGCAGTAAATGAAGCAGGCGAAAGGGAATACAAACATCTAAAGCATGAGATTGAGAGAAGTGCAAAATGGCCAAGCAGGAATAATTAAATGAAAAAGTAGGGATTTAGAAACAAATATCACTAGGGGAAAGAGAGATACTGCCTACAGGAGGATTAAAGAGGCCTTTGGAGGAAAAAAAAGCAGCTGTGTGAATATCAAGCATGCAGATGCAAAACCAGTCCTAACCAAAGAAGAGAAAGTTGAAAGGTGGAAGGAGTATATTGAGGATCTATACAAGGAAGATGTCTTGGGGGCAATATTATAGAAATGGAAGAGGACGTAGATGAAGATGAGTCGGGAGATACGATACTGCGAGAAGAAATTGAGAAAGCACTGAAAGAATTTAACTCCAAACAATGCTCCGGGAGTAGAGGGCATTCCATCGGAACTGCTGATAGGCTTGGGAGAGCCAGTCATGACAAAATTCTTCCATCTGATATGCAAGATGTATGAGACAGGTGAAATACTCTTAGATTTCAAGAAGAATGTAGTGTTTCAAAGAAAGCAGTTGCTGACATGTGTGAAAATTATGAACTATCAGTTTAAAAAGTCATGGTTGCAAAATACTAACACGAATTCCTTACAGACGAATGGAAAAACTGGTAGAAATTGACCTCGAGGAAGATTAGTTTGGATTTCCGAGAAATGCAGCAATACGGGAGGCAGAACTGACCGTATGACTTCTCTTGGAAGACAGGTTAAGCAAAGACATTCCTACGTTTATAGAATTTGTAGACTCAAGGAAAACTTTTGACAATGTTGACTGAGACAGAACTGTAGCCTATCACTGATTTTATTCAATCCATAAATTGAGCAAGCAGTAAAAGAAAGCAAAGAAAAATTTTACTTTGGTTGAACTCCAGGGAGCAGATGATACTGTAATTCTGTCAGAGACAGGAAAAGACTTAGAAGAACAGTTGAATGGAATGGACAGTGTCTTGAAAGAAAAACGAGGGTAATAGAATGTAGTTTAAATAAATCGAGTGACGCTGAAGAAATCAGATTAGGAAACAAGACAATGTAAATAGTGGATGAGTTTTGCCGCTTGGGCAGCAAAAAACTGATGATGGCCGAAGCAGAGAGAGTATAAAATGTAGACTGCCAATGGCAAGAAAAGTGTTTCTGAAGAAGAGAAATTTGTTAACATCTAATATAGATTTAAGTGTGAGGAAATTTTTTCAGAAAGTATTTGTATAGAGTGTACCCACGTATAGAAGTGAAACATGGACGATAAACAGTTTAGACACGAATAGAAACTTTTGAAATGTGGAGCTACAAACGAATGATGAAGACTAAATAGGTAGATAACGTATCTGATCAAGAGGCTCTGAATAGAATTTGGGAGAAAAGAAATTTGTGGTACAACCTGACAGCAAGAAGAGATCGGTTAGTAGCATACTTTTTGAGAGATCAAGGGACCACCAATTTAGTACTGAAGGGAACGTATGGGGGGTATAAATCGTAGAGGGAGGTGAAGAGATGAAGGAAGGATGTAGGCTGCAGTAGTTATTCGGAGATGAAGAGGCCTACACAGGACAGAGATGCATGGAGATCTACATCAAACCAATTTGCAGACTGAAGACCACAACAACAACAACAACAATAAAAGAGTATATCTTAAATAAAGAAATTTGCGATCAAAGACTATTTTAGTTGCTACACATTCTTAGACATTGGATCGCTGCAATCTTCAAGGTGACCATGTCACCCCTCATTAAGAATTATTACGTAATAAATTTTGAAGCAGGCTGTATGCCATGCAGTTTTCTGTGATAGTTTATGGAACGAGTTTGATATATTTGACGTAAAACCACGTAGTAGAACTTGGTGCTTCAGCTACTTCACGACTTCTTGAAGAAATCAGGGCACTTCAAGGTGGATCGGTGGAAGAAACCGGCTGCCTCTCACCGATGCGTTACATGCACGACAGCCGATAGCGTGACTAGCAGCTTCATTCATTTTCCATGGATCAGCATGCTTTGCGGCGTTCTTGGCCTACGTGTTTGCGTGACCCACGTATTTGTTCATTAACTGATCGATAGAGCATCACGGCAGCCGTACTGATCCTGCAAGTAACAACTTCTCAAGAGTTTGGTGTCGAATATGACGAAACATCCAAAATTTAATCATTGATGTGAAGCCAACATACAACTGTTATTCAGGCAATATTGAGTTTTCAGTCGTGTGATTAGTGACACAACATGTTTAGCCAAGAAAGCAACTTTTATGATGGTGCAAAGTTGGTCTCATTAGATGTAACTAATTTGTATAGATCTGTGATAGTGGAGGAAACGATAGACATTATAGAAAACCAACTTACATAAGGGTGGTAAAATATCTGATGTGTAAATTGATGAAATTATCAAGTTATCAACTATTTTATGTTTAATGGTAAGTTTTATGCATAGGATAGCTTAGCAATGTAATATGCATTAACAGGGCAGATGGCAGATATCTTGCTTTTTTTAAAGGCAAATGTAAAGTACAATTACAAAATACAGATGTACATAAGATATCTTGATGATATTTCCTTAGTACATCGGGGGTCTAGGAAAGAAATAAATGAGTTGGAGAGAGAGTTCGAAAAGATGCATAAGGACATTGTTTTTACAGCAGAGCAAGAGCAACATGAAATCTTAATTTATGTGGACCCGAGGATCGAGAATAACAAGCTCAAAATACGAAGTTTTAGCAGACCCACGTTCACAGGGGCGGTTATTGATAAGTCCTCAAGCCACTTCCCTAAAGATAAATTAGCATTTTTTCAATAATGCGGTGCACAGGGCTAATTACATACTTCTAAGTCCGGAAAGAAACGATGAAGAAATGCAAACCCTTAGACAAATGGTCGTAGAAAATTGTTTTGACGCAGGTTTGATAGATCGGTTGGATCTAGCAGTTAGGCATGGTAACCAGCAAAATGATAAAAATCCAGGCAAATATAGAGTCATGCCGTATTGGGGGAGCATCTCATCTAAATTAATGAGGTTGTTTGACAAGAAATGGTTTAGAATTGCTTTCAAGACGGACAACAAATTAGGACAGAGGCTGAGACATAAGATCGACACAGATGAGAACTGTATGAGGAAATCTGGAGTGTATGAAGTGAAATGTCAGGATTATGAAGCGAAATACGTGGGCCAGACGATACAGAATTTTGAAGTCATATTTAAAGAGCATAATAATGGAGAGAACTGCTCCTCGACTGTAGCAAAGCATCTCAAGAACGAGCAGCATTCGTTGGGGGGCGGGGGGAATAAGGAATAGCATGAGGATGTTGCAAGTTGAAGAAACAGGGTGGTTGCTATCAGATCTGGAGACGGTAGAGATTTGTTTTGCATTGAAAGAGGAGTGCGTCGGCGTTTTAAATGAGAGGACGAAAGTATCTAAAGGGCATTTCTGGGCACACTTTAGCGATATCCTCCTTAAGAAGCAGAATTGGGTTGTTTTAGGGAAGGAGACCAGACAACGAGGTCATCGGTCTCGTCGGATTAGGGAAGGACGGGGAAGGAAGTCGGCCGTGCCCTTTCTAAGGAACCATTCCGGCACTTGCCTGGAGCGATTTAGGGAAATCACGCTTAAGAAGCAGCCACCAACATATTTTACCTAGTGACATAGGATTTTCACATACTATTGCCGTTCAAATTGCGACGTAGAGGCAGTTTTAAGCTAGAATGAGCTAGAACCAGACAGGCATTTCTCAAAAATTTTATGACGGACAGTAGTTCGTCGGTGCTGAGCATTACGTTTTAAGCACATACCACCGTTGGCACTGTTGGTAGGTGATGGCAGCGGCTTTCAGTTTCCAACACTGCCTCGGAAACGGTGGATGCTCCGGCTTGTGATGTTTTATGTTTCATGGCTTGAGTTGACAGTGCGGGTATGGAGCTTGTTTTAAGTTGTGATCAGATCTATTAGAATATGAAATTTTAAGGTAGGTTGTAACTGAGGACGTCTGTAATCCTTATACGTCTGTCGGTATAAGAGGGATTGTTTTATCTGGTCTCCTTGTTTTAGCACTTGAAAATGACATAATGTTGCCCCGAAAAATATTGTGGCAATATTCACGCGACTGACAATGGGCTGAATATGCTCAATATTGCTTGAACCAGAAAAGCGTCTCAGGATAGGGCAAAAAAAGCGATGAAAATGCAGGTGCAGGCAAAGAAAAAAATGTTCGAATTCGGAGCTTGTTTGAAAAGCATGATGATATCGATATCACAGTAGATATCAACATAGAACATCTTTAACAGAGGTAGGTTACGCCGTTAACGCTAGTGTATTTTAGCTTCAATGGGAGTCAACATCGTTCGGTAGAGTTGCTCTAAGCACAGGATGAGGCTAAGGAAGGTTAACCACCAGCACCAACACTCCTCCAGAATGTATCTCAGATATAATGCTTTACAAGAAAAACATCAGCTCAAAGAAGACGTGGTCAATGTAACATCTGCGACTATGTAAATGAATAGAGTTGCAATTCCGTGTGACAGATAGGTCGGCTACCAGAACGCATTAGTGATGTTGGTATTTAATGCTGTTACCATGTCTGGTAGGGTATATAAGGGGGGAGAACAGCGTCAGATGTTGAATGAGTACTGTGAAGGACATGGCCATGCTACATTATTATTCCAGAATGAATACCGAACTATCAGTTTAATAAGTCACAGCTGCAAAATACTAACGCGAATTCTTTACAGACGAATGGAAAAACTGGTAGAAGCGGACCTCGGGGAGGATCAGTTTGGATTCCGTAGAAATGTTGGATCACGTGAGGCAATACTAACCTTACGACTTATCTTAGAAGAAAGATTAAGAAAAGGCAAACCTACGTTTCTAGCATTTGTAGACTTAGAGAAAGCTTTTGACAACGTTAACTGGAATACTCTCTTTCAAATTCTGAAGGTGGCAGGAGTAAAATACAGGGAGCGAAAGGCTATTTACAATTTGTACAGAAACCAGATGGCAGTTATAAGAGTCGAGGGGCATGAAAGGGAAGCAGTGGTTGGGAAAGGAGTGAGACAGGGTTGTAGCCTATCCCCGATGTTATTCAATCTGTATATTGAGCAAGCAGTAAAGGAAACAAAAGAAAATTTCGGAGTAGGTATTAAAATTCATGGAGAAGAAGCAAAAACTTTGAGGTTTGCCGATGACATTGTAATTCTGTCAGAGACAGCAAAGGACTTGGAAGAGCAGTTGAACGGAATGGACAGTGTCTTGAAAGGAGGATATAAGATGAACATCAACAAAAGCAAAACGAGGATAATGGAATGTAGTCAAATTAAATCGGGTGATGCTGAGGGAATTAGATTAGGAAATGAGACACTTAAAGTAGTAAAGGAGTTTTGCTATTTAGGGAGTAAAATAACTGATGATGGTCGAAGTAGAGAGGATATAAAATGTAGACTGGCAATGGCAAGGAAATCGTTTCTGAAGAAGAGAAATTTGTTAACATCCAGTATAGATTTAAGTGTCAGGAAGTCGTTTCTGAAAGTATTTGTATGGTGTGTAGCCATGTATGGAAGTGAAACATGGACAATAACCAGTTTGGACAAGAAGAGAATAGAAGCGTTCGAAATGTGGTGCTACAGAAGAATGCTGAAGATAAGGTGGGTAGATCATGTAACTAATGAGGGGGTATTGAATAGGATTGGGGAGAAGAGAAGTTTGTGGCACAACTTGACTAGAAGAAGGGATCGGTTGGTAGGACATGTTTTGAGGCATCAAGGGATCACAAATTTAGCAATGGAGGGCAGCGTGGAGGGTAAAAATCGTAGAGGGAGACCAAGAGATCAATACACTAAGCAGATTCAGAAGGATGTAGGTTGCAGTAAGTACTGGGAGATGAAGAAGCTTGCACAGGATAGAGTAGCATGGAGAGCTGCATCAAACCAGTCTCAGGACTGAAGACCACAACAACAACAACAACATGAAATTTTCACTCTGCAGCGGAGTGTGCGCTGATTCGAAACTTCCTGGCAGATTAAAACTGTGTGTCGGACCGAGACTCGAACTCGGGACCTTTGCCTTTCGCGGGCAAGTGCTCTACCGGCTGAATTACTGGCGGAATTAAAACTGTGAGAGGGAGCGTGAGTCGTGCTTGGGTAGCTTAGTCGATAGAGCATTTGCCCGCGAAAGTTCGAGTCTCGGTCCCGTACACAGTTTTAATCTACCAGGAAGTTTCAACATTAACATTACTTGACAGAATTTGAAAGGCGTCTAATTGTGGATCGCCATTTGGTCAAATGGTTGTATAGTGCAATATCTAGATTTTAGGGGCATTCGAATATGACTGTAGCCCCCTGTTGGGCTGTACGGGAGCGGTATAGTAGGTATACTCGTCCTCTATGTTCTAGTCGACCACAAAGAAGGACTACTGTACTGTGCACAAGACACATTTTAACCCTGTAGGTAACCTGTTTATATGTCTGTATGTTGGCAACGCGATAGACTGCATTAATAACTCTGACAGCACTGTGCACCCTCTGTAAGAGACTCTGTGGCTGGTCGGACTAACATTTGGAAGTTAACTGTCAGCGATGTTAGCAGTGGGAGGTGAACGGCCAGCAGTGACGGAAGTTCGGTGTGAGTACTGAGCAGTGATGGAGATTAGAGGTTAATAACTAGCAGTGTTGGAGGTTTGCAGTATTAGCACGAGCGGACGGTCTGAATGTGTATCCGTCACGGAGATTTATTACTGATGATTATATAATTTTTGAACTGGTTGTCACGTTATGAAGTAAATACATTGTTTGCTCTCCAACAAAAGCTTTCCTTTGCTAACCACATGCCTATCAGTAGTTAGAGCCTTCAGTAGTTAGAATCTTTGATTTAGCTGGCAGTATTGGTGCTTGCGGCATTGCTATAGTTCGTGTATTGAAGATTTTTGTGAGGTAAGTGACTTATGAAATGTACAGGTTATTGTTAGGATTTCTACTACTTCAGAGCCATTCTTTTGTATTAATTATTTGAAGCCAGATTATCATTTCTGAGCAGTCAGTTGGCGTTGCGCTAGGATATTGAGAGTCAGTGTCGAGATGATAAAGAATAGTAAAGAGATAGTACGTTCAGTTTTGTTCAGCAGTTTAAGCAGGTTCGATTGCATCCAATCTCAGTTGCTGCAATTTAAAAAAAATATTTTTTATTATTAAGAAGTTTCAACCGCTTCACATTTGCGGCTGCAGTCCGAGAACACGTAATGGACCGCCTGCAATATTCGTTCTGTGAAGAAAATGACTCAGTAGTGTAAAGAAATTCAGCCATAAGATACTGTGTTATCTAATCGAGTCACGAAGTGAGCCATATGTGAAGAAAATCTTTCTTCAGAGATCTACTTTGCGTAGTTCTGATCGCGAATTTTGAGTATTTAAACTCAAAAGAACCAGTTTAACTTTCATTCTTAACGAAAATAACCACGTCAGAGCTTGGCAACAAACACCAGAAAAACGTAAAGTACGAAAACTCCCATAAATCAATTCGTAAAAAATTGAGGAAACTGCTACACTTTTGTTCAGTTACAACTGTTGTACAGTAAAACAGTTGTGACATGCATGTAGATTGCACAAAGTATTTAAGTAGACATTATTTCCATTTCTATGTTAATGTGTTATCTAATTTTGCTCTTCAAATTGTGTTTTTCTGTGTTGTCGTGTGAAATATTGTGACAATAATGGCGTGTGAAAAACGTAACACTAGGCTCCAAAGTAAACTGAGAAATAATAGTGACGACGAGCGTAGCTTATCAGCGCCGCCGAGTAATGAATTTACTAATGTTCAAACTAGTAATTTGGTAACTGTGCATAGGGAAATGGAGCGGGCGTCAAATAATGGTGTAGACAGTGAAACAGGTAGTGAACAGGGAAGCATTATCGATCGATAGGTCGGCAACAGCTCGCCTCAGGAATCGGGAATGACAGAACACAATATTGCAAATACTGTAGACTCAGGTTTTGGGTTCTCACCGTTTTCTCAAATGAGTCAAGACACATTTTCCGCTTGTCAAAATGTGAATGTTGCCGGTGCAAATTCACTGCCGAAAAGCACTGAGGAACATGTTTCAGACACCAATGCATTGTTATTACAATCAATACAACAAATGGGACAAACACAGCAAAAGCTTCAAAAGTTAGACACGATGGAACAAAATCAGAGACAAACGCAGCAACAGCTTCAAAAGTTAGACTCATTGGAACAAACTCTTGAACAAACACGTGAAGATTTAACTACTGAGTTACATAACATTGAATCGAAATGTCAAAAAGTCTGTAATGACGTAAAAACACAAATTTGTGAGCATTTTCAAACTATTTTTTCGCGGCATGAAAATGCATTACAGAATCACGAAACAGCCATAAAAGAACTGCAAACTATTGTTCATGAAAATCATGAGACCTTGCAAGCTAAACTTGACTCAGTTGCATCTACCGATTCGGTTACGCAACTTGCAAAAACTCAGGAAAACTTAAAGGACACAGTAGATACTCTGAAACTTGGTTCAGAAAAACACACTGAGGAAATAAGTACACTATCGGAGAAAGTAGCCGAACTTTCGGATCAGTTCACTAATTTATCTACGAAGGTAGATGATAATGTGAATGACACAAAACCGGTAGTCTTTAATGACACAGAAGAGTGCGAACAAATTAGGAAATTCAATCAAAATCAAATCAATATACAGTACAAAAGAGAAATCCGGGAAGTACAAGATCAGTTGGCACAAGTAATACAAAAATTACAAATTTCAGAGGACACTTGCGCTCCAACACGGGAAGAGGGACATAGAAATACGGAACAACCACAAAATAATAACAAAGGACACTTCGGAAATTATGAATGAAAGATTTTAGTAGAGAACAAACAATGTATTTACCTTAATAGTCATATTATATATAGCAGTTCATGACAGTCTTACAAATTTCAAAACTCCGCCATCTCTCTCCCCACATCCATCACTGCTGGCGGCTCACCTCCAACTGCGCAACGCTACGCGCTGTTAACAGCCAACTGCCCAACGCTACAATGGCGAGTATTACAACAATGCCAACCAGCCACAGACTGCACACAGCACAGCCAGTAATTTTCATACAGAGAGCTACGTGGCGGCGGCGTTACCAATACAAGAACCTAAACAACCTAATTACATATATCGTAATACAACCTGGCTAGCCGCGCGGTCTAACGCACTGCTTCCCGAGCGGGAAGGTGTGTCGGTCCCCGGCATGAATCCGCCCGGCGGATTAGTGTCGAGGTCCGGTATGCCGGCCAGCCTGTGAATGGCTTTTAGGGCGGTTTTCCAGCTGCCTCGGCGAATGCGGGCTGGTTCCCGTTATTGCGCCTCAGTTACACTATGTCGGCAATTGCTACGCAAACACTGTCTCCACATACTCGTACACCATAGTTACTCTACCGCGCAAACATGGTGGGGGGGGGGGGGGTGTCCCGTGGAGGCCGACCCTCACAACAACCCTGTGTTCGGAGTGGGACGGCGGTTGGGTGGGTGGACTGCTGTGGCCTGTTGTGGGGTTGCCGACCGGTGTGGCCGAGCGGTTCTAGGCGCTACAGTCTGGAACCGCGCTACCGCTACGGTCGCAGGTTCGAATCCTCCTCGGGCATGGATGTATGTGATGTCCTTCGATTAGTTAGGTTTAAGAAGTTCTAAGTTCTAGGGGACTTATGACCTCTGATGTTAAGTCCCATTGTGCTCAGAGCCATTTGAACCATTTTTGTTGTAGGGTTATGTACCACTTCGGGCTACGGCGGGACGAAGCTTCAACATCGTTTCTAGGTCCCCGGTTCAATACACCAGTGGTTCCCAACAGGTGGTCCGCGGACCCCCAGAGGTCCGCAAGCTATGCCAAAGGGGTCTGCAAGATGCTATTAGAATAAAAAATATATTAAATATACTTCGTATAATAACAGATTTTTAGTTTTGGCCGCTTCCTGCATGAGCAGAGCTTTAGCGACCGCTAAGGAGTTTGTTATGGTAAACACCAAGATTTGAAGACAAAGATTTTGAGCAATAATCAAAAATTTAACGATAACAATGATGGCTACATTGAAAAAGTTTTAAGCTCAATATTTTTTCAGTAATGAATATGTCAATGTTTTTTCTAAGTACCAAAAATAGAAAACGTATAAAAAGACTCTTAATTTGGCTCTTTTAGGTACCTGATACTGTGATATGATAAGGTACCAGTCATGCTCGATGAGCGGGGTCCTCGAGAAAATTTTGTTGGGATCCCCTGCAATACACAATACACAATGTCGTAATACGAGGTCTTATTGAAAGTAAACCCAGTTACCGTAGTTGAGAGCTGTCACATTCAAAATCCCAATCTACAGCGTTCGTTACACCAATAGCGAGCAAGTAGCTTGGCTACGATTGGTCGGCCTCCGGAATCTAATGGCGGACCTTGCCACGCTGGCAGGCACATACCACAATAAAATACCTAAATTCACCTGATAAGACACTGCCAACATATGTAGAAAAAAATGGTTCAAATGGCTCTGAGCACTATGGGACTTAACATCTGAGGTCATCAGTCCCCTAGAACTTTGAACTACTTAAACCCAACTAACCTAAGGACATCACACACAGCCATGGCCGAGGCAGGATTCGAACCTGCGACCGTAGCGGTCACGCGGTTCCAGATCGAAGCGCCTAGAACCGCTCGGCCACCAGCAGCCGGCCATATGTAGAACCAGAATCTCAAAAAGAATACGTAAAAACACGTGCAATAACAGTTACTATAAAATGAAGGAGAAAGATAGAGGTAGTAAGAAGCAATAACTAATTTTTACGGTGGCTCATCAGTGTCAACACAGACTGTAATACACGTCACTCAGATTACATTTATTTTTAAAGAAAGCAAATATGAAGAAAAGTTTGTCACAAAAGAAAAAGAAATTGCATTTAAAATTGCACGAAATTCTTTGCATCTTTATAAGGGGAGAGCGCTTGGCGTTGCAGTTCATCTTGTGGTAGACGATACGTCGTGACGTCAGCGGCAGCTCGCTGGAATGGCGGCGTAATTATTATGGCTCAATTAGTCATGAAATTGCTATAGATAAATCCCCTTGATTGGTATAGTCTCCTCCAGGCGGCAATATTATCTTCCGTTGAAATCCTTTAATCACAAGCCGTTCGGACGTAGTTGCTGCTGTATGCAATACCACTTCGTACGTGTGCGATTACGACGTTCCTTACACACACGACTCCGTTATCAACGTCCCCTACACAGCATAAAATCCCCTTTGACCTGCCAATCGCCGCCAATTTACAGTCCGTCCACTTTTAACAGTCACGATCGCGAAATCACAGTTCTGGTGAAAACAATGCCACACATCATAAGCAGTTTGTTTTAACATGCGCGGCAGTTCATTAAGTTACAAATGAAACAGTGGTTCAAAAGTACATTAGTTTTCGAAAGTACGTTAGTTCGTGCAATTCGGTTAGTTGCGAAGAGTCTCACAACAATAATTAAATTCGTGCAAGCATTGACAGTGCTGTTTATAGCACTCCACGAGACTCTCAGTTTCGTATCACCGTGTGACACGGTCTAACATTTTGCTCCGTAACATCCACGTTGAAGTTTAGTTTAAGCCGTGACTGAGAAACAAGAACTCGGTCATGAATGTTCGTGTAATGCTGTCTAGCACGATTATATGACACAACCGCACATCCTCACAGGATAATGTGACCGATGCACAGCGGCCAATTATCGTCTAAAGCGCTGGGCGATTTCTTTCGTCTGTCGGAAGGGGAGGGCTACAGGTTTGTCACCTATCGGCCGGTTGGTAATGATAGTATCGAAGCGTACGCGCAGCAGTCCTTCTCAAACGATTTTACAGAAACTATTCGCTAAAAAATATATTTTTGCTGTACTTATAGTTGTATATGTCAGGCGCGTGATGATGTGCCCATCATTTCGTTAATGGTCATAGTTGTTGTAATATTTACGTTGAAGTAACACACTGGACAGAATTCGGAAAAGAGGGAGGTCGCATGATTTTGCCTTTGGTGCAAATGACATACTATGTTGCTGCGTGTGAAATTTAGCTAACATACCGAATTTTTCTGTAGACTTGGGCGGAGGTCTCTATCTGTCACCAATCTCGAGAAAACTGATCTGATGTAGCACAATGGATTTGCGATCGCGTCACGCCAGCGATAGCGCCAGAATGAAATTCCACAACATTCCTCATATTTCATAAATGGTTTGGGATATCAAAACGAGATTTTGGCAAATGATAGTACACAAAGAGGAGAATATTTTTCTGTATGGTTATTAAGCAAAACTTCATTATATACCGTGTTATTACGCTAGCTACAGACTTTTTCAATGAGAGAATGCAATTTTTAGGGGTTATCGATAGCTGGCAAAACGAGAAATGCTATGGGTATTGGAACAATGTTAGTGAAGACATAACACGTTTATTTTGTACCAAAGATCTGCTTTTTTAATCGGCTGCTGACCTTGCTTTTCCTCAGTTCCTCACTTAAAAAATTTACACTACTGGCCATTAAAATTGCTACACCAAGAAAAAACTAAGATGATAAACGAATATTCACTGGACAGATATATTATACTGGAACTGACATCTGATTACATGTTCGCCGGCCGGGGTGGCCTTGCGGTTCTAGGCGCTACAGTCTGGAACCGCGCGACCGCTACGGTCGCAGGTTCGAATCCTGCCACGGGCATGGATGTGTGTGATGTCCTTAGGTTAGTTAGGTTTAAGTAGTTCTAAGTTCTAGGGGACTGATGACCTCAGAAGTTAAGTCCCATAGTGCTCAGAGCCATTTGAACCATTTTGATTACATGTTCACGCAATTTGGGTGCATAGAACCTTAAAAATAAGTGCCCTGAACAACCACCTCTGGCCGTAATAACGGCTTTGATACGCCTGGGCATTGAGTCAAACTGAGCTTGGATGGCGTGTACAGGTACAGCTGTCCATGCAGCTTCAACACGATACCACAGTTCATCAAGAATAGTGACCGGCAAATTGTGACGACCCAGTTGCTCGGCCACCATTGACCAGACGGTTTCAATTGGTGAGAGATCTGGAGAATGTGCTAGCCAGTGTAGCAGTCGAACATTTTCTGTATCCAGAAAGTCCCCTTACAGGACCTGCAACATGCGGTCGTGCATTATCCTGCTGAAATGTAGGGTTTCGCAGGGATCGAATGAAGGATAGAGCCACGGGTCGTAACACATATGAAATGCAACGTCCACTGTTCAAAGTGCCGTCAATGCGAACAAGAGGTGACCGAGACGTGTAACCAGTGGCACCCCATACCATCACGCCGGGTGATACGCCAGTATGGCGATGAGGAATACACGCTTCCAATGTGCGTTCTTCGTGATGTCGCCAAACACGGATGCGACCATCATGATGCAGTAAACAGAACCTGGATTCATCCGAAAAAATGACGTTTTGCCATTCGTGCACCCAGGTTCGTCGTTGAGTACACCAATGGAGGCGCTCCTGTCTGTGATGCAGCGTCAAGGGTAACCGCAACCATGGTCTCCGAGCTGAGAGTCCATGCTGCTGCAAACGTCGTCGAACTGTTCGTGCAGATGGTTGTTGTCTTGCAAACGTCCCCATCTGTTGATTCAGGGATCGAGGCGTGGCTGCACGATCCGTTACAGCCAAGCGGATAAGATGCCTATCATCTCGACTGGTAGTGATACGAGGCCGTTGTGATCCAGCACGGCGTCCCGTATTACCCTCCTGAACCCACCGATTCCATACTCTGCTAACAGGCATTGGATCTCGACCAACGCGAGCAGCAATGTCGTGATATGATAAACCGCAATCGCGATAGGCTACAATCCGACCTTTATCAAAGTCGGAAACGTGGTGGTACGCATTTCTCCTCCTTACACGAGGCATCACAACAACGTTTACCAGGCAACGCCGGTCAACTGCTGTTTGTGTATGAGAAATCGGTTGGAAACTTTCCTCATGTCAGCACGTTGCAGGTGTCGCCACCGGCGCCAACCTTGTGTGAATGCTCTGAAAAGCTAATCATTTGCATATCACAGCATCTTCTTCCTGTCGGTTAAATTTCGCGTCTGCAGCACATCATCTTCGTGGTGTAGCAATTTTAATGGCCAGTAGTGAAATAAACCACTGTTTCAGAATTTTCCCGCAACTGCGTTTGCACAACATGTTAGAGAAGTGACACTGTGTAAACACCACGGGCAAAAGATTCTTTTGGCAAAAGAAGGAAATTTTAATATGGCAACAACAAAAATGTGTAGGTTTTACTCAAAATTCACCGCTCATGATGCTTCTGTGAAAGTTAAAATCTGTTAACAAGCCAAGCGAAAGTAAATCGTTGCATTCTCAGCGGAATTCTTTTCAGATGCTAATCAAAGCAGAGGTGACAGGTCTTTTCGAATGGTCAGCATGCAAGTGTTGGCAAGGAGTGGCTCCAGTTAATATTAAAAAAAAAAAAGTTTCAGTTTAGAAAGCTACTTCCCCTCCAGTACTCGGTATTTCCCCTACAGCGACTGCCCATAACTCCACTACTACTCGTCTACCCGCGTGAGCCCTGCGGACTACGCTCTACGGGCCACAGTATTCTGCGCGGAGTCTACGCGACGTCCCTGCACACCTTCTGTTTGACTTCATTTGTCGACTGCAACTACCGATATCGCTCTCGCATCTTGTTTTATACAACAGTGCTGCACATTACATTCGGTTTTACACAGTGTGTTACACATAAGTATACAAATAATATGCAACATGTGTTAAAATTTGTTCATACTAATTTAAAAGGAGGTTAACGTAACATACAAATAAAGCAAAACGTAGTAATGTTTCATATTTTAGAACAAAACAAAAAAGTATTCTCGACCATCAAAGATATATGTATAGGGTGAAGAGAAAGCACAAGAAAGCAAAGACAAAAAAATTGTCCATCAAAATTAGCAGTATCTCCACAGTTGTAATCCACAGAGTAGAAATATCTCTGGAGTGAGCATTGCATTCTGTGAATGTTGTCAAGTTGGAATTGTCATGTGATCGGCACGACGACGTTTGTTTAAGGTCAATTCATATGTGCCATCACGTCAAGACACATCACGTCACGCCAATATATTTCACGAAGCATTTCAAATGGCGGCTTTCACACAGGCCGTCATCGGACCGTTAATCACATAACAGCGATTCAAGGATTCTCGGGAAGAAAGTTTAGACGATATTGCAGTCTGCTAAGAACTAAAGTTAACCGATTATCGCCGCAGTCACACATTTTATCGTAGCATCTTCTTATTAATTATTTTATTGTTAGGCTTTGTTTCTGTGGCAAATTGAAAATACTCCATGACGACTCAGATTTGTTTTCCTTTCTGAATTCTTAGGCAAGCTAGGTCACATATCTGACAGTGAAAAATTGTTTGTTTTACAGTAACAGAACAGAGCTGACGCCTACACTTAATATAAATACGAACATTATTTAACGAAGCAATTTCCATTAAATAACGTTTTAAGTGAAAAGGTCAGCCCTAATGAAGGAGAAAAATACAGATGTTTATGACTTTATTAGTCACGTAAGAAAGAAACATAAAGGGTAAGGCACACGGGCTCCATTTAACCCTTTATAGCTAATGTTTGAGTTGTTTGAGTGTATACCGTTTCTCCAGCAAATAAATGTCCATGTTTTAAAATGTTAACAAACAGAATTGATCAAGGACATACGTTATGATGATTGTTTTGGCATTAATAAACGTTGTCGCTATTAGTTCCTTAGTTCCGAAACTATCTTCTGACTTTTTGCATCACAACATAACCTCACTTTCACCGTTCGGTACTAGTCTAAACGAATTGAAGTTACGTGATGTGACAGACAGAGTTAAAGCACGTTTACTTGGTGGTGTCGTTACGTGATGCCCATTAATTTTGCTCTTCAAAGTTAAGAGCTCATTTTATTCCAGGTATCAAGTGCAAATTATTATGGTGTCTACAGAACGTCTACACAAAATCCACACCACCCACAAAGGGAATCTGTCTGTACTAGCGATATAATGACATTCAAAATTTAGAGGACGCATTATGGATAAACCTACACCGTCCCGAGGTCACGTGGTAGCTAATGGTAACGTATGTTACAAAACAAAATAAGTTCTACGCATCTGAATGCTCACTCCACAGATATTTCTATTCTACGTTGTCATCCCGCACCACTGATCGAAGACTAGCAGTAGTCGTGCTTTGGAATTACCGTCCACGGGTTGGCTGCTAATGAAGGGCATCGCATTGTGTTCAGCGATGAATCGTGGTTCTCATCGGCGAGTATAATGGCGACCTCGGGAGATGTTTCATTCTTTCTATGTTTTTGTGAGACCCAGCGGTGTTAGCTGTGGCATCGTGGTATGGGGAGACATTGTTAATGTCAAGGCACGGTTGATAGGGACTGTGGGAACTGACAGCACAACAGCCCGTCACGGACATCCTGCTTCCTCATGTGTTAACTCTCATGCAACAGAATCGTGGTGCCATTATTCATGATAATCCTTGTCCACACCTGGCGCGTGTATCCATGAACTGTCTGCGTGATGATGAGTTGCTCCCGTGGTCAGCACGATTCCCAGATCTGTCACCGATTTATGGGACCTGCTCGAAGATCAACTCCGTCCTAGCACCAGTATCTACGTATACGCTCAGCAAATCACCTTACGGTGTGTGGTGAAGGGCACTCTGTGTATCAGTGTCGCCTCCCCCATTTCGTTTTCCACCAGCGAATGGTTCGCGGGAAGAACGACTGCTGGTAAGCCTTCTTGTGACCTCGATTCTCTCTCTCGTTTACCTTTATGCTCTTTTCACGAGATACACGTAGGAGGCATATGATGGTTGACTATTCTAAGAAAATACGCTCTCGTATCTTTGACAGGAAACCACAGAGATACTCAGATCGTCAACCTTGCATAATCTGCCACTGGAGTTGGATGGGTATCCCCGTCACGCATTCGTTACCAGTAAATGAACCTGTAACAACACGTACTCCTCTTCTTTGGATTCTTTGTATATTCTCCATCAATCCTATATGGTAAGGACTGTCGAGCTATATTGTGTTGGGACAACGAGGCTTTTGTGAGCTACCTACTTTTTTGGTAGACGACATTGCCCGAGGATTCTTCCAATGAATCTCGGTCTGACTTCTGCCTTACCAGCGATTAGTTTCATGCGCTCGTTCTACTTTAAATCGTGCGATGCGCATACTCCTAGATATTTTATGGAAATAACTGATATCACGACATGCCTAGCAGCTTTACTGAAGGTGCATAGTGATTCGTGCTTGGGCACACCAGCCGGTGAGCACTTGCCCGCCAAAGGCAAAGGTCCCAGGTTCGATTTCTCGTCCGGCACACAGTTTTACTCTGTCGAGAAGTTTGAAATGAGCGTACACTCCGTAGTAGAGTGAAAATTCTTTCTAGAAAAAATCCCCCATGCTGTGGCTAAGCCATCTCTACGAAAATATCCATTCTTCCAGGAGTGCTAGGCCAGCAAGTTACACAGGAGAACTTCTGTGAAGTGTGGTACTCGTCGAAGGATAACTGTGAGAACAGGTCGTGGGTCGTGCTTGGATAGCTCAGTCGCAACTTTATATACCAAAATGACAATTTTTGGGAAGCTTGATAAAAAATGCCGGCACGGTAACTCAGCGTGTTCGGTCAGAGGGTTAGCTGCCCTCTGTCATAAAAAAAAACTGAGTTAAAGGATCAACGACGAACTGAAACGAGTGTCTTGCGACGTCCGCACCGAGCAGATGAAACGAACGAAAACGAACAAAATGAGATAAAAAAAAGTTGCAAATAACTTTCTCGTGAAAGACAAAGGTCCCAGGTTCGAATCCCAGTCCGGCATACAGTTTTAATCTGGAGGAATTTTAAAATCAGCGCACACTTCGCTGCAGAGTGAAAATTCATTCTTGGAATATGTATAATATTTATTGTAATTTTGGTGTATCCCCTGAGACTTCAGATACCCCCAGAGTAGGGCTGCCCCCGAGGGATATGTGTATCCCGGTTGTATACACTGCTTAAGCACAACTAAGAAGTACAACAGACTTGTTTCTTTAAAGGGATAGCTCAGTCAACTGAAAAACTAAAGAGTGGCTTCAGTTGAAAGAACTGAAACGTGGTTCAACCGATAAAAAAATCGATAGACTGATTTCGCTTGAAAAGAAAAAAAATGCAAAATTCATTCAGTATGAAGAACAACAACGGACTGTTTTCATTCGGTTGCTCCCGCAGACTGGCTTCACTCGAAGGAATTGAATGAATAGTAATCCAACCGATACGTAGACAAAAATGGTTCAAATGGCTCTAAGCACTATGGGACTTAACATGTGAGGTCATCAGTCCGCTAGACTTAGAACTACTTAAACCTAACTACCCTAAGGATATCACACAAATCCATGCCAGAGGCAGGATTCGAACCTGCGACCGTAGCAGGAGTGCGCTTCCGGACTGAAGCGTCTAGAACCGCTCGGGCACAGTGGACGGCGATACGTAGACGTACGATCGACTTTTTATTCGATTCTTCCCATCACTACGGACCCATATAAGGCTGTATAATAGAACTAATATTTCTCGCTGCCACATGAGAGGACTGGTTATTTGTGCATGTATCCCTCATAGTCTCTCGTGCGATGGCATCGTGATCACGGATGTTTGATGAAACGTAAAAGAATCCTGTTCCTCGCATAAAGAAAACGTGTTTCCTGTCAGTAAGAAAGTTCAACCGTGATATGAATGAAGTTCAACGTACATACTGGCGTGTCCGTTGCAAAAAGCCCCAGTAAAGAGACAAGTACTACAAGTCTTATTTGTGACCTCACGCACATACCGTCTTCTTGAAGCCTCGTACACACTCTTCTAAATCATATCATTCTCCTTATTCTTACAGTGAAAGTAGAGCTGTATTAGCCGTCTGCACGTGGCACTGCAACAGGTCACTCTTCCAGCGGTGACACGCTTTCCAGACTGTGCACTGGATGGTATCGAAGTCCTGTTCTTTCGAGCGCATAATGGCAAAAATCGGCCTTCTGCCCGTCTTTAGCTGAAGCTACTGGATGCCAGACACGTATCTATGAATTATTGCAACAGAATATGAACAACGGAACGTCGGACATTTGATTACCTGCTCTCTTCTCCTGTCTGAGTTCGATATATCTTCAACCCGCTGCTGGATAAATGGTGTAACTGGATGTGATATACCGTTGTACCCTCTTCATTTTTTAAAAATATGTTTATCTTTTATTTACATTCCCATATGGGACCAGACTGGTAACGAACATCTCCAACCTTTGCTTTACAAAAACAGAAGTAATACAAAATACAATTTCAGTAGGAGAAAGCAGAGATGGGTTCATGTTATGATGATGACGGAGGTGTGAATCGTTGTTCTCTGTGGGGAAAGTATGTTACATGAAAAAAGATGTCGAATGTAATCGGGAGGAACGACTTGGAAGGTAGAACGTAAGAGTTGGGAGAGATTAGTTCAAATGGTTCAAATGGCTCTGAGAACTATGGGACTTAACAGCTGTGGTCATCAGTCCCCTAGAACTTAGAACTACTTAAACCTAACGAACCTAAGGACATCATACACATCCATGCTCGAGGCAGGATTCGAACCTGCGACCGTAGCAGTCGCACGGTTCCGGACTATTCGCCTAGAACCGCGAGACCACCGCGGCCGGCAGAGAGATTAGTATTTCAGACAAGAAGAGAGCGATCAGTTGAGGAGGGAGAGTTCGTACCGATCCGGAGATCTTAGTATTATCTCACGATATGGAGAAACGGGTGGTCAAAATTGCTCTAGGCAAAGATGTGGAGTGCGAATTGCAGAGTAGTATTGTAGATGTAGATGTGAAAGATAAATGGGGTGAACTTCCACAGACAACGCAGGCCTTAGCTCTCAAAAAAAGGAAGGAAGTAAGTTTAGGGTTTAAGGTACTGTCGACAGTGAGTTGATTAAAGACGAGCATAGGCTCCGAATGTTTCAAGGTTGGGAAACGAAATCGGCTGCGCCCTTTCAAAGGAATCAACAGGGAATTTGTCTTGAGCGACAAATAAAAGGGAATACGGGAAACCTAAACCTGGATAGGTGAAGGCGGGTTTTAACCGTCCAGAGTCCAGTGTGTTAACCAGCAACTGCACCACCTCGCTCGGTCAAATGTCTCAAGAATGGGGAATTCAGTGGGATTTCGCTAATCGACATCCCGGGAAACTTAAGTGTGGTGTAGTGTTTTAGGCGAGGAACACTTGTAAACTTATTATGTCGTCCATGTCGGACTGTTGTGAGGAACAGTACGCCAACAAAAGTTCCTTTGCAAACTGCGACAGAATCCAGCTACAAGAAGGTTCTCGTATGTGGAAAGCGAGGCGAGATGCATATTGTTTAATGGCTCGAGGAAGTAGTAATAGAAGAAACAGAGCCCTGTGTAACATTTCACAGGTGAGAACGGGGCGTATGTCTTGTAGGTATAGCCAGTTGTAGGATGCGGACCCATGTGCGGTTGGTTAGTAATCTTTACGGTGGGTTAGCTTTTCTATGATTAGATAATAGTGATTTAAGATTAGTTTCCGTTTGATTGTCAGAGGTATTTGTTAAGATGATTGGATAGTTGTTGGGAGAGGGGCGGGCATCAGAGGTAACGCATCTCTTCTTTGGCCAGAAAGATTTACGATATGTGAATGTGGTTTGAAAATATTAAAAAGAGCTGTTAAAACGCATATGATTTAGAACAGTGGCTCCCAACAGGTGGTCCTCGGACCCTTAGGAGTCCGCGAGCTATGCCAGTGGGTAGAATAAAAAATATATTAAATATATTTCGTGTGATAACAATTTTTTTTGTTTTGGCCGCTTCTTGCATGAGCAGGGCTTTAGCGAACGCTAACTCAATGGACTCAAAGGTCACATTGAACTCATCTCATTAAGAACTGAAAATTAAAAGTAGCTGTATACTAATGGAGAACTGTGTTGTAACTGTATTTTTTTCATATAAATAATACCTTGTATGAAATTAATGTTTTCTTATTTTTCAGACCTGTCTACTCAATGCAATCTGAAGTGTAGTACACTTGAAAGACCAATACATTCAGTTTTAATTTTTTCCTGTCATTTTCAGTTCATACTCAATTTTTATTTTTTTAAAGGCGTTTCTTATACTTAACACCCAGATTTTGAGCAATAATCAAAAATTTAACAATAACAGTGATGGCTGGATTCAAAAAGTTTCAAGCTCAATATTTTTTCAATAATTAATATGCCAATGTTTTTTTTCTAAGTACCAAAAATAGAAAACATATAAAAAGACTCTTAATTTGGCTTTTTTAGGTGCTTGCTACCGTGGTATGACAAGGTACCAATCATGCTTAATGAGGGAGTCCTCGAGAAAATTTTGTTGGGAACCCCTGATTTAGAAGGTAAATATTGATGAATTCCTTTGAGTAGTCCTTACAAGAAAAAAAGCCGATTTTTTCACGGCTAACTAAATAAAATTGGTACCTAGCACTGGTGATTGACGTCGTTGTAGGTGATGGTCGTACATCATTTCAGAATTATAGGAAATTCATGTAGAATACAAGTGTAGGGGATTTCTACTCTTGAGCAGTCGTATGCTGTGTAAGAATGAAGCAAAGCTCACTGCAGCGTCGCTAGTTTGCATTTTATGATTACGTGCAGCACTTTTTTGATAACAACACACTGAAATTTCGTATCAAATTCTTTATGTTCTCCAGATCGTCCGCTGTTTTGTTTTATTTTTCTGTAATATTACGTGACCACCGAAGTATCACGATGAAGACGCTAGGAAGCTGAAAGGCTTGTAAAGCGACGTGTAGCTGTTTCGGCCAGCGACACAACAGTGGCACAGCATGCGGCGCAAACTGTAAACGTGACGCGGCTTCGCGTTAACAGCGACGTGTCAAACGTTAAGAGTGCTGGGAGCGCACTAAAGCGAGGACCACGAGGATGATAGTTGCGTGTAACAACCGCCGGCGTCGGCCATCGCGATAAAAGCTCCGCTGCTACGCCCGACAATCTCTGTTCGTAAGAGGGTCGTGCTGCCATTACAGTTTACAACCATTGCGTTATAAAAGGTGCTTGCGAGTATTGACTGACGATCGCTTTCCGCCTCTCAGCCTGCCGTTGTCGTTTTATCGGTGTGCGAAGGATGACCTCTTTCTTGCGCCACTGGGCCTCCCGCAAATGAGGCGCTCAGATAATCTGTTTAACACAGCTTTCACTTGCCAGCGAGACCACTATAACCACAAAGTACACTCCTGGAAATTGAAATAAGAACACCGTGAATTCATTGTCCCAGGAAGGGGAAACTTTATTGACACATTCCTGGGGTCAGATACATCACATGATCACACTGACAGAACCACAGGCACATAGACACAGGCAACAGAGCATGCACAATGTCGGCACTAGTACGGTGTATATCCACCTTTCGCAGCAATGCAGGCTGCTATTCTCCCATGGAGACGATCGTAGAGATGCTGGATGTAGTCCTGTGGAACGGCTTGCCATGCCATTTCCACCTGGCGCCTCAGTTGGACCAGCGTTCGTGCTGGACGTGCAGACCGCGTGAGACGACGCTTCATCCAGTCCCAAACATGCTCAATGGGGGACAGATCCGGAGATCTTGCTGGCCAGGGTAGTTGACTTACACCTTCTAGAGCACGTTGGGTGGCACGGGATACATGCGGACGTGCATTGTCCTGTTGGAACAGCAAGTTCCCTTGCCGGTCTAGGAATGGTAGAACGATGGGTTCGATGACGGTTTGGATGTACCGTGCACTATTCAGTGTCCCCTCGACGATCACCAGTGGTGTACGGCCAGTGTAGGAGATCGCTCCCCACACCATGATGCCGGGTGTTGGCCCTGTGTGCCTCGGTCGTATGCAGTCCTGATTGTGGCGCTCACCTGCACGGCGCCAAACACGCATACGACCATCATTGGCACCAAGGCAGAAGCGACTCTCATCGCTGAAGACGACACGTCTCCATTCGTCCCTCCATTCACGCCTGTCGCGACACCACTGGAGGCGGGCTGCACGATGTTGGGGCGTGAGCGGAAGACGGCCTAACGGTGTGCGGGACCGTAGCCCAGCTTCATGGAGACGGTTGCGAATGGTCCTCGCCGATACCCCAGGAGCAACAGTGTCCCTAATTTGCTGGGAAGTGGCGGTGCGGTCCCCTACGGCACTGCGTAGGATCCTACGGTCTTGGCGTGCATCCGTGCGTCACTGCGGTCCGGTCCTAGGTCGACGGGGACGTGCACCTTCCGCCGACCACTGGCGACAACATCGATGTACTGTGGAGACCTCACGCCCCACGTGTTGAGCAATTCGGCGGTACGTCCACCCGGCCTCCCGCATGCCCACTATACGCCCTCGCTCAAAGTCCGTCAACTGCACATACGGTTCACGTCCACGCTGTCGCGGCATGCTACCAGTGTTAAAGACTGCGATGGAGCTCCGTATGCCACGGCAAACTGGCTGACACTGACGGCGGCGGTGCACAAATGCTGCGCAGCTAGCGCCATTCGACGGCCAACACCGCGGTTCCTGGTGTGTCCGCTGTGCCGTGCGTGTGATCATTGCTTGTACAGCCCTCTCGCAGTGTCCGGAGCAAGTATGGTGGGTCTGACACACCGGTGTCAATGTGTTCTTTTTTCCATTTCCAGGAGTGTATAATACCAGATTCGTGAAATTTGTGAGTCGAGTCTTCAATTTAAGAATTCTAATAGTAAATTTCCATTCTTTAAAGAATCGACCTTCCATTTGTAAAACAGATTCAAAACTCTGGTTACTTTATAAATGAATTAATGTCTTAAACAATTGAAGTTAAACGTGTAAGCGAGAAAAAGCTTAGAAAAGTTTGGAATTGTGCTTAAAGTTTGATGGAAGTAGCTGAGTGCTGTAATGTATCCTTCATCGGGCAGTAGGTGAGCAACTATGAAAACAATAAAGTTAAATGAATCTTCTCGGTAGTATGCAGTCGATGAATTAAAGATTTACCTTCGAAAGGGCATATCATAGAAGCGATACCACGACGTATTGAATTTACATCCAAACATATTAATTATGCCGTTGCGTATTAATACACTACTGGCCATTAAAATTGCTACACCACGAAGGTGACGTGCTACAGACGCGAAATTTAATCGACAGGAAGGAGGTGCTGTGATATGCAAATGATTAGCTTTTCAGAGCATTCACACAAGGTTGGCGCCGGTGGCGACACCTACAAAGTGCTGACATGAGGAAAGTTTCCAACCGATTTCTCATACGCAAACAGCAGTTGACCGGCGTTGCCTGGTGAAACGTTGTTATGATGCCTCGTGTAAGGAGGAAAAATGCGTACCATCACGTTTCCGACTTTGATAAAGGTCGGATTGTAGCCAATCGCGATTGCGGTTTACCGTATCGCGACATTGCTGCTCACGTTGGTCGAGATCCAATGACTGTTAGCAGAATACGGAATCGGTGGATTCAGGACGATAATACGGAACGCCGTGCTGGCTCCCAACTGCCTCGTATCACTAACAGTCGAGATGACAGGCATCTTATCCGCATGGCTGTAACGGATCGTCCAGCCACGTCTCGATCCCTGGATCAACAGATCCCGTTTGCAAGACAACAATCATCTGCACGAACAGTTCGACAACGTTTGCAGCAGCATGGACTATCAGCTCGGAGACCATGGCTGCGGTTACTCTTGACGCTGCATCACAGACAGGAGCGCCTGCATTGGTGTACTCAACGACGAACCTGGGTGCACGAATGGCAAAACGTCATTTTTTCGGATGAATCCAGGTTCTGTTTACAGCATCATGATGGCTGCATCCGTGTTTGGCGACATCGCTGTGAACGCACATTGT
This sequence comes from Schistocerca serialis cubense, assembly GCF_023864345.2. Classification (NCBI taxonomy): domain Eukaryota; kingdom Metazoa; phylum Arthropoda; class Insecta; order Orthoptera; family Acrididae; genus Schistocerca; species Schistocerca serialis. The sequence goes on from NC_064645.1 coordinate 498,075,390, forward strand.
AAGCGTGTATTCGTCATCGCCATACTAGCGTATCACCGCGTGACCGCTACGGTCGCAGGTTCGAATCCTGCCTCGGGCATGGATGTGTGTGATGTCCTTAGGTTAGTTATGTTTAAGTAGTTCTAAGTTCTAGGGGACTGATGACCACAGATGTTAATTCCCACAGTGCTCAGAGCCATTTGAACCAACTGGCGTATCACCCAGCGTGATGATATGGTCTGCCATTGGTTACACGTCTCGGTCACCTCTTGTTCGCATTGACGGCACTTTGAACAGTGGACGTTACATTTCAGATGTGTTACGACCCGCGTGGCTCTACCCTTCATTCGATCCCTGCGAAACCCTACATTTCAGCAGGATAATGCACTACCGCATGTTGCAGGTCCTGTAGGGGCCTTTCTGGATACAGAACATGTTAGACTGCTGCCCTGGCCAGCACATTATCCAGATCACTCACCAACTGAAAACTTCTGGTCAATGGTGGCCGAGCAACTGGCTTGTCGCAATACGCCAGTCACTACTTTTGATGAACTGTGGTATCGTGTTGAAGCTGCATGGGCAGCTGTACCTGTACACGCCATCCAAGCTCTGTTTGACTCAACGTCCAGGCGTATCATGGTCGTTATTACGGCCAGAGGTGGTTGTTCTGGGTACTGATTTCTCAGGATCTATGCACCCAAATTACGTAAAAATGTAATCACACGTCAGTTCTAGTATAATATATTTGTCCATGAATACCCGTTTATCATCTGCATTTCTTCTTGGTGCAGCAATTTTAATGGCCAGAGTTTAAGTACAAGGAAGCTAACAGAAAGATTACTTCGGTTCTGGAAACCGGAGTGATAAAAAACTTCTTTTTGATGTGCATATAAGTCAAATACCTTCGCAACCAAATCATCTCTCTAGGCTGATAATCGTAGTGGTCGTTGTCGTCTGCGGCGTCGTCGTTCATTACTGTCACGAACTATGGCGGTCGAGTTTAGGCTTGTTCTGCCCACCTACGTCACATATTTCCAACAGTCAATGAGCAGCATCCGGTAGTGTTTCGAGCGCTCTGCTGTTGATGCGAGCATTAAACGTGACCGCAGCGATTTGTTCAGCGAATTCAGATTCCATTTGTTGCGAGTTGTTATCGCTGGTTTTTGGCGGTAAGTGATAAATTCTGCATAACCAAGGGAGAGACGCAATTTGCATGATATACGTTTTCTTTAAGTGGAAAGCGTGCGCATGCGCTTACCGTAGCTGTCGCTTGGAATCGTCAACAATGCAATCCTCGTCTGTGCCTCGACGTGGGCGAACCGCCATCGTTCGTAGATCGGACTAAAGACCTCTCGACCTGTTAGAACTTAAAATTTGATCTTTCCATCTTCTTTTTGGTCTGCCACTAAGCTGTATTCTCAAAATGTAGATCGATTCGGCAACGTTCATCGTTCAATCGTGTTGTACGAGACCTCCAATTCTGACGATATTAACGTTTTGTCGTGAAACCTATAGCAAGGGAACGAATTCATTGTGCTGTCATCTAGGCTACCGCACAGTCATACATTGTTATAGAAATTGTGAGTGTTTAAACCTACCCATTGTTTGTAGTGAGAAACATCTAACGTGCCTATTCTTCTCCAACTCACGTCAGTTCTTCAGAATTGGCAGCATTGTGATTCTGTACACTCGGGCGCACCTTTAAACTACGACGCGTGAAACGATACAGGCCTTTCTACTTCCGCAGTATGCACAAACGGATGGCGAGTCAGGTGCTGGAGTTTTAAGCTGCGCTATGGTATTCCCTTTGTCTGGAGAGCGCTTGCCTTAGGCCTGGAGTAATCTGCGGCGCTGTCGCGACCCACGTTTCTGGACAAGGTGCGGCTGGGGTCGGGGGCTTTACTGCCGCTCGTGGGTGGGTTATAAATACTTCAGGCAGCCATCTCGTTAAAAGGCAGCGCCGCCGCGCAATTATGGAGCAGCCGGTTACAGCCCTTTCCCGTCGACCCCGGTTCTTCTTTTAACCCTGTTCCTCTTCCTCCGTAAACAAGTATTTCTGGGGTGGCGAACACAAATTATTAAAAAATTTTATCGACATCCAAAACAGTGCATGTCTCAGTTCGTCACAACTCCCATCGGAGAATCCCTTTCAACTGCGGCGTAACGGAAGGGTCCGCGAAATTGCGAGTCAGAGGTTTCTGGAGCGTCGGTCATAAACACGATGATACGACTCGTGTTGACTGGACGTCACCTCAGTAAGTTAGGGTTTACTACTTTCTCTCCGCCATTCCAGTTAGATGTACTTTAGCATCTGCTCCTAACAGTTTCCTGGCCACCAAGTCATGTTTTGTTCTCAATGATTTGTGTTTATTACCACCACACATGATGAATGTTATACTTGACACTAGAAAAGCGAATAGGAAATTTTAATTTGTGAACGAAGCAACTAACCTCTGACAAGTTATTGCTTTGCATGCCATCTACAGCAGTGTAATAACTGACGAAGAATCAGTTTTGGGCCGCAATCAGCAAGGAATTATTAGTTTCCTCGAACAATGGAACACACCACTCCCGTTCGACTATAGTCTTGTTGGGAAACTCCATGTCTAAGCCAAAATCGTGCTACACTGGTTTGAAGAGCAATAAGATCATTCCAACTGTTATTTTCTTCACTTTGCGAGTTATTACCTCAGATGTATACCACAGACCCAACTATCTCCTGGTGATCTGCTTACGATGAAGGGCACCTCGTCTTCCGTGTAAATACTTGTGTAAGTGCGAGGTAATTTAGCTAAAATCGAACAGTCGTGATTCACATGTGGAACCAGTCAGAGGTATGAGGCGTCTAGTAATAGGGACTGGGAGTGATACAATCTAAGAGAAAATTTAAATAAGAAAACTTTTTAATGAAATTCGTTTTTAAAACGGACTAAAAGATATAAAATAACTTCTCCTGGTCCCTTAAATATTGCTAATCCCTTTCAGGTAGTACTGAAAATTTGTGTTAGTGAATCTTTAATAGGTATGATTACGTTTATAAAACTTGAAACGAAAAACGTGCATGAATGGTACACTTAAGCCACATACAATTTAATTGCAGTGCAGATGATATGAACACTTGAGTGTTTTTTTAATGTCAGCTACTCTTTATACTCCTTACTATTATCTGTTGCATGCACCAAATGCTTTTCGTTTCAAATTTTACAACTTTCTCATATCTACTAAAAATTCACAAGCATATATTTTCAGGACTACCTATATGGGGTTAGGAATCTGTATGGGGTTAGGGGTAAATATGTTATATTTTTTAGTGCGTTTTGGTTTTATATTTAAGTAATTATCTGCTTTGTAGTTTTGTGCATGCGAAATTTTTCAGTTGATTTCATTTTACAACAGACGGGTGGTAAATTTCAGGTTTATTTCAGTTTCTCTTCTCTTGAGCCAAACCAATATATTCCTTCCTCCTATATACAGGTATCGAAAAGACAATGAAGGTAAAAATTAGAGAGAATCAAGATCACGTGGAGGCTTTCCAGGATCGTTCCTACTGAAACATTCGCGACTGGAACAGGGAAAGGGAGAAATAGCAATAGCACACGAGCTAGGAAAGTGAGTTAATTCTGCATTGTCATCCAGTTGTGAGCTATGCTGAAAATTTCAGATCTGTAGCTCATAGGGAAGTTAGCTTAAAATCAGTTGCAAAATCTGTATCGAACAGTCAAGAAAACAAAATATTCTCCGCCACGTACCACACACCAAACCGAGTTAATATAGCACTGTCATCCAGTGAATTAGAACATGTTTTTTATAAAACAGATCTGAAGACGGTCATTGCTGACCGAAACCGGTTGACTTAGGACCTACCAGTTTGTGACCATAGACTTAAAATAAAAGAAATTTGTTCTAAGTTGAATGTTACAAGTCTCTAGCTCACCATGAAGTTAATTTAAAGTCAGTTGCAAAATACGTACCGAACAGACTACTAAAACACGAAAGCGAGCTAGTAGAAATGTGTTTAAAAAAACGATTTATAATCAAACAAGGTGGAATAGATTCCGCCGCGTCCGTAATTTTGCTGGAACGTTTGTAAAGGTGACCGAATACGAGCCTCGCGCAAACTGTTGTGGGGAAGCTCTACAGGTTTTTGCTATCAAGACTGAGACGAAGAAGAAAGGCAGAATGCATCTTGGATTTGGTAACATGAGGAAGGAAATCGACCACGTTCTTAGCAAAGGAACCCTCTCAGTATTTGACTTTCTCGAGTATTGAGTATACATTGCAAACCGAGATATGAATAGCCAGTGAGAGAAATAAACCCTGATCCTTCCAGATGAGAGTCCACTGCCTTATCACTGCGCCATCTTACTCGGTGGGACCAAGGTGAACTGAAAGAAAAGATCACGCGCATTCTTACATAGGGCTGAACTGGTTTGTTCAGACAGAACGATCGTGCCAGACGGAGCTGTGTCAGTAGTCCCGCCTCTTAAAGGGAATATCGCAGTAACAAGTCCGCTTCTGACTTGCATGTGGATTCGTTCGTCGTCAATGTGCAGTAGCCAATCACAGGCGGCAGGAGGTGGCACTAATAGGGGAAGTTATATAAAGCGTGTTGGAGACGGGGCAAAAAGTGCAGTAATAAGTTCTGTTTAATTTACGTCTATGGTCACAAAATTTTTATTAACAGATTAGCTGTTTCGGTCTTTCATGACCATCATCAGATCTGTTTTATAAAAACAAAGTACTAATGTACTGCAGGACTTTGTTTTTATGAAACAGATCTAATGATGGTCATTAGAGACCGAAACCGGTAATCTATTAACAAAAAGTTTGTGACCATACACGTAAATTAAAGGAAGCTTATCACATGTACGGGTCACTGTTTTTCGCGACGATGTCGCAGCTTGTGAAAAAGGTGCAGTTGTTGCCCCCATGTGGGGGAAAAAAAGGACAACAGGGCTCAAGTGGACTGCCTAGCCTTTGCAGATGACATAGCAATAGTAAGTGAGACGGAAGAAGACGCAAAGACACAACTCGACAACCTAAGTGAGGTAGTCGGAAAGGTGGTCTGAGGATCGCCTATAATAAGACAAAGACATTAAATACCACTGCAGACTGGGAAACACCGGAAGGCACTGTGCAAATGGTGGACGAATTTAAATACCTGGGAGAAATTATAACTGGAAGGAACAGGAGCAAGGAGGGAATAACAGAGAGGATAAAGAAGTTTAGGTCAGCCTTCTGCATGGCGAGAGAAATATGCAACAAAAAGAATATATCCACAGAGGCAAAGATAAGCCACAACAAGGCAACGGTGAGATTCGCAGTATTATATTCTGCTGAGACGATGACACTAGGAAGAAATGGGGCAGAACAACTAGAGAAAGAAGAGTGAAAAATACTGAGAAAAATACTAGGTCCCAAAAGAGGTGGAGGCGAAGACCTAGGGAAGAATTGTACCGGAATATGAGAACAATATCCGGGGAAATCAGACTCAAAAGGGCACGGTTTGCTGGACATGTAGTTAGGATGAGTATGGACAGAATGACGAAGAGAGTGTGGGAAACAACAGGGAGGACAAGGGGAAAGACAGGAACCTAGTGGCTTGTTGAACTTCGGAAGGACTGGTTGGAATTGGGGATCAGGGTCGAAGGAAAGGAAAATTGCAGGAACAAATATACACCGACCAATATGCCGGAGATAGATGACAGAGAAGAATACAGGAAAAGATTAGAGTGTCTCCAGTGGAGCCGACAGGAGAAACGGACACTGAAGATCTCAGAAGAAGAGCGGAAAAGAAGAAGAGAAAGAATGAAGAGGTTCTGGGAGAAGATGAGGAAAATGTAGTCCACGAAGGGGCTACCCGTGGTCCTACAGAGGCCGTAACGCAAGGAGAAGAAGAATGCGGAAACGTGACGATGTATCTAACGTCCAAAAGGGCAGAATCATTGGTTATCGGACCAAGGGTGGAAGCATTTCCGAAACAGCTAAGTTTGTAAACTGCTCGCGTGAAGCCATAGTTACCGTTAATGGCAAAATGGCGCTATCCAAAACCAACACCGAGGCAACCGTGGTGCACCCTGGGCCATAGCTGAGAGAGGTGAGCGACAGCTACGGGTGAATAGACGAGATATTGTTGAGAAACTGACCGCCCAGATGAAGCAAGTGCTACCCTACAGTCTCTCCTCAACGACTGTTCAGTGAACCTCAGCCGCGCGTGGTAGCCTCGCGGTATGAGGCGCTTTGCCGCGCGGCCTTCCCCCGTCTGACGTTCGAGTCCTCCCTCGGGTATGGGTATTTGTGTTGTCCTTAGCGTAAGTTAGCTTAAGTAGTGTGTAAGCCTGGGGACCGATGACCTCAGCAGTTAGGTCCCATAGGAACTTACCACAAATTTCCAAATTTCTGTCAGCGAACCTTGCTGCGTATGGGGCTTTGCAGCAGACTCTGGTTCAAGCTCCCATGATGACCGCTCTTTATCGACGATGAGGACTGGAATTTGCACCCCAGTACTACAATGGGACGTCCACTGACTGCCGACAAATGGCGTTTTCAAATGAATCATGTTTTCTGTTCCATCGGAGGGACGTTAGCGTGTAGGGCGTGAAACATCTACAAGCAAAGACGCTACAACATCGTCGGAAGAATCCAGGCTGGAAGACATTCCCTGGGTGATCTCTTCATTCTGGAACGCACGGTGAACCAACACAAATATGCATCTCTTCTTGGGAATCACGTCCACCCCTTACAATACAGTCTGCTTTTCTCAGAACGATAGCATATACCAGTACATCTATGCAACGTGTCACACTACTCGAAGTGCACGTGCGTGGTTTTAACAAGGGAACCTCCCCATCGTACCACCCTCAGATTTAGTTATAAGTTGGCACAGTGGATAGGCCTTGAAAAACTGAACACAGATCAATCGGCAAAACAGGAAGAAGTTGTGTGGAACTATGAAAAAATAAGCAAAATATACAAACTGAGTAGTCCATGTGCAAGATATGCAACATCGAGGACACTGTAAGCTCAGGAGTGCCGTGGTCCCGTGGTTAGCGTGAGCAGCTGCGGAACGACAGGTCCTTGGTTCAACTCTTCCCTCGAGTGAAAAGTTTACTTTCTTTTTTTTCGCAAAGTTATGATCTGTCCGTTCGTTCATCGACGTCTCTGTTCACTGTAATAAGTTTAGTGTTTGTGTTTTGCGACCGCACCGCAAAACCGTGCTATTAGTAGACGAAAGGACGTGCCTCTCCAATGGGAACCGACAAGATTTGATCGCAAAGTCATAGGTCAACCAATTCCTCCACAGGAAAACACGTCTGATATATTCTATACGACACTGGTGACGGCATGTGCGTCACATGACAGGAATATGTTGTCGACCCACCTAACTTGTACATTTGGCGAATGGGTAAAAAGATTCTTCTACCTTGCCCGATTTAGGTTTTCTTGTGAATGTGATAATCGCTCCCAAAAAAGTGATGAAAACATAAGAGTTTGTCACATAAACTGCAACAAATGAATGCAACAGTTTCACAGTCGCACAGTTTTCCCTGTGCTCTATCAAAACATATGTTTTTAACGTTTTCAAATTTTTCCGTGTGTAAACCGTCAAATCCTGCATACGTCCAAGCAAATCTGAACATGCCCTGGAATTTTGGAGAGCGAAGTTTATTATGTGTGCGTGCCTGAACTTTGATGATTGTCTGAAAATAAAAAATTAAACTTTTCTGTTGTGAGAAGAGGTGAACCACGGTCCTCTGGTTCCGCAGCTGCTCACGCTAACCACGGGAGCACGGCGCTAGTGAGCTCAGCCTATCCTTGATGTTGCCTATCTTGAGCATGGACTACTCAGTTTGTATATTTTGCTTTTTTTTTCATAGTTCCATACAACTTCTTCCTGTTTTCCCGATTGATCTGTGTTCAGTTTTCCAAGGCCTATCCATTGTGCCAACTTATAACTAAATCTGAGGGGGGTGCGATGGGGAGGTTCCCTTGTAAGAGCACCAGGATGAGTTTGCAGTACTCCCCTGGCCACCCAACGTCTCGGTTTTAAAATCAATCGAAAATCTCCTCGATCGGGCTGATCGCATGCGTGGCTTCTGAATGCTCACGCGGATGTAGCGCAAGGTGTAACAGCTAGCCTTTGTAGGGATTCCCATCATTTGCTAGCAAAGGTCTCTGGAAACTCCAATGCTACTGACATAAAACACATTAGCTACTTTATCGCTTTTGCAGATTTCAATGTATGTTGCGCGTACACACAACAGCGCCAGGTGTTTCCGTTTGTACATGTCGACGCTGCAGCCTCTCCGTCCCTATTGTGTTGCAGGCGGAGATTTGCAGCAACTCTGTTATCGAAACGATCACAGCCATAATACATGTGGTTGCTGTTTCCTTTGAGTCACCTGTATCTGGTCTCTGCAGCGGTTTCGTTGCATTATATACCTTAATGGAGAGGCCGCGAGCCGTTGTCATTTGCATTCTTTTATTCATTTTTTTTGTCCTCGCCTTCCTCTTCAGTTCCGAAGGATATTAAAATGGAAATAGTGGCAGTGGATGACAGGCATACGGAGACTGCTAGTTTGTTTTACGATATTTATAGATGGATAGTAATTCAAAACACACTGCCAGATCACAGTGCCCGCTTATTAACAGCTTCAGTGCACTTTCTTTTGAAATACATCATCCATAGTCTTTCGAATGAAACCTATAATTCTTTGAGCGATAAATTGTTTTACAGTGTTCTAGCGGTTTACGTGTAAGGGATTACAATGTAATAAATTAGAATTCTTGAAGAGGCATCATTTACAATGTAAGCTTCAGTTCCTGGAAATTTCTATAGTTGAAAAAAGATTTTTTAGTGGAAGGATGGCACAACTCACTGCCAGAACAAAATTCTTGCAGAATAGCCATGAGAACTGGATGTAAAACATAAAAGAACCCGTCTCTTTCTCTTCTGTGTATGGCGGGTTAATGGGCGATTGACTTAGACAGGGCAAATCAATTATTGTGTTTTTCGAGTAAATCTGCGAAGAACTAATAAAAGTAAAAGGAAAAAGAAAGCTTTGTGCCGCAAATAGAACAAACAACGATATTATCAATAAACATGCTGCACATATACCAGGGCCATTCAGTAAAAGCAATGTACGAGTAAAATGGTACTCTACCATCTGTTTTATCTTTGTAGTTTGTGTTATTTCCATACAAACTCAGTTGTCAACAGTAATTTTTAATCAGTGGTAACTCCAAGTGCGATTAAACATTATGTTATAGGCTCCCAAAGATTAGAATGATTATATAAGGGTTCGGATGGTCTTCAACTTAGTATTCAGCACTTTTTCGGATACGAAATTATTTTCTTTTCAAAAATTGTGGAAGATATCTTTAACTATTCCCTATCTTAAAGAAAACAGATGCACGATGTCTGTAACAAATATGGTGCGGTACATGGAACGTAGGGACTAAATACGAAAGGTAAAGATTATAAAGAAAACCCAGTGGGCTGAGCAGGAGTATAGAAAACGGAAAACCTATTTTGTCCATTTTTAATGTCTCCTCCCATCTAGCCCAAGGTGAATGCCTTCTTGTTGGGGATTTTTTTGTTATTAAAAATACGATGAATTCACTCAGATTCCTTTTATGTTACGAGGGAAAAACATGGATAATGTTGCTCTACTTTCCTCAGTTGTTCAGACTGCATGAATTTCACAGGTTCACGAGAATGAAGAAGAGGGACATTCTATCACTTACCTGAGACTTACGACCATATAGCGTGTCCTGTCAAATAACAGATTGTAGTTATATAAGGCTAAATTTAATACGAAATAATGTGTTGTTTAAAACTTACTGAGAGTGTATTAGCCGATGATGACATTATTCGGTTCACTCTGACAAAGATAAATAATTATAACGTTAGTAGTTCTATACGAAGCTAAGACTCTACCCCATCACGTGCAAAATTGTCGGATTTCCAGGCGAATTATTTTGTAAAAGCCAAGTGTGGAAGCTTGTGGCAGGACAGCTCCCGAGAAGAGTAGATTTTATCTTCTATTTGCATCAGCAGTTCAGTATATGTTACAAATGAACTCTATAAATATGTGTAGCACACTGTTATTTAGGAAAACACGTTTTAACGGTAACAGATTTTCCGTAAGTCATCTTCTCTCGCAATGGTACATCGCCAGATTCTAACATCTGGCAACAGAAGTAAAGATTTGTTGCAGTGCAAATGTTCTAAAGGCGATCGTCTTATTGCAGGGGAAATTCGGAGCACGAGACACTTCGTAGAAAGTAGTACATATTTAAGACTCGGTATGCCACATAGTTTCTATTTATAGTTTCTGCTGTTTGTTTATCCGCTTTTAAACAGCAAAACCCGTCCAGCGTTTGCTGCACTTTACGACGCTAGCCTGGCGGTCGTCCAGGTGACGTGTTCTCTTCTTCGTGTGCCATGAATTCCGACCATCTCAGCTGCTCGCAAGTGCTGAGTGGACGCAGAATAATAAGAAAGGTCCAGGCTGTTGTAACACTTCTGCCTTCGTGAGGTACTCCACCACTGCAATACAGAGTGCTACATCGCGAGCCACGAATGTGTGCCTAACCCGAATCGAATCCGCCTGCAGAGTTAACGACCACTGATTTGGAGCACCGGCCAGCCTGATAAGGTACTCGGACACGGCTCCTGTCAACTAAGAAAACACAGACCACAAACAGTTAAAATGCGAAAACACTGAGGATAGTACTCACCTGATTTCATAACTGGAGACGTGTCGTCTTGGGAAAATCGTGACCATTGCTGGTATAACACAACAGACACTGTCTGACTGTCTTGGTGGAAGTGTAGTAAACCGTAGTTAACCGTTGCAACCTCGCCCTTTTGCACAAAACGTCGGTTTGGAGCGCTAATTTTAGCTCTTAAGGCGATGTTTTTACCGATAACGAAAATAATTCGCAGATAAGTGGTGTACTTGAAATTCATTGCTTTGGAATAAGACAAGGTTTTGGCGCTAAGAGGGCACCCAGCCACGGCAACAGGCCCATGAAAGACCACTAATAGTTAGATAACGCCATAAATAAGACGAGAAATCGAAACCTCACGGGTTGAAAAGGTATATGATTTCAGCTTTTTATTTTTATTTATTTATTGAGTCTTCGGTCTTCTGGCTGGTTTGATGCTGCCCGCAACGAATTCCTCTTCTGTGCCAACCTTTTCGTCTCAGAATAGCACTAGCAGCCTACGTCATCAATTATTTGCTCGATGTATCACAATCTCTGTCTTCCTATACAGTTTTTACCCTCTACAGCTCCCTCTAGTACCATGGAAGTTATTCACTGATGTCTTAACAGATGTCCTATCATCCTGTCCATTCTTCCTGTCGGTTTTGTCCACGTATTTCTTCCCTCGTCGATCCTGCATATAACCTACTCATCCCTTACCTTAACAGTTTACTAAATTTTCAACATTCTTTAGTACCACCACATCTCAGATGCTTCTTTTCTCTTCTGCTTCGGTTTTCCGATGGTCAGTCTCTCACTGCAATAAAATCTGTGCTCCAAACGCACAGTCTCGGAAATTTCTTCCTCAAATTAAGGGCCGATATTTGAAATTAGTAGACTTTTTCGGCCAGGAATCCCTTTTGGCCAGTGTAACTCTGTTTTTTATGTACTCCTTGCTCCGTCGTCATGCGGTTTTTGCTGATTAGGTAGCAGAATTCCTTGACTTCATCTAATTCGTGATCAACAAATTTTGATGTTAAATCCATATTCTGTACTCATTAAACTGTTCATTCCATCCAACAGGACCTGTAGTTCTTCACCTCCACTGAGGACATCAATGTCACCAGCAAATCTTTAACACTGATATCCTTTCATCTTGAATTTTAATCCCAGTCTTGAACCTTTCTTTCATTTCCATCATTTCTTATTTGTTCTACAGATTGAACAATAAGACTGAAAGACTGCATCCCTCTCTCACACCCTTTTTAATCCGAGCGCTTCGTTCTTGGTCTTCCTCTTACTGTTCCCTCTTGATTCTTGTACATATTCTGTATTACCCATCTTTACCTATAGCTTACCCTTATTTTACTCAGGAAAAAGCTAAAGAATGAAGGTTAGTGATTAACGCCACGTTATTAGAAACAAACCACAAGCACGAATTGTTTCAAGGATGGGAAAGATATCGGCAGTGTTCTTTCGAAGGAAACATCCCAACATTTGCCTGGACCGATTTTGGGAAATTACGGGAAACCCGAATCTGGATATTCGGTTGCGGATCTGAACCGTCGTCCTCCTGAATGAGTCCCTGCAAGCTAACCTTTGCGACAACTCGCTATGTTACAAAATCGAGTCGCATTTACCAGTACTTGGAAGTACGAGCCCATTTGTCAGCTTGCATCGCACCATCTTTGACCTGAATGCGAGCGCTGATTACATTGAGAAGGGTGTCGTAAGGCCGTTGTATCCTCTTCTGACCCACAACTATTGTAACAAGTCCTTGATATGGCAGACTGTGGCACATGTTGTCGTCCGAGCTCGTCCCACACTTATTGTATCAGGGGCTGATCTGGGGATTTTGGTAGTCACGGAAGCATTTCAACAACAAGCAGACAATCTATACAGACGTATGTGTTCAAAAATGGGAGCACGATGCTGTCGCATGAAGGGTAGCATCGAGGAGGCTGTGACGTACCATTGTTCCGTCAGAGTTCTCTTGATCACTATCAGCCGTGACCCGCTCATACTCGACGGCTCCCCGCGCCTTGATGCCAGGAGTAAAACAGATGTGCCTCTACAAAACATATGAAGAACGGGCCCTCTCCCCAGGTCGCAGCCATACCCGCCGACGATGGTCGTCTGGGGTATTGCAGAACAGCGATTCATCGCTTAAAAGATGCGACACTATCAGGCAGCAGTCCATGATTCATGGTCAAGACACCACTCCTTAGGCAACCATTTGTGTTGTGTTAGCGGCAGCCTATACATGGGACAGTAATTCCCTAGTCCAGCTACTGGTAGCCTCCGACCAGTAGTGCAAGGTGACATAGAATGTTGGAGGAAGTCCATTACTTGTTCTCGGACGGCAGGTGAAGGCGTTACGATGTGCTTGGTGCTCAATGTGGCAGAACTCCTTTGTGATGATCAAACGTGATCGACCGAAACCTAGACGACGGGAATGCCAGCCCTCATGATCCCATGCAGTCCAACCATTGTCACATCCTACTACACCAGAAGTTTGGATATTCCGCGATTCGACCAGCCGGCCAAATGGGGACCTCTTCATAATCTGACAAGTGCTGATAACGCCCTCTCACGCGAGTAGTGGCGTCTCCCTGTCCTTCGTAGTAATCACTCAGCTTCTGACGCTGTGGCCATTCTATCTGTCACACAGAGAATTGCAGCTCTAATCATCTATATTCTCGTCGATGACATGTATGTGTACAATGTTGCATTGAAATCCAGTGCCTTCTGAGTGCTTCACTTCTTGTTAGGCACTGTATCTAGATCATGGGTGGACTATCTCTAGCCTTTTTGGCAGATTAAATTCCTGATCTAACGTACTGCTACACCGGAATGAACTATGCTGACAAGACGAAACTGTGTGCCTGTCCGGGCCACGAATGCGAATCGCCTCCAGTTGCGGCCTCATGGACTGATTCAGAGCTTCAGCTCACTTCTGGATTCCCATCTCAAAATCAAGTGGTTCAAATGGCTCTAAGCACTGTGGGACTCAACATCAGAGGTCATCAATCCCCTAGACCTAGAACTACTTAAACCTAACTAACCTAAGGACATCATACACATTCATGCCTGAAGCAGGATTCGAACCTCCGACAATAGCAGTAGCGCAGTTCTGTACTGAAGCGCGTAGAACCGCTCGGCCACAGCGGCCGGCTCCCCATCTCAGCTACCAAACTTTTTCAGCTTGTCACTGATGGACACTGCAGTGTATACGCTGGTAACCCGTCGACGTATGATGTCTCATTACCACTCATGAGACCTGACTACTGTAGGAACAGCCCACAGCCTTGTGAAAGAGCCTTTGTGGAGTGCCTCGTCCAGAAGCCAAATAGTCTTGGTGATGTGCCTCACAGGAAACAAATTATGCAGCGCACTGTTCCATGAATATAATTGGGACGGTGGCCACTGTAGCTGTGGTGGAGACATTGGTTTCATCAGCTTACATTATGAAGCGTTATTCTAACCAGAAAACTACGAGGCATGTTCAGAAAAGTCCAATTAGAAGCGAAATGGAAACCACTGTGAGATTCCGATGGAACTTTGCACATATGTGTTGGGAAGTGTCTTTAGTGTGCTTGCCGGTCGCTTCACGTCGCTCTTTTCAGTTAAGAGCGCAAAGTGATCACGTAGAAATGCCTAAAACAACAGCGTCCGCCCGCGAAGTATGTGGATCTGGTGAGAGCTGCCTGTAGCTATGCAGCCCTCATAATATAATTTCATGCGTTTCTTTCTTCAAGACAATTTTTAGCCGCATTCTGCAGGGACAATGAAGACGCTCCTGCAGCGTTCTCGATGGGAAGTGTTTGATTACCACAATAGAGCCCTTAATTGCCTCCCTCATCTCTGCTCACCTGAACAGCTGGCTATGAAGAAAACATTGTGGCACAAACAACGAAAGACAGACCAGCGTAGAGAACTGGTGGAAAGCACAGGCGGCTGCTCTTTGTGACGAGGATACTGGAAACTTTGTACAACGCCATGACAAATGTCTAAGTCAGATCGGCGACCCTTTAGAGAGGTAGCAGGAAGGTGTGGCTAACTGTTGCGAATAAAAAATTTTTGATTTTCACTGTCGTTTTCATTTCGCGACCGATCGGACCTTATTTTCCGCACAGCCATCGTACTATGTTAACTTTTCCGCCCCCGGTTGCTGAATGGTCAGCGTGACGGATTGTCAATCCTCTGCGCCCGGGTTCGTGTCCCGGCTGGGATGGGGAATTTTCTCCAGCCAGTGTATTGTGCTGTCATCATCATCATCATCCTATCATCCTCATCGACTGCAGGTCGCCAAAGTGGCGTCAAATTGAAAGACCGGCACCCGGCGAGCGGCCCTAGCCATACGATTAAATAAAAAAAAAAAAACATGTCAACTCGCGGAAGCCTACGCAGTTACATTAAAACCCTGTAGCAATTTATTTTCAGGAAAGATTCCGAGATCGAGTCAGTGTACTGGAATATGTTAACAGCTGGTAATTTCATATTCTGCCTTCAGCTGGCTATTAGCAACTCCCGCCATAACAACCACAAAAACCGGAATACAATACAAAAGCAATTGGGAAAATACACTACGCAAAAAACGCCGTCACCCTCGGGCTCAGCGACGCTTCAAACAACAAGGTGGCAACGTATGCAGAAAGAAAAGACTACAGCCCAAGAGTTCATACGAGCTGTAAGGTAGGTTAATGACATGACATTGGCATCAAATTACATCACAACTCTGCTCAAACCAACCGTGGACGTGTCACATGTCACATGATGTTAAGTCCATCGCACCCCCTCTTACCCACATTTCACCAATTCTTTTGATGTCTCTGCAATAGAGGTCCGACACGCGACTCCCAGCGTTGTAGCCATTCGGTTTTCTTGCGGGTGGCCGAAGAATACATTTCAGACGCACCGCTCGGTCAGAATCAGCAAGGAAAGGGCTCAGGCGCGGCATAAACGGTGTCAGTTAAACTATCCATTTCCTTGGGGCTTTGATTGCCACACGTTTCGCCGTCGAAAACGACAGTTCGCAGTGCGATTAGCAGCAGGACGACATTCTTGACAGTGTTCGACACTGCTGCCACCACCAGGGCATTTCAACCATAGTCTAAGGATTTCGTTGGTCTGTAACCCCACTGAACGCGATCTGACCCTTTGGGGTGTTGTGCGACCGCAATATTTGGCATGATGTACAGTGTAGAACCACTAGGTACCGTTCAAAATCATTCATCCAAATTTGATCGTGACCTGAAGCAGAAAACAATGGTTGAATAAACCATTGTACCTCATTTTTTTTGTGGGTCATAAACACAGACATTGTGCTAGTTGCACTGGTGGTACCACTATGGAATTCGCGAGTGATTCTTTCTACTGGAGACCTGCGATTTTTTACAACCACTCCTCTGCAATACTCGACGATCCATGTCCGTTAGTATATGAGGTCTGCCCGGTCTGTGATTGTTCATTCGCGTTTCCATTCCACGATCACATCGCCAACAATCTAATTCAGCAGCTATTGTAGAGTTGAAATGTCCCTGGTGGATTTGTTACTCAGATGACATCCAGTGACTAGTACCCATTCGAAGTACCTGAGCTCTCTGCCGGCTGCTGTGGGCGAGCGGTTCTAGGGGCTACAGTCGGGAACCGCGCTGCTGCTACGGTCGCAGGTTCGAATCTGCCTCTAGCATGGATGTGTGTAGAGTCCTTAGGTCGGTTAGGTTTAAGTAGTTGAAAGTCTAGGGGACTGATGACCTCGGATGTTAAGTCTCATAGTGCTTAGAGCCATCTGAACCATTTTGAGCTCTCTCACCGGATGTTAATGCCTCTCTGAAAAAATATTCCACATACCCTTTTACAAACCGTAGGTCAGCCTCTTGTGATATCTAGTAGTCAATTACGTGTTATATAATGGCGTGCGGATACTTCTGTCAAAACTGCTGCTGTGGTGGCCTTATATAGGCTTCCTCAAAATTTTCCATAAAAAAGTTGGCCACTACTGAGGACAATGGAGAACGTTCTGTGGAACGTGCATAAAGTTTGACTCCGAAAAGTCCATCCTCATTTTATAGTTACGTTAACGACACGTATATGGTCTAGTAATAAGGCCTAAAAGCTCTTGACAACTTCCTTGAAGATCTGAACAGTATGCACACAAACATCCAATTCACTGCCGAGACAGAAACAGAAGGAGGGCTGCCATTTTTAGATGTTTTGATACAACGAATATCGGATGGGCGTCTCGGCCGCTTAGCGTACTGCAAGCCCATGCACAGTGATTTACATCTTACCGCCCAAAGTTTTCATCAACCAGTCCAGAAGATAGCACCTTTAAATACATTGGCTCCCAGAGCAAAAATGTTTCTGACGAGGACCACTTTGAAACTTCGTGGCAGATTAAAACTGTGTGCCGGACCGAGACTCTAACTCGGGACCTTTGCCTTTCGCGGGCAAGTGCTCTAACAACTGAGCTACCCAAGCACGACGCACGCCCCGTCCTCACAGCTTTACTTCTGCCAGTACCTCGTCTACTACCTTCCACATTTTGCAGAAGCTCTCCTGCGAACCTTGCAAAACTAGCACTCCTGAAATAATGGATATTGCGGAGACATGGCTTAGCCACAGCCTGGGGGATGTTTCCAGAATGAGATTTTTGCTCTGCAGCGGAGTGTGCGCTGATATGAAACTTCTTGGGTAGCTCAGTTGGTGGAGTACTTGCCCGCGAAAGGCAAAGGTCCCGAGTTCGAGTCTCGATCCGGCACACAGTTTTAATCTGCCAGGAAGTTTCATATCAGTGCACACTCCGCTGCAGAGTGAAAATCTCATTCTGGAGGACCACTTTGATTCAGAATCGTGTGAACTACGTCTTCCGAAAGAACTGCTATGGTTCACGTGATATAAAGTCAGCGTTCTCCAAGAAAAGGAAACGTGAAAACGTTGAACAATCACATGATGAGCCATCTATTCTATTTGTTCCTTTCTGTGGCGCTACATTCAGGAAAATAGGCATAGTCCTGGGAAGACGCGGTGAAGACCTACCTTCCGAATTCCTAAGAAGATAATCGAGAAGCTACGCCCTGTTATAAATAGTGTCGCCTCAGGAACACTGGGGTTTATAAGATCCCTTGTTTTGGATGCGGAAGCAATGACGTCGGTCAGCCCATACGCACCACTGCTGACCACAACATCAGTGACATATTAAACATCGGGAATTGGAGAATTTGCAGTTGCTGACCTGAAAGGGGCTGTAGAAACAAGAATGTGCGAGAAGAACGTCAATCGTGACAGTGGACGTAATCGTAGCCAGATCTCGATGCAGAGGAGAGCCAGAGATACGCGCTACTACGAGGGCGGTGGTACTATCTGCGACAGCATTACGTAAGTACTGACCAAAGCCGTCTATGGGCTACATAAGGCCACCACATCAGTAGTTTTGACGATTGAGGTAATCGCCGAAAGCTCTATGTTATACTCTGAATTGATGTGGCAGCAAGTCCGAGAACGTTCTATACAACAGTCTCAAGTTTTTTTCTTTTCTGGCCAACACGATGGTACGGGATATTAGTACCACGATATCAACGAACATAAACGAAATAATAGGTTGTGTTGCACGACTGGATTTTTCGGCGTAAACGGCAGCAGGGGTGAAATGTGGCTTTTACGACGCAAAGTGGGCGACTGCCGCAAATATTTAGGCGCGAATTCCGGAGACTGTAAGCAAACCTGCACAGGAATGCGGCCAGCGGGCCATGTCTCACCGCCAAGGACTACGCCCACGCAAGGAACAGAGGCACGAGAGCCCACTATGGTCGCAACGGCGCTTCAAAATCTCGCACGCTGTCATTACACTTGAGAGTAAGGTCAACTGCACGCTTACGGCTCCAGAACTTGAGAAATGGGCTCACGACTTTTACGTAGGCTTCTTCGTGACCAAGTAACGAATGTCCCAGAAGATTCGAAACGCCATTTCGGTTATCCTAAAAGCGTTTCGTTACTCTGATGTCGTCTTTTCCACACGCAAATTCGTACTCATCTCTTGTCGATTCGGTCGTTATCGTATTCCACCTGGGGCCCTATTATGTATCGTTCACACCGATCGGTGTAGTAGGTTAGTCTCAGTAGTGAAGTCATTTTCGATTCTTTATCCAAATATCCTATTCAGTAAGTTTCTGAGACCTGTTACCGAATGGTGCTCCCACCGATTTCACGACAATTATACCGAGAGGTTTTGGATTTCGGTGTGGCCCTGTCGATCGGTAAGCTGTCGTCTATGTACACCTATAATTTGTTATTTTAAACATATTTACTGATTTTAGCTTTGGATTTAGTGATTCTGTTACTAAAGAATCACCAGAGGATGCATCCGGTTGGAAGGTGAGTTCATAATAGAGTACTTTCCTTTGTTAGAAATATGGTTAGGTTATTACTGTGAATGATTACACCATAAAAAAGTTTTTGGTCAATATCCTCTCAAAATACGTGTTATTTTTATGCAAATAACAGTTTAAAAGATCATTAAATATCAAGACATCGGCTCTGCTTACGTATATTACATGAGTGTGAACTGACGTTACTAGTGACTTTGAGAACTTTTTCCCACAAATGGTTTACTTAGTAACTATCGAAACGTGCTTACAACTTTCAAGCAACAATGGAAAGCAATTATGTGAAGCCTGATAGTGGAAACCTTCCAAACTACCACGCATTTATGACTTACGCAGCATTGTTTCCAGAATGAGATTTTCACTCTGCAGCGGAGTGTGCACTGATGCCAGGAAGTTTCTTACGCAGCATTGTTTGGCAACGAAGTCAGCGTACATTCCTCTAACCAATAACACAATTAAAGACTGCGTTTCTATTGTTTGGCGTGGCCAAGTGGTTAGCGCGAGGGAATACTGAAGGAAAAGACACGAGTTCGCTCGCGGATGGGTGCAAAAACCTTTTTTTCCTCTTCATATATGCGACACATTCGGAGACATTGTTATTCGTGTAAGTTAAGATTTTTCTGCAATATTCTTTATTACTTACATGTAAGAGCGCACTTCCTCAGTAATGATTTCGTGATTTCTGTGTGTTTAAAAAACGAAATATGAAATTGCTGGAGATGAAATTGCTGTGGGTGAAACAACCGACAGTGACCTTTATATTTTTTCTTGTCAGAAATAATTCATCATTTTTTCCGAATATGTAGCGATTTCCGAGTATGCGGTTAGACAGGAATTTAAGAGCACAACGTAAATTACTGGGAATGTACCTAGCAGCAATCATCTTCATAATCTTGCTTGTCACAAGTATTTATCTGCGATAAAATCCTCAACAACAGTAGACAGAGATGAAAGATCTCCGCCATAATATTTTTAGACTGTAGCACCATATACGAAACATTTTCATTCATGAGATGAATGTTATAAACTTCGACGAACTGCAGGAGCTCTCGAAAATGTGTTTTTTTAAATTTTGTTTTTAAGACCCAAATCGTTGACGTATCATATAGGGAAGTGGGCTACTTAATCATTTGGATCTCTAAGAGCGAGTTGTAACCACATTCTGTTGATCTTCTTATTCTTTGAAACTCTCAGAATCAATTTTTCGGTTTTTTTTATAGATGTATTAGTACAATGTGGTACTAAACACTGTTCCTAACCCATTTTCCGAAGCGTAAAATCCAAAACACGATCCCAATGGGAATGAGAATAAGATGACATAATTCGCCATTTACGACAATCTGCTGAATACAGTCAAATACGCTATAGTTATTATGCATGCATAAAAACATGCGGTCAGGAAAACTGTAAAAATTTCTATGCATTTCAGTTGAGAATCATGGAAATGGATGTACAGCACCTGATACTGTTAAGGAGAACGCAAGAGCGATGAAGGCGGGCACGTCAGCTCGATGGAATGCGGCGTCATGCGTTATGGCAACGTAAACGCAATCTTAGGTACTTAGAAGAATAGCGCGCCTGTGTCGTCTGCTAGCCGCTTTGTGTTCGGTGCGCATGCGCGGATCTGCGGCTGCTTGCTTTTGATTGGCTTGCGCGACGCGAACCGACAACAGCACTTCGGTTCTCTAGCCCCGAAAGGTATCTCTTCCGAAATGCATACTGAGTGATGCAGGGGCTCTAATTCCAGTACTAGACCGTTCGGTGCTCTCGAGTACCGAAACGATCGGCACAATGGCGGAAAGATACAGAATAGGCACCCTGATCGTCTTAGCGGGCCGTGTCTGTAACGAATAACATGACACGTCGTTAGCGCCCGACTTGGTAGCGATACGAATACGGATCCCATTTCGTTACTCTTCAAGCATTTGCTTAGTTCCGTTAATTTACTCTCGCCATGCACGCGCATGGCCACCAATCAGATGGCGTAATATAGAATATTGGCTGCATTTCACGTAGCAAAAGTTGATCGAAACCTAAATCACATATTTTTTCTGCATCCTCTAACCTGATTTGGTTTGTTACATGTCGTACTGTGCCTGTATGATTCAACAAATGACATACGTAGCATATATCAACAATAAGAAGTCGTGGATGGAAATAATTAACGTTTATGATATAGATGTTGTTGTTGTTGTTGTGGTCTTCAGTCCAGAGACTGGTTTGATGTAGCTCTCCATGCAACTCTATCCTGTGGAAGCTTCAGCTCCCAGTACTTACTGCAACGTACATCCTTCTGAATCTGCTTAGTGTATTCATCTCTTGGTCTCCCTCTACGATTTTTACCCTTCACGCTGCCCTCCGATACTAAATTGGTGATCCCATGATACCTCAGAACATGTTCTATCAACCAATCCTTTCTTCTAGTCAAGTTGTGCCACAAACTCCTCTTCTCCCTAATTCTATTCAATACTTCCTCATTAGTTGGGTGATCTACCCATCTAATCTTCATCATTCTTCTGTAGCACCACATTTCGAAAGCTTCTATTCTTTTTTGTCCAAACTAACCTCTTCAGAAACGCTTTCCTGGAGGATATAAAATGTAGACTGGCAATCGCATGGAAAGAAATGTTGTAGATATCACGCCGAATTTCGTAGTAACGTTGACGATGGAAGTTGACTATCAAATAGCCGTTTTCAGTTTTACATTATCACTTCATCTCGCGAAATACTCATTGCAGAAGGTTTGCAAAGATGATTCGGTACCAGTATCGACTACAGATAATATCTCCGGCCATCCTGATTTAGGTTTTTTGTGATTTCCCTAAATCACTCCAGGCAAATGCCGGGATGGTCCCTCTGAAAGGGCACGGCCGACTTCCTTCCCTAATCCGATGAGACCGATGACCACGCTGTCTGGTCTCCTTCCCCAAACCAACCAGCCAACAGATAATATCTTCGAAGCATTCTTTCTGTGGAGCTTGGCGGAAGCTTTGTCACACGTTCCCGAGCGGTTTTATCCAATAACCGTTTAACCGGCGAGCGAGAATTTTGTACCGGAGGATTTTATAGTGCACTTGTTCCTGGTTCTCGGCAACGTGCGTTTGGCTGACGTCAAATGCGGCATCCCAGGCTGACAGTTTGGTCAGATGGATCATATTATTGGATGCATTGCCTGTTCGCAAAGTGATTTCGTTAGATGTACGCGAGGTATATTTATTACATGGTCAGATTTTCACTGATTCAAGTAGGAAAGTTGCTATGTTTGCCACGAGCTGAAGTATGCTCGGCATGTCGTTATTACTTGATTGTCTTAGGAGGTCTGTACAGAATCCGAAATCAGTCATTAAGTCCGGAGAGTATGTCAGCTCCATCGATCTTCTATTCCTTTTAATTTATTGAATGTTTTTATCGTGCATAGACTTGGATTCATTTATTGGTTACTTATCTGGTTTACTGGACATCTGTCTGTATTTTGGAAAGAGGCTATGTAATATTCTGTTTATCTGAATATGGGTGAAGCGTAAAATTACTTTATTTACTAGCGATTCATCAAGAACATTAACACATTTAATCACGCTAGGTGAACGTGGAAGTAGTTGCCATGAAGTAACTGATGGAAAATGAAATTATTTTTAACAAATGTGAATTTTATTCCTAAAAGCTTTTTCAAAAACAGATTTAAAATTATAAGCAGAAAAGCACCCTCGAAATATCAAGTTACAATTTTATGTAGAGGCAGAAAGAACACTATTAACAGTAGGAGCCTTCGGGCTGAGAAGCTTGCCTGCTCCCTTTCAACACGGCCGTAGTCATGACCGCTCACAACAACCTCTGAAAGAGTACACTGGTGCAAATCTGCAATACACCAGATTACTTTACACAAAAAATTTTTAACAACTCACACAAACACGTAAACTATGCACCCCGCTAGAGGGATGGAAATGGTACAACACTCAAATTGAGAATGAGATTTTCACTCTGCAGCGGAGTGTGCGCTGATATGAAACTTCCTGGCAGATTAAAACTGTGTGCCCGACCGAGACTCGAACTCGGGACCTTTGCCTTTCGCGGGCAAGTGCTCTACCAACTGAGCTACCGAAGCACGACTCACGCCCGGTACTCACAGCTTTACTTCTGCCAGTACCTCGTCTCCTACCTTCCAAACTTTACAGAAGCTCTCCTGCGAACCTTGCAGAACTAGCACTCCTGAAAGAAAGGATATTGCGGAGACATGGCTTAGCCACAGCCTGGGGGATGTTTCCAGAATGAGATTTTCACTCTGCAGCGGCGCTGATATGAAACTTCCTAGCAGATTAAAACTGTGTGCCCGACCGAGACTCGAACTCGGGACCTTTGCCTTTCGCGGGCAAGTGCTCTACCAACTGAGCTACCGAAGCACGACTCACGCCCGGTACTCACAGCTTTACTTCTGCCAGTACCTCGTCTCCTACCTTCCAAACTTTACAGAAGCTCTCCTGCGAACCTTGCAGAACTAGCACTCCTGAAAGAAAGGATATTGCGGAGACATGGCTTAGCCACAGCCTGGGGGATGTTTCCAGAATGAGATTTTCACTCTGCAGCGGCGCTGATATGAAACTTCCTAGCAGATTAAAACTGTGTGCCCGACCGAGACTCGAACTCGGGACCTTTGCCTTTCGCGGGCAAGTGCTCTACCAACTGAGCTACCGAAGCACGACTCACGCCCGGTACTCACAGCTTCTGTAAAGTTTGGAAGGTAGGAGACGAGGTACTGGCAGAAGTAAAGCTGTGAGTACCGGGCGTGAGTCGTGCTTCGGTAGCTCAGTACAGTCCGGCTTTCGCCGCCGTGCAGTGCGGACGTGTTGTTATTTCCGCCTGCGGAGCACGCGCGCTCGCTGTTGTTTACATTTCAGCGGCCGTCACTTACGTGTCGCTTACGTGCACTAGAATCATGGCCAACCGTTTTCGAAAATCAACTTTACGTTTCAACTTCTGCAACGACTACGCACGACCAAAGGCCTTGGAAGTGGAACGCTTCCTACGCGACGTTGCTAAGATCCCAGCTTCTGACATCTTGGGCATCCATTTGTCCATATTAAGCAGTACTGAGTACGTCAAAGTCGTCAATGACGCGGTATGTGAAAGAATACTTCGTGACACCAACCATGGATTACGCTTTTGCCACGCCGACGGCAATGTCGGAGCGGTCACTGTCGACCATGCCGGCTTAGGAATGCGCACCATACGAGTTTTCGAACTCCCGTTCGAGCTTCCAGCGGAAGACGTTATCGCGGCTTTCCGCCCCTATGGCACTGTACACGGCCACACTGCCGAACGCTGGGCGCAATTCCAAACGTACCCTGTTCTTAACGGTGTACGGCAGATCACCATCGACCTCCATCGCCACGTGCCATCTTACCTGCAAATTAGCGGGTGCCGCGCGGTTGTCATATACGACGGCCAACCCAAGACCTGTTCCGGGTGCGGCAAAGAAGGCCACCTCAGATCTGAGTGTCTTCAGCGACGAATCACCCAATTGCCGGCCGCTACCGTGGCACCTCCGGCTCCGACTACGGTTTTACCGATCACCTACGCATCGGCGCTCTGTTCTCCTCCCACCGGCCGCCGCCCATCGGACCATGCACCGGTGACCCTTCCAGCTGCTACGGATACCGCTGGGGCCGACGCGTCGCGCTCAAAGCCTGACGCTACTCCGGCGCCACTACCAACAGCGACGACTTCCGACACCCACCCGCCTGAACATATGGACGCGCCTTCATTTGACGTTCCCGCGACGGCCTTCCTCTCAGAGCGACGCGACTCCCTCCCGTCTTCCGACACGGAGGGACGAACCCGCAAACAACGTTCACCTAAGAGGCGCAAGAGGAGGCGCCGTACGGTCTCGGAACGAGACGGATCACCACCCCCCGATGCTCCAGAGGCCGTCCGACCCGACGAGGCCTCGGAGAACCTACACGACGATACGAATGACGGCAACATGACGCCGACTGTGGATACGTCGATGCCTACTCTACTGGCTCGCTCAGGTGCTCCTGAACCAATGGACTCCACAGATGCGACTGCCGCCGAGACGTCCTCTGCCCCTGCGACCGAAGTGGAACGTACGACCATCACAACGACAACGCCTTCAATGGTGTGGAGTGAGGACGTCGATGAGGAGCCGGACCACACGCTGGGGACAGAGTTACCCCAGACGGAAGCATCGTTACGCCGCTGATAATGCCGTCAGGTGGCGTACGGCACGACTCACCGTTGCCTCGTCCCTCTTCATCCTCCGCCGGTGGAGTTCCCCTCCACGGCGGGTTACAGCTCCAAACCTACCGAATAGCGACGATCAACACTAACACCATTAGCTCACCCGTGAAACTTCAACTGCTGCGAGAGATGATATGGGCGTCGGACGTCGATATCGCACTACTACAGGAAGTACACCTGGCCACACTACCAGACGTCGCGGGATATAACACTTATCCTTCTCCTGGTGACCACCTGGGACGCGGCGTAGCCATCTACGCCAGAGAAGGCATTCCAGTGGCCGATATCACATACCTTCCATCTGCCAGAGGCATGGCCGTCACCGTCATGGGGACGCGTATCATCAACATTTACGCTCCGTCAGGCTCCACCCGCAGACGCGACAGGGCCTTCTTCTATTCAGAAGAAATCGCTCCTTTGTTTCTTGGACGCTGCGACCATTACTTGCTTGGGGGTGATTTTAATTGTGTCTTGCACCCTAAAGATCAAGTGCCCCACTACAACACCTGTCAAGAACTGCGTCTTGTCGTCCGAGATCTGTTGCTCCGCGACACTTGGGAAGTTCGGCACGGCGACGCGCCTGGACATACTTACCAGACGAATCACTCATCGAGCCGCCTTGATAGAATTTACGTCTCTCGGGAACTCACACCTGCAGTCCAAGGTGCAGAACTTTGGCCCCTGGCCTTTTCGGACCACTGGGCCTACATCTGCAACATTCTCTTCCCCAAGCAAGTGGTCTGGCGTAGTCGTGCACCGTGGAAGCTAAACACCTCCCATCTTCATGATCCCGAATGTCTTCAACGTGTTACCGAGACATGGGCCACCTGTGAACGTCGCTTACCTAAATACTGCACGACCTTGACCTGGTGGCTAGAATGTGCCAAACCTGCCATTCGACGTACTTTGATTCAGTATGGAAAGGAAGTTGCTACGTGGCGCCGGCACACTACCGACTATTTCTACGCCGTTCTCCGCGACCTGGACGCCCAACCGCCCACCCCCGACACCCAGAGGGAACGCAGCAGGATTAAGGCGCAAATTGTAACTTTGACACGCCGTAGACTGCAGGGGGCTATGGTGCGAACCCGACGTCAAGATTCGGCGGAACAAGAACATCCGACCATGCATCATATCGCCTCCGATAGGAAACAACGACGACGACAACTCATCACCGAGATCACCACCTGTCGCGGCCAGCACGTCACTTGCCAGGCCGAAATCGTCAGTGCCTTTGTCGACCACTACCGCACAATGTACCTGGAGGAGACTACCAACAACCACGCTGAGGAGTCTGTGTTACCACACGTAACTCGCATCCTCACCAGCGACGAAGCGGACGAGCTGCTGGAGCCCATTACGCGTG
Source organism: Schistocerca serialis cubense (assembly GCF_023864345.2). NCBI lineage: Eukaryota > Metazoa > Arthropoda > Insecta > Orthoptera > Acrididae > Schistocerca > Schistocerca serialis. The sequence goes on from NC_064645.1 coordinate 498,102,090, forward strand.
ACGAAATCCACGATGCAATCAAAAAAGGTGCTCTGAATAAGTCACCTGGTGTCGACGGATTGCCGATAGAATTTTATCGCGCTTTCTTCACACTAATGGCATCACGGTGGACAACGATGTTTAATGAACTGCTGACGATAGGGAACGCCGTACCGCCGTCCTTCGTCACGGGAATTATTATACCCATCCACAAGCCGACACCAGGTGTGACGACAGCACATTACCGTCCCCTGACTCTGCTTAACGCAGACTGCAAAATTTTTACACGCCTACTGGCAACGCGATGCCGCAAGATCCTGCCTAGCATTCTATCCCCGGAACAGACAACTCCGGGCGGCTCAGTTAATATACAAACGGCCACAGGAGAATGTCGCGAATTAATTGCACTGGCAGCGGCGTGCAGACTCCGCGCCGCAGTGGTTGCCATTGATTTTGACAGCGCATTCGACAAATTGCGGCATCTTTTTCTGTTCTCAGTGATGAACCGCATGGGTTTTCCACCAGCCTTTATCGACGTGATCCGGCGCCTGTACGGCACCGCCGAATCTCTGATTCAGGTTAACGGCCGTGTGGCGGGACCAGTGGCGATCCGGCGTTCCGTACGGCAAGGCTGCCCACTTTCGACCCTACTGTATGCCATAAGCCTGGAGCCACTCATCGGGAGTCTGACGAGCCACCTTTCTGGTCTCACTTTGCGACAGCACAGTTTTCGATGTCGTGCGTATGCGGACGACCTCCTCCTCTTGATCCGCTCACGGAGTGAAACACACACGGTACTTGATTTGATATCAACGTACGGCACTGCAGCGGGCAGTAACATGAATGTGGCTAAATCCGCGGTGATGCCCATTGGACGTGGCCTCTCACACGAAGACTTAGCACCTCTCCCGTGTGTACAACAACTACGATATCTTGGTATCATTTTCACCTCCACCGTGCGCCGCTCGGCTGCCATCAATTTTCGGCGTGCACTCCAAACTATCCGCACGACGGTGCGACAAAATCTTCTCCGACGACTCGATTCTTTACAACGTGTCCAATACCTCAATCAACATGTGGCGGCCAAATGGTTCAAATGGCTCTGAGCACTATGGGACTTAACATCTATGGTCATCAGTCCCCTAGAACTTAGAACTACTTAAACCTAACTAACCTAAGGACATCACACAACACCCAGCCATCACGAGGCAGAGAAAATCCCTGACCCCGCCGGGAATCGAACCCGGGAACCCGGGCGTGGGAAGCGAGAACGCTACCACACGACCACGAGCTGCGGGCATGTGGCGGCCAGAATGGTCCACATCGCACAGGTCCTCCCGCTGCCATCAACTATTGGACGCAGCCTTCAGGCTGCCCTCGGATACTTCCTTACAGCCGGTACGATCTTTAAGGTCCGCTGCGACACGCTCACCCTTCCCCCGCGAGCAGGAGGCCTCGGCCTTGTCAATGTGCGACTCCGAGCGGCGTCCTTGTACATGTCCACCATGCACAAGCTGTGGCACGGGGGCACCTCCCTTACGCGCAGCTTGCTGGAAATTCTTGTGCCCGCGACCATAACACCACCAGTACCAGTCGGACACATCAAGCACCATTTGACGCACATTTCTGATTTCATCGTCGACTTCAGTTATGCTCACACACACTTACCGACCACGCGTTCTCCTCGACCTAAAGATTTTTACACCCCTCTCCTTCGTTCCATATCCAGCAACAATATCGAACTGAGACATCCGTCCACGCGGTGGCCAACGGTTTGGCGCCACATCCACCAGCCTTTTCTTCCCTCCAACGTCCGGGCAACATGGTACCAAGTCGCAAATGAAAAATTCGCCACAAACCATCGCCTTCACGCCATCGGACTACAGGACTCTCCACTTTGTTCCATTTGCCACCTCGTGGATGACGATGTCCATCAACTGACTTGTACTGCCACCAGCGACGTCTGGAAACTTGCCCGACAGTTCGTAGCCTGTTACCTCCGCGTTCCGCCGGACTCGATTGACCCACGGACTTTTATCCATCCTGAGAATACTTATTTCCCCGCCTCCAAAAATCATGCGATTGTCTGGGTCAAGGGATGGACGATCACCTACATGTATAATGGTGGCGACAAATCACGCCTTGATTTCTGGCAGTACTTACAAACCGCCCACAGTGAAGTCGAACAGCGACCGCGCTACCGCACCTTCTTCGCCAATTACCTACACGCGATCTTTACTTCACCCCCGCTCAGTTGGATGGTGCCACACGCCGACAGCACTCCCGCCCCCCCTGCTGACATCTGAGACTCCCCGCGCTACTTTCTACATTGTAACCCACAGTGGAATAGGCGCATAGACACGCGCCTCCTTTCTTTAATGCACTACCCCAGACAACACTGGTCTTTCCCTCACTCCACTGTATATTGCTTCACACCTCTTAGATTACATCAGACCTATTATTCTTTTTTTCCCTACACCATGTTCATAAAAAAAAAATTCTCGCCTTGTACGAGTATATTGTGTTATTTTCGCCGGAAGGATGGCATTTCTGTTGTATTTAAGTTTGTACCAATAAAGATCTTTTTTTCCATTTAAAAAAAAAAAAAAAGAAAAAAAGAAAAAAAAAATTGGTAGAGCACTTGCCCGCGAAAGGCAAAGGTCCCGAGTTCGAGTCTCGGTCGGGCACACAGTTTTAATCTGCCAGGAAGTTTCAACACTCAAATTATTTGCCACCGAAAGTGCATTTTTTTATGGGACTCTTACGGTAGAAGGGTGGCAACCTTATAACCTAAAATGACTATTTAAATAAAACCCATGAAATGCAGACTTAGATAAAATGTACAACATGCTCTACATTACACATATACCACCTCGCAAGATGATAGGCAAGATAAGAACATATTTCAAGAATTCGGCCTTTAAGCAATAAATTCGTTAACACCGAATCCGACAAACATGTCAGAGGCAGCTATTAACGTATGGCAGATTGATAGGTGGCGGTGGTGGTGGTTGTGGTGGTGGTGGGGGGGGGGGGGGGTTACTATACAAACCGAACCGCAGACTGCTCTAAACCTTCCCAATTCCACAAGGGAAAAACGGACCACCCAATTCTCAAACAACCACCTTTTCGCGGGTGGACAAACGGAGAAGGATGGTGGGACGACACCAAAACAAAGCAGCTGGTGGCCTCACCAAGAAAACAAGTAGAATTTAACAAGTAAATGAAACAACATATCTCCAATCACTTAACTTCTAATGAACTGCGATTTCAGGCGAAGACCTGGCGCAGCACCCCCAACGCTCTCCCGAACCGTCTGCTGCCAGCCGCTTCAACGGACGCAGGAAGGCGCGCCGATCTCCCGTCTCACGGCGTCGCAGCTCGCCCCGGCCAGCCCGATGTGGTTTCGCTCCTGCTGCTCTCGTGTCAACCGCGAAGCCACTACCCCTTTCTACACGGCGCTGCCCACTGGACTCACGTGGGGACCTCACATGCGCCGACGCTCAAGGCGGACAAGTCATCTCGTGTCTCAGTGCGCGACCGACCAACCGACCGATCCAACCGCCAATGACCGTTGCCCGAGCAACTCGAGCAGACTCAGATGCAGGAACTCAGCCCCGACTGGGCGACCACTAGCTGAGTTCTGTTACTGGCGGAGTGGCAAGACTCATTTTCTGGCTTTTAAAGTTCTATCCAAACGACAGACATACCAGCACTCCGCACAAATGCAAACGAGAGACTGGTGACGCAAGTCTGACCTAGCCTCCCTCTGACTGCCCCGCTGCCGAGCTGATAGCGCCCCTTAAATGCACGTGAACGGGCAACATTTCCGCTTTCACACCAGAGGGAGACACCAAAGCTGTGATTACCACAGCGGCACCACCGCCAGAAACGGAGGGCGACTACTTCACACAACGCGCTGTGGCGCGCTCTTCAAAACCAATTTTTTACCACGGCTCAATGGGTTAATTATACAAGTTGGAAACGCTCTATTCGCTGATGTCTTGTAATTTTCGCACAGCTGTCTTTTGTAACGCGGGAGGTATCGAGTGCATCTACTCACGGAGACCCTGTGTGGGCTATAATTATCGTATGGCAGAGAAACTTCTTATACACGCTAATACGTTAATGCGGAACCGAAAAAAATTAGTTCGATTTCGGCTACCAGGTGCATACCTGGCGCAGTAAAGCATCTTGTGATCGTCTTCGGTGCTCATATTGAGCAAATTGTGTGACCAGAAGTTAATAATGAAATCAACATTATGTCTATCTTGTTTGTGTGACCTTTTCTGCCCTTTTTCTAATCCATTGCATATGGAAACACTTCTGTACGTCTTCCTCGCATTGACAGCGCCATGTTTGCAACTGGTAGCCAAAACTGGAACTCATTTTTTTTCAGCGTAAATTGGGTCTTCATTAATCCATTAGAATGTCTACCAAATTTCGCTGCCTTACGATAATTGCAGCCCACAATGCACCTCTATGAGAAGCTGCTGTTTAATTGTAACCACTCGGTACTTATGAATAACGTGTTTAGTTCTGTGTTCATCTTCCACAGGCTTTGTAGAACAGCATCATGCTGCAGATTTCAGTCCAGTCTGATGATCTTTGGTCGTTGTGCGATTTATTTTGGACATATGTTGCCAATTTAAGCAGTGAATATGACTCGGTTTTCTATTGAAGATCAGAGTGGAACATTTTTCATTTATGGTGAAGCCGGAGGCATCATACGTTACCTATATTTACGCTAAACGTTTTACAACTAGAATACTGTCTTATGATTCATTTTTTCCACAATGTGAATGACTTTACCACAACAAAAAGCGCACAACCGAGAAAAAACTCATTTATAACGGCACTAAGAGTATTAGATGTTGTTGCTATTAATGATCACGGAAGTTTTCGAAGCGTTGCTCGTGGTTCAGAAATATTAGAGACTAGAGTTCTCACACTTGCATCATATTAAAAGCACCATGAAGTTAATGGCAATGATTATCACAATCACTTTATGGTTTGTCAATGGGCATGTAACGTAACATAAATAAATCCAGATTTTTCCCGTCATGCACCGTTCTCAGATGAACTAACTTTCGACAATCGTGGTGAGTCTAACTGAGGCAACATGAGTTACTGGAGCCCGTTGCTATTGCATTCCCCATTCGTTCATCCAAATTTGATCTGTACTTTCTGCTACTGGAATGGACAGTTCTAGAGATATTCTGATGACTCAGATGACACTTCTTGAATATGCAGTCTGAGGCAACTGAGATAGGCTTCCCTGAATATATAAAATATGATTAATTATAAAGAGGTGCTGTTTTTGCTAAGTTATGCGGCGAATTTTCTGACGTGTACAAGTAATTTTTAATGTCCGTAGGTGCCCATTTATGACAGCTACTTTTTCTAAATAAAATGGAACGGTACATACTTCCGAAGAAAGCAGGGAGGCCAAACTTAAATATTATAAATTTCGCACATATACTTGAGAAGAAAGCGTAATAAAAACGTTTATAAAACATAATGCTCCTTACATCTGCCAATATGGATGCAGAACATAAAAACAACGAAAATTTGTTCATAAGTTTAACAAACGCTAGCGCAGTCAGTATTCTAATAAAACTTTAAAAATAAATAATTACCATAATTCCGTAACATTAGGGACCAGTCAAATTGTAAATCTAACGATAACTGTAGGTTTTAGAGCCGACTGTCTTTTCTAAGTAATAGACTCAACGCGCATAAGCCGTTACGGTAGTGCAGAAACTGAACGATTACTATCTGAAACAATCATTCACCAATCAAAACCCTGTAAGAATGAAACTACTATTACCGATAATAAAACGCTACTGAATAATTTGTGCTGAGAAATTTGTTCAAAAATCAAATGGCTCTGAGCACTATGGGACTTAACTGCTGTGGTCATCAGTCCCCTAGAACTTAGAACTACTTAAACCTAACTAACCTAAGGACATCACACACATCCATGCCCGAGGCAGGATTCGAACCTGCGACCGTAGCGGTCGCGCGGTTCCAGACTGTAGCGCCTAGAACCGCTCGGCCACTTCGGCCGGCGAGAAATTTGTGGACAGTATGCTATTTTCCTCTCTATTTATTCTGTAGCAAATTTTGGAGTCCATTTCTTAATAATCTATAGAAGCACGTGGGAGGGAGGCAGCAGGAAGGAGAGATAAGACTAAAGCAATTAAAAGTTGTATTTTTTCAGATTGAGCAATTGAGCTGAAACATGTACACGAGGCCTCAAGGAGTGTTGCTAAGAGTATGGGGTGCACCAAGAAATGGCGTCAAAGGAAAATGTGCTCAGCGAAGCCTACACGGAGTTTGCAGTACATCGTAGTGGAAAGAGCCAGGCGACAAATGCTTTCACCAACAAAGTGTATGTTAAGTGAAGACAGACTGGAGGCGCGTTTCCCAGATAGAGAGATTTCGGCGTGGAGCTGTAGAATACCAACGAAAAGCACTCAAAGTAATGACCTGGTGTAAGAGATAAGTCTGGAAGTACTTGGAGAAGACGTTTCAAGTTAGGATAAAGTGGAGGGGAGAGGAGGGAGGGAGAGAGAGAGAGAGAGAGAGAGAGAGAGAGAGAGAGAGAGAGAGAGAGGGCGCTTTGAGTGAATACTGTAGCCAATGTGCTGGAGATCAGAGGAAGTAAAGTTTCAAAGTCGGTGGAGAAGTGGATGGTTCAGGTCAAAAGAACTGCACGAGTGATATAACGAGTTGGATATCAGATAGAAACTTCTACAATGTCAAGAAAAATCGTCGTATAAAGCTGGAGAGAAAAACAGTGAACCTCCTATCACAGAAAATGGAAAAGCATGTTCTGTTTTTAAGCATAGCTAGATGATCTTTTCAGAGCATAGATATAGTAACATGAAATCATCTTCGACACGTAATATTAATTCAATATTTAATGTAAGAACTAATAGTATGCAGTAATTTATAAGTTAAAACATAACAACAATCAATTCGTAGTTCTACTTTACTGACTTCCGGCGCGAAGTTCGAACACAAAAGAAGGCTGGTGACTTGTACTTTATTTCGTCGAGTGTAATCTCGAATCGTGTGCCCCCTTTTTTTTATTTTGTGGTTTGGCAGCTACACTGATTCCCTTTGGACTTTTTCTCTTGGTGGGTGTAAGGTACTTATAGACATGGTTCTTTATTCATTTATTATATTTACTCATTGTGAGGAAACTGAGGCACACAGGGCTCTTTAGTTCCTCACAAGAGATAATATTGTTCTAAGGTGTCGTATCAGTTATGAGTAAGGTGGAGCGGATAGCTGATTCGATGATCCGGTGAACTCGCTGTATCCTTAGTTCGGCATATGAACGATTCTACGGTGGGTGATAACGGACCAAGGCCCGAGGCACTTTCTATTTATGCCACCTTTGGGGGTAGACAAAGCGAAACTGTGGACTTCGTCTCGCAAGTCAATCTTCGTGAAGATCTTGGTGTTGTAGCCTACAGTTTCATCCTTCAGGTACTGTTCCTAGAGAGTTGCATTGATTTCCCGCGTTCGAGTCCATCTCGGCGCCCTCAGTCTCCATCATAGGCACCGTTTCTGGATTGGTTGTAATGTACGGATGTTGGTGTCACAAGTCGCGCACCAGTAAAACAGCTTGGGTTGCACCGTTGACCGGTAGAATTGGTATTTGGTCTTCATTTTTGGTTCTTGCTAGTGAATAATGGGATGAGCGCCTTAATTGTGGTCGTGTCTTCTTCCGTTTCTGAACATGCTGTATAAAAGTCAATGATTTGTCCACTGTTATCCTCAGGAAAATCGATGGCGACCATGGGATGAATTGGCCCAACACCCTCAACGGCATGTGAAGTATTGGCAGCCTCTTCTTTGTAATAAGTACGCCCGCTGTCTTGTCAGGATTGATAGCAATGTCTTAAAAGAGTGCCCATTCTTCCATGTCATCTGTTTGCTGTTGTGCCCCGTAAATCAACTGGTCCAGATTCTGGCCCGATGTTGCAAATGCCGTGTCGTCTACGTAAAGGCCACAGACCACATGTGGTATCATCAGTAAATTATCGATTTATAAGTGTGTAAGTTGAACCGAACTCTGAGGGATACACTCCTCCGGAATTTTCACAAAAGATGGTCTGTCGTCCACCGCAACGTAAAAATGTCGTTCCTGCAAGAAACTGTCCACAGTTTTGACGTAATAGTCGCTAGCGGTGTTTGGTAATAGAACTTTACCAGACTTTGTCGTTCGCCTTTTCGATATCAAAGACGACGCCGATTGTGAATTGGTGTAAGTTGGAAAGGTGTCTAATGCACTCCGTTAGTCGTATCAGCTCTAGCTCGGCGGACGCCTTCTGCTGGAATCCAAACTGCCCGACCGAATTATTCCGTGCTGTCGGAAGCAGTCGGTCATACTTTGCAACATCAGTATTTTTTCGATAGTCAGTATGAGAGTACTGGGTCGAAGGTTAGTGGGTAGTGCAAGGTCCTGTCGTGGCTTTGGGATTTGGATGACCTTTCCCGTCTTCCATGCAGAAGTAAGCTTTGAGCAAGCATCCATTAGTGATCCGCGTGAGCGGGACCACAGCCTCCCGCGGCAAGTATTGTAGGCCGTCGTTGGTTATTCTGTCTATTCCAGGTGCCGAGACGTTCGTTTTTCTAATAATCTTCGCCACATGTCGTGGGGATGGCAGTGTGGGTTGGTCCCGAACAGGATTCAATTTAAATTGTCTGGCGAATGCCGGTATTTCCCCTTCAACCTCTTGGTCTTCCACGACGGACTTGTTGGCCAGTGTCAGGGGTTGTCATCTGTCGTACGTGATACCCCGCGAACAGCTCCGCCTGAAGGAGTGCATCACATATTGAACCATCAAGGCCGACAATGGCTCCATTAGCTGGTGTCTGATTCTGACGCTCTTTTCTAGTTGCCATTCCTCACATGTTAGGAGGACGAATTGGGCCATGGTTGCTTCTCATGTTTGTTGCCCCCAATCGACCACCCGCTTCTGCAGTTTGCTGGGCATGGGTGTCACCTCCCGCCTGTCAGCCGGGTCCCTGAAGAGCATCCATCTTCTGCGCCCTCTGTTTCACGACATCTTCAGTTCTTCAAGATGCAGGGGAAATATTTCCTTATTGGTAGTAGTGTGAAGGCCGCAGCTCTGCGATGTGGCCTATGGATCCTTGTCATCAGCGTCAATGTCAGCTGGCGTACGGACGGGCCCCACTTTTTTTTTTTTTTGCTGGATGTATTCCAATCTCTGTCTTCCTCTATAGTTTTTGCCCTCAATAGTTCCCTCTAGTACCATGGAAGTCATTGCCTCATGTCTTAACAGATGTCGTATCATCCGGTCCCTTCTCCTTATAAGTATTTTCGTCATATTCCTTTCCTCTCCGATTCCGCGCAGAATCTCCTCGTTCCTTACCTTATCAGTTCACCTAATTTGCAACATCTGTTTGTAGGACCACATCTCAAATGCTTCGTTTCTCTTCTGTTCCGGTTTTCCCACAGTCCATATTTAGTTACCATACAATACTGTGCTCCAAACGTACATTCTTAGAATTTTCTTCCTCAAGTTAAGGCCTATGTTTGATACTAGGAGACTTCTCTTGACAGGAATGCCCTTTTTGCCATTGCTATTCTGCTTTTGATGTCCTCCTTGCTCCGTCCGCCATTGGTTATTTTACTACCTACGGTGGTGAATTCCTTAACCTCAACTATTTCGTGATCATCAGTCCTGATGCTAAGATTTTCGCTGTTCTCATTTCTGCTACTTCTCATTACTTTCGTCTTTCTTCGATGTACTCTCAGTCCATATTCTGTACTCATTAGATTGTTCATTCCGTTCAGCAGATCATGTAATTCTTCTTCACTTTCACTCAGGATAGCAATTTCTTCAGCTAATCGTATCGTTCATGTCCTTTCACCTCGAATTTTAATTTCATTCCTGAACCTTTCTTTTATTTCCAACATTGCTTCTTTGATGTCCCGACTGAACAGTAGGGGGGAAGACTACATCCCTGTCTTACACCCTTTTTAATCCGAGCACTTCGTTCTTGGTCGTCCACTCTCATTTTTCCCTCTTGGCTCTTCTACGTATTGTGTATTACCCGTCGCTCCCTATAGCTTACCCCTATTTTTCTCAGAATTTCGAACATCTTGCACCATTTTACATTGTCGAAGGCTTTTTCCAGGTCGACAAATCCTATGAACGTGTCTTGCTTTCATTATCAACCACAATGTCAGAATTGCCTCTCCCATGCGTTTACCTTTTCTAAAGCCAAACTGATTGTCATCCAGCACAACCTCAATTTTCTTTTCCATTCTTCTGTATATTATTTTTGTCAGCAACTTGTATGCATGAGCTGTTAAGCTGATTGTGCGATAATTCTCGTAATCGTCAGCAATTTTTCGATATGTATGGATGATATTTTTCCTAAAGTCGGATGGTATGTCGCCAGGCTCATATATTCTACACACCAGTGTGAATAGTCGTTTTGTTGCCATTTCCCCCAGTGATTTTAGAAATTGTGAGGGAATGTTATCTATCCCTTACGCCTGATGTGATCTTAAGTCCTCCAAAGCTCTTTTAAATTCTGATTCTAATACTGGATCCCCTATCTTTTCTAAGTCGTCTAATGTTTCCTCTTCTATCACATCATACAAATTTTCCCCCTCATACAGACTTACAATGTATTCTTTCCAACTATCCGCAGTCTCTTCTGCATTTAGTAGTGGAATTCCCGTTGCACTCTTAATGTTACCACCCTTGCTTTTAATTTCACCGAAGGTTGTTTTGACTTTTCTGTATGCTAAGTCTGTCCTTCAGACAATCATTTCTTTTTCGATTGCTTCACATTTATCATGCAGCCATTTAGTCTTAGCTTCCCTGCAATTCCTATTTATTCCATTCCTCAGTGACTTTTATTTTTGTATTCCAGAGTTTCCCGGAACGTCTTTGTACTTCCTCCTTTCATCGATCAAATGAAGTATTTCTTCTGTTACCCATGGTTTCTTCGCAGTTACCTGCTTTGTACTTACGTTTTTATTTCCGGCTTCTGGGATGATCCTTTTTAGAGATGTCCATTCCTCTTGAACTGTACTGCCTACTGAGCTATTGCGGCATCTATAGCCTTAGAGAACTTTATGCGTATCTCGTCATTCCTTAGTACTTCTGTATCCCACTTCTTTGCATATTGATTCTTTCTGACTAACGTCTTAAACTTCAGCCTACTCTTTATCACTACTACATTATGATCTGTGTTTACATCTGCTCCTGGGTACGCCTTACATTCCAGTATCTGATTTCGGAATCTCTGTCTCACGATGATGTGATCTAACTGAAATCTTCCCGTATCGCCCGGCCTTTTCCAAGTATACCTCCTCCTCTTGTGATTCTTAAACAGAGTATTCGCTATTACTAACTGAGCCGCGCGGGATTAGCCGAGCAGTCTAGGGCGCTGCAGTCATGGACTGTGCGGCTGATCCCGGCGGAGGTTCGAGTCCTCCGTCGGGCATGGGTGTGTGTATGTGTGTTTGTCCTTAGGATAACTTAGGTTAAGTAGTGTGTAAGCTTAGGGACTGATGACCTTAGCAGTTAAGTCCCATAAGATTTCACACACATTTAAACACTTTCGAACTAACTGAAACTTGTTACGGAACTCAATTAGTCTTTCTCCTCTCTCATTCCTTGTCCCAAGCCCATATTCACCTGTAACCTTTTCTTCTAATTCTTCCCCTACAACTGTATTCCAGTCTCCCATGACTATTAGATTTTCGTCTCCCTTTACGTGCTATATTACTCTTTCAATACCCTCATATACTTTCTCTATCTCTTCATCTTCAACTTGCGACGTCGGCATATATGCCTGAACTATCGTTTTTGGTGTGGGTTTGCTGTCGATTCTGATAAGAACAACCCTATCACTGAACTGTTCACAGTAACACACTCTCTGCCCTACCTTCCTATTCATAACGAATCCTACTCCTGTTATACCATTTTCTGCTGCTGTTGATATTACCGTATACTCATCTGACCAGAAATCCTTGTCTGCTTTCCATTTCACTTCACTGACCCCCACTATTTCTAGATTGAGCCTTTGCATTTCCCTTTTCAGATTTCCTAGATTCCCAACGACGTTCAAGCTTCTTCTGACATTCCTTGCCCCGATTCTTAGAACGTTATCCTTCCATTGGTTATTCGATTTTTTTCTCATGGTCACCTCCCCCTTGGCAGTCTCGTCCTGGAGATCCAAATGGGGGACTATTCCGGAATCTTTTGCCAGTGGAGAGGTCATCATGACACTTTTCAATTACAGGCCACATGTCCTGTGGATACACGTTACGTGTCTTTAATGCAGTGGTTTCCACTGCTTTCTGTATCCTCATGCCGTTGATCACTGGTGATTCTTCTGCCTTTAGTGGCAGTTTCCCCCCTCTAGGACAAGAGAGTGTCCTGAACCTCTGTCCCCTCCTATGCCCTCTTCGAAAAGGCCATTGGGAGAACGAGGGTTACTTCTTCTTCCGAAAGTCTTCGGCCGACAATGCTATTATTAAGATATAACACAGACTATTCCCAGTCGACCTCTGTTCTGCTGATTGGCGGAAGTAGAAGACAGCTGCATCTCATAATTCCCCGTATACCGGTTGGCTGACACACTCGTATTACTTTGGTACACAACTGAGCTCGTCTGTACGGACTGTTTCGTACGACGTGAGGCAACGCTGGGATGATTTAGATGGAGTTAGAGGGTTAAATCTACCAGTGACACAGCGGCGCACAGATTCCAATTTGCGTCGATTATTCACTTTCTCGGGATGGCCGAACAACTGGTTTCTCAGGATGACTATATACTGGCTAAGCGAATGAACAATCGGAAAAGGCTCCAGTGAAGCGAGAGATTCTTCAACGCCGTGTAATCTTGGCTGAAGAGAGTCTGATGAAGCCGATGTAGAGGAGCTTATGGAGAACAGCGAAGCCCGCATCTGATCGTGACAGACCTCACAGCCCCAGGCTATTTTGTGAGTCAGTTTAATTTATGATATAGTAGGTACTGTGACGCGTTCACGTCTCGCACCAGCATTAGAGAAAATAGAAATGGTAATCGATAAAGAAATCTGAAGCCGAAGTCTGTCGCGACGTATTTGTTGATAACAAGTTCTCGGTAAATTTGTCGCGTTTTTCTGTACAAAATCAGAGATTTCGACAATATCCACCATAGCCAAAGTATCCACAGCAACTGATGTAGCGAGAAGTGGTAAATATTGTCGAAAAAAATTATCGTGACAAGTATACAACAATATTTAATACACAACTGGCCATTAAAATGGCTACACCTCGAAGATGACGTGCTACAGACGCGAAATTTAACCGACAGGAAGAAGATGCTGTGATATGCAAATAATTAGTTTTTCAGAGCATTCACACAAGGTTGGCGCCGGTGACGACACCTACAACGTGCTGACATGAGGAAAGTTTCCAACCGATTTCTCATACACAAACAGCAGTTGACCGGCGATGCCTGGTGAAACGTTGTTGTGATGCCTCGTGTAAGGAGGAGAAATGCGTACCATCACGTTTCCGACATTGATAAAGGTCGGATTATAGCCTATCGCGATTGCGGTTTAACGAATCGCGACATTGTTGCTCGCATTGGTCGAGATCAAATGACTGTTAGCAGAATATGGAATCGGTGGGTTCAGGAGGGTAATACGGAACGCCTGGCTGGATCCCAACGGCCTCGTATCACCAGCAGTCGAGATGACAGGCATCTTATCGGCATGGCTGTAACGGATCGTGCAGCCACGTCTCGATCCCTGAGTCAACAGATGGGGACGTCTGCAAGACAACAACCATCTGCACGAACAGTTCGACGACGTTTGCAGGAGCATGGACTATCAGCTCGGAGACCACGGCTGCTGTTACCCTTGACGCTGTATCACAGACAGGAGCGCCTGCGATGGTGTACTCAACGACGAACCTGGGTGCACGAATGGCAAAACGTCATTTTTTCGGATGAATCCAGGTTCTGTTTACAGCATCATGATGGTCGCATCCGTGTTTGGCGAAATCGCGGTGAACGCACACTGGAAGCGTGTATTCGTCATCACCCGGCGTGATGGTATGGGGCGCCATTGGTTACACGTCTCGGTCACCTCTTGTTCGCATTGACGGCACTTTGGACAGTGGACGTTACATTTCAGATGTGTTATGACCTGTGGCTCTACCCTTCATTCGATCCCTGAGAAACCCTACATTTCAGCAGGATAATGCACGACCGCATGTTGCAGGTCCCGTACAGGCATTCCTGAATACAGAAAATGTTCGACTGCTGTCCTGGCCAGCACATTCTCCAGATCTCTCACCAATTGAAAACGTCTGGTCAATGGTGACCGAGCAACTGGCTCGTCACAATACGCCAATCACTACTCTTAATGAACTGTGGTATCGTGTTGAAGCTGCATGGGCAGCTGTACCTGTACACGCCATCCAAACTCTGTTTGACTCAATGCCCAGGCGTATCAAGGCCGTTATTACGGCCACAGGTTGTTGTTCTGGGTACTGTTTTCTGAGGATTTATGCTCCCAAATTGCGTGAAAATGTAATCACATGTCAGTTCTAGTATAATATATTTGTCCAATGAATACCCATTTATCATCTGCAGTCCTTCTTGGTGTAGCAATTTTAATGGCCAGTAGTGTACAAAGAATAAATCTGTTCTTTGAGGAATTGCCTGTGATATACCACTGTAATAGAAAAAAAAGCAGTCGTTAGTTGGCTATGAGGAAACAGTATAATTTCCTTAAAAGGAAGAAAGTGACGTTAAATTTACGTCGCAAAAACTGATGGTGGTAGCGCGCTTCCCCAGATTCCTCGACAAATGGAACTTCTTAAGGTGGCAAGAAGATGCTGCTGCTGAAGAAGAAGAAGAGGTAAGAAAGGATTTCATGACAGGTAAGCACGTAGATGCTATACATCGAGATGTAATCATGGTGGTAAGATTGCGCAAGGCGGTTAGTAGTAAAATTTAGTACTTGTACAAGAACTTCAACTATTATAGAATAGAAATAACACCATTCGAAACTTTTAACGATATCTGAGTAGATTTAGAATATATTCCTATTTTAAACAGCACTGCCGTTCAACAGTTTTCTGGATTCGCAATTGAATCCAGGCAAATTAAGTTCCTTTTACAATAGAAACACTGATGCTGGTCCACGAAGAAACAGCTATTGAAAATAAGTGAAATACTTATTGTAAAGCAATCAGATGGTATTGCTTCTCTCACTGGTTTTGTTCTATACAATGAAAATAACAGAGAATGACAGTCAGATTCGACGAACCAAGATACTGGTACTGCAGGCAGCCAAAAATGTATCACACGTATTAACGGGTTTTATTGTTACACGAGACAAAATTTTCTTTGTTTCAATTTTTTTCTTCAAATTTAGAACTTTTAGTATGTGGCTTGCATAAACAACAAGCACACTGGGCAAAATTTGTCAGCATAAGATACGTCACGCTAATGTCAGATAACACAGCTGGTCGTTAGATGTCAAGTAAACATTAAAAGGAAACTGGTCTTAACTTTCTCTATAGAACATACACGAGATTCGTTGAACTGGTTCTGCGGAGCCGTTGTCAAATATTGACTGTGCTTAAGTACCCTTCAAAAGAGTGATTATGTCGTTTCTAATACATCCTACAAAAAAAAATAAAAAAGAAAGAAAAGATCCACCACGAAAGAAATTATCCGAATGGGGTGGAAATCGGTAGATGTGATGTGCATGTACGGACAAACAAATGAATGCAATTCCAGAAAAAACTGAATGATTTATTCAAGAGACAGAGCTTCACACTTTGAGCAGGTCAATAAGGCGTTGGTCCATCTCTGGCCCTTATGCAAGCATCTGTTCGGCTTGGCCTTGATTGACAGTTGTTGGATATTCTCCTGACGGATATGGTACAAAATTCTATTCAATTGGCACTTTAAATCACGAAAATCTCGGATGGAGGGCCCTGCCCGTAATGCTCCCAACTTTCACAATTGCGGAGAGACTCGACGACCTCGCTGGCCAACACGAAGACAAGCAGTGGAAATTCCCGCGTGTGCGTGCGGGCATTATCTTGCTGGAATATGAGACCAGGGTGACTTGCCCCTTGAAGGTCAACGAAAAGGGTCTTAGAATGCCGTACGGCTGTGCTGCAAGGGTGCCGTCGACGCAACCAAAGGGGTCATGCTACGAAAAAAAAAAAAAAAAAAAACGGCACCCAGACACTCATGGTTGTCGGGCCGCAGGTCGGTATCACACCGCTGTCTAGGGCGTCTGCAGACACGTATTCGTTGGTCATAGAGGCTTAGTTCGCAGCGGGACTTACCACTAAAGACAATTCTACTCCTGTCAATGAGATGCGAGGCCGAAGACGTGTCTGAAGGTTCCCCGACACCTAACTGTCGCCTGCCATACGGCCCGCCAGCCAGGAGTTGTCACTCCATTTCTTGTCGTAGCAGGACCCCTTCGGTTGTCATCCGTGGCGCTTTTAAAGTCCAACGGTACCTCGACGATACTCTACTCCCCGTTTTGTTGCTCTTCATGGGAAGCCGTCTTGGGCTTAGATTTCAGCAAGATAATGTCCGCCCACACAGGTCGAGAGTTTCTACTGCTTGGCTTCGAGCTTGCCAAAGCCTACTTGGGCAAGAAGGTCGCCGGATATCTCCCCGATTGAGAACGTTTGGAGGATTATGGGCAGTTGGCCAACAAGGTCGCTAGACATCTTCCCGATTGAGATCGTTTGGAGGCGCTCTAACCAATTTCAGGATTCTAACGCTCCAGTTGGACAGAGTTTGGCACGATATCCCTCAGGAGGACATCCAAAAACTCTGTCAATGAATGCCAAACTGAATAACTCCTTGCATAAGGGCGAGAACTGGACCAATTCATTATTCACCTGTGCAATTCATGAAGCTCTTTGTCTTGAATATATCATCCAATCTTTTTGAACTTCCAATTATTTGTTTGTCTGTACCCGTACATCACAAATACGCATGTTCATGCCATTTGGGTATTTTCTTTGTGGTGTGTCCTTTTTTGTCTTAGTGCTTTTTTTCGCTAACGACCCAAATCTCAAAGAAATTAATCAGTATGTACAATAGTTCGAACGGTTGTAAGAGGTCCATGACTAAGGAATTTTTTGCTAACGCACTCGAGCAAATGTAATTTCCATGGATTGCTCACACGCTGCCTGCGATATGTAAGCTATAAGAGAATCTCAGACCAGAGAGCAGTGTTGGCTGCAGTAGGAACTGTGTAGCAGTAGGAGTAAGTTGTAGCTAGCAGTCTGGTGTACCGAGTTCGCTGGGCCGATCGTGGGGACCGATGGCGGTGCCTGAGCTATGTAGTATAAGGTAAAAGCAGCCTCGCGCATATGTACTATTGTTATATCAAGTCCCACGTAAATGTTTTTTTTAAATATCTTAATAATAATCTATCTTATAAAAATTAACTTTTGACAGTCATTCATCTCAATTTAAAGAATTTACTAATTTCTCCAATCCATGGTCATCCCGATTACTGTAAAGAAAATCAGTTGTTTCTTTTTATACGTGACAAATCTATCGGCCAGCATTGCACTGGGCTGTGTCACAAAAATTTGTTATAGGAGCAGATATACGTATACGCGTTATCCGGCGACCTTATTGAGTAAAGAATTTTTAATTTATTCAGTATGATCTTTCAGGGCAATGACGCAGCACTGCTGACGTCCAAAATTTACCAGTTTAAATTCACAGTCAATTATTGAAAGGTTATATATGAACCACAATTTTAATGAGAGCTTAGTCACATTTTTATTATTGGTAGTTTACGAAATTTTTCTGTTGGTAGGTTATACTAAATGTGAATGTTATATATAATTATTTTTACTGTGGCGAAGTTAACACTAAATGTGAATAATATAATTGTATTATTTAACTATTGGGAGGTTACGCTGGATGTGAATGATATAAATAATTATATTTTTACTGTTGGGAAGTTCCGGAATTATTTTCTGCTGGGAGGGTAGACTATTCACATTTAGTGTTAATCTCGTCACAGAAAAAATAATTATGTATAACATTCACATTTAGTATAACCTACCAACAGAGAAATTTCATAACCTACCAATAATAAAAATGTGACTAAGCTCTCATTAAAATTGTGGCTCATATATAACCTTTCAATAATTGACTGTGAATTTAAACTGGTAAATTTTGGACGTCAGCAGTGCTGCGTCATTGCCCTGAAAGATCATACTGAATAAATTAAAAATTCTTTACTCAATAAGGTCGCCGGATAACGCGTATACGTATATCTGCTCCTATAACAAATTTTTGTGACACAGCCCAGTGCAATGCTGGCCGATAGATTTGTCACGTATAAAAAGAAACAACTGATTTTTCTTTACAGTAATCGGGATGACCATGGATTGGAGAAATTAGCAAATTCTTTAAATTGAGATGAATGACTGTCAAAAGTTAATTTTTATAAGAAAGATTATTATTAAGATATTTAAAAAAAACATTTACGTGGGACTTGATATAACAATAGTACATATGCTTTTACCTTATACTACATACTGTAGCTCAGGCACCGCCATCGGTCCCACGATCGGCCCAGCGAACTCGATACACCCTACTGCTAGCTACAACTTACTCCTACTGCTACGCAGTTCCTACTGCAGTCAACACTGCTCTCTGGTCTGAGATTCTCTTATAGCTTACATATCGCAGGCAGCGAGTGAGCAATCCATGGAAATTACATTTGCTCGAGTGCGCTAGCAAAAAATTCGTTATTCATGGACCTCTTACACGGTCATATCCTAATCTCTGACGAGTGCACGGAAGTCTTTCACAGTGCGTACTGGCCCTAGTTCCGGATGTATGACATGTGAACGATAAACGTGAACGCTTCGTCGTGTGGCTGAGCTGGCGACTCGCACCAGTGCGTTTGGGCGCAGGAGGCGTAGCCGGCAGTCAGACGCGCCGAGAACAAACCGAGCCGACCCAGTGCGGCGCTGTGAGCCTGGGTGGCTCAGAATAATTACCGGCCCTTTCGTTACGCACAGAACTCTGTAATGGTTTCTGCAGCTCTCTCTGCCAGAGACTGGAGTTGGCCACAGTCGCAGCTCAGGCACTT
Source organism: Schistocerca serialis cubense (assembly GCF_023864345.2). Lineage (NCBI taxonomy): Eukaryota > Metazoa > Arthropoda > Insecta > Orthoptera > Acrididae > Schistocerca > Schistocerca serialis. The sequence goes on from NC_064645.1 coordinate 498,121,231, forward strand.
CCTGCTGACAGCAGCGCACCATGTTGCTCCCTTCCGCTTAGGTTAAAATGGCTGGGGACGCTACAGAGTCGAGTAGTAGGGAGGCAGTCCCCAATAGTACTTTCTCTAGCGCTGCGTGCTCACTGTTACGCCTGCTCTGTAGCATGTACACGCAAAAGGTAAAGTACACCAGAGAGGCAATTCTGACTTTGGGCCTGCTAATAAAAGCAAGACTCAGGAAAAATAAAGACACGCCCATAGGAATTGTCTACCTGGAAGACGATGTAAAATGGTGTGAGATGTTCGAAACTCTGAGAAAAATAGGGCTACGCTATAGGGAAAAGCGGGCAATATACAACATGTACTAGAACCAAGATGGAACAATAAGAGTAGAAAACCCAGAATGTAGTCCAATTTTGAAAAGGATGCAGGACATGGGTGCCGTTATTCGATCCTACTGTTGAAGCTATCAATCGAAGAAGCAATGAAGAAAGGTTCAGTAGCAGGATTAAAATTCAAGGTGAAAGGATATCAGAGATAAGATTCGCTGATGACATTGCTATCCTCAGTGAAAGTGAAGAAGAAATATAGGGTCTGTTGGACCGAATGAACAGTCTAATGAGTACAGAATATGAACTGAGAGTAAATCGAAGACAGACGGAAGTAATGAGAAGTTCAGAAATGAAACAACGACAATCTTAACATCAATAATGGTCATAACGAAGTACGTAGATGAAGTTTATAAATATGTGAGGTTAAGTGGTTATGGTACTTACATCGAAAATTCCGCGAGATTTGGTTGCGAAGTTGCAGGATTGTATTTGTCAAATATTCCAAAATATATGCAGCACATATATAAGTTGCACGTCACCATATTGTGCAAAGCAGCGCGCGCACACACACACACACACACACACACACACACACACACACACACACACACACACACATGTGAAGTTGACACATAGATTACAGATTTACAAATACAACAGTCTCAGAGACCTTCTCTCTCAGAGACGTTGTAATATACAGATTGCTTTGATTTCACAGTATAAAGTTCTGCTGCTTTCTACAAACTTTTGTGTTGACTGCATAGATATCTGGTGTGGGGGTTTGTTGTTTGCTGTGATAAAATTCCACTGGATCCAGTTGAACAACATAAAGAAACCAATATCATAGCTCTAAACAATGGATATAACCTTCACATGATTGATAAATTATCACAGCAAACAACAAAGCCCCACACCAGATATCTATGCAGTCAACACAAAAGAGTGTAGAAAGCAGCAGAAAATATGTCTCATTTCCTTTTGTAGGGAGCATATCCTATAAAATAGGTAATCTTTTCAAAAACACAAACATAAATATAAGCTTCCACACAAACCATAAACTCAGCAGCTAACCATTCTTAACATAAAGAATAACAACCCCCCACCATACAAAAGATCAAATATATATAAACTCAGATGCTAAAATTGCCCCCCCCCCTCCTTCTATATTGGACAGACTGGCAGAAACTTTGAGATTCGATTCAAAGAACATTTAGATGCTATACATTTGAACAATCCTTCAAAATCTGCATTTTCAATGCACACAACTCTTAGTAAACATGATGTAAACAACACTGAAGACCACATCCAAATATTGGATCAAGCATAGAAATGTAGACTCATACATCTGCTTGAAGAGATAGAAATATATACACATTAAAGCATATCACCACATCATATTCTCAATGAACAGACAGAGCTAGCCAAGGCAACCTTTCCACAAAATTTCACTCACCTATTATCCAGTTTAAAACATAAATAAATCCTACTCCTTTTAAAAACAACATGTAATCAATAATCCAAACAAAGTATTACATCATAATATGGCTGACTGCTCAGTCACACATCACTGAAACTGTAAAATTGATTTAAAAATAAAAGTGGTGTGCCATAATACATTAATATAATTACTACTGTCACATTATTCATGTATCTCACGTATATGTTGTTGCCTGTTTAAGGCATTGTATTTACACAATACCATATATGTAACATTCATACAACTGGCCACCACATTTTCCCAATTTATTTGTAATTAATGGCCACTGAATATGGTATGCACACAAGTAACGTTTGTTCTTTGTAAAATAAATACTTTTAATGCTACCTTGATTCTTTGGGAAAAATATGCACTGTCAAATTAAGGAAATGTGTATATTATAATAAAAGAACTTCTTTTTCACTGATTTGCACCAAAATATAACTGCCTGCTTAGTCACACTTTATTGCAACTATACTTGATTCAAAATTTCTGTGTGCCATATTATTAATATTACAGATGAAGTTGACAGATGTAGTAACCAGCTCGTGTGAATGCTACTTATATGGTATTGTGTAGGCCCTAAATACTGTGATATATACAGGGAGCAACATAGAGATGAGATAAAATGAATAAGATGACAGTAACAATTATATTAACATAATGTGCTCATAATGTAAGGTTTGTCTTTGTGTTTTAATTTTCATTATATTATGTCCATTCTTTAAAAACAGTCACACTGTGTAATCAAAGCTATCTGTATATTGTAATATCTCTGAGAGAGAGCGTCTCTGTATTTGTCTCTTGTATTTGTAAATCTGCAATCTTTGTGTCAGCTTTAGCAAATACTTTTTGGTATGTATGTGTGTGTGTGTGTGTGTGTGTGTGTGTGTGTGTGTGGTGCTTTGCACAATACGGTGACGTGCAGTTATATAAGTGCTGTATATATTTTGTAATATTTGAAAAATACAATCCTTCAACTTCGCAACTAAATCGTGCGGAATTTTCGATGTAAGTACCATAACGACTTAACCTCACATATTTACTTACTTTTTATTTCATCGTTTGGAGGTTAGTTATGTTCATATAGGGCGCTTCTAACACTGTTTTCTACCGCAGGGCACCAACACAGCAAGAATATTTCGCCACAGTGGAAGAATAAAAATCGAAAACTGACGATTATGTAAAGTGTATCTTGCAAATCATGTGGACAGCCGTCTGATGATGAACTTGTCAGTTCTAAACCGGTTACGGCGCTTTTACTTAAATAAATAGCAGTATTAATAGTGGCTGGTTGCTGTCTTCTTCTTTGTAAGAATCTTCCTACATTAATTGTACACAGCCACGGTCTCACTATGTCAGTTTTAGACAAAATAGCATTAGACAAACATTAACTGCCTCTAAAGAAAAAAGCGTGATGTGGCGATGCATGGGCAAGGGAGTAGGGTGAGAGGATGGCGCAGATGCTGGGTGTGCAGGTCACCATTCCAAGGGGGCAAAGGGCAACGTGGAAGGTGGTGCTGAGTTTAAAGAGGCCGAGTAATTCGAGTTGGGTGGTCTGTTCGAGAAGCACATACTATTGCTCTGCAACGAATTACCAGTGGTGCACGGCCAGTAGCGGTGCACGTCAGCATTGCATCAAATGGGGCAGCGTGTAGTGCCGTCCCACTGGACGCGGCTGTTGCTCGAGCCCCGGGCTGATAAACTGCTCGTTAGGCAGCCAGCGCTGCGGCTGGTCAGTCGAGCGAGAAATTGGCAGCGTATGAGCGGTGAGCGGTGTGCTGCGGCCCTAGGCACCCAGCCCGCCTGCGTGTGTGTGCGTGCGTGGGGGGGGGGGGGGGGGGGGGGGCGGACCCGGCCTTTACCGTCCGTGCTTTGTGGGACCGCTCACCTGCAGTCGCGCTCCGCTGCGTCGCGCTATCGTTATGGACATTCGTCCATATACCCCCCCCCCCCCCCCCCCCCCCTCCGCATCCACCGCCGCACTGCCCTTGACAAGCTGCAACTCCATTTCTCCATTTCATGCTCTGTGCACTGCAAACCTTGTTGCACTTTCTGACATATGCAGACACAGCGACATGCACTGATGAACCAAAGCCGGCCGCGGTGGTCTCGCGGTTCTAGGCGCGCAGTCCGGAACCGCGCGACTGCTACAGTCGCAGGTTCGAATCCTGCCTCGGGCATGGATGTGTGTGATGTCCTTAGGTTGGTTAGGTTTAAGTAGTTCTAAGTTCTAGGGGACTGATGACCACAGTAGTTAAGTCCAATAGTACTCAGAGCCATTTTTGATGAACCAAAACATGATGACCACTGTCCAACGCGAATTTGAATGCCACCCGCTGGCACTGCGGGCACGTGACACTTTAAAAGTTTTGACTCACCTGATTACACAGTGAAACCATCTTTGATGCAATCTCTCACGAGGGGCTCAGTGGGTATTGTACAAAACAGCCTTATTCTACCTCCTGCTGTCTAGAAATGCAACTCGCTGCCGGCATGGGCGCTGAGTTTAAGCGGCAAGGCAACAAAAATATTTTATTGCACAGAGTGTTCTCGTGTTAGGTACAGTCAAGAGACTATATGGATGTGGTCAGAAACAGTCTGAAAAGCTTGTAACAGTGTTGCAAGATAGGTTGTGCTGAGACACAACTGTCAAGCGATTTCCGAGTTAATAAGCATTGAATCAGGCTACTGCGCTCGCAAATTGTTGCGGCCCACCAGAGACCGTGTCGCAAACGTGTTCTTCGTTTGGTTTCATAAAACCGAACAAGAGAGCGATGCAAAAACTGGACATGGGGCGGTAGTAAGAATCGAACACGAACCAAAGGCTGAGCAGTCTCGTGTGCTATCATCTACGCCATGACAACTGACTGAAGGGCTACTTCAATCTGCGCACGCAACTGCTTGATTGCCTAACTTCATTGGTAATTAACTCGTAAACGGCACAACGTATCGATTTTTTTCTTTTAAAAATTCTTTCTCAGTACAACATGACCTGTAACACCCTTACAAGCTTTTCAGACTGTTTCTGGCCAGTCTTTATATTGTGACATCCGTTACATTATCTTTCAAGTTGGTTTAACTCTGGAAAGTTACCAAAAGTTTGTGTGTTTTAAAAGTAGACTAATATTTTAGTTTTGAACAGCACGTTGCAAGGAATCCCAGATATGCTCGATAATGTTCATGTCTGGGGAGTTTGATGGCCAGCGGAACTGTTGAAACTCAGAAGAGTATTCCTGGAGCCACACTGAAGCAATTCTGAACGAGCAGGGTGTCGCATTGTCCTGTTGGATCATCGGAGTGCACAATGGACATGAATGGATTCACGTGATAAGACAGGATGCTCTGACATCTGTCAGAGTCGCATATAGACGCATCAGGGGTTCCATATCACTCCAATTGCCTACGCCCCACACCATTACAAAGCATCCACCAGCTTGAACAGCTCCCTTCCGGCGGGCAGGGTCCATGGAATCATAAGGTTGTCTCCATACCAGTAAACGTCAACCCGCTCGATACAATATGAAACGAGACTCGTCCGACCAGGCAACATGTTTCCAGTCATCAACAGTCCAATGTCAGTGTCGACGACCCCAGGCGAGGCGTAAGGCTTTGTGTCGTGCAGTCATCAGACACGAGTGGGCCATGCGCTCCGAAAGGCCTTATCGATGATGTTTCGTTGAATGGTTCGCACGCTGAAATCTGCAGCCGTCGTTAGTCCCGTTGTTGCAGGATCTTTTTCCGGTCGCAGCGATGTCGGAGATTTGATGTTTTACCGGGTTCCTGATGTCCACGGTACACTCGTGAAATGGTCGTACTGGAATATCCCCACTTCATCGCTACCTCGGGGATGCTGCGTCTCATCGCTCGTGCGCCGACTATAACACCAAATTCAAACTCATTTAAATCTTGATAACCTGCCATTGTAGCAGCAGTAACATATCTAGCAACTGCGCCAGACTTCTTGTCCTATATAGGCGTTGCAGATCGCGGCGCCGTATTCTGCCTGTTTACGTATGTCTGTATTTGTATACACGTGCCTATACCAGTTCCTTTGGTGCTTCCGTGTATGAACACTTGTTTATCTCGGAACGTATGCGTTTCCGCACCCATGTTATTGGAGTTATTATTCTTGCTTCGATGAGTACTGCCATCCCTAAGAATGTATTCGTCATTTTTTTTAACAAAAAATGGTTCAAATGGCTCTGAGCACTATGGGTCTTAACGTCTAAGGTCATCAGTCCCCTAGAACTTAGAACTACTTAAACCTAACTAACCTAAGGACATCACACACATCCATGCCCGAGGCAGGATTCGAACCTGCGACCGTAGCGGTCGCGCGGTTCCAGACTGTAGCGCCTTTAACCGCGTGGCCACACCGGCCGGCTCTTTTTAACACCCTATGTATATCGTTTGTAATGGAATTGTACAAACAAAAGTTTTTCGTAAGGCAGTACAGATTTTTGGACCACAAAGGACTAAGGAAATAACTTAGGGACTTCAGAAAGTAAGTTACGCGAGTCGACCACACTAACGACACTGCAAAATAAGGGTGGCTATCTGCGTTTCGTGCAGGGTCTAAATTGCACGCAGTTTCACTGCGAAATTCTGGCCGTATGTGGACCAAATGCTATGTGGCGACCAGCAGTAGTGGAATGGTGGCAACAATTTCACCAAGCCCGCACACATTTGGGAGATGCTGATCGCTAAGTAAGGCCATCGATCACATACGACACTGTACTGCCATTATTTTCAGTAAGCTGGAAGAACATCTGGGGGCGAAAGAGACTTTCCACCGGTGAGTACGTTCACACATCATTTCTCGAATGGCACTGTGACCGAGGAGTTGATTTCTACCTTCGAAGAATTGGACGATTGGTAGAACGTTCCGACCGGCGTTTATGGAGGCTTGGTGACTGTGTTGTAAAACTGTGTCGTGTATCTCGATTACTTTGAACTGCAGTGCACCGTTAAATAAATGTTGCTTATCCTGCCGTAATAATGTATAACTATTTTTTGAAGTCCCCTCGTATATAAACGGAACAGGGACGTATCAGGTATCATTCTTGCAACGATACAGATCACGATACGGGTAATGTGCTGAGCCGGCCGGAGTGGCCGATCGGTTCTAGGCGCTTCAGTCTGGAACCGCGTGACCGCTACGGTCACAGGTTCGAATCCTGCCTCGGGCGTGGATGAGTGTGATGTCCTTATGTTAGTTAGATTTAAGTAGTTCTACGCTCTAGGTGACTGATGACCTCCGATGTTAAGTCCCATAGTGCTCAGAGCCATTTGAACCATAATGTGCTGATATAGGGGCATTATGTCATGGCCTGACGCCTGAAAACCAGGCATAAACAGCGGAGGTATCGGCTGTTTTGCGGGATACCGCCATGAGGATATAGGGTGGTCAGAAACAAGTCTGCGGTATTGCAGGGGAGGTGCACTGAGAAATAATTGTTTCCGAGTTATTCAGCAATGAAGTTAGGCAATGGAGGTCGTCACGCGCGCAAATTCAAGCAGCCTGCCAGAGACAGCGTCGCCAAACGTGTTCTTCGTTCGGTTTCCTCAAACCGAACAGAAGTAGCTTCTGAAACTTCCTGGCAGATTAAAACTGTGTGCTCGACCGAGACTCGAACTCGGGACCTTTGCCTTTCGCGGGCAAGTGCTCTACCAACTGAGCTACCCAAGCACGACTCACGCCCGGTACTCACAGCTTTACTTTTGCCAGTATCTCGTCTCCTACCTTCCAAACTTCACAGAAGCTCTTCTGCGAACCTTGCAGAACTAGCACTCCTGAAAGAAAGGATATAGCGGAGACATGGCTGAGCCACAGCCTGGGGGATGTTTCCAGAATGAGATTTTCACTCTGCAGGGGAGTGTGCGCTGATATGAAACTTCCTGGCAGATTAAAACTGTGTGCCCGACCGAGACTCGAACTCGGGACCTTTGCCTTTCGCGGGCAAGTGCTCTACCAACTGAGCTACCCAAGCACGACTCACGCCCGGTACTCACAGCTTTACTTCTGCCAGTATCTCGTCTCCTACCTTCCAAACTTTACAGAAGCTCTTCTGCGAACCTTGCAGAACTAGCACTCCTGAAAGAAAGGATATAGCGGAGACATGGCTGAGCCACAGCCTGGGGGATGTTTCCAGAATGAGATTTTCACTCTGCAGGGGAGTGTGCGCTGATATGAAACTTCCTGGCAGATTAAAACTGTGTGCCCGACCGAGACTCGAACTCGGGACCTTTGCCTTTCGCGGGCAAGTGCTCTACCAACTGAGCTACCCAAGCACGACTCACGCCCGGTACTCACAGCTTTACTTCTGCCAGTATCTCGTCTCCTACCTTCCAAACTTTACAGAAGCTCTTCTGCGAACCTTGCAGAACTAGCACTCCTGAAAGAATGGATATAGCGGAGACATGGCTTAGCCACAGCGTGGGGGATGTTTCCAGAATTCTAGCAGAGCAAGTGTCCCTGTTACAAGACCAGAATTGTCCTGCAGTGGCTTGAGGAACATGATGGTGTAAAACACATTGATTTCTCGGTGGAGAAGTTACACAGCCAACCGGTTGCGCATAATTGTTTAATACATTGATCGTGGTTTCGACACATCTAAGTATGTCTTGATCAGAATGAAAATTTGAGAGCCATAAAGTCACATTTCGAGAAAGCAACAGTCAAAATTTAGAGCAGACATGCTCAAGTCAATAATTAAAAATTAAAAACCTTAACTGTTGACTTGAGCATGTGTGCTCTAAATTTTGACTATTTCCTTCGTGCAGTATAAGTTTATGGATTTTAAATTTTCATTCTGATGAAGACATCCTTAGAGGTGTCGAAACCTAGGACAATGTTTTAAACAATTATGTGCAACCGGCTGGCTGTGTTATTTCTTCGCTGAAACATTTATAGGTTGCTGAAAGACAGCCATTTTCAGAACTGCAACACGTTGATGTCTTGGCCACCAAATTCACGTCGTCTGAAATCGATGGAAAAATCTCGGATGCCATCAGGTGCCAGTTTTGTGACAACGAACACCCGACCCGAATTGTTTGAACTGTTTGACCATATGTTGAAATTAATACAAACAAGACACACATAGTAACGATATTGTTATAGTCAACACAGTACATGGGTATCAGTTCTAATGTGATAATGATCTGAAAATATTTTCTAGCCATCCGAAACTGGTAATCATCAATTACAGTTTATTGCGATCTAGACCATTAAAATTTTTACAAAATATGTAATATATGTCGCTGTGTCTTCCTCCCCCGAAGATGTCTGATCGTACAGCGAAAAGTTTTCTTCGTTTTGATAATGCCTCGAGAAAATATATAAACGCTTTGATGTTGCTATTTGCTGTGCTTCATGACAGCAGGTCACACGAGATCCAGGAGTCATTTATTGCGAGAAAAACTATAATGACTTTCAGCGGGAGAAACGGTTTATTCTGAAACGAGGAAACCCTGTTCATCCCTTACACTCAGCAGAATATCCGTGCCTGCCGTCTGTAGCACCTCCGAGTGAAGCAAAAGGATAGGACATTCATGTTACGCTTCAATTTTTCAGTAAAAGTAATAAGGAATTTTAAATCAGCATTCTAAATGCCACGCGTCTTATTTAGCAATTGGTCGAAGACCCTTTCTGATTTTGAAAAAAAAAAAATATAAGCAGCTTGATCCAGTTTTCCCAAAATTGTCGCTTTCCTGGAAAATGTTTACCATTCTGAACAGTTAATAAAATAATAAATAAATAATTTGCTTCAATTTTTACTGTTCCACAGCGGTTTCGCTACCCTGGAAAAAATAGTTAAGACTTGAGATAATTTAGCTTTTGCAGTATACAATTATTTTTCAGCGAGAAATTTGACATTGTTAGCAAAACATTCCACCTCGGATGAACGCCCCCCGCCCCGCCGCACCCTGGTCGTGAGAGAGATACACGGAAGTGGGGACGCTGAGGAATGGCGGGTCACGGATGTCAACGAGAGGACAGCAGGCGAGCTGTGATCGCGATGCACTTGACCGAACTCGGCGGAGCTGCCAATGGATGGGAGGCTAATTAGCCGCGTCACCCGTGAACTTCACAATTACATCGGTCGGTCGCATTCCATCATTCCGGCTGGAGTGCCGATTACTCATTCGTGCGTGGCGGCCTCACATCTTCGGGACAGTGACCTCGCTGTCCAGCCACGTGGCGATTCCAGAGCTCTGTCTCATGTCGCCAAAAATACGTTCCAAGTTTTGCCTGACGTCCTTGCGAGGCCACATGCACTAACAAATATAGTACACATTTATACGTATATTCTAAGTACAGCCCACTTTTTCGTAATACACTGAAGCGCCAAAGAAACTGGCATGCGTATTCCAACACAGAGATATGTAACCAGGCAGAATACTGCTCTGCGGTCGGCAAGACTTACATAAGACGACAAGAGTCTGACGCAGTTGTCAGACCGGTTACTGCTGCTACAGTGACAGGTTATCGAGGTTTAAGTGAGATTGAACGTGGTGATACAGTGGGATACAGCATCTCCTAGATAGCGATGAACTGACGATTTTTCTGTAAGACCATTTCACGAGTGTACCGTGAACATCAGGAATCTGGTAAAGCATCATATCTCCGGTATCGCAATAACGGGGCCAACGACGACTGAAAAGAATCGCTCAACGTGACAGAAGTGCAACCCTTCCGCAAATTGCTGTAGATTTCAATGCTAGGCCATCAGTAAATATCAGCGTGCGAGCTATTCAACGAAACATCGTCGATATGGGCTTTCGGAGCCGAAGGCCCACTCGTGTACCATTGATGACTGCACGACACAAAGATTTAAACCTCGGCTGGACCCGTCAACACCGACATTGGACTGTTGATGACTGGAAACATGTTGCCTAGTCTGAAGAGTCTCATTTCAAATTATATCGAGCGGATTGACGTGTATGGGTGTGGAGACAACCACATGAACCCATGGACCTTGCATGCCAGCAGGGGACTGTTCAAGTTGGTGGAGGCTCTGTAATGATGTGGGGCGTGTGCAGTTGGAGCGATGTGGGACCCTTAATATGTCTACATAGGACTCTGACAAATGACACATACGTAAGCATCCTGTCTAATCATCTGCATCTGTTCATGTCCATTGTGCTTTCTGACGGACTTGGTCAATTCCAGCAGGACAATGCGATACCCCACATGTCCAGAATTGCTACAGAGTGCCTACAGGAACACTCTTCTGGATTTAAACACTTTCGCTGGCCACCAGATTCCCCAGACATTATTGAGAATATCTGGGACACCTTGCAGTGTGCTATTCAGATGGGATCTCCACCGCTGGTACTCTTACGGCTTTATGGACAGCCCTGCAGGAATCATGGTGTCAGTTCCCTCCAGCACTATTTCAGACGTTAGTCGAGTCCATGCCACTTCGTGTTGCGGCACTTCTGCGTTATCGCGGGGGCCCTACACGATATTAGGCAGGTGTACCAGTTTCTTTGGCTCTTCAGTGTAGTTTTGTTTGGAAGTTGCCCGTACGCTTGCAGTTATTTGTAGACGATTCAAGTGGTGTCATTAAGAGAATTTATGCTTTACTAAGTTGAACTGTAGGTTTACCGCTGTTGTATTACCCCTCGCAAATAAGGTGGAGTTTCAAAAAACATGGCTATGTTTACTTTTTATAAGTGGACAACATCAGACGCATAATAGCGGGTATAAATGATAATTGAAAGGGCTTAAGTCAGGGGAGTGCAGTCGTTGGTATACCACTTAACAGCCCCATCAGTGAAACAAATCATTAACAGTCTGCACTGTACGTGCTTTAGCTCGGCTCTGAGCACAATGGGACTTAACATCTGAGGTCATCAGTCCCCTAGAACTTAGAACTACTTAACCCTAACCAACCTAAGAACATCACACACATCCACGGCCGAGGCAGGATTCGAACCTGCGACCGTAGCGGTCGCGCGGTTCCAGACTGAAGCGCCTAGAACCGCTCATAAATGATAATGATTTACAACTTACCACAGTAGTATAGAGGAAGCTGAGGTGGAAATTTGACATAGGACACTTTTTGTTCATCAAGTATTGAAACTACCTCAAACTGGCTTCCAAACCCGCCTTAGCTACACCGCGTGCGCGTCGCGCTAGGTTTTCAATATTCTTACTGTATTACATTTTTGTATTTCTCTGGTGTTGCTTTATTCAAGTGCACTTTGTGATCGATACTATCCAACGTCTATCTATGTCGCAATGAGAGATATAGTAACTCTTATCGAACAGTTCGTTTGTGGTTATCGGGATGAGAGGTACCGCGTAAGACAAATGCGTACAGTTCTGACCGTTTGTTTCAATTGTGTCATAATGTTGTGTCCAGTTTAATTTACACAGATTCTTAATGAAAACCTTTTTTTGTTTCTAAGATATTTGCGTCATTTCGAGTTTCTACACCTAATATCCCATTAAAAGTTGTTGTTGTTGTTGTTGTGGTCTTCAGTCCTGAGACTGGTTTGATGCAGCTCTCCATGCTACTCTATCCTGTGCAAGCTTCTTCATCTCCCAGTACCTACTGCAGCCTACATCCTTCTGAATCTGCTTAGTGTATTCAGCTCTAACTTATCCATTTCTCTTTTTAAATTTTCTAACCTACCCGCACGATTAAGGGATCTGACATTCCACGCTCCGACCCGTAGAACGCCAGTTTTCTTTCTCCTGATAACGACATCCTCTTGAGTAGTCCCCTCCCGGAGATCCGAATGGGGGACTATTTTACCTCCGGAATATTTTATCCAAGAGGACGCCATCATCATTTAATCATACAGTAAAGCTGCATGCCCTCGGGAAAAATGACGGCTGTAGTTTCTCTTTGCTTTTAGCCGTTCGCAGTACCACAACAGCAAGGCCGTTTTGGTTAGTGTTACAGGGCCAGATCAGTCAATAATCCAGACTGTTGCCCCTGCAACTACTGAAAAGGCTGCTGCCCCTCTTCAGGAACCACATGTTTGTCTGGCCTCTCAACAGATACCCCTCTGTTGTGGTTGCACCTACGGTACGGCTATCTGTATCGTTGAGGCACGCAAGCCTCCTATTTCCATATTTTTATTATAAAATCCGTAAATTACATAGATATGAGCGACCACATTGTTACCAAAGGTGAAAATACATAGAGGAAACTTTAACAAAATCGTTATAAGTTTCTAATTCCAGTGCAGAAAAGTGACAAATATTTGACATTCAAAAGTCAATTGCTATGTTATATTCATATTTTTGCGCCAGTGTGGGGAGTGGCATGTTGTAGAAGAGTAGAGAGTTTGAATAAGGTGTCGCAGAGTGACGTTGTCTGGATGAATGTATGAAAGCATAATGACAACGAGAAGGAGGCATTAGAGTTATATAAGCTTTTAAGTATAAGAAATTTTAATAACTGTTTGCTTATAATAGGTGGCGTGTTGTCGCATTAGATAAATTAAAGATACCTTGTAGTTGTCTGTTCCTTTCACATAGCAGAGTCTGAAGAGAAGAAAATTTGCATAGACTACAAACTTGAAGATGATTCAGGAAAGTACACATATTATATTAAATATGTGCTTGCTACCTTTCCTGTTACTTTTTTTTAAAAAAAGTAGGCTTCAAATAAGTGTTCTTCATCTAAGAAACTGTCGCAGCTGCCCACCTTCAGGTGGGACTGCATCTTTCATCATGGAGGCTTGTGAAGTCCATAAAGCGACTATTCCAAAAACCGGTTCCAAGTTCGGGTTGTCTATCTTACAGTTTCCAGTAGCAACAAAAATTTCCCAGAATTATTGACGGAATATACGAATTTAAAACGTTGTAATAATCTACTCATTAAGGGGTAAAATCTTAAATTAAGAGTTTAAGAGTATTAGAGTTAGAAACTGTGTGCGCGTCTTGATGTAACCGCAACTGACGGCGCGCAAATATCCAGACTTTAATCATCCAGTATCTGAGGAGCAACTTCAAAAAAAAAAAAAAAAAAAAAAAAAAAAAAAAAAAATGTACGTAATTTTAAACCTTTAGGAATCTTTTTATCCCTGATGCCTCCCACAAAACGGTGAAAGAGAGATAAATTATTGCTTACTGCAGTTTTGATGTTCATGCATCAGACATGACGTTTTAATTTACTATCCTTTTACTGCTTAAGCTGCTCGCCACGTACTTTTCAGACAGTTCTACATACGTCACTGAATGATCTTGCAAAATTGCGGGGTGTTCGAAAATTCTCGTTACAAACTTCTAGGACTTACAGAAGGGAATGATTACATAATATGTTGAATAGGAAACCGTTTGGAAACATGTTTGCTAGGTAAGTTTGCATCAGGGTAGTCATAACGGAGGGGCGGGGGAGGGGGGGGGGGGAGGGGGGGGAGGGGGGGGCGAGAGACGTGGGTAAGTCGGATCGATTAATGTCATTTGACGTCAGTCCTAGCTCTTTGACCTGGTTCAAACTTCATTCATGTGAATGTGAGTGTTAGAGCAACGTGGTTGAGTACACGTTTGCGAAATACACCGACATATTTCCAAATGGCTGTAGCACAGAAAAGGTACGATGGGTTCCGATTGAAAATATTATCTAGTCACTCCCCTCTACACGTCCGAGAAGCCTGTAACGGGAATTGCCGAACACCCTGTATATCACTGTACGACAAATAGTGCATGAAGTACGAGGTCATAAACAATGAGACGCGTGAAAAACTCGCTTTTGCTTAAAATGGAGCGCAGGTTACCGAGACTATATTCAGAGTACTTGGTGCCTTCTAGCAAACTTTAAGCTAAATATTCAGCCTTTTCTAAGCTTTTCCTCCTTACATGCTTAACGTCAAATTTTTGACGCATTAACTTATTTGTAAAGTAATCAGACACTTGAAGCTGTTTTACACACGAGAGTTCGATTCTTTAAAGAATCGGGGATTTACTGCTCATTCTGGTTATTTCTATGGCATCAAACAAGCCCTCCGTCAGATTATAATATAAAGTAATTTTATATAGTGGACGAAAATGTCAGTTATGTTACATCGGAACGAACTTTTATTGCATAGAATTTTAGTTATAGTTTACTAAGGAATTTACATCTGAAGCAAACGATCTGGAACAGATCGAGTGATCTCATTCGATCTCGGATTTATGAACAGAGCGGCGACTTCAACAGAACTATACATCTTGTTCCAGGAGAAATGAATAACATTCAGGGATATCACAGGAATAACCATTCAAAGCAAAAATTCGAGTAAACATGGACCCTAAAAACCGAACCTTAAGAGATATGAGCGCTACTTCATCTTCGATACTGTTAAACAAATCTCTGCTACTGTAGGCTCTTTGCTTTTCATATTTTGGAGGAGGTGGTATGGAGCAAAACAAGAAAAAAATTCAGTAAACGTGGTTTCTAAAATGCCTACCTAGAGAGTTATGGACACTTGGTCATTTTCGCTACTGTGAAACACATCTCTCTTACTGAACATGTGCTCATAGGTCTTACGGTATGCATTTTAGAATCCAGTTTTACTAGACTTTTTAAGACTTTTTGCCTCGAATACCGTATCCCTGAATATTGAACGTTATTCCTGGGACAGCCTGTATCGTAATTTACGTCACTTCAGCAGTCAACACGTAAGTATTTGGCAGAGGGAGCGTACAACAGCTGGCAGACTGTTTCGCTACTGTTCCACTCTGGCCTAACACAACATGGGGAAAATGAAAACCAAAACATTTCTTTGCCACCTCTGATTTCTATTATTTTGTAACGTCGGCTATCTCTCCTTGCGTAGACGCGAATCAAAATATTTTGGCTCTTGGAGGAGCAAATTGTTGACTGAAATTTCATGAACAAAAGTGTTACTACTACGAGTTAGTATGTCTGCTTGTGAGCGATAAGAAGCGCTGTAACTCAGAGCTTTAACCCGTTCATTAAAACTAACAACCATTAAGACTGGGAAAAATTTAAGAAATAAATGATGCTTGGTTAGTGTCTCACAAACGCAGCTATTGGGCGCTATAAAGTATAAATTTGAAACACATCTGCATGGCAAATACACCAGATCGCTAACATACTACACTGAAGTTAATAAATAGGTTGTGATGTAAAGAAGGAAAATTGGGATTTAAGTTCCTGCTGATGAGAATGTCGTTAGAGACAAAATTCGGGCTTCTGGAGCTTGGGGTCGAAGTCAGCCATGTCCTTTACAAAGGAACCAGCTGACATTTTTCTTAAAGCAATTTAGTGAAAACATGGAAAACCTTAATTTGGGTATCTGTTGTTTCCTGACATAGGTTGGAGATAAGCGACCTATAAATGTTAAACATCATGGATTCTCATAAATATTTTTATTAGTATCACAAAAATGATTTATAACCATGATAACTAGTTTCGGATAAAACAGCTAGCCTCATTCAGATCTGAAATTTTATAGAAAATGGCACATGAGGGGCGGTATTGTGAGACAAACTGTCATTATGACAAAGGTTATGCAAAGTCAGTACTTAACAAATATGACAAACACTGACGATAGGAGACACATTGTCATCAATAAAATACATATTTGTACTTAACAGCATTCACAGCCCAACATTTCTGTACATCTACTGCTCCGCGAACATTAATACTCATGTCACAAAAAATAAACAAATCAAGTAGGAAATGTGACGCAATGTGTCACTATGCCGTCGCAAGACTGAAACCACGTAATTATTACCCACTGTGTGATATCATTGCACACATTGTACAGTAACACTGTCCGCTAGTTTTCGAGAAGCACTCTTCACACATGGTGTTAGCTGATACAATGTTACTGTACAATGTGGGCAATGATCTCACGCAATAATAATTATGTTGTTTCAACCTCGCAATGGTAAAATGACAAATATTATCTAATTTCCTATTTGAGTTATTTATTTAATTGATTTTGATATTAATGTTCATTGGGCTAGACATGTACAGAAAGGTTGGGCTATGAATACTATTGCTGGAGAAATTACATTAGGTGTTCCACAGGATTCGATCAAGGGTGAACTTGTGTTCTTGATATATGTGAATGACCTCCCTTCTTATCTGAAACAAGAAGCTAAACTGACACTGCTTGCTGACGATACAAGCACATTGTTAATCCAGTGAAAGGCACTCCAATAGAAAATAATACAAATAATGGGCTTGCTCTGAACTTTGAAAAAAAAAAATACAGTACATCCAGTTTTATGCTGCAAGGAATACAGTTCGTTCGATAAATATAACACTTCAACAGAAGTCAGTAGCCAGGATAGAGCATACTAACTTTTTGGGTGTACATATATACAAGAATCTTAATAGCAAAATTCATATTTTGGATCGCCTAAAGCGACTAGGTTCAGAAGCTTTTGCAATCAGAATAATTGCCAATTTTGAGAATACAGAAATTAGTAGGCTAACATACTTTGCACTCTTTCACTCTCCGATGTCATACAGAATGATATTTTGTGGTAACTCGAGACTTAGACAAAAAGTATTCACTGCTCAAAAGAAAGTGGTTAGAATAATGTGTGGGGCTCATAGTCGCACATCTTGTAGGCATCTGTTTAAAAGGTTAGGAATTTTTACAAGAGCCTCATAGCACATTTACCCAGTAATGAAATTTGTTCTCAACAATATGGACCAGTTTGAAAACAACAGTGACATTCATGAAGGAAGGAAGAAAGGCTTACACTATATTTTATTTGGCACAGAAAGGGGTGATATATGCTGCTGTGAAACTTTTCGATAAATTACCAGATGAAATAAAATGTCTCACAGACAGCAGTAATAGTTTCGAAAATAAATTAAAAGCATCTCTCCTTGATAACTCCTTTTATAGCCTGGATGAATTCTTGAATAGGAATAAATAAATTTATAAGTATAATATATGCATGTTGTGACATTTAACGGAATGAGGTAGGTAATAAAAATTTCAAGATTAAAAAAAAAAAAAAACCTTTCATTCATGTGCGCATATCTTATGCACTTGACACGTTCCACATCACAACGATTACCGTGAGATTGATCAATGGAACACGTAACTAACTAACTAACTAACTAACTAACCAACTAAATAAGCACTTGTATGTAATTTAGTGATGTCTCCTAGTGGCTTGGTGGTTAGAAAAATGACTTAACATCTGAGGTCATCAGCCCCTAGAACTTAGAACTACTGGAACCTAACTAGCCTAAGAACATCACACACACACCCATGCCCGAAGCAGGATTCGAACCTGCGACCGTAACGGTCGCGCGGTTCCAGACTGAAGCGCCTAGAACCGTTCGGCCACTCCGGTCGGCGCTTGGTGGTTAGACACAGCAATGATTATGAAGTATGTAGCAACCAGTCGCGGAAACATAATTATCATGTTGCAATTCGATTTCGACTGATATCAGTCATCTTCGGTGCATTTTTCTAACCGATACATGCCATAAGTAGAAGTACTTCATGATAGAAGTACCGGGTGATCAAAAAGTCAGTATAAATTTGAAATGTTAATAAACCACGGAATAATGTAGATAGAGAGGTAAAAATTGACACATATGCTTGGAATGACATGGGGTTTTATTAGAACAAAAAATCCTGCGTGTCAAAGATCTATTGCGCGCGTCATTTGGTGATGATCGTGTGCTCAGCCGCCACTTTCATCATGCTTGGCCTCCCAGGTCCCCAGACCTCAGTCCGTGCGATTATTGGCTATGGGGTTACCTGAAGTCGCAAGTGTATCGTGATCGACCAACATCTCTAGGGATGCTGAAAGACAACATCCGACGCCAATGCTTCACCATAACTCCGGACATGCTTTACAGTGCTGTTCACAACATTATTCCTCGAACAGAGCCATTGTTGAGGAATGATGGTGGACATATTGAGGATTTCCTGTAAAGAACATCATCTTTGCTTTGTCTTACTTTGTTATGCTAATTATTGCTATTCTGATCAGGTGAAGCACCATCTGTCGGAAATTTTTTGAACTTTTGTATTTTTTTGGTTCTAATAAAATCCCATGTCATTCCAAGCATGTGTGTCAATTTGTACCTCTCTATCTACATTATTCCGTGATTTATTCAGTTTTCAAGTTTATAGTGGCTTTTTGATCACCCGGTATTTCATGATAGAAATCTGCCAAGAACAGTACTTCTACTTACGGCATGTACCGGTTAGAAAAATGCACCGATGATGACTGATATTAGTCGAAATCGATTTTCAACAAGATAAATAAATTATGTTTCCGCGACTGGTTGCTACATTCTTTATAATTTTATATTCCACGGTCGCTGCACGGAATGGGAACCTTATGGAGCCCAACATTCAACAGCAATGATTGTCACATTTATTGTGTACTGACTTTGAGCAACCTTTGTCATAATGACAGTGTGTGTGACACTACTCTTTCTCACGGGAAATTTTCCATAAAACATCAAATCTGAAGATGACTAGCTGTTTTAGTCGAAACTAGTTATCACGATTATAAATAATTTCTGCGATCTTGACTAATAAAGGATCATTACTGTTCAATCTCTATCTATCTGATCTATCTGACACTTCGTCCAGAAAATACTGCTATGCCGATGACCTGGCTCTAGCCGTAAAACACCAAGAAATGAAGACAACAGAAGAGATTCTAGCCAATGACCTGTCTGCATTAGATAATTACTTCTAAATCTGGAGACTCCAACCCAGTGTGAGTAAAACAGAAGTGTGTTGCTTCCATCTAAATAACCGGTTGGCGAACGTAAAACTGGAAGTAAGTTTCAGAGGCAGAATTCTTCGTCATAATTGGAACCCAAAATATCTTGGTGTCATCCTGGATCGTACACTATGCTTCAAACAACACCTTCCGCGACTGGAAGTTGAGGACTCGAAACAACATCCTCCATAAGCTATGTGGAACTACCTGAGGATCTTCAGCAACCACCCTGCGAACTTCAGCTCTGGGCTTGGTATACTCAAGTGCTGAGTATTGTGCACCTGTTTGGATGAATAGTCATCATACAAGGCTTGTTGATACCCAGCTGAATACGACAATGCGCGTAATATCTGGCGCAATCAGATCTACTCCAGTTAATTGACTTCCACTGTTAACCAATATAATGCCTCCTGATCTACGCAGATGTACTGCCCTTATGAGAGAATTCCACAAGATCTCCAGGAATTCTAACCTACCCGGGCATAGCGACCTGGCACTTTTAAATCGCAAGAGACTAAAATCATGCCATCCAACTCTGTGCGATGCTGCTGACATGGTTGCTAAGGATTTCAAACCTCTTGAAGAATGAAAAGGTCGGTGGGAAGCAGTGAGAGATGTGCACCTGCATAACATCTTCTCAGGTGCTAAACTTCCAAGTGGATTCGACTTACAACGCAAGACCTGGACTACTCTCAACAGAATCCGTACCGGCCATGGCCGATGCAGGGATGCTCTATTTAAGAGGAAGAAGCTGCCTGATCCAGCCTGTGACTGCGGGGCTCCATACCAGACTGTTCACCACATTGTCAGTGAATGCAGGATTCGAGCCTATCACGGCGCCAAAGAGGACATCCTGCTAGCAACTCCAGATGCAGTGCGCTGGATTGAAGGACTGGATATTCAGTTGTAAAGACAAACTTAAGTTTCTTGTGTGTCAATATGTACATATGTATATGTAATTTAATTTCATGATATGTCTGTATTAGCCATACGCTAAATAATAACAATAATTTATGAGAAGCCGTATCATCTAAATTTGGATTGCGGGGCGAGAATTTGAATCACTGTCCTCTCGAATGCGAGCCCAGCGTCCGAGCCAGAGAGGCAACTGTCTTCTGTCAAGGTCGGCTGACACTCCGCTGATAGCATCGGGCCGGAGCGGGCGCTTGCGGACCCGCCCAGCCAAACACGCCAGCCTGTCCGTCGCCTTCCGGACAGGCCTTTCACATTAGCCGCTCTGTTTGGAAAGCAATTACCTGACGATGAATCGATTTGCTCCCGCGACGTTTACGCGCGCTCGGCCTGAAGCGACGTTCCGCTGCCATTCACCGTTTCAACGCACAGCGCGCAGTCAGCTTCTGACGTGAATGCTGGCCGCGCAATCGGTTCTGCATTATACTGCTGCGTCACTTCCCCAGCAGGCCAACGCCTGGGAACAATACTTTCTATAACACGAAATGAACTGCTGCTACTAGTCACTTTATGAAAGTTCCTTTATTCTGATTTTTGCTACTAGCTGAGTTGGCCATTATAATCCTACACGTTGTGATGTGTTAATAACCGTTGTGTACGGGCTTACATGGACAGACGACGCTTGTTATGAAAGAAATTCCCAGTTGCAGCGTGTTAATAGTCTTTGTAATTAATAATGTCTTTTGGTTACAGCTACTTATATAATGTAAAATATTGTACTAAATTGTTGTTTAGACTAGATCAGATTCACTTTTGTTCCAATTCATCCATAGTTAGGAGGTCCTCCAGGATGTGGAACATGTCAGAAAAACAATAATACATGACAAATATTTACAACTGAAACAAATAATCTAATGTACCTTCCACAGGTCCCAAGCGGAATGATCGTCATTTTTTTAATGAACACTATATGAAAGAATCATTTTGCAAACACTAATGCACTGAATTTAAAATAAAAAAGGTTTTATTTATTTTTGAGGTAGTAAACATGTAACAGAACTACCACAACAAATGGTTCAAATTGTTCTGAGCACTATGGGACTTAATATCTGAGGTCATCAGCCCCCTAGAACACACTACTGGCCGTTAAAATTGCTACACCACGAAGACGACGTGCTACAGACGCGAAATTTAGCCGACAGGAAGAAGATGCTCTGATATGCAAATGATTAGCTTTTCAGAGCATTCACACAAGGTTGGCGCCGGTGGCGACATCTAGAACGTGCTGACATGAGGAAAGTTTCCAACCGATTTCTCATACACAAACAGCACTTGAACGGCGTTGCTTGGTGAAATGTTGTTGCGATGCCTCGTGTAAGGAGGAGAAAAGCGTACCATCACGTTTCCGACTTTGATGAAGATCGGATTGTAGGCTATCGCGATTGCGGTTTATCGTATCGCGACATTGCTGCTCGCGTTGGTCGAAATCCAATGACTGTTAGCAGAATATGGAATCGGTGGGTCAGGAGGGTAATAAGGAACGCCGTGCTGGATCCCAACGGCATCGTATCACTAGCAGTCGAGACGACAGGCGTCTTATCCGCATGGCTGAAACGGATGGTGCAGCCACGTCTCGATCCCTGAGTCAACAGATGGGGATGTTTGCAATACAACAACCATCTGCACGAACATTTCGACGACGTTAGCAGCAGCATGGACTATCAGCTCGAAGACCATGGGTGCGGTTACCCTTGACGCTTCATCACAGACAGGAGCGCCTGCGATGGTGTTCTAAATGACCAAACTGGGCGCACGAATGGCAAAACGTAATTTTTTCGGATGAATCCAGGTTCTGTTTACTGCATCATGATGGCCGCATCCGTGTTTGGCGACATCGCGGTGAACGCACATTGGAAGCGTGTATTCGTCATCGCCATACAGGCGTATCACCCGGCGTGATGGTATGGGGAGCCGATGGTTACACATCTCGGTCACCTCTTGTTCGCATTGACGGCACGTTGAACAGTGGACGTTACATTTCAGATGTGTTACGACCCGTGGCTCTACCCTTCGTTCGATCCCTGCGAAACCCTACATTTCAGCAGGATAATGCACGACCGCATGTTGTAGGTCCTGTACGG
Organism: Schistocerca serialis cubense; assembly: GCF_023864345.2. Taxonomy (NCBI): domain Eukaryota; kingdom Metazoa; phylum Arthropoda; class Insecta; order Orthoptera; family Acrididae; genus Schistocerca; species Schistocerca serialis. The sequence continues at coordinate 498,143,761 of NC_064645.1, forward strand.
GCCTTACTGGATACAAAAAATGTTCGACTGCTGCCCTGGCCAGCACATTCTCCAGATCTCTCGCCAACTGAAAATGTCTGGTCAATGGTGGCCGAGCAACTAGCTGGTCACAATACGCCAGACACTACTCTTGATGAACTGTGGTTTCGTATTGAAGCTGCATGGGCAGCTGTAGCTGTACACGCCATCGAATCTGTGTTTGACTCAATGCCCAGGCGTATCAAGGCCGTTATTATGGCCAGAGGTGGTTGTTCTGGGTACTGAGTTCTCAGGATCTAAGCACCCAAAACGTAATCACATGTCAGTTCTAGTATAATATATTTGTCCAATGAATGCCCATTTATCATCTGCATTTCTTCTTGGTGTAGCAATTTTAATGGCCAGTAGTGTAGAACTACTTAAACCTAACTAACCTAAGGACATCACACACATCCATGCCGCAGGCAGGATTAGAACCTGCTACCGTAGCAGATGCGCGGTTCCAGACTGAAGCGCCTAGAACCGCACGGCCACCCCGGCCGGCGAACTATCACAATACTTATTTACAATGAACACATTACTTCACTGAAATGGTGAAGAAGTTAGATTGGACTTACACACACACACACACACACACACACACACACACACAAACACACACACACACTTATTTACAATGAACGCATTACTGCATTGAAATGGTGCAGAAGTTATATTATACATACAAATCAGTTGGTCCTACTGAGAAATTCATCAATGGAGTAGAAGGAGTTGGCCACCAACAAATCCTTTAGGCTTCTCTTAAACTGAATTTCATTGGTTGTTAAGCTTTTTATGGCTGCTGGCAAGTTATTGAAAATGTGTGTTCCTGAGTAATGCACACCTTTTCGTACAAGAGTAAGTTACTATAAATCGTTGTGAAGATTATTCTTATTTCTAGTATTGATTTCAAAAATTTGAAATTGTTGTCTCTAGTTATGTTCCTATGCACTGCCGTGTTTGAAGGTAATTTTTTTCTTTTCTCTTGTGATAATGATTGTTCTTGTGCTGTATTTGAATTGCTTCCAATTTAGTGCTGAATGTATACTAATGCAACACCAAAAAATAATTAATGGAGAGCAGTGAAATTTCGGACTGCATTTGTCTAGTTAACATATTTAAGTGATTAAGATTGCAAAATTCTAGTTTATTGTGAGCGCCATATAAGCAATTGAAAAAGTGTAATGCTGCCACATTAATAACAGGTGTAGCTGTTAGGCTGTTGAATACCAGCATACACAGGTGGATGTATTCTGTTGAACAGGTGCCGGATGTCAGTTTGTAGGATGGAGCTTCATATCTGTTGCACTTGGTCGGTCAGCAGTTTTATCTTTGCACTGACCAGTGTAATGAAAGTATTTTCAACAATCAGGACGGGGTCTCGACGGTGGCCTCCGTCTACCAGACCATAACAGAATGTAATGTCTGCCTTTTCCCCGTGTGAAATAATATGCTTCCAGAAGTTGAGAAGAAAACGAGAGAGTGTTATAGCGTATCCCCATTGTCATTAAATCTGTACACTGTGCAAATTGTGAAAGAAATTTGGAATAGGGATTAAAGTTCAGCGAGAATAAACGTAAAGATCTTAAAGTTTGCAGATGACATTGTAATACTATGAGAGGACCTGGAAGAGCAGTTGAACGGAATGTTTTCTATTGAACATGCAGGGACGGTTAATGCTGTTTGTGGATGACGCTGGAGTTGTCATCCGATGATGCCCCATCTGTGCTCGATTGGAGACAGACGAGGCAATGGAAGCATGTCGACACTATGTAGAGGATGTTGGATTACCACAGAGGTGTGTGGACAGCGTTATTCTTTCGGAAAACACCCCCTGTAATGCTGTTCATGAATGGCAGCACAACAAGTCGAATCATCAGAGTGACGTACATTTTTGCAGTCAGGGTACGTGTGATAACCGTGAGAGTGTTCCTGAAGGATCACATCAGAACTGCCGTCGACAGTGTCCCAGGGAATACGTTACGCCGAGGAAAGCTTCCAGCGCCGCCTAGGATGAATGTGTTGTGCAGAGGGGGCATCATTTGACAGGAGTCATATTCAGATAGTAATCCACGAAATGGACAATGACTTACACATTAGTAAATGGCATACTTTTAACAATTAATTGACATAAGAGGTAATGAATAAATTACAGTTACTGCCTGATGCTGTGTAATATCCTACTATGAGCGCCGCCGCACCCTGTGTTTTCGCCGTTCAGGACAGGGTCTCGACTGTGACTTCCGTCTGCCAGACCATGCCAGAATGCAAAGTCTGCCATTTCCCCGTGTCGAATAATATGCATTGAGCAGTTGAGAAGAAAAGGAGACAGCGTTGTAGCTTATCCCCATTGTTATTAAATCTGTACACTATGCAAACCGTGAAAGAATTCGAAGAGAAATATGTAACAGGAATTAAAGTTCAGCGAGAATAAACGTAAGGTTTGCCGATGACATTGTAATACTGTAAGAGGAGACAAAGGACCTGGAAGAACAGTTGAACGGAATGTGTTCTATTAAAGAATGTATCCTGAGAAGGTTTATAAAACGAACACTAGCAAAAGGAAAAGGAGGGCAATTGAATGCTGTCGAATTAAATCAGGCAATAATTTGAGAACGAGATTAGGTAGTGAGACACTAAAAATAGTAGATGAGTTTTCCTTTTTCCACTGCAAAATAACAGATTAAGGTTGAAGCAGAGAGGATGTAAAATACAAACTAACAACAGCAAGCACAGCGTCAGGAAATCTTTTCTCTAAGTATTTTCCTCTTGTGTAGCATTCTGCGGAGGGGAAACAGTAAACAATTCAGACAAGAAGAGAAAATAAGATTCTGAAATATGGTGCTACACAAGAATGCTGAATATAAAATGGGTAAATCCGACTGCTGATTAAGAGGTATTGATTCGAAGAACGCCAGGATTACCGTCAAGACCTACAGATAAAATTTATTCATTGAACAACCAGTTTCGGTCCGCGAACTATCATCAGGTTCGTAAAAGCATTTACATCACACTAGGCGATATAATACCAATGACGTCGTATAAAAAATTCATGAATTCGTCACTGTTGTCACTTAGTAATATAAATTACATCCTTTCATGACTGACATCTATACTACTTTATAAAGATTGCGAGACAAAAAGTGCCGTGCTGTGAAAAAGTGTAGTTTTAATTTTGCTTCTACCATATTACGATATCTCGGTATTTGAACCATTAGACAAATTGCTCCTCCTATACATATGCTTTCTCCTTATATATAATTTTAAACAGTTTATATGAAGAATAAAGTACTGTTTCGTTTAATTCCTCACAATTTGAGAAGACAACTGATGTTTATACCTACAACACTACGAAAAAGGAAATTTATTGGACACGTAGCGAAGCAAGTTTTAAATATAGTCTAAAATCGTTTCTCCTGGACAACTCATTCTATTCCATTGACAAATTTGTACTCCAAACTGGTAGATATTTTAAAAAATCGATTGAAGAATCTTTCAAATGGTCTATGGAACATGTAACTAATTAACTAGCAGTCGGTGTTTATGGCTCATCAGCATACGATTAGAATTCTAACTACGGAATCTGAATCGTCCGAGACATTTCTAATCCTACCCACTCGCAGGTTAAAACTATGCGAAATCCTACTATCCTGACAGACCCAGCACATGGCAAGGCCCCTCTTATACATCGTATTCCAGTGATTCCAACCTATTTATCCATTCATTTTAAGAGACTTCAGTTCCCAATCAAGGCCTTCTTTGCAATGTGAATAAACGAGGCTTAGAGTCTGAGAAAACAGAAGGTAGAGAGAGAGGGGGAGAAAATGAACATAGAGGAGGGAAGAAGGAGATGGGCAGAGACAGGGAGAAGAAGGTGATAGGCGAGAAAGGGGGAACAGCTGCAGATGGACCGAGAAACGGAAAGAGGAGATGGACAGGGAGAGAGGGCAAAGGAAGATTAGGAATTCGTCGAATTCCTGTACACATCTAGAAAATATGTAGCACTGCCAGGTTCACTAATAGTTTATATTACTACGTGACAACAGTGGCAAATTCATGGATTTTATTATCTGACGCCATCAATTCAACATCGCCTAGTATGATGTAAATGTTTTTATGAACCTGATAGTCGTCGGTGGATCGAAACTGGTTGTTTAGTAAAGAAATTTTACCAGCAGCTGTTGGCAGTCATCACGCCATTCTTCAAATATTTACGAGCTGTTGAAGCATCACTATCTGAAAAGATGCTGATTACAAGTTTGGAGAAAATCAAGTAAAGGCATAACGAGACTAAAAGAAGGGATGGATTGCCAAGACACGACCTGATTCTTCAAGCATCACTTTCTGAAAAGATGCTGATTCGAAGTTTGGAGAAAATCAAATGACGGCATAACGAGACTAAAAGAAGGGATAGATTGCCAAGACACGTCCTGATTCTTCCTGGAAGCGTCGATTTGCGATTTGTCAGCGGAGAGAGGACTGTGTGTGTGTGTGTGTGTGTGTGTGTGTGTGTGTGTCTGTGTTTGTGTGTGTGTGTGTGTGTGTGTGTGAGAGAGAGAGAGAGAGGGAGGGCGGGGGGCAAGATAAGGGGAGGTGGACGGGTAAAAATTGGAGAGAAAGACTACAGTTGTTGTTCTGGTCGGAAGAATGTATTGATGCAGCCCTCCATGTTTTCTATCTCTGCTTTTTGGTTTTCCTCTATGTTGTTTACCTCTTCCACAATTCCCTTTATTAACAAATTGACGATTTCTTAATGCCTCAAGGGGTGTCTTGCCAACCAATATCTCCTTTTAGTGAGGTAGTGTTCAGTTTTTTCCGCAGCACAACCTGATTGGTTTTTCGATGTACCTATCTAAGTCTCAGCATTTCTGTGTAGCGCCAAATTTTAATAGCTTAGATTCTGTTGTTGTCTGAAGTGCATATCATTCACGTTTACCTTGGCTCCAAAGTTGCACGTCGGACAAATACTTTCGAAAAGAGTTCCCAACATTAAAATTTACACTCAGTGTCAAAGTATTTCTCTGTTTCTGTAAGCGCTTTTCTTGCTAGTGCCCGCCAGCGTTTTATATCCTCTCTATTTCGTACATCGTCGGTTACTTTGCTGCCCAAACAACAAAACTCCTGTGCTACATATTCCATTAAGCTTGATTTACTTTTGTTGACATTCATCTTATTCGCCCTTTGCAGGACAGTACCTACTCCGTTCAACTTACGACTGCAGAAAGCGGATTACAAAGAGTGAACGTTGCAGTAGACATGTAGAGATGAAGCGGCTTGGACAGGATGTACTAGCGTGAATGCTGTATCAAACCATCATCGTACGGTGACGACGACGATGGCGCAGACGACAACATGCACTGATCAGACGGAACATTACGACCACCTACGTAAAATGTTAACTGAAGATGGAGGGGAGTGAGAAAGGAAAAGAAAGGGAACGGATTGTTGATGTCAGCTCCGTCGGGACGTATCGCGACGACAAGTGAAAATGTGTTCTGGGCCGGGATTCGAACATGTGATTTCCTGCTTGCTAGGTAGGTGCGCTAACCATTGCGCCATCCGGAACTCAGTGCTATCGCAATTGCGCGGACTATCTCGGCACGGCTCCATGCCGACACACATTTCCACCAAGCGCCACCTATGCGCAATCTCTGTCTATTTACTCCGTGCTCGTTACTACGCAGCAGATTCCCGCAGGAGGTCGGGCATTCTTGTAAATCCGCACTGAAGAAGGTGGATCCATTTGCCATCTAACGATTGATTCGCCGTGAGATAGTCCGCGCAGTTACTATAACGCCGTTCGGGATGGTGTAGTGGTTAATGTACCTGTCTAGTAAGCAGGAGATACCGGGTTCGAATCCTGGTATGGGACTCAGTTTAACTCGTCGCCGCTGATTCCGGATCCCGATGCAGCTGACATCAGTAATCCCTTCCCTTTTCTTTCCTTCCTCCCCCCTCCACCTTCTCTTTACATATAATGTACCACAGCTGCGGATTCCACGTGGTGGCTGTTCTTTCGGAGATGGTCGTTGGAGGGAGGTGGCACCACATCCGCACAAACAAGTCATTTAATTCACATAAATTCCCCGGGGAGGGTAGCTAAATGATGCTACTTTCAATCGCATCCCAGATGCGTTTCATCGGGTTCAGATCTGGCGAATTGGGGAACCAGCACATCAATTGGAACTCGCCACTGTCTTCCTCGATCCACTCCATCACACTCCTAGCCTTGTGACTTGGCGCATTACCTTGCTAATAAATGCCACTACCGTCGGCAAATATTATCGTCATGAAGGAGTGTACGTGGTCTGCAGCCAGTGCACGATACTCCTTGGCCGATATGGTGTCTTGGACGAGCTCCACTGGACCCACGGACGCCCACGTGAATGTTCCCCAGAGCATAACGGAGCCGCCACCAGCTTGTCTCCGTCCCGAAGTACAGGTGTCAAGGAGCTGTTCCCCTGGAAGACGACGGATTCGCGCCTTCCCAGCGGCTTGAAGAAGAAGTTATCGGGACTCATCAGACCGTGAAACGCTCTGCCACTGTGCCAAGTCCAGTTCCGAGGGGTGTACGCCCATTTCAGTCGTATTTCCCGATGTCGTGGTGTTAACATTGGCACATGCATGTGTCGTCGGCTGCGGAGGCCCATCGTTAGGAGTGTTCGGTGCGCTGTTTGTTCAGACATACTTGTACTCTGCCCAGCTTTAAAGTCTGATGTTAGTTCCGCCCTAGTTCTCCGCCTGTCCTGTTTTACCAGTCTGCCCAACCTATAACGTCCAAGATCTGTAGTGATGGGTTGTCGCCCAACGTGATTTCACCTTGGTTTCGCCACGTCTTGAAGACACTCACCACAGCACTACTTGAACACCCGAGAAGTCGTGCATTTTCCGAAATACTCGCCCCGAGCATCCATTCCATCACATTGTGCCCTCGGTCAGACTCAGATAGATCGTGCGCCTTCCCCATTCCACACAAGGGCAGCACGCTCACTGATACTACATGCACATCCCGTGTGTCTGACTGGCAGTCATTCCTCGCCTGGTGACGCTGCTATCGCCTGGACGGGATTGTATCGATAGTAGGTCGGTGGCGTAGTGTTCTGGCTGACCAATGTACAACAGATGTTTGATCCTGCAGTTATTCGCTATGGTACACCATTCTTACACAGCGCAAAATATCTACGGATAGAGGTGTGGCATAGAGTGTAGATTTTCTACAAGAGAAGATGGTGCATATTGTGCAGAAGTTACTTATACAAACGGAACCAAAATTGTTACAGTTTCAAGGGCAATTTATCAGATACGGTACCTGATACGGAATGAATAGTCGCTTCTCACAGTTCATTAGGAAAATACCAGAAATCTCCATTTGAATTAACTTTACTACCTTTTATTAAATATGCTATACTCGTATTGTTTTCTGATTTTGTGATCCCAAAATATTTCTAATTTGCTGAATAAATTCATTTTGTAAGCGTTATACAAATCAGACTATGTCACTGAATTTTGTAAAATTAAAGAAAATGGGAGGGATAGCGGATTTGTACTTGTCGACGACGGGTGAACAGTGTAATCTAAGTTTAAAGAGAAAACTATTGCCTTTTCTGGTTAAAGAGGGAAGAGAAAAACAGCACACACACTCTCAGAGAGAGTGAGAGAGAGCGTATTGACACACCTCATTCATCAGTTATGAATATCATATGGAGACACAGAGCATACATGGGTGATGAATGGAGACAGACTGTAGGGGTACTGACCATGTTGTTCAGGACGTTTAGGTAAGGAAGATGTCAGAAGCCATTGCTTGTACGTAGTCTGTTCCTGTGGAATAGCCTCTTGAGTTCAACGTCGCCATCCAAGGCCTTTCACAGGATTGCATTCACTGAGAGCACAAAGGCGGTAATCTCTCATTCAGAAGCAACTAGTGCTATGGAAATACCACACTGTCGGACGCCACAAATCTAGTTTTTGTACAGCCCCTCTTCTAGTGCAGATGTAAGCCGTAATTTAATGCAGGGTTGTGGGTCGCGATGCGTGAATGCAGTTCGCATCACGCTCAACAGAGCGCGAACATTGCGATCCGAGCGCGGGATTTGAAAGCACAGGTCATCTGTTTGCATTGCAAACGTGTAATCGTTCAGTCCATCAGTTTGCGTCGTGCTTTTACAATTCGCGTTCCACGAAGCGGTCGCCAGTCGAACGAATCGGATTGCTAGATTGTTTTACTGCCACCGCAATGACACGGGGATAAAACTAACAATAGCGGGGTCCGTAAAGTTTGGACTAACTATACGGATCACTTGTTACGTAACAGAAATAAGTAAGTGGATTGAAGTACACTCTGACGAAATCGATTGTCTATTGTGGTCTGGACTCTCGGAAGTAAAGTGTAACGTACTTTCGCTTATTGTCGTCATCTAGATTCTCTTATTTCTGTATTAGCTAACCGATTCGACAGAGTGTCTGTCACGAATAGCATTATGTGTACAACACGGCATGAAAATTACAATGCGGCTCTGCGGAGCCAATTATCGGCATCGTAGATGCCGTGTAACTATTGATTTATCCGTTCCCTGCTAGTATGCTACGTGACGAATGCGCTTCACTGTCACCAGACTTGTCACTAGGGAACACTTTATAAACTTTGCAGTCGTTTTCGGAAAACATGTTCTTTTGTGAATCCGAAGTCACCAACAAGAAGACATTTCCGTGAATACCCATTGTTCAATTACTCAGCTAACCATGACATGCTCCGGAAAATGATTCTTGCTGAAATTCCTTAAAGGTTTATGTTTTTACAACAGATGGAAGACATGAAACTTCTGAGAAAGATATTGCATTTTACTATACGTTTCTTTCCGCATTAAGCGAACAAAACTGCAGCTTGATAGGTATTTTCTATATATCATGTATCTGTAAACATATCATAAACATTCTTTCTAATCAAATCGACTTTGTTGTAAATAACCATAAAGTGTAGAAATCATTCAGAGATGACGTTTTCTGTATTATTTACGCTCCCGTAGCAAATAAACTTCTTTAGTACCAGTTGTGTTATGTGTTGCATGTAAATAACATTACGTTGCTACGTTGGGACTGACACTGTAAAGTGTTACTTTACACAGATACTTTCCAGGCAGCTTGCTGACTTCTAGGCGGAATGGAATTCTTGTTATCTTTTGTGCACGAAGATACCTTGAAACATGCTGAATGTTTATCTGTTTACACGTAGGAAAATACGGATTTTGCAATGGGGAAATGGTATGAGTGAATTTTTGCAGTGAAAGGTTATATAATTATTTTACGTGTTTTATTTAATAACTCAACGATGATAGTTCTCACGATGAGATCGCAAGTCAGCCGAATTTCTGTAATTTTTATATATCTGTCGCACAAAGCATTTCGATCATTTCGATGTAACTGTCAAAAATTATGGTGGAAATCGACTTTGAAGTTTTCCAGGCGTCCCGAGCGGCTTTAATATTCAATCTACACTTTTCCACAGGTCTTGTGGCTAAGTGGAAGAATGCTGATTTGACAACTGGGCTGACTGAGTTCAATTTCCGGTCGTTGCTAATTTTAAGTAACGATGCATATTAGAGGACTTCCGAGAACCGAAAAATACATAAAGATGGAAAAATAGTCGGTAGCGCTAATTGAAGTCTCGTTTCGGTCATTATTTTTCGCGTTTTTTCCTGTTTAGTTTGAATACCTGTGTTAGTTGAACATAAAAATCAGTTATTTGTTAATAAACACATAAACGATCGTTACTTTTAAGAAAAATAAAAGTCTTCTTATTTCTATTTACGGATCACAAACTAATTAACGGTATTTATTGCAAACATAAATTCATAATTACCGATATTTTATAAAATATTGTTCATAAAGTGTTTAGATAAAAAAAGACATTGCAAAATACATTTTTCTTCTTGATGCATCACAAGCTTCATGGGAATGCTCGTGGATCGTGTAGCTTTGTATAAAAATATGTATCGGCTTGGAATCGATCAGAGGCCTCACGCAAGAAGCGTGCGTGCTATCAAAGAGCCACACGATCCATCAAAACCCAGTGCTTGTATTAGAGTACGAAAGACACTCGGTAAACTTCAAGGTGGATTTCTTCGAGAATTTTAGAGTACTGCCTGCATTGAACCGCTTGGGACGACTGACATATGAGTTCTGGACTACACGCACCATAACTATATATATGTAGGTGCTTCTGATATTTAAAATTACTACGTTGCTGTTGAGTTTGGAGCATATCCCATACAGTAAATTAAAAACTGAAAATAAGAACTCCTAAATAAGAAAACTTTCTGTACAGCATTTAATTAGCGATGCATTACAATCGCTCATATAGGAACGTCCAACTTCACGAAGGAAATTGGAATCACTGAGGAGCTTACAAACCACTGTTTTCTTCAGTATTCCTGCATCTATGCCCACATGTATACTGCGTGAGTTACTGTACAGTGATTGCCAGATAGTACTTCGCGTTGGTGTTACTGATTTACGTCCTGTTCCATTCGCGCATTGAACCACCGTAATGCCCAAATCTCTCTTATTCTTACGATCTTTACGCGAGACATATGATGGCGCAAAATAACTGTCGCAAAGTCTTTTTCGGAAACAGGTTATCTAAATATACCCTCTGTGGTTTAGCGAAAACTATGTCTCTTTCTTCTACGGATTGCCATTTACGTTCCCTGAACTTTTCCGTAAGACTTTATGGGCCGAGCCGTCCTGTTAGGATTTTAGCAGCTTGTCTCCGAATTCGTTCGACGTCTCTTGTCGCGTTTATTGGGTAAGAACATTAAACACTAGAATAGTATTCTAGAATTGGTCGCTCTAACGTCTTGTACGTATTTTCCTTTACATATGCGTTGTGTTTCCCCAAAATCCTTCCGTTCAGTTTCCAATACCGATTTTACGTGACGGTCACATCTTTCTCTTTGTTATAAGCATTATCTTACATTTATCCTCATTCGAAGAGGAATGCGGTTTATTAAACCAAGGGGAAATGTTGACCAACTCCATCTGTGGTTTCTTATAAATGGCTGATAGCGATACTTTCCTCTAGAAAACACCACCCCCAGCAATGGTCTTAAAGCGCTGCTATCCTGTCTGACAAATCGTTTATGTCCGGTGAGATCATTTACGCTTCTATGGGGCACACTCAATGTTACTTTCAATTCTGTGGAACATTCGCATCCAGTATAGCTTGCTGCGTTATATTAGTTAAATCAGGGTGAGCCATGGCCAGCCTGTGGGCAGAGACTCGGCCTGTTTCGGCTTTGTTCGGTCCTTTTCGGGAGTACTCGGTACAGTGCGACATTGGATTTAGAATTGCGGTGCGGCGCTTTTCGGTCGGAATGTCATTATTCAATTCGGCAGAATCGTGGTGTCAGCACTGATTACCCCGCACTATTTGTTCGTGGTATAAAGAAAGTTGACAGTTCGAGTTCCAGTTTGCACAAAAAAGAGAGTCTAGCGATCCATAGTCATAAGCCTTTAAATACGACTGGGAATGACACGAGAGAAAGACGAGAATCCTCAATGCGCATAATGCAGTTGCATAATCGACGAGTACCATAAATTTGTTATAGAACAATATCACAACACCATGTACAAAGAAGTTAAAGGTTTAGTTGACGATAAAAGATCACAAAATTGCAACGATCGACAGACGAGATTAATTGTTCAGTACATCAAGAAGCACTTTGTGCTAAATTTAAAGGCAAGGAGGATGTGATGAAATTAGTGGTACGAGCAGTAAATTGTCTTAAGTCGCACGCATTATTCCGCTGTCACTTGCAACAGTTTTGATGAAAATAAACGAAAAGTATTACCGTAAAGTGCGTTGTTAAAGTCAAGGGGCATTCCTGGAACGATTTTTCGGTTTAAAAACAGCTATTGTCGAATTTAAGAAGGAAAAAGGAAATCAGGAACAAAAATTAGAATATCTGGAATGGACTGCACACCTCACTTTTTGCCGGCTGATGTGGCCTAGCGGTTCTAGGCGCTTCAGTCCGGAACCGCGCTGCTGCTACGGTCGCAGGTACGAATCCTGCCTCGGGCATGGATGTGTGTGATGTCCTTAGGTTAGTTAGATTTAAGTAATTCTAAGTCTAGGGCTGATAACCTCAGATGTTAAGTCCCATAGTGCTTAGAGCCATTTGAACCAATTTTTGAACCTCACATTTTAATTGCTCTTGACTGCAGGCTGCGCGCAGTAAGGCACTGCAAGGTGAGAGAGAGACAACTAATTTTTGATTAAATGGTCAAGCATTTAAAAAGAAAATCACATTGTGGAGCGGTTAAATTCTGACAAAAAACATTGTTCGTTTCCCTAAGCACGCTGCATGAAAGAAAACGTTAGGTATTACGAATTCTAGTGCCCTTGAAAAAATTACTTTTTCAATCTGATTTTTGAGACCGTTTGCTGTTACAGTTGAAAGCACCTCTGCGCAAGTGTATATGGAACTGACAGACCTGCAATGGTAATTTCCGTTTAAAAGATAAATTATTTTACGTTATAACTACGGAGGTAGGAATAGGTTTTGGGTTTCTGTAATGAGGTTGCAAATGTGATAAAATAATGCGATCGACATAACGTATGTGCATGAAGGGTATTTTTCAATTGTGAAACTAAATAAGTCAGAATTATGTGTCACCTTCAGTACTAAAATATGTGGAATCGTCTGCGCCCTATGCATATGCCGATATTATGTATCAGACAGAAATTACCTAATCTGTTCAGCACACCAAAAATAATTAAATAGTACTGAATATCTGTTTTGCGTGTGACCTTTGTTATCCATAAACATGAAATACGAAACCAAGTTGTTTGCAATCCGATTGCATTGCCAAGCAAAAGCAGTGCATTTGCAGTTTCCCCCCTCTTCCCCCTCCTAACGCTCAGACAGCGTGGCACGGCGAACAAGGGGGGAGGAGGGGGGTGCAGCCAGGAGAGAGAGTGCTGTGGCGTGCGAGCAAGACCCTGCTCAACCCTGCTCACATGCCACCAAAAGTACTACTCGGCTGTCCCAGATTAAATATTTGATTTGTATATTTGCGAAGATACTCCACGATATCGTACACCAATTACCAGTCGTTGATGTGGTGCACAGTCTGGCACTCTTCGGCAATCTAGGATGAGGGAATCTGTCTGTTCACCTCCCTCTAATGACCCGCAGACGTGATGTAAGAATAAAGCAAGTTGTGTTTCACAGGAGTTGCTTTTCCTGTATTTGTGTTGGCACTTCGACAGAAGATTGTTTTCCTCCAGAAACATCGTAATGTCTGAGCCCAGAATATGCTCTAACATCCCACAATAGCTGGACGTGAGATTTAATGTCAGTAATTTTCTGCATATGATCTTTTATTCTTTTTGTAACAGGCAATGTCTTGCACTCTTTTCTAGCCATGCAGGACAGGCTCAGAAACGCTAGATATGGAGGGACATGACCACATTTTTCAGCAATGTCTACTACATTCAGTAGAATAGTAGTTCGGAGATAATAACTGCCTCATAATGACAGTGAACCGTACCATAAAGTGCGGAAAGTTAAAACCTAACCTTTCTTCTTTTCCTTCCAGCATCTGTGAGATAATGGTTTGTTGACAATAACATTCTTTAAACAGACTTGCACATCCAGAATCCCAACCTGAATCCAACGGAGCATCTGTGGGATGAGTTAGAATGTTGACTCCACTCCAGACCCTAGCTTCCAAAATAACTTCCTTCTCTGGTTTGGTCTCCTGAGGAACACTGGCCAGCCAATCCTTCACAGAGAATGAGACATCTCACTGAAAGTGTTCACCACACTATAAAAGTAAAGGGTGGACACACCATATTGCTGTACACTAACAGGCATCTGGATACTTCTGATCATGTAGTCTACATTTGCTGTAGCCACAAATGTAAGACACTTACTTAAAATGTGCTGTATGCCGTTTCCATTCTTTCGATTATTAATTAGCTCTGTCTACAGTTTTCTTCTTTGTTCATCTTTACATGTTCCAGTGAAGTTTCAACATCGTCATGGGTTTCGTTTTATTTTGCTGCTTAATGGCAACTGAAATGTTTCACGATAATAGCTGTAGTTTTGAGATGATGATGAAATTAAAATATTTATCCAAAATATGTAGTACACAGTTGTTCAAGTAGATCACTGTCAACTGCGTCACAGCTGATATCTCAGTATATTATGTCCTCTGCAACTAATAAGGTTTTCTCTATAGTACACTGGTTTACATGGAAGTGGACGCAAAAAATGAATCAAAAACTGTTAATGTTCGGGTTATTTTGCTCTCTGTTAATGTTATTTATCTTAATACACACAACAAAGAAGTTTTGGGTCACCCTGGTTCCCAGAACTCCTGAAGATGGACGTTGACTGTGGACATTGTATCACAGACACGGTCCCTTTGACTGTTCAGAGATGTAACTAAACCCGCCCAAAGATGTAAGCAACCATGCATGAGCAGCGCCTATTAGACGAAGAAGGTCCGACGGCCGTTCAATTCGAGTCATTCCACCAGGAAGGAAGTACACGTCTCGTGTTGTCTGTACTAGACGGTCAATACCGCCATTCGATCTCGTCCCCATCGCAACAAGGGAAGTGTCCAGGTATCTCGGACTGAACCAAAGCGATGTTCTTCGTACCTCAAGGAGTTACAGGGAGACAGGAACTGTCGATGACATGCCTCGCTCAGGCCGCCCAAGGACTAATACTGCAGTGGATGACCGCTACCTATTGATTTTGGCTCGGAGGATCCCTGACAGCAACGCCACCATGTTGAATAATGCTTTTCGTGCAGCCACAGGACGTCGTGTTATGACTCAAACTGTGCGTAATTGGCTGCATGACGCGCAACTTCACTCCCGACGTCCATGGTGAGGTCCATCATTGCAACCACGACACCATGCAGCGCGGTACAGATGGGCCCAACAACATGCCAAATGGACCCTTCAGGATTATCATAACGTTCTCTTCACCGATGAGTGTCGCATATGCCTTCAACCAGACAATCGTCGGAGACGCGTTTGGAGGTAACTCGGTCAGGCTGAACGCCTTAGACACACTGTCCAGCGAATGCAGCAAGGTGGAGGTTCCCTGCTGTCTACGGGTGGCATTGTGTGGGGCCGACGTACGCCGCTGGTGGTCATGAAAGGCGCCGTAAGGGCTGTACGATAAGTGAATGCCATCCTCCGACCGATAGTGCAACCACATCGGCAGCATATTGGCGAGGCATTCATCTTCACGCACGAAAATTCACGCCCTCATTGTGCACATCTTGTGAATGACTTCCTTCAGGATAACGACATCGCTCGACTAGAGTAGCCAGCATGTTCTCCAGACATGAGCCCTATCGAACATGCCTGGGATAGATTGAAAAGGGCTGTTTATGGACGACGTGACCCACCAACGACTCTGAGGGATCTACACCGAATGGCCATTGAGCAGTGGGACCTGAAGCAGGCTGTTTAGGTTTTTATATTGGTAACGCCACGTAGCGCTCTGTATGAAATTCACTGGCTGTGCTATGTGCAGTCTGTGGCTGGTTGGAATTGTTGGAATATTCGCTATTGTAGTGTTGGGCAGTGGGATGTGAACAGCGCGTAGCGTTGCGCAGTTGGAGGTGAGCCGCCAGCAGTGGTGGATGTGGGGAGAGAGATGGCGGAGTTTCGAGAGCGGATGATCTGGACGTGTGTCCGTCAGAGACAGTAAATTTGTAAGACTGGACGTCATGAACTGATATATATTATGACTTTTGAACACTATTGAGGTAAATACATTGTTTGTTCTCTATCAAAGTCTTTCATTTGCTAAGTATGCCTATCAGTAGTTAGTGCCTTCAGTAGTTAGAATCTTTTATTTAGCTGGCAGTATTGGCGCTCGCTGTATTGCAGTAGTTCGAGTAACGAAGGTTTTTGTGAGGTAAGTGATTCATGAAAGGTGTAGGTTATTGTTACCCAGGGCCATTCTTTTGTAGAGATTATTGAAAGTCAGATTGCGTTGCGCTAAAAATATTGTTTGTCAGTTTAATGTTGATCAGAATAAGTAAAGAGCGAAATGTTTGAGTACGTTCAGTTCTGCTCAGCTGTTTGAAAATCAAATAACATAAGGGGTTTATCAGCGCAATTATTCATAAATTGGGACGTTTCAGGACAATCTGGACCAACAGTGCCACGACAAATATACAGGCATTCAAGCATGCAAGAGGACGTGCTAATGGGTATTAGAGGTACTGGTGTATACAGCAATCCGGACAACCACTTCTGAAGGTTTTGCTGCATGGTGGTACAACATGCAATGTGTGGTTTTCATGAGCGCTAAAAAGGGCGGAAATGATGTTTATGTTGATATCTATTCCAATTCTCTGTACAGGTTCCGGAACTCTCGGAACCGAGGTGATGTATAACTTTTTTTTTATGTGTGTATTACTGTTGTTAGTGGCAGTAACATATATATTAATAAACCCATAATTACATGAAGAATGCAAAAAAATACCCCAACACAATACATATAAAGCAATGTGCTGTAGAGAAATCCGTATGGCTTGCAGATGAGATACTGAACTGAAATTTCAGCTGTGACGCAGATGACAGCTACATCCATGTGATAATAAGGTACTTGTATTTGTTTGGCTTAAATGTTTCGAATTTAGTGACCACATTCCCAAAACCATGCATATTCTCATGTAACATTTTACGTGTTATTCGGGGAACCCACTATTCATACTGAAATCTCACTGCTACGTGTGTGTATGTGTGTGTGTGTGAAAGGAAGAAAAGAAGGAATGTGTTCGCTCAAGACAGATCCTTTGAAACACAGGGCGCCTGCTATAAATCGAAGGATGTTATTTACACAGTAATTACGATCCGTGTCGCTCTCGTTTACTTCGACTTTTCGGAACATTGAGCTGGGAAATGACATAAGTTGGTAGGCCGGACACAGGCGTTAATGAGGCTTTTCTGGACGACGTGCCACTAATTTAGAAGCCGAAATTACACGGCGTCGCCAGATAGTGAGACAATTTCACGGCACAAGAGGGGCAGTGCTGGCCGCGGAGCGGAGCCGGCGTCGGGCGGCGGCGGTTGGTCCTCATTAGACGCGGCGCTTGGCGCCTAACAGGTTCCCTAGCTACGTGCCTCTCTGGCCGCACGCTTACTTACGCCAGCTGGACGACGTCTCCAGAGACCATCACAGTGGAGCGTCTCGGCCTTTTAACTGCGGCGCCTAACATCTGACCAGAGAAGAGGCTGTCACCAGACTAACGACAGCATAAGAGCATGGACAACACCCACCTTGACCTGACTGAAAGTTACAAAGTAACTCTAACTGATTGTATTTTTTTAAATCATAATACGCAATGAGATTTATGTAGGAATAAAAATAATTCACTATCTGATCAAAAGTATTTGGACACTCTTATAAACTGAAGCGCCAAAGGAAGTGGTATAGCCATGCGTATTCATATACGGAGATATGCAATCACGCAGAATACTGCCCTGCGGTCAGCAACGCCTATACAGGGTGTTACAAAAAGGTACGGCCAAACTTTCAGGAAACATTTGAAAGGTGGCTACACTGAGCCACAGCGCCAGAGATTGCGCCAGAGAGTATTATTCCGCCGCCTCCACAGGCAGTGCTTGTTGAGAAGTAGCAGTAGTCGGTCGTTGTTGAGATGTGGTGGTAGTTAGTGCTTTGGAGAGAGGATGTTGATACCTGTAATATTTGAGGCCATGTTGTGTGCAGATGTTTTGATGGGCTAGACACCAGATGCTGTTCGAATGGAGATATTGTAATGATCAGAGTACTTTTCGTCAAGATATATAAAGGTAAAAGAAATTTTCTTATTTTTTTTATTTCAAATGTGTTAAACAATAATGCCCCTTGGTCACAGGTTCAGTCAACAAAGCATTTGGCTCGTGTTGTTGTATTAGACTGTATTTCTGGTTTCGATGTGCAATTATAGTATTTATGTTTATTTTTTTAATTTCTTCATGGTAAATGGCTTGTCGTATTGAGGAAGAACTGTGCCAGATGTGTACGTTGAATCACACTTCCACACACAGAAAAGGTACACTTGTGCTTTGGTTTCGTAGGTTTTATAGTTGCTGGGGACTTAATTAATTAATTGTGTTAACGGAAATTTCCTTTCATTCCTTGTTGTTGTTCTATGCAGTCAGATTGCGTACAAATACCTGGTCAGGGCCAACCGGTTACGAGACTTCGTAATCGGACAGACAGCGACGAAAATTAAAAAGTATTTGCATTCACTATATATATATATAAATAAGCCCCCATGCACATTCCTCACACACAAAGAAAGAAAATATATTATGTGAACATGTGTCCGGGAACGCTTACTTTCCATGTTAGAGCTCATTTTATTACTTCTCTTCAAATCACATTAATCATGGAATGGAAACACACAGCAACAGAACGTACCAGCGTGACTTCAAACACTGTGTTACAGGAAATGTTCAAAATGTCCTCCGTTAGCGAGGATACATGCATCCACCCTCCGTCGTATGGAATCCGTGATGCGCTGACTTAGCTCTGGAGAATGGGGAATTGTATCACAGATGTCCACAATACGAGCACGAAGAGTCTCTACATTTGGTACCGGGGTTGCGTAGACAAGAGCTTTCAAATGCCCCCATAAATGAAAGTCAAGAGGGTTGAGGACAGGAGAGCGTGGAGGCCATGGAATTGGTCCGCCTCTACCAATCCATCGGTCACCGAATCTGTTGTTGAGAAGCGTACGAACACTTCGACTGAAATGTGCTGGAACTCCATCGTGCATGAACCACATGTTGTGTCGTACTTGTAAAGGCACATGTTCTACAAGCACAGGTAAACTATCCCGTATGAAATCATGATAACGTGCTCCATTGAGCGTAGGTGGAAGAAACTAAAATGAGCTCTAACATGGAAATTAAGCGTTTCCGGACACATGTCCACATAACATCTTTTCTTTATTTGTATGTGAGGAATGTTTCCTGAAAGTTTGGCCGTACCTTTTTGTAACACCCTGCATAAGACAAGTGTCCTGCGCAGTTGTTACATTGGTTACTGCTGCTACGATGGCTGGTGATCAAGGTTTAAGTGCGTTTGAACGTGGTGTTGAAGTCGGCGCACGAGGTAGCGATGAAGTGGGGATTTTCCCGTACGATCATTTCACGAGTTAACAGTGAATATCAGGTATCCGGTAAAATATCAAATCTCCGACGTCGCTGCGGCCGGAGGAAGATACTGCAAGAGTGGGACCAACGACGACTGAAGAGAATCGCTTAACGTGGCAGAAGTGTAACGCTTCCGCAAACTGCTGGGCCAACAAGAGTCAGCGTGAGAACCGTTCAACGAAACATCATCGATATTGGCTTTCGGAGCCGAAAGCCCACTCGTGTACCCTTGATGACAGCACGACACAAAGTTTTACGCCTCGCCTGGGCCCGTCAACGTCGGCATTGGACTGTTGATGACTGGAAACATGTTGCCTGGTCGGAGGAGACTCGTTTCGAATTTTATAACGCGGATGGACGTGCACGGATACGGAGACAACCTCATAAATCCATTGACCCTGCAGATCAGCAGGGGAGTGTTCAAGCTGATGGAGGCTCTGTAATGGTGTGGGGCGTGTGCAGTTGGAGTGATATGGGACCTCTGATACGTCTAGATACGACTCTGGCAGGTGACACGTAAGCATCCTGTCTGATCATTTGCATGCATTCATGTCCAGTGTGCATTACGACGGACTTGGGCAATTCCAGCAGGACAATGCAACACCCCAAACGTCCAGAACTGCTAAAGAGTGGCTCCGGGATCACTCTTCTGAGTTTAAACACTTCCGCTGGCCACCGAACTCCCCAGACACGAACGTTATTGAACATATCTGGGATGCTTTGCAACGTGCTGTTCAGAATAGATCACCAGCCTCTCGTGCTGTTAAGTATTTATGGACGGCCCTGCAGTATTCATGGTCTCAGTTCCCTCCAGCATTACTTCAGACATTAGTCGAGTCCATGCCGCGTCGTGTAGCGGGACTTCTGCGTGCTCACGGGGAACCTACATGGTATTAGGCAGGTGAACCAGTTTCTTTGGCTCTTCAGTGTATTTAGCGTAATTAACTGTTAGATGCTGCGAAAAGCGGACCCCTCAGTAAATACTGAGGTGACAAAAGGCATGAAGCAGCGGTGTGCACATATACAGATGGCGGTAGTCTGTCGTACACAAGGTTTAAAAGGGCAGTGCATAAGTGGAGATGTCATTTGTACTCAAGTGATTCATGTGGAGATGTGTCCGACGTCATTATGACCACATGACGGGAATTAGCAGACTCTTAATGTGGAATGGTAGTTGGAGCTAGACAGATGGGACATTACGTTTCGGAAATCGTTAGGGAAGTCAATATTCCGATATCCACAGTGTCAAGAGTATGCCGAGAATATCCAATTTCAGTGATTATCTCTCACCATCGATAACGCAGTGGCTGACAACCATCACTTAGGGACCGGGAGCAACGGTTTTTGTGTAGAGTAGTCAGTGCTGACACACAAACAACTTTGAATGAAACAACCTCAGGAATCTATGTGGGACGTACAACGAACGTATCCTTTAGGACAGCGTGACGAAATTTGGTGTTAATGGGCTATGGCAGCAGATGTCCGACGCCAGTGCCTTTTCTGATCTGGGCTCGAGCCCATATCGGTTGGACCCTAGATGAGTGGAAAAAAAGTGGTCTGGTGAGAATAGCCGCGATTTCGGTTAGGTTTCGAGTGCGGTGCGGACTCCACGTAGCTATTGACCCAAGTTGTCAACAAGATTAGATTAGATTGATTATTCGTTCCATAGACCCACAAAAGAGGGGAACCTCCTGGGTGCGGAACATGTCAGACAAACACACTACAAAAATGTCATTCGAAAAACTTGAGTTTCATTAATTTTAATGATCCTCAGTCAATAAACAGTAAAATTATGTACATGAATAAAAATTAAACTTCTTAAATTTACAGGTTTAATACTTGCATCTGCTTTCATTAAATCCATCATTCACACAGTAGCTAAATACTTGGCTATTACAACCAAGTATTGTCAAAAATTAAAGTATAATGAATTTTCATTAAAATGGTCTACTGCAGTTATTGAAAAATTCATGGATGGAATAGAAGGAATTGGACACCAAAAATTCTTTTAAATTATGTTTAAATTGTGCCTTATCTGAAACTAAGCTCTTAATGGTTGCTGGTAACTTATTGAAAATAAGCGTCACTGAATACTGGACTCCTTTCTGGGCAAGAGTAAGTGATTTTAAATCTTTATCTATATTGTTCTTATTCCTAGTATTGATACTGCGTACTAAGCAGTTGTTTGGAAAAGATATATTATTTACAACAAACTTCATTAAGGAATAAATATACTGAGAAGCTGTGGTTAGGATACCCAATTCTTTGAATAGGTTTCGACATGATGTTCTTGGATTTACACTACATATTACTCATTACGCTTCTGTACTATAAAATTCTCGCTTTATGGAGTTACCCCAAAATATACCATATGACATAATGGAGTGAAAATAAGCAAAATATGCCAACAAATCACTGTAATAGCTGGTTGTGACTCCTGCATGGTGTGGTCTGTGTTTACATTGAATGGTCCAAATGAACCGATTATTCATTGGAAATGATTGTGCTCAGCTACCAGGAGACCATTTGCAGTCGTTCATCGATTTCATGTTCCCAAATTACGATGGAATTTTTATGGGTGACAATGCGCCATGTCACAGAGCCTCAGCTGTTCTTGATTGTTTTGAAGAACATTCTGAACAATTTGAGTGAATGATTTGCCCATCCAGATCACCCGACATTAGTTCCATCGAACATTTATGGGACATAATTGAGAGGTGAGTTCGCGCACAAAATTCTTCACCAGTAACACTGTCGCAATTATGGACGCCTACAGAGGCAGCATAGTTCGAAGTCTCCTACACAAATAACAGGAGACTTCGAATGACTTATTGAGTCCATGCCATGTCGAGTAGCTGCACTGTGCTGGGCAAAAGAATACCCGACACAATGCTACAAGGTATCCCAAGGACGTGGTGAATGTTGTGAGCTGTTGCCGGCTCGCGTTGATGCCGTTTCTTCTTTGGCATTTTCTCACAATCGAGTGGCATCTTATTGTTCCCTGAGTTACTACCATAACGAGTTGCTGACTTGCCTCCATCAGTGGCAGCAGCAGCACTTATCGATACTAGTACTGCTGGACCATCTTTGGTGTGACCGCTATATTTCCGTGTGGCGGTGTGTGCGAGGCAGTCAGACGGTTGCGACAGAGCAGCGAGGAAGTCTCCGTGGCGCGAGGTCAGGCCGGGGCCGCTGGTGGCATGCACACGTGGTCGTATTTGTGAGGCACTATCTGCGAGAGCTGTAAAGTTCGTCACCCACCGAATCTGGATACTGGACTTGAGTAATCAGTTAACCTGTTATGAAACCGCGACTGCTGTGAGATCTCTTCGTTCATTACTGGTTCTTGCTTCCTGGGCCATTCCCACAAGCAGCAACGTATGGTGTGCTGGAGTCGGCTAAATTTTGCAGCCGTCTTCCTGTATGGTGTTTAACTATTGAATTGATTGTAACTTATTAGTGAAGTGCACCAGCAGTATCTTCTGCCTTGTGGGCATTAATGTTCCGGTTACCTGCCCTGGTCATTAGCGTAGTTTTCCGGCAGTGTGTTTTCCTCGCCATGTCGCCATGTTGATGCTGCCTGGCACGGCATGCGGTTCAAGAGCCTTGGTGTTGTTCATTTCTCTCTCTCTCTCTCTCTCCTTTTTTTTTTTTTTTTTTTTTTTTGGGTATTTAGACGCCACTTGTCAAGACGTAGTGCTGCTGGTATCTTCGTCCTCGCTGATAATTTCGGTTGACGTGCCGTTGTTCGGGTGGAAGGGAATTGGTTAGGTTGTTGGTTGGTTCCTCAGCCGTCCCTAGCTCGTGTTGCCATCCGGTTATTTAGTATTATGCTTGGCTGCCTGTCTGACCTAAACTTATGTTAGAGTTTCCTCCCCAGGCCGACATTTGGAACACATCTGAACACCACTGTTCTGTTGTTTTGGACTGTGATTTTCTTTTAGTCTCATGTACTGTGCGAGGCCTTCAGCCATGTATTAATTTAGTTTGTTTTAATGTTCACTATGTGGCCTTCAGCTGAACTACGTGAAATATTTTAGGAAACGGCCTTCGGCCGTTTTAAGTTAAAATTTGAAAAATCATTTGAAAATTTGAGAATTTTCCTTTCTATCTTAATTTTGTTGTCCAGGCCTTAAGCCCTGAGTTGTTCTATGTTCAGTATATGGCCTTCAGCCGAACTTTATGTGAAATATTTTAAGATAAGACCTTCAGCTATCTTAAATTAAAATTTGAAAGGTCATTTGTTTAAAACCATTATAAATTTTCTTACTGAAATTCTTGTTATCCAGGCCTTAAGCCCTCAGTTCTTCTATTTTGTAACTAAGGCCTTCAGCCGTGTGTATGCCTTAAGGCAATTTTAACAACTTTTGTACTGGCCTTCAGCCGTATTGTTTCTGAATTCTTTTAAGGGCATGTGTGCTTAAGTGTTTTAGCAAAATAAAGTTTGTATGTCTGTGCAACTAACAGCAACCTATTTGGGCCCCTTTCCACAATCTGATCCGCTCTGTCCTGCGAAATCAGATTTCATGTTTCATCGTCTGTACAGATCAGTACCAGCGGAAATAATCTGTCAGGAGAACTCAATGACTTCGAATGTCGGTATAGTCACTGGACGTCAGTTCAGTAACAAATCAATCAGGGACATTCCAACCGTTCCAAAGCTGTCCAAGTCGACTATTGGTGACTGTGAAGTGGAAATACGAAAGAACAACTACAGCAAAACGAAGATGAATCAGACAGCAAGTACGGACTGCCACAATAGAGCATTGCGGAGGGTGGTTGTAAAAGTATCGCATGGCGTCAGGGGACGGAATCAATCGTGAGTTCCAAAGTGCCACGAGTGCCGCAGTGTGCGTAGGGCTTTAAAAAGAATAATGTGCAGTGGTTTAACAGCTCCTCTTAACTCACACATTTCTGTAGTCAATGCTAAGCGATGACTGAGGTGGTGTAAACAGAGCGACGGGACGGGACCGCCATGAAAATATAAAAGATGGGTTTTCTGGCGAGTCATTTCGACTAAAGGAAGGCATTGACTCAATTCAGAGACATGTTGACATTCTTTTAGTTTAGAAAATATACACTTGTGTCAGGCTGCATAACGATTTGCAGCTTTGAACGTTCATCTCACCTAAGGAACCCGAAACAGGAGCAGTGGACAGAATTCGAAAGGGTGTTGAATGTGGGTCTCCATTTGCCAGCTGATCGGGTCGTGGCAATATCCAAACTTTGAGGCATTCGGATATGACAGTAGCCTGATATTGGGTTGCATGGGATCGTGAGGACACGCATAGGTGTTGTCAAAGTTCCCATCGACGACATCTGATCACCACAAGAGCGATCGCCACACATTGAACCCCTTCACATCTGCACCTGCCGTTGGACTCCCTGCAACATTCTGTCGTACCACGCCACTGGTTGGAGACCAGCAGTAGCTGGGCTAAGTAATTACTGTCGCATATATAGGCTCCCATTAACACAACCACAAAAACTGTTGCCACTGGAGTAGTGTCGCCATAGGGAAGCAAGGACTTGTATCGAATGGCGCCATACTGGGTTCAGCTCTGCCCTATGCTGGGTGACCATCGTTGGCGAGTGTGGTGGTGACGTGGGGAGATGTCTCATACTTCCAATGTTTTGGAGAGACACAGTGACGTTACTTCTGCTGTGATGATGTGACGAGGCATCAGATATGACCTCGTCGTAGTTGGTAATTACTGAAGGTATTCTAATGTCACAATGGTACGCCTTGGACATCTTGCGTCCTCATGGGTCGTGGTGACGTTTTTCAACAGGATAGTGGCCATCCACTCAGGACACGCGTCCCCATAATTGTCCCCAGTACAACATGTGTGGGACCAGCTGGGAAGTCATCTCCATCCCAGAACCAGTTGAAACAGTTGTGGGCTGGCTTTCCCCAGGAGAGGATACAACGGATTTACGATACCCTTCCCATCCAAATCTGTGTTTGCAACCAGGCCAGAGGGGCGCGGCGTCTTAAAGATAACTGGGCTCATTTTGCCAAATTATTTGTAAATTTGACTCAGTTTTGTCAACATCTGAAGCTTCATTTTGTTTCATCCTCCTCTTGTGGGTGCTTCACTTTCGTTGTCAGGCAGTGTAGTTCCCGTCCCAGGTTCTTATCAAGGTTTCCGGGAGGTTCCCCACTGTCTTAAGGCAAATGTCAGAACTGGTAATCTCCTCCAAAGCCCTTCGAAAACCTCTCTGTCTCACTACCAGCACGCCCGGTAACAGGCAAATGAACTGTAAATCCATGATGAATCGGTAACACAAACAGCCCCCTTTATTTTTGGGGGAGTCTGAAGAAGAATCGTGAACAGAATGGTACAGAATTGCGACCTGCTTCGCCTGTTGCGTAAACTACCTGTGTCAACGAATTTACCTGGCCATCTGTGAACTTAGTTGTCAGAGGATGGTGCTTACAGTATTTCGTTCAAAATCGGAGCTGGACTATGGTAACAACTGACGATTCAAGAGCGCAAAACACTTGCTATTTACAGCAGGTCGTCATTTTGTAGTAACCACTGTAACTGCCATATGACTGTAGCTCAGTTACCATCTACATGTGATGCAGGAAAAGACTTATCTATCCATCGTTGCAACCACCAAGAAAATCACTATACCCTGATAATCATTTAGAGCAGCTCTGTATCTATTTACATGGGTGCTACCATGGCAACAGCCACTCAGAGGATCCTGCAGATGACACTCATATAGTGCCGAAACTGATCGCACCGTATATTGCCCTCATTTCCTCCTGCCCCTCTGCTGTGTCCACCCCTTCTTCTCTCTATCTCTTTGTCTATCTCATCTTCCAACCTCTATCAGTTCATATCGTCCTCCCCATTCTGTTTTTTCTCTCTCTCTCCCTCTTCAACTCCTTCTCTCCCTCTCTCTGTCTATCTCCTCCTGTCTCCATCTCCCTACATATCTGCTTCTGTCTCCCCTCTCCCTATCCACTTCCTCATCTCTACCTCACCCCATTCATCTCCTCCAGCCTTCGTTTTCCTATCCATCTCCTCTTTCCCGGTACATGTCCTCCTTCTCTCTCCCTGTAAATCCCCTCCTGCCCTGATCTCACTCCATCCACACACTCTTGTACCCCTCTGTCAATCTCCTCCTCTACCCGTCTCAACCTACCCCAAAGCATGCTCATCCTAACATGTAGCCCATGCAGTACAGGTAAGGAAAGAAGGCCAATACTATTCCCGCAGCAAGTCTATCGTGCTGGGGAATCTACACCTCAGTGGCTGAAAAACAGGTTTTGCCCCCAATGTGTAGGCAGGTCGATAAAGCTGGCCGATAGCACTCCAATGCAGTATGAGTGTTGTGCATGGCAGTCTACACACTGGGGGCAGCAAAACCATTTCTTGCTCTTCATGTGTTGGCTGCCCTGCAATAAGGTGGGCTGATACTATTCCCACAAAACACACCAGTTCTCTAGGGCAGCTTACACTGCAGGAAAAAAAAAATTGGCTTTTGCTCGTATTTCCATTCCTATTGGAGCTAGGCAATTATAAATCTCACAGGGCTGATACTTGAGAGGTTCACTGTTTATGTGTCAAATTTGGTTGTAGCCTGTAAGCTATATTTCAAACACAGGCTGCATTCATTCTTACACAAACAATTAGCAGTACAATATACATTATTACATCCAACAGAGATAAGTGACAAGACTGCTGCTGTTGCCCTGCAAAGAAATCCCAGTACTGAGACTAAATGGCAGATTGAAACTATTTTGAACCCAGACCCTCGTCTTTTGCGGTATGCTTTTATTGACTGAGCTACCCAGACGTGAATCTGAAACAGCTATGAAAGTTTCTCTTTTGTCATTGCCTCTGTCCTATTTCCCAAACTTCACAAAGATTCTTCAATGTGGGTGGTTAAGAGTGTTTCCTGTAAGATTCTGAGTTCTCGATCAGGCACTTTTGGTCGTTCAGGAAGTTGCAAAACAGCTGATGTTCTGCTGCAGAGTGAAAAATTGTTTCTGGACACGTTAACAGGGATTGTGTTTATGTAACCTGAATGGGAATGTACAGCTGTTGATTACCATGCACAATATGGCTGCAGCAGCACGACCAACTGTCAGTATTGCTTTCCCTGCTTGCCAACCGCTTACTTTGATCGAGGCCTCAATTTGGAACTTGATGAGGACTTAGACTACTAAGCGTTTCAAGATGAGGAAACGTGTATTTAATAGCTAAGAAGAGAAGGTTGGGAGAGGGAGATGGCAAGAATTAGCGAATTCTACCTTTGAACAGATGAAACTTTATTGAAAACTGTGTGGGGATTTCAGACTCGTATTTGAATCACTGTCTTGTGCTAGCAATAGCCTTGATAGCTGAGCTGTTAAGGCACGTCTCGCAATCTGCCTTAAAGCCTCAGTCTGCATGAACCTCTTTCACAACGAGTTGGGCCACAAGAAACATCCGAACAGTTCAATCAGGGATGCAATTACCCGCAAAACACGGCAGTTCAGCATCAGGTACATGTTCGATACACAGTATCTTTTATTACACTATACACTTAGCTGCAGAGTAAAAGATTAATTCCAGAAATTATTTAGTTTCATAATTTGCCCGTGAAGGGATAAAATCACTATTCGGGAAGTCTTTAAAATTTCTGGTGTTTTACGAAATGTGTTTGCGATACATTTTCCGATGTAAGCTAGTGAGAGGTATATTTGGTTTCGTTTTAGGTATGCATGCTGACACTGAAAATATTAAAAACAGAAGCTATGCGTACATTTAGGTTACAAACTCTTCCATGAGTAGCGTCACTAAAAAAAGTCGCTCTAGTCCTTCAAGAAACCTCCATGGCGCAGAAAAAGGCGAACGTTTTCGGGGATTTTAAATATCTTGTAACAGTGTTTCGCCATTACAAGGATAACTAGTAACGTAAAAATCACTAGAAACTCTCACGAATTTGTTTACAACCATAGAGTATAGGACAAGAGAGGTTATAGCAACTGTTTTTGATGTTTCTCACATATTAAAATAAATAGCCTGAAAGGACCAATTAAAAGACTGGATATAAAAGTTTTATTGCAGAATTTAGTGCCTATATTGTAGTCCAAAAATACACCTACGGAAGTTTCGCTTTACTGGTCCAATTCAGATCACATGGCAAAAAAAAAAAAAAAAATAAAAATAAAAATAAACGCAAAATCTGATTCCATAAAATAAGTATGCTATAATACGTCACGCTTGGTCGTCGTTTTTTTCCGTAAAGCAACATTTAAATCGTGACTTATTTGGATACATAATATAGACTTGGTGTGGATAATGCAGATTTGAACATTGCATCATGTCCAGAGTATATTTAAGCGAGCCTGTATATAGGTTCTGCCTACTCCCTGGAAACTGTATCTTAGCAAAATTAAATAAAAGTAGAGAGAAATGGCTTACCGGGTTGTCCCGATGTACGTAAGTACGCACTCCCAGACAGATTGTGTAACGACTCTTACGCTGCTTACCTGCAAAATAAAACAAACCTGTTAAAGAAAAGTGGTTACAGGAGCTGAAATTATCATTACAGACATTTCCAAAAGAATATAGATAGGAAAAATAGATATTTTAGTTATGAATTCACAAATTAGACGTCCAAAATGCAGCTGGTTTAGAATACCAAGGAATGCATAGTTTCGAATGGAACTTGAAACGACGTATGTCTTTACCCAAAGTTATATTTCAATTTCAATGCAGTTTGCGTTTCGTACTGCATCTGCCTTTTGAACATTTCTACATCAGAGCTAGAGTTTTGCGCTCCACGTGCCAGACTTATTATTAAGTAACAACGTGCTGTAGAAAATGTCTGTAAATGCGCGATACGAGTTAAATTTCCCTAATTGACGTGTGTCAGGTTTATGAGATGTGCTCTTAGAAGTAAATCATGTGCCAGTGCGATGCAATTCTAATAGCCTATCGGAAAATAACTAAGGAAGTTTCATCACTTGCAGTTTCGAAGTACAACTACGTTTCGACTGTGATTCACTTCATAAATTATTTATTTACAATGGTATGCAAAACTTAAGAACGAAGGTAACTGTCGCATGATGTCCCACAGCCAAGTCACACAGCGCGATGAAACTTGAACCATACATCGAAAGAACTCATTCAGTACATTATAGACCCTAAGTGAAGGAAATAGTCAATAAGACGAGCAGAAATGACACTTTTCTTCAATGACAGTAGCTACACTGTCACCGCGGTTTATGATGGTCCCCTGTACATTAAAAAAAAATGCGACAAAGTTCTTAATTGGGTGTTTGATCACTACGGAGGGCACTGTATGCTTTGCAGTGTACTCCCGTGCTGGCCACAATGTTAGAAAGAGTTCTTGTAGTAGGGTGTTCAGTGCCTCCACCAGTGACGTTGACAATGGCTAGATAGTCGTTGGTGCATCCTCCGACAGTTTCCCCAACGCATCCCAATCGTGCTTGATGGGAGTTATGTCGGGCGAACGGGCAGGCTAGTCCATTCGCTGAATATAATCTCGTTCCAAGAGTATCTGTTTGATGCGGTCGCCCACTGTCACCCAGAAAAATGAAGTCAGGACCGAATGAACTCCTTCATAGACACACATGGGGAAGGACTACAGTGTCAGAATAGCTTTTACCGGTGAGTATACCGTGTTCAAGGATTTGGAGGTCAGTACTTCAGCAACATCTTTTTTTTTCATCACTTTTCTGAAGGGTTCGAATTCCACTCCTGTGCAACCTCTTTATCTCATTGGACCCGACGTCCTCAGTTATTTGCTGGATTGGATATATTCGACTGTCTTCCTCTACAGGTTTTACCCTCCACAGCTCCTTCTAGTGCCGTGGAAGTTATTCTATGATGTCTTAATGCATGTACTATCAACCTTTACCTTCTTCTTGTCAGTGTTGTCCGTATGGTCATTTCTTCGTCGGTCCCGAGGAGAACCTCCTCGTTACTTATCAGTGCACCTAATTTTCATCATTATTCTGTTCTTCGATTGTCTTACACTCCGGTTTTCCTACAGTCCATAATTCACTAACATACAACGCAGGCTCCGAACGTATATACTCAGAAATTTCTTTTCTCAGCATAGGCCTATGGTGGATTCTAGTAGACTCGTTTTGGCCAGGAGTGACCTCTTTGCATGTGTCGTTCTGCTTTTTATGTCCTCCTTGCTCCGTCCGTCATGGGTTAACTTGCTGCCTAGGCAGCGGAATTCCTTAACTTCATCTACTTCATGATCCCAATTCTGGTGCTAAGTTTCCTGGTATTCTCATTTCTCATTCATCGAATTTAACAGGTCTTCATCTCAACTGAGGATAGAGGGATGCCATCAGCCAATTTTATCATTGATGTCATTTCACCCTGAATTTTAATTCCACTCCAGAAACTTTATATTTTTTTCGTCATTGCTTCTTCTGCTTATAGACTGGATAGTAGAGCCCTGTCTCAGCCTGTTTTTAATCCGAGCACTTCGTTCTTTGTCTTCCGTCTCATTACTACCTCTTGGTTCTTGTACACATTGTATATCACCCGTCATTTCCTGTGATGTACTCCCATTTTTCTCAGAATTTCGAACATCTTGCACCATTTTACATTACCGAACGTTTTTCTAGGTTGACATACGCTATGAACGTCTCTTGCTTGAACTTCAGCCTTGTTAAGCTGATTGTGCGATAGCTCTCGCATTTATCTTCTGTTGCTATCTTCGGAAATAGATGGATGATATTTTTCCGAAAGTCTGTTTTGTCTTGCACATGAAATATAGAAACGCAAGGTAAAGTACTATAGAAGAAACTATCAGTGGCTGAAGTAAATCAAGATGACGCCCCTCAAACCATTTTGCTCCTATGCGCTTAACCTTCTGCAACAAGAAAATTCCAGAGCCACAAGATGAATTGGTAGCTGTTCCTAGGACTTCGTAAATAACGTCAGACGACTGGCTGCGATTACTGGAAATTGTCGTACGCCATCGTCATTCACCGTGTCATCAGAGCTTCTAATGCCTCATCCAAAGGTTGATTTGGCAGAAAATCACCAACAGGAAACGGGGCAGAACAGTAGTACTGCCCCTATCTCAATACAAAAATTATTTGGAAGCTGAAGGAAAATGTGTACAGTGCCCATCCTGTCGTGGCTGGGCTCTCGAACACTGTTTCAATGCTGAGGAAAAGACAAGAACTTCGTCTGCGTTTTCTGTTCTTAAGAACATTAGTTTTTGATTTTTTATAAGACTAGTTGTTGGGAGTTTTGCCTTTATTACTATAATATTTTGAAAATTTGAACTTCTTCGTCAAAAATCAGTTTTGGTACTTGAAATAGTTTTATAGTATCCCTAGGTAGTATTTTAAGAATTTCTAAATATTTTTGTATTTTTTTTCAGCAGAATAAAACTTTTTTCTTGATTTAATGGTTTTTTTTTCAATTCATTTAAATATGTATGTCATTGCACTCCATGGCTGGAGCAAACCCGGGTATTTTACACCTAGAGAGGTTATTATTTTTTATGCTGGGATGGTTTATTTTAAGCTAACCAGACTAATATCATTTTGTCGAAAATGTGTGAGATCTGAATAACCACAATTTGTAAACTTATTGGTCACTGAAAATAATTTAAATGAATTAGAAGATAAGGTACCTAATTTTGTCCTACTTTCCCTTGATCCAACTGCAATCATCTCGTATCTCCTCTTCGTCTGATTTTTGAGCATTGCATTTGCTACTACTTACTGAAATTTATTGCATAATTCAATTAGTCTTTCTATTCTCTCATTCCTACTACCAGCCCGTATTCTCCTGTAACTACCGTATATTGTTTCCCCTACAACCACATTCCAATCCCCCATGATTATTAGCTTTTCGTCTCCCTTTCCGTACTGAATTACCCGTTCGTTATCTTGATGTACTTTTTCTGTCTCTTCGTCTTCTGCTTGCAACGTCGACATGTAAACCTAAACTATTGGAGCCGTGGCGCGGCTGGCGCTAGTGTTCTCGCACTTAGAATGGCATCGCTGCCATCGATTATAGGGTCACCATTTTCGCCTTCCGCGATTCAGGCCGGTGGTCGGGTGGTTAACGGGAGGGAAAGAGACAGCGGAGTGGATATTCTAGGGTCGGAGGTGGCTTGTTGACGTTTACTGTGAGGCCTGTGGTAAGACACCTGTACGCTATGGGCAGGGTCAGCGAGAGATCCCGCCAGTGACTTGATGGGACCTCGGGTTTGGTATCGCGGTGGTGCACTGTTGTGTTTTGGGGCTTTTCTGCTGCGAGGGTATGTATAGGTTCTTGTTACTGGCCATTGAAATTGAGATGGCGTGACGGAGGCAATATGTGATGCTCGCCGCAGTTGCGTGTGAAAACGCTTCGTCTGCTTTGTGTCTGTGCAGGAAATTATGTGAAGTAAATAGCTGATACCACGACGACGTCTTGCTCTCACGCCTTGTTGAATATATTTTGGAATTACTGAATGGTGTAGATATCCCACGTGTATAGCAAATAAAGCCATTTGCGCCATACTAAGGTACTGTTCTATTCTGCTTAAATCTGTGTCAGTTATATGTGCATTTATATGCCCTTCTTTAGTTGCAGAAGTTATAGAAGTGTGGAAACAGAGAGCTATGTGGAAAGGGATGTAAAGTTGAAACCCTTCCAATAAGTGAATACACTCGAACTCTGTGTTACTAAAGGTGCCTTTCGATACCAGCACGTACCTTGGGTAATAATTGTTATTCGGAGGTTGTCATGGTACTGTTAGTAACTATTATACACAAAATTGTTTATTCTAATGATACTAAATTGGAGATGTAAGGTCGGTTGTGTGCCGCTGTAAATTACTATTGTCTCCTCTGTGTGGTAGCCTAGCATTGTCAGTGGATTCAATCATTATTCCTGTCATATTTCGAGTTCTGTCTTCGCTGGTTTGCTTAAGCTGACACTTAAGTTGAGTTGTAAGACCTATAAACAGGCAAGTCAAACTGAGTATTATGTGAGCTCAAGGCGATATTCTATTATGTGGTACCTTAGTTTGTTATAGGTTAGAAGTATTTTACGTGTTATTAATGTTCTGCTGTTTGCTTTGTCTAAAGAGGAGCTAGTTCTGTGACGTAGTCGTTTGTATTTTATTAGTGTGTTACGCGTTGTGCCTTTTCATGTTAATTGTTTTTAAGAAGCTACAAATGACTCTGTGTATGTTGCAGGTGGCTGAAACTGACGTGTTCACGGGGGCCGCGTCCTGACAGGGTTGATAGTGCCCCTTTTTACTACGGCACATCCGGCTATCCTCCTTCAGTACATTTGTCTCGCTTATATCGTTACTACGTCTGTCGAGTGGAATTAGGGCTTACTGTAATCACCTTATATGTTGAAGTTAATTATCTCCCTTGCCAGGAGGCGAACCTTCGTGGATATAGTCGTATTCTCATCTGTAAGATTGGTAGTGTTATTCGTTTGTTCTCGTCACGTGTATGATTATTTATCTTGTTATATTTAATGTCAGTAAAATGTAAGTGTTAGCGAGGTCCGAATTGGGACGTTGTATTCTCCTTTTGTGGAAACAAATTTGATTTTATTCCTTTTTTAAGTAACCTTTAGATGTGTACATTTTGCCCTCATGTTTGGTGCTTTTATGGCTTCCACGTTGATTAAAATTACAATAAAGGTAAATTTGGCAACGGAGAGATTCGTGTGTTTATTAGTTGCTAAGTGGAATCTAAGTTAAGCGCAAGAACCCTACCACTATTGTTGTCGGCGTTTCTTTGTTGTCGAATTTGATGAGAATAGCCCTATAACTAAACCCTTCACAGTAACGCACTATCTACTCTGTGTTCCTATTCATTAGGAGTCCTACTTTCGTTATACCATTTGTAGGTGTCTGTACCACGTAAATGTCTAACTGTGCTTCCCTCCCACCCTTGTACTCACATCCCCAAGCCTTTCCCGGTAGCGCTGTACCGAGAACCTGTTGTTTGTGCCCATCTGGAAGGTAGAGAGATTATTTTCCTTCAATAGTCGTTACGCACGTAAGTCGGATCTACGCAACTGACTGATCGTTCGTACTGTTTGTTGATAAGTGTTATTGATCGCTAGAGGTTTGGATAAGCGAATAAATAATAAAACAGCGAATGTCATTAATGCGATACATTTACCACCTGACTTATGGGACGTGGAATGACATTTGTGCAGATACTATAATCGTAAATGGGGCAATTGGAAGGCCGTTGCGGATGAGCATACCATCACAACCGATGAAGCATTAGTAAAGTCTAAGAACTTTTGTTAAAACTTAAATATTTTGAAGCATTTCGGTTGCTTTTAGGACGAGAGCGTCCATAAAACCGCATTTATCTTCTTTTATTTCTTGTCGCGGTTTCTTCAAGCAAGAGAGCTGCACCTACTCGCTAGTCCGCTTTCGTCTATTTTTATGTCGCTATTATGGCCCGCGTAAACACTTGTGACCCGTAGAATTTTTACAGCAACTATTACACCGAAATAGTATCCATAAATTTTACCGAAAATATCGCGGCATGTCGTGTTACCATAAATATTGCTGGATAGTATTCATGAGATATGCAATTAGCAATATGCACTTTATATCGCCCGCGAGTACCCAGGTTAACCATCATATTAATAGAATGTGGCACAGATAATTCAACTATTTACGGATCTCTCTCTTCATTCGTTCCTGAATCAACAGTTTATTTAGAGAAGGCAAACTTTACGGGCTATTTACAGACGCATGCCGGCCGTAGTGGGCGAGCGGTTCTAGGCGCTACAGTCTGGAACCGCGCGACCGCTACGGTCGCAGGTTCGAATCCTGCCTCGGGCATGTGTGTGTGTGATGTCCTTAGGTTAGTTAGGTTTAAGTAGTTCTAAGTTCTAGGTGACTGATGACCTCAGAATTTAAGTCCCATAGTGCTCAGAGCCATTTGAACCATTTGAACAGACGCATAAGAGACTTTATCATAACAACTAAATCGTCCATTGTAAAGTGCCGGATGCTGAAAGGACAATACCTAAAAATATACTCTTCAAATGGCATTTGTGGAAGGCCAACCTGTGCATATGATAGTATAATCAATTCAGACCCTATTAAATTTTTACATGAAGTTGAAGCTACTTGAGAAATGTCAGACTCGACACGCGACGCTCGATTATAAACTTAATGAACAAGTTTTAGGTAGTACTATTCACAGCAGAAAAGTAGTTATCCACATAACGTCAATTTTTTCAGGATTGTGTCTTCTTAATCTGAACTGGAAGATTCACAAAATAGAGAATAATACGCTTTTATATTCTTAAATTTATGCGAAGATTATCCACTGCGAAGATGAAACGCCCATAACCACAACTGACATTAAATCGCACAGACTAAAGTACGTGCACGCATACACGTACATGTGTTGCGCGTTCACGCGTGTATGTGTGTGTGTGTGTGTGTGTGTGTGTGAAGGGAGGGGGAGGGGGTTGCGAGTACTTAGTTGTCGCATTTGCCGCTGTACATGAGTTGTCGTACAAGACATTGCAAGTAAGAGAAAAA
Organism: Schistocerca serialis cubense; assembly: GCF_023864345.2. Taxonomy (NCBI): domain Eukaryota; kingdom Metazoa; phylum Arthropoda; class Insecta; order Orthoptera; family Acrididae; genus Schistocerca; species Schistocerca serialis. The sequence goes on from NC_064645.1 coordinate 498,179,510, forward strand.
AAACTTACCATCGTACCCCAGCGAATCAACCGTTAGGCAACAAAACGCACACAGCAGCATTTTAGCTTGTCGATTTTCTTAAACACTTCGCACGCTGGCGGAACAGGTTAGCAACTATCCGCTAGAAGCAACATGAACAGAAAGGAGAAGGTACCTATTAAGCCACTCTTGGAGATCGTTAATCTTTTCGTTATAATTCACACTTACCATGAAGGCGTACTTTCATTAGAAACAAGTCAAGAGTATTATGTGACGAGTAATGTGGTAGCCTCTTGAGACGGCTGGGTAAAAAATACGTTTCTGCGTTGTTTCAGCATTGAGGCAAAGATATGTCATATATAGAACCTACGGAAATTTCGTCGTTATCCTCACATTTCAAGCAAGTACTTTAGTACGAATGTTCTGTTCACGGATGAGGTTGTAAACTTTCACTTCAGCACGGTTGGGCTGTCGATAATCCTAACGAAATTGTGGGATCACGTCGTCGAAGTTTGGGCCGGAATAGTTGGTGACTTTGTTAGCGCCTCATGTTCTTCCAACCAAGCTCTACGGAGAAACTTAACATGCTTTCTTAGAGAATACCCATTCTATCGAGTGAGGTGGCACAGTGATTAGCACACTGGATTCAGGAAGACGACGGCTCAAATTCGAGTCCAGCCATCTAAATTTGGGTTTCCCGCTATTTCCTTAAATCGCTCCAAGCAAATGCCGGCATTGTTCCTCTGAAAGGGTCCGGCCGATTTCCTTCCCAATCCTTGAAACATTACAAGCTTGTGCTTCGTCTCTTAGTGACCTCGATGTCGACGGACGTTAGACTTTAATCTGCTTTCCCTCCTTCTACAAGTTCTGCTAGAGCATGTGTCTTTATATGTGCGAAAAAACATGTACTTCATGCACGTTGAAGTTCGTAACCGATTCAGTAATAATGTTCGTGGGCTTGTAAATAACAGATTACATGACAGATGGATCGTAGAATTCTTTGGCCTCCTCGCCCTCCGGACTTAAACCCACTAGCCTTATCTGTGGTGGCGTTTGAAAATTCTTGTATATGGAATCTGTGTACAAGATGTAGATATTCTTCGTCACCGTATTGTGGAAGGCTGTGAAACAACATGCAAATCTCTGGGATACATCAGAACATCAGAAATTGAATGTGACGGAGGATTGATGCATGTATCCTTGCTAACAGAGAACACACACTCTTTTCCTGCGTATTTCCCATGATTAAAGTGTTGAAGAGTTGTAGAAATTGAGCTCTGGAAATAAATACATTCCGAGCCAATGTCCTCATAATGTATATTGATCCTTTTCTTGTGAGGAATGTTTCCAGTAAGTTTGGCCGTGCTTTTTGTTACACCCTCTATTGTCTTTTATCTCTAAGTAATAAGGGGAATTCAAAAAGATAGAACAGATTTCAATTGTTTATTACAGACAAACTATAAAAAATAGAAACACATGTTGCAATTATCTTTGTTTGTATGAAATTAAGTGTCGAAGTGAAGTTTGCAGCACTACTGCTGTAGACTGGTGAACTGAGAGATTTAAACTTTACTGCGTGTCTTTGTGTCTTAGTGTTTAAACATTTGGTTTACAAATGTGAAATAAAAAGAAAAATCCGATAAGTTAGCTCTTCTTTCAGCCTAAAACTATCATAAATGTAACAGGTTATGGGCCCAGTTTCGTTTAAGTGCCTCAAGTTAATTAACGACTCGAAACAGTGCCGAAAAGTCAGCAAAAATACAACACCTGCTTTGTGTGAATACTGTGCTTGAAATCTTCGTATGAACTGTGTTAGTGCAAGTAAGCGTTAAAACGAGTGAATTTTCACCCACCAGCAAATACAGTAGTCAGAATTGGAGGTTAAAGTTTTGTCAACTGAGTTTTGAGTGAAGTACAGGCAGCTGAATTTTGAGGTCAGAAGCATCGAAACTGAGTTTTAGGTTAAAAGATCTGCATTCAGAAGTAATTTTTAGACCGCACAGTGTATTATGGGATAAAGTTCTGCAGGAATAGATATGTCAAAAAAATATTAAACCGCTAACTGGAGTAGTGAATTGCCAATTTGGAATAGAAAAATAAGAGACTTGCTGGATTACCATGAAGGCGCATTGGGTGTCACTGATAAGAAATTAGTGAAGCCCAAACTACTGGAAGACGGCGCAACAGGCATAGAAGTTAAAAAAAGCACAAAGAACAGTCTGAATTGTATTGAAAGGCAAACAGTTATGCAAAGTGCATGATAATTAGTGCAATTAGTCATGAAGCGTGATCCGGCGTAACATCAAGCGCCGGCACCTCGGCCTGAACGAAACAGCCGAGAAGGCTATGAGACGACATCAGCCAATAGAACGCTGACTACGACGACACCAAGACAGGAGCGGCACCTATAAGAAGAGAATATAAGCGCCGTTTCAGTTAGCCTCGGCCGCACTAGAAGAGCCGCCTTAGAAATGAAATGTCGTGTGGCTAGAGCCTCCTGTCGGGTAGACCGTTCGCCTGGTGCAGGTCTTTCGATTTAGCGCCACTTCGGCGACCTGCGCATCGATAGGGATGAAATGATGATGATTGGGACAACACCACATCCAGTCCCTGAGCGGAGAAAATGGCCGACCCAGCCGGGAATCGAACCCGGGCCCTTTGGATTAACAGGCTGTCACGCTGACCACTCAGCTACCGGAGGCGGACAGCTGCCTTAGAAGACGAGCCGTGATCCAAACGATTTAGACGTGACTTGTGACCTACATTAATTGCTTGCATGGAAATTGTATATATCGAAGGACATTGATTATTTGCATGCCGCCAATTGCTTGCGACACCGCTTTGTAAAAAGGCAAAGTTAAGTATTGTCAATTCACTTTAGTGTAATAAACTCCATTAATAAGATTTGCTTGAATTGTTGTCTAACTATGCGAGATAAACAGCTTCCTAGGCACCTTATATAAAATGAGTGGGAAAATCTCACAAAGTGTATGGAAAAGTTATGGACAAGGAAACTGCCAGTGATACATGGAATGCCTTAAAACAGCAGCTTGAAGCTTCAGCCAAGGATCAGTTGTTCAAAATTTGCACAGACTTTTTCTCTTTTAGCTGGTTACCGGGTGAAGATGTGGATAGAGGAAGTTTTGACACAGCTGCGCATTGTTTGCAGCCACAAGAGAGATCGCCGGCCGAAGTGGCCGTGCGGTTAAAGGCGCTGCAGTCTGATGACCTCAGATGTTAAGCCCCATAGTGCTCAGAGCCATTTGAACCATTTTTTTTATTGTCGTGGAACATGAAAGAGACCCACCGAAACTGAATATGTTATGTGCCATTTTTGTTCACAAAGTTTATGGACCTTTCTTCTTTGCGGAGGAAACTGTGACAGAACGTCATACTTGGACTCGCAGCAAAATTGGTGGTTACCTCAACTACACGAAGATTCCAATGATTTCATCGCTAAGCTTGACGGCGCCCACCTTATTTCCACCTCGAGATGCGGCGCTATCTTAACAACACCGCCCCACAACGGTGGGTTATAAGAGGTGGACAACAAGAACTTGTTTATTGCGTTGGGCCTCCCAGGTCACCGTACCTCACACCCGATTTTTTTCTGTGGGGGTTCATAAAAGATATTCTTTGTCCCGCCTATAGCTGCTACTCTTCAAGGTGTGAGAAATGTAAATGTTAGAGCTGTCGATTCGTGCGTGGAATGAAAGGGACTATCGTTTCGCTGTTTCTCGAGCAACGCGTGATGGTCATGCTGAGTGTGTGTGCGTACTTATAACTTTGAACATTCCCCTGTCCAGTCATATGAGCAATGTGTTTCTTTCGCAGTTTGTCGGTAATAAACAACTGAAATCTGTTTCTTCTTTTTGAATCACCCCCACTTATTTTAGCCAGGGCGCTGATACCAGAAAGTATACCGTATTACCCGCCCAAGCATGCGACCGATCAAAGTAAGATTGTTGTTACGAAAATTATATACGGTGGTGAATAAGCAGGCTGTTTCGCAAAGCGTGGAGAGTAAGTCCGCGCGGTTTCAATAGCACCCTGGCTGTTTCAGCTCACAGCAGTTCTGCCGACGTTTCCGCTACATTGTTTGGAATGCGGTAGCAGAAATGTAAGCACCGATTGTTTGTTTTGTTTACTGGCGAGGCAAAGCGAGGCCCCATCACTCGGCGAGCGTAATTGCAGATCGCTGGCCGGCGTCCAGAAGTTCTCTTTGTGCGGGCTCCAGGGCCGGTCATTGGCACGCGCTGGCCGGAAAGGAAAGACCGAATGGGTGGGTGGAAGGGAGGCGGCCATTCGGCAGCTGCTCGCCAGCCACCACGGCCTGAGACCGCACCTGCCGCGTACGGATGGATCCCCGCTGCTTACTCTGGCGGGAAATTAAAGGCTCAGCTCTGACGAGGCAAGTCTGGCCGTCGAGTGTTTTGACTGCGCTGTGTCCGAGACTGGACGGCAGGCGAGAACGCGCGCCTGTGGTTAGCTGGAGGGCCTTCGAGGAAAAAAGAAGTGGCTTCAGAACCGCTCATTCTGGAAGCGCTCCGTAGGTAGCAGATTCACTTGCAAATTGCTGATGCCTGTGTCGCTTATTAGCTACAACCCAAGTTGCGAAACACGATATAATTTATCTCAGATTAGCATGTTTTTGCTTCGAGTTTCATTGTGTCTGGAAAACATCTACATCCATATTTCGGTATATGAGGTAGGGTACTTCCGGCAGTACTACCTTTTCCCCACGTCCCTATTCCATTCACGAGTAGTCCGTGGGAAAATGTCCGTAAAGCTCGGTAGGAGCTGTAATTTACCTGATTTTCTCATTGTGGGAAGAAGTAATACGATGCCGGTCTCTTCCAGAAAAGTGTAGTGAGAGCCAATAGAGATTGTTTAGAATCACCGTAAGGCTGTCGCATCGACAAAAGGATCCCATGTTGGATTGTCTTTATCTCTTGGTTAGAGTACTAGGCTGATGAAGAATGCTCTAGAATCTGCCGAACTGTTGTTTGTAAGTCACTTCGTAGAGCGTGTCTGTCTACATCTATAACTACATGTACGTCTATACTCCGCAAGTCAACGTACGGTGCGTCGCGGGGGGTACTTTTCGTGCCTCTGTCACTTCCTCCTTTTCCTGTTCCGCAAGCCGTTGTGGCCGAGCGGTTTTAGGCGCTTCAGTCCGGAACCGTGCTGCTGCTACGGTCGCAGGTTCGAATCCTGCCTCGGGCGTGGATGTATGTGATGTCCTTAGGTTTTTTTTCGGTCATCAGTCTACTGACTGGTTTGATGCGGCCCGCCACGAATTCCTTTCCTGTGCTAACCTCTTCATCTCAGAGTAGCACTTGCAACCTACGTCCTCAATTATTTGCTTGACGTATTCCAATCTCTGTCTTCCTCTACAGTTTTTGCCCTCTACAGCTCCCTCTAGTACCATGGAAGTCATTCCCTCATGTCTTAGCAGATGTCCTATCATCCTGTCCCTTCTCCTTATCAGTGTTTTCCACATATTCCTTTCCTCTCCGATTCTGCATGGAACCTCCTCATTCCTTACCTTATCAGTCCACCTAATTTTCAACATTCGTCTATAGCACCACATCTCAAATGCTTCGATTCTCTTCTGTTCCGCTTTTCCCACAGTCCATGTTTCACTACCATACAATGCTGTACTCCAGACGTACATCCTCAGAATTTTCTTCCTCAAATTAAGGCCTTTTTTGCCATAGCGAGTCTGCTTTTGATGTCCTCCTTGCTCCGTCCGTCATTGGTTATTTTACTGCCTAGGTAGCAGAATTCCTTAACTTCATTGACTTCGTGACCATCAATCCTGATGTTAAGTTTCTCGCTGTTCTCATTTCTACTACTTCTCATTACCTTCGTCTTTCTCCGATTTACTCTCAAACCATACTGTGTACTCATTAGACTGTTCATTCCGTTCAGCAGATCATTTAATTCTTCTTCACTTTCACTCAGGATAGCAAAGCCATCAGCGAATCGTATCATTGATATCCGTTCACCTTGTATTTTAATTCCACTCCTGAACCTTTCTTTTATTTCCATCATTGCTTCCTCGATGTACAAATTGAAGAGTAGGGGCGAAAGGTTACAGCCTTGTCTTACACCCTTCTTAATACGAGCACTTCGTTCTTGATCGTCCACTCTTATTATTCCCTCTTGGTTGTTGTACATATTGTATATGACCCGTTTCTCACTATAGCTTACCCCTACTTTTTTCAGAACCTCTAACAGCTTGCACCATTTTATATTGTCGAACGCTTTTTCCAGGTCGACAAATCCTATGAAAGTGTCTTGATTTTTCTTTGGCCTTGCTTCCATTATTAGCCGTAACGTCAGAATTGCCACTCTCGTCCCTTTACTTTTCCTAAAGCCAAACTGATCGTCACCTAGCGCATTCTCAATTTTCTTTTCCATTCTTCTGTATACTATTCTTGTAAGCAGCTTCGATGCATGAGCTGTTAAGCTGATTGTGCGATAATTCTCGCACTTGTTCAGCTCTTGCCGTCTTCGGAATTGTGTGGATGATGCTTTTCCGAAAGTCAGATGGTATGTCGCCAGACTCATATATTCTACACACCAACGTGAATAGTCGTTTTGTTGCCACTTCCCCCAATGATTTTAGAAATTCTGATGGAATGTTATCTATCCCTTCTGCCTTATTTGACCGTAAGTCCTCCAAAGCTCTTTTAAATTCCGATTCTAATACTGGATTCCCTACCTCTTGTAAATCGACTCCTGTTTTTTCTTCTATCACATCAGACAAATCTTCACCCTCATAGAGGCTTTCAATGTATTCTTTCCACCTATCTGCTCTCTCCTCTGCATTTAACAGTGGAATTCCCGTTGCACTCTTAATGTTACCACCGTTGCTTTTAATGTCACCAAAGGCTGTTTTGACTTTCCTGTATGCTGAGTCTGTCCTTCCGACAATCATATCTTTTTCGATGTCTTCACATTTTTCCTGCAGCCATTTCGTCTTAGCTTCCCTGCACTTCCTATTTATTTCATTCCTCAGCGACTTGTATTTCTGTATTCCTGATTTTCCCGGAACGTGTTTGTACTTCCTCCTTTCATCAATCAACTGAAGTATTTCTTGTGTTACCCATGGTTTCTTCGCAGCTACCTTATTTGTACCTATGTTTTCCTTCACAACTTCTGTGCTGGCCCTTTTTAGAGATGTCCATTCCTCTTCAGCTGTACTGCTTACTGCGCTATTCCTTATTGCTGTATCTATAGCGTTAGAGAACTTCAAACGTATCTCGTCATTCCTTAGTACTTCTGTATCCCACTTCTTTGCGTATTGATTCTTCCTGACTAATGTCTTGAACTTCAGCCTACTCTTCATCACTACTATATTGTGAACTGAGTCTATATCTGCTCCTGGGTACGCCTTACAATCCAGTAACTGATTTCGGAATGTCTGTCTCACCACGATGTAATCTAACTGAAATCTTCCCGTATCTCCCGGTCTTTTCCAAGTATACCTCCTCCTCTTGTGATTCTTGAACAGGGTATTCGCTATTACTAGCTGAAACTTGTTACAGAACTCAATTAGTCTTTCTCCTCTTTCATTCCTCGTCCCAAGCCCATATTCTCCTGTAACCTTTTCTTCTACTCCTTCCCCTACAACTGCATTCCAGTCGCCCATGACTATTAGATTTTCGTCCCCCTTTACTTACTGCATTACCCTTTCAATATCCTCATACACTTTCTCTATCTGTTCATCTTCAGCTTGCGACGTCGGCATGTATACCTGAACTATCGTTGTCGGTGTTGGTCTGCTGTCGATTCTGTTTAGAACAACCCGGTCATTGAACTGTTCGCAGTAACACATCCTCTGCCCTACCTTCCTATTCATAACGAATCCTACACCTGTTATACCATTTTCTGCTGCTGTTGATATTACCCGATACTCATCTGACCAGAAATTCTTGTCTTCCTTCCACTTCACTTCACTGACCCCTACTATATCTAGACTGAGCCTTTGCATTTCCCTTTTCAGATTTTCTAGTTTCCCTACCACGTTCAAGCTTCTGACATTCCACGCCCCGACTCGTAGAACGTTATCCTTTCGTTGATTATTCAATCTTTTTCTCATGGTAGCCTCCCCCTTGGCAGTCCCCTCCCGGAGATCGGAATGGGGGACTATTCCGGAATCTTTTGCCAATGGAGAGATCATCATGACACTTCTTCAATTACAGGCCACATGTCCTGTGGATACACGTTACGTGTCTTTAATGCAGTGGTTTCCATTGCCTTCTGCATCCTCATGTCGTTGATCATTGCTGATTCTTCTGCGTTTAGGGGCAATTTCCCACCCCTAGGACAAGAGAGTGCCCTGAACCTGTATCCGCTCCTCTGCCCTCTTTGACAAGGCCGTTGGCAGAATGAGGCTGACTTCTTATGCCGGAAGTCTTCGGCCAGCCAATGCTGATTATTTATCAAAATTTAGGCAGTGGCGGGGATCGAACCCGGGACTGAAGACGTTTTGATAATTTTTTTTTTCAAAAGAAAAAACGACTCCAATTATACTGGTTTCTCCTTCCAGTAAACAAAAATGAGTCTCCTTCGTCTTCTTGACGAAGAAGCAAACTTTTGGAAAAAAAAGAGTTTCTCAAAGCCAAAATCAAATTTCTTTTTCCTTTAAGAAAAAATTATGAGGAATAAATAAGGAAAAGTTTTTTATTTATTTATTTATTTATTTTTTATTAAAGTCGTCGTGCGACTTGTAGTTAAAGACCAGTTCTTACAGGAGCTCCTGAAGTGTCTCCGCCTACAGCATGCCAGCTCGTCCAAACGTGTCTTCTCATGGCGTAGGCGTGGGTTCTGGGTAGCAGATCTATTCAGTTCGGTTCGGTTTATAGAGTTTTCAGCTTCTCAGGGCTTGGACGTTCCAGCTACTAGGTGGGTCATCAAAAGTGCTCCGTAAGAAATTGGAAAAATATTGTTTATAGCGTGGGTTGCGTATCAGGACGCAGTGTCGTTCGTTGAGATAAGTCCAATATCCTAGCGTAGACTTGTCGCCAGAAGTAAAAAGATAGCGGATCGTGTGGCCACAGATCCAATTCACAGAGTGAGTTTTGGCGGAGGGGTAGAAAGTCTTATCGGGGTACAGAAGCATGTGGACGTCGATCTGAGCCGGTATCTGGCGAGTAAGAAACGCCAAAATTCGCGGCGCAAGTGTCCAGACGTCGAACGCTGTGCCACAGTGGAACCGGTGGACATCCGTGTCATCCACTCCACAGTGGGTGCAGAGGGATGAATCGGCGAGATGGATGCGGTGCAGACGATCTCGGTTAACTTGTTTGCCATTCACGGTGATGTACCACGCTGATTGAACGTCTGATTCAAGCAAACGCGCGTGGATCGCCTTCCATATGTGTCGCCACACATACTGTGGACACTTACGTTCGATGGGGTTGGACGGGCGGCACTGTTGTAACAATTCGGAGACTGTTTTCGTGAGGTACAAACGTGTAAGTGGTAAGGACCGGTAGATATAACTGAACTCCAGGAAAAATCGTTGGATGTAATAAAAGGGGGTTGGAATGGTCGATACCAGTACTGGGGCGGACAAGGAGGCCGGTGCAAAGTTGTGAAGCAGGAGGCTAGTAAGGCTCTGCGGGCAACGATGCCAAAGTTTTAGTTGGGAGCTGACGTATAGGGCCTTGACAAGAGTCGGCACGTGGATGAGTCCCACCCCGCCACGATCTCATGGCAGTGCAAGGGATTCACACTGCACCTTGAATAACATCCCCGAGCTGACGAAGGAGCCGAAAGCCATCAACAGTCGTCGCGCAAGGAGATTTGGGACTGGTAGTACTTGAGCCACGTGTGGTATACGGGAAGCATGATACATGTTCACGTATTGCGCGCGTTGGATAACGTCGAGAGCTCGTAGCCGGTGATCTGCGAGATTTGCTCTGATTGTCTGTAGCAAGCGTCTACCATTGATAGTCGCTGAGCGGCGCAGGTCTGCTGTGAAATCAAGTCCAAGACACCGTATGGTGGTGGCGACACTAAGGGGGGCAGCGCATGTCTCCGGCAAGCCCTCACCAATGAGCAGGACCTTGGATTTTGACACGTTGAGGCAGCTCCCCGACGCTTCGCCGCAAGTCGCCACCCATGTCAGTGTTGCTCGTACTTCATCTTCACTGCGCAGATATAGTACTATGTCGTCTGCGTAGGCTGTACAACAAAAACGGTGCCCTGGAGCAGGCGTTCCAAGGCGAAAGCATACAAAATCGTGGAAAGAGGCCAGCCTTGCCGCACAGATCGTGCGATGACCAGGGGCGGTGTTAGACGACCATTGTACATGATTTTAGAGGTTGCACTACTCAACAGGCGCATAACCACTGTGACAATACCGCCAGGAAAACCCATATGCTGAAGAACTGTCCGTAAATAGAAGTGGTCAGCACGGTCGAAAGCCTGGCTAAAGTCCAGTGAAGCCAAGGCGCCAGGTAGACGCTGATGATGCGCTAATGCTATCATGTCTCTGTAACGGCAAAGGGCCGTACGGATGTTGTTGTCGCCTCCTAGGGAAGTCTGGTCGCAGGATGTGACGTAACGTGCGACCTTCTTGAGTCGCGATGCCAGTAGCCATGCGAATATTTTCATGTCGCTGTTGTGCAAAGTAATTGGTCGATAGTCCTGGACCCTCGATAACCCGCGCGGTTTATGTACGGGGATAATAATGCCTTCGAGAAAGGCGCTCGGGACCACTGTCGTCGGTGACATCAGCTCTTGTGCGGTTGCCGTCCACGTAGAAGCCAACAAATAGTGAAAACTTTTATAAAATTCGATGGGTATACCGTCAGGTCCAGGAGATCTGTTATCGGAACTCGCCTTGATAGCATTTACCACTTCATCTGTGGTTACGTCGTCTTGGAGGTCATGCACTGCATCCTCCGGAAGAGTGTTCGTAGTAAGCTGAGCGGCTTCTGTGATCAGTGCTGCAGAATGCGGTACGGCTGCGTATAGCCCGGGAAAATGAGCATGGAGAGTACGACCGATGCTTTTTGGGTGTCGTGCCGGCGCCCTTCCACATCAGTGAGGACTTGGATCAGAGCTCGTCGTCGTCGTTGTCTTTCCTGAAGGAGGTGGTACATCGACGGACGTTCTTGAGGGATTCGATTAGAAGCTCGAGAACGGACTACAGTGCCTTCCAAGTTACGCCGCATGATCAAGGAGATCTGCACCTTCGTGCGATGGACCATCGACTGCCGGGCTGGCGAGAAAGGCATCGTCGTACAGTCACGTAGTATGGTGTAGTAGAAGTGCAGGGTATGAGTTTGCCACGCCTTTAATTCCTTCCCATAACTCATCAGAGTCTTCCTGAGGGTCGGCTTTGCACAGGAGAGCCACCATGATAAGGTGGAGTCATAGGATTCTCGACGATGGTGGCAGCGTGCCCACGCTTCTTCGACCATACGGCGACAGTCTGAGGAGGTCAGGTGAGCGACATTGAGTTTCCACAGACCACGACTATGCCACACTCGCTGTCGGGCGAGAGTGACGTTACAAAGGTACGCATCATGGTCTGAAAAGGCCAAGGGCCAGACTTCCGCATGACGTGTGCCATCAGCAAGGGAGCGGGTGACGTAGATGCGATCTATGCGGCTTGACGAGTGAGAGGTGTAGAATGTATAGCCCGGTTCAATTCCGTGGAGCTTCTTCCATGTGTCAACAAGTCGTAGACGGTCGATGACCACTGAGAGAGATGCGCAAGGGGAATGTCGCAGGAGTTGGTCCACGGGCTCTTGTGTCGAGTTAAAATCCCCACCGAGTACCAAATCGTCCTGCGGACCGGTGAAGAGGGGTGTGACGCTTTCGGCAAAAGAAGTTTGTCGGTCATGACGGCGGCCAGTGCCGGACGGAGCGTAGATATTAATAATACGCACGCCGAACAGTGTGAGGGCCATACCTCGCGCGGTGGGGAGGCAGATGACGTCCTCTGCAGGGAGTCCGTCGCGTAGCAGGATGGCGACGCCGCTACCGGTATCGGATGCGGGGGAAACACGGGCGTTGTATCCGGTGGGAACTAGGAAGTCAGCCACAAACACCTCTTGTGAGAGTGCTATATCCACATCCGAAGAGTAAATAGTGTCTCTGAACATGGCCAGTTTATGGGGGGCACGAATGGTGGCAAGATTCATCGTGGCGATACGATATTGCTGTGTACGGCCATCCTCAGTATTTGCAGAACGTGCGGTAGAAGTAGCCGGCAGGTAGAGACTCGCCGGTGGTCCCGCAGTGGTGATAATTACTGGCGGGCTGCCAGCCCCAGTGTCGCCGAGGTGGACTCCTGTGCAGACACGCTGGCAGTCTGTTCCACTTCTTCTTCAACGTCATCGGCCCAGGAAGCTGACGACGTGGACATGTGACGCTCACGTACTTCCGGAACGGGTGTTGTGGATTCCGCAACATGAGTGGCAGGGGGACCGCCGTCATCATTCGTTGACAACGGCGAGGACACGTCCCGAACCGGGAGAGGAGGCGTCACAGGGGGGGGGGGGGGGGGCGCCTGTTGCTGCTGTGGGAGATCACCGTCAGACAACAGGTCGACATCTCACGGGGCCGTCTGAGAAAGCGCGTCATCGGAAGACGTTCGTCGCCGTTTCCTGTGTTTGCGAGGTGACCGCTGTTTTCTGATGTGGCCTTTTGAATCAGAATGTGGTCGCCCGTCGTCTGACGCCGAACCCGTCTGGACAAAGGCAGACGTCGGCACGACACCGAGGTCGACGTCCATGGTTCCAACAGGAACATCGGTTTCGGTCTGCAACCCGGACGGTCCTGAAGCGAGCACTGTAGACGACGCCGTGCTTGTGTCGTCGGCGCGTTGTGCTGCGGCGGGTGGCGTTGACGATGCTGCTGGCGCAATCGAGATTGGTACGACGGGGTCCTGTGCAACCTTGGCGCAGGTGATGGGTAAGGACGTGACCGTTGAAGCCTGGGTCTCTTCACGTAATGGCGTCTGTATTAAACGGCGGTGTAAACATTCGGAACGTACATGTCCCTCCTGGCCACATCCTGCGCACGTTCGTGGCTGTCCATCGTACATGACGATGGCCCTCACACCGCCAATCAGCTGGTACGATGGGACATGTTTCGTCAGCTCAATTTTTATTTGCCGGACGCCATTTAATACGGGGTAGGTCGTAAATGTTTGTCACTTCTCCGCAACGTGACCCAAGACGGTGCCATATGGTTGGAAAGCGGCAATGACCACATCCTGAGGCACCTCGAACGGGAGCTCAAACACCCGCAATGTCCGGAGACCGAATCCAGCATGGGCGACTGTCACAGCACCCATATGTCCATCAGATTGTTTAAATTTGAGTCCGGTGGCATGACGGTGAATTATGTCATTGCAAATTTCCTCCGTCGACATCTTGATGCAGACAACACTTCCAGTGATGGAAAAATGTATGCCGATTACGTCCTGGGGGTTCAAACGTAGATCCTCACGTATGAACTGTTCGACTTCGAAAGCTCTGGGTCGTGGATGTTCGGCCTGAAACGTTACTTTGATCATTGCACGGCGGTACGAGTGCGCCATGGAGTACGTTAGTACTGGACTCGATTGACACAAACACCGCGACGCGGAAGTAAACACCGCCGAGAGCGGAGCGTCGGACGGCGCGCGGAGCAGCTCCGCACGCTAGCACGGCTGCGAGCCGACTGATTATGAATCAAAGACGCTACCCCTAGACCTTAGGTTAGTTAGGTTTAAGTAGTTCTAAGTTCTAGGGGACTGATGAAAAATGGTTCAAATGGCTCTGAGCACTATGGGACTTAACATCTATGGTCATCAGTCCCCTAGAACTTAGAACTACTTAAACCTAACTAACCTAAGGACATGACACACATCCATGCCCGAGGCAGGATTCGAACCTGCGACTGCAGCAGTCGCGCGGTTCCGGACTGAGCGCCTAGAACCGCTCGGCCACCGTGGCCGGCGGGACTGATGACCTCAGATGTTAATTCCCATAGTGCTCAGAGCCATTTGACATAGCAAGTGAAGGCGAGCCCGCTCGGCTAGCCGCGCGATCTACCGCGCTGCTTCCCGAGCGGGAAGGCGTGCCGGTCCCCGGCACGAATCCGCCCAGGGGATTAGTGTCGAGGTCCGGTGTGCCGGCCAGCCTGTGGATGGTTTTTAACGCGGTTTTCCATCTACCTCGACGAATGCGTGCTGGTTCCCCTTATTCCGCCTTAGTTTCACTATGTCAGCGATTGCTGCACAAACACTGTCTCCACGTTCGCGTACACCATAATTACTCTACCACGCAAACACTTGGGGGTTACCACTCGTCTGGTATGAAACGATGCGGGGGAGCGGGGGGGGGGGGGGGGGGGGAGGATTGCACTGGGGGCCGAATCGCACAATAACCTTGGGTTCGATGTGGGGCGGCGGTGGGGTAAGTGGACTGCTGTGGCCTGTTGTCGGGTTGTGGACCGCTGAGGGCTACAGCAGGATGAAGCCTCTCTGTCGTTTTTAGGTCCCCGGTTTAATATGATATAATACAAGCAAAGGTGTTTCACATTCTCGTTACAACGATGGGGAGTGATTTCCGTCTAGAAAATCGCACTGCGCCTCCTGCAGCTAAAAATTTTCTGTCGTGGCATTAACAGTTTGAAGACACTGATTATCTAAGTGAAAACCGTCCTGTTCTTGTGTTACCGCCATCTCGGCTCCATAGTCATCGGGTAATGAACGAGTGAGGGATCTAAATGCCACAAGGAGCAACTTGCTGATATTTACATGAACAGACAACTTACAAATGACGTCAAAATAAACTTTCGGTTTGGATGTGTTAGTTAAAATGCACCCTAGGATTTATCTCCATTTATTTAGAAAATGCTTGGGGTGTTCAGTAAGTAGAGCAACTGTCTTTTTCTTTTGGGGCTGTTACGGTTGAAAATTTGCGGAATTTCTTGTGGGACATCGTGAAATATTTCCGTCACCCACATAGTTTTGTGAAGTACCGATAGGTAGCTGCGCTATGTGTAGCCTTCAAAATGGCGTGAGTAACGGAAGTGCGTTCCAAGCAGAGAGCTGCCACTGAGTTTCTTTTGGTTGAAAACGAGAGCGTCGCAGATATTTATATGCGCATTTGTATGGAGACTTGGCAGTGAACAAAAGCTGGGCGAGTTGTAGGGCGTGACGTCTGTAGTCATCGTAAAATTGTTGCACAACATACTAGTCGGCCGCACACAGTTGTGACACCTGCAATGTTGAAACGTGCCGATACTCTCATTTGAGGTGATCGACACCTCGCTGCACAACTGGACGTCTCTCTTGGTGGTGCTGACACACTCGTCCAACCGTTGGCATACTCAGAAGTGTGAGCCCGCTGGCCTCCTTACCGTCCAATAGAAGGCCATAAAGAGCAATGAAGGACCATCTGAGCGGAACAGCTTGCGCTTTACGAGGCTGATCGTCACAATTTTTGTACAAAATCGTCAGAGCCGATGAAACATGGGTTCATCACTTCGAATCGAAAACAAAACGGCAATCCACGCAGTGACGCCCCATCACTTCTTCTCCGAATGAAAAGTTCAAAGTGGCACCCTCAGCCGGTAAGGTCATGACGACCGCCTTCTGAGTCTCTGGGTCTCTGTTTGATATCCTCCCTCATGGTGCAACTATCTACTCTAAAGTGTACTGTGCTATCCTCAGGAAATTGAAAAAACTGCTTCAACGTGTTCATCGCCACAAAAAACGCTAACGTATTTTCCTTCACAACAATGCAAGGACTGATCCAAGTCTGCGCACTCGAGAGAAGCTCACAGAACTTCATTGGACTGTTCTTCCTCATCCGCTCTACAAGCTGGAAAAAAGTGTTCAAATGTGTGTGAAATCTTATGGGACTTAACTGCTAAGGTCATCAGCCCCTAAGCGTACACACTACTTAACCTAAATTATCATAAGGACAAACACACACCCATGCCCAAGGGAGGACTCGAACCTCCGGCGGGACCAGCCACACAGTCCATGACTGCAGCGCCATAAACCGCTCGGCTAATCCCGCGCGGCTTACATGTCGGATCTCGCACCTTCCGACTTCTACATGTTTGGCCCAATGGAGGATGCACTCCGCAGAAAGCGGTACGTGGATGATGGGGAGGCTATTGAGGCAGCAAGACGTTGGCTCAGACGTCGACCAGTAGAGTGGTACCATGCGGGCATATAGGCCCTCCGAATAAGGTGGCGTAAGGCCGTCGCATTGAACGGAGATCATGTTGAAAAATACGATTTTGTAGCGCAAATGTGGAATAACATGGTGTACTGGAATCCTGAATAAAACCAACCTGCTTTCATAAAAACAACAGTGTCGCATACTTAATACTCCTCGTATATAGGCTTGCGAAGTCAGATTAACCTTTTGTAAATACGATGTACGAGTGCAGAGATGACGTGTATTGTTCAGGTAAGAGCTAACTGAACAAGACAGCAGCCCAAAATACGCCTTCGTGTATTTACATTATTTTATTAACACATATAGCTCGTTCTCAGATAGCATCGTTGTGGTATAAACCAACGAGGCGAACCTAGACGCACCAGCGGGAAAATTTTGTGTTATGAGTCAGTCGTACGTAGTTTCAACGACAATCTAAGATTACATTCTTTAAAGTACAAAATCCACCACTCCTACCTTGACATCTCCCCCCCCCCCTCCTAACCCTGCCCTCTCCGGTCCTTCCCACTGGCCTCTCATCTCCCCACGTCTGCGGGCCTCCTTCCCTCCCTCCACCTGCACGGTCACGGTATGCCGTCCGCCCACGCAGGTCGCAGAAAGCGCGCGCCCTGGTCGACGGCGCCGTTTTGCGCGAAGCAGTTCGTGGTCATGCGCTTGGACTGGGCGCTGCCACGACCCTGCTCCATGACCTCTGATTCGTAGCCTAGTTTTCCTCTCTGCCACAGTAATAAAGATAAAATGTGTCGGTGTGGCAAATAGCGGCTGAGAGTCGGATGCCGTCAGCGATTTCGTGGTACGAAAAGTTAGTCTAGAGGAAAAGAATTAGCAGCAGGAAGATTGACAAATTTGCAACAAATACCAGAAACAATTAATTCAGTAATGGGGACACCATTAATAAAAACTGTTACTGAATGAGTAAATTATTTTGATTTGATCCTGTTAGTTTATGAGGTACAAGTATTTTGCATGAAATGCAGAAAAAATCAAAACAATACAGTCTGTGAGAACTTAATAAATCCATACACTCCAGTTGATCAGACAGTATCATTACTTAGTGAGGTATTAATCCTTACCGTACTATAAAACAACACGACCCGCCCGGATAGTCACGTGCAGTTTACGGGGAGGCGCACCGACCCCGAATCCAATCCACTCGGCCGCGTGCATGTCAACCTGCATGTGGTTTTAGGCGCTTTCCATCATTCGACTGCCCTCGAATTAAGAGAACTTAGAAACACTGGCCGTTAATTGAAGTACTTTAGAGGTGTAAATATAGAAAATTAAACACACAACAAAAAAGTTTATCACCTCGGTTCCCAGAACTCCTGAAGATTGAAGATACGTGTTGACCGTGGATACTGTATCACAGACATAGTCCCTTTGACTGTTCAAAGATATCACTAATCACGCCCAGAGTTGCAAAAAAAAAAAAAAAAAAAAAAAAAAAAAAAAAAAAAAAAAAAAAAAAAAAAAAAAAAAAACCATACATGAGCAGCGCCTATTAGACGGAGGGGGTCCGACAGCAGATTAATTCCAGTCATTCCACCAGGAAGGAGGTACACGGCTCATGTTGTCTGTAGTTCAACCATGCCTAGACGGTCAATATCTTGGTTCGATCGCGTCCGCATTGTTACTTTGTGCCAGGAAGGGCTCTCAACAAGGGAAATAACCAGGCGTCTGGAAGTGAACCAAAGCGATGTTGTTCGGACATGGAGGAGATACGGAGGGACAGGAACTGTCGATGACATGCCTCGCTCAGGCCGCCCAACGGTTACTACTGCAGTGGATCACCGCTACTTACTGTTTATGGCTCGGGGAAACCCTGACAGCAACGCCAACCTGTTGAATAACGCTTTTCGTGCAGCCACAGGTCGTCGTGTTACGACTCAAACTGTGCGCAGTAGGCTGCATGATGCGCAACTTCACTCTCGAAGTCCATGGCGAGGTCCATCTTTGCAACTACGACACCATGCAGCGCGGTACAGATGGGCGCAACAACATGCCGAATGGACCGCTCTTCACCGATGAGTGTCGCATATGCCTTCAACCAGACAAACGTCGGAGACGTGTTTGGAGGAAGGCCGGTCAGGCTGAATACCTTAGACACACTGTCCAGCGAGTGCAACAAAGTGGAGGTGCCCTGCTGTTTTGGGGTGGCGTTATGTGGGGCCGACGTACGCCACTGGTGGTAATGGAGGGCGCTGTAATTGCTGTGCGTTACGTGAATGCCGTCCTCCGACCGATAGTGCTACCATATTGGCAGCATATTGGCGAGGCATTCGTCTTCATGCATGACAATTCACACGCCCATCGTGCACATCTTGTGAATGACTTCCTTCGATATAACGACATCGCTCGACTAGAGCGGCTAGCATGTTGTACAGACCCCTATCGAACATGCCTGGGATAGAATGAAAAGGGCTGTTTACGGACGACGTGACCCACCAACGACTCTGAGGGAGTGGGTCAATCTGGGCCAACAGTGCCTAAATGAACTTGTGTTATACAGGCATGCATCAATGCAAGAGGACGTGCTACAGGGTATTAGATGTACCGGTGTGTGCAGAATTCTGGACCACCACCTCTGAAGGTCTCGCTGTATGGTGGTACAACGTGCAATGTGTAGTTTTCATGAGCAATAGAAGGGCGGAAATGATGGTTCAAAAAATGGCTCTGAGCACTATGGGACTTAACATCTATGGTCATCAGTCCCCTAGAACTTAGAACTACTTAAACCTAACTAACCTAAGGACAGCACACAACACCCAGCCATCACGAGGCAGAGAAAATCCCTGACCCCGCCGGGAATCGAACCCGGGAACCCGGGCGTGGGAAGCGAGAACGCTACCGCACGACCACGAGATGCGGGCGCGGAAATGATGTTTATGTTGATCTATATTCCTATTTTCTTTTCGAGGTGATGCAAAACTTTTTTTTTGATGCGTGTATAATTACTTCCTTATTTGCACACACTATATTGTGAAAGATAATCAATACACGAAACTCCAAGAAAACATCCAAACCTTACGTTCTGTCAGTAGCTGTGAAAAATGACACGGTGTATTCAGTTAAGATATGCTGCAATGAAACCACACACAGGTTGCACTAGTCTTAAGCTCGGATGTATCTTGCGACTGCCTTCCTCAGAAAAGAACGGGCTAGATTTATAATTGTAAAGTGCACATGGAAACAGTTAATGTATGTCTATTGTTAAAAAATAAAAAATAAAGAAAGACCTGAAAGGTGGAAGCCAATCGTCATACTAGTGAACTCTACTGTCACAGCCGCCGGAAAGTTTCACGTTAAGCTGATCTCTCTGCAATTTAGTGCCCCGCTTAACTTGAATCCCTTCAAACCACACTCACGAGCAGTACAATTAGATAGCTGGTGACTTGGTTCGCAAAATGAGGTCGCCTGGATCCGCTGAGGAGATTTGTGTTCTCTGTAGCTGATTAAATTATAGAAAGAAATATCTTAATATCATGTTAGTTTATTAAAAATGTATGACCCATGACCGCTTTCAGCTCTGCAGCCATTGTCAGATCCAATAAGTATGGTAACAACATGTAGACGCGTAGTTATTGACGATGCAGCCACGTCTCGCTGCTCAGCTTTAGCATATGATGATGGTTGTAAAGCCGAAGTTGGTCACGAATTTTAATAGACTAAAATGTGATCAGTGACTCTGGTGGTTTAATGGGTAGAGAACTGGACTCTTGACCTAGGAAGTTCCGGGTTTAAATCTCGGACAGGGGCATGGATGTGAGGGGTGAGGGGAGGAGGGAAACAATGGGCCCGCCAGCCTCACCTTCCTACTGCCACAGCTACCTGCAGTCAGGGCAACAGCTTGATCACGAGCCTGTGCCACTGACTTTTCTTTCTAGTATTAATATGAGATCAGTAAATTCATTTCCATAATTCCCCCCTCTATGGTGATTGTTACTTCGTTGGGATATCGGTGTTACAGTTGATGGCGATCATGTTGTGATGGTCCTATACGTGGGACACGCCACCTCCAAAGTGGTTCAGGCACTGTGATTTTCGTGTGCATCTTTGCGGAATTTTACCTTGAGACGTTAATACATGGAAGTACTCCTTATCCCCCAATCCCTCTTGCCCCAGCCCCTCCGCCTACCCGCCCCCCTCCACCGCCAGAGTCTTCTGCCGGAGCATCACCGTAGTAACGAAAATGGTCGTTATCGAATGTCAAAGAACCTGAAAGAGAACATAAGAACCACCATGCAGAAAAATCACTAAATCGACTCTGTGCAGCAACTGGTGGACAGCTACAGGATCTCTTCATCATATGTGCTACAGAAACCATAGCTCCGTAAGTTCACTTTTCCTCCCCAAACGTCGCTGGTCAGACAGATTAATATGGTCGAGCTACAACTGGTTCAAATGGCTCTGAGCACTATGGGACTTAACATCTGAGATCATCAGTTCCCTAGAACTTAGAACTACTTAAACCTAAGTAACCTAAGGACATCACACACATCCATGCCCGAGGTAGGATTCGAACCTACGACCGTAGGGGTCGCCGAGCTACAGTGCTAGAAACATGGAAACGGGTCGCCTGGACAGATGAGTCTAGCTGCTTATTGGCATACGTCTATGGCTTTATGCGACTTCGTTGTAAACGAAGCAATGCTTTCTGCTTGCCAGCAGCAAGTGGTGGAGGTCTCTTGCCTTCGTGGGGGGAGGGGGAGTGTAGATGGAGCTTACTTGAGATAAAACGAGTTTATGTTATATATGGCATAACGTGGGAACCCGTGGTCTAGGGGTAGCGTCTTTGATTCATAATCAAAACGTCTTCTGTCCTGAGTTCGATCCCCGCCACTGCCAAAATTTTGATAAATAATCAGCATTGGCGGCCGAAGAGTTCCGGGATAAGAAGTCAGCCTCATCATGCCAACGGCCTTGTCAAAGAGGGCGGAGGAGCGGATAGAGGGTCAGGGCACTCTCTTGTCCTAGGGGTGGAAAATTGACCCTAAAGGCTGAAGAATCAGCAATGATCAACGACATGAGGATGCAGAAGGCAATGGACATGTGGCCTGTAATTGAAGAAGTGTCATTATGATCTCTCCATTGGCAAAAGATTGCGGAATAGTCCCCCATTCCGATCTCCGGGAGGGGACTGTCAGGGGTGAGGTTACGATGAGAAAAAGATTGAATAATTAACGAAAGGATAACGTTCTACGAGGCGGGGCGCGGAATGTCAGAAGCTTGAACGTGGTAGGGAAACTAGAAAATCTGAAAAGGAAGTGCAAAGGCTCAATCTATATATAGTAGGGGTCAGTGAAGTGAAGTGGAAGGAAGACAAGGATTTCTGGTCAGATGAGTATCGGGTAATATCAACAGCAGCAGAAAATGGTATAACAGGTGTAGGATTCGTTATGAATAGGAAGGTAGGGCAGAGGATGTGTTACTGAGAACAGTTCAATGACCGGGTTGTTCTAATCAGAATCGACAGCAGATCAGCACCGACAACGATAGTTCAGGTGTACATGCCGACGTCGCAAGCTGAAGATGAACAGATAGAGAAAGTGTATGAGGATATTGAAAGGGTAATGCAGTAAGTAAAGAGGGACGAAAATCTAATAGTCATGGGCGACTGGAATGCAGTTGTAGGGGAAGGGGTAGAAGAAAAGGTTACAGGAGAATATGGGCTTGGGACAAGGAATGAAAGAGGAGAAAGACTAATTGAGTTCTGTAACAAGTTTCAGCTAGTAATAGCGAATACCCTGTTCAAGAATCACAAGAGGAGGAGGTATACTTGGAAAAGGCCGGAAGATACGGGAAGATTTCAGTTAGATTACATCGTGGTCAGACAGAGATTCCGAAATCAGATACTGGACTGTAAGGCGTACCCAGGAGCAGATATAGACTCAGTTCACAATATAGTAGTGATGAAGAGTAGGGTGAAGTTCAAGACATTAGTCAGGAAGAATCAATACGCAAAGAAGTGGGATACGGAAGTACTAAGGAATGACGAGATACGTTTGAAGTTCTCTAACGCTATAGATACAGCAATAAGGAATAGCGCAGTAAGCAGTACAGTTGAAGAGGAATGGACATCTCTAAAAAGGGCCATCACAGAAGTTGCGAAGGAAAACATAGGCACAAAGAAGGTAGCTGCGAAGAAACCATGGGTAACAGAAGAAATACTTCAGTTGATTGATGAAAGGAGGAAGTGCAAACATGTTCCGGGAAAATCAGGAACACAGAAATAAAAGTTGCTGAGGAATGAAATAAATAGGAAGTGCAGGGAAGCTAAGACGAAATGGCTGCAGGAAAAATGTGAAGACATCGAAAAAGATATGATTGTCGGAAGGACAGACTCAGCATACAGGAAAGTCGAAACAACCTTTGGTGACATTAAAAGCAAGGGTGGTAGCATTAAGAGTGCAACGGGAATTCCACTGTTAAATGCAGAGGAGAGAGCAGATAGGTGGAAAGAATACACTGAAAGCCTCTATGAGGGTGAAGATTTGTCTGATGTGATAGAAGAAGAAGCAGGAGTCGATTTAGAAGAGACAGGGGATCCAGTATTAGAATCGGAATTTAAAAGAGCTTTGGAGGACTTACGGTCAAATAAGGCAGAAGGGATGGATAACATTCCATCAGAATTTCTAAAATCATTGGGGGAAGTGGCAACAAAACGACTATTCACGTTGGTGTGCTGAATATATGAGTCTGGCGACATACCATCTGAATTTCGGAAAAGCATCATCCACACAATTCCGAAGACGGCAAGGGCTGACAAGTGCGAGAGTTATCGCACAATCAGCTTAACAGCTCATGCATCGAAGCTGCTTACAAGAATAATATACAGAAGAATGGAAAAAAAATTGAGAATGCGCTAGGTGACGATCAGTTTGGCTTTAGGAAAAGTAAAGGGACGAGAGAGGCAATTCTGACGTTACGGCTAATAATGGAAGCAAGGCTAAAGAAAAATCAAGACACTTTCATAGGATGTGTCGACCTGGAAAAAGCGTTCGACAATATAAAATGGTGCAAGCTGTTAGAGATTCTGAAAAAAGTAGGGGTAAGCTATAGCGAGAGACGGGTCATATACAATATGTACAACAACCAAGAGGGAATAATAAGAGTGGACGATCAAGAACGAAGTGCTCGTATTAAGAAGGGTGGAAGACAGGGCTGTAGCCTTTCGCCCCTACACTTCAATCTGTACATCGAGGAATCAATGATGGAAATAAAAGAAAGGTTCAGGAGTGGAATTAAAATACAAGGTGAAAGGATATCAATGATACGATTCGCTCATGACATTGCTATCCTGAGTGAAAGTGAAGAAGAATTAAATGATCTGTTGAACGGAATGAACAGTCTAATGAGTACACAGTATGGTTTGAGAGTAAATCGGAGAAAGACGAAGGTAATGAGAAGTAGTAGAAATGAGAGCAGCGAGAAACTTAACATCAGGATTGATGGTCACGAAGTCGATGCAGTTAAGGAATTCTGCTACCTAGGCAGTAAAATAACCAATGACGGACGGAGCAAGGAGGACATCAAAAGCAGACTCGCTATGGCAAAAAAGACATTTCTGGCCAAGAGAAGTCTACTAATATCAAATACCGGCCTTAATTTGAGGAAGAAATTTCTGAGGATGTACGTCTGGAGTACAGCATTGTATGGTAGTGAAACATGGACTGTGGGAAAACCAGAACAGAAGAGAAAGATGTGGTGCTATAGACGAATGTTGAAAATTAGGTGGACTGATAAGGTAAGGAATGAGGAGGTTCTACGCAGAATCCGAGAGGAAAGGAGTATGTGGAAAACACTGATAAGGAGAAGGGACAGGATGATAGGACATCTGCTAAGACATGAGGGAATGACTTCCATGGTACTAGAGGGAGCTGTAGAGGGCAAAAACTGTAGAGGAAGACAGAGATTGGAATACGTCAAGCAAATAATTGAGGACGTAGGTTGCAAGTGCTACTCTGAGATGAAGAGGTTAGCACAGGAAAGGAACTCGTGGCGGGCCGCATCAAACCAGTCAGTAGACTGATGACCAAAAAAAAAAAAAAAAAGGCATCGTATTCTACCGGCAGGTGGTGCAGGAACCTACTGTTCGATTATGTTCAGCAGTTCGTTCGCCCACAGCGCCTGGAAAGTGATTCGTGCTATATCTTCATCAAGACAATGCAACACCTCATTTCTCCCAAAATGTGACTCTGGTTCGAGGAACACGAGCCCCAGTCTGCTTTTGTCATTCCGTCACTTCTCCACCACTCTCTCACCTCCACTGCGGGAACAACACCGTCGAGCAACAACAACGTGTCTCGGTCACAACTCACAAGACTCTCCGTGAGTTGTGATGACCGAGCCATCATGGATCGGAGTTATTCCCCAACGCTTTGTGTATCTCCTGGAGTCCATATCACAACGGGTCGCCACCATCATCAGTGTGCTGCGAGGTAGGAGTGTCTAATTCAGCTCCTCATTAGCCTACTCTTCTATGTCTAAATCTACATGACTGCTTTGCAATTCGCACTTAAGTGCTTGACAGACGGTTCATCATCAGACCACTTCGACACTATTTCTCTACTCTCGAACAACGTGCTAGAAAATCGAACACTTAAATCTCTCCGTGCGAGATCTGATTTCTCTTATTTTATCACGATGATCATTTCTCCCTTTGTAGGTGGCCGCCAACAAAATTTTTTCGCATTCAGAGGAGAACGTTAGAGATTGAAATTTTGTTTAAGAATCTCGCCATAACGAAAAACGCCTTTCTATTGATGGTTGTCACTCCAACTCGCTTATCGAATCCATGATACTCTCTCCTCTATTCATAATAGTTCAAAATGAGCTGCCCTTCTGTGAACTCTCTCGATGTCCATACCAACTTGTAAGGATTCCATCCTGAATGACAATACTCTAGCATAGGATGGACAAGCGTCATGTAAGCAATCTCTTTAGTAGAGCTATTTCTTTTTCTAATAGTTCTGCCCATAAATCTCAGTCTTTGGACGACCTTCTCCACATTATCTGTGTGATCGTTCAAACTTAAGTTGCTCGTAAGTGTCATCCCTAGGTATTTCACTGTATTGACAGCCTTTAGATTTGTGTGCTTTATTGTGTAACGGCAGTTTAATGGATTTTTGTCAGTGTTCAAGTGGATCACCTCACACTTTTCACTATTTGGACTGAGCTGACACTTTTTTGCACCAAACAGATATCTTGTCTAAATAATTTTGCAGTTGGTTTTGACCTTATAATGACTTTACTAGACGGATAATGACAGCATCGTCTGCAAACAATCTAAGAAGGCTGTTCATATAGTCTCCTAAATCATTTATGTAGATTAGCAACAGCAGAGGCCTGTGATACTCCCCAGGGGAGCGCAGGTATCACTTCCGTTTTACGCGGCGGCTTTCCATCGGTTACTGCGAACTATGATCGAGCCTTCTGACAGGAAATCACATATTCAGTCGCACGACTGAGGCGATACTCTATAGACAAGCAATCTCATTGTTTGCAGGAAATCCAGATATAAGAAATCATTTTAAGATCTCCTGTCCACAGCAGTCATAATTTCATGATACTAAAATGCTAGTTACACAAGAATGATATTTTCTGTATCCGTGCTGACTACTTGTCAATAGAACACATTTCTTAGACGAAATTCACTTTATTCGAATGCAATGTCGGTACCAAAATCCTACTGCAAATCGAAGTCGTTGATATGGGCCTGCAATTTAGCGGATTTCTTCTAGTTTCTTTCTTATTGGTGTGACCTTTACAACTTTGCACTCTTTGTGTACAGATGTTTCGTCGAGCGAACGGTTGTATATGATTGCTACTTCTGGAGCTATTATATCGACATACTCTGGAAGAAATGTCGTTGGTATACTATCTGGAATCAGCTTTCATCCGTTGTACTCCTACTCAATAAATCGCTTTCGTTCGACGTAACTCATACTGTTCGAATGCAATATATGTACCGAAATCCTACTGCAAATCGAACTCATTGATTTGGGTCTGTATTTCAGCGGATTACTTCAGTGTACATTTCGCAACTTAACACATACATGATATTCATCATTGACGATGGTTTTTTAATAAATTGACGATCGTTTTTAACAACTGAGGAGGGTTCAGAACTTTGCGTAGTCACGAAAATTGTTTCTCTGCGGCATTTCATTCATTTTTATTTTAATAATTTTAGCACCTGTATTTAAAAAAAAACTGTTCACTGTTTGAATTGTCAAGCATTCATGTATAACTTTGATAAACGATTTGAGTTGGTTTGCTACATCGAGGAGCTTGTCAGCGCCTCGTGAGGGCCATAAATCAATTTCCTAATCAGCACACAGGAACCATAAATCACTTTCAGAATCAGCACACAGCAATGCTTGTTCATACTGAAGGAAATGATTAGGTGTCACGCAATAGGGTACTGTACCGAACGAATGCCAAAAAACTAACATTGAGATATGCATAGGCTTCTATAGTCACTGTCACCTTTTTACGTGCTACGCCGCGTCATTATGACACATTAAAATAGGAATGAGGCCGATGTTCCGATTACCTTCGCCGTGGTTCTCTCTGTAGTGACTAAAAAAATGTGGGCGTCTGTGGGCTCAGACATCATATGCAGGACAAAGCATATTCAGAGAAATTAGATTACCACATAATGTATAGAAAAAATGAGCAATGCGAAGCAGACTTCAATTCACTTGTAGAGGGGCTGTTACAGATGATAAAAGCCATCTAGCCACTCGAGCCATAAAGCAATACAACGATCACACAAAACAGAGAAGCCCTTTTTTTTTTGTCATCCGTCCTCTAAATGGTTTGATGCCGCCCAACACGAATTCCTCTCCTGTGCTAACCTTTTCATATCATAGTAGTACTTGCAACCTAAGTCATCAATTATTTACTGGATATATTCCAATCTCTGTCTTCCTTTACAGTTTTTGCCCTCTACAGTTCCCTCTAGTACCGTGGAAGTTATTGCCTGCTGTCTCATCAGATGTCCTATCATCCTGTCCCTTCCTTTTGTCAATGTTTTCCATATATTTCCTTTCCTCGCCAATTCTGCGAAGAACCTCCTCATTCCTTACCTTATCAGTCCACTAAATTTTCAACAATCCCCTGTAACACAACATCTGAAATGCTTCGATCCTCTTCTGTTCTGGTTTTCCCACAGCCGATGTTTCACTGCCATACTATGTTGTTCCCCAAACGTACGTTCTCAGAAACTGTTTCCCCGTATTAGGGCCTACGTTTGATGCTTGTAGACTTCTCTTGCTCAGGAATGCCCTTTACGCTAGTGCTATTGTGCTTTTTATGTCCTACTTGCTCCGTCCGTCATGGGTCGTTCTGCTGCCTAGACAGCAGAATTCTTAATTGTAATGTTTAGTTTCTCGCTGTTCTCATTTCCGATACTTTTCAATGCTTTCGTCTTTCTTCGATTTAGTCTAAATCCATATTCTGTACACATTAGACTACTCATTCCATTGAATAGGTCATGTAGTTCTTCTTCACTGTCGCTCAGGATAGCAAGCTTATAGACAGGAAAAAAGAAACACGAAACAAACAGTTGCAGGTCTCCACGACACAAGCATAGATTGTAGTCTGAGAAGTCAACCCAGTGTTACGGACAGGACCTCAGTTTGTTTCACTCTAGAACCATTAGCGACACGCGAGTTTCTGTAATGAATGTAAATGCTCTTCCAAAATACAAGAAGAGGGGGAACAGGGGTATAGCGAGAGTGTGGGGGGTGTTGGTTTTGCTGTCAACACGGAGAACACGCGTCGGCTGCTACGGCGCTCGACTGGTCGCAGCGGTTAATTCGGCGGCAGCGGATGGCACTGTGATGTAGCCGCCACCCACGCAGCTCGCCGGGACTGTCCTTATATATCAGCGCGTAATTGCCCTCCAGACAGTTTCTCTGGCCGGCTCATTAGCCAGCCTTAATTACCGCCGTACATCTTTGGACGACTGACGCGAGACCGCGGTCGCGGCGTCCGGGGACACCACTTTTTTAGATTATTTCTTTCCGCATTTGCTAGAGAAATTGTACCGTTCACGCGCAGTGTTTACCGAAAAAGGACTCAAAGAATTACTGCGTGCAGGAAATGTATTCGCAATTTCGATTATGAACCACCATCGGCTGTATATTGGAGTGACGACAATGAAAATTTATGCCAGAATCCAGATTTTCCGTTTTACGCGAGCGGTCGCCTCAACTGTGTCGGCCGTCCGTGCACGAATCACGGCCAGACAGACGTCATTACAACCCGTACTCGAATACACACTATGTAATTCCCTTACAGGGGAGAAGATTTCAATTGGAAGTCGCTGCCTGGTATCGCCGGAGAAATATGGTATTACAGTGCTTGTGTTGTTAAGAAGAACGATACATTGTTTCTTCGAACACATATGCATCTCCGAAGGACCTTTGCATCGTATTTCTTTAAAAAAAACACACAGGCACAGCTGTTTCGAATTTATTCGCCAGTACCAGGCTCTCGACTCTTAACAAATATGAACTTTCTGGAGGCGAATATACGTAATGTACAAGTGCAGATTGTGACACATGGACAACGACGTATGGAAGCTTGGGTCTGGGCGTGATTCGTGCACGGATAGCCGAAGCGGTCAAGGCGACCACCCCTGTAAAACTGGAAATTCTGGTTAGAGTCCAGGTCCGGCACAAATTCCCACGGTTGTCATTTCAATGTACAGCCGATAGTGAGTCATATTCGCAATTGCGAATACATTTCCTGTATTTCTTGACAGCTGTAGTCGCTGCAGTGACTGTTCCTTCGGACAGGCGTGCATGTGATGATTCTTTATATGCAGTGGAGCCATTATCATTGTCAACAACAACCATTTTTCATCCACAGTTGAAGATTTATTTACAATTTAACAACAGCTGTGCGTTTCAAAGTATGTTTTCCCCGTTTCATGATTTTCAGTTTTACATCACGTCATACTATAGATCGGTTTTCATCGTCAGTAAACCAGCAAAAGAATTTCTATACTCCACCCTGCCTGACAAAAGAGGGGAAGGTACCAGGAGGTACGTTCGGAGTCAATTTAACTTCGCACACGAACACGCCATCGGAGGGTACGTAAATGATGGTGGTGGTGGTTAGTGGTTAACGTCCCGTCGACAACGAGGTCATTAGAGACGGAGCGCAAGCTCGGGTTAGGGAAGGATTGGGAAGGAAATCGGCCGTGCCCTTTCAAAGGAACCATCCCGGCATTTGCCTGAAACGATTTAGGGAAATTACGGAAAACCTAAATCAGGATGGCCGGAGACGGGATTGAACCGTCGTCCTCCCGGTTACGTAAATGATTAGAGTTGCAATTCATGTGACAGAGTGGTCACCAGCTAGCATTAGTGTTGGTCGCGTTTAGCGTTGTTACTAGGGTACATAAGAGTCATGAATAGCGACACACGTCGTATAAACTCTGTGAAGGACATGGGGACGTCATGTACTCCTATGAGGCAGCTTCAGCACCACCTGACAGGGTTTGAAAGTGGCTTCATTGTGGGTCTCCATTTGATCGGCTGGTTGAATCGTGGAGTATCCAGATCTGTTGGGAATTCGAATGTGACACTGGCTCAGTGTTGGACTGCATGGGATCGTGAGGGCGGACATAGGTGTCACCAAGGTTCCAGTCAGCCAGTCTGGCCACGATGAGGGAGAATACGATACGATAATGCAGTGTTTGTGTTATTCTGATTGCGAAGCATAGGTCCTTTGGTCAAGAAGAATATAATAATTCCAAACCCAAGGAAAGCAGGTGTTGACAGACGTGAAAATTACCGAACTCTCAGTTTAATAAGCCACGGCTGCTAAATACTTACACGTATTCTTTACAGGCGAAAAACTGGTAGAACCCGACCTCGGGGAAGATCAGTTTGGATTCCGTAGAAATGTTGGAACACGGGAGGCAATACTGACCCTACGACTTATCTTAGAAAATAGATTAAGGAAAGACAAATCAACGTTTCTAGCATTTGTAGACTTAGAAAAAGCTTTTGACAATGTTGACTAGAATACTCTCTTTCTAATTCTGAAGGTGGCAGGGGTAAAATATAGGGAGCGAAAGGCTATTTACAATCTGTACAGAAACCAGACGGCAGTTACAAGAGTCGAGGGGCATGAAAGGGAAGCAGTGGTTGGGAAGGGAGTGAGACAGGGTTGTAGCCTTTCCAGATGCTATTCAATCTGTATATTGAGCAAGCAGTAAAGAAAATAAAAGAAAAATTCGAAGTTGGAATTAAATTCCATGGAGAAGAAATAAAAGCTTTGAGGCCGCACGGGATTAGCAGAGCGGTCTAAAGGCGCTGCAGTCATGGACTGTGCAGCTGGTCCTGGCGGAGGTTCGAGTCCTCTCTCGGGCATGGGTGTTAGTGTTTGTTCTTAGGATAATTTAGGTTAAGTAGCGTGTAAGCTTAGGGACTGATGACCTTTGCAGTTAAGTTCCATAAGCTTTCACACACATTTGAACATTTTTGAAAAGCTTTGAGGTTCGCCGATGACATTGTAATTCTATCACAGACAGCAAAGGACCCAGAAGATCAGCTGAATGGAATAGACAGTGTCTTGAAAGGAGGATCTAAGATGAACATCAACAAAAGCCAAACGAGGATAATGGAACGTAGTCGAATTAAATCGGGTGATACTGTGGGTATTAGATTAGGAAATGAGACGCTTAAAGTAGTAAATGAGTTTTGCTATTTGGGGAGCAAAATTACTGATGATGGTCGAAGTAGAGAGGATATAAAATGTAGACTGGCAATGGCAAGGAAAGCATTTCTGAAGAAGAGAAATTTGTTAATATCGAGTATAGATTTAAGTATCAGGAAGTCATTTCTGAAAGTATTTGTATGGAGTGTCGTCATGTATGGAAGTGAAACGTGGGCGATAAATAGTTTGGACAAGAAGAGAATAGAAGCTTTCGAAATGTGGTGCTACAGAAGAATGCTGAAGATTAGCTGGGTAGATCACATAACTAATGAGGAGGTATTGAATAGAACTGGAGAGAAGAGAAATTTGTGGCACAACTTGACTAGAAGAAGGGATCGGTTGGTAGGGCATATTCTGAGGCATCAGGGTATCACCAATTCAGTATTGGAGGGCAGTGGGGAGGGTAAAAATCGTAGAGGGAGACCAAGAGATGAATACACTCAGCAGATTCAGAAGGATGTAGGCTGCAGTAGGTACTGGGAGATGAAGAAGCTTGCACAGGATAGAGGAGCATGGAGAGCTGCATTAAACCAGTCTCTGGACTGAAGACCACAACAAAAGGTCCTTTGGATATGCATGCACGCAGGCACTGTAACATCGTATTTATCTGCCTATACTGGGAAAGCGACTTTCAAGTACAACGCCTGAGCTGTACTGGAATGTACATAATGGATGTACGAGGACGGGTTGCAGAAGCATGGGTGACGACGTGTGGAAGTTTGGGTCTGGCCTTGAGTCGTGCACGGATAGCCAAATGGTAAGGCGACCGCTCGCGATAAGCAGGAAATCTGGGTTCGAGTCCCGATCCGGTACAAATCTCCATTCTCGTCATTCCATTCTACAATTGATAGTTGTCCTTATTCACAAATGTGAATTGATTTAATGTACAATGGAGGATCGCCATATTGCATGTGGGGCACATCGCAACTCTTTCACACGTGCATCTGCCACCAGAGATCGAGCAATGTTGCACCGTTGGTCTCAGACTAGGAACGACCGGAATACGGAATTTTTGACCTATGCGTAGACTGCCCCGTTTTTAAAAAAGAAATGCTATATTTGAAATGGTGCCTTGGCCAGGAAGCATGGACTGCTGTTGAATAAAGTCGCCACCTGGGAAGAGGTTTCATTCATACAATGTTTTAGAGACGCGCAGCTGTTACTCCTAGCCTCATAGTGCTGTCATCTGATCGCCACATTGTGTGTCGGTCGGTGAGGCCTGGCACGAAGTCGGCGTTCCAAAACATCCCAATGGTTTTCTATAGGATTCAGGTCAGGACTCTGTGTAGGTCAGTCCATTACAGGGATGTTATTCTCGTGTAACCACTCCACCACATGCTGTGCACCATGAACAGGTGCTCGATCGTGTTGAAAGATGCAATCGCCATCTCCGAATTGCTCTTCAACAATGGGAAGCAAGAAGGTGCTTGAAACATCAATGTAGGCCTGTGCTGCGATAGTGCCAAGCAAAACAAGGGGTGCAAGCCCCTTCTATGAAAAACACGACCACACCATAACAACACCACCTCCGAATTTTACTGTTGGCACTACACACGCTGGCGGATGGCGTTCACCGGTCATTCGCCATACTCACAACCTGTCATCTGATCGCCACATTGTGTATCGTGATTCGTTACTCCATACAACGTTTTTCCACTGTTCAATCGTCCAATGTTTACGCTCCCTGTACCAAGCGAGTCGTCGTTTGACATTCACCGGCGTGATGTGTGGCTTATGAGCAGCCGCTCATCCATGACATCCAAGTTTTCTCACCTGCCGCCTAACTGTCATAGTACTTGCAGTGGATCCTGATGCACTTTGGAATTTCTGTGTGTTGGTGTGGATAGATGTCTGCCTATTACACATTACGACCCTCTTCAACTGTCGGCGGTCTCTGTCAGTCAACAGACGAGGTTGGCCTGTACGCTTTTGCTGCACGTGCTCCTTCACGTTTCCACTTGACTATCGGAAACAGTGGACCTAGGGATGTTTAGGAGTGTGGAAATCTCACGTACAGACGTATGACACAAGTGATACTCAATCATCTGACTACGTTCGAAGTCCGCAAATTCCGCGGGTCGCCCCATTCAGGTCTCGCATGATGTCTAAAGACTACTGAGGTCGCTGATATGAAGTACCTGGCAGTAGGTAGTAGCACAATGCACCTAATATGATAAACGTATGTTTTTGGAAGTGTCCAGAGACTTTTGATCACATAGTGTACCTTGCCAAGATCAATGTCGATAACAGCAAAAAATCGTCGAGATTCTTGACTGCCACAATGTATGACCTGTCTCTTTACGTAACTAGGTTTTTACGGAACCCTAAGTGCGCGACTCGTAATTGCATCTGGCCAACTTTTTTTTCAGGCATATCTTCCGTCACGTCACCGCGCTTTGCTAATTCATCTCTGAAGAAGAGAGGTTGTTACTAATACTCAAGAAATTTTTATCACAGTGCATTTTTCTTGGAATATGTCGTAACACGGTGGCAGGATTTGTCGAAAATTGTCTACTCGTTGGCAATGGAGAACAGCGTTCTTGTCTCAACCAGAAGGCAGTTACAGCGGAGGTTCTGCGCACGGTTTCGGAATACAACCGTGTAGAAACGTTCTGAGCGGTAGAAGAGAACAGCCAAGAAGTATTTCTTTGGAGGTGACAGCTGCGGATGGGTAATAGCCGATTTCGATAAGCACTGGACGACATCTCGAGGCATTTCTGCTATAGCGTTCCCCATCATAATTTCAAGAATCTAACATTCTGATGATGTCGTGACACAGTCAGTAATGTTATGCGAGTCTGAGGACAATAGTGGACTGCTTTGTGCGTAATTGACTAATAGGCTGAATAATTAGCAGAAGTGTGGCATTCTGTTCACAGCCTACAGTTACGTGCAACCTGGTAGGCATGAAACCACAAACGATGGAAAAAGAAACGCCTCGGTAATAGTTGACAGATGAGAAGAAATACGATGTGATGTGTGGAGCCCTCGTTGTTTAACGGAACGTGTTTTTTCCCTTCTGGTTTTTTTAATCGAAGCTCTAATGAGACATCAACACAGGCTGCTGACCGATGTTCTCGAGTTGGCGTACGCGGAAACGGTCAGAAAGTGGGTCACTAGTGGAAGATGAATGGGGAGGATCTATAAATAGACACGAGGCCGCACACTGTTGTTCGATCGGTTTCCCCGGCGCTGACACACAGAGCCAAAGAGAGCTGGTAGCACACGACCCGACTGCCCCGATATGACCCCAGTCCTCGTAAACCGCCTGAACTCCGCCACGCAATTCTTTTTCTTTTTTGCTGCCTCTTTTATCCTTTTTCGTGGGAATTACTTGTTTTTATTGCTGTATGTCCCCGTACCGTGGACTAATTTCATGAACCTCTCTACGCCAGTGTAGCCTACGCGAGCTTCTATAAAACTACTGCAACCTATATCCATTTGAACCTGCGCACTATATTAAATCCTTCTTGTGCCTCTAAAATTTTACCCCTAATCTACAGACCCTCTCACAATATCCTCATGATCAAAGTGATAACTCCTTAATGTCCCCGTGTGTGTCCTGTCAGTCTAGCATGCTTTTAGTCGCTCATAACCATTTTCTACCCGATTAGCTTCAGTTACTCTCCATTAGCTATTCAGTCTGAATCTTCAGCATTTTGCTGTAACACACTTTTCAAAAGCTCCAGTTCTCTTCTCCTACTTTCGCTTTCGTAGATCCGAACAGTACAGCCAAATACTTTAAGGAAAGATCTAAAGTTAGAACTCAGTTTATAAATTAACATATTTATCAGTTTCGGATAAACTTTCACGAGTCTACATTTTAGATTATCTTTACTTCTGACTTAGTATAAATCATTTAATTTTGTATTTTATAATCCAGTTCCTCCATCATCACCTGCCTTCGGGTGTAGCAAATCTGGTTTTAGTGTCACTTACTTTCCTTCATTTCTAATGGCGACACGCAAATTAATCTATAATTTTCCGCTAGTAAGCAGAAATAAAAAAAAACACAAGCGAAGCAGTGAAATGCACTGAAGCGCCAAAGAAACTGGAAATTGGTATAGGCATGCGTATTCAAATACAGAGATATGTAAACAGGCAGAATACAGCGCTGCGGTCGGCAACGCCTATGTAAGACAACAAGTGTCTGGCGCAGTTGTTAGATCGGTTACTGCTGCTACAGTGGCAGGTTATCAAGATTTAAGTGAGTGTGAACGTGGTGGCCGAGGTAGTAATGAAGTGGGGATTTTCCCGTATGACAAATTCGCGAGAGTTCCGTGAATGTCACGAATTCGGTAAAACATCAAATCTCCGACATCGCTGCGGCCGGAAAAAGGTCCTGCAAGAATGGGACCACCGACGACTGAAGAGAATCGTTGAATGTGATGGAAGTGCAATCCTTCCGCAAATGGCTGCAGATTACAATGCTGGGCTATCAGCAAGAGTCAGCGTACGAACCATTCAACGAAACATCACCGATATGGGCTTTCGGAGCCGAACGCCCACTCATCTACCTTTGATTACTGCACGACACAAAGCTTTACGCCTCGCCCGGGTCCGTCGACACTGACAATGGACTGTTGATGACTGGAAACATGTTGCCTAGTCGTACGAGTCTCGTTTCAAATCTTATGGAGCGGATGGACGTGTACGGGTATGGAAGTAACCTCATGAATCCCTGGTCCCTGCATGTCAGCAGGGGCTGTGGAAACTGGTGGAGGCTCTGTAACGGTGTGGGGCGTGTGCAGTTGAAGTGATATGGGACCCCTGATACGTCTACATACGCCTCTGAAAGGTGACACGTACGTAAGCATTCTGTCTGGTCACATGCATCCATTCATGTCATTTTACACTCCGACGGAGTTGAGTAATTCCAGCAGGACAATGCGACGCCCCACACGTCTAGAATTGCTACAGAATGGCTTCAGGAACACTCTTCTGAGTTTAAAAACTTCCGTTGGCCACCAAACTCCCCAGATATGAACATTATTGCGCATATCTGGGATGCCTTGCAACGTGATGTTCAGAGGAGATTTGCCCCTCCTTGTACTCTTACGGATTTATGTACAGCCCTGCAGGATTCATGGTGTCAGTTCCCTACAAAACTACTTCAGACATTAGTCGAGTCCATGCAAGGTCGTGTTGCGGCACTTCTACGTGCACGCGTGGGGAACTACACGATATTAGGCAGGTGTACCAGTTTCTTTGGCTCTTCATTGTAAATAGGCAGCAAAAGATTAGTTTATTCATAAAACACTATCTTTCGTAGAGTGAAGGAGGGTTAGAATCGACCGCGATTACATGAAAGCGGAAAATCTAGTCCAGAGGGGGAAAGATGTTGTCGCGACAATCCAAGAATTTGGATGAAATAATTTATGGACATTAGAAAAATTGTAATCCAGGAAAACCAGATGGGCATTGAAGCCAGACAGAATGCTTCTGAATACCAGGCCATTGTGTTGACTACTTCGCCAGCCCGCTCAATGAAGACAGCAACGCGAGTTGGAACGGATCGGTTATCTTCGTTCTTTACCGTGTCTACTTCCGTGATTGCAAATTCGCCTACCCCTTGTAGACTGTCCTGTGCAACGTAACATGTAAATGTTCAGCCGCGCACAGTATCGACTGATTTTTCTTTTCTCTTTGATGTTGCTTTTGTATGTTGTACGTATTTTCTGCTAGCAGACGTTACATATGAAAAGACACCCGACTCCAAATGGCTGCCTACATCCGGCACCATTACTTTGTCATCAGCGGACTGTACGGCACTGATTTTCTGTTAGTAGCGAA
Source organism: Schistocerca serialis cubense (assembly GCF_023864345.2). Lineage (NCBI taxonomy): Eukaryota > Metazoa > Arthropoda > Insecta > Orthoptera > Acrididae > Schistocerca > Schistocerca serialis. The sequence goes on from NC_064645.1 coordinate 498,216,232, forward strand.
GAACGGATCATAGCCGCCCACGAAACACTTATGAAATACGACTTGAGTCAGGTTTTCACTTACGCCTTCTCGTAAATTTTGTTACGAGTGTGTTACCGCTTCACCAGATTACGGTGTCTCAGAGACTAAACTCATCTCTTGTGCCTTTACGAGTTTTGAATGTTGTGACTGGCTGACAAATAACGGAAGAAAATACTCCCAGCTTATGCAGTGGATACATTTGTCATTCTGTCTCAGTGCGGCTGCGCGCAGTAATATACATACGGCGTGCGCGCTTGCTTCGTTGATTAAGTTTCTCGCCCGATGTCGCGGAGAGACCACACGCTTGAAGTTTCATCTGGACACATGCTGCTACGTCCTCTTTCCTGGTTATTTGTACAGCAACGTGTTAATGGTTTTTGGTATGACTTCCTTATTTGAGTGAAACAGATGATTTCATTCTTTCCTTTTCCTGTACAAAAAAAAAAAAATTAAAAAATATTTCACGGTTAATGTTACTTCAGTTTTCACAGGTGGGAGAGCAAAACCCACGTCTTCAGCATAAGTGCAAGAACCATCCCTTTTACAAGAGAACACAACGCTGATCTTTAACAGCATTCAGCTAACCGTGAACACCCCAAGATCATGAAGAAGATTCCAATAGAGGAGTCGAAACGTCGATCATGTCGAAGAAACATGACGCGGCCTAGTAATCTGTAAATTCTTATGCTCAATGACAACGGCCAGCAAAGCCTGCGGACTTACCTAAGAATTATATTTCTAAGGTCATATTCCAACTAATTAATACGAAGTTTATTTGGCGTCGTCATCTTCCACACATCTGACTTGGAAAAGGAAGGAGGAACCTTGGGGTTTAAAGAAGCGTCTGCGAAGAAGTCATTAGAAACGATGCACAATCTCTAATCGGAGAAGGATGGAAACGGATATCAGCCGCGTCCTTTCAAAGGAACCATTCCGACAGTCAAATGGTTCAAATGGCTCTATGGGACTTAACATCTGAGGTCATCAGTCCCCTCGACTTAGAAGTACTTAAGCCTAACTAACCGAAGGACACCACACACATGCATGCCAGAGGTACGATTCAATATCGTTCAAATGGCTCTGAGCACTATGGGACTTAACTTCTGAGGTCATCACTCCCGTAGAACTTAGAACTACTTAAACCTAACTAACCTAAGGACATCACACACATCCATGCCCGAGGCACGATTTGAACCTGTGACCATAGCGTTCGCGCGGTTCCAGACTGTAGCGCCTAGAACCGCCCGGCCACTCCGGCCGGCAACCGACAGTCATCTTAAGCGATTTCAGTAATCAGTGCTTTAGTCTAGCCCTTTGCAGTTTCGGAATATGAGCGGTCGCATCCTGATAAGGACTTAATTATGACAACCGAATTACAGTCATATATATGAAAGCGTGGTGTTTGTTTTTTCGGACACGTCCGAAAGAACAGACACCAAGCGGAGTCCGCAGTATGTAAGTTGAAAACGGTGGAGAGGGGAGGGGGGAGAAATGAAAGGGAAAGAACTATTGTCAACATTGTCAGCTGTAGCGGGACTTTATGCGGAATCAGCGGCGACAAGTGAAAATGAGTGCTGGGCGGGGATTCGAAGCTGGGATCTCTAACCTACTAGGCAGTTAGTAAATAATTTTAATTACAATGATACATGTCCTTTCTGGTATGGCAAATTTGATTTATGTTATTCTAGATAAGTATTTTTTGTATCTGTGTGACGCAGGTTTAAGACTGAGCGAAAGGCAGGAGGGTGAGACAGGAAATAGGCGAGGTGGCGAAGGGGGGAGGGGAGAGAGAGACAGAGAGAAAGAGAGAGAGAGAGAGAGAGAGAGAGCCAGGGAGAGGGAGAGGGAGAGACGACTTTATTTAGGAATCTGAAAACTCCTAGTAGTCACTTTTGTAATTGCAGTACGTTACAGACAGCTGCCTGCTCAGTCTATTAGTGTTAATATACCGCGTCGTCAGATACATTTTCGCGGGTGTTTAGCCAGGTTTTTGCAACATGTAGCTGGTGTGAGCCCAAACAATTTGTGTTCATCACGTCTTTCATGCGACGCACAGTGGCGACGAATTGCGTCGGTTTGTTTCCCTTTTCAAATAAAATGACTTTTAAATAGCTATTTTACGTGCTCATTCGATATACCGCTACCAGATTACTCCAGTGCGATATTCATTTTACCGATATTTATTACAAGGCACAGTAAAACAAGAAGAAAGTAGTCCAGCAGCGAGCAGAGCATCACGCTTTTCTTTGGCGGTAGCAGCCAACGCGAGCCAGGATGGTGCTGCCGCTGCTGGAGTACTCGTGTCTTTCTGTTCCTGCTACTACACACTCCAAAAAAAGTTTTGCATCACCTCGGTTCCGAGAGTTCCGGAACCTGTACAGAAAATTGGAACAGATATCAACATAAACACCATTTCCGCCCTTCTATTGCACATGAAAACTACACATTGCATGTTGTACCACCATACAGCGAGACCTTCAGATGTGATGGTCCAGATTGCTGCACACACTAGTACCTCTAGTACCCAGTAGCATGCCCTCCTGCATTGATACATGCCTGTATTCGTCCTGACATACTATCCACAAAGGCTCTGTTGGTCCAGATTGTCCCACTCCACAACGGCGATTCGGCTTATATCGCTCACAGTCGTTGGTGGGTCACGCCGCCCATAAACAGTTCTTTTCAATCTATCCCAGGCATGTGCGATAGGTTCATGTTTAGAGAACATGCTGGCCCCTCTAGTCGAGCAATGTCGTTGTCCTGAAGGAAGTAATTCACAAGATGTGCACGGTGGGGGAGCGAACTGTCGTCCATGAAGACGAATGCCTCGTCAATGTGGTGCCGATATGGTTGCCCTCTCGGTCCAAGGATGGCATTCACGTATCGTACAGCCGTTACAGCACCTTCCATAACCACCAGCGGCTTTCGTCGGCCCCACATAACGACACCCCAAAACAGCAGCGAACCTCCACCTTGTTGCTTTCGCTGGACAGTGTGTCTAAGGCGTTCAGCCTGACCGGGTTGCCTCCAAACACATCTCCGACGACTGTCTGGTTGAAGGCATATGCGATACTCATCGCTGGAGACAACGTGACGCCTATACTGAACGGTCCATTCGGCATGTTGTTGGGCCCATCCGTACCGCGCTGCATGGCGCCGTGGTTGCAAAGATGGACCTCGCCGTGGACGTCGGGAATGAAGTTGCGCATCATGCAGCCTATTACGTACAGTCCGAGTCGTAACACGACGGCCTGTGGCTGCACGAGTAGCATTATTCAACAGGGTGGCGTTGCTGTTAGGTTTCCTCAGAGCCATAATCCGTAGGTAGCGGTCATCCACTGCAGTAGTAGCTCTTCGGTGGCCTGAGGGCGGCATGTCATCGACAGTTCCTGTCTCTCTGTATCTCCTCCACGTCCGAGCAACATCGCTTTCGTTCACTCCTAGACGCCTGGACACTTTCTTTGTTGAGAGCCTCTCCTGGCACAAAGTAACAATGAAGACGCGATCGAGCCGCGGTATTGGCCGTCTAGGAGTGGTTGAACTACAGACAACACGAGCTGTGTTCCTCCTTCCTGGCGGAATGACTAACTGATCGGCTGCCGGACCTCCTCCGTCTAATAGGCGCTGCTCATGCATGGCTGTTTAAATATATGGGCGGGTTTACTGACATCTCTGAGCAGTCAAAGGGACTGTGCCTGTGATACAACATCCACAGTCAACGTCTATCTTCAAAAGTTGTGAGAACCGGGGTGATGCAAAACTTTTTTTGATGTGTTTATACATCGGTAAAAGGAGTATCGCTCTAGACTAACATGGGAACACTCTGTCGAATGGCCACATAAAATTCCGCTTTAAACATGGACGCTAGGCGTCGCATGATAGATGTGATGAACAGTATTAATTTGCGCAGATTCAAGCTACATGTTGTAAAAACAAAATTACAATCATCTGCCGAAACATCAGACGAAATCGTCTGACGTCTCTTAGGAGAGATACCCTGCAAGATTGCTTCTCCGAACAGAACCACATAAGTAGTAAAGAGTACAGAAATCAGTCTAAAATCACGTTTTTCATATCCAGATTTCGTTCAGCAAATATAAATTAGAACATTAAAACCGTACGACCTTTGACATGAATAGTTCAGTTGGGAATATGTGCATATGAATGTGGTTTTAATGTTTTAACTTACATCTACTGCACTGATGACGGCCAGTCAGTGACCGAAATCAGGATGTGAAATAAATATTATTTGCAACTGATTCCTTACCCTTTAGAGCTCGAAATATATAATCACTGAGCATAACTGCCACCTCACCGAAATAAACCTGACAGAAGCAAATAAACTTTTGAACAAGAGTTTATAATTACACACCCCGTTGGCTTCTTTTCCTTGTCTGTTCATTATACAAGATATAGGTTAAGAATGCTTCCGCAATATTCTCTCCGGAAACAATGGAAATACTTACGTATGCGTACTGTGTCGTAGTTGTTTTGCAAACAATGCGAGAGCCAGTCATCTCCAACGCGGGTTTCCGCAACGAATACGCTAATTGTGAATGCAGAGATGCTCTCCTGCTCGTTCTGTAGCACTTGAATGAAGCGGACACGAATACATATTAATGTTAACGAAATCTCCAGGATCTATAAATAACTGTGCAGCTTCGTTAATGGACCGGTGGGAGGTAGGTTAGTGGAACCGACGTCTCTGACACCGTGACTGTGGATGTCTTTCGGAGTTTCGAAAGGAACAATAGGGTTTAATGTTGTACCGAATGTTCATCGTTCTGGCTGTTTGAATTCGTGCGCTTGCGTGGTGGCTGTCGCACAAGGGAGCGCTGATCGGCAACTAGTTTCTAGGCCAGTGATTCCCGATCTTTCTGATATAATTACCCTCGAGTGCAATCAGATGTTAGCTAGTCCCCGCCCCCCTTCCCACTCCCTCCATCATTGTCGACAATGGCATCTAATTATACTTTAGGAAAGAAAAGAATATTCTTTGGACAATTTCCTTTTTAAAAATAAATGGCGAAGGATAAATGATATTCAGTTTTTGTGAGTGTTTTTATTAAACTATGAACTAATGATTCAGTGAAATATATGGTAACGCTTTTTTCTAACCACCTTTTTAACAGAATGATCTCTCAATTCTCAGTGCATCACGAGTGGTGCGTGGAACTTCCCCTCAGAGAAGGAAGTTATCCACATTGAGGTCAGACACTTGTTACAAAACATGCTTCCTTTGCACCACTCCTCTTCCCAGCGACACTTGCTTCAGCCATACACCATTTAATATAATATTAATTTCGTGTGGCTCAACGGCTGGAGCGTCTTACAATTGGACGCGACTTCGGTGGCTTGAATGTCCCTACCCCATTCCAGTTATACAACCGATGAAAGCATACCTACATTTTAACTTGGAATCCGAAGCACGTGTCATTACTGGCGATTCATTTAATCATTAAATGCTGGGTTAAAATGTAGACTGAAATATTCGTGGTCTAATTGGTATACGATCCCGCAACCTCCCTGTTTCCAGGTGTGTGCTTTACGAATTGATTACGATGCCAGACAATCAACTAACTGAAAATGTGTGCACCACACTGAAGCCTACTGCTTGAGCCTGACATGATTCCTAGAATCCTTACTTTAGGTCTAGCAGAAATTGGAAGGCTTCAGGCTGCTATTGTTTTGTGTCTGAGCACAGTAACTAATAACAACAGCAATAATAATAATAACGTTTAGGCTCTACAGGAGTGTAGTAGCCTTTACATAGTTACTTGTGTATTTTGCCATCAGTCAGTCCGTTTACTGTTGCGAAGTGAAGAGTGAAGCAATTTATGGTCTATTGATGGAGCTACCTATAACTCGGAGGAGACGTTTCATGAGACATTTAAGCATATGTGATGTATAAATATATCTTAGTTTTACCATCATATGCAGGGTGGTCCATCGATAGTGACCGGGCCAAATATCTCAGGAAATAAGCATCAAACGAAAAAACTACAAAGAACGAAACTCGTCTAGCTTGAAGGGGGAAACCAGATTGCGCTATGGTTGGCCCGCTAGATGGCGCTGCCATACGTCAAACGGATATCAACTGCGTTTTTTAAATAGGAACCCCCATTTTATTACATATTCGTGTAGTATGTAAAGAAATGTGTTTTAGTTGGACCACTTTTTTCGCTTTGTTATAGATGGCGCTGTAATAGTCACAAACGTATAAGTACGTGGTATCACGTAACATTCCGCCAGTGCGGACGGTATTTGCTTCGTGATGCATTACCCGTGTTAAAATGGACCGTTTACCAATAGCGGAAAGAGGTCGATATCTTGTTGATGTATGGCTATTCTGATCAAAATGCCCAACGGGCGTGTGCTATGTATGCTGCTCGGTATCGTGGACGACATCATCCAAGCGTCCGGACCGTTCGTCGGATAGTTACGTTATTTAAGGAAACAGGAAGTGTTCAGCCACATGTGAAACGTCAACCACGACCTGCAACAAATGATGATGCCCAAGTAGGTGTCTTAGCTGCTGTCGCGGCTAATCCGCACATCAGTAGCAGACAAACTGCGCGAAAATAGGGAATCTCAAAAACGTCGGTGTTGAGTATGCTACATCAACATCGATTGCACCCGTACCATATTTATATGCATTAGGAATTGCATGGCGACGACTTTGAACCTCGTGTACAGTTCTGCCACTGGGCACAAGAGAAAATACGGGACGATGACTGATTTTTTGCATGCGTTCTATTTAGCGACCAAGCGTCATTCACCAACAGCGGTAACGTAAACCGGCATAATATGCACTATTGGGCAACGGAAAATCCACGATGACTGCGACAAATGGAACATCAGCGACCTTGGAGGGTTAATGTATGGTGCGGCATTATGGGAGGAAGGATAATTGGCCCCCATTTATCGTTGGAATCTAAATGGTGCAATGTATGGTGATTTCCTACGTAATGTTCTACCGATGTTACTACAAGATGTTTCGCTGCATGATGGATGTCCGGCACATAGCTCGCGTGTGGTTGAAGTGGTATTGAATAGCATATTTCATGACAGGTGGATTTCATGACAGCACCATACCATGGCCCGCACGTTCACCGGATCTGACGTCCCCGGATTTCTTTCTGTGGGGAAAGTTGAAGCATATTTGCTATCGTGATCCACCGACAACGCCTGACAACATGCGTCAGCGCATTGTCAATGCATGTGCGAACATTACGGAAGGCGAAATACTCGCTGTTGAGAGGAATGTCGTTACAAGTATTGCCAAATGCATTGAGGTTGGCGGACATCATTTTGAGCATTTATTGCATTAATGTGGTATTTACAGGTAATCAAGCTGTAACAGCATGCGTTCTCAGAGATGATAAGTTCACAACGGCACATGTATCACATTGGAACGACAGAAATAAAATGTTCAAACGTACCTACGTTCTGTATTTTAATTTAAAAAACCTACCTGTTACTAACTGTTCGTCTAAAATTGTGAGCCATATGTTTGTGACCATTACAGCCCCATCTGTCACAAAGCGAAAAAAGTGGTCCAACTAAAACATTCATATTTCTTTACGCACTTCACGAATATCAATAAAAATGGCGGTTCCTATTTTGAAAAAACACAGTTGATATCCGTTTGACGTATGGCAGCACCATCTAGCGGGCCAACGATAGCGCCATCTGGTTTCCCCCTTCAAGCTAGACAAGTTTCGTTCTTTGTAGTTTTTTCGTTTGACGTTTATTTCGTGAGATTTTTGGCCCGGTCACGATCTATGGGCCACCCTGTACACATTTCATATTGCAAAAGTACGCTTGTAGCGGGTTGACAGTGTGAGGAAGATGTTGTTTACACATTAGTTTCACTGGCTGTAACCTCCACCGCATTGTGTCACGCGTTATTGCTAATATTTAAAAAATATGTAAATGTTGGTAACGTATGAAATCAGTATTACACTTTCTCGAAACAATGATAACAGTAATGGTGTTTTAAAAATAATTTAGCTTCATGACCGTCATACAACTGAACTCTTTTGTTTTTCCTCTCAGAGAGTTGCATTTTACCCCTCAGGAGGTAATTATGTCCAGGATGAGAAACACTGTTCTAGGCTTTCGCCATCTATGGTGCACGGCCGAGGCGAGGCCCGATGACATGGTGCAAGTCAGACCTGCTGGTACATGGCGGAAGTAGTGTGGAGCAGTTGGGGCATAATATGACAAGATGTGTTGTTGGCTGGTGTCCGTGGACACATTGTTGATTTACAGTTCTTTCACCTTGGTGTCCGCAAGATTGTTTGAATTGTCAGTTTGATGAGACTGGTATTACAATAGTGTACGTGTCGTTGACGCAAAAGACAAGTTCATCGTTATTCAATGAACACAGTTCATTTATGTTGATTGGTTTTGTGTCGTACCTTGGTTCGGCTATTTATTTACTCGTAGTTCAGCGTCGTTCCCGTAATCGGTGGTAGTTTCCTGAAGACGCGCTCTGGTCGGCGAAATTGTGGGTGGTGTGTAGTTTTGGTTTTGAACAGCATTGCTTTTACTGCGAGGTCCTTGGCTTCGCTGTTTCTGGTGTGTGTTCGCTACTGGTTAGAGAAAATATCTTAAAGTGAAAATAGGTGCTACTGCATGTGCAACAACCGGGATTGGAATTCGGTGGAAGCTCCTGGACAGCAGACGCTTCAAATTAACTACGAACTTTGTGTGGTGGGTTATGTGCATCATCAATAGGCGCGGAGCAAGTAGAGTGTCTCCAGAATGAGATTTTCACTCTGCAGCGGAATGTGCGCTGATATGAAACTTCCTGGCAGATTAAAACTGTGTGCCGGACCGAGACTCGAACTCGGGACCTTTGCCTTTCGCGGATAAGTGCTCTACCAACTGAGCTACCCAAGCACGACTCACGCCTCGTCCTCACAGCTTTACTTCTGCCGGCACACAGTTTTAATCTGCCAGGAAGTTTCAAGTTGAGTGTTGTCTGTGTCTAATTCAACGTGCTAGCAGAGAAGGCCGGCCCACGACACTTGTTCCAGCGTTGTCCCATAGTTTTGTTGTTATTCCGTTTTTCTGTCTTCGGGTTAATACCAATACGTGGGTCGTCAATTCTCTCCGTCTCTGTGCTCATTACTATGTGTCGCATGGTTCGTGATTTACACCTCTGTGGCGGTATATACAGATAGGTTGTATGAGGGAAATGAAGTCTAAACTAACGTAATACAAAGCGAAGGGGAAGTAGATGAAGGTGGGTTGCGAGATATAATGATGCGAGAGGAACGTGGCAGAGCACTGAAAGGCCTAAGAGTAAACTTGGCCATTGAAATAGACGACATTCCCTCAGAATTACTGAGACCCCTGGAAAAACCAGCCATGACAAAGCTTTTGCACCTGGTGTGCAAGATACACGACACAGGCGAAGTGCACTGGGACTTCAAGAGGAATGTAATGATTCCATTTCCAAAGGAAGCAAGTGCTGACAGGTGTGAATATTACCAAATTATCATGGTTGCAAGATACTGACACGAATTATGCACAGAAAAATGGCAAAACCTTCGTGGAAGATCAGTTTTGGTTCCTGAGAAATGTAGGAACACGGGAGTCAATACCGACTATTACACTGTAGAAGATAGGTTGAAGGAAGGCAAACCTACGTTTATATCATAGTAGGTTTAGAGAAAGCTTTCGACAATGTTCACTGGTCTGCGAAATTTTGAAGGTAGTAGGGATACAGTACAGGGAGCGAAAGGTTATTTACATCTTATACAGAAACCAGATTGCAGTTACAAGCATCGAGACGCATGAAAGGGAAGGAATGGAGTGAGACAGGATTGCAGCCTATCCCTGATATTATTCATTCTGCTGAGCAAGCAGTAAAGGAAGCCCAGAAGAAATTTAGAATGGGAATTAGAGTTCACGGAGAAGAAATAAAAATTTCGGTTTGCCAATTGGATAGTAATTTTGTCAGAGACAGCAAAGGATTTGAAAGAGCAGTTGAATGGAAGGGGTAGTGTCTTGAGAAGAAGTTATAAGATGGACATCAACAAAAGCAGAACAAAGGTAATGGAATATAGTCGAATTACTTCACGTGCTGCTGAGGAAATCAGATTAGGCAATGAGACACTAAAAGTAGTAGATGAGTTTTGCTAGTTATCAAAATAACTGATAATGGCAGAAGTAGAGAGGATATAAGATGCCGACTGGTAAGAACATGAAAAGAGTTTTTTTTTAAAAAAAAAAGAATTTTTAGGAAGTGGTTCCTAAAGGTATTTTTATGCAGTGTGTCACTGCATGGAACTAAAAAGTGGACGATAATTAGCAGAGAGAAGAATAGAAGCTTTTCAAATGTGGTACTACAGAAGAATGCTGAAGATTAGACGGATAGTTCCAGTAACTAATGAGGTGATACTGAATGGAATCGGAGAATAAGGAAATTTATGACCCAACTTGACAAAAAGAAGTGATCAGTTGAGAGGACACATTCTGAATTACGAAGGAATCGTCACTTTGGTAATAGACGGATTGTGATGCATAAATATTGTAGAAGGATACCAAGAATCGCATCAGTATGCATGTTCAAATGGATGTAGGTTGCAGTAGTTATTCGGAGATGAAGAGTTTTGCACAGGATACAATAGCAAGGAGACCTGGATCAAACCACACGTCGGACTGACGACCACAATAACAAAACTTCCTCGCACTCTCATTTCTAAAGTGGAACGTGTGGGGGAAAGTTTCGCCTCTCGGCTTCACAGAATTGCTGATTTCTGGCAACGCCGCACGTCGCACGGTGAACGGCTGCTTGCGTGGGCGTAGCGCCGCCTTCCCCTGACCTTCCTCACCTGACAGGGCAGAGCGCGTCCCGTGGGAACCTCACAGTGCCCAGGGGTGTGCGGATCACGAGCGCCTACAAAGGCGGCTTCTGCGGCGGGCCTACACATTACCATATAATGAGCGCGTCGCCCTAATGTGAGGCGTGTCCAGGCAGCTAACTGAGTGCGTGGACACGCGCTACCCACCGACCAGCAAGCGCGCTATGAATCACCAACAAGAGCTGTTTCCTTCCGCAGGTTACCCACCGACGAGCAAACGCGTTATGAATCGGCAACAAGAGCACTTACCCGCGAAAGGCAAAGGTCCCGAGTTCGAGTCTCGGTAGGGCACATAGTTTCAATCTGCCAGGAAGTTTCATATCAGCGCACACTCCGCTGCAGAGTGAAAATCTCATTCTGGGAACATCCCCCAGGCTGTGGCTAAGCCATGTCTCCACAGTATCCTTTCTTTCGGGAGTGCTAGTTCTGCAAGGTTCGCAGGAGAGCTTCTGTAAAGTTTGGAAGGTAGGAGTCGAGATACTGGCAGAAGTAAAGCTGTGAGTACCGGGCGTGAGTCGTGCTTCGGTAGCTCAGTTGGTTGAGCACTTGCCCGCGAAAGGCAAAGGTCCCGAGTTCGATTCTCGCTCAGGCACACAGTTTTAATCTGCCAGACAGTTTTAGGAACAAGAGCTGTTTTCTTCCGCAGGCGACTCTGCTTCGAATGGATTGCTCCTAGTGCTGTAGTCAGAGCGGAAATCCTCCAAGACTGATGTATCGCAACTTCCATCCCACCCATCACTTGGCAATAGCCGCTTGAAAGACCCATGTGAATTTCATGCAGATGTCGAAATGCTAAGCTATTTCCAACTTAATCTAACTAACGACCTGTAGCTATGGTATGAAAGAAATCACTTTTATTAAAATACATTTTCCCAGTGAAAAATATGGCTACACGGTGACATTTATGATTGCACCGCGATAAAGTGAAATACGCGGGATCTGATGAATGCCCTGAAGCTGAATGAGGACAATCACTGTTCAGCGCAAGATGTGCCCTGTGTACTCATTTCCTTCTCTGATTCATTTCCTCCTCTGTGTTACCACAGGGAGAATGTAATTGTCCCCGTTTTGTAGGGCATGTGAGAGGCCTATTTGTACTCTGTCGCACCAAAGCAAAGAACTGAGATTCTGCGATTGTCCACCTGTCTGACGTATTCTAAGAATGTCCTGGCGCCTGTGCAGAAGTAGCTTACAGACTGCGAATCTGATATTTTTGATGTGAGCCTGCGAAATTTGCTAGTAAGTTTGCTAAGGCTCACTTCACTGCTAAATGAGTATCCATTGTTAGCTGGAATGCCAATGGCTTTTTTATTCCTTTATAATACATGGAGCATCGAAGGCCATAAACTGGTAACAATATATTTTCTACAAACTTACGCTTACAAAGTCATATGTAACACAATTCATCGTTCAAATGGCTCTGAGCACTATGCGACTCAACAGCTGAGGTCATCAGTCCTCTAGAACTTAGAACTACTAAAACCTAACTAACCTAAGGACATCACACACATCCATGCCCGAGGCAGGATTCGAACCGTAGCGGTTGCGCGGTTCCAGACTGAAGCGTGTAGAACCGTTTCGTCACAGCGGCCGGCAAATTCAATTCATGTATGTACCCATAATTCTGGTACATTAAATAATTATAGGAATTTCATACTCTGATCAATTTAAACTTCCTTCACTCTGTTCTTCTTTGTATTACTCGCTGAGTCACGACTATTTGAGATCATTGTATACGGCACCCAATCGTGCGGCTTCCAGTGCCTTACCAGTCCCTATATACCGACTAACTGGTCAACTCGGACCAATTCGCTTGGTGCTCAATTTTGGCGGGAGCCGCTGATGCATGAAGTGCTTCGTCTGTGAATCGTTATTCTGGCGTTGCTAAAAGCGGTTATTAAAAATGAAATCTGAAGTCAGTGGATGACAGCTTACTATTGAGAGAATAGCTTGCTTCATTGTCAATTAAATCTGGGTTACATTTTAAAGAATATTAAAAAATGAAAACTAGAGATTTGATGCGCTGGCGCGAGGGTAATCCCATCTCCTGTTGGGACAGCCACTCACATTATCCCACTACTGAACTGGCGATGTTTCTCACGAGCTGGCCGATGTGGCCGCGTGGTTCTAGACGCTTCAGTCCGGAACCACGCGGCTGTTATGGTCACAGGTTCGAATCCTGCCTCGGGTATGGATGTGAGTGATGTCCTTAGGTTAGTTAGGTTTACGTAGTTCTAAGTCTAGGGAACTGATGACTCAGATGTTAAGTCACATAGTGCTTAGAGCCATTTGAACCATTTTCGTTTCTCACGAAATCAGTACCCACTGCACCTGACTCGACTTCTTACGCCAAGCATCAGCTAATCGAATCTGAACTAAATTATGAAGTGATGCTTGGGGTGGATTATTACGGCTTCTAAAGACATAAATGCTACAATTGGCGTATTTCAGTTATCTCACACACACACATGACAAACAGTAGCTGTACTGTGAGGTTTCTCAGAGAGGTTCTAGAGTGGCAGTACATGTTATCCATACCAAGAGCTTCTACACAGCATACGCAGAAAACGATGCCGTAAGTTATTAGGGGGTGAAAACAGGAGAAGGCAACTTTTTACTTTTTCTGCCGCAAAATTTGACAATATCCGCAACGCAAAATTCTGACAGCTTGTACGTTTAAGAAGCTCTGTAGCATTCCATTTCATTTCTCTTTTATGTAAGTACATAAAACTGCAACCAGGCACTTTTTCTAAAATTATTTGTTATCCGTGAACCCGTTTTCTAACCTTTTCAGGCTCATCTTCAGATAGTTTTCTGAAAGTACATATCTTTTTCAGGCATATTGCTGGGTACTGGCTATGTGACAAGAAGATGGAACATGCTTCAATGCATTGCCATGAGTATTGTTTATCTGTGGATTTGGATCCAAAAAATAGTTTTCTACTTACTGCGGCAGTACGGGCGGACAGATCAATCTGATGACGATCATAACAATCGAAACGGGTCGTTGAATAAAACGAATACTTGCAGTCATATACTGTTTCCACATATTGTCAAACATTGAACCGCTGTTATCTTCAAGGTGGCCATGCCACTCCTCATCGACCATTTATTAATCTTTGAGATAATATTATTTACATTTTCATGTCTTGAAGTTACTGCATTAGCCTTGATTATAATTCTTGCATGGACAAACGATGGCAGATCAAAACAAGTGCAGTCCCAGTATCAATCGCTGTTGTACGTGACTTTTCCCCATTCTTAATGATGTTTCATTGTGTATACTACCTGACATTCTTAATTCGATACGCTGTGTAATTTTAGGCAGGCAGGTTGAAAGCCAGTTATCAGCTATTTCTTTAATATCATAATATCTCTTAGAATAAAAGTGAACGGCACAACAAATTTCTTTGACAAATCACAAGAAATAGCAGTTTCCAATATTTTGTTATTTACAGTTTAAATAGCCTGATCCATGAATTGAAACACAACCTCTTCTGTGACAAGACGTTATTGAAACTTAAGTTAAGACTGACTAAATATTTTATTTTGGGGTTTCGTGTGTTGGTATTCTTGGATACATAATGTTTTCCAGTACCGTCAAGGAGGAGGTAAGTAATGAGTCTGGTCGCTAATTAATATTACCTGCCTTACTACCTTTCTTGTTAAGGGATCTACCAATAGCATATTTCAGTATATTTGGAAACATTCACTTTCTTTGTGGTGTATTTTATATTTCACAAAATATATTGCACAAATGCATAGAACAGGATTTTGATACTGCAGTCGAGATATTATCAACTCCGTTAGACTTTTTTGTTTTCAGGGAGTTAATTGTGTTATTAATATCTTCGGCTGAGCATGGAGAAATGATGATTCTCTTGTACTTGCGTATCATTTCGTCTAGCTTTGTCCCTTGAACGAGTGTGTGAGTACTGTGGTCCGGAAGACGAGTGGTCGACTTCGTCTTATCGGGAGAATTTTAGGAAAGAGTGGTTCACCTGTAAAAGAGACCGCATATAGGACGCTGGTACGACCTATTCTTGAGTACTGCTCGAATGTTTGGGATCCGTACCAGGTCGGATTGTCTGAAGGTATCGAAGCAGTTCCGAAGTGGGCTGCTAGATTTGTTACCGGCAGGTTTAAACAAGACGTAAGTGTTGCGGAGATGCTTCGGGAACTCAAATGGGAATCCTTGAGGGAAGGTGACGTTCTTCTCGAGCAACACTGCTCAGAAAATTTAGAGACCCGGCATTTGAAGCTGACTGTCAAACGATTCTACCGCCACCAACATACATTGCGCATAAGGACCATGAATATAGAACTCATACGGAGGCATATAGATAGTCTTGTTCCCTGGCTCTATTTGCGAGTGGATCAGGAAAGGAAATGACTGGCAGAGGTACAGAGTAACCTTCGCCACGCACTTTATGGTGGCTTGTGGAGTATCAACGTAGATGTAGAATCCGCAGCTGTGATACATATTACGTAAAGTGAGGGCAGAGGGATGAGAGAGGAAAGCTGCCTATTAGGGAGATCCCGGATCCGAGTCCTGGTCCGGCACACATTTTCACTCGTCGCCGCTGATTCCGCCTACAGTCCCGAAGCATCTGACATCAATAATTCCTTCCGATTCCTTTCCTCTTCACCCCTCCACTCTCAGTTTACATAATATGATTGTTGTCAGTTATTTCTTGGCTGTTTTCTTTGCTAACAAAGTACTCACGCGTTTCTTAAGTGATTTCCCGATTTCTTTTTTTAAGTATTGGCCATGTAGATTTAATTTTATCACCTACATTTTTAATTTCAGTGATTATACTGAGATTTTTTAATTTTTAAATAAATTATCTTGAGATTTTTTAATTTTTAAATAAATTATCTTGAGATTTTTTGATTTCTAAAATACTTTCCGTAAGACAGTGCAGTATTTCTCGTAATATGAAATCAGTTAAATTACTATGTTTATCCTAAATATTCGACTCAACTGCTTCTTATCTGACTGTCCTGTAACACCATTTGTGAGAAGTGTAAGTGAGACTATTTATTCAAGAGAGAGAAACCGTTGACAAGTCATAGAAATATTCGCGTTTCGTAGGACTACTAGGAAGCATTGCTAGACGATCATTTGTCATAACCGAGCAGATAATTTATGATATTTGTGTTATAATCCTTTCTTTCTTAGCAACTCTTTTTCCCTCTTCTCAGCTGACCGAAGCTACGACAGCACGTGCCGCAGTGCACGGGCTTCAGATCTTTGCGATGCACGCGATTCCCACTACGTGACGTCATAGCCCTGTTATCGGATCCACTCTCCGCGCTGCTGTGTTAACGAGAAACTTTTTGGTAAGGATAGCTGGGCTCGCTTTGATCCAAGAGGAAAGGTACACGTGTCACAACTGGCGCTACGGATCCACCGCACGCCTCGCTTCGCCTTGGCTTACTGCCACAGCAAAGGAAGCTGTTTTGCCCTCCACAAAGAGCAACGGACTTCGTTCTTGCTTACAGAGTTAATTAGTCCCAGTTATTAATAGAGCTGACCTTTCATCAGATAAACCGAATATGGTAGCATTTTTTCCGGAGGATATAAGCTCTGATCTCCATACAGGCATTCTGATATAGGT
The DNA here is from genome assembly GCF_023864345.2 of Schistocerca serialis cubense. Classification (NCBI taxonomy): domain Eukaryota; kingdom Metazoa; phylum Arthropoda; class Insecta; order Orthoptera; family Acrididae; genus Schistocerca; species Schistocerca serialis. The sequence goes on from NC_064645.1 coordinate 498,232,751, forward strand.
TTTCTATTTCCCTAAATTAGTTCAAGAAAACGCCGAGATGTTTTCCATTTCAAGACCACAGGAGACCACGTGTCTCATACTTATGAAACTAGAACTTAAGTATAAAAATGTCTGATATATAAATGATACTATTTTTCTTATTCTTAAATTGTCATCCTACAACATCTCCAACATTTTTGTAAAAGTGAATTACATACGAATGAAAAATATCGTAAGAACGACAACAACAACAGCTACTACTACTACTAACAAATAAAGAGGGAAAGGGAGAGGAAGAGGCAATATTACAAATAACAGAATGATACAGAACTCTAATTAGACTCAATAACCGTCCGTACATATCCAATAGCATCATGTGCAGTTTGGGAGCAATTACAGTGCTTGGCGGAGGGCACTATGTTCCGACACTAGTCATTCCACTAAAAAAGCGACAATGGAAAATCGACTGTCCATATTCCTCCATGCGAGCCCTTCTCTCATCTATCCAGGTCTTTACCCGAAACGTACGTTCGCGGAAATAGAAACGTTGTGCAGTTAGCCGCAAATGCCCCTTCTCTAATTCTCGTCCGCAGCTCGTGGTCTAGTGGCTAGAGTTATTGCCTCTGGATCACGGGGTCCCGGGTTCGATTCCTGGCCGGGTTGGAGATTTTCTCTGCCTGGAACTGGGTGTTTGTGTTGTCCTCATCAACATTCGTGACAATGGCTAGATTGGAGTGTGAACAAATTGGACTGTGTAAAATTTGGGACTTTGTACGTGAGCCAATAACTGCGCAGTTGTACGCCCCACAAACCAAACATGATCGTCTCTAAATTTTCTGGACAGTTGGTTGCGAAAAGAAATTTGTCTTCTGTAGAGGGATTCCCATTTAAGATCACAAAACATCTGCGAAATACGTGCTCGTTGATCTAACCTACCGGTAACAAACCTAGCTGCGCGCTTTGAAATGATTTGACATCTTCCTTTAATTAGAATTGGTGGGGATCCCAAACAATCGATTAGTACTCAAGAAAGGGTCGCACTAGTTTTCTATATGCCGACCCCTTTGTAAGTGAGCTACACTTTCCAAATACCCAATAAAACGAAGTCGGCCGTTCACCTTTCCTATTATGAGCTTACGTGCTCGTTCCATTTCATATCGCTTTTAAACGCCACACCTAGATATTTAATCGACGCGACTGTGTCAAGAGCACACCACAAATACTGTATCGGAACATTACATGATTATTTTTCTTTCCCAGTAACTTTAACTTATATTTTTCTACATTTATAGTGGGCTACTAATGAACCCACCAAATATATATTTTGTTTAATTCATCCTGTATCCTCCTACAGTCACTCACGAACAACACTACAGCTTCACCACCAGACTGTCGCGGATTGCTGCATACCCCATCCGTCAGACGCTTCATGTATATAGAGAACAAGAGTGTTCCTATCACACTTTACTGGTACTCTCCTGACGGTACCTCTCTCTCAGATGAGCACTCGGCGTCCAGGACAAGATACTGGCTTGTATTACTTAAGAAATGTTCCAGGCACTCATATGTTTGGGAACTAATCCGTAAGCTCGGACTTTCGTTGACAGTCTGCAGTGATACACTCCGTGTCAGTTTGACGTTTATTGCATGTTGCGTTCATAGCCTTGTAATATAAATGGTCTGCAGCGTCCTTGATAGATATACGTTGGCTCAGGCAACAGAGCAGCGCTGCCTCCCTCCTTGTGAACTATCTGCTGAATCAGTCCTATCGAGGGGGTACGGAGCGCGCGAGCGTGTCTTATCTCGGCTCGCAGCTGACCCCCACCTGCCGCCGTGTTGACATAGTACTCTCACTTGCTGTCTGCATCTACAACCTCTACAGCGTCGAGCTACACACTGCCTGAGCTACAGAGACAATCCTGCATTATTAAAACGCGTGAACACTGAAAAATGGAATGTACCTGCGTACATAACCTATTTCCGTTATTAACAATTGAATCTTTTCAGAACCGCTAGAAAAATCGTCAGAAACGAAGAACAGCCACCAACGGATACATACTCTCAGAAATAATTATACAAACAAAAAAACTACACTGCCATAGTATGACACAGACACTTGACAGAAAAACCATCTCCTCTAAAATTTTTCCCAGGGAGGCAATGTGGTACTCCCCACTTTTCGCACAAGGCTCGTTTCCTGAATATAGGGTGGTCTTTGACTGATGTAATTTTGATTACTTGGTTTTGAATGAATAAATAGTTTTCACATCAGTGTAGAACTACTCGAAGTATTAATTTAGGCAACAACACCGATGAAATTGTGCAAAATGTTTCAGTTATTCTCATGACAAAAATATGATCTAGCTACGCTCAACAATAAAAAATGCTATCCCATTTTATACGATTGGCGGTTGAATCATTATTTTTTTCTGCGTTATTACTCGTATTCACTTTTATTATATACAGGGTGATTCCGTAATGATGTTAAAGACTTTCAGGGACGACGGAAATGGTACAGTGTCAATTTGATAAGGGACCATGGTCCGGAAACGACCGAATCAAAAATCATAAGCGAAAATCGTTATGATACTTCTAACAGTGGACCTCTCCTACTGCAGCCTCCTTGCTTTCCATGTTTTGGGAGGAGTCAGTATGGCCAAAGGAAAAATGTCCTGTGAACATGGGTTCCAAAGTGCACACTCCCCGTCAGAGAAAAAACAAAAAACTAGTCGGCTCTACCCCCCCCCCCCCCCCTCCTCTCTCTCACTCATACACACACTGTATAAACATCATAAATACGATGTTAGTCTCTAATGTATACTTTGTTAGGTTGGCAACAAATAGGTAAACATACCAAAGAAGATGAAACACGTAATGGAGTCGCAATATTTAAGTTGTTAAAAGCAATGTACGACGAAATAGTTGTATCAAGTGACAAAAGAACAATAGTCCGCCACAAAATACAGTGATAAACATGGTGAACAGTGAAAAACAGTGCTCGAAAAAAATAGCTGTATCGACTGACAAAAGTACAATGGTCCACCACAAAATAGAGCGAGAAACATGGTGAGCAGTGTGTGGAAGGCGAGTACACGAAGATGTGATTATATGGCAGTGATAAAAGTGGTAGTGCGACCTCCAGACCAGATGTGAGAAAACGCAGATCAGCAAAATGTTAAGTAATTACTTTTTTTACAAAATAAAAATCGCGAAGTGAACTGTTTAATAATCTAAGACTAACAAAACTATATAGTTATAGATCCCACTGATGATGCGTTAGCCGGCCGAGGTGGCCGAGCGGTTCTAGGCGCTTCAGTCTGGAACCGCGCGACCGCTACGGTCGCATGTTCGAATCCTGCCTCGGGCATGGTTGTGTGTGATGTCCTTAGGTTAGTTAGGTTTAAGTAGTTCTAAGTTCTAGGGGACTGATGACCTCTGATGTTAAGTCCCATAGTGCTCAGAGCCATTTGAACCATTTTTGATGATGCCTTAGAACAGGAGAAGGCGAAACGCGTATGGGATAAATAAAGTAACTAGCAGCAGAAAAAGGCAGTTTTATTTACAAAACAAGTATAAACATATATCTTTTTCGGTCAAAACACTTCACCAGAAAAGTAAGAAATGAGAAGAAGAAAGGAACTTTCGCCGACTGAGTCATACTTTACGAGTAACTTAAAAATTTCATTTCATCTCTGTGACGACACGCTCTCTTTGGTCTTTCGTTTGACGTTTCCCGCCATTAAAGAGTTAAGAATGGAAAGATAAACACCTCACGGCTCTTGTATTCATCATTGCTGTCGATCTAAATAGATACAACATTGACACACTGTGAAGGATAGATTCCAACATGACGAAGAAAGAAATCGTTTCCAATTGTGTGGCTGATAGCCTTTCGGTCTGACGTAAGCCAACAATGCCAGAAGACTTCTTATCATACTCACCGCATGCCCGCTTGCACAGAGATAATATCGTTCTCTATACACGAGACATCGTCACCGTCACTGCTATAAAACGAGCCAATCCCAGTGTGGTAATCTTCCATCGGCAGAAAGAGGCAGCGACTTAGATGTAGCGTGAAATTTGTCGCGTGGGACGCAGAAAACAAAAGCCTACTGCTCCCATACAGAGAGCGTGTAACAGGAGACTTAAATCAAGCCCCGATGCAATCTGGACCTCCCATTCAGAAATTCACTCGCGTGGCGCAGGACTTTCATCACGCGCAGTTTTCATTAAGGGCAGCCGACATGGGTGTTCCCGCACTACCTACTCCGCGCACAATAGCCTTTTCTCGCGTGGGCGTCGCGTACTTATGTATCAGCGGGTTGGCAGGCGCACAGCCATTCCATCTACGGCCCGCATTACACACGGCCGAGCTACAGAGACCCTACGCTCCGAGTGGAGACGGACCGCCGCTATTATATTCCAGTTTCGCAGATCACCACTTTGTTAGCAGACCAAAAGCGACTCAGACGGCGAGAAGAAAAAAAAAAGTGAGGCACGCTAATTGGATCTACCGTATAAGCGCGCGTGAGGACGCCATAAATCGCGGCTGTCGAACCACTGAGTAGATTAGAGGTTGGCGGACTTGAGCTCTGGGAGTGGACTCGTGGTTTATGGAGCGCTTCCCAAAATGGTTCGAGAGAGTACTTTCGAGACTTTATGTTTGTCGTAAAGAACAGAGGTTCTAGTTATTGGGGAAATTTACGTTAAAAACCATCTACACTTCCTTAGATCATTTACAAGACGTTACGTGCCGTTATTGCTTTGCAATGACCTGTTCAAATGGTTCAATTGGCTCTGAGCACTATGGGACTTAACATCTGAGGTCATCAGTCCGCTAGAACTTAGAACTACTTAAACCTAACTAACCTAAGGATGTCACACACATCCATGCCCTAGTCAGGATTCGAACCTGCGACCGTAGCGGTCGCACGGCTCCAGACTGAAGCGCCTAGAACCGCTCAGCCACAGCGGCCGGCGCCATGACCTGTAATCGATGCACATATCCGTAAGACTTCGTTACAGGATACGGAAGTCTACGACAACCACGTTACAACTCATTTATGGAAGTAAACCGCTAACCTTGTATGGCCTTGTTAAACATGACTGACAAGTGAAACTCTGTACCATGCCGGGACTTGGATTTGATTGTTGCCTTTCGCGAACAGTGTACTTCCAACTGCGTAGTTAGCGAAGCAATATCTGTAAAATACAGACATATCCATTCCAGTACGTCTGATACACAGCTTGTAATTCGATAAGAATCCATGTCTTTAAGTTATCCTTCCAAAACTGCAAAGCGTAAAATATAAGAACATTCTGGCTCATTAAAAATTAAAACTAGCAAAATGGAACGTCCATTCTCCAACACTTGATTCTTCAACGTCGGTCTGTTCAACATTATTTCACACTTTCTTTTTACCTTCTTGTCGTTAGCAATACAATAGCTAACAATCGTTGTACACTTAAGCTCCTGTTTCAACTGATTCCTGTGGGCAATAATAAAATTAATTGGGTGTGTTCGTTATTATAATTGTTGTTACATAGCCACCACCACCACCACCACCACCACCACCATCATCACAACCATTTACATTCTTATGCGCAGCTGAGGAGACCTCAGTTGGCTGAGGTACATCCTTTTTTCTTCCCCAGAAAATTTCTTCAGCTTCACCCTACATTTTCTTCTCCGCTGTAATAGTTCTAGTGATTGTTTTCTCTGTAAATCGATGACTATCAACTAATGTTCACAGTTAGTCTGGGCTAGAGGATCTTATGTAAGGTGATATTCAGCATATTATTGTACAGTGATAGGCCAACGTTCATTCTATGGGCTGTTGAAAATGTTGAGTTGAAGCTTGCGTAGTCACAGAAATATACGTAAATTTTGTCTGTACTGAACTTACTGTCAAAACATGTGTTCGTTGCTGCTCTTTGTTTAACATGGTAAGCATCAGCGAAATGCTGTAACATTCTGAAAGGACGTTTGATTTCCCATTCATTAGGTCACCCCAAGGAACTATTAAGATGGGAAACCGTGAGCGTATGTTGTAAAAACGATTTTCCTTTCGGATGTTTTTTTTTTTTTGAACGACATTGCCCTCTAAGACCTGATGTAGTCTATTGAGCATTCTTTATTCCACCAGCAAATCCGGTTATAAAATCGATATGATGGCATTAAAGCTACGTCATTCCGCAACTGTCTTCCGCTCGAACATTCTACCATCTACTCCAAGTACGTCTCAACCAATGATATTTGTGTGCCAATGCGTTTTCTGGCTGTCCAGATCCTGGATGAGTTCTCCTGTTGAAAAGAGTTTAAGCTCAAAACTCCAAGCTATAGCTAGGGCATTACTGGCCAAGTACAATTCCCCATTAGTACTAGACAAGAAAGATAAGTAATTACGGCCCTGAGGCTGTTGTGTGGTTAGAAGGCGTCCAAACACACAGAGTCACTGCTTCGCTTCCCGAGGCATTTGAAAAGACAGTATCCACTCTGGCTTGAGTCTCTACCTTGGTCTCGGCTTTACTCTTCCACAATAATTCAAACATTCTATTACTTCTCTATTTATTAATTATATAAGATTATTATAGACATTAAATTCAAACATTTATTTTAACTGTAGTCTCGCGAAACGTTACAGATGATGTGATTTAACTGACCACCGGGAGCCAACCTACTTAGTCAGACATTACATGAAATTTATGATAAATTTTTTATGCCTGATGCATGATGGCGCCACGTGGTCGCAAGATGGATCAGGATTACATCGAAAAGTGCACATAAATTACCACTATTATGTTAGAAAAACGTTCTGGAAGACCTAGTGCAAATTATGGAAATAGCTGTGCATTTGTCACGTCCTGACTCAGTTTACTTTCAACAATTTTTTTTATTTTACTGTCTTTGGTGTTATCTGCGGTGTGCAGTCAGAACGTAAATGACAATATGGGTTTAGTTAGCTTGTTTGTCGACCTTTAAAGCGAAGATGACAGAGTTGAGGTCTCCTTGGTTGGGGTGGATGTTCAGTTAGAAGAGGATAGTAATTGTCGTGGAGTTGGCAAAAGTGATATGCTGAAGTACCAAGTTCATGCTTTTAATCAATTTGTTTATTGTTCTAACCAACAATTTGTTTATTGAGATGTCACAGCACAATGCCTTAACTGAATGTCATATGCTTCTAACATACATTAGGGAGGACCTTCATCAGAAACGAGAGCTTTCACTGCCACTCGGTCTGCTGACTACTGTCCATTTGGCCTAAACCATAAATCATCAGCACTTTGAAATAATTCAGTATCAATCAAGGGTCACTTGCCTTATAGTACAAGAGACAAGTGCCAATCAGTAACTTGTTCCTGTTATTCACTGAAACAACTTAGTCCTTTGAGCCAGATACAGGTAGTCTCTGACAGTGCTATTCCAATGAATACTGAAAGTTGCTACTTAGCTTGCAGGTGGGGTGTGTGCTACAGAATCTTCTCGTAGTTGAAACGTTTAGCTCCATCAGGCGCTGCTGGGGAGCGTCACAACATTCCTTCTGCTCCAAGTTCTCTCCTTTAATCTGCCCCTATCTCAGCTTTTTATTCCGTTCTGCATTGATTCTGAGTGCATACGGCCCTCTGCAATATCTGGCAGGAATATTCCCTTGGAAGATTTCGTCAACATGCGATTGTCTTAATGCTTTACTGTCATTGAACCAGCAATTCCCCTATTACATGCATCGGGAGGTTACGACTGGCGCCTGTGACCTCACCTTTGTCGCCTTGGGTATCCATCAAGAATAATCCTTACTGGCGTGTTTGGTCAGAGTCTGAGAGGCAAACAGATTTCGGTTTTATCGGGTGACGTCTTATCTCATCCTGTTTGTCATCTGTCTGTTCTGTGTGCCGGAAAGCCTGTGTCCGCTTCTAATTATGATGTAAGATGTAATTAAAATTCTTAACATTTTCTGAAATGACGCGTAATTAAAGTTATTAACATTTTCAGTACAAACTACGAAAACTGAGCTAGGTCCAGTCCTTACTTCTGACCATATTTTTTGATCAGCACGCCGAACAGACACAGTAAGTTTTGCAGCAAAAGTACAAAACATCCACAAATTTTACGAAATATTTTTAGAAGAGCAAGATTGTTGGTCCGAGTGCGAGAAGGATGTTAGAAAAAGGTCACTATAATAGTGAACCAGGTAGTGGTCCGGTCGTCGCTCGCAAAAGAAGTCCCAAAAGTAAAGAGAAGAACCTTGTTCAATCCGAAACGCATTACGGAAAAATACCTTGAGGCAGTTGGACAGTGCTACCTAAAACCTCATATAAATATGGCGTCAAGAATCTAAATCTTTAAAAAAGCTGTGAGAAATAGGTGACTAGGCGAACTAAACTGGAAGTCCTCCAGATATTTGCCAACTCTTAACACCACCTCAACTTTATCCATTGCATGATTCGACGAGATCCAGAAAACAGACTTTTGCCCTTGCGTAACTGACTTACGCAGAAAAAGCTCAAGGATAACCTTACCAGGGAGTGACTTTGGTGGGCCAAAGATTTTAGCTCAACATCGATCGACAGTGACACGATATGGGTCAGAGAAAGAGAGAGGGCAACTTTACTAATTTAAATGCAGATGATGAAAATAACCGAACTTCTTTCAAAATGAGCTTTAATCGATTTTGGAAGGGTCCTAATGATTACATTTCGGACGCCCTAACGTCAACAGCAACAACACTGTAGTGTGAAAGTTGTGAAGTAATGGTGGAACCGGCGGGGAGTCGAGTGTTTACGAGCGCTACCCATAGACAAAGGCAGCGAGCCCCCGCGCTTGTACTCCTCTCGCAGACGGGCTGCGGTCAGACTGTGCCGCCGTCGTAACCTGTAACCACCCACAGCTGCTGCGGTCGCTCACTCCTAACTTACATCAGCCTTCTCAGAAACGTCTAGGCTCCTTCCACTTCACAGGAGTGAAGTCAGTCCTTAGTCTGTGCTCTTGAGTCTGCCTAGTGTTTTTTTTTTTCTAGGCTCCCAGTTTCGTCACTCGTTGAATCTGTCCAGTTTCTCTTAGATTCAGCGGGTTGTTAAAAAAGATGACGGCCACAGTTGCATAAAAAATGGAAATGACCGTTTGGCGTCATTGGCCGGGAGGCCCCTTACGGGGCAGGCCCGGCCGTCTTGGTACAGGTCTTATTACGTTCGACGCTACATTGGGCGACCTGCGCGCCGGCTGGCGATGAAATGATGATGAAGACAACACAACATCCCGTCCCTGACAACAAAAAATCTCCAACCTAGCCGGGAATCGAACCCGGGCCCGTAGGACGGCAATCCGTCACGCTGACCACTTTTTTATTTTATTTTATGAAAACTGTACAATAAATCATTTACCACTAAAGGTAAGAAAAATGGTATGTTGCTCTGAACCCACTGCTTTCACTAGACAAGAAACAGGCACAATTCTTAAGTTACAGTATTCCAGCATAATTACCCCTCTTCAGTCGAGACCTATCCAATGATAATTTAACACAAGTTCAGTTGTTCAAAAACAAATGTTTCACATTGTTTGTTCCACTTGTCCTCCCAAGATGTCACACATTAAATAACAAATTTAAATCGCATGTACCACTTTGTCTGTTTCTCAAACAAGAGGGTAACTTGCAGAACTTGCAATTCCACAGTTGTTATCACGGTTCCTTGCCATTTTAACATAACCATCTTCACCCCACTCTGGTCCCCAAGAATTCTTCACCAAATAGTACTGAACACCATCCTCTGTTGTCCCATAACCGACAACAAGCACTCCATGGTCAAGGCTCTCAGAACTGTACTGTGGCTCATAGTAAACTCCTTTAGAATAAAATTGGAATGAATCATGCCCCACATCAAGTACAGAAATTGGACCAACTGTAGCCACAGCAACTTTAAGTTGCTCTTCATCACCCTCGGGAATATCTAAAAAGCCAGTATCATCCGCTCCTACATCAATGCGTTTGAATCTGCGCTTGTCATCATCACCTTCATATGGATACGATTCTCCCGTATAAATTCCACGGTTATCTCTAACGTAAGTAAATGCCTGATCCATCAGGTCACCATTGCAGCATTGATTTCCATATTTGTGAGAACAATCTATCAGGTATCGTTCACTCAGGGAAGTCAGATAGCCTGGTTTCCTGCAATGTTGTCCTTCCAACGCATCTGTCGAACTGAACGCCCACCACGAACCACATGATCCTTGATTTTTAACTTCAGTAACTGCACCATGTTTCCTCCAGTCCATATAGGGCGGTACATTTACATTTGCAGGTGGAATGAAAGTTGATCCTCTTATACTAAGAGATTCCCTCAATCTTGCATTATGAGTTTTATTAAAGCCATTGTATGTTGCAACGAATTCATGAGCCAACAGATCACCGAACTTGTTTCACTCGAGCTGGTACGATACTTCCCCTCGTTCGAACGCAGCATTGTGTTGGCCAATTTTTTTTTTGTTTTCCATAAAAATTTTCATTCTGAATTTTTCTTCAATAGGACTCAAGTACTTTTTTCCATGTTTCAGCTTGAAAGTATTCGACTCTTCCAGAAAGCGATCGAAAAACGCAACTGCTTGCGCTCCCGCAACAATACATAACAGCATCACGTACGCTTTCATCATGGCAATGCAACAAAGAAATGAAAAAAAGATATAGATAAACTTCACAGTTCTCAATACAGCTACTTGTTCCCACACGAAACTATCAGCCAACTGCCACTCAGCTATCAGGGCGGACACAATTGTATACAATACTGTGTATGAATATTGTTCACTCACGTTCAGAAAAAAAGAACTCCTTGAAAGACTAGAGATTGGACGTTCACATACACAGGACATGTACATTAGTATCTTCTGTGGAAATGATTAGTGTTTGAACCATGCCGGCCCGCGGGTTAAAGGTCAACATCGATATCAGGGCGCAACACCACCTACCGGTAAAGTCTGACTGCGACCCTCATTGCCGTAAAATCAGTGAATTTGAAAGGGAGGGCATTATTGGCATGAGATAATGTGATGCATCCATCCGGAAACTGGCAGTGAAACGGGCATGTGCAGGAGGCTCACGAAAGGCCGTAGAACACGACGAGATGGGTAACGTCGCACCACCCAGACAACCCCCAGAGAAGATCGACGCCTCATTCGAATGGCATTGCAGGACAGATCTGCGTTCTCTTCAGCTCTGGCGCCACAGTGGAACACTTCGCACACTATTATTGGTGACAGTCCGTCGCCGTTTATTACAGCATGGGCTACTTGCGCGTCATACACTTCTCTGCCTACCTTCGACGAATGAGCAGAAACATTCTAAGACGGTAATGGTGTATGGAACGACGTCGCTGGGGGCAGTAATGGCACCTGATAGTGTTTTGGACGAATCCAGGTTGTGTTTGTTTGAAAATGATGGCCGCATTTTGGTTCGCTGCAGACCGGGGGTGCGGCACCACAGTGACTGCATTCGCACAAGACATACAGCGCCAAAACTGAAGACCTTACGGTGGAGTGTTGAATTGGGTACAACCACAAATCACAGTTGGTGCATGTCCAGGGCACTGTGACCAGTGTGACATACGTGAATGACATCCTATGACCCGCAGACATACGCTTTTTGGACAACACCCCAGACGCCATTCTTCAGTAATACAATGCACGACCACATGTTGCTGCAAGAACACGTGCCTTCTTGGTGTCACAGGATGTCACCTTTTGACCAGACATGTCGCCAGTCGAAAATGTGTAGGCTGTGGTGGGACGACAGACGCAGTGGTTCAAGCGGCTCTGAGCACAATGGGACTTAACATCTGAGGTCATCAGTCCCTTAGAACTTAATACAACTTAAACCTAACTAACCTAAGGACATCACACATCCACGACCGAGGCAGGATTCGAACTTGCGACCGTAGCAGTCGCGCCGTTCCGGACTGAAGCGCCTAGAACGGTTCGGCCACCGTTGCCGGCAACAGATGCAGTGCTGTGACCAAATGCCAACCACCACAGATGAACTTTGGAACCAGGTGAATGCAGCATGGACGGGTATACCATAGGACGCCATTCGTGCGTTCTACGCGCCGATGCCGTCACGCATGGAACAAGTTACCAGGGCGCGTGACGAACCCTGCGTCTACTAGGCAACAGGACACATGCTGCACCGAGGTGATTGAAATGTCAATCATTTCTGCAGAATTTACTAACGTACATTTCATTTGAATATGAACGTCCTATCCTGAGTCGTTCAAGGTGTTCTTTTTTCAGAATGTGATTGTATAAATGGAGAAACGTTAACTTATGAGAAGAAACGGTTATATTTACGAAGGAGTAATCCGCTGAATTACAGACCCACACATCACTAATCTTGATTTACTGTAGGATTTTGGAATATATTCTGTGTTCGAATATTATCAACTACCTCGAAGAAATCGAGTTATTGACAAGCGGTCAGCATGGAGTCAGAAAATATCGTTATTGTGAAACACAATTACGAATAAGTTAAACTGGAACGATCACATGGATAATTTTGTGTAGAAAGCAAACCAAAATCTACGATTCATTGGCAGAATCCTTAGAAGGTGCAACAGGTCTACTAAAGAGACTGCTTACACCACGCTTGTCCGCCCTCTTCTGGAGTACTGCTGCGCGGTGTGGGATTCGCATCAGGAGGGACCGTCGGAAGACGCTGAAAAACTCAAAAAAGTTCTGGGTTAGCGGCCGCATTGTCAACTATAAAATTCCGACGTTTCGGCGACAGTTGCAAGGCGCCTTCCTCAGGGCGAACTGCTAACGGATGGTGACAACGGCCGCGGAAGTCTACGTTTAGAGACGTCGAAAAAGTTCAAAAAAGGCCAACTCTATGCGAAATAAGGGAGAGGTTAAAAAAAGACCAACTCTATGCGAAATAAGGGAGAGGTTGCCAAGGGCGTGGTACATGAATTGGCGTAGCAATCGTTACAACAAGCGCGTTTTTCATTGCTGCAGTATCTTCTCGTGAAATTTCAATCACCAACTTCGTCCTCCGATTTCGAAAATATTCTGTTGACGTCCACCTACATAGGGAGAAATGATCATCATTATAAAATAATAGAAATCAGAGCTCTGACAGAAGGATTTGAATGCTCGTTTTTCCCGCGCACCGTTCGAGAATGGACCGATGGAGAAATAGCTTGAAGGTGGTTCGCTGAACCCTCTGCCAGGCACTTGATTGTGAATTGCAGAGTAGTCATGTAAATGTAGATGCAGATGAAGGACTGAAGTAGCGAATAACAGTCCGTCGGTCTGTCTGTCTATCCGTCTGTTAAGACCTCTTTTTCTCAGAAACCGTTAAAGGTACCAAGTTGAAATTTATGTCACATAAGCTTACGGTCCCTTGGCACTGTGAGATTTTTAAGCCTCTTAGTTTATGTTTCATATTTTGATGTAAACTCACTAACAAAAACCAATAGTTGAACTAACGACATACATCTCGGGCCTGGTAAAGAACATGGTCGGAAACCTGGAGGACGCGGGATCGAATCTCGGTCGGACCACGGATTTCTCAGTTTCCGCATTTTTCCGGTTGTTATCTTCTTAATACTCTACTATTATTTTGTGGATAATTAATCTATGCTCTTTGATTGACATCCTGAGCACAAGATAACACTGTGTATTGCATGTCTTCGTAACCTGTAATAAATGGTCATAAATCGTGAATTTAAAGTTATAGTTTACTGATTAATTTAATTCCATCATCACCTTCTTTTTGGCACGAGACTCTGTTAATCTATAGTGAGTCATAAACCGAAAAAGAGACCAAAATAAAAGAGTATTAGCAGTTTTATAGTAAAGAAAGCTACGGGAACAGTAAGCAGGAATTGGTATGTAGTGAATAAGTCGTAAGTAGAACCGCAAGAGTAGGAACTACGTTTCTCGACACGACATTATCATGAAACACATTCTCTTTTTCCTTTACGAGTCAGAGCTGGATGAAACCTCAAGCTCTTGACGATAACGTTAACATATTCGTCAGAAACAATTGCGAGATAAATTGCTCCTGACACAGAAAACGGAAAAGATCATCGACAGACTGAGGTTTTACCCACATTCGATACGTCAAGAAAATAAAAGATGTTTTATGCAAGAGGCGTAAGTGTTTCAATTTTGTTCACGTAATTTATACTTACAGTAACGTCAATATGATAGCTTGACAGATAAAGACGATACAATTTCTGCGCTAACTGGTAAAGAAATTATGAACAAGAAGTAAACTTGTGAAAAAGCATTGATATTGGTTATTCTTCAGTTTTGTCTCACAAGTCAAGTTTCCCACACTGGTCACGCAAATTCCGAAAATTACAAATTTGTAAGCCTGCTTGTTAGGGGACATCCTGCGCTAGCATTACTTTTCCTCAACAATAGTTGTCTATGTCAGTATTATTTTTAGAATTTTGGACAGGTCAGTTTTATCTCAGCTACTTTTCCGAAAAATTTCGTGTAATTTTATACACAATATATTTCAAGCTTAAATTTATGAAAAGGGATTATTTTATTTTCGATGTTACAATCGATAAGCATGTGCAGTTAATTTTTTTTTAGAAACATTTGAAATTATTTGGCACATTTAAAATTTCTGTTATAAATTACGCAGTCTAGTATCGTTTATTATCAGAATGAGATTTTCACTCTGCAGCGGAGTTTGCGCTGATATGAAACTTGCTTGCAGATTAAAACTGTGTGCCGGACCGAAAGGCAAAGGTCTCGAGTTCGAGTCTCGGTCCGGCACACAGTTTTAATCTGCCAGGAAGTTTCAGCGTTTATTATGTTTGTTTCCGGATTCATTTATGAAATAATAATCGAAATTCGTTTGTCAAGAAAACCTATAAGCCCTTTGGAGTATTGTTGTTACCGCAAAGTGAAGGAGTAATTAGCATGCCTCTGATGTGGTCGGATGTATTTTTGTATTTTGGACGAAATGTAATTTGGACTTTATTAATGTGAAAATTCAAAAGACTGTATGATATACTAAAATGTGACAAAATATACGAACGCAATAACAAAAAATCTGCAACAATTATCTTCAAAATTATTTAGATCAATTAAACCATGAGGACCTAAAATGTGAGAATTTCAGCTTCAAGAATCAGATTCCTACACAAGAAGAACTGCAGCCAACTCTACAAGAAAAGATAAGTAAACTAAAAAGTTTATTATAATCCTACTCCTCCCAAATCTTCAGAAAAGATTTTGCTTATTGTGGATATTAGTTGGAATTAGGAAGGAGGGGGGAGAGTACATGCTGGAAGCATCCCTCTCTAGTGACCCACCCACCAAATCTAACACCCTCAGGCATTCAAGAAAACAATAGGAGGTTGTTTGTTCTGCCGTATACCATACGCAACTTGTCTCCTCAAAGGGACGGAGGCTCACCACCCTTTCTGACGTCAGAGATGAATTTAGCTTCGGTCTGTACCGTGCAAACACACTTACGGGTAGCCGTAGAAGGAGAGGGTGCGGTCCGCACACGGGGGATTTGTGGTTTCAGACGCTCGTCAGAGTGCACACACACTCAGGGTACATGCTAAGAGTAGCGACTGGCCCCGTGGGTGGGTTGGCCTGTGGGTGTGTGTACCCTGCATGAGCACAACGCCAGCCGGAAGCGGCGCCCCCGCATGTAGGTGACGGGTTGGGGCTGAGGCTAAAGGCTGAGCTAAGCACAAGTGGGTGGTGGGCCGTCTGTACCGCGCCTTTGTTTAGTGGTGAGCCCAGCCCTGACGGGACCTTCCGACCAAATACGGCCAGTAGTTCCAGCACTAAGAAGACGCTTAGGTGTCCACCTCGGCAACTGGGCGGTCAGAGAGGCGGATTGCTAACCGAAGGGGTCCGGCTTAGATTCCCGGTCGCATCGCATATTTTCTCCGCTCGGGGACTGAGTTTTGTGTGTTCCCATGTTCGTGTGGTCATAACTGACATTCCGCTATTGAGATGGCTGTATGGATATGTACTGAAAGTCAATAAATTTAAAGGAAACGTCGCTTAGGTGTGGAAAGGTGGCCGAAGGTATTGTAGACGTGTCCGGGTTTTGTGTACTTAATATTTCAGTGCCAAGTATTTTTTATTTGACCGTTTCTGGGAGCAACTGCCAATATCGACCGGAGTCGATTTAAAAACGCGCGGGGCCCAAAAAATTGATGAATTTGGCCTTCAGCAAAATAATCTCACAAGTTTTAAAAATGTTACTTTTCTTTTACATAATATTTATTTATAAACTGTTCATTAATGTTGACACACATGATGTTGACGTATCTTGCAAACTGACTCGTTCCACATCTTTCCAACAAAGGAACCTTTCACATGATCCATTGAGAATATAACTAATAACTATTAGACGTAAGGTTTAAAACTGTTTTTCGCTGATTTAATGACTTATAGATGCCACGCACTCTGATTTTCGAACCATTACCTGACCAACATAATAAACAGGCAATAAGTTTAGACAGTAAAACTACCAACCACAGCTGGTTTTTATTAGCTCCATTCAAGCAGTAGGAAAAACCACTGTTTAGACGAGTAAATAGTTAAATATTGTAGCGTGCCAAACGTTCCCGCTCAGTATGTTCCTAGACAGCAGAGTGGTAATGCGTTAATGCATTAGGGCTACAGTAGTAAATGAAACTACGTAATTGTATTTATTTTGTCCGATGTCATCGAGCGACATCAGACGAGACCAGCGTTGTACACCGCATTGGTTTTTTCGAACTGTGTGCAAGAAACTGTAAAAACTGACTGTTACTATGAATTACTAATTCTTTATTTCTAGAAACTATGAACTTACGTCTTGAACTGCACTTTTTGATACCCTACCTATGTTGCACTCAACATCCTGCAGTAACAAGCTAGTGATATCAGCAAACAGAAATGGTTCAAATGGTTCAAATGGCTCTGAGCACTATGGGACTCAACTGCTGAGGTCATTAGTCCCCTAGAACTTAGAACTAGTTAAACCCAACTAACCTAAGGACATCAAAAACATCCATGCCCGAGGCAGGATTCGAACCTTCGACCGTAGCGGTCTTGCGGTTCCAGGCTGCAGCGCCTTTAACCGCACGGCCACTTCGGCCGGCTAAACAGAAATATTTTAGAATCACCTGTCATATTATTAGGCATATCTGATGTATGTAAGCAACAATAGTGGTTTGGCCTTTCAGGTAAGACACCCCGCCCCGCTTACACTACATCATAGCCGTCCTCATAACTTTGGAGGACTTGCCTGTTCTTGAAGTATTAGAGGAACCAGTTGTGAGCTACTTCTCTTCTTCCACTGTGGTCCAACTTCTGCAATAATATTTTCTGCTCGACACAATCAAATTCCTTAGTTAAATCAAAGAAGATGCTAGTGTACACAACTTTGTTTAATCCGTCCAGTCCCTCACAGAGATAAAAAGAAGATAGCATTTTGAATTGTGAAACCACTTCTAAAACGAAGCTGTATATCTGACAGCACATTATCTGAATTGAAATGATAAGTACTCTTCAGTAACTTTTGCGAACATCGATGAGAGAGAAACAAGTCTAAAATTGTCTACATTATTGCTTTCTCCGTTTTTCCAAAGTGATTTCATTACAGAATACGAGCCGTCCAATGTAGTGCAGTGGTATTTCAATTGTTTCAAATGGGATACTGGTTTTCTCGCTCATCGCTACTCCCCTATTCCGCAAAGAACTCATTGAAAAATTGCCAGCTAATCTGTACCTCGGTGAGGGAAGCTCTGAACCATCAAATTATTTAACACCGCTCTGATACACCAGGAATGTCAGAGTCAACATCGACAAGCAGTTCACAATCTTTATCTCTAATACCTCTTATATTTTGATGAAATGTGCTAATTCCTTCATCACTTAGCTGCCTGACCTTGTTTGGAGGTAATTCGTTTGTCAGAGAAACTTCCCTTAAGGAAGAAAACTTATAAGCCAAGTTCAGTCGAAGAAAATGTGTAGCTTTAACACTAATTAATTTAGGGATTTTCCCATGAGTTATGTCACCTACAATCCTCGACAACTTCCCCTTCCCATACCTACTGAGGTCCAGGCCATTCCTGGTGACACTTGATCTATCGATACACTCAGCTGCCACTACTGCAGCTGAGCCGTGATCAACACTGCCTTCTCAGGCCACATGTTAATACGCCTAACAGCTGTTTTAAGTTGTGACCGATCACGAAACTAAAACAGCTGCCCGAAGTGCACATTTGTGCCATTAGTTTGAGTAGCTATCTTCTCCAACGTCATTCTCCATCGTCCTATCAAGTCTATTCCCAGCTCCACCCACAATCACTATCTGATCATTTTTCGTAAAACTCCTACATAACTCGCCTTTGTTACCAATGCTTCACAATGCTGATGACCTGATACTCACTCCCCAGCACTTCCTGCAACTGTTGGCCAACACCTCTGCCATAAAGGTATCCACTTTTCTATTAAAATTGCAGCTTACGTAGGATTCTTTACAGATGAAGTCTGCTGCATGTTTCCTACCTCTACATTTACAAACAAGTCTCCACCAAACTCTGACAGTTGGTCAAATCTATTGGTGATACGCAAAGAGAAACTGTCTGAATACATGCTTCTCCTAGCAGCCTTTTCACCAACTGTCGGTTCCCCTTGCCAGCCCCCTTCTCCCTTCTCATCCTATTTAGTTTTATCACTTCAGTTGAAGGGCACGATAGCTATATTTTTTTTGCTACATGTCCTCCAGTTTCAGGACAGTATCTCTAGCTTTCCCACTGCATTCCTCCCAGATAAAAATACTTCGCACAGATGTCACAGCATAGCTCATTACTCAGTAACCTACGATAATGCCCACTCTTCTCAATCGGCGTAAAAAAAATTTCAATGATCTAAAATAGTATAGGTGCACGTTACCTAAATTATACTACTACAGTAACACGATTTTATAAACTAACTACAGTATTTAAAATCTTACTCTCTAGAAAGTCTGTGACTACTTCTATTATCACTACTAGTCCAACACTAATAAAACTACCACGAATGCTTCATACGACTATCTATAACAAGAATATCACGCGTCCACAGCCACGCATAGCGAAAATTGAACACTACACAGTGAGCGAACTTTTACGAAAATATTACCTTCTTTCCGAAAATATTTCTACAGATCTTTCACAAGCAACAGCAAGAAATGCGGGTGGAAAATTTCTAAGATTAACAACTGACTATAATGCACAGACAAATTTATCAGTATTTAGCTTTCATATGCCGCTCCAACCGGTAACTCCACACCAGGAAGCGTAAATGTAAGTAGCTGAGAGCCTTCGATGCAAGATGTAAACACATTCACGGAGAGCAGGACGTTCGAAGGAATAACAGCCCAAGACAGTGAACGACGAATGTAAATCCACTAATAAATGACTTTTAGAGCAAATGATGGAAAAAGGTATTTGAAACTTAGTATTATTAAAAAAACCGGAGATCGATTAGAGTAGAAGTCCACCACCTGTGCCGTCACACCAAAGATGTCCAAAGATAGACACCACCTTCAGCTCTATAATAAAAATGAACAAAAAACTAAAATCCTGATATAATATGCATACGAGCTGATAGTATACATGGTACATTCTATCTACACGTGGTGTCAAATGAGTAATCACGCAATATGATGACGTAATTTTGGCTGCAACTTTAACCACTTTGACGAAGGTGCCGATCGTTTCTTGTGAATATCGACGATGCTTTTGTCTGACGTGTGAACACGGTCAACATAAATTACACGTTATCTGCGACTGTGACGTGTCATCCTTCCTTACTTTTGAATAGTTAGCGGTCCTTCCGGGTAAGAAATCCAACATGATTTGCGATACCAGCATCAGGCAGGCTTTCTTACGCACTCTTGGTCTCTGTCTTGTTTTGTCGAGGACGTCTACGAGAATATTCGTCGTCCGCTTTTTGGGAGACGGATTGCGATGGCGCCATCGTTTGTAGGCCCAAAGATTCGGGAATGGCACGCACCGCGGGGGCCGATGGAGTGTGAATAATGTATGCCCCGTAGAGGCACGTTGACGGCCACTTACTCAGGATCTTTACGTGCAGCGTTATCTGATGTTACGGATACTGGCGTGTGAGAACGCCTCCACACGTGGCCCTGAACTCGTCCGAGGACTCGCAGGCCACGCGGCCGAAATGCGGTCCCGGCTCACCGACCTCGATGTCTCGCTATATAAACGCCCTGTAACCTCCAACGATGCTGTATTCTACAGTTTTTACAAAAGCAAATAAACGCTTCTTGTGGTAAACTGCACCTCAAATTTACGTAATGACCATAGAAGGATAAAAAACTTCGTTTTTTATTATTATTTCCCTTCCAAGTAGGCCATCAAGAAGCCACGTGACAATTTCAGTTCCTTCTCATTTTCTGTTCTTCCTTTCCTTCCAATATTCTTTCATCTTTCCGACACGCATATTTTTTTTCATTTCTTCAGACCGCTTTGCAGTTGTTTTGCCTCAGAATCATTCTAAATTTCAAACTTTTCTATTGAAAATGTTTCTTTTTTATGTTTTTTATGCTATCATGATGTGTAATTTAAAAGATTTTTGGACAGATTCTCGAAGAAGAATAAGATACAGAAGAATGAAAAGGAAAAGTGAGGATGTGTTAAATGTCGATCAGTTTGGCTTCAGGAAAGGTAAAGGCGCCAGAGACCCAATGCTGAGGTTGAGTTTGATAATGGAAGCAAGGCCAAAGAAACATCAAGATTTGTCGATTTGTCGATCTTTAAAAAGCCTTTGACAGACTCAAATGGTGCAAGATGTCGGAAATTCTGAAAAAAACAAGGGTAAGCTATAGAGAAAGACGGGTACAAGAGCCAAGGGGGAACTATTAGAGTGGAAGACCAAGAGCGATATGCTCGGATTAAAAAGGGTGTACGACAGGGATGTGGTCTTTCGTCACTACAGTTCAATCTGTACATGGAAGAAGCACTGATGGTAATAAATGGAATCTTTAGGAGTGGTATTAAAATTCAAAGTGGTAGGATATCAATGATAAGATTCGCTGATGACATTACCATCCTTAGCGGCAGTGAAAAAGAGTACTAAGATCTGCAGAATGAAATGGTGTAACGAGCACAGAATATGGATTGAGAGTAAATCGAAGAAAGACGAAAGTAATGAGCGGTAGAAGAAATGGAAACAGCTACAAACTTGACATTAGAATTGGTAATTACCAAGGAGATGAATCTGAGGAATTCTCCTACCTAGGCAGCAAAGTAGCCCTGACGGACGGAGCAAGGTAGACATAAAAAGTAGACTACCACTGACAAGAAGTGCATTCCTGGCTAAAGAAGTCTGATAGTATCAAATGGTTCAAATGGCTCTGAGCGCTATGGGACTTAACTTCTGAGGTCATCAGTCCCCTAGAACTTAGAACTACTTAAACCTGACTAACCTAAGGACATCACACACATCCATGCCCGAGGCAGGATTCGAACCTGCGACCTAAGCGGTCGCGCGGTTCCAGACTGTAGCGCCTAGAACTGCTCGGCCACTCCGGCCGGCTATTAGCATCAAACATAGGCCTTAATTCGAGGCAGAAATTTCTCAGAATGTACGTTTGGCGCATAGCATTGTATGATAGTGAAACATGGACTGTGAGAAAACCGGAGAAAGAAGAGAATCGAATCATTTAAGATGTGATGCTACGGAATAATTTGAAAATTAGGTGGAGTGGTAAGGTAAGGAATAAGCAGATGCTCCGGAGAAATAATTGAGGACCTTAAAAAAAAAAAATCCACACTTCTTTTCCTTATCGTTTCTAATATTTTGCTCTATAGAATGATAGATTTCGTCGCTGCTTTTTAATTTTCAGTCTCACTTGCTTATTACGGGACCTGTCATCATATTATTATTACTATTATTATTTTGACAATAGTGACATAATGATAATAGTTTAAGTAACAGGTTATCACAAAGTAACTATTTTCTCCGATAATCTGTCGAACTATTCTGCAGGTGTTCAGTAAAACTGCCTTTTGCAGTGGTCAGCGGGGAGGACACAGTTTTAGGTCTTGCAGGTCTTTCACTCTCCGCTTTGGGATGATTCCAGCGCCCGATATTACCACCGGGACGATGAGTACATACTTCTCTTTCCACATCGATTCTAAATCATACTCCAGGTCCCGGTATTTGGCCGTATTCTGATTTCAAATGGTTTGAAAAATTATAGATGTTGGTTGCAGCGACATCTATGAAGGAGGTGACGCTCTCGTTTATTGATGACTGTTGTGTTACATTGATCACAGTTGCTAATTATAATTAATTAGTTATAATAATGCTGTAGGTACCTCACTTTCTGAAGATTTTCCGGTGTGACACCAGTTCATCGCTGACCAGAACGACCACCATCAATCTATGATCACCTGTTTTCGAAAGGCTTGTACGATCTATGTGTCTGTGTCTGATCTAAAGCATTGTCTCCAAAAGCCCACTTCAGCATTGGCGCGTTTCTGCAACATATTTACCCAAGTTTAAAACAAAAAATTGTACTGACACGTTGCATTTCAGGTCAGCCACCGTAAAACCGCAAAATCGCGGAAACGCGACACTGGAAATAGACTCATCAGCAAGTAATTGAACCACTCAGCTCTCATCAACTTGTCACGTTGATTCAGGAACGATGTATGGGGAGACAATGAAATCTAGATGTGTTTCCTTTTCCAAAAAGCGTGCCCCCAGCAGCTGGTTCCGAAATCTACAAACCCTGTGGATATACTTATCTTGTGGTTATGGGTTGTCCAGGTTTCCAGATCTACGGAGCCTTTTCTCTACTGTGACTTTTGCTTTCTAAATAACACACAAAACTTTAAGTAATTTTTTTTTATTACTGTTCAGTTAAAAAACAGGCATCTTGCACCTGGCTCAATCAGTACTGCCTCCATGTCATTTGATACAATAGAAAAATCCGAATCACTGGTCTAACTAAATCAAAACTCTCCGAAACGCGTCTTCCATTCTGGTGGCTTGCCGTGTGAATCCTGTGGCATCAAATACGCCCTTTTTCAGAATTACGACGTGTCAAATGAATAAAATTAAGTTCCTCATAATTTTCAATTACGCTGAATTCCAGTTTTCGATATGATTCAATGGGTCGAAGTAGTATTCAGGGACCATCACAGAAAACTGCCGATTCTGTCCACATGCAAATCGTTTTCATTGACTGAACCGAGTCTATAAACATACAAATGTCAAAATAAATAAAGAATATTATTGTGATATGTATCAAACGATTACGTTTGATTAGAGCCTTAAGAAACTGAAACTGGATCTTTTCTGGCAAAGTATTATGAGAGTTGTCGATGTTTTAAGTAATTAGTAGTATTTAAAACATCTTCTTTTAAGCAAAACTAGTTTTCAGAATGGAGGTATTCATGCTTAGATTGAAATACATCAATTGTATCGAAATGTTTTTCTTAAAAAAGCTGTCAAAACTGATATTAGCGGCGCTCCGGAAAGAGGCTTTGCAGGGTGGAAGCCAACCACCAAAATCTATTATGTCACTGAGGAGAAGAGGCGATTGTGACTTGCAGTACATATGTGTAAAGCTGGGAATAATTTCTAAAATAGAACACCAAATACGAAAGCTTGAACCACACGGAGCTAGCTTGTTCAGTGAGTAGGCCTACAATCAAAGAGAACCTCCTGAAACAACTTTTGCTGCCTAGAGTTTTAGGCTATAGTTTACAGAGAAGTTGTATTTGGAACAGATCGGCTGATCGCAGTCGGTATCGGATTTATGGAAAGAGCGGCGGCTTCAATAGATTTCTATCACAACAACTAGTGATATTTGCACCCAAAATTCAATATTGCGTATAGCTACATGTGTATTCACACTTCTGCTGTGCAAGTCACATTACGTTGTGTGGCGGAGTGTACTTCGTTTACCACGGTCACCTCTCTTTTCCTGCTACAGTCGCGAATGGACCCTGGTAAGAACGACAGCAGATAACTCTCGGTGCCAGCACGAATCTCTCTAAATTTACCTTCATGGTCTTTTCGCGAGATATACGTAGGAGGGGAGCAATATATATATATTGACTCTTTTAGTAACGTACGATCGAGGAACTTCTGACAATAATCACGCAGTGACGCTGAAAGCATCTCCTGCACAGACGGTGGCTGATGTTGGCTGAGCATCTGCTTGACGCTTTAACGTTAACTTAAAGAACCTGTAACGAAACGCGCTGCTCTTCTTTGGATACTCTCTACTTTCTTTAGCTATTCGTCTGATACGGATCCCAGACTGACAAGCAATATTCAGGTATTAGTCGAACCAGGATTTTGTAAGCTGCCTCTTTTGTGGGAGACTTCATTTCCTAAGCATTCTTCCAAAGAATGCCAGTCTGGCGTCTGCCGTACCTGCGATTAGTATTGTGTGGACGTTCCACTTTTAATCACTAAGTGCGGATACTCCTAGAGATGGATGTGACTGCTTCCAATGATTGTTCTGCAGTCGTGTAATCACCGAATATAGGGGCCTTTACGGCAGTTTATGTGCAATACGTTATATTTGTTTACGTTGTGGGTCAGCAACCAATCCCTGTAGCAAGCGTTGATTCTTTGCAGATTTTCCTGCATTTAGCTTCAGTTTTCTACTTCTGCGGCTTCTCTGTGTAGAAATGTTTCCACATGTATTGGATTAGGAACGGGACGTGGCCAGAAAAGGTAAAAAAAGTGAGAATGGCATAACGTTAGTTTTATTATTAACCGCCACTTAAACAATTTGTTCAATGTGAGCAACGAGACAGCGACTGGATGCTGCATTCGTAAAATGGTGTGATCAAATGCTGCTCTCAGCAGTTCCGGTGGAATCTGAGCAACGTGTTCCTGCATACTGGCTTTCGGATCAGGTAGAGGCGGAACGTGTCCCTTCAGATCGGATAGCCTTGTAATCCATGCGTATGGAAACCTGTGAAGTACCTTCAAGCAGATCTGTCTCTGGGCGAAATACATGAGCTGTTGCCTCATCTTGGGTGAAAAAAGTGGTTTCCACACAGATGCGCTCTTCCAAAGCAGCAATCACATGCTCTAGATAACGTTCAGTCGTCACGGTACACCTGACAGGCCGTCTGCGAGAATCCTCCTCGAAGAGGAACGGAGTTCTGTCTGCCGAGCGCAGTTGGCAAGCGGTGTGCCCTCAACCCTTGTGAGGCAATCTGAGGCGCTACTTGATTGAGAAGTAGCGGCTCCGGTCCCGTAAAGTGGCATACGGCCGGGAGAGCGGTGTGCTGACCACATGCCCCTCTATTTCCGCATCCCGTGATGCCTGTGGGCTGAGGATGACACGGCGGCCGGACGGTACCGATGGGCCTTCCAAAGCCTATTCGGACGTAGTTTAGTTTCAGTTCAGTATTTCGTAGCAATTGATTCCTTGCGTGTCAAATATTCATTTATGTAATTCTGCAGGCTTTCGTGGCCGTCGTCACTGAATTTAAAATTTTCTGGGTTATTAGGCCCCGTCATGACCCGGCCTAATAACCCAGAAGATTTTAACTTCAAATATTCATTTCTCTGATTGCTCAACCCACCAAGCTGTGCGTTAACGCTGTATATTTTTAATGAGAGGGCGGCTACTGCAGTCTCTCTCACCCGTTCAGGAAACGAATTGCTGAAACCTAAACTTTTGAAAATGGCTGTAAGGAACTCAGCAAGTAGCATCTTTTGCACGTCTCTAAAAACTAATTTTCTGCGATTTTTTCCGCTTAAAATATCTATCAATGTAGATGTAGCGAGAATAAAGGTACTTGTAAATCGATACCGCACACTCAGGTACGGCTAGTGCACTGGCTTTTCGAGAACAACACGCAGTATGACAGTACCCCAAATCCGGCAATTACCAGTATTCAATGCATCCTGCAGTGTAAAATGTCCCTCATCACTTCACTGAATATTGCCTGGCCAATGTCATCGACTTCGATCCGCGCAAGAAACCGAAGAGCAAATTCAGAACGTTGCTGAAGATCTGTTCAGTTGCCGCATCTTCTGGATCATGTTCGGATGCCAGTGTAAAATAAACTGCAACAGTTTGCCTACTGTCGAACATGGAATGAACAAATCTCGTGACACTGCACGAACACTAACAGTACCCGGGGCACGTGCTGCATTGTCAGTTGTAGCAGCAGCAACTTCGTCAGTAACTTCCACTGGGAACGGCCTCCATACCCTTCCAGTTGCCAAACCAAGCTCACCCCTGTTTTCGAATTTCATTATCATCTTATTTAAAAATTTCATGATATAGGTGTGTTCCTTAGACCTTTCAGTCGGCGATACTGTCTCACTGGAGCACTGTCACTGCTGCCGCTCACATATAACAGTTTCACTAACAGCCTCTCTTCTCGATAGCCATAATGTTCACACAAGTTATGACATGGATGTCATACTGTCACACCAACAGTGAACAGCGCCAAATTTGCACCTGGTGGGCGAAATTGGAACTAATTTTTTTCCAGTGTTAATCGGTAACGCATTAACGCATTAGCAAATTTACCAAGTGTCGCTGCCATACAATAATTACAGCCCACACTCGACCTCCATGAGTCACTGCACTTCAGTTGTAACCATCTGTGTATTGCGAGAAGTAATGAAAGAATAACATTCCCTTCGGGTAAAAACGAAGTTAGTTTTACGTCAGGAAGGAGCGCCGGTGCCCGGCACGAATCAGCCCGGCGGATTAGTGTCGAGGTCCGGTGTGCCGGACAGCCTGTGGATGGTTTTTAGGCGGTTTTCCATCTGCCTCGGCGAATGCGGGCTGGTTCCCTTATTCCGCCTCAGTTACACTATGTCGACGATTGCTGCGCAAACAAGTTCTCCACGTACGCGTACACTACCATTACTCTACCACGCAAACATAGGGGTTGCACTCGTCTGGTGTGAGACGTTCTCTTGGGGGTCCACCGGAGGCCGAACCGCACAATAACCTTGGGCTCTGTGTGGGGCGGCGGAGGGGTGAAGTGGACTGCGGTAGTCGTCGTGGGGTTGTGGACCACTGCGGCTGCGGCGGGGACGGAGCCTCTCCGTCGTTTCTAGGTCCACGGTTAACATACGATACAATACAATAGTTTTACGTCTGAAGACCTCTCTCTCTGTTCATAATGACGTGGTGTGTTGTGTTTGTTGGGAATACTTCAGTCCAATTTCACAGCTGGCCAAGTATTCCGTAAGCATGTATCTTGTTCATTAAGTGGCGGTATTAGAATCAGAATTTGAAAGGGATAGATAGCACTACATCAGAATTTCTAAAATATCTGGCGGTATTGGAGACAAACGACTATTCACGTTGGTGTGTAGAATGTTGAGTCTGACGATATACAATCTGTCTTTCGGTAAAGCATCAAGTACACGGTACCAAAGATTGGGGGAGCCGACAATTATCCCACAGTCAGCTTAACATCTCAAGCATTCAAGTGTCTGACAAGTACAGTATACACAAAACTGAAAAGGAAAACTGGGAATGTGTTAGACGACGATCAGTTTCGCTCTAGGAAAGGTGAAGGCACCAGAGTGGCAGTTCTGACGTTGCGGTTGATAGTAGAAGTAAGTCTAAAGGAAAGTCAAGCCACGTTCGTACGATTTGTCGACCTGGAAAATGCATTGGACGATATCAAATGGTGCAAGATGTTCGAAATTCCGAGGAAAGTAGGGTAAGCTATTGGGAGATATGGGTAATATACATGTACAAGAACCAAGAGAGAACATTAAGAGTGGAAAACGAAGAACGAAGTGCTAGGATTGAAAAGGATGTAAGACAGGGATACAGCCTTTCACCTCTGTTTCAATCTGTACACCGAAGAAGCAATGACAGAAATAATAAAAACGTTCAAGAATGGGATTAAAATTCAAGACAAAAACATATCAGTGATAAGATTCGCTGATGACATTGCTACCATGATGAGTATGGAATATGGACTGAGAGTACGTCGAAGAAAGACGAAAGTAATGAGAAGGAGCAGTAATGAGAGCAGTGAGGAACTTAACATGAGAATTGGGGATTACGAAGTAGACGAAATTAAAGGATACCGCTACGTGGGCAGCAACATAACGCATGACGGACGGAGCAAGGCAGACGACAAAAGCATTCCTGGTCAGGAGACGTCTACTGCTATCAAATACAGGACTCAATTTGAGGAAGAATTTTATAAGAATGTACGTTTAGAGCACAGAATTGTATGCTAGTGAAACCTGGACTGTGGTAAAACCGAAAAAGAAGAGAATCGAAGCATTTGAGGTATGGCGCTACACAAGACTGTTGAAAATTAGGCGGACTGATAAGGTAAGGAATGATGTGGTTCTCGGGAGAATCGGCGAGGAGAGGAATATATGGAAAACACATTTGTTAAGACATCAGGGGATAACAGGAATGGTACTAGAGGGAGCTGCAGAGGAAGACGGAGGTTGGAATACACCCAGAAAATAATTGAGGAAGACTGATGGTTCAAACTACACTACTGGCCATTAAAATTGCTACACCAAGAAGAAATGCAGATGATAAACGGGTTTTCATTGGACAAATATATTATACTAGAACTGACATGTGATTACATTTTCACGCAATTTGGGTGCATAGATCCTGAGAAATCAGTACCCAGAACAACCACCTCTGGCCGTAATAACGGCCTTGATACGCCTGGGCATTGAGTCAAACAGAGCTTGGATGGCATGTACAGGTACAGCTGCCCATGCAGCTTCAACACGATACCACAGTTCATCAAGAGTAGACACTGGCGTATTGTGACGAGCCAGTTGCTCTGCCACCATTGACCAGACTTTTCAACGGTTAGAGATCTGGAGAATGTGCTGGCCAGGGCAGCAGTCGAACATATTCTGTATCCAGAAAGGCCCGTACAGGACCTGCAACATGCGGTGGTGCATTATCCTGCTGAAATGTAGGGTTTCGCAGGGATCGAAAGAACGGTAGAGCCACGGGTCGTAACACATCTGAAATGTAACGTCCACTGTTCAAAGTGCCGTCGATGCGAACAAGAGGTGACCGAAACGTGTAGCCAATGGCACCCCATACCATCTCGCCAGGTGATACGCCAGTATGGCGATAACGATTACACGCTCAATGTGCGTTCACCACGATGTCTACAAACACGGAAGCGACCATCATGATTCTGTAAACAGAACCTGGATTCATCCGAAAAAATGACGTTTTGCCATTCGTGCAACCAGGTTCGTCGTTGAGTACACCATCGCAAGCGCTCCTGTCTGTGATGCAGCGTCAAGGGCAACCGCAGCCGTGTTCTCCGAGCTGATAGTCCATGCTGCTGCAAACGTCGTCGAACTGTTCGTGCAGATGGTTGTTGTCTTGCAAACTTCCCCATCTGTTGACTCAGGGATCGAGACGCGGCTGCACGATCCGTTACAGCCATGCGGATAAGATGCCTGTCATTTCGACTGCTACTGATACGAGGCCGTTGGGATCCAGCACGGCGCTCCGCATTACCCTCCTGAACCCACCGATTCCATATTCTGCTAACAGTCATTAGATCTCGACCAACGCTAGCAGCAATGTCGCGATACGATAAACCGCAATCGCAATAGGGTACAATCCGACATTTATCAAAGTTGTAAACGTGATGGTTCGCATTTCTCCTCCTTACACGAGGCATGACAACAACGTTTCACCAGGCAACGTCGATGAACTGCTGTTTGTGTATGAGAAATCGGTTTGGAACTTTCCTCATGTGAGCACGTTGTAGGTGTCGCCAGCGGCGCCAACCTTGTGTGAATGCTCTGAAAAGCTAATCATTTGCATATCACAGCGTCTTCTTCCTGTCGGTTAAATTTCGCATCTGTAGCACGTCATCTTCGTGGTGTAGCAATTTTAATGGCAAGTAGTGTAAGAAAATAAAAAAAAGGTGGCTGTCTGGGAGCGTATCAAATTTTTTCCGGAAGTCAAGGAACGCGGCACGGAGCAGTTTATAAAATAAAATAAAATAAAATAAAATATTAATTATTTTTATCTGTCTGATTGGCTCTGCTATGAGTCGTCAGGTTTTGATTATTCGGTATCAGACGCTTGACAATGGCTTTTTCGTAAAGGCAATGTTACTCGTAGTTGACCGTGAAATAAAACTGAAATAATCGGACTTCGTAATTAAATCGTTTCCAAAGACTGCTGCGGTAGGTGCGGACTCATAATCTAAATCTCAATATTACAATAATTTGCCAGCCATGCCAAAACGTCGTACAGAGGTGATTGTCTACTAAACAAAAAATTACACAGTTAGTTAAATCAGATATATTCAATGAATAAGCCTACAGTTCATAATCCTACTTACTTTTATAAATATAAATTCTTTACAGAATCGAGTGCCTAGTATGGTTGCAACTCGCAGTAATTTTCTATATCATGAAATATGGCGGTGTGCCAGACAATAAACTAAAAATACGTGCTTCTCGCACCACTTCAACGAGAGCTCTTCTTTTTTTTTTAATCAAACATACGACTAACGAAAATGTACTTTTGTTTTATCAGCGACACAGCGCTGCAGTTGTGTGCCATAGGCTTTATTTATTTGTCACTGATTATTTATTTAATTAATATCTCGCGTTTCCGAGGAAACTCACGCTCGGCATGCAAATGTGCCTTTATATTGCCCCCTGAATTGCGAGGCGAAAGGACACACCTGCAGGCGAGCAATTCACCTAAAGGCACAAGAAAATCTAAGTTATCTACAACTATTTACATGACTTACATTATACTGTATATTATACACAAAATTTGAATGACGCGCGTGCGCCGAAAAAGTTCTTATGTTGGCAAAACAGAGTGCGCGCATGCGCAGAAGCGTCTGTGTAACTACGGCACTGCCGTTATTTCGTAAATTTAGATCACGCGGCACAGTATTGCAGTTCATATTGTTCGTGTGCGCGCGCATTTCTTAGTCGTTGCACAAAGAAAATATTCCACCAAGATTACATATGAAGACTACATTGTATGACAGGTAACTTAGTTTTAAAATTACAATATTTGTTATAATACAATACAACTTTAGATTGTTGAATGTTCTTAGTTACATAGCATTGCAATGAAATGCTTCAAAGAAAAATGTCCGTATTTTTCAGGTGCGTTGACCTATACACATGGTGTCGTTATCACAGTTCATATTCATCTGCTGCACAATAATTTTTTACAGGTTAGTATCGTCGTGGTAAAGTTTTTTTTGATCACAGTAACATCGTTGTATAACAACGTGATTGATACATAAGCATGTCCATTTCCTATTTCCATTATAGTCGTTGTGATGCAGTTCGTTGTGACAAAAAGCATTGTTTATTACAGATCAGACGTGACCCGTCGAGTAATTAGTCCATATGCAGTTCGTTTTCGATATTCCGTGGAAGCTTGGTTGCAGAACCTCGGACGGCACATAGCTGGCGTCGATCCTTGGACAGTCCAGGTAAGCGTGTCCGTCACATTTCGAGAACATTTCATTCCCTGAAGTTCCAACCAAAATTCTTCCACCCGTCGTGTTGTTTTCTGGACAGGCACTTTGTGTCCATTTAATCCAGTTAACATCTTGAAGTTGGGTACTGTAGTAATGTCGCTAGACGATGCACGAATTATGCACTTCACATATTCAGTTTTTTTTTTTTTTTAATATAGCTCACCTAAATGTTCGTGGTTACTCATCGAAGAAATCGTTCATCGCGTTAACAAAGGTACGATGCATCATGAATGTCATTAACAGTTTCTTTCACATAGGTTTCTGCGTAGTTGCAGACTTAGTAATGTACGTTAATGTCCGTGAATAGTGGTTCACTACGCAATTTTTTTTTTTTTTAAAAAAAAAGTTTTTCACATTTTGGCACTCGTTATCGTTCAAATTTTCACACAGTAACAGTTACATTATACATCAGTTTAAAAAAAACATAAGTAATAATACATACACACGTCACATATTTTCTTAGCATAAACATAATACAGTTGCACATAAACATGTTTACATCATCATTACATAGCTATAGGTTATTACATTGTGTCATATTTGATTACATGAATTGCAGATATTTACATCCTCTTTAGCGGTTTTGCTGGGATATTATCGATGTTTTTTGTGATGTCATCTGAAATTAAGATAGGTTAGACACAACATTCATTACATCAGTAGGCAAGACCAGGCGTTTTCACTACTCAATAAATATTCAAAATAGTAAGAGAGAGAAAATGTTCGATTCCTCGCGTTTTGTGCGTGTGTGTAGTGTGTCTGTGTGGCCTTGACTACTGGTAGATGCTTTTCTTGCTGAGAGATGTGCGTCTAATCTATTTCTCGAAGTAAAAGATCGCTTCACAGATGACGTCTGTCGGTTCGTCAGGTGTCATAGCAAGTCAGTGGTACCTACAGTCACAAATGTTCCGTGAAAAATTTATATATCATTCACTGCTACGTAATCATAAATTTTACTTTAATATTCAGTCTTCTCGGTGGTGCCGCGGCGTTGAAAGAAAAGTTCTTCTGTCTTCAACTGCGTCACTGGAACCGCTGAAATGAAAATTTCTATACTACTTATAATCTATGTTGTAATTTGTTTTAGTTCTTGCCACACAGCAGGTCGTTGAGATAACGGTACGTTATATGTCTTATGGTAGAAGATCTTGTGAGGCTTAACTTCAATCTTGTACACATACGTGTTGATAACACCTAATCGTTTGGTAAAAACTTGTAAATATTTGGATAACACTTCCTGTAGTTTTATACGTTCATGTACACTGAGAGCTGTAGCTTCACTTATCTTATGATCAAGCAATGTTTTCAAGTCCATTAGCTCTGTGTCAGATGAGTGTGTTTGCATGTCTTGAATGTCTTTGTCAAGTACTAACTGAACCTTGTACCCTGTACAGTGTTTGTCATGCTTTAGAGTTCTCCTGTCCAAATCAATAATAATTACACTGCCTTTATCATTTAAAATACATTTACCTTTGGAGAAGTCTATAATGCAGTCCTTCTCGCTCATAATATCTATTCCTAATATGCAATTTGTCACAAGGTTTTGTACAACCAGGAATGGCCATTGTACGGTTCCATTACCTATTTTAACGTTTACAAAAACTTGCTTCGTAACCCTACATGACTTATTACCTAGTGCAGTAGTTATTTTACAGTTTTGGGCAGGAAACTCAGGCACAGGTTCCAATTCACACATCTTTTTATAAAAATTAAAAGATAAAACGCTCACAGCTGCACCTGTATCTAGGATAATAGTAGTTGGAATCCCACCTACTACACCAGTAGTGGATGCTAAAACAATTTCATTTGTGTTTAAACGACATTGTGTACTGTCTTGTAAAAGTTCATCTGATATATTGTTATTGTGGTTGTATCTTATAAATAAAACAGGTAGTTTTTGTTTAGAATTACTCGGCATATCATTATTCTGTTGTTCAAGTGTGGTGTCAAATAACTGATTAACATTGAAGCCGCCCCCCAAGGATTCTTCAGCCACGACCTGGGGCAAAGTAGTGACTGTTTCTAGTTTGTTGGATTATCATTTGTACTAGGTACTGACACAGATTGAGGTTGTGCATCAGGTGTCATTTCTATTATATTCACATTCGGATATTGCCTATTATGATCTCCAAACTTTTGCGGTTGTTGTTGCTGTTGCGCATTATAACTTACCTGTCGGTCGTAAGGTATGCTCCAATTTTGACCTGGTGGCTGCTGTGGTAAAGCAGAGTTTGAATGAAAGTACTGATCGTTACGAGTCCAACCTTGATGCTGTCTTGGCTCGTAGTTATTATTATTTCTATTTCTGTTTGTGTTTTTGTTATTACCTTTGTATCCGTTGTTACCGTTGCAGTTATTACCGCGGTGCCTTTTGTATGGATTGCCGCATGAAATGTTATTACTGTTGTAACTATTGTTCGTATTGGAATACGCGTGTTGATTTTGATTTCCGTACTGAGACGGCATGTGAGTTTGCTGTTTTTGTTGTACCGCGTATCCAACTGTGGGCGCGCCAGAATTGTGTTGGCAAGCCTGCATGTTTTGCATACCACTAGTGTAAACATTGTGGCTGCTGTTTTGCCGCGCGAAGCGCTGATCTTCAAGTAACATGTCAACCGAATCTAAAGCTGTTAAAAAATAATCTGAATCGTCATCCGGGATATGTAGAAGTTTTTCCTTAATGTTGAAAGGCAATTTGGCCTTCAACGCTCGGAGTATATCACGTGTTGCGACTGGTTCGTCTAAAAAATGTCCCATGTTCAAGTATTTTTCAAAATATCTGCGTAAGTTACCATTTTTACTGTTAAAAGTTTCAGGTTCTAAAATTTGTCTCCTGAGTCGCTCCTGGACGGATTGCGACCAGAATTTGTTCAGAAAGGCACGCTCAAACTCACTGTACGTGGTACATACGTCAGCTTGACTGTATGCCCAGACAGCTGCATCGCCTTGGATGTAACCGACAATATATGAAATCTTTTTCCGGTCACTCCAAGTGCGTGGAAATGCGTTACTAAAAGATTTAAGAAAAATCACCGGATGAATGGTTCGTTTCTCTGGGATAAAAGCCTGAAATTGCCTGTGTTTTATTAAGCTTTCGTCTTCCTTTGCATTATGATATGGATTTGTTCCACTGTAATTACTGCAATGCTCAGCTGGCGAGTAATTACGATAATGTTGCTGTGGTTTACCATGATAATAGCTTGTGTTTGTGGTTGCACGTCGTGGTATGTGTTGTAGTCGTGGTGTGTTTTGTTCTTGTGTGTTTGTGGTGTGCGGTATGTGTGCGTCATACTCGAATGTATATTGGTTTCTGAACTGTACATTTTGACTGATATTTTCGTTACATTCAGACTGTGGTTGATCGGTGAATTGTCTCATGGGTGCAGTGACGGATTGTACTGCGTCACTAATCAGCTGTTTGTTATTAGTGATGTATTCCGCTACGGAGTCGTGCACAATTGTTGGTAAATTTTCACGTATGCATCTATCAAAATGTTTGTCTTTGTTCTCTACCCAATCATGAAATTCTTTATTAATATTTTGAAAATGAGCTGTGGCATCAGATTGTAAGATGTCAGTCAGGTGTTGTTCAACATCGTCAAATTTATTCTGCACGTCAGTAATTCGTTTTTCAAGGTTGTCGTGTACTGAAGGATATGTTTGAATTTGTTCAGTAAGAGCTTCACACGTGACATTAAGGTTTTTTAATTGTTTCTGTAAAAGTGCTACGTCATTTGTAGTCTTTTCTTGTCTCGTATTAAGCTTGGAAAATTTCGTACTGAGTTCAGTCATCTGTTCGGTCAGTGTGGCGTCTATACGTTCCACACGTTTACACAAAGTGTCATTACATGCCTTGATTGCTATGAGATCAGATTTAATTTCGTCATTTTGTGTCTTTAACTGTTCATTTTGTGTCTTTAAGGTTGCCATGTTTTCCGCGTTCTGCATCCTTAAGGTTGCCATATTTTCTGCGTTTTGTTTCATTAGCATTTGTAACATGTTGGCAATGTTTACTGTTTGCAAGGTCTCTGCCCCCGCCGCGTCATTAGACGTGACGTCATGTATTAACATGGGCTCTGACTGAGACTTTGAAATTTTTGTGGTGGACGGCCTATTGTCAAAATTTCCGTTGACACTTGCGTCAATATTTGATGTATCGTCACTACCGGTTGCTGTCGTAAAGTCATTTTCTAACATTTGTCTCTCGTCCGAGTCGGATTGCGTCTGAATAGTACGTCTTTGCTGTTCCATTTTTGCGTATTGTTTTCTAGTTATTACCATGCCACACGTGCTATATATTTCAAGAAATTAATGTTTGACACTGGTTTTAAAATAAAATGCAGTTGAGCATGAATCGGTCGTAGCAACAATGGCTGTCTGTTAATTTAAAAATATAAACTGAATTTGAGATTATTGGTAATGGCTGCTGGCCATGTTACATGATATCGTACAGAAGTCGGCCATATTGTACACTCGTGTATTGGTATTGTTGCATACGTTATTGTTTAAGGAAAAATACTGAGAATGGAATTTATCACTGAAACTGTTATGCGGAAAAGAAACACTACAGAATTTTACTGAAAAGCTAATACACTGAATTATACGTCTGGTCAAGCCTGCTAATGCAAAGATGCTGCGTCTTACCTTATTTTGCTGGAAGCTTCTTTGCGTCTTCCCGCAAAATTTTATAATTGGCAAATATCTTCTGATTTTTTTTTTATTTCTCATATAGTCAAGTCCAGGACCAGAAGGTTGATTTTTCACATGAAACAAAGAGAACAATGTAACAAATGACAAAATAACAAGTCCGACACGCAGTCGCCAATATAAAATAAATAAAATAAAATAAAATATAAAATATTTTTATCTGTCTGATTGGCTCTCCTATGAGTCGTCAGGTTTTGATTATTCGGTATCAGACGCTTGACAATGGCTTTTTCGTAAAGGCAATGTTACTCGTAGTTGACCGTGAAATAAAACTGAAATAATCGGACTTCGTAATTAAATCGTTTCCAAAGACTGCTGCGGTAGGTGCGGACTCATAATCTAAATCTCAATATTACAATAATTTGCCAGCCATGCCAAAACGTCGTACAGAGGTGATTGTCTACTAAACAAAAAATTACACAGTTAGTTAAATCAGATATATTCAATGAATAAGCCTACAGTTCATAATCCTACTTACTTTTATAAATATAAATTCTTTACAGAATCGAGTGCCTAGTATGGTTGCAACTCGCAGTAATTTTCTATATCATGAAATATGGCGGTGTGCCAGACAATAAACTAAAAATACGTGCTTCTCGCACCACTTCAACGAGAGCTCTTCTTTTTTTTTTAATCAAACATACGACTAACGAAAATGTACTTTTGTTTTATCAGCGACACAGCGCTGCAGTTGTGTGCCATAGGCTTTATTTATTTGTCACTGATTATTTATTTAATTAATATCTCGCGTTTCCGAGGAAACTCACGCTCGGCATGCAAATGTGCCTTTATAAGTTAATGTGTGTTAGATGTCGCTACGATGAATCCAGTATTATAGCTTTGAAGGGAGCGGCGCTGGAGCCCTGCAGAAAGCGTCGAACAGGTGGTGCAACGCGAGAGTGGCGGAGATCGGCGCGTTTGGCGTGCGTGGGCGGAGGCGGAGGCAGCGGCGGCGGCGGCGGCGGCGGCGTCTGTGGCGGGGCGTGCCGCCTCTGCCGGAGTCATTGGCCGGCGCAGCCACGGCCGCGGATCTGCTCGCCGGCCCGCCGCCAGACGCCCGCCTCAGCACAGCTCCGAGATGAATGAATGCGCCTCCTCCGCAACCACACGAAGCGCTTACGTCAGCAGCTTCAGGGTCGGTCAAGTCTCCTTATTCTCAACAGGAGAAGACGCCAAGTAAATGGCGAGGTGAGAAGAGGTGAGAAAGCCGGAAATCATCTCGCTTCGATGAGGAACAACTTGTGCGCAAAGTGCCCGGTCAAGACAGGGAACGTTAAAGACGTAGGCGAAGTTTTTATCTACACTACTGGCCATTAAAATTGCTACACCACGAATATGACGTGCTACAGGCACGAAATTTAACCGACAGGAAGAAGATGCTATGATATGCAAATGATTAGTTTTTCAGAGCATTCACACAAGGTTGGCGCCGGTGGCGACACCTGCAACGTACTGACATGAGGAAAGTTACCAACTGATTTCTCATACACAAACAGCAGTTGACCGGCGTTGCCTGGTGAAACGTTGTTGTGATGCCTCGTGCAAGGAGGAGGAATGCGTACCATCACGTTTCCGACTTTGGCAAAGGTCGGATTGTACCCTATCCGGATTGCGGTTTATCGTATCACGACATTGCAGCTCGCGATGGTCGACATCCAATGACTGTTAGCAGAATATGGAATCGGTGGGTTCAGGAGGGTAATACGGAACGCCGTGCTGGAACCCAACGGCCTCGTATCACTATCAGTCGAGATGATAGGCATCTTATCCGCATGGCTGTAACAGATCATGCAGTCACGTCTCGATCACTGAGTCAACAGATGGGGACGTTGGCAAGACAACAACCATCTGCACGAACAGTTCGACGACGTTTGCAGCAGCATGGACTATCGGCTCGGAGACCATGGCTGCGGTTACCCTTGACGCCGCATCACAGACAGGAGCGCCTGCGATGGTGTACTCAACAACGAACCTGGGTACACGAATGGCAAAACGTCATTTTTTCGGATGAATCCAGGTTCTGTTTACAGCACCATGGGAGTCGCATCCGTGTATTAGTCACGCCATACTGGCGTATCGCCCGGAGTGATGGTATGGGGTGCCACTGGTTACACGTCTCGGTCACCTCTTGTCCGCATTGACGGCACTTTGAACAGTGGACGTTACATTTCAGATGTGTTACGACCGGTGGCTCTACTCTTCATTCGATCCCTGCGAAACCCTACATTTCAGCAGGATAATGCACCACCGCATGTTGTAGGTCGTGTACGGGCCTTTCTGGATGCAAAAAATGTTCGACTGCTGCCCTGGCCAGCACATTCTCTAGATCTCTGACCATTGAAAAGTCTGGTCAATGGTGGCAGAGCAACTGGCTCGTCACAATACGCCAGTGACTACTCTTGATGTACTGTGGTATCGTGTTGAAGCTGCATGGGCTGCTGTACCTGTACACGTCATCCATGCTCTGTTTGACTCAATGTCCAGGTGTATCACGGCCGTTATTAGGGCCAGAGGTGGTTGTTCTGGGTATTGATTTCCCAGGATCTATGCCCCCAAATTGCGTGAAAATGTAATCACACGTCAGTTCTACTATAATATATTTGTCCAATGAATACCCGTTTATCTTCTGCATTTCTTCTTGGTGTAGCAATTTTAATGGCCAGTAGTGTATTTAAAGCATCTACATCTAGATCTACATCAAATAGGGACTTTCCGAAAGTAAGCTTCGTTTTTTTTTTCGCACGGAAACTTTATTACCAAAAAAGGAACACACTATGGTATCGTGAAGTACACACCTTGCTCTAGTTTTTCGAAGCACTCGCCAGACATTGAGATATTTGTCGAAGCGTGCAATTAGCCTGAAGGAACACTCCGGTAAAACTCGGTGCCCTGCGATGTAACGAATTGTCGCAATTGTTTGGAAGTGATATCCCGAGACTGCAGCTTTCAACGCAGGTAACAGAAGAATGTCCGATGCGGCAATATCGGGACTGTAGGCTGTGAGATCCACACAGGATCAGATTCGTTGCTTCGGATGGGGTTGGACCAGTTCCCTGTATTGAAAGCCGCTCTCTTGGAACGTCACTTCCAGACCAACTGTTCAAGGATTTGAAAACAAAAAAATCACCATTCCGAATGGAATCCCTGTTCGATTTGGCAATGTCCCAGTTCGGTTTGACAAAGAGTACTCTATGGCATTGGCCCCTTACTTAGCTTGCATTTATCGTGAATCTTTCGCCCAGCACAATGTCCCAAGCGACTGGAAAGAAGCGCAGGCGACTCCAGTATATAAGAAAGATAAAAGAACGGACCCGCAAAATTACAGACCAATACACACCCAGCTTGTGTTTGTTGCAGAATCCTTGACCACATTGTCAATTCGAATACAATAAACTTTCTTGAGGCTAAGGAGCTTATGACCACGAATCAGCTTGGTTTGAGAAACCATCGCTCGTGCAAAACTAAGCTTGCCGTTTTCTCGCATGATACAACTATAGATGAAGGCAGCAGGCGATTCCACATTTCTAGATTTCCGGAAAGCATTTGACACGTTGCCTCATCGCAGGCTGTTAACGAAGGTACTAGTATATGGAATAAGTTCACAGATATGTGAGTCGCTCGAAGACTTCTTAAATAATAGAACCCAGTACGTTGTTCTCGGCGGCGAGTGTTCATCAGAGACAAGGGTATCGTCAGGAGTGGCCCAGGGAAGTGCGATAGGACCGGTGTTATTATCTACATCCATAAATGATTTGGCGGAAAGGGTGGGTAGGAGTCTGCGGTTGTTTGCTGATGATGCCATGGTGTACGGTAAGGTGTGGACGTTGCGTGATTGTGGGAAGATACAAAACGACGTAGGCAAAATTTCTAGTTGGTCTGATGAATGGCAGCTGTCACATTTTCCCTAAATGTGGAAAAATGTGAGTTAATGCGGATGAGTAGGAAGAACAAACCCGTAATGTTCGGATACAGTATTACTAGTGTCCATCTCGACACAGTCAAGACGTTTAAATATTTGGGCGTAACGTTGCAAAGCCATCTGATGTGAAACGAGCATGTGAAAACTGTTTGAGGGAAGGCAAATGGTCGACTTCGGTTTATTGGGATAATTTTAGGAGAGATGGTTCACATGTAAAGGAGACCGCATACGAGTCGGACGAGAGTTTTGTTGGTACCTCCTCCATGGGTAAACTACACTTTATATTCTTCCAGTGAATCTCAGTCTGGCATCATCCCCTGCTGTGTCTACATTCATGTGGTCGTTCTACTTTAAATCGCAGCGTACACGTATTTCTAGGTACTTCAGGGTTGCAACTGCTTCCAGTAATGGGTCTTTCTGCCTATTTATACGTAATTCCTTATTTACTGCAGAGTGAGCTGCCAATTCCTGCACACTTTGTTGACGTGCATCCGAAGTTACTTTTACCTCTGAACTTAATTTCCGTTAAGAATGACATGTTTTGTCCTGTTTAGTAGGAATTCTTCAATCCAATCAAAAGTGATGTGATATTCCGTAAGAGCGTAATCTGTTGATAAGGTAACACTGCGGAACAGTTTCGATCACCTTCTAAGAGTCAAGGAACAAGGCGCCAACCAGAACTCTACTACCTTCTGGACGATGAGGAAGAGTTTCACGTCATAGTTGTTCGCTGAGTAAACGTTGATTCCTGAAAAGGAGATTTTTGAATCTTCGAAGGTGTCATTGTAGGCGAGCTAATACCTGCTCTAAACAGTCGACAGTGACACAGAGCTAAAGTTGTGTACGACTTTTCGACAACCCTTCTAGAAAATGGCTGACTTGCACTTTTTTCCGATCAGTAGAATCACTTCGCTCTTCCAACGACCTGTGGTAGACTGTACCTAGAAGAGCGTGACCTTTCGAGTACTTTACATAGGATCGTACAGACATCCTTTCGGGTGCAGTCGCACTTCCACCACTGAACGATTTTCTATTCTGCGGTTACTTAACAGATACCAGTCATTCTGACGTACGTGCGATGTTGAAAGGTAGAACAGCAGTACGATCTCTCTCAGTGAAATAATTTTGGAGAAGTTTGCATAAGGGCCTTCTCCGTCATCCTCCGTTTCGATGCAGTTGTGGTTACAGCGTATCTGGACAGGAGGCTTTCGTCTGTGTAATGATTTAACGTAAGACTAAAACTTCTTGAGATTTTCTGTTGTATTGGTCGATAGAATTTTACATCAAGTTCACTGAACGCTTCATACGGAACTTCCTTTACACTACTTT
The DNA here is from genome assembly GCF_023864345.2 of Schistocerca serialis cubense. Taxonomy (NCBI): domain Eukaryota; kingdom Metazoa; phylum Arthropoda; class Insecta; order Orthoptera; family Acrididae; genus Schistocerca; species Schistocerca serialis. The sequence goes on from NC_064645.1 coordinate 498,274,194, forward strand.
CGGCTTCGTTCGGTTTTTGTTTGTCTACGAGGCTTTGGCTACGTCTGGATCGGGAGAGCAGCTCTTTTTGCTTTCGGAGCAGCTTTCGAACGCGGCTATCGAACGATGATTGTTTATTTTTGTACGACGTAAAATCGAAACGCCCAGATAGCTCTGTAAAACCACAAGCCAATCTTGGGGAACTGAGAGGTGATCTTTCAGGAGAAGTATATTTGATCATTTAGGACCTAGATCCATAATGCAGTGATGAACGCTATACTAGTTATTAGCTGAGTGCCGGCACAAGAGATTTGTGAGACGTCGTCCGAGAGGCCGAACCGATAGCACTAAATTCTTCCCCAGCGCTCGCTGATGTCTATGTTCGTCGATCCGCGTAAGGGTTAAATCCTTTGTTGGCAGTTCGAAGGGGAAGGTGGGGGGGACAAGGGGGGATACAAATGGTCTCTTCTCAGACGACGATCCTTCAGTATAGCTTCACCATATCACATTTTTAAAGGGAAAAAATTAAAAATTATACGTAGATGGCACGTCGCCCTGTACTGTGGTACGTGTGCTAAGACATAGGCACCACAATTGTTTTGATAATGGCGAGAGCAACGCAAAGTCAAAAATAGCAGCGTAAAGTCCCGAGTGCGGTGTAAAGTACGAAATGCTGTGCAAAATGATGATTTGATATCGCAGACACGTTACTATTTCTGTCAGTCTTAGTAAGTAACCAGAGGCAATGATATGTATCAGAAGATGCAATGGAAGCGCGTATCAATCAGTCTGAAAGATCCGTCAACGGCTTTCGAAGAAAGTAACGATTTCTTACGTCCAGTCGACAGCGAAAGTTTAGAATTTAACGACGGCTGGGTCATTAACACAAGTTCTGACTTGGAAAAATAAGGCCATTAAGCCGATCAGAAGTGAGTGTAGTGTGTGTGTGTGTGTGTGTGTGTGTGTGTGTGTGAGTGAGTGAGTGAGTGATGAGATGATTAGGTATTATACATTCTTTCTACACTCCTGGAAATGGAAAAAAGAACACATTGACACCGGTGTGTCAGACCCACCAAACTTGCTCCGGACACTGCGAGAGGGCTGTAAAAGCAATGATCACACGCACGGCACAGCGGACACACCAGGAACCGCGGTGTTGGCCGTCGAATGGCGCTAGCTGCGCAGCATTTGTGCACCGCCGCCCTCAATGTCAGCCAGTTTGCCGTGGCATACGGAGCTCCACCGCAGTCTTTAACACTGGTAGCATGCCGCGACAGCGTGGACGTGAACCGTATGTGCAGTTGACGGACTTTGAGCGAGGGCGTATAGTGGGCATGCGGGAGGCCGGGTGGACGTACCGCCGAATTGCTCAACACGTGGGGCGTGAGGTCTCCACAGTACATCGATGTTGTCGCCAGTGGTCGGCGGAAGGTGCACGTGCCCGTCGACCTGGAACCGGACCGCAGCGACGCACGGATGCACGCTAAGACCGTAGGATCCTACGCAGTGCCGTAGGGGACCGCACCGCCACTTCCCAGCAAATTAGGGACACTGTTGCTCCTGGGGTATCGGCGAGGACCGTTCGCAACCGTCTCCATGAAGCTGGGCTACGGTCCCGCACACCGTTAGGCCGTCTTCCGCTCACGCCCCAACATCGTGCAGCCCGCCTCCAGTGGTGTCGCGACAGGCGTGAATGGAGGGACGAATGGAGACGTGTCGTCTTCAGCGATGAGAGTCGCTTCTGCCTCGGTGCCAATGATGGTCGTATGCGTGTTTGGCGCCGTGCAGGTGAGCGCCACAATCAGGACTGCATACGACCGAGGCACACAGGGCCAACACCCGGCATCATGGTGTGGGGAGCGATCTCCTACACTGGCCGTACACCACTGGTGATCGTCGAGGGGACACTGAATAGTGCACGGTACATACAAACCGTCATCGAACCCATCGTTCTACCATTCCTAGACCGGCAAGGAAACTTGCTGTTCCAACAGGACAACGCACGTCCGCATGTATCCCGTGCCACCCAACGTGCTCTAGAAGGTGTAAGTCAACTACCCTGGCCAGCAAGATCTCCGGATCTGTCCCCCATTGAGCATGTTTGGGACTGGATGAAGCGTCGTCTCACGCGGTCTGCACGTCCAGCACGAACGCTGGTTCAACTGAGGTGCCAGGTGGAAATGGCATGGCAAGCCGTTCCACAGGACTACATCCAGCATCTCTACGATCGTCTCCATGGGAGAATAGCAGCCTGCATTGCTGCGAAAGGTGGATATACACTGTACTAGTGCCGACATTGTGCATGCTCTGTTGCCTGTGTCTATGTGCCTGTGGTTCTGTCAGTGTGATCATGTGATGTATCTGACCCCAGGAATGTGTCAATAAAGTTTCCCCTTCCTGGGACAATGAATTCACGGTGTTCTTATTTCAATTTCCAGGAGTGTATATTCGCACGCACACTATGGAAGGTCTTGGAGCGAGTGTTGTGAGTTCATCAGTCGACAGCAGTAACTCAGACTAGATGAGGCAGAGACAAGAGTTTTACGTAAGAGCAGCATAATTGAAGGAATAGTTTATATCTAGAGTAAGCAGGGTGTTCAGAAACAGTCTGAAAAGCTTGTAAGGGTGTTGCGGGGTAGATTGTGCTAACAAATAATTATTAAGAAAAAAAATCGATACGTTGCTCCGTTTCCGAGTTAATTATTATTGAAATCAGGCCGTTGCGAGCGCAAATTCAACCTTCAGCCTTCGACTCGGCTTCTGTACTTACTACCGTCCCATGTTCATTTTTTTATGGCTCTCTTGTTCGGTTTTAGGAAACCAGACGAAGTACACATTTGGCAACACCGACTCTGGCGAGCCTCTTGAATCTGCGTGTGCAACGTCCTGACTGGCTTATTTCAATGGTAATTAACTCGGAAACGGCGTGCAGCATCGAATTTTTTTCTTAACAACTATTTCTCAGCACATCCTTCCCTGGAACACCCTTGCAACATTTTCAGATTGTTTCCACCACTCAGTATAGTGGAAAAAAAACCATACAATATTTGTAGTGTGTTCGGAGGAGATAGTAATAAACTTAAATGACAACAGTGTCACAAGTGTACCGTTTTCCCGATAGGGTTCCATGACGCTAGTGATATTCAGATATTGTGTTGAAACAGCCAATTATTGTTTCAGATGTATCTCTGAATGTCTTCCGGTTACATTGCTGCATTACTGATATCTGCGTGCTAATGAGTATCTGGCGCGCTCAAAACAAGCAGGTGTTTTACGAATAGTGACTGCGGGTTCAGTCTAATAGGCAACCAGCTCTTCTGGAGTGCCTACTGGCAACTCGTACTCCAGACGTTTCGTCAAATACCCTCTCCCCTCCCCCCCCCCCCTCTCCCTCCTGCCCCACACAAATAAATCCATAGGCGGTCAGCAGCATCTCTAAAACTATATGTCTAAGTGTGTGTGTGTGGTTGTGTGTGTGTGTGTGTGTGTGTGTGCGTCTGTGTGAGAGTGTGTGACAGAATGAGAGAGAGAGAGAGAGAGACAGAGAGAGAGAGAGAGAGAGAGAGTGAGAGAGAGAGAGAGAGAGTGAGAGAGTGAGCTAAGCATTAATTTGAAGTTCTGTCTCTTATACTCAAGACAACCTTAGAACTATATGAAATCACTCGCTCAGCTAACGACAGTGAAGCGGGGAGTTTGTGTATTTCACAAATATATTTAATTTGTGGTAGTCGATTTCAATGTGGTGTACATTTGAGTCCACACTTGTCTGCATCCGTTTCATATGCTACCTAAGACGTTTCTGTACGTAGTTTTCCATGAAAATGCTCACGAGTCTCTCCTACAGTCCCAAAACGAGTCTCCTGTAGCACAAATTTGGCTTCTGAAATAGGACGTCAATTTGCATTACTGACACAACTTTACAAGCGGGTGAAAAATATTGATGCAACATTAATTCGTTCCCCCGTAACTAAGGGTGCTTCTTTCTGGTGTTATAAGATTTTTTTTCCAAAACCGGTTTATAATATTTTTGACTTAGTGGGAGACAACTGCGTATCCGTTCTATCGTAATGATGCCTGGCTGCAAAAAAGTAAGTACCGTGAAGAATTTTAACGAAAGACTTGCCCCTTCTTCTCTCATAGGAAATTTGATGATTTCCTGTTGCTTATTTTTGAATAGTACGAAAAAACCAGATCAACTCCAATAACACTCTTTAAAACTTGCCTTTTCATTAGCCTCTTCAAAATGTCAGCATAAACTTGCTTTCTCCCCTCCTCCAATTCATCGTACAGCTGCCTAGGCACCACTTCGGCGCACACTTTCCCACGTGCAGTCCTCTGTTAAAATATGTCACTTGGTCTGTCCCTGTGTAACATTTCAGCGATACCACGAAGATACAAACTTCAGACATTCAGTATTGTGTTTCGTACTTCACTTCTTGATGTGTGTGTCCAATCAGGTCATTCGTCTTCTTTCAGAAAGTCCCCAGCTACAGAAAAGCTCTTGTATTATGCAAAGACACACTCACTCTACTGAAACTCATTTCTGTAAGTTTCTAATAGTACTCGAAAAATCTCTGTTAGTAACTTTTTAAGCTTCACAAAAACCTTGATGTATTCCCGTTACTCACTTTCACCGCATGACATCCTCCGGCAGGCCGAGTCAGAATGGCTGTAGTACTGTTCCACTGCCACTGAAATGTTAATTAAGTTGAAACTCGGCTCAAATATAAATTTCAACTATAATCGCACACTTATCCGACATGACGAATAGTTTCTCAGCAACGCAATGCGGTTCGTTTATTTTGTGTCAGACCTCGTACATGCAACCTGCGGCTATAAATAAGAGAGACACATAAACCAGCTTGATTTATGCGGCAGTCGACAACATTTAGCTTGTCGTACTACAGCGACCCACCGCTAATTGGTGCATACAGCTCGTAATTTGCTTGAAGAAGTAGTCTCTTCCATTAATCATGCGGTGCAGCACCAGGGAAATTGCGAAGGTCACAGACTTGACGGTCTAACGGCGCCTTACCGCAATAAACTGACATATTGTCATCTCGGAAGAGAAGTCCTTGTTAGATCAGTCGATTATTCTGCAATTCACCCAAGTTCCTGACAGGGGGTGCAAGGCACCAGTTCAAACTATCTCTCTACCGTTTCTACTCGATAATAATGTGTGGAAAAAGTGAACATCGAAATCTGAGCTCGCGCAATAAGATTTTTATTATTTGCACATTGTTACACATTTGTTCTAGCAATAAAACCCGGTCTTTGGTTGGCCTTCTCTACAATATTTTCTGTGTGATGGTTCTATTTTAATTTGTTTCAAACTGTAATAGTCAGATATTTAAGTGAACTAAAGTTCTATAAATTTGTATCACTTGTCATGAAAGAGAAACTGTACAGACTCTCTTAATAGTCTTGTGGAGGCCCTCAGTCTTTTAATTGCTTAGGGGTCAACTGCCATTTTTCCGCACCATTCAGATACCCTCTCTAAATAACTTTGTTCTCTTGATTTCAGGACTACTTAAGTAATTTCCTGTCCCCGACAGTTACTATGTGCTTTGATTTTTCTTATAGGAAATCACGGACTTATTCGCATAGCTGAGACGATGTTCCATCAGCTACTTGTGAGGAACACTAAAGAAAGCCTTTTGAAAGTTTAAAAACATAGAACCAACTAGAGATCCCATGTCAATATTACTTCGTGCATGTAAAAAGCCCATTGAGTTTCACAATAACGATATTTTCCGAATTCTTGCTGGTTATGTACCAATGCACTGTTTTCTTCAAGGTATGTTATAGTATCGGACCCCAATAAATGTTCGAAAAATCCTTCTTCAGCTCGATTTTTCTGAGATGTGTCTACAATTTTGCTGTTGCACCTACTCATATTTTTGTGTATTGGTGAGCCCTGCAACGTATGATGCGCTTGGTGACCGAGAATATCCATGCCATCCTTTCCAACATAAATTGTTGAAAAGTAGCTACAGGACAACGAAATGCCACAAAACTACGATCCGAATCTTCGCATAACCACTTCTCTGTTGGACGGAAGGAATGGCTCTGAGCACTATGCGACTTAGCTTCTGAGGTCGTCAGTCGCCTAGAACTTAGAACTAATTAAACCTAACTAACCTATGGACATCACAAACATCCATGCCCGAGGTAAGATTCGAACCTGTGACCGTAGCGGTCGCTCGGTTCCAGACTGCAGCGCCTAGAACCGCACGGCCACTCCGGCCGGCTTGGACGGAAGGAAGCAGCAGCTAGACGCAGAATTTCCTAGTGCCTCAACCATTTATAAATCTTGCCTATAATTGTAAATATATGTGAGAATGGCTCATCATACAGTACTTTCTTCTATAAACATCTGTAGTCTGACAAATGCGAGAATTATCGCACAATCAGCTCAGCAGCTCATACATCCAAGTCGCTTATAAGAATAATATACAGAAGAATAGAAAAGAAAGTTGGGAGTCTATTAGTTGACTATTAGTTTGGCTTTAGGAATTCTGAGGCAACGGCTGATAATGTATGCAAGACGTTCATCGGATTTGTCGACCTGGAGAAAGCGTTTGACAATGTAAAATGGTGCAAGATGTTCGAAATTGTGAGGAAAATAGGGGGAAGCTATAGGGAGAGACGAGTAATGTACAGTACATACAAGAGCCAAGACGGAAGAACAAGAGTGGACGATCAAGAACAAAACTCTCGGATTAAAAAAGGGTGTAAGACAGGTATGTACTCTTTCGCCCCTGCTGTTCAATCTGTGCATCGAAGAACCAATGACGGAAATAAAATAAAGGTTAAGGGGTGGAAATAAATTTCAACATGAAAGGACATTAATGATACGATTCGCTGATGACATTGCTATTCTGAGTGAAAGTGAAGAAAAATTACGTGATCTACTGAATGGAATGGACCGTCTAATGGGTACAGAATTTGGACTGAGAGCCAATCGAAGAAAGGAGAAAGTAATGAGAAGTAGCGGAAACGAGAATAACAAGAAACTTAATGTCGGGATTAATCTTCACGAAGTAGATGAAGCTAAGGAATTTACTACGTAGGCAGCAAAATAACCAATGATGGGTGGAGCAAGAAGGACATCGAAAGCAGACAAGCACAGGGAAAATGGGCATTCCTGGCCAAGAGAAGTCTACTAGTATCAAACATAAGCCTTGATTTAAGGAAGAAATATCTGAGAATGTACGTTTGGAGCTCAGCATTGCATGGATGTGAAACATGGACTGCTGGAAAACCAGAACAGAAGAGAATGAAGCATTTGAGATGTGGTGCTACGAGCGAATGTTGAAAATTAGATGGACTGATAAGGGAAGGAATGAGGAGTTTCTGCGCAGAATCGGAGAGCAAAGTAATATGTGGAAAACACAAGTAGAAGGATGATAGGACATCTGTGAAGACATCAGGGAATAAGTTCACGGTACTTGAGGGAGCTGTAGAGGGCAAAATCTAAGATGAGGACAGAGAATGGAATACATCCAGCAAGTAATTGAGGACGTAAGTTGCAAGTGCTGCTCTGACATGAAGAGGTTATCATAGGAGAAAAATTCGTGGTGGGCTGCTTCAAACCAGTCAGAAAACTAATGACTCAGAAAAAGTCTAGGTTTGATACTCTCATCACCACATGTGATCATCTGATTATAAGATAATTTGAGCTTGGTCCTTTGACTGCTGAAGTATTTAGTGTCGCATTTGCTCTATGGATCTACATAGTAAATCTCATCAGTGTTCAGTGCTCCATATATGGAAACTCAATTAAAAAATAGGTTTCATTCTCTATGCCAAAACATAAAGGGTGCAGTTTAGGATTTGACTATTGTAGAACCCGCAACTTTATGTGTCACAAGGCGACGTGATAGGCCACCTAGATATGCTAGCAGGTATGGTGAAACTGATGTACAGCTGAACACTTTGGGCCCAGGGTTGATGTATGGCTGAATGCCAGTGCACCCCAGGGTTGATGTACAGCTGAATGCTAGTTGGCCGGGGGTTCATGTACGGCTGAATGCTAGTGGGCCCGGAGTTGATGTATGGCTGAATGCTAGTGGGCCTGGGGTTGATGACCATCTGAATGCTAGAGGGCCCGGGGTTGATGTACATCTGAATGCTAGTGGGCCTGGGGTTGATGTGTGGCTGAATGCTAGTGGGCCCGGGATTGATGTACGGCTGAATGCTAGTGGGCCCAGGGTTGATGTACGGCTGAATGCTAGTGGGCCCAGAGTTGATGTACGGCTGAATGCTAGTGGGCCCGGGGTTGGTGTACGGCTGAATGCTAGTGGGCCTGGGGTTGATGTATGGCTGAATGCTAGTGGGCCCAGAGTTGATGTACGGCTGAATGCTAGTGGGCCTGGGGTTGATGTATGGCTGAATGCTAGTGGGCCCGGGGTTTATGTATGGCTGAATGCTAATGGGTTTGGGGTTGATGTACGGCTGAATGCTAGTGGGCCCAGGGTTGATGTATGGCTGAATGCTAGTGGGCCTGGGGTTGATGTATGGCTGAATGCTAGTGGGCCAGGGGTTGATGTACGGCTGAATGCTAGTGGGCCTGGGGTTGATGCATGGCTGAATGCTAGTGGGCCCAGGATTGATGTACGGCTGAATGCTAGTGGGCCCATGGTTGATGTATGGCTGAATGCTAGTGGGCCCGGGGTTGACATATGGCTAAATGCTAGTGGGCCTGGGTTGATGTATGGCTGAATGCTAGTGGGCCCGGGGTTGATGTACGGCTGAATGCTAGTGGGCCTGGGGTTGATGTACGGCTGAACACTAGTGGGCCCGGGAATCAGGGCAGGCCACAGTGGTCACTCCAGGCCAGTCCAGGATGAAGACGAGCTGTGGTACCAGATGTGAGTAAACCCTAAAAGAGTGCAGCTGGCCATTGTTCGCTCCCTTAGCAGAACGCAGGACACACTTTGAGACAAGCTGAAGGTGGCATCTTACAGTCAAATGTTAAAGCATTCTGAATACATTTACGATCTCAGAAAAATGAGGCGCTTCCAGTGACAATAATTTTTCAGTGCTTTTAAAACTACAGAAATTAATATTTCACATCCAATAAACATTTTCACAATTAAACTCTAAATTAGCATATTTTAAATGCTTCATGCGATTTCAGCATATGATATGTCAGATGAAAGCATTACATTATAGCTATCACATCTGATAGCTACGTATCTATATCTACACATATCAAAAAAAGTTTGTATCACCTCTGTTCCGAGAGTTCCGGAAATTGGAAAAGAGATCAGTTTAAACATCATCATTTCCTCCCTTTTTATTGCTCCTGAAAACCACACATTGCATGTTTTACCACTATACAGTGAGACCTTCAGAGGTGTTGGTCCAGACTGCTGTACATACCGATACCTCTAATACCCAGTAGCAAGTCCTCTTGCATTGGTACAGACCTGTATTCGTCATGCCATACTATCCACAAGTTTACCAAGGCACTGTTGGCCCAGATTGTCGCACTTCTCAATAGCGGTTCGGCGTAGATCCCTCAGAGTCGTTGGTGGGTCACGTCGTCCATAAACAGCCCTTTTCAATCTATCCCAGGTATGTGCGATAGGATTCATATCTGGAGAACATGCTGGTCACTCTAGTCGAGCGATGTCGTTATCCTGAAGGAAGTCATTCACGAGATGTACACTATGGGGGCGCGAACTGCCGTCCATGAAGGTGAATGCCTCGCCAGTATGCTACCGATATGGTTGCACTATTGGTCGGTGGATGGCATTCACGTATCATACAGCCGTTATGGCGCCTTCCACGACCACCTGCGGCGTTCGTCGGTCCCACATAATGCCACCCCAAAACAGCAGGCAATCTCCACCTTAGGCACTCGCTGGACAGTGTGCCTAAGGCGTTCAGCCTGACCGGGTTGCCTCCAACGACGTCTCCGACGATTGTCTGGGTGAAGGCATATGCGACACTCATCGGTGAAGAGAACATGATGGCAATCCTGAGCGGTCCATTCGGCATGTTCTTTGACCCATATGTACCGCGCTGCCTAGTGCCGTGGATGCAAAGATGGTCCTCGCCATGGACGTCGGGAGTGAAATTGCGCATCATGAAGCCTACTGCGCACAGTTTAGTTTGAGTGTTAACACGACGTCCTGTGGCAGCACGAAAAGCGTTATTCAACATGGTGGAGTTGCTGTTAGGGTTCCTCCGGGCCATAAACCGTAGGTAGCGGTCATCCACTGCAGTAGTAGCCCTTGGGTGGTCTGAATGAGCCATGTTATAAACAGTTGTTGTCTTTCTGTATCTCCTCCATCTCCGAACAACATCGCTTTGGTTCACTCCGTGACGCCTGAGAACGTCTCTTGTTGAGAGCCCTTCCTGGCACAAAATAACAATGCGGACGCGATCGAACCGCGGTACTGACCGTCTAGGCACGGCTGAACTACAGACAACATGTACCTCCTTCCTGGTGGAATGACTGGAACTGATCGTCTGTCGGACCCCCTCCGTCTAATAGGCGCTGCTAGTGCATGGTTCTTTACATCTTTGGGCAAGTTTAGTTGTTGTTGCTGTTGTGGTCTTCAGTCCTGAGACTGGTTTGATGCAGCTCTCCATGCTACTCTATCCTGTGGAAGCTTCTTTAGTAACGTCTCTGAACAAAGGTAGTGTGTCTGTGATACAATATACACTGTCAACGTCTGTCTTCAGAAGTTCTGGGAAGCGGGGTGGTGCATAACTTTTATTTATGTGTGTATTTTATTTTGTGATTTACCATTTCGTTCATAACTTTTTATTATGAAATGTTTATCACCATCGTTTACTCCACATTTACTCATCAAATGAACGTAGCATGTGTACCTCATATTTTGTCATATTTGTGTATTTATTTAATGAACAATTTACTGTTTTGCCAGTAACTTTATTTAAAGGTTAACTACAGTTGATAACACAAAATCTAGGTGGTTTATGAAGTGATCAATCGCACGCGTTACCTGAGACTACCTCTGTAAAAGAGTGCCAAAAACTGCTTCTGTCAAGAAGGCATAAGTAACCGTTTAAACAACATTTAACGAGGATCTATTGTCATTTATTATGAGCGCTCTTGTGCAAGAATGCTGTGTTATTTATTAATGAAAAGAATTTTATTTATATTCATTGTGCATGGTCTGAGTGTATTTGTAAGTTTACATTTCTTTTATTTAAACATTGTTGTAACGTATCGGATTAGGGCGGGAAAGTGGTCATTATGAGTCAGATCACGTCTGTAGCAGCCAGCCGGTGTGGCCGAGCGGTTCTAGGCACTACAGTCTGGAACCGCGAGACCGCTACGGTCGCAGGTTCTAATCCTGCCTCGGGCATGGATGTGTGTGATGTCCTTAGGTTAGTTAGGTTTAAGTACCTCTAAGTTCTAGGGGACTGATGATCTCAGAAAGTAAGCCCCCATAGTCCTCAGAGCCATTTGATCCATCTGAACGTCTGTAGCACGTAAGAATGATGTATTTTTGGTGTGGATGGTCTTCGGCCAATGAAGAAGCGGAAGTAATGGAACACTACGGGAGTCAAGTGGAGACTGGGACTTATCGAGCGAAGAGCTCAAGGGAGCGATTTCTCTTGGAAGAAGGCAGACCTGCCTATGGTAACGTGTGATTCAGTCTTATAGGTGATTGATGCTGGGTTGTGAATGGCCCCTACAACTTTCAAGGGCTTTATATTTCGAGAGGTCTGCATGTGCTCAAGTGTTAGACTCTAAGTCTTTCCGCTATGACACTACGGATGGACAGAGTAAGAGTTATTATTCATTGTATCGCACGTTTTAATTTGTAAATCATCATGTTGGACTCTGAACGGTTTTGAGCTGGTGAATATTCATATTTCCTGTATTAAAAACTAAACTCCTCCCAAACAGGCAATGACGGCCCAACGGCACCGACTGGCCGCCGTATCAGCCACAGACCATGGGCGTCACTGGATGCGGATGTGGAGGGGCATATAGTCAGAACACAGACCGATTTGGTCTATTGTGCTTACGAAATGGACATAGTTTTCGCGTACCTTTGATGACTATTTAATTTGGGAATTTTGCTACTATTCTCGTAAAGCTCTCGTTACAGTTTCACGACATTTGATAAGCGTATGTTATGTCTATATTTTAACTGAACATCGTAGGACCACTTCTCGTTTATAAGACCACTTCTCGTTTATTTGAGATGTCTTTTCTTGAATAAACATTATTCAGCATAATTCTCTGACCTCTATATCAATTACAGACACTAGAACAGAATCCTTGTTATCAAGTGATTCATTTAACTTTTATTTTGTATTTCTGTGTATTTTATTAAATCGCAATTTTGATGAAGACATACACTATTTGACCGCAGAGTCACACCTACAGGTTATTTATTATTTGAAGCAGACCTGCGCAGCTTGATCTTATGACTACATCGAGCTATTCTTTATAAACAGAGCTGTGCATAGCCCAAGTACCTGAAGTAGGAGTAACCGCAGGTAAATAAGCAACTGAAACTTCCTGGCAGGTTAAAACTGTGTGCCGAACCGAGACTCGAACTCGGGACCTTTGCCTTTCGCGGGAAAGTGCTCTACCGTCTGATCTACCCAAGCACGACTCACGCCCCGTCCTCACAGCTTTACTTCTGCCAGTATCTCGTCTCCAAGCTCCAATTTGGGATGGGTGGAAAGAAAATCGGCCGTGCCGTAGCAAGGGAACCAAAGAAGCGTTACAGGAAACATGTTTGTGTGTGATTTGATGGGACTTTGAACCGCTGCCCTCCAGAATACGAGGGGAAGAAACGGAAGAAGTGAAAATAGGGGGGGGGGGGGGGGTTTGCAACAGTGTTAAGACTGAAATGTTCCAAAGTGACGAGATTTCATTCACATCACGGAATAAACCCCAGATGCATCGCAAGGCAAAAATTGTATTACACTTCTGAATATTAATTTTTTGTTGTAATTCACTATACATTAATTATTATTAATAAATTTCTTTAAAAAACCACAGTCCATTGTCCTATCGCCGTGCCACCACGGTCGATCGTGTAACTTGAGATGAGTTTTGTTTGCAGAAATATGGCTTCCAAAAAAACGCCCTTATGTCAAAGTGTGTCGAGTTGTTTTACAGTTCTTGGTAGCAACACTCTCGAAAGTTTGGGGGTCAGCGGGAAAAGGTTTTCGTCCTTTGGTTTCCAGACATATTGAAACTATGTGCCGGACGGGACTTGAACTGAGGACCTTTGCATTGGGCGGGTAAGTGTTCTGCCAAGTGAGAAACCCAAGCACAGCTTTACTTTCGCCAGTCCCTCATCTCCTTCACTCCAAACTTCAGAGAAGCTCTCTCCTGAAACCTGCAAGACTAGCGCTCCTGGAGGAAAGGTTATTGCGGATACATGGCTCAGCCACGGCCTGGGGGAGTGTTTCGAGTGCCGGTCCGGCACACAGTTTTAATCTGCCAAGCAGTTTCAATGAACACACTGTTGCAGAGCGAATAACTCATTCTCGAGACATATTTTCCCATCTGTCATAATTTTCGCCATTCCTTTCGATAGTGTTGCTCCCGCTGTATTCAAGACAACGACTTCAGTAAACTGTTTCAACTATCTATCGCTTTTGATTTTTAACTTGATCTCCAATTTACCTTCCCGCACTCCCCAATACTAGGTCAACGATGCATTCAAAATACCAGGCATAGACTTACTGGAATAACAGATTTTAATTCCAGCAAACAGTTTTATTCTTCTGGTAGTCGTCTTGCTAGGGAAATGAATGTATTCACAAATTTCACAACTCTGCTTTCATAACTAAATGAACTCTCAGCTTTTCACTTGATTCATTGCTGTGCTTAACGAACCATGTTGCTACGAAAGATTTCATCGTCGTCATAGTGAACATAGTAATCACCAGATTTGATTATTTTCCAGTAATAATCCAGCAAATAAAGATTTTCACATTATCTAAGAGTTAGAAGTTCCTGCTATTTCTATAATTCAGCCTGCCAGTTCATGAAAAGCAGGTTTCGGATCTTTTGTTCCAGATGAAATTTCTCTGGCCATGTCTTCAATATTTGTTCCTATAACTCAATGGTAAACACCGATCCATCGTTGTCTGTGACAGCTTTATGTCGTAATGTTCATCTACATGTCTTTTCTTTCGTTCCTACTGATAAGAATAAGTACTGGATGATGACCGGTTTACCACCAATATGGTCTCCAACCGAAATCCTGATTTTACTGAGCGTATGCTAGTGACAGCAAGGAGTCGTGCTCATATTTTTTTCGCAATAATTTGGAGCCAAATGACGTAACTGCATTGTGTCCAAAATGACTGATGTAGAAATCAAAAAGAGATACGAACATTATCCGATCACTACAAGACACATTGACGGAAGACACTGTCATCTGAGAAAATGAACATAAAATGAAGTCGTTGGGTGTACTTGGCTAATGTTTCATTAACAGTCTACGTACGACGTTTTAAACATTTGATGTTATTCTCACTCATTTTAATAGAATATGGACAGCTATTTCTTCTGTAGAGCTGTTTCCAGTATTTTATATTTAAGTTTAATCTGTATAGTCATTCCCTCGTAGTTAGTAGAGAACTTTCGCTCTCAGACAAGTTGGCGGCTTCCCTTTGACGTGAACTTTTTCCCTCACGAATGACGCGTAGCTATTTAAATTCACCCCATTCTTTCGTTTGAGCTATGCCACCCAACAAATTACGACAGATGAAGAGCGACAGTTTACGAGCGACAATGTGCGATATATGTGGCTATACACCACACTTACTTCCTTGTCTTGACGCCGTAAACATCAAATGAGAATTTATAGTGATTTCTTTGTAGAATTTCCCAGCTCCATATTTCAATCAACTCACATTGTAAACACATTCTGTGACTGGACACTGAATCATGGTCCCGTTACATTCCTTACTGATTGTACAAGCTGCAGCCATCTACGTATCTCTGAATTTCTTTTCACTACTTGTGTGCGAGTAATCGGTATTTTATACGACCATGCCCGGTGTGTAAGGGAGATGGAAAAAAACTGCCGAAGTCTAAAAGTGACGTTCTTGCTTGCTCCATGCTGTATGTGTATCGTATTATTATCCTCTTCTTCAGAGCGAACCAACGAACTGAAGCGTCGACTGTTCGAGTGAATGATAGGCCACAAGCGGTGGCAACTGGCCATTGTTTTAATTGATGCTATCATTCAAAGCGTTGTAGGTGAACATCAAAGAACTACAGTATCACACAACTAAAACTATAAATATTAATTATTTAATGCTTATGAATGAAAAGCACGAAATTGCAGAATTATTGCAGGACATCCATAATTTTATGATTTGTCGATTTAATGATGACGTTGCTCGACCAAGCAGCAACGCAAGAACCAGTTAATACAAATTATTTAGTGATGAAGCTAATAGTAATCTACAACTGGTACTAATACTGGTACTACTTCTACGGAGAATTTTAGAACGTCGCATAACTAGTAAGAGAATCGATTTTGTTATTGTGGGCGGCTTTCTACATTTGCTTAAATCTACATCTACATCCATACTCCGCAAGCCACCTGAAGGTGTGTGGCGGAGGGTACTTTGAGTACCTCTATAGGTTCTTCCTTCTATTCCAGTCTCGTATTGTTCGTGGAAAGAAAGATTGTCGGTACGCCTCTGTGTGGGCTCTAATCTCTATGATTTTATGGCTCTGAGCACTATGGGACTTCACATCTATGGTCATCAGTCCCCTAGAACTTAGAACTACGTAAACCTAACTAACCTAAGGACATCACACAACACCCAGTCATCACGAGGCTCTCTGATTTTATCCTCATGGTCTCTTCGCGAGATGTACGTAGGAGGGAGCAATATACTGCTTGACTCCTCGGTGAAGGTGTCTTCTCGAAACTTCAACAAAAGCCCGTACCGAGCTACTGAGTGTCTCTCCTGCAGACTCTTACACTGCACTGGAGTTTATCTGTCTTCTCCGTTACGCTTTCGCGATTACTAAATGATCCTGTAAGGAAACGCGCTGCTCTCCGTTGGATCTTCTCTATCTCTTCTATCAACCCTATCTGGTACGGATCCCACACTGGTGAGCAATATTCAAGCAGTGGGCGAACAAGTGTACTGTAGCCTACTTCCTTTGTTTTCGGATTGCATTTCCTTAGGATTCTTCCAATGAATCCCAGTCTGGCATCTGCTTTACCGACGATCAACTTTATATAATCATTCCATTTTAAATCACTCCTAATGCGCACTCCCAGATAATTTATGGAATTAAATGCTTCCTGTTGCTGACCTGCTATATTGTAGCTAAATGATAAAGGATTTTTCTTTCTATATATTCGCAGCACATTACACTTGTCTACATTGAGATTCAATTGCCATTCCCTGCATCATGCGTCAATTCGTTGCAGATCCTCCTGCATTTCAGTACAATTTTCCATTGTTACAACCTCTCGATGTACCACACCATCATCCGCAAAAATCCTCAGTGAACTTCCGACATTATCCACAAGGTCATTTATGTATATTGTGAATAGCAACGGTCCTACGGCACTCCCCCGCGGCACACCTGAAATCACTCTTACTTCGGAAGACTTCTCTCCATTGAAAATGACATGCTGCGTTCTGATATCCAGGAGCTCTTCAATCCAATCACACAACTGGTCTGATAGTCCATACGCTCTTCCTTTGTTCATTAAACGACTGTGGGGAACTGTATCGAACGCTTGCGGAAGTCAAGAAACACGGCATCTACCTGGTAACCCGTGTCTATGACCTCTGAATCTCGTGGACGAATAGCTCGAGCTGGGTTTCACACGATCGTTTTTTTCGAAACCCATGCCGCTTCCTACAGAGTAGATTTCTAGTCTCCAGAAAAGTCATTATACTCGAACATATACGTGTTCCAAAATTCTACAACTGATCAACGTTAGAGATATAAGTCTATAGTTATTTATGACAAGCATCGTAACCTTAGCCACCACGCAAGAAAGGCAAGTCTGAAGAGACCCACTGCGAGACTTCTAAAGCGGAAAATATGTTTACGAGTAAAATTACAGTCTGAAACTACTTAAATGACGTAGTGTACTTTCTCCTGTAAGAGACGACATGTCGATTCTCTCTAATTTTACCTTCATGGTCTTTTCACAAGAAGTACTTAGGAGAAAGCGATATCATGGCTGACTCTTCTAGGAAAGCACTCCTGGAATTTTAACAGTGAAACCTCTCCTGACGCCTCGCTAATAGCGTCTGCCACTGGAATTGGACGAGCCCCTCAGTGACTCTTTCGCGCTTGCCAAATGAACCTCTAACGAGACGCACTGCCCTCGTATGGCTCTTCTCTATTTCCTCCATAATTATCTATTCGGTAATATTTGGCACCTCATTTGACGTATCACGTGGCCGCAGGATAAACAAACCAAAGCCGGAACATTGCATGAGTTGTTGACCTCTTCCTACTGCCATTTCTTCGACAGATAGGTGGTGCTCCTTTTCAGCAGGACAATGCACGACCACATACGGCTGCTGGAACCGATCGTGCTCTTGTCGTGCACAACAACTGCCCTAGCCAACAAGATCGCTAAATTTGCCAGCAGAATGCGTATGGGGCAGAAACGGGAACTTTCTCGTTCTCCAGGGCCCGCAAGAACCACAGCCAAATTGGTACAAAGGCACAAGGTGCTTCCAACAATAAATCGCAGGATACTATTCGGCTCCGTTTCGGTCGTCTGCTTGAGAGAATACAAGCCTGTTTCGCAGCCAGATGGGGTGCACTGTGTGTTGATGTGAGTGTTTGGCCACCCTGTACTGACATAAGTTCAAAAATGGTTCAAATGACTGTGAGCACTATGGGACTTAACTTCTGAGGTCATCAGTCCCCTAACTAACCTAAGGACATCAGACACATCCATGCCCGAGGCAGGATTCGAACCTGCGACCGTAGTGGTCGTGCGGTTCCAGACTATAGCACCTAGAACCGCTCGGACACCCCGGCCGGCCTGACATAAGTGTTTCATTGCATTTGTTATCATATATTCCTACAATAATGAACTAACTGTGGCATCATTTGTCAATAAAATGTCCTTGTTTTTGAGGGTGTTGCATTTTTTCTGGCAGTGTACATAAGGGGCACACAAACAGCCCCACATTTAAAATCCACACCCAAGCACCAGGCGGGACTATCCGTGATTACTGAAAAGGAGATCCATGAATCCCTTGTCTGATGCAGCTCGCTTAAGGGGCGTCGTGCGGTAGAAAGTCGGTTGCAGCGACGCTGTTTCTTGCACCCGACTGGTACGAGAGCGTGCCTGGTGTTTTCGTCTCGCTCGCAGCGAGCTGTCCCAGTTAACGGGTCAGCAACGTTTACTGCAAGGCGGCGCTGAGTTATATACTGCGCAAAAATCGAGATAGGCCGACGGCGAGGAAAGATCTTAGGGGGCGTCGGGAGACGACGGCTTAATTTGCTGCTGCTTCGGGGACGCATAAACGCAGGAATCCTTTTTTTGTTAGTTGCAGTGAACAGTTTTGTTGACCCACAAACTCGTCGTTAGGGCGGTGGTTATCCGGCATAACAAAGACTTCTTCTGTCCGACAGTGGTCGTTAGCGGAGTCGCGATACGTGGGAAAAGAGAGGAGACGGGCGGAAGAAAGAGAGGGAGAAGGAAAAGGGGGTCAAGAGCGCCGTCCGATGCGTGAAATAGGCTGGCCGCTCAGTCGTTGGCCGGGTTATCTCTGCCCGCGATCTGACGCCGACGCGACAGCGTGGCCGGCACAGACGAGGTGTCTTGAGGCGGGCTGGCCGACCGCATCTGCAGCGCGCCAGCCGGAACGCACAACTCTCCCACTTGTGGACCTTAGAGAGGCGAAATGAGCTCTGTGCACTAGCTTAAACTCGCCAGCGGGTCCTATGACGTTATCTCTGAAGACCCCGTTTTCGTAGACTCGACTCGTCTGTGTTGCCACTGCCCATTTGACTCAAAAGTCGACGGTTGAGTCTGTTGTCGAGTCCAAGGGGACTATACCAGCGCAGAAAGGAGAGCGTATTCGCAAGTGTCAGCAACCCCCTGATTCTTTAATGGATCTGGCTCCCTTACACAAAATGCTTCAAATGGCTCTGAGCACTATGGGACTTAACTGCTGAGGTCATCAGTCTCCTAGAACTTAGAACCACTCAAACCTAACTAACCTAAGGACATCACACACATCCATGCCCGAGGCAGGATTCGAACCTGCGACCGTAGGGGTCTCGCGGTTCCAGACTGTAGCGCCTAGAACCGCTCGGCCACTCCGGCCGGCTCCCTTACATAAAGCAGCTTCATACTTCTGATTATTTTACGATTGAGTTGAAGTGTTAAATATTTGAAGTTAAGCTTATAAGCGCGAAAAACTTTAGAAAAGGTTTGAAAACACGTTTAAAGTTTGCAGAAAGTGCTTAAGTACTATCACTGTCAAACCTGGGTAAGTACGAGGGTTGGAACTTTAATAGTGGCAGCTATTTATTTACATCTCGTACAAAATAGATACGTGTTTCAAAGTTTTACTGACCTTCAAAGTGGTCACCAGGATTGTCTATAACCCGTTGCCAGCGATGTGGAACTCGTAGGATACTCTTAGCAGTGCCATTGTGTTGACAGTTCGAGCGGCGCGGCCTATTGCCCGACGAATTGGTAGCAGTTCTGAAGCGAAGTTTTTCCTTCAATTTAGAAATCGAGTTGAACTTACGAGGGCTTAAGTCAGGGGAGTGCAGTAGGTGGTACAGCACTTAGGAGCCCCATCAGTCAAACAAATCAGTAACAGCTGGTGCTGGCCGGTGTGGCCGAGCGGTTCTAGGCGCTTCAGTCTCGAACCGCGTGACCGCTACGGTCGCAGGTTCGAACCCAGCCTCGGGCATGGATGTGTGTGATGTCCTTAGGTTAGTTAGGTTTAAGTAGTTCTAAGTTATAGGGGACTGATATCCACAGATGTCCCATAGTGCTCAGAGCCATTTGAACAATTTGAACAGCTGGCACTGTACGTGCCTGAGCACTGTCCTGCAAAATGATGGTCAGGTCCTGTAGAAAGTGTCATCACTTCTATGCTATTCATTTTTGGAACACAACCTACGACTAGCTAAGAGGCAGAGGTGATGACACTTTCTGCAGGACCTGACCATCATTTTGCAGGACAATGCTCAAGCATGTACAGTGCAAGCTGTTACTGATTTGTTTGACTGATGGGGCTGCTAAGTGCTATACCACCTACTCCACTCTCCTCACTTAAGCCCTCGTGAGTTCAACTCGACTTCTAAACACATCAAGGCACTCGCTTCAGAACTGCTACAAATTCGTTGGGGGATAGACTGCGCCGCTCGAACTGTCAACACAACTGGAACTGTTAAGATTATCCTACGACTTCCACATCGCTGGCAACGCCTTATACACAATACTGGTGACTACTTTGAAGGTCAGTAAAACTCTGAAACACGTATCTATTTTGTACGAGCTGTAAATAAATAGGTGGCGCTATTAAAGTTCCAACCCTCGTGTGCCCTGGGTAATTTGAGCTCCGTTTTAAGCATAATCTAGCTTTTCGCCTATGTCAGTGTTTATGAAGTCATATCTCCTGAATTTTATGTTTGCAACGATATGTAACCTAAGACAAAAAATAACGATGCACGCAAATCGGTAGAGCTGATGTACATGTTTAGGCAGTTTCAGAAAAATTGGATGACTTATTCAAAGGAAAAAGCTTCACAAATTTAGCAAGTGAATCAGACGATGGCCAACCTCTAACCCTTATGCAAACAGTTATTCTGCTTCGCATTGGGTGATAGAGTTTCTAGATGTAGATATCATGCCAAATTCTGTAAAAATGGCGCGTCAGATCGTCAAAATCCCGAGCTATTTGGAGGCCCCTGCCCATAAACCTCCGTAAAAATTCTCAATTGCAGGGAGATCCAGCAACATTTCTGGCCAGGATGGTATTTGGCAAGTAGGTAGACAAGCAGTAGAAACTCTCGCCCTATGCGGCCGGGCGTTATCTTGCGGAAATGTAAGCCCAGGATTGGTTACCATGAAGGGTAAGAAAACGTGGCGCAGAACAGCGTGGACGTACTTCCGTGCTATAAAGGTTCCGCGGATGACAACAAAAGGGGTCCTGCTATGAAATGACATCCGAGACCATCGCACATGTCGGGACGCACGGACGGCTATAGTCACTGTCCGAGAAGTCATCAGACACGGCTTCGACCAAACGTCTGACTGGAGTAGAACTGTCTTCAGTGATGAGTCCCACTTCGAACTGAGCCCTGATGAAGAGCGAAGACGTGCCTGGGGACGCCTCGGACTGCGGTAGGATATCAACCTGACTATCGCTCACCATTTGGCCCAACAACCAGGAGTGATGGTCTGGGATTCCATTTCTTTTCATGGCAGGACCCTTTTGGTTGTCATTGGTGGCACCCTTATACCACAGAGGTACGTTGACGTATCGCTCTATGCCCTTCATGGCAAGGATTCCTGAGCTTACATTTCAGCGCGAGATAATGCCCGCAAGTGAAGAATTTCTACTTCTTGTCTGGTTGCCAAACCCTGCCTTGGCAGGCAAGGTCGCCGGATCTCTGCCCAGCTCAGAACGTTTGGAGCATTATGGGCAGGGACTTGCAACTAGTTCGGGATTTTGACGATCTAACACTTCAATCGGACATAATTTGGCACGATATCCGTCAGGATGACATCAGACAACTGTATAAGTCAATGCCAATCCTAATAACTGCTTGCATAAGGACTAGACGTGGACCAATGCGCTATTGACGTGCTCAATTTTTGAAGCTCTTGCTCTTGAATGAATCGTCAAATTTTTCTGATACTGTTTGTTTGAATGTGTACATCACATCTACCGATTTTCGGCCCATTCGGATAATTTGTTCGCAGTGCGTCGTTTGTCTTGTCTTAGAGTGTATTCTGAACCGTGATTTATTTTCAAAGAATATTCTTAAGAATTTATTTTATTTACTAGCGATTCATCAAGAACATTAACACATTTAATCACACTATGTAAGCATGGAAGTAGTGGCCAGGGAGTAACTGATGAAATCATAACCAAATTCCTTTTAACAAATGGGAATTTTATTCACTTTAATAGTGCCTAAAAGCATTTTTTAAAAGAAACATTTAAATTTATAATCAGAAAGCACCCTCTAAATATCAAAGTTACAATTTATTCAGAGGCAGAAAGAAACAAGTTTCGTCTGTATGAGCTTTTGGGGAAGAGAACCTCGCCGCTCCCTTTTGACAAGGCCGTAGTTACGACCGCTCACAACAGCCTCTGAAAGACTACACTGGTACAAATCTGCAACACACCAGATAACTTTAAACTAAGAGTTTTAACAATTTTCACAAGCACACAAACTATGCATCCCCCGTAGGAGGGATGGAAATGGTACAAAAAAATTAAAATATTAACCTTGCCACCGAAGGTGCAACTTGATTTTAACTTCTAAGAAAAGTCTTACGGTGAAAGGGTGGCAGCTTTATATACTAAAATGAACATTTAAATAAAAGCCCATGAAATGCAATCTTATATAAAATTCTACAAGTTTGGTCAAACAACAGTTAAGATGCTCTACAGTACACAGATACCGCCTCTCAAGATCATAGGCAATAATATCAAAGTTTCCAAAGATCAAAACATATTTCAGGTATTAGGCCGTTACACTCCAAGCAATACATTCGTTAACACACCAAATCCGACAAACGTGTCAGAGGCAGCTACTAACGTACGGTAGATAGTTAGGGAGATTACCGAACAACTCGAACCGCAGGTTGCTCTAACCCGCCCCTACTCCACAAGGGACCACCCAATTTATAAACAACCACCTTCCCGCCGGTGGGAAAACGGAGAAGAATGGTGGGACGACCCAAAAACAAAACGGCTGGTGACCTCACGAAGAAAACAAGTAGAATTTAACAAGAGTAAATCAAACAACATGTCACCAATCACTTAATTTCTAATAAACTGCGGTTTCTCGAGAAGACCCGGCGTAGCACCCCCAAATCGCTCTCCCGAACCGTCCGCTGCCAGCCGCTTCAACGGACGCAGGAAGGCGCGCCGATCTCCCGTCTCACGGCGTCGCAGCTCGCACCTGCCAGACTGACGTCGTGAGTTGACTCCTGTTGTTCTCGTGTCGACCGCGATGTCGCTACCCTTGCTATACGCCGCACCCCACTGGACTCACGTGGCGACCTCACATGCGCCGACGCTCAAGACGGACAAGTCATCTTGTGTCTCAGTGCGCGACCGACCAACCGATCGATCCAACAGCCAATGACCATTGCCTGAGCAAACTCGAGCAGACTGGCGGCCTAACGCGCAGACTCAGATGCAGGAAATTAGCCCCGACCGGGCGACCACTAGCAGAGTTCTGTTACTGGCGGAGTGACAAGACTCTCATTTTGCCGGCTTTAAAGTTTGATCCAAACGACAGACATACTAGCACTCCGAACGACAGACAGACACTAACTGCCGCACAAATGCGAACGAGAGACAGACCAGCAACTGGTGATGAGTGACTGACCCAGACTCACTCCGACTGACCAACGCCCACTGGCGAGCTTATAGCGCCCCTTAAATGCACGTGAACAGGCAACCTTTCCCACCAGAGGGAGACACCAAAGCTGCGACTGCCACAGCGGTGCCACCGCGAGAATCGGAGGGCGACTGCTTCACGCTACGCGCTGCGGCGCGCTCTTCAAAACAACAATTTTTACCACGGCTCATATTCTGTTCCTCTATGTGTGAGGAATTGCTGAAACACCCTGTATAGATCTGAACAGCGAGGGCCAATAATACTTCCTTTGGGAACGCCAGATACACTTCTGTTCCACTCGCGCACGATGGTCCCTTTCCATGCGCTGTAAGAGTGTTGTGAGTTAGGTGTACCTGTTGAATGTAGATCATTGTAATGTGTGTGAGTGTGTGTGTGTAATGAGAGAAGTGAGAGGCGAAGGTCGGCGCCAGCACTTAGGCTGCTGTTCTCAGACTCGTAGCTGGCAGATCGGCTAGGCAGCAAATTCGGATAGGCGGGTGGTCGTGGGCGGCCGGCACGCGTGCGCTGCGGGTCGTTGCCTGTGCTGCTGCGCTCCCGGAAGCGGGTCTGGCGCGCGCCTGCTCAGTGTCTCTGCAGCTGCAGAATTAGGGGCCGCGTCACGCCCGCCGGGCAGGAATATCCGCCAATATCCGCGGGAGACGCGACGCGTCCGGTTCATCGCTCCTCGGCGGTCCGCTCCCGAATTACCGCTCTCCTCACACACACACACTTAGTAGCAATTTTTGGGTTTCACTCACGGAAGGAAAGGAAATAACGTCTAGTCATTGGATTTTGGGCAAGGGGTATGGACGTAGGTCGTGTCCTTAGAAAGAAGCCATCCTGGAATTTTCCATAAGCGCTTTATGCGCACAAGACAAATACTCCGAACATTTAATTGATATATTTATTCTTTAATTTAATCATTTAATTCCTGCCAAATATTATTATTCCATAGTAACTTTTCTGAACGTGGCAGGGGTAAAATACAGGGAGCGACAGGCTATTTACAATTTGTACAGAAACCAGATGGCAGTTATAAGAGTTGAGGGGTATGAAAGGGAAGCAGTGGTTGGGAAGGGAGTGAGACAAGCTTGTAGCCTCTCCCCGATGCTATTCAATCTGTATATTGAGCAAGAAGTAAAGAAAACAAAAGAAAAGTTCGGAGTAGGTATTAAAATCCATGGAGAAGTAATAAAAACTTTGAGGTTCGCCGATGACATCGTAATTCTGTCAGAGACAGCAAAGGACTTGGAAGAGCTGTTGAACGGAATGGACAGTATCTTGGAAGGAGGGTATGGAATGTACAGTATCTTGAAAGGAGGGTATAAAATGAACATCAACAAAAGCAAAACGAGGATAATGGAATGTAGTCGAATTAAGTCGGGTGATGCTGACGGAATTAGATTAGGAAATGACACACTTAAAGGAGTAAAGGAGTTTTGCTATTTGGGGACCAAATTAAGTCATGATGGTCGAAGTAGAGAGGATATAAAATGATAAAATGTAGACTGGCAATGGAAAGGAAAGCCTTTCTGAAGAAGAGAAATTTGTTAACATCAAGTATAGGTTTAAGTGTCAGAAAGTCGTTTCTGAAAGTATTTGTATGGAGTGTAGCCATGTACAGAAGTGAAACATGGACGATAAATAGTTTGGACAAGAAGAGAATAGAAGCTTTCGAAATGTGGTGCTACAGAAGAATGCTGAAGATAAGGTGGGTAGATCATGTAACTAATGAGGAGATATTGAATAGGATTGGGGAGAAGAGAAGTTTGTGGCACAACTTGACTAGAAGAAGGGATCGGTTGGTAGGACATGTTTTGAGGCATCAAGGGATCACCAATTTAGTACTGGAGGGCAGCGTGGAGGGTAAAAACCGTAGAGGGAGACCAAGAGATGAATACACCAAGCAGATTCAGAAGGATGTAGGCTGCAGTAGCCACTGGGAGATGAAGAAGCTTGCACAGGATAGAGTAGCATGGAGAGCTGCATCAAACCAGTATCAGGACTGAAGACCACAACAACAACAACATATTAACTTTTGAGGAAGGTACAAGGACATGGAATAGGTTCCCAGATATGTGAGTGGCTGAAAGACTTCTGAAGTAGTACAGCCAAATATGTTGTCCTCGATGACGAGTGTTCATCAGAGGTAAGGTTAACGTCAGGTGTGCCCCAGGGAAGTGTGGTAGGATCGCTTTTATTTTCTATAAATATAAATGATCTGGAGGACAGCGCGAACATCAATCTGCGACTGTTTGCTGATGATATTGTGATGCACGGAAAGACGTCGAAGTTGAGTGACTGTAGGAGGATACAAGTTGACTTACGAAAAATTTCTAGTTGGTGTGACGAATGGCAGCTGGCTTTAAATGCAGAAAAGTGCACGTTACAGTGGAAGAGTAGGGACAACAAAGCCTTAATGTTCGGCTACAGCATTGGTAGTGTCCTGCTTGCCACAATCACGTCATTTAAATATGTGGGCGTAACAAAAAAAGGCTCTGAGCACTATGGGACTTAACAGCTATGGTCATCAGTCCCCTAGAACTTAGAACTACTTAAACCTAACTAACCGAAGGACATCACACAACACCCAGTCATCACGAGGCAGAGAAAATCCCTGACCCCGCCGGGAATCGAACCTGGGAACCCGGGGTGGGCGTAACGCTGAAAAGTGATATGAAATGGAACTACCTTGGGAGGATTGTGGTTGGGAAGGTGAATGGTAGACATCAATTTATTGGGAGAATTTTGGGAAAGTAAAGAAGACCGCATATAGGACGCTAGTGCGACCTACACTCGAGTACTGCTCGAATGTTTGGGATCCGTACCAGGTCAGTTTAAAGGAAGTCATCGAAGCAATTCAGAGGCGCTCTCCTAGTTTTGTTACCGGTAGCTTCGATAAAGACGCAAGGTTTATGGAGGTGCTTCGGAACTCAAATGGGAATCTCTGGAAGGGAGGCGACGTTCTTTTCGAGGAATAATATTGAGAAAATTTAGAGAATCGGCATTCCAAGCAGACTGCAGATTAATTCTACTGCCGCCAACATACAATTCGCTTAAGAACCGCGAAGATAAGATACGAGAAATTAGGGCTCATATGGAGGCGTACAGGCGCTCCATTTGCGAGCGGAATAGAAAAGGAAATGATTAGCTGTCGTACTGGTACCTCCGTACAGTGGCCTTAGGTATATATATATATATATATATATATATATATATATATATATATATATATATATATATATATTTTTTTTTACAGGGTGTTTCAGACGTGATGGTCAATATTCAATGAGCAATCCTTGATCTTCTATGCTGTGAAACAAATCTCTTCTACTGCAAGCTCTTTGATTCCCATATTTTGGGAAGTCGTGGTATGGACTAAAACAAGAAAACAAGTCCAGTAAACATGTGCCCTAAAACACATAACTTAAGAGCTATGAGCACTTGTTCATCTTCATCATTTTGAAACACAACTCTTATAATGAACAAGTGCCCATAACTTTTAAGGTATGCATTTTGGAGCACATGTTTACTGTGCATTTTTTTCTTGTTTTGGTCCATACTACCACTTCCCAAAATATGGAAAGCAAAGAGCTTGCAGTAGAAGAGATTTGTTTGACAGTATCGAAGATCAAAAATTGCACATAGCTCTTAAGGTATGCGTTTTAGACGCCATGTTTACTTGACTTTTTTGTTTCGAATGATCATTCCTGCTATATATATATATATATATATATATATATATATATATATATATATATATATATATATATAGGGTGAGTCACCTAACATTACCGCTGGATATATTTCGTAAACCACATCAAATACTGACGAATCGATTCCACAGACCGAACGTGTGGAGAGGGGCTAGTGTAATTGATTAATACAAACCATAAAAAAATGCACGGAAGCATGTTTTTTAACCAAAGCTACGTTTTTTTAATGGAACCCCGTTAGTTTTGTTAGCACATCTGAACGTATAAACAAATACGTAATCAGTGCCGTTTGTTTCATTGTAAAATGTTAATTACATCCGGACATATTGTAACCTAAAGTTGACGCTTGAGTACCACTCCTCCGCTGTTCGATCCTGTGTATCGGAGAGCACCGAATTACGTAGGGATCCAAAGGGAACGATGATGGACCTTAGGTACAGAAGAGACTGGAACAGCACATTACGTCCACATGCTAACACATTTTTATTGGTCTTTTTGACTGACGCACATGTACATTACCATGAGGGGTGAGGTACACGTACACACGTGGTTTCCGTTTTCAATTACGGAGTGGAATAGAGTGTGTCCCGACATGTCAGGCCAATAGATGTTCAATGTGGTGCCATAATTTGCTGCACACAATTGCAGTCTCTGGCGTAATGAATGTCGTACTCGCCGCAGTACATCTGGTGTAATGTCGCCGCAGGCTGCCACAATACGTTGTTTCATATCCTCTGGGGTTGTAGGCACATCACGGTACACATTCTCCTTTAACGTACCCCACAGAAAGAAGTCCAGAGGTGTAAGATCAGGAGAACGGGCTGGCCAATTTATGCGTCCTCCACGTCCTATGAAACGCCCGTCGAACATCCTGTCAAGGGTCAACCTAGTGTTAATTGCGGAATGTGCAGGTGCACAATCATGCTGATACCACATACGTCGACGCGTTTCCAGTGGGACATTTTCGAGCAACGTTGGCAGATCATTCCGTAGAAACGCGATGTATGTTGCAGCTGTTTGGGCCCCTGCAATGAAGTGAGGACCAATGAGGTGGTCGTCAATGATTCCACACCATACATTTACAGTCCACGGTCGCTGTTGCTCTACCTGTCTGAGCCAGCGAGGATTGTCCACAGACCAGTAATGCATGTTCCGTAGATTCACTGCCCCGTGGTTTGTGAAACCCGCTTCATCGGTAAACAGGTAGAACTGCAACGCATTCTCTGTTAATGCCCATTGACAGAATTGCACTCGATGATTAAAGTCATCACCATGTAATTGCTGATGTAGCGACACATGAAACGGGTGAAAGCGGTGACGATGCAGTATGCGCATGACACTACTTTGACTCAGTCCAGCGGCTCTCGCAATGTCCCGTGTACTCATGTGTGGGTTCATGGCAACAGCAGCTAACACACCAACTGCACCCGCTTCTCCTGTGACAGGCCTGTTACGGACCCGTTTGCGTGCTACGACCATACCTGTTGCATACAGTTGGCGGTAGATGTTTTGCAATGTGCGGCACGTTAGATGCTCTCTTTCCGGGTACCGTTCCGCATACACCCTGCAGGCTTCAGCTGCATTTCGTCGACACTCGCCATAGATGAGTATCATCTCCGCCTTTTCAGAGTTCGAATACACCATGGTCACAGTTCCTACAACACTACACTATCACAGACGTCTGGTAACACGGTGTACTACAGTTGGACTGCGTGCGGAGACGAATGCAGAATAACAATAGCAGCAAGCGCTACATGCGGACACTGCGACAGCTAGACCAAACCACAACAGTGCACTACAGCCACACTCGTAAACACGGTCGTCATCGTAAACATGTCCCTGCAGATGCTGCTCGCCGAACGTGGCCCGTGTTTGTTACAACGTGCAACTGAACGTCGGAGGTTTCAAGCGTCAACTTTAGGTTACAATATCTCCGGATGTAATTAACATTTTACAATGCAACAAACGGCACTGATTACGTATTTGTTTATATGTTCAGATGTGCTAACAAAACTAACGTGGTTCTATTAAAAAAACGTAGGTTTGTGTTAAAAAACATACTTCCGTGCATTTTTGTGTGGTTTGTATTAAACAATTACACTAGCCCCTCTCCTCACGTTCGGTCTGTGGAATCGGTTCGTCAGTATTTGATTTGGTTTACGAAGTATATCCAGCGGTAACGTTAGGTGACTCACCCTGTATATATATATATATATATATATATATATATATATATATATATATATATATATATATATATATATATATATACAGCTTTAGTAGCTCTGTTCTCCGTTCCTATTCTGGTACTACTTTTGTTCCCAAATATTTGTAGCTTCTTCAGGGTTTTGTTTCTCCTTCCTTTACGTCATTTTTCACCAATTTTTCACCAAATCCTGTCCCACAGTATTAGGTAGGCTACTAAGAAAAGAACATTTCACTGTATGGTTCAATATGCATTTGAAATGTGGGACCAAACGAGGAAAGTTAAGGATAAAATTCGAAAAGTGGAAATGGTTATGTGAGAAGATTTCTGCAGTTAACGATGCAAGATAGGATACTAAAGGAGGGATACAAAGGCGAATGGTGATAATGTGCCCCTTAGCAAAAACGTTGGAGAGTAAAACGTTTCAGTGATTGTGGAACGTACAGAGAATTCCCTACCAAGGAAGATTTTAAACTGGTAGCCACCCAGAAGAAGAATGAGAGGAAGGCTAGTGCTATGATGGGGAATACACATGACTCCTAGGAGGAATCACCGAATAAGAAGAAGATTTAATGCCTATCCTGTAATCAGCGCTACTAGTCTACTTAGATCCAGATCAGGGGCCACGCGCATGAGCTTTGTGGTATTCTGGATATTTGAAACTAGCAGCTTATTAGAAAGTTTGGAAATGACATAAAATCAGTTGAAAACAAGAAATTCTTAATAATATAAGAAAAACAGAATAAAAAAGTAACAGTCCACCGGCAGTGAAATATACTTGAATACAAAAGTTAATGAATTTTTGTAGCTGTGCAAAATGAAACATATGATGATAATATGCTGCGACTGTCCAGCAGAAGTGCATCACAGATGTGGCTGCTTCACCACAATTTTCGTAAGATCTACTGAAACAGTAATAAGTTCCAAATGTAAGAATATCTTGACTTCTTCCAAAACATTTATAATAGATGATTAGGAGTACCATGTTCACGTGTCATTACTAGAACCATATTTACGACTGTGAAATTTTTGTAGTTTTGCCTAAGATTTGGAAAAACTCATCAGTATTCGTTTAATTTATGTCAAGAAGATAGAACGACTGGAAAACAGCGAAGTGGAGTGTGTTGCGGCCGATGTTAGTTTCAATATATCGAAGTGAACAAATTTATCACACAGATGTCGTCGTCCAAGCGGCTGATGGGTAGATCACACATTACACCGTTGTGTTATCCGGGTTGCTCCCCGCACAACGGGCAGGCGCTTTCTGTCTTAACTGACCACCGATCGTGAAATGAATACGAACAGCATCGTGGTAAAGAGAGGACTATACGTATAAAAGGTCGTATTCAGTTCACTCTGTTCTTGAACCGCAAATTAATCAACGTATCACGGCTAATATAGGTGTGGATATTATGGTTTATCGACGCCTTTGCAGCATGATTCAATTACAGCCTCTATTTGCAGCTGTCACAGTAACACCTATAGATCTGTCTATGAATTCAAAATATTTATTACTCGTTTCAAAACTTTTTTTAAAATCGTGAGTGTTTACGTGAGACTCTTAAAAGATACGACAATCTATTCGAAGTTTACATATACCATTTTGATATTGACGTACTTACACCTTCTTTATGGACATACAGGGTATGTATTTCATATCATCATTAATCAATTTTCTGCTTTTCTGCTAAAATACGATTATCGTTTCCACAGTCTGTCCATGTTAACAAACGTCGAGAACGCAAAATCACAAGGCCGCACCACATCAGAATACTGGCTCCACGCTATTACACACCGGTGTGTTTATATGCAATGAGCGGTTAAGCAGATGGAAGCAAAGAAAAAGGGTAAACTTACAAACTTGAGGAATCGACGAAAGATTTATGAAAAGGTAATGAGCATAGCTATAGTGGAAATTACCAGTTACTAGCTTAGCTAACATAATGAGGGATAGAAACAAACTGATGAGGATTTGAAGCTGTCCCCTCTAAATGAAAATACGAGGCCTGTTCAGAAAGTAAGCTCCGATTGATTGCCAAATTGAAACCACAGTGAACATCAGAAATATTTTACTTGTAACAATTAGCTACACCTTTCAGCTACTTCTCTACGTAGTCGCCGTTCTGACTTAGACTTTTGTCATAGCGTTGTACCAACTTTTCAATAGCCTCATCATAGAAGGCAGCCGCCAGTGCTTTCCGCCAATTCTCCACGCTGGCCTACACCTCGTTGTCTGTGTCAAAATGTTGTCTTCAAAGACAGCGGTTCATGTGACCAGAGATGAAACTCAGGGGGAGACAATTGCGGACTGTATTGTGGGTAATCTCACATTTCCATTTGAAAACGATGCAGGAGCATCTTCATTGCCCCTGCAGAATGCGGCTGAGAATTGTCTTGAAGAAGAAACAGCACGACAGTTATGTACTGTTAGCTGCATAGCTTCAGGCGAAATTTCTCACCAGGCCCTCGTACTTGGCGGCAGACACTATTTTCTAGACATCTTTACGCACTCACTGCGAGCTCAGAAATGAGAAGAGCGACGTGATGCTAACTGGGGTTATACTAGAGACACTACCCAACACATCTGTGCAAAGCTTTATCGGATTTTCATAGTCGTTTCCATTTCGCGACCGATCGGAGCTTACTTTCTGAACGCCCCTCGTAGTTTCAGTTAGATTAATAGACGCCAATCAATGCACAAAACTTGTCTTCAGTAATGAGAAAAAATTATAAAGTTGTAAGAGCTCATCATCTTGGGGTTAGAGGAATAATGAAACGCGGTTCCTATTCGTCTACCCAAGGAGCTACTGCTAGTGTTAACAGTACGCGGTGTTCCCATTGTAGTAGCCTGACACTTTTTGATCACTTGAAGAAAATGGATACCAATAGCCGTAATTTTATTTAATAATTTTGCTTAGCTAGCAATTTCGGTGCCTCATTGGCACCGTCTTTAGGTCCCTGTACACGAAACTAGATAAGTCATCTAGTCGTTTGTGTTATTGTAGGAGGCCACTATAACTAGCCTGTTTCTATAGACTTGTAAAACTTCTCGACGGACACGGATAATTCACACCTCTAACAACAGCTCTAACATTTTATGAAGTTAGTGGTGTCTATACATTTCATTATCGGCCTATAACAGTGTCCCTTTCTGGATTTCCCGCTCAATTAGAGAAAACAGAAGACGACGTTAGCTACATGTACCATATACTAACCAAAACCGTGCGCCGTAGCAGCAGCGTCATAACCCTGTACAAAAGGGCTTACGGTGGAAGTGGTTGATTGTTTTGATCAATGTATGAAATTAGAAATAGATTTCCAGGAAAAACATTATTATTGCATTACCTAGAAGGCATGAACATGTAAATGCGAAAATTATCAGACAACTAGCTGAGTACCCAGTGTTTCCTGGGTATGTATTTATTCTAATCTTTTATTAGTCCATCTCCTTCTTTCCTCTCTCTCAGTCCATCTCGTCCTTCACCTCTCTCTCTGCTCATTTCCCTCAGCCCCTCTCTCTGTCTGTCTCCTCCAACCTCACCCTGTCTCTTCCTCCCTCCTGTCTCTGTCAATCTGCTCCTCCTCCTCCTCCTCCTCCTCCTCCTCTATCTCCCCCTCCCTCCCTCTAATTCCACCCCCTCCTCCCTCTGTGACCGTATTCTCCTCGTCCTCTTCACTCTCCACACTATCACCCTCACCCTAACAGGAGGCTGGTAGTTCTTATCCCCACAGTATTTCTTTCCAGATAGTAGCTGATACATGTACCAAATTTGGTTCATGCCGCTCCAGGCGTGTAGTTGAGATTTATACCCGTGATGTTTCCCTCATACGCACATGTCAGACGTATATCAAATGTATTTAACATATTTCACGCTTATTAGTACACATCTCCGGCGAATTTCGCCTTGCAGTTTCATTTTCATGCAGTTTAATGTTTATAGGATCAGGCCTCCTGAACTACACTCCTGGAAATGGAAAAAAGAACACATTGACACCGGTGTGTCAGACCCACCATACTTGCTCCGGACACTGCGAGAGGGCTGTACAAGCAATGATCACACGCACGGCACAGCGGACACACCAGGGACCGCGGTGTTGGCCGTCGAATGGCGCTAGCTGCGCAGCATTTGTGCACCGCCGCCGTCAGTGTCAGCCAGTTTGCCGTGGCATACGGAGCTCCATCGCAGTCTTTAACACTGGTAGCATGCCGCGACAGCGTGGATGTGAACCGTATGTGCAGTTGACGGACTTTGAGCGAGGGCGTATAGTGGGCATGCGGGAGGCCGGGTGGACGTACCGCCGAATTGCTCAACACGTGGGGCGTGAGGTCTCCACAGTACATCGACGTTGTCGCCAGTCGTCGGCGGAAGGTGCACGTGCCCGTCGACCTGGGACCGGACCGCAGCGGCGCACGGATGCACGCCAAGACCGTAGGATCCTACGCAGTGCCTTAGCGGACCGCACCGCCACTTCCCAGCAAATTAGGGACACTGTTGCTCCTGGGGTATCGGCGAGGACCATTCGCAACCGTCTCCATGAAGCTGGGCTACGGTCCCGCACATCGTTAGGCCGTCTTCCGCTCACGCCCCAACATCGTGCAGCCCGCCTCCAGTGGTGTCGCGACAGGCGTGAATGGAGGGACGAATGGAGACGTGTCGTCTTCAGCGATGAGAGTCGCTTCTGTCTTGGTGCCAATGATGGTCGTATGCGTGTTTGGCGCCGTGCAGGTGAGCGCCACAATCAGGACTGCATACGACCGAGGCACACAGGGCCAACACCCGGCATCATGGTGTGGGGAGCGATCTCCTACACTGGCCGTACACCACTGGTGATCGTCGAGGGGATACTGAATAGTGCACGGTACATCCAAACCGTCATCGAACCCATCGTTCTACCATTCCTAGACCGGCAAGGGAACTTGCTGTTCCAACAGGACAATGCACGTCCGCATGTATCCCGTGCCACCCAACGTGCTCTAGAAGGTGTAAGTCAACTACCCTGGCCAGCAAGATCTCCGGATCTGTCCCCCATTGAGCATGTTTGGGACTGGATGAAGCGTCGTCTCACGCGGTCTGCACGTCCAGCACGAACGCTGGTCCAACTGAGGCGGCAGGTGGAAATGGCATGGCAAGCCGTTCCACAGGACTACATCCAGCATCTCTACGATCGTCTCCATGGGAGAATAGCAGCCTGCATTGCTGCGAAAGGTGGATATACACTGTACAAGTGCCGACATTGTGCATGCTCTGTTGCCTGTGTCTATGTGCCTGTGGTTCTGTCAGTGTGATCATGTGATGTATCTGACCCCAGGAATGTGTCAATAAAGTTTCCCCTTCCTGGGACAATGAATTCACGGTGTTTTTATTTTAATTTCCAGGAGTGTATATGATGTACAATAACATAGTTTTTCAGGTGCATCCAGTCGTATATGTGGCTTCTGCAAGCGAAATATGTTACGAACCGAGTTAGTAGTAAAGAAATAATAAGTTAAAACGTCCGTCATGATGAGGCAGCTTTTCACGGTCTCACTGTTATGGTGGCTCATCTCTTGAACTCGATATCTTACAGTGATAACTTTTTCTAGGTACATTCAGTGGCATATGCATATACTGTCTCCGAGAAGTGTTGCGAATACAGCAAGTAGCTAAGTAGCAATGAAGTAATAAATTTAAAAGTCTTGGATTTATTTGTGGCAGTTTTTAACACATTCTCAGCTACGGTATAATTTTTCTGGTACATTCAGTGATATTTTGAATATTCACTGCAAAACGTATCATGAATACAGTTAGTAGTAAAGAAGTAATGAATTAAAACGTCAGCTTCATGCGGTAGCTTTACTGCACGAACAACAAACAGATAGTAAGCTGTAAAATTCTTTTCTTTCATCATTTGCAGGGATCGTTAAGGAGACGGTGTAACCCTTTCGATTTGAAATTATGAGAAAAATTTGCTGCAAGCCTCAATGTGTTGTCATTCTCAATTACTGGATGACGAAAGTAAGGGCACTCGCGCGTCATGGGCCACACTGTTTTTCACCCCTACCCAAACTCCTCTCATAGGTAGGTGGTTTTTACCCCCATAGCGATCATTTACAGATAGTAAGTGATACGTTGACCGAGTTTTATTGCAATTGGTCTGATGGTTTAGGAGGAGATGTGGAACAAACATATACATATAAATAAATAATTTGTATGGATTAGTCGACAAGTCATTTTGTAAACAGATGATTACGATAATATTAAGAAGAATGGAAGGCAAAATTGTGGAGGAATTATGTGAAGCTCAGTTTGGATCCACTAAAGGAAAAGATTCCAGCGAAGCAAGCACTTGGTAATGGAAGGGCATAATGAAGAAACGCAGAGTACTTTCCAAGCACTTGTGTACGCACCGAATGCCTTTGAGAGTTTAATATGGAATAAAAGGCTCCTTAGAAGATTCTAGCTGAAATAATTTAATCCATAGGCCCCAAATGGGAGCAGTAGAAATGGAAGATCTAGAAAGACAGTTTTCGTTTTAAGAAAGGGTTTGCATCTTGCCAAAATTGTTGCTCAAGTTATACGTCGAAGAAGAAACGAAGGAGGTGACAGAAAAATAGGTTCAATTGATAAGGGTGCAAGGAGAGCAGGTGACTGGGCTAAGGTTTTCAGGGGGCGTAGCCTTCCTGTCCTCATTTGAAGAAGACGTACAAAATCAGTTGAAAGGGCTGGGCAGCATACTAGCGCCACGAATTCATCTCCAGTGCCATCCTCTTCATCTCAGATTAGCAGATGAACCCATCATCATCAATTGTTTGTTCGATATATTCCGTTGTCTTACCCTTAAGACGTCAATGTATAATGCACATGCAGCGTGCAGCGCCAAGGGAAAATCTGTACCAAGGCCAGGATTCGAAACCGGGTCTCCTGCTCAATAGGCAGATTCGCTAACCACTATCTATGCCACCCTGGCACAGTGGCTTCGCCGGCCGGAGTGGCCGTGCGGTTCTAGGCGCTACAGTCTGGAGCCGAGCGACCGCTACGTTCGCAGGTTCGAATCCTGCCTCGGGTATGGATGTGTGTGATGTCCTTAGGTTAGTAGGGTTTAATTAGTTCTAAGTTCTAGGCGACTGATGACCTCAGAAGTTAAGTCGCATAATGCTCAGAGCCATTTGAGCCACAGTGGCTTCGCCCAACTGCACGGCCTCCCTCCTCAGTCCAAATTCCCATTCACTCCTCAGTCCACTTGAAATTCCCCCTAAACAAGTGTGCTGAGGTACCAATGGGAATTTACATAGAAGACGGAGGTGCGCTAGGGTAATCCGTGCAGTTGTGGAAAGCCACTGCGCCAAGGCAGCGTGGTAATTAGCGTATCCGCCTAGTGAGCAGGATACAATGGATTTGTATCCCGGTCTTGGTACAAATTTTCATTCGTCGTTTCAGTCTGCATGTTTACACCATGGATTTTTGAGACTTGAAAAGGTCTCTACAATCATATAGTTTCATCTGATCAAGGTATGACTTCCTCGGTACTTAATACATGTCGTCACCTTGTCCCTTCAAACTGTAAATATTTTCCTCATGTTCCTCTCCTGGCCTATAGTACGTTATCTGTCCATTTAATTTTCGATAACCTACTATAGCAAGACACCGTAAACGCTTTCCATCTCTCCAGGTTTTTCCATAGTCTTCTACATAATGCTCTGTTCCAACGAAGCATTTTCAGAAATTATTTCCTTGTAGAAGGCCATTGTTTGATACTTGTAGACTTCCTTTTACAAGCACTGCAATGTTTGCTAATCTGCTTTTTATGACCTGCATGCTTTGTCCGTCTTCCAAGTTGGAAGAATGACTTCACTTCGCCTACTTTTTGGTCTCCAATTTCGATGCCAACTTTATCGCTAACCTGCCTTCTGCTACACGTCATTACTTTCGGTTTCTTCGATTTCCTCCCTTCAGATCCTGTACTCATTAGACTGTTCATTCCATTCAAATATCCTGTAAAGGAGAATGAAATTTTCACCCTGCAGCGGAGTGTGCGCTGAAACTAAACTTCCCTGGCAAATTAAAACTGTATGCTGGACCGAGACTCGAACTCGGGACCTTTGCCTTGTGCGCCCAAGTTCTCTACCACCTGAGCTACCCAAACACGGCTCACTACTCGTCCTCACAGCTTCGATTCCACCAGTACCTCGTCTCCTACCTTCCACAGTTTATAGAAGCTCTCCTTCAGGACCTTGCAGAACTAGCACTCCTGGAAGAAACACAGTTTTAATATGCCAGGAAAGTTTCATACCAGCGCACACTCCTCTGCAGAGTGCAAATTCCTTTCTGAAAAAAAAAAAACCGAGGCTGTGGCTAAGCCGTGTCTGCGCAATATCCTTTCTTCTAGGGGTGCTAGTACTGGTAACTTCTGCAGGAGAGCTTCTGTGAAGTTTGGAAGGTAGGAGACGGGGCACTGGCGGAATTGAAGAGACAAGATACTGTCGGAATTGAAACTGTGAGAACGGGTCGTGAGCCGTGTGTGGATGGCTCAGATGGTACAGCATTTTCCCGCGAAGGGCAAAGGCCCTCCAGTTCGAATCTCGGTCTGGCACAGAGTTTTAATCGTCCAGGAAAATTTCACATCTTGTAATTCTTCTTGCTTTCAGAGAGGATAGAAATGTCATCGCCGACTCTTATCTATGATATTCTTTCACGTTGAATTTTAATCCGACTCTTGAATCTTTCTTTTATATCTGGCATTGCTTCTTCGATGTATGGAACGAACCATAGGAGAAAAGACTGCATCGCGATCTCACACACTGTATTTCGTACACTTCGTTCTGAATCTTCCACTCTTATTTTTAACTCTTGGTTCTTGTATGTATTTGTATCTTACTCACCTGTCAATATATGTCACTAAAGCTTTCAGCTATATTTCTCAGAATTTCGAACATTTTGCACCACTCTGACACTGTCGAACGGTTTATGTAGGTTGACAAATCTTATGAACATTACTTGATCTACCATCAGTCTTGCTTCCATTATTAGCTGCAACGTCAGAAATACCTCTCTGATGCCGTTGTCTCTCCTAAAGCCAAAACGCTCGTCATCTAACACATACCCAGTTTTTTTACTTAACGGTTATCGGGTTGATGTAAAGTAGTCGCTGCTTCTACCCTTGCTAGTAGCAACTTTCTACTTTTATTTAAGTTTGATTATTATTACAAAAAAATGGTTCAAATGGCTCTGAGCACTATGGGACTTAACTTCTAAGGTCATCAGTCCCCTAGAACGTAGAACTACTTAAACCTAACTAACCTAAGGACATCACACGCATCCATGCCCGAGGCAGGATTCGAACCTGCGACCATAGCGGTCGCGCAGTTCCAGACTGTAGCGCCTTTAACCGCTTGGCCACCCCGGCCGGCCATTATTATTACAAATCGAAATGTTAATTAACAAATGTTCAATCACAATTTTTAATAAAAATAGCATCCTTTTATTACTAATTACATGTCATACGAAAATAAATTAAAAATTAGTACAGTCGTTCGGAATGCCTGTTTGTTAAATGAAAAAAATGATGTAAATCAATAAAAAAGGATCTCAGTTTGTATTTGATGTCACGCATTCTGGTGCCAAATCATAATTTACTGTGAATACTCGCCTTTTCATGTTGATAGTAATTAACACGGTAGCTTCTGGGAGACCGCCGGCGGACACAGCAGATGTTCACGGCTGACACGGTGCACCTCCTGCCGACCAACGCTCCACTCTGTGTAGTGCAGCGTACAGTGCAGTAGTATGCATCAATTTGTACTTCTCGCCGGCCGCGGTGGTCTCGCGGTTCTAGGCGCTCAGTCCGGAACCGCGCGACTGGTACGGTCGCAGGTTCGAATCCTGCTTCGGGCATGGCTGTGTGTGATGTCCTTAGGTTAGTTAGGTTTAAGTAGTTCTAAGTTCTAGGGGACTGATGACCACAGCTGTTAAGTCCCATAGTGCTCAGAGCCATTTTTGATGTACTTCTCGGTTGAGTTGATGGCGCTATACAGGAATCAGGTACGTTACCCTGTTTAATATTTTGTACCTCTTTCTTGAAACTCGAAAGACAAACTGTACTAAGAGAAGGTACCGGTTGAGCCGTCTGCGGCTCGCGTTCTTGCCATTCATAACTTGGCGTCTTGTAATAGTGATAGTGGCGTCTCGTTTCCTTCTTGTGTTAATGGCGGCACTGAGTTTGCTAGTGATGTTTGTCTGCGAGTGGGAGCAACAGCGGTTATCGATAGCCAGTACTGTGGTACAGTCTCTCGTGCCACAGCTAGTACTGTCAGGTCGTCGTGTGTGTCAGGCATTTCGGCTTCGGACAGAGCAGCAAGGAGGTCCGCAGCGCGAGGACAGGCAGGGAGCGCTGGCGGCGTGCAGGCACTGTCGGACCGAGAGGCTGTAGCCGACGACCGAACCCAGGACGTTTGCAGTTGAGTGAACCTTACTCAGGAGTGGAACCACCACTGTCTGAGATCTCGCTGCTGTTTGCGTGTCGTTGCTCCCAGTGTCGGTGAGACTAACCGCAACAAGTGGAAAAAAATGGCTCAAATGGCTCTGAGCACTATGGGACTTAACATCTATGGTCATCATTCCCCTACAACTTATAACTACGTAAACCTAACTAACCTAAGGACAATCACACAACACCCAGTCATCACAAGGCAACAAGTGGAGTCTGTCAGGTTGGCGGAAGCTATTAGTCACCTTCTGCTGCTTGATGTTAGTTTGGATTTAGTGTTATTATTGCTGAAGTGCAACCAGCGGTACCTTACCGCCTAGCGACCGCTAACGCCCCAGTTACCTGCCCTGGAGGTCAGCGTATTTTGTGGCAGCGTACTTTCCTCGACTTGCCGATGATATCCGACATGGCGTGTAATTTGACAGCTTCCTTGATTGAGGGTATGGGTAATTGTTTTTCTTGTCTACCTCGGTTACAGTGGTTCTTTCTGCCTTTTGGTGTTTCAAACGCCGCATTCTGTAGACGCATTGCTATCTGACACTTTGCTTTCACCTGAGTTATTGCATTGTTGGACTGGTTATCTGGCGTTACGTGGTTTTGCTAAGAAGGTTGATCGGCGTTTAAACTGTTTGTTTGAGTTGCCCTCCTTGTGTGAACGTTACTCTCACCGCTTACGCAGCTGTAGTCAGCTTCGTCAGGTCGATCCAGGGAGCACAGTCTGTGGATCACTCCAACTTACTTGGTCAAGTTGTCATAATTGTTTAAAATATACCCTAATGTTTTAATGTGTAACTGACTTCGTCACTTGTAATTCAGGCCTTCAGCCGTTGTGTGTTCTGAAATTGCTTGTGGCCTCCAACCGACCAATAATTCGCAATTATTTCTTAGTAATGCTTTCAGCCGTTACTGTAGCTTGTACAGTTTTGATTGTTTAAGAAGAAAATATCTTAGTATTTGTTAATGTGTAACTGCCCTCCTCACTTATAATTCAGGCCGTCAGATGTTGAGTAGTCTGAAGTTGCGTGTGGCCATCAGCCGACAAAAAAATTTTGAGTTCGTTCTTAGTAAGGCCTTCAGCCGTCAGTGTAGTAAAATCTTTTAAAATGATTATTGAGAGTTATTTTTTAAAATAAAGTGTATGTGTTCACTGTAGCCCCACGGTAGTTTATTACGGCCCCATCCATAATCGTTGTCTTATCCTGCCTCTCCCTGACTACCAGATTACACTGGTGAAATTTCAACCCAATCGTAAAAATTCAGAGGTTGAAAATGTGTTTCATATTTTTGTGTGCTGAATTAAGCGCGTGCATTCAATGTTTTAAACAAAATATTTTCTTTTTTTTTGATTTTTTAAGTTGGAAATAAATCATTAGTTTTGCAGACCCGTACGTGGAGATTTTTCTCCGCTCAGGGACTGGGTATTGTGTTGTCCCAATCTTCATCATTTCATCCCCATCGACGCGCAAGTTGCCGAAGTGGCGTCAAATCGAGACTTGCACCCGGCGAACGGTCTAACCGACGGGAGGCCCTAGTCACACGACATTTATTACGACGTTTTAACTATTTGTTTGCACAACATACGTTTATTTCGACTTCTTTCTGACTGCAACTTAATCAGACGAGTCAAATTGTCAATTTATCCTACTTTTTCTGATGTCCTTTGAATTTCGACTGTACCTAGAATTTTTTAAAATAATAGGCGTGTTTTCAGCACAGTGCACAGTTCACCACCCAGTATACTTCGCACAGTTTTGACAGCACATTACTTCCGAGGCTTTATCAAGAGGACGAAATAACATCAGCCCGGCCTATGGCCTGGAGCGCATAGCCTAGTCGTGGGCCGGTAGCTGGTCGCATGCAAAGTGGTGCCACGATCGGCGGGGAAAATAAACTAGCGGTGAGTAATGGTGGCCCTACGGACCTGCGGTTATTTATGATATCTCCGGTACGTGCGCGAAACCAGAGCCGGTAACGAGGCAGAACGCAGGAGCGCAATTAACGGCGGGTCCGCCGCTATCGGAGCGTCCCCATCGGCCGCGCGCACACTGGCTGCACTAGCCGGCAGCCGAGCGGCCGTCGCAGGACCCGTACGCACTCGTGTGTGGGCCCGGGCGTACCCTGACACCACATGCACAGAGACTACCTATCTGATCCATTCATTTTTGTCCATTATTGTAATTTCATCCCCCTACCCCATGTGGGCAGGGGCGGGGTGCCAGGGGCACATTGACGTCACTCTTCAGCCGCGCGAAAAATATAAATGTAAAACAGAGAGATTTCAAAAATTACCAGGGGATATAATATGAAGGAAATACACAAAGCAAGGAGAATGTAAATAAGAGACGATGTCGTAAGTTAAAACCACAGAGGGCACAAATAAAACCCACGCCGATCGAAGATGTCGCAGAAACACTGGAGACATAATACTATCGAATCGTAGGTCACAGAATTAAAACCCACATGGCAAGGAAATATTTTACAATACTGTACTTGTAGCAGAAGTTAAATGGAAAGCACGGAGCACTTCACAAGTTAATATGGAAAGGACCTGCCGAGGGAGGGGAGACTGGAGGGTGGGTGATGAGAGCGGGGGGGAGGGGGTTGTTGGAGGGGGGGGGGACAGGGTGGGGAGGTAGGGGAGGAGGAGCTGGGAGCATGACAAGGGAGAGGACATAGGTAGGATAGGAGAGGGAGCAATCCTGTAAGGAGTGGAAAGAAAGGGAAAAGTGAGCAGAGGAGCAAGAGGACAGAGGGGTGTAGGATGTGGGAAAGGAAAAGGAAGGAGAGGGAACCCAAGTTATCCCTTAACTCAATTGAATTTTCGTCTCGTTTTCAGGCCGTGCATTATGAACAGGTGCTCGATCGTGTTGATAGATGCAATCGCCACCCCTGAATTGCTCTTCAACAGCGGGAAGCAAGGAGGTGCTTAAAAGATCAATGTAGGTCTGTGCTGTGATAGTGCCACGCAAAGGAACAAGGGGTGCAAGCCCCCCCTCTATGAAAAACACGACCACACCATAACACCATCACCTCCGAATTTCACTGTTGGCACTACATACGCTAGCAGAAGACGTTCACTTTGCATTCGCCATACCCACACGTGCCATTAAAAATGGTGCAAATGGCTCTGAGCACTATGGGACTTAACTTCTTAGGTCATCAGTCCCCTAGAACTTAGAACTACTTAAACCTAACTAACCTAAGGACATCACACACATCCATGCCCGAGGCAGGATTAGAACCTGCGACCGTAACGGTCGCGCGGTTCCAGACTGTAGCGCCTAGAACCGCTCGGCCACTCAGGCCGGCACCTTGCCATCGGATCGCCACATTGTGTACCGTGATTCGTCACTCCATACAAAGTTTTTCCACTGTTCAACGTTCAATGTTTACGTTCCTTACAGCAAGAGAGGCGTCGTTGGCATTTACCGGCGCTATGTGTGGCTTATGAACAGC
Organism: Schistocerca serialis cubense; assembly: GCF_023864345.2. Classification (NCBI taxonomy): domain Eukaryota; kingdom Metazoa; phylum Arthropoda; class Insecta; order Orthoptera; family Acrididae; genus Schistocerca; species Schistocerca serialis. The sequence continues at coordinate 498,317,590 of NC_064645.1, forward strand.
CGCTCGACTATGAAATCCAAGTTTTCTCACCTCCCGCCTAACTGTCATAGCACTTGCAGTGGATCCTGATGCAGTTTGGAATTCCTGTGTGATGGTCTGGATAGATGCCTGCCTATTACTCATTACTAGCCTCTTCAACTGTCGGCGGTCTCTGTCACCGTCAACAGACGAGGTCGGCCTGTACGATTTTGTCCCGTACGTGTCCCTTCATGTTTCCACTTCACTATCAGATCGGAACCAGTGGACCTAGGAATGCTTAGGAGTGTGGAAATCACACGTACAGACGTATGACGCAAGTGATACCCACTCACCTGACCACGTTCAAGTTCGTGAGTTCCGCGGAGCGCCCCATTCTGCTCTCTCACGATGTCTAATGACTACTGAGGTCGCTGATATGGAGTACCAGGCAGCAGGTGGCAGTGCAATGCACCCAATACGAGAAACGTAGGTTTTTGGGAGTCTCCAGATACTTTTGATCACATAGTGTGTGTAGATGAAGATGTACACAGATATCCGTAAGGGCCAACGCCGGCGCGAGAAAGTTGGGTGCGACGTGGCGCGGAGAAGCGGGTTCAACGCCGGCCTGTTGTTGTACGCATAGCATTCGCAGAGCGGCGCCGTGTGACGTAACGCCCGAAAACGGCCATTCATAAATCAATGAGCGGAGCGGGGCCTGGAAGGGTCGCGAGCCACTTGACACGGCACTTTGCATGCGCGCGGACTCTTCGCACCCCGCCATGTCGCTTGTTTGTCCGCGCAAATTCCTGTCGCTGGCTATCGACGGCGTCAGCCGCCACTGAAAACTAACGAGACTTTTATTTACTGCATAGCTGATCGATGGGCGGAATTAGCTGGCTGGTAATCCGAGGCTGTCGTACGAGGAATCTGCTTAAATCTCGTTTAACTCGTTCCAGGAAGTCGTTGACTTCTTATGAACTTAGTATCTGTGTAGAGCCAGAGAAGGAATAGGTGACTGACACGTGCTGCTGAAACCGCTACACCGAGGAAGTTGGTGAAAGGATTAACGGATTAGTGTCAAATTTACAGCAACGGTTTGGGATAGGCATCAGATTAATTTAAAAAAGTAACGTAGCAAGAACTTTCAGGGCAGTCCTTTTTCCGCAGACAGTTACACAGAGTTGCTACAGAACCAGTACCAGTAGCAAAAGTATGATAAAGCAACCGGGGATCGTGCCATTGGGCGTCAATTCGCTGTGGCCGTATTTTTCTGCCAAGCGAAAAGAATTAGCAAAGGCAAAATAAAAGGGGAAGAAGCTGAGCGAAAGAATAAGAAGAAGAAGAAGAAATTTTGCACCTTTTATATCAATACTAAGCAAATTTGTCGAACTGTGTATTTGTCGTTCTGTACAGTACGTATCAAATTGAGGTTAATGGTTTAAGAACATTGTACTCGATAATGGCGTAAAAGCCGAAATCTAGATTGTTCAGAAGAAAAATACGGTAATACAAAGTCAGATGTTGGTGTATTCCTTCAAAAAATACTGTATGACAGTGGCTCAGAGCCATCGAAACCTTTTTAAAAGGAAGAAGCAGGAGGATCTGCAGCGGATTGACGCATGGTGCAGGGAATGGCAATTGAATTTCAATGTAGAAAAGTGTAATGCGCTGCAAATACATAGAAAGATAGTTCCCTTATCATTTAGCTACAAAATAGCAGATCAGCAACTGGAAGCAGTTAATTCCATAAATTATCTGGGAGTACGCACTAGGAGTGATTTAAAATGGAAAGATCATATAAAGTTGATCGTCGGTAAAGCAGATGCCAGAATGAGATTCATTGGAAGAAACCTAAGGAAATGCAATCCGAAAACAAAAGAAGTAGGTTACAGAACGCGTGTTAGCCCACTGCTTGAATACTGCTCACCAGTGTGGGATCCGTACCAGATAGGGTTGATAGAAGAGATAGAGAAGATCCAACGGAGAGCAGCGCGGTTCGTTACAGGATCATTTAGTAATCGCGAAAGCGTTACGGAGATGATAAACTCCAGTGGAAGACTCTGCAGGAGAGACGCTCAGTAGGTCGGTACGGGCTTTTGTTAAAGTTTCGAGAACATACCTTCACCGAAGAGTCAAGCAGTATATTGCTCCCTCCTACGTATATCTCGCGAAGAGACCATGAGGATAAAATCAGAGAGATTAGAGTCCACACAGAGGCATACCGACAATCCTTCTTTCCACGAACAATACGAGACTGGAATAGAAGGGAAAACCGATAGAGGTACTCAGGGTACCCTCCGCCACACACCGTCAGGTGGCTTGCGGAGTATGGATGTAGATGTAGAAAATATATGGAAAAGGACTGGAGCGACTAAAATGGGAAGAGGGCGGAGATGTTTGAAAGGCAATGATCAGGAGATTTATGAATTGACTGTCCTGAGTGGCAGTTTCGTGCAGCTCACATCTCCCTTTTACGGAGACGCTTCAGTCTTGTTTTCGCTTACTTGATGGAGAGCCAAATCAACCAGCGCAACGAAAAAGTACACTATATATCGCGTCTGTTGATTTGTTCTTTTACGCCTTCGCATTTGTCGGAAGTGAAACAATGAAAAAGGAATCCCATTACTGTTACAAGGGACATTACTTTGGACTGTGTGTTATCCATATTTTGTACTGTATCACACAAAATACAATTATTGAAATGTGTACGTTTAACTTCACTCTTGTGTTTTGTTGACATCCATTAAAGAATAAACAGGCTCTGGCGTTTCTCTTATTTAAGGGGGCTGTTGAAAACATTGGTGTTAACTAATGTCTGTCCTAACTCCCGTTTCTGAAAGTTTGATAATAAACGTAGTTCTGGCTCAGGTGGAACGTCCGCCAATCCCCGATAATGAGCAATTGTTGCCCTAAATGCCTATAAGACGAAACTTTTGCGTTCGTAAAAGATTACAGTCAAAGAACCTATATCGTCTCCAAGGGACAACTATAGTACTGTAATTTCGCATAATCTTCACATTAATGAAAAGTTGCACAGTACTGTAAATTAGCACATTAATGATAACACACCATCATTATAACTCAAATAATGTCATGAAATAAGAGTCCTGTCTTGGAACAAAACTTGAACATAAATTCTGAAATTCAAAGTTACAAGCACAGCGCTTCGCAATCTCTGAATAATTTTTGAATAATTCATTCAATGTAAATAACAAATTCAATTAATCCTTCTCAGCCGGCCGCTGTGGCCGAGCGGCTCTAGCCGCTTCAGTCCGGAACCGCACTGCTGCTGCGGTCGTAGGGTCGAATCCTGCCTCGGGCATGGATGTGTGTGATGTCCTTAGGTTAGTTAGGTTTAAGTAGTTCTAAGTCTAGGGGACTGATGAACTCAGATGTTAAGTCCCATAGTGCTTAGAGTCATCTGAACCATTTCTGAAGATGGTTCAAGTGGCTCAGAGCACTATGGGACTTAACATCTGAGGTCATCAGTCCCCTAGAACTTAGAACTACTTAAACCTAACTAACCTAAAGACATCACATACATCCATGCCCGAGGCAGGATTCGAACCTGTGACCGTTGGGAAATGTGTGGATGGTATTTTTCCGAATGTCAGATGGTATGTCGCCAGTTTTATACATTCTACACGCTAACGTGAATAGTCGTTTTGTTGCCACTTCCCACAGGAATCATTATCATCGCCAGGTCTTGATAAAAGGTTTTACATGTCTCCTCTACCAGTTGTACAAGTACTCTTTCTAAAACATTGCCAGGTGTGTAAGGGACGAGCTGAACGATGCATTGGCAAGTCAATGTTAATTTCACAACATACAGAGTAATTGGCCAAATGCTCATGTACCATACCACACACTGCACTTTACTGCAGTCAGTAAGGGTCCGCTAGACTGACACTCAAGATGAATAAACTGATGAAATGAGTGATTAGTTGCGACACAATGTGTGGAATGGTATAAGGAGACACTTTCTTACTGGTGTGGCCAGGGCAAGCCGGTGATGGGAAGAGAAGAAGCGGCCCGCACAATGGGCCAGGACGGACTAACAGGCTGGCGGAAAGTATCTTCTGGGTAGTGTGACGACATGCACTCATAGTTAGGAGCATTGGGTCGCTCCCTATACAAGCTAAAGTAATACTGAATTTTATTACGTACTAATACATCTTCATATAGAGAACCAAAATTAGCCAAACTGCTCTGGGGCTTTAATTCTAATTGATTATTCAAAGTGAATTGTGTATTTCCTTTTTTATATATAAAAATTTCTACTTCGTATAATGTATTCTAAATATGGCGTTTTCCTTTTTTATGATATTTTTAAACTGTGCAGAAGGTTTGTGTTGCTGTGCCTCACTTCGCGTAAGTCTGTTGTTAGTGCAGATCGGGGTTAGTTAAGTTAATGTGTTTCTGAAATATTTTTAAAAATGTCCGACCGTTTAGCCCCAAGTATAAAACAAAAGTATTGGCACTAGGAGGTAATGAAAATTATGCTGAATAGAGAAATACTAGAACAGGTGCAAAATTTTGCCGGCCGGAGTGGCCGAGCGGTTCTGGGCGCTACAGTCTGGAACCGCGCGACCGCTAAGGTCGCAGGTTCGAATCCTGCCTCGGGCATGGATGTGTGTGATGTCCTTAGGTTAGGTAGGTTTAATTAGTTCTAAGTTCTAGGCGACTGATGACCTCAGAAGTTAAGTCGCATAGTGCTCAGAGCCATTTTTTGCAAAATTTTAAGTATCTTGGAAGCAGGATAGACACCGATTGGAAGTGCATCACAGAAATCAAAAAAAGGATAGCAATGGCAAAAGAGACGTTTTATAAGAAAAGGAGAATTTCCTGCAGTGGTCTGGACAGAGAACTCAGGAAGAGACTCATAAAATGTCTTGTATGGAGTGTTTTTCTATATGGCGCTGAAACGTGGACTATGAGGAAGAAAGACAGAGAAAGGCTGGAGGCTTTTGAGATCTGGACATGGCGGAGGATGGAATGAATAAGTTGGATGGACAGAGTAAAAAATGAAGAGGTTCTGAGAAGAGTTGGAGAGAAAAGACAGTTACTTGATGTAATAAAGAGAAGAAAAAGAAATTGGATTGGGCGTATATAAAGAAAGAAAGACGGACTGATAAAAACTGTTTTAGAAGGTTATGTAGAAGGGAAAAGGAAGCGAGGAAGGAAGAGATTCCAGATAGTGGATGACATGATGGACGGTACAACATACAGCAGCCTTAAGAAGGAAGCAATGGATCGCAGAAAATGGAGAGGCAAAGGACCTGCTAATATAGCAGATAACTGATGATGATTTCTTAGGGCTGGCTGTGCATCAATAAAACAATAATTTTATCAGCTGTCAGCGGAATTCTTCTTAACATCGTGTCCACCGAACGCCTTGTGTGGATATCACAGAACACGGGGTCGTACTGGGCAACAGTATGTACTGCATTCCGCGTCTCTTGGACGAAACTGATCCTGCGTTTCCGCAGTTAGAAGTCTGGACAGATGAAGCCACGGAGAGCTGCCTAGAGAAGGTAGTTCCCCAGAGTGACAGCGCCTGGACGCCGCGGCGGGGCACTTAAAGACCTGGAACAGGTTGGCGACGCCGGCCGACGGCGCGCTCTCGCACCCAGGGTCACTGTACGGGCACCAGAAAAAAAAGAAAAGAAATACGGCGCGCGCTCGAGTGGAGGGCCGACCGCCCGGCACGGGGCGGCGGAGGAGGTGCCGCAAAAATTCCGCGCGCGCTCGCGAATAGCTGTTTACACGACCGACCTCTCCCACTGTGTTTGTGTGCTCGGCGACACTTTTTCTTACCCCTTACAGTTACTTTGTAACGTTTTCTCAGCCGTTCACATACACTGCTTTCCATAAATTGCGGAAACTAACAAAAAAGCAATAACTCGGGGCAAAAAAGCGATTCACTCAAGAAAGTTACCAGAATAGCGCTGTACGAAACAACTACACAATAACACCCACTCTCCAAACTCCTTGCGTCATCCACGCAACTGCACGCGTCAAGGAAAGAAGGTTACATGTTAACGTTTCTTCGAGGTCGGGCCAGTTGGAACTAGCACAAATTCATTTGTGACTGAATAGGGAACAGGCAGTTTCCTTTATGAATATTCAGACAAGGCATAGTTACAACATATGCCTAACAGATAAGATCAGGATTTTTTAAACTTAGTCTCATGCGACACACAATGTATTTATTTTTTATTTAACCAGACATGTTTCGACAACACACTAGGTCTGCTATGATCTCTTCACTCGTTGTTTAGCTTCTTTATATTATTTTGTACAGGTACTATGAACCATATGACCACGGCGGCAAGCTGCATGCGTGTTATTGTTGACGCTCGCAAATAATGTGACAGTTATAACTTTCTGAAGAAGGGCACTACGTGCCTGAAACAAGAAAATAAAATTTCCTTTATGCAACTGGTTGCTGATTCTTTAGATACATAATTTGCTTCTTTTTTGGCAAAGAGAGCATTCCAAGCATAAGCATTCCGCTCATACTGAATGATGTAGCGCCTCCGATGTCCAGACCTGAGTATGAAACCTCTGCTATAAACCATCTAAACTGTGTCAACCGAGATGCTTCTGCACTTTTGCCTCCGATGAACTAAACATCATTCAGCACGTATTGATGCAGTGCCCGTCAACTATTCCAAAATACAAAGACGAATCTAGGTCCAGTGAAGAAGGACCAGGATTAGCATATCACTGTCCTGCTGTTGAAACCGGAACTAATTACAAGTTTCCCCCTGAAACAAGGATCTTTACGGGTGAGTTTCTAGGAATAAGGAAGGCACTCAGACATCATTCCATAGTATCAATGATATTCTTATAGTAACAGATTTACGGAATGCCCTCGAAAAACTAGAATTTTAATCCTGGAAATTGAACTATTATCTCTTTGATATACAGGGAATAATTTATCAGTGTATAAAACAATACAAACGAGTACCACTTCTCTGGCTCATAGAGTATTCAGTAATGAGAGACAACGAAGCTGTTTACTGATTAGCAAAGGATAGCATCAAGGAAGGAATACCTTTCTTTGTACATCTACGTTATGAGTACTTTCTAAACACCACAACTAACTAGACATTTGATGATCGGTACCTATCCTGGGAAACTTCTCAGTTGACGATAGGGCAAAACTTTGCACGGCTTCAACAATGCATTCCCAAAAGAACATTGTACTTAAAGTTAATACTGACATGGAGACATACAACACGAATCCCAAGAATGCGAAATGAACACGGGTACTATAGTACACACCTCTAAAGAACCGTAGTTTCAACCTCTCTACATTGCGAAGATCACCCCCCCCCCCCCCCTGGAAAGATGCAGATCTAAACCTCCTTCTCGTTGGCTATTACCGTTACGCCGGTCAGCTGGTCAAACTATACAAGACAATGGTCAAACTGGGACGGTCCTTACCCACAAGCGTCTCGAACCTTGCCCGACAGCCGAAAATCTGTGTTCACACCGTAATATACAGGGGGTGGACAAAAGTATGGGAACCCTAAAACCATAACACATTACCAAGCGTAATACGGTGTAGAAAAACTGTTGACGTATAAAACTCCAAATCGTCTAGTAATAAATAAATGCAGGCCCCGCGAGGCTTTCAAGGGAATCTTATACCATTTTTCCTGCAAAATAGTGGCAAGTTTAGGCAACGATGGTGAGATGGATACCGATTACTCACCCTTCTCTCCAAAATAGACCACAGTGGATCAATAATATTCAGAGATCTAACTGGTCTTCAAGGGAGAGGCGACGATTCGTGATCGTGCTCACAAAACCAGTCCTGGACAATGTGAAGTGTGTGAACACGTGTGTTGTCGTCTTGAAACAGAGCATCATCATTGGGGAAGAAACATTGTACCGTGGGATGGACCTCATCAGCCAAAACGGTCACATAATCTTTGGCAGTAATGTACCCCTGCACAGAAAAAACAATGGGGGCCACGAAATACCACAATATGGCTGCAGCCGTCATGTTTCGCTCTCGGGACGAAAACCCGGCCAGAACTTGAGAACGGTGTGCAAAAAGACTCATCCGGCCAAACGACATTCTACCATTACTCCATAGTCCTGGTTCTGCGCCTTCGGCAGAACGTTTTCCCGTTAACGGCATTTGCGTCAATCACGAGTCGTTTTCGATTTCCTGCTCGCCCGGCAGTTCACTGCTTATGCAGCTCTCTTCGTTTTATTTTGATGGTGACAGAGTTTGCGACATTCAGTTCTGCAGTGACTTCTGTAGCTGTCGTCCTCTTGTTTTTTTTGTGACAGTCCTCTTCAGTGACCGTCCGACACAATCGCTCAATACACACTTTCGTCCCCGTTGTGACTTAGCGGATAATATTGTACAGTTAACCCTATATGTGATTTAAATTAAACACTTCGGCTGCCTTGGTTACGAAAGCATCGACCACACGAGCACCAACAATTTCCCCACATATGAATTCACTGAGCTAAGACATAATGCAGTCACAACTGTACAGAACATTGTTCTGACCATAACGGGCCCTTGAAACGTATTGAGGACATTGCACAGGTGTATTTATATTCAAACATGCATTTCTCGCGGTCTTCCCATATTTTTGTCTACCCCGATTACTTTCAAGAGATGGACATTCATTTCGAAATCGACAAGAATCTAAATACTTGATTGATGCGCACCAGTCACTGCTATCAGAATAAAAGACCGTATGCACTCCTTTAGTCATTTTGTAATTGGTTATTTGTGTACAATGTTAATCTCTTGTCTGATCAGTTATTTAACTACAATGATGAACCCTATAAAACATGTTCCAGTAGAAACTGATTCCCATTAATAACACCCTAAGCGTAACAATAAAGAAGTTTATATGTTTACTTTATGGTAATTAAGAAATAATGAGATGTATCTAAAATTGTATATTAACATAAAAATTTTTATGTAATTATGATACATTAAATAGCAGTATGACTAAGTAACTGGGCAGCTAGACCAAGTAAATACAATTCACAGAAAAAGAGTTCCGCCGAAAAAAGAATTTCAAACCCGTATAGTGCTTTATTGGTGCTAGAGTACAATATCAAATGGTATATGAAATATTCTCTGTTAAAAGTGTTGCATAGTTTCGGTGTATTTAAGGAACGACATCTAGTAACCCCAAAAAAGCTGTTGTAATTAATATTCTTGTTATTCCAAATAGCTAGTTCCACTCAAGCGATAATCTTCAAGTCACGAATTAACACTTCATTAACTTTAAGGAACATTGCTTGGCGCCAAGCACATAATTACGCTTCTCTTGCAGTGTACCAGCTGTGTTCAAAAAGTAACTGTAATTTTTTAATTTTTTCTTCTGTATTAGCTCGATTCGCGTAATTTTTTTGTTGTTGTATTGGTAGACATGATCTTTAAGTATTTTTATAGCGTTCGTCACATCGAATGTTTAGTCTGTTGCCATTTGTCAACAAGGTTATATGTGTTTTGACAGAAGGGGGCAGTTATTTATCTTTTACAAAAATAGATCAGAATTTGTATTAAATTTTGCTTCAAGAACGGAAGAAAGTGCAGTAAAGTTTTAGAAATGTTAAATATTGTTTTTCATGATTCTTCTACGAGTAAAACAGGAGTTTACGAGTGGTGTAAGCGTTTGGAAAGGCCATGATGATGTTCAACATGACTAGCTCCCTGGACGCCCCAGCGAATCATAACAAGACGAAACCAAGTGAAAAGTGAAAAAAAAGATTAAGAACGATTGCCAGAATCGCTGATGATGATTGCATTGATTGTTTTCGAATTTTTTGCATATGAAACTTGTGTTAGCAAACTTTTTTCAAAATAGCAGTGAATGTACGTTGCTCAGGAACAGCTAGATGAAGTCGACAACGGCACAGAACTGCTGAAACGTGTCGTAAGAAGTGATGAAATATACAGAGAGGTCCAAAAAAATGTATCCACTGTTTAACTATTTGACGGAGTTGTCTCATCTTTGGTAGTGTAATAGTTTGTAGTTCCGGCAATCGCCACACAACCGTTGTATTGCGTTGTTTTGTTTTGTCAGATGACAGTCGCCAGATAGTCATTGTTTTGTTCTTAGTTGCACCTAGTTACTCGAGTAAACATGGCTGGCGCAAGGCTTACATTCGATGAAACGAAGTCAATGGTACAGTAAATCGCCACAATTGCATCTATTGGGCCGCCGAAAATCCGAACGTCCATGTAGACAAAGCCGTGAATTTGCCAGGAGTAAATGTGTGGTGTGGGTTGTCTTACCGGGGCTTGATTGGGCCATTTTCTTTGACGGCACAGTTACCTGTGAGATGTACCTTCAGAAGCTTCAGACATACACTTTACCTGCCATTCAAGACTTGTATGGAGACGGAAGAGATTACTTTCAACAAGATAGTGCCCCAGCCCACTACCAAAATCGTGTTAGGGCGTATCTCGACGAAAATCTACCAGGAAGATAGACAGGCCGTAGAGGTGTTGTGGAGTATCCACCGCATTCCCCAGACCTAACTCCTCTGGACTTTTACCTGTGGGGAACACTAAAGGACGTCGTTTATCGACGCACATTGGATGAACTTCGAGAATCCATCGTACATTCATGTGCAAATATCCAGCTGAACACGTTGCAGTTTGTTGTTCGTGCTGCAGTTCGGCGGCATCGTTTGTGTGTGAATGTTAATGGTGACGACTTCGAACACCTACAGTGATATCTTTAAATTGGACTTTAAGCTACACTTTCACCAAAAATGAGACAACTCCGTCAATTAGTTTGCAAGTTATGGACTTTTAAACAGTGGATACTTTTTTTTTTTTGACCCCTCTGTATATTTACGAAACTAATGCTCAATCGCGCCAGTAGAAGGTGTCTGTATCTCCAAGACCGGAGAAGTTCGACAAGCGATGTCTAATGTGGAGATTATGCTTACTGTTTTCTTCGATATTAACGACATAGCGTATCACGAGTTGAGGTCGAACTGTCAGTAAATAACGCAAGTTGTTCACCGTTTGCACGAAACAATCTGAAAAAAAAAAGAACTCGGATTTGTGGAAAAATAATTCATGTCTTTTGCACCACGATAATGCATCTGTTCACATTTCGTTGATTGTTGCTGAATTTTTTGTCATGAATAATAATATAATGATGAACAGTTGGTATATTCGCAAGACATTGCCTTAATTCTGTTTTTGTGTTCTGCTTCCGAAAATATAAAAAGAAAACTTGAAGGGCCGTCTTTTCACAAGCATAAATGAGATTAAAAACATACCGCTGAAAGAACTAAAAGCAATCTCAAAGATCGAGATCCAGAAGTATTCTGGGCATTGGACAAACCCTGGAATTAGTGTATAACGTTTTATGCGGACTGTTTTGAACAGGATACTGTCGATATAGAAGAATAAATAATATTCTTTCCGAAGAATAAAAATTCCCGTTATTTTTTTAACACATCATATGTTGTTTATTAGCTTAATACATTTTCCAGTTGTCACCAGCTGCAAAAATCGACACGATTAAATCGATTTTCAAAATTTCTACGATGCTGTTTGCTGTTCTTTAAATGATCCGTTATTTTAGTTTCGTGCGTTTATTTAGTCAGACGTACTGTTATTTTAAATTTAATATCGAGCAAATAGTTTCAGGTATAAATAGAACCACGAATTAAAAGTGAATAGCATGGAAACTTTATCGAAAATTAGTCACGAAATTTAATTTTCTTTCGTTTGCAGTGCCTCCTGTAGCCTACGTCCTTCCACTCCCGTATCGTACGACGCCCTGGCACGTTTCGACACTCAGCCGAACACGAAGAGCGATTGACAATTCGTTCTGCATCATCAACTGAGCGCGAGAGGATACTGCCGAATGGTAATGGTAGATTTCAATCGAGAGCGCTGGGGGAAATAACTGCATGACCCTAGAGGAAAGCACACTCTATGTCTCCAGTGTTGCCTCACGTTCGGAACCAGAGCGGCTGTTCGGCACGGGGTGAAGTCGTCGGAGGATGAGATTCTGCCGTCGCCACAATCTTGCTGGCGCCGAAAACACGTTTAATGCCAAGATTAATTTCCGGAGGAAAACAGGTTTGGTTGCACACCGGTTCTGTGTAACAAGTTTGGCGCCTTCCACATCCCAGGAAATCTCTGATTTAAGAGCTTTCCAAACTCGAAATGTTTGTGTCACCGCCGAAGTAACACTTTTTTTTGTGCAAACACGAACTCCTAGACGAAATATACTGTAAGTTTTTTTCCCACACTTAACGAATCGCGCGAAAATGAAAAGAGGCACTAGATTCCACAATACAATTTTTTCGGTGCCGTTTTAAGTTCATTCGACAGGGTACTTTCAGAAGGATAGCGGTGGAAGAAGAAAAGTACAAATAACCTACCGTTTCTTTTGAGGGTATAACGGTTACCATGAATAACCAAATACCAACAATAAAGCCAGATGAGTGTAAATCATGTGGGCGCTGCGAAGTGCAGGAGATGAACTAACGAGTGGACAGAATCGAAAGTTTTCGTTTATATTGGGCTCCCCCATCACCAGGTACTTAGTTTTGTTTATGTTTACTGCTAAACCTACTTCTCTTGCTGCTTCCTCTAACGTATCGTAGTTCCCCTTTAGTGCCCTTACATTCCTTGCCATTAACGCTACGTCATCCGCATATGCTACCACTTGAACTTGCCGATTAAGTACTGTTCTTCCTGGGTTTATCGGTATTTCCCGCATCACCTTTTCTAAAACTAAATTAAATAACATTGTAGAGTTCACATCTCCCTGTCGTAGCCCCCTCGGTACATGGAAAAAGAATTCAGTAGTAAAGATTTCAATAGTAATGAATGGGCAAGAATATGGAAGAGTGAAAACATTTAAGGGGGATAGGACGTCAAATGGGCCGACTTGGAGCAGGAGAGGCATCACAGGACATTTTTATTTCCAGTGTCTATACTTTTACAAATAAATTAATAAAACTTTGTCAGCATCACCAGGAAGGATTCAGGATTCACACTCATTGCAGTGGAAGTTCGAAAACATAAAAAATAAATTATTTTTACGTGTGAAATATCATCTTTTTTCACTTAATAATGGCTGCATTTGTTGCTATAGGTACACTTTTCTTCATAAGTTAGAAAGATTCTTCGATGAACTTTGCACATCATACTTACCATAGTCACAGGTGTATGAAACTCTAGAATTTATTTAATTTATGAGAAAACGAATGAACTGTTATATTTTAAATTTCATGTTTGGGAAAAACACAAATTTTATAGTTAATTACCTTAATTTTTACCACAGTTTTTAATAGATTTCGAAAATTCTAGAGTTTCATACACCTTTAAGTATGGTTTGTATGATGTGCACAATTCATCGAAGAATCTCTCTTACTTACGAAGAAAAGTGTACCTATAGCAACAAATACTGCCATTAGTAACTGAGAAAATGATGAAATTTCCCATGTAAAAAAAAATTATTTCGTTATGTTTTCGAACTTCCACTGCTATGAGTGTGAATTCTGAATCCTTCCTGGTCATGCTGACAAAGTTTTATGAATTTTTTTGTAAAAGTATAGACAGTGGAATTTAAAAAGTCCTGTGGTGCCTCTCATGCTCCAAGTCGGTCCGTTTGACGTCCTACCCCCCTTAAATATTTAGGTTCTGTAATAACGGAGGACAATAAAGTAGCAGTAGAAATTCAAGAAAGGATAGCGAGTGGAAATCGTTGCTATTTTGCCTTGCAGAACGTATTTAATTCCAGGAACGTTAGTAAGAATAAAAAAATCAAAATACACACGACCATATTAAGACCTATTGTAATATATGGATCAGAAGGCTGGGTATTGACATTAGAGGAGGAGAACTGGTTATTGTGATGGGAAAGAAAGAAACTCAGAAGGATTTTTGGAGCAGTGAAAGAGGAAGATGGCTGGAGAGTAAGAACAAATGTGGAACTGCAAACACTTTTTGGACAGATGGATATTGTTGTTAAAATTAAGCAGGGAAGAATAAGACGGGCAGGACATGTACAGAGATTGCCAGAAACTCGGAGTGTCAAGAAAGTTTTCATGGGAAAACATGACGGGAGAAGGAGAAGAGGTAGATCCAGGAAAAGGTGACTGGACGATATGGAAGAAGATCTAAAGGCGATGGGAATAAGAAATTGGAGAAGGAAGGCGATGGACAGAGAAGAATGGAGGCAGGTGATACAGGAGGCCAAGGTTCTTCAAGGACTGTAGAGCTAACCAAGAAGAAGAAGAAAAAGGTTTTCGTTTCCTTCACCGACTAGAGGCAAAGGTAGACATATCAGGAGTCCCCGTTCATTCTATCTAAACGTCTCTCACACGAGAACTGTCAAATGCCTGAACGCCATTCATTAAGTCATACGGTTTACAACGTTTCGCAGTCTACCATCGACATGTAACGGCTATTGCCGCTGCTCTGCAGTTGAGGCAACCTTTTTTCATGTCGAGAGATCGAGTGCCAGGGCTCGTGCGCTTGTGGGCAATGATACACATGTGGCCACAGCGAGGAAGTATTTCTGGATGGTGTGGTTGGTCAATTCCAGTAATGAATTGCCGAATGGAATGCTGCAGTCTCGGGCGCTGCAGTCATGGACTGTGCGGCTGGTCCCGGGGGAGGTTCGAGTCCTCCCTCGGGCACGGGTGTGTGTGTGTTTGTCCTTAGGATAGTTTAGGTTAAGTAGTGTGTAAGCTTAGGGACTGATGACGCTAGCAGTTATGTCCCATAAGATTTCACACACATTTGAACATTTTTGAACATTGCACGGTAGCCTGTTTCACCTAAAAGCGTAAGCAGATTGGAGTGATCTGGGATGGTGGGAGGGAGGGGACCCTGGGCCGGAGGCTGGGCGGAACACACGTCAACTTTCCGGTGAATGTCGAGATATTTTTGAGATTTCATGACAAATGGCCCTGGGTAAATACTAGTCAATGTCCATTAAATGTTAGCCGGCCGAAGTGGCCGTGCGGTTAAAGGCGCTGCAGTTTGGAACCGCAAGACCGCTACGGTCGCAGGTTCGAATCCTACCTCGGGCATGGATGTTTGTGATGTCCTTAGGTTAGTTAGGTTTAACTAGTTCTAAGTTCTAGGGGACTAATGACCTCAGCAGTTGAGTCCCATAGTGCTCAGAGCCATTTGAACCATCCATTAAATGTTGTGATCTTTTGTAAACATACTGATTTGATACCTCATCTCTCTGAATGTCTGTAGAGGTAAGTGATGGAGAGGGAGTGGAGGGGAAACGGTATGCCTGTAGGTTTAATGAGGGAGCGAAAAGGGAGCGGTAACTGTCCCCCATTGGCTGCGAAGTCTTTCGCGACATATTTCTTGAATAAAAATCTCTCGGTGTACATGCCGCGTCAATTCAGGATAAAACTCCAAGCTTTCGACCACTACCTCCATGGTCGTCGAGTGCCAGAAGCCGTCCTTTGTATATAAAAGTGGGAGCCTCGCTAGTTCAAGACAGTCAGTTTTAGCCCTGACGACGAGCATGGAGGTAGTGGTCGAAAGCTTGGACTTTTATCCTGTATTGACGCGGCATGTCCCCCATTGTGTTCGCCCTTAGAAATGACACCCACAATCTGGCTGCTGTGAAACTGCGATCTCATGTCGTAATTGTTAGTCACGTTATACTCTAAACCAGAAGTCGGCAACCTGCATATGGCCCAAGAAACCAATTCCATTGGTCTCAGAGCCATCATGTTCTGGATATGGTACACGGAAAAAAATACCAGAGACTTTGCGTATTTTTTTCATGCAAGATAATGCGTTTCAAAACATTCAGTTAGAAACAGGAGCCTATTGTTCCAACGTGGCTAGCGTTGCTCGTGTTAACAATTGAGTCATTGGTCACAGTTTTAATCATAATTATACCGACAAACATTCTCTCGAATCCAGAATGAGATTTTCAATCTGCAGCGGAGTGTGCGCTGATATGAAACTTCCTCGCAGATTAAAACTGTGTGTCGAACCGAGACTCGAACTCAGGACCTTTGCCTTTCGCAGGCAAGTGCTCTACCATCTGAGCTACCCAAGCACGACTCACGTCCCGTTCTCACAACTTTACTTCCGCCAGTACCTCGTCTCTTACTTTCCAAACTTTACAGAAGCTCTGCTGTGGACCGCACACAGTTTTAATCTGCCAGGAAGTTTCATATCAGCGCACACTCCTGTGCAGAGTGAAAATCTCATTCTGCAAACATCCCCCAGGCTGTGGCTACGCCATGTCTCAGGAATATCTTTCTTTCAGGAGTGCTAGTTCTGCAAGGTTCGCAGGAGAGCTTCTGTAAAGTTTCGAAGGTAGGAGACGAGGTACTGGCGGAAGTAAAGTTGTGAGGATGGGGCGTGAGTTGTGCTTGGGTCGCTCAGTTGGTAGAGCACTTGCCCGCGAAAGGCAAAGGTCCCGAGTTCGAGTCTCGGTCCGGCACACAGTTTTAATCTGCCAGGAAGTTTCATTCTCTCGAATCATTTACTTTGTGTCCCTTTATTACCTTGTACAGGGTGTTTATAAATGAATATCGGGGTTTTAACGCTTTATAATATTTATTATATTCAACTTACAGTTATAAATCATATGTCAAATGAAAGAGTAACTCAGACAGTTTTACCAAGAACCTTGTAAGCGTTCAGTGTGAAGCACCATCTGTCACACGGCACACAACAAGTCTATAGCGGAGTTCTTCCCAAAGGTTGATAAGTGTGTCTCAAGTGATTGTAGCAACAGCTGCTTCAGTCCGGTTTCTTAATTCAGGGAGGTTTGCTGTTAGCGGAGGCACTGACACACGATCCCTGATGAAGCTCCAAAGGAAAAAAAATCACATAGCGTTGGGTCGGGTGAAGGTGGAGGTCATACAAAGCAAGACCTGTCATTGGGCCCCTTGCGGCCTGTCCTGCGCTTGGGTACAGTGGACTTCAACCAATCGCGTACGTCGCTATGCCAGTGAATATTTATAGGTTCTTGGTAAAAATGTTTGAGTTGCTCTTTCATTTGACATATGATTTATAACTGTAAGTTTAATGTAATAAATAATATAAAGCGTTAAATCTCCGATATTCATTTATGAACACCCTGTATGATAATAATTCTAACTTGTGGATACAATTCAGTTATTCAGCATAGCCTCAGATGCAAAAGTAATGTGGTGTGGTCTGTGGGAACAGTCTAGCATAGAGTCATTGTGTCGATCCTCCATTACATTTAATGAACCTATACACTATACAGGGCGGTCAGAAACAGCCTGAAAATTTTTGTAAGGGTGATACGGAGTAGTTTATGCCGAGGAAAATTGGTAAGAAAAAAATTCCGTACTTTGCATAATTTCTTTGTTAGTTAACACCGAAGCTAGGCTGTCACACTGCTGCGTGCTTAAATTCAAGTGGCCTGCCATATACCATTATAGTCAGTTGTTTTGACAACGTAGATGACAACGCACGAGACTGCTCAGTCTTTGACTTTCGTTTGGTCCTTGCTACCATCCCATATCGAATTTTGGCATTCTCTTGTTCGGTTTTAGGAAACCAAACGAAGAACACCGTCTCCGGTGGGCCACTTGAATTCGCCTGCCCATCCACCTGATTGGCTAACTTCAATGCTAATTATCTCGGAAACGTCGCAACATATCTGATTTCTTCTTAACAATTGTTTCTCGTCACAACTTACACTCCAGCACCCATTAGAGATTTTCAGACTGTTTCTTACCACCCTGTGGATCAGAAACGGAGAGAGTAAAATGATGAGGATTGCACACGTTACAGATCAAGGCGCCGCTCTTACGTCATCGCTGTTCTGGCTTCCTCCCGCTACAACTGAATATGACTTCGTCCGACAGCGGTGGCGCTGCAGTTGCTTCCTAGTCATCTGCTCTTTCTCACTTAACGAAGGGTGCACCAACGTAAGATATGTTAGTACGGTAGCTGAGTTTAAATTGCACTAACAGGCAGGGCTGTTAAAATTGTAAGGAATCCAATATATCAATATTTGAAAAAGTATCATCATCAGAGTGTGTGTGATTTCCTAAGGGACCAAACTGCTGTGGTTATCGGTCCCTAGACTTACACACTACGTAAACTAACTTACGCTAAGGACAACACTCACACCCATGCCCGAGGGAGGACTCGAACCTCCGGCGGGAGGAGCAGCGCAATTCGTATCATCTTCAGACATCAATATATCTATATATCGGTGGAAGAAATATTGACACATTAGTCTATAAAAATATCGGCAGAACATTAAAAATATACAGCAAGTCTTAGAGCTATATATTTAAGCATTGATTTATTGTTAGATATTCTGTACATCAACAAGCTAGCAGCCAGCCTACCCCTCTTAGAGCAAGAATTTAAATGAGGTGGATGCTCGTTCACGCTTCGTAATAGCCAAACAATGGTAAATGCATGTAAGTGGAACAATAAAAAGTGTCCCATGGGCCCGTCTGTCAGTTTCATCACATATCGCATTTGTCCGGAACCCTTCATGTCGACTTCTCAGTTTTTCTTTTGTTTTTTGTTTTCTTTGTTCTTTTTCGTTTTTTTTTTCGTTTCTGTCAACGTCAGCGACGTAGCAGTTCTAGTGTCAAAACTGCTTGGTGAAGTAAATAGTTGAAGTTCCTGTTGGTAGCGCCCAGCGCCGATTGCGTCAGCAGAACCGTGCGTGAGTCGCTCTTCGGTAGCTCTGATGGTAGAGCACTTGCCCGCGGAAAGCAAAGATCCCGAGTTCGAGTCTCGATCCGGCACACAATTTTAATCTGCCAGGAAGTTTCAGACTTGTACTATGTTTACTTGTTTACTTAAAAGTAAGCATTATTGCGTTATTCGATTATTTCTTAAATCGTGGCCTCTGTTAGAGTGTTTTCTCTTGTTACGTCTACCTATTTTTAATAAGCAGACTGGCGGAGACTACCAAAGCTGTGTTCTAACGTCAAGGCACCACTGCAGCAGAAACGAGTTAAGTTAGTGAAATGAATGGAATGAATAGAATGCTGCAGAGGATTCTTACATTTTTCTGCTGCCAACCGATGCCCTTAGAACAGCTGCAGGAAAGGAATCATGCAGATGCGACCTCAGCGAAATTAATCTCTGCAGCAAATGAGGGAAAGCCGGCTCTTAAACGGTTGCTTAGGCGAGGGATGGCCAGACTGGAGCTGCAAAATTAATTGACACGTGCTGAATAATGTACTCGAGTCACGCAACAGGACCATCATGTAAATTCCCTCCTCCCCCCATCCACACAGAAATTGTTTAGGGTACTGGTTTATTCCGTGTTGTGCATAAATGACTGTGTATATTATTTTGAAGATAATAAACTTTTAGTAAGGTGAGCTAATCTCAGAATTATTTACACGAGAATGAGTGGAGCGTTACACTCCTAGGATATAATGTTTACATCTACATAAATTTTCTGCAAACCAGTGTAAACTGCACGGGTATTTGTAGCACGTGTTAAAGCTAATTAATGCTTTCTTCGTGTATGGAGCGCCGGAAAACGACTGATTAAAGGCTTCTGTGCGTGCTTTACTTATTCCAGTCCGTCTGAGAGCGACATATACTGAAGAGCCAAAGAAACTGGTACATCTGACTAATATCGTGTAGGACCCCCGTGAGCACGCAGAAGTGGCATAGAGTCGACTAATGTCTGACGCAGTGCTGGTAGGAACTGAATTGACACCATGAATCCTGCAGGGCTGTCCATAAATCCGTAGGAGTAAGAGGGGTGGAGATCTCTTCTGAACAGCACGTTGCAAGGCATCCCAGATATGCTCAATAACGTTCATGTCATGGGAGTTTGGTGGCCAGCTGAAGTGTTAGAACTCAGAAGAGTGTTCCTAGAGCCACTTTGTAGCAGTTGTGGACGCGTGGGGTGTCGCATTTCCTGTTGGAATTGCCCAAGTCAGTCAGAATGCACAATGGGCATGAACGGATGTAGGTGACTAGACAGGTTGCTTACCTACGTGTCACTTGTCAGAGTCGTATCAGGATGTATCAGCGGTCCCACATGACTCCAACTGCACGCGCCCCTCACCATTACAGAGCCTCCACCAGCTTGAACAGTCCCCTGCTGACATGCAGGATCCAGGAGACTGTCTCCATGGCAGTACACGTCCATCCGCTCGATACAATTTGAAACGAGACTTGTCCGACCAGGCAACATGTCTCCAGTCATCAACAGTCCAATGTCGGTGTTGACGGGCCCAGGCGAGGCGTAAAGCTTTGTGTCGTGCAATCATCAAGGGTACACGAGTAGGCATTCGGCTCAGAAAACCCATATCGATGATGTTTCTTTGAATTGTTCCTACGCTGACACTCGTTGATGGCCCAGTATTGAAATCCACAGCAATTTGCGGAAAGATTTGACTTCTATCACGTTGAACGATTCTCTTCAGTCACCGTTGTTCCCGTTCTTGAAGGATCTTTTTCCAGCCGCGGCGATGTCGGAGATTTTATGTTTTAGCGGATTCCTGATATTTACGGTACACTGGTGAAATGGTAGTAAGGGAAAAGCCCCCCCTTAATCACTATTTCGAAGATGCTGTGTCCCAACGATCGTGCGCCGACTATACAGTGCGTTCAAACTCACCTAAATCTTGATAACCTGCCATTGTAGCAACATTAACTGATTTAACAACAGCCGATAAAATTGTTGTGTTATATAGGCGTTGCCGACCGCAACGCCGTATTCCGTCTGTTTACATATCTCTGTATGTACTTAAATACCCGCGCCTATACTAGTTTCTTTGGCGCTTCAGTGTATTTGGGGCTGCAGTGCAGTTCATTGGAGTTTATCTCGTCAAATTGTAAACGTATTGTCATATCGCTGGCTTAGTTGTGGGGTATCTTTGCGGGCAGCCGCGTCTGTAGAGTCGAGCGCGGGACACGGAACTGATATGTTGTGTAGTGTGTAGCTCTGCATGTGAGAGGTATTGTTAGTATGGAAGTTGAAGTGTTGCTACAATTGATATTACAGTAAAGTGATTAAATAAGTAAATGATTCAGAGGAAAGCGCGCCAAGAAGTGCTGCTGATAACGTATTTGTGTATCCTCTCGTCGCGTGTCGTACCGTACTGTATCAATCATCCGCGCCGTGTTCGGTCTCCCAGAATGAATTGATGTGATCAGTAGAAATTAGTTACCATAAAAGAGTGCAGTCAAGTGCCAGTGTCTTGTCGCGAGCGTGAGAACACGCATTCGGTCATCGCGTTCCCCATTATCAACAATCAGCCGCGCCGTGACGGTTACGCGCACGCTCGTACAAGTGAGAACTGAATAATTAACTCTATAAACAGTGTTATATCATTACTATTGTCAAGGAGGACTGGTACCAAAAGAAATCTGTGTATGCGTCACGAGCGTAAGAACTCACGTGCGATCATTCGGCTTCCGCATCATCAACAATCACCCGCGTCGTGTCAGTTACGCGTACGCTCGCCCAATGATATTGTGGACTGGTAATCATCCATTAATTGGGATAACACGTCTGAATTAGAATGTAAACAGTGCAACCTGCGACTTTCGTCTCAGAATATAGTTGTTCATACCAGACGTAGAACAGTGTTGTGTTTTGACGTTGAGTGGCTCCCCTAACTCGCTTGCGTATTTCGATAGATAATTTCAGACAAGCCAGCTGTGAAGCAGAACAGTACGACCGCCGCGGGATTATCAGGTACGTGGTGTGGACAGGGCGCACGGTCCAGAAGTGAAAAAGCCAGTTCTAGGAATCCCACCCAATTGTACTTCCGGGAGTGTTACAAACTAGATACGGCCATTAATCACTTTTGTATGCCATCTTATTCATATCTACTCGGAGCAATGCCTATAGGAAGCGGTCAGAAGGGTATGTGTTTTATTTAATCCTAACTTTCCCGTTATGCTCGGCAGCCACCAATTCATGAACACTCCTTGTCTTGCATGAAATCCATTGTGATAGTTCGGCTGTGGGATAAGGCAAATTTTCTGCTGTCTCTGAGCTTAGAAACGGAGGGTTGAACCGTTGAAATACACAGGACAATAGCGTTGGTGGGGGGGGGGGGGGGGGGGGGGATCGAAGGACAAGGACAGAAATCGTGACTGACGATCCAAGCCGTCTCTGTCTTGGCGTACGTGATTTGGGGCGCGTAGGTGGAACGATCTTTCCCACCGAAATCGTGGACGTTCTTTCCCTTGGTTGCTGGAAGTTTGTGATAGAAGTTTCGAGTTCTTTCGGGAGAGTCTGCCAGTTAATACGGACGAACAAGGGGTCCGCAGGGTACACTTTATGAGATGAGCCTGTTGGGATGGTGCGTTGCGCCCGGTAACTAGGCCTGTGATTGGCCGGAATGTGCGCCAAAAAATTTGTACACTCGGCTGGGTTGAGGTGGTAGGGACACGCTGTGAGGCTGTAGAAGAAGGCAATGACGGTGAGTCGCAGCGCAGCAGCTTTCTGGAATACTAATAGTTAGGTCGCGATCAGAGCTTGCTTGTGGTCACAGTTCTTTGTACCAAAATCTTTCCGAATTGCTGAAATCTTTGTCACATGTGTCGTAAGTTACGTTCCTTATGCCACCCGGTTTTAAGTAGACCAGAATGTTCGTTTCTCTTGTTTCATTAACTGTAACTCAGATCTATTTTTCTCTCGCTCCACTCTTGTCCTGTGCACGCCGTTAACTAAATTGTAAGTTTATTAGACTGACGAATGTCTGTGAATGAATAATAGCAGCTTACTGTCTTGTTCTTTTCCCTCAGCAACGCTTATGTCCGTTACAGCACGCTGGATCACGGATCACGCCCAAGCTTATAAAATCCTTTCGTAACACCCCCCCCCCCCCTCCACCCCTCTGCTGGTGATTTCGTCTGCTAAGTTCTCATCAGTTCTTCATTTCGTAAGCGACGGTGGCATGTAATTGAACTGACTGTTAAGCTATTCAAATTTCCTTCATGTAAAAATAACAATTAATAAACCCAAAGGTTCGAATTCAATCTTTTATTTTGAGCCCCTAAGTCATTTTCATGTGCATCAGGCAATACAGTTTGAAATATACGAGTTAAGGGCAAACCTTGTGTTTGCCTCCATAAGGCAATACTGTGCTCCTTGTTTCCTTTGCGTTACGTTAAAGAAATTGCTTTACATGTTTTCAGGGCAGAAATTCCTCCTACATTAATTTACCACACTGTGGCCATTGCTTTTATGGGGTACGACACAGTTGTCAGTGGATGTGTTAAAAGAACAAGAGTAGTTATTGATTAAGGGATAACTTCACATCAGTCCCTATTTTCAGCCAGAAATACAGATTAAGAGCACTAGTTTATCATCAAATCATTTCATGCTACTAAATACTAAAATCACATCTGTCATCTCAAAGTGTATTTCTAGATTCTTCACTTAAATCTGGTTCTTGAAACTTCGCAAATACGTTTTCACAGGACAGTTTCCCACTGTCTATTTCCGTCTATCTTCAAATGTCTCCCAGTTCAGCGTTTCAGCATCTCCGTGATGCTCGGCCATGAGTCAGACACACCCGTGACCACTCGCTCTGCCCTTATTTGTAAATATTCAGTATCCCCTGTCAGTCCTATCTGGTGTTGGCCGCGCTTCAGTCTGGAACCGCGCGACCACTACGGTCGCAGATTCGAATCCTGCCTCGGGCATGGATGTGTGTGATGTCCTTAGGTTAGTTAGGTTTAAGTAGTTCTAAGTTCTAGGGGACTGATGACCTCAGATGTTAACTCCCATAGTACTCAGAGACATTTGAACCATTTGGTGTAGGCCCCACTCTCTTGAGCACTATTTTGGATTGGACCGCATGAATCTTTTGTAAGCAATCCTGTTTGCGTTTGCCCAGTATTCCACCAATGAACTGAAGACTGTCGCCTGATTTATCTGTTGTTGTGCCGGTGTAAGTAACGTGGAAGTAGATATCACAGGAGTAGTGAAGCAACTTAAATCAATAAAAGCAAGTCTTCTGGTCCAGAATGTATACCAATGAGGTTAATTTCAGAGTATGCTGATGCAATAGCTCCATACTTAATAATCATATACAACCATTCGCTCGACGAAAGATCCGTACCCAAAGACTGGAAAGTTGCACACGTCACACCAATATTCAAGAAATGTAGTAGGAGTATTCCACTAAATTACAGGCTCATAACATTAACGTCAATATGTAGCAGGATTCTGGAACATATATTGTGTTCGAACATTATGAATTACCGCAAGGAAAACGGTCTATTGATACACAGTCAACACAGATTTAGAAAACATCGTTCTAGTGAAACACAAACAGCTCTTTACTCTCATGTAGTGTTGACTGCTATTGACAAGGGATTTCAAATTCATTCCGTATTTCTGGATTTACGAAAGGCTTTTGACACTGTACCACACAAGCTGCTTGTAGTGAAATTGCATGCTTGTAGAATATCCTTTCAGTTATGTCGCTGGTTTTGTGATTTCCTGTCAGAGAGGTCACAGTTCGTAGTAACTGACGGAAAGTCATCGAGTAAAACAGAAATGATTTCTGGCGTTCCGCAAGGTAGTGTTATAGGCCCTTTGTAGTTCGTTGTCTATATAAACGATCTGGGAGACAATCTGAGCAGCCGTCTTAGGTTGTTTGCAGATGACGCTGTCGTTTATTGGCTAGTAAAGTCATCAGAAGATCAAAACAAATTACAAAACGATTTAGAAAGGACGTCTGTGTGGTGCGAAAATTGGCAGTTGACCCCTAAATATCGGAAAGTGTGAGGTCATCCACATGAGTGCTGAAAAGAATCCGTTAAACTTCGGTTACACGATGAATCAGTCAAATCTAAAGGCGTAAATTCAACTAAAAACCTAGGAATTACAATTACGAACAACTTAAATTGTAAGGAAGACCAAGGAAGACATAGAAAATTTTGTGGGGTAGGCTAACCAAAGATTGCGTTTTATTGGCAGGACACTTAGAAAATGTAACAGATCTACTAAGGAGACTGCCTACACAACGCTTGTCCGTCCTCTTTTAGAATACCGCTGCGCGGTGTGGGATCCTTACCAGATAGGACTGACGGAGTACGTCGAAAAAGTTCAAAGAAGGGCAGCACGTTTTTTATTGTCGCGAAATAGGAGAGAGAGTGTCACTGAAATAATGCAGAATTTACGATGGACGTAATAAAAACAAAGGCGTTTTTCGTTGCAGAGGAATCTTCTCACGAAATTCCAATCACCAACTGTCTCCTCTGAATGCGAAAATATTTTGTTGCCACCGACCTACAGAGGGAGAAACGATCACTATGATAAAATAAAGGGAATCAGTACTCGTGCGGTAAGATACAGGTGTTCGTTCTTCCCGCGCGCTATTCGAAAAAAAAAAAAAAAATGGCTCTGAGCACTATGGGACTCAACTGCTGAGGTCATTAGTCCCCTAGAACTTAGAACTAGTTAAACCTAACTAACCTAAGGACATCACACACATCCATGCCCGAGGCAGGATTCGAACCTGCGACCGTAGCGGTCTCGCGGTCACAGACTGCAGCGCCAGAACCGCGCGGCCACTTCGGCCGGCGCGCTATTCGAGATTGGAATAGTAGAGAATTGTGAAAGTGTTTCGATGAACCATCTATCAGGCACTTGAATGTGATTTGCAGAATGTCCATGTGCGTTTTATTGGCAGGACACTTAGGAAATGTAACAGATCTACCAAGGAGACTGCCTACACTACGCTTGTCCGTCCTCTTTTAGAATACCGCTGCGTGGTGTGGGATCCTTACCAGATAGGACTGACGGAGTTCATCGAAAAAGTTCAAAGAAGGGCAGCACGTTTTTTATCATCGCGAAATATGGAAGAGAGTGTCACTGAAACGGTATAGAATTTGGGACGGACATCATTAAAAGAAAGGCGTTTTTCGTTGCAGAGGAATCTCGAGAAATTCCAACCACCAACTTTCTCCTCCGAATGCGAAAATATTTTGTTGACACCACCTATACAGGGGAAAACGATAACCATGAAAAAATAAAAGGATCAGAGCTCGTGCGGTAAGATATATGTGTTCGTTCTTTCATCGCACTATTCGAGATTGAAATAGTAGAGAATTGTGAAGGTGGTTCGATGAACCATCTATCAGGGACTTATCTGTGATTTGCAGAGTGTCCATGTAGATGTAGATGTAAATGTAGATGCGATCATTTCATTTCATATCCCTACGACTTTGTAAGTAGGCTGTTTAGGTTTTTATGTGGTAACGCCATGTAGCGCTCTATATGAAAATCACTGACTGCTGTGTGAAGGCTGTGGTTGGTTGGCATTGTTGTAATATTCGCTATTGTAGTGTTGGACAGTTGGCTGTTAACAGCGCATAGCGTTGCGCAGTTGGAGGTGAGCCGCCAGCAGTGGTGGATGTGGGGAGAAAAATGGCGGAGTTTTGAGAGCGGACGACCTGGACGTGTGTCCATCAGAGACAGTAAATTGTAGGATTGGATGTCATGAACTGCTATATATATTATGACTTTTGATCACTATTAAGGTAAATACATTGTCTGTTCTCTATCAAAATCTTTCATTTGCCTACTATGCCTGTCAGTAGTTAGTGACTTCAGTAGTTAGAATCTTTTATTTAGGTGGCAGTAGTGGCACTCGCTGTATTGCAGTAGTTCGAGTAACGAAGATTTTTGTGAGGTAAGTGATTTCTGAAAGGTATAGGTTAATGTTAGTCAGGGCCATTCTTTTGTAGGGATTATTGAAAGTCAGATTGCGTTGCGCTAAAAATATTGTGTGTCAGTTTAGTGTTGATCAGAATAGGTAAAGAGCGAAATGTCTGAGTACGTTCAGTTCTGCTCAGCTGTTTGAAAATCAAATTATGTAAGAGGTTTATCTGCATAGTAATTCATTAAGTTTTCTAAAGGGACGTTTCAACTTGTTACAGCTATGTATTTGTGTGTGTTCGATATTGATATTGACATTCTAGAGGAAGACCAAAGGTTGACGGTGATAAGCGGGATAAAAAATGTATATAGAGTACAGTAGCTATGTGGACATGTTAACTTGCACTTGCACCTGGAGTGCTGCAGCAAACTGTACTTCTGCCACAACAATGAGGAGAAGTAATACAGGGTGATTCAGAAAGAATACCACAACTTTAGGAATTTAGAACTCTGCAACGACAAAAGGCAGAGCTAAGCACTATCTGTCGGCGAATTAAGGGAGCTATAAAGTTTCATTTAGTTGTACATTTGTTCGCCATTTCAGCCAATAAAGTTTTTGGTCTCTTTTTCTTCGAAGGTGCTACTGTAACTGGACTACAGTATCTGGAGATGTTAGAGAATTGCCGGCCGGTGTGGCCGTGCGGTTAAAGGCGCTTCAGTCTGGAACCGCGTGACCGCTACGGTCGCAGGTCGAATCCTGCCTCGGGCATGGATGTGTGTGATGTCCTTAGGTTAGTTAGGTTTAATTAGTTCTAAGTTCTAGGCGACTGATGACCTCAGAAGTTGAGTCGCATAGTGCTCAGAGCCATTTGAACCATTTGTTAGAGAATTGGCTGTTCCCTCAGCTCGAACAAGAAGCACAACAATTCATATTTCAGCAGGATGGAGCGCCACCACATTGGCACTTATCTGTCCGTAAGTACCTGAACGTCAACTACCCGAGGCGATGGATCGGCCGCCAGGCAGCCCGTGACAGAGCACCTCATCACTGGCCTCCAAGAAGCCCTGATCTTACCCCCTGCGTTTTTTCTTATGGGGGTATGTTAAGGATATGGTGTTTCGGCCACCTCTCCCAGCCACAATTGATGATTTGAAACGAGAAATAACAGCAGCTATCCAAACTGTTACACCTGATATGCTACAGAGAGTGTGGAACGAGTTGGAGTATCGGCTTGATATTGCTCGTGTGTCTGGAGGGGGCCATATTGAACATCTCTGAATTTGTTTTTGAGTGAAAAAAACCCTTTTTAAATACTCTTTGTAATGATGTATAACAGAAGGTTATATTATGTTTCTTTCATTAAATACACATTTTTAAAGTTGTGGTATTCTATTTGAATCACCCTGTATATAAAATCATGTCGAGTAAGAGGTCGCTAGCCTTGTACCAACCAGGGGTGACCGTGGAAGAAGTTGGTCGGGATTCGAGTGAGGAAAGCGTAGTAACATTAGTTCCATGGTACTTGTACAGTTTAAGCATGAATGAGACGGAAATTTGTCGATCTTCATCACTGCAGCAGTGGGCTCGAAGTGTGTCCGTGTGTGTGTCCGTGTGTGTGTGTATGTGTGTCTGTGAGTGAGAG
Source organism: Schistocerca serialis cubense (assembly GCF_023864345.2). Taxonomy (NCBI): domain Eukaryota; kingdom Metazoa; phylum Arthropoda; class Insecta; order Orthoptera; family Acrididae; genus Schistocerca; species Schistocerca serialis. The sequence goes on from NC_064645.1 coordinate 498,345,803, forward strand.
AGAGAGAGAGAGAGAGAGAGAGAGAGAGAGAGTGAGTGAGAGAGAGAGAGAGTGAGAGAGAGTGAGAGAGAGAGAGGGGGAGAGAGAGAGAGAGAGAGTGGTGGGAGGGTTTCTTGGGGCAGACCCGTGCAGTTGAGGAAGAATAGCTGGAGAGAGGTGGCGCAACGCTGTTTTGTGATTGGGGGGGGGGGGGGAGCTGCATGAGCGTCGGAGTGACGGCGACTGATGCGCGGGCGGGCCGCGTGTGAGAGGAGCGCATGTGAGGACGCGGCGCGCGTCCGTTTCGATCAACGGGAACCGGTTTTTCTGGCTCCGCGGCGAGCCAGGGCCCGATATTCGCCGTGCACCTATTTCTTGTTTCGGAGATGCCACAAAAAAGTTAAGTGCACCACGTGGATTCGAAGAAGTTTTGGTCGCTCGTCTGTGGTTGACATATATAACAGAAACTTTATCGTACCCGATGACAGTGCTTCCCAGGTCATCGACCTTTTAAGATTAACGATAAAATATGCTGCAGAAATAAGAACTGTATAAATAGAAAATGTTTATTTTTTAGGAACGTAGAATAAAAGAAAGAAGTCTACGTCTTTTCTAGGATGAATACGAGGTTTGTCCGGAAAATACGTATAAAAGTTGAATAATGTCTTTATGTTACAAGTTACAGTCACTGCCTGGTGGGACTGCTGCTGTAATCAATCCCATCAACGCTCAATTCGAGTCAGAGCACTCTGCGTGAAGGTGGGAGTGTGCGGCAGCTTGTTGACAGTTACCCTTTTTCACCTGCCGTCGGCATGGAGCTCAGATTGAGGAACAGCGCGTCAACATCAAGTTTCTTGCAAAACTAGGTAAGAATGGCCGTGAGATTTTTGAGTGTTTGGTTTACGGAGACAATTCTCTGAAGGAACCAACCATGAACAAGTGGTTAAAAAGGTTCCGGGATGGCTGAGAAGAAGTGAATGATGACCCTCGCCCAGGACGCCCGTTGTCATCGAGTTCCGATGCAAATGTTGAACGAATTCGGGCTTGTGTTCTTAAAGACCGTAGATTGACAATCAGAATGATTGCTGACGAGCTGTCAATCCCCAAAACAATCGTTCACGCAATCCTGACACAAAAACTTGAAATGAAGAAATTGTGTGCGAAAATCGTACCGAAGCTCTTGACGCCAGAACAGAAAGCAAAGAGGGTTGAGTGCTGTGAGGATTGATTGGAAGCAGAGGAACGAGGGGACTTTCTCAACCGAGTCATCACTGGAGACGAGTCCTGGTTTTACGAATTCGATGTGGAGCTCAAATCTCAAAGCAAGGAATGGAAACTAGCAGGAGAACCGAGAACAAAAAAGTCGCGAAAATCAAGGTCCAATGTGAAGACAACGTTGATTGTTTTCTTTGATTCTAGGGGCATTGTTCACAAGGAATTTGTCCCTCGCGGCCAGAGAGTGAACGGAAATTTTTACGTTGAAGTTCTGACACGTCTCAGAGCTCGTGTGGCCCGAGTTCGACCGGAGTTGGCAAACGGGAGCAGGTGGATCCTTCAACACGACAATGCGCCCGCTCACACGTCGCTCGTTGTGCGCGAGTTTTTGGCCCGAAGCTCAATCACCGTGACAGACCACCCGCCTTATTCACCCGATTTAGCCCCGTGTGACTCCTTCACGTTCCCGAAATGCAAAATGGTGCTTCGGGTGCGGCACTTGGGAGATGTGGAAGCCATCAAGGCGGAAACGACACGGCAACTGAACAACATCACAACTGAAGACTTTCAGCAATGTTATCAACAGTGGAAACGGCGTTTCTACGCACATTTCACGCAATTCCTGGTGGTTTGTGTGTATGAAGCTCGCCCCAGTAGCGTTCCAGACGTGTTCCAGCAGATTAAGATCAGGCGGACTTGGCTGACAAGACATCAACGTGAATTTCCTTTCATGCTCCTCAAAGGACTATAGCACAACTCTGCCCTTGTGACACAGTCAGGTGACCTGCTGATTATGTTATTGCTGTAGGAGAAGACATCAAGCGTGTAGGCGTGCTGGTGATCCGTAGTAATATTCACGTAGTCTATAGCTGACAAGGTGCCTTCGATGAAAGTCCCCGGAAGTTCAGATAAATGCCCCCAATTGCATACTACTGCCCCCTCCCCTCATTGGCATTTGGCATGTGTCTGTTGCACGGTACATGACTGGAGCAGCCATTCCACATGATAACAGCGTATACACCGACCTCGTATAACAACAAACGTGACTCATCCGACCAGGCAACACGTTTCCATCGGTCCACAATACAATCATGATAATCCCGTGCGCACTGGACTCGTAACAACATGCGAACGCGTTGGGTTCGTCTGCCACGGAGCCTCATGTTCAAAACTGTGCGCTGACTTTGTGCACCAAAACACTTGTGTCGGTAACAGCGTCGTACTCTTCCATGAGTTCTGCTGCAGATTGCCGCCTATCCTTCTTTACAGTGCAGGCCAGCCTCCGTCCAACAACTTGGCTTTTAATCGTGGTTTCACCATCCTCTAGCCTCATACCATAGAAGCTCACGACATCAGCACTCGACAGTCGACCAGTTCCACTGTTCCTGGTATGCTCGTTCCTTGACGTCGACCCACAACAATGTACCACTTGTCGAAGTTCCTTATGGTAAAATGGTAAAATAAAACTACACTCATGCCCATAAATTAAGGATAATTGCAGAATGTAGTGCCACACAAGGTGGCACTACACAAAACTGGTTCTAATAGCATAGGCACATAGGGAACACACACGACACAGATCTGTAAGTCCACGGTATTGGCGATACACCGAAAAAACCGTCCCGATACACATGTGCTACAAAACGACACTGTTTTCTGCGCATGTGCCCCGACATCAACATGGGATATGATCACCATGCACACGTACACAGGCCGCACAACGGGTTGGCACACTCTGGATCAGGTGGTCGAGCAGCTGTTGGGCTATAACCTCCCATTCTTGCACCAGTGCCTGTCGGAGCTCCTCAATTGTCCTAGGGGTTTGAAGACGTGCAGCGATACGTCGACCGAGAGCATCCCAGATGTGCTCGATGGGGCTTAGGTCTAGAGAACAGGCAGGCCACTCCATTCGCCTGATATCTTATGTTTCAAGGTACTCCCCCACGATAGCACCTCGGCGGGGCCGTGAATTGTCATCCATAAGGAGGAAGGTGGGACCCACTGCACCCCTGAAAAGGCGGACATACTGGTGCAAAATGGCGTCCTGATACATCTGACCTGTTACAGTTCCTCTGTGAAAGACATGCGATGTGTACGTGCACCAATACTAATTCCAGCCCACACCATCAAACAACGACCTCCATAAGGACATTAAGGGATTTGTATCTGGTTCCTGGTTCACGCCAGTTGAAAACCCGGCGAGAAGCACTGTTTAGACTAGTCCTGGACTCGTCCGTGAACATAACCTGGGACCACTATTCCAATGACCATGTACTGTGTTCTTGACAGCAGGCTTTACAGGCTCTCCTGTGACCAGGGTTCAGTGGAATGCACCTTGCAGGTCTCCGGGCGAATAAACCATGTCTGTTCAGTCGTCTGTAGATTGTGTGTCTGGAGACAACTGTTCCAATGGCTGCGGTAAGGTCCCGAGCAAGGCTACCTGCAGTTCTCCGTGGCCGTCTGCGGGCACTGATGGTGAGATATCGGTCTTCTTGGGTGTAGTACACTGTGGACGTCCCGTACTGTAGCGCCTGGACACGTTTCCTGTCTGCTGGAATTGTTGCCATAATCTTGAGATCACACTTTGTGGCATACGGAGGGCCCGTGCTACGACCAGGTATTTGACCAGCCTCCAGTCGTCCTAGTAGTCAACCCCTAATAACGTCATCATTATGTGTTCTTTGAGCCATTTTGAACACACAGTCACCATTAGCATGTGTGGAAACGTCTGCACCGCACTCTGAGATGCACACCAACACACCTCTGCGTATGTGGACTGCTGCCAGCGCCAGCGTGCGACGACCGGAGGTCAAATGCACTGCATTGTCACCCCCGAGGTGATTTAAACCCGCAGACCGCCCACCAGAACGTAGTTTCACCATCGTATCAGCATTATCCTTAATTTATGAGCATGAGTGTATATGGTTCCAGATACATTTTCAAGCGTCAAACATCTATGATGTATGTATGTAGACTGAAAGTTTGTATCAAGGCCGAGAGCAGGGCACCCGGGTTCGGAACCTGACCTTGATAGAAACATTTATTTCCTCATTTTCGGTCCATATTTTCCCTAGAGTAATTGCCCAATGTCTGCCCCACTTATATAGTTTCTTATAGGACCGCGTGCCCACACCGGCATCATGTGGTATTCGGTCTCGTAGTGTGCAGTGTTTGTAATTTTGCGGCTCATTAGTGTGCCTCGTGTAAAGTAAAAAATTGTGTGTATTCAGTTATTAGTTTTCGTTATTGAAAAAATCTCTTGTATGAGTGAATATCGGAGAAAAGAGGTTCCAAAGCAGTCTCGTAAGATATTTGGTTAAAATATATAAGAACAGAAACAAAAAAAGAAAAACCATTCGTCCAGCAGTGACTAAGTTGCAGTGTGTGGCAGACAGCATGGCGCGGTGTGGCGTACGAGGCGCTGCTAATCAGGCGAAAAAAACTCCGTGAAGAAATGTGCTTAGATAAAATACGTACTGGAGGACACGCCGTTACACTGAATACAACGTTAATTTGACACCGCTGTATCGATTGCACACATAAAATTCCAGCTAAAAGAAAAGCACAAACTGATGCTTCACACGGGGCGACGTATGAGGCATGTGATGACTAATCTGTTTGCGGTGAGTCGATCTACAGATTGCAAGAAACAAAATTAAACATCTATCGAAAAAGCAAGAAAACTGAGCATGACGTCAGCGATGTTTGTGTCATGTTTCGGGCCACGTTTCATTATACCGTGTCTGAATGTTTATTCTGCCGCAACTTTGCGAGCAAGCAATCGAGTGAAATTACCCATTCCACAGGTAACAAGTGGCCTGGGAGCTTTTGATGAAGCGTCAGCAGAGAACAGTGGATCTAAATCTAGGTTTGGCGCCTAGAGCAGTAACTTTCGACATTAATAAGTAAAGTTTTAATGCTTATACGCAATTTCAACAACAGTGAATATCTTACGCACACTGACGTGCGTCTAATTTCAGTTTTAGTTATTCAAAATTTGCTTGCAAATATTAATTAAAGATTCGGTTTGTTACAAGTGACGGAGGGAATTTACGAAGCAATCACAAAAGCAGCCTGAGCGGTAACACGGGAAAGAGAATAGCCCAGCACACAGTCTGTAACTAGACTCCATACCAGCTACGTGTTTATGCTACGAGTGTTTAAATAGTTTTATTAAAAATGAATTTATGTTTAACTTTGACTCGGGAAACTTTTATATACAGTCTCGCTCTGCCATTAGGATCGTGTGGAAAGAGATACTGTGTGCTGGATTGCGAATACCCCGGTACTAGACAGTTATAATTAGACTCCGCGACTGCTACTGCAAGTCATGCTTTCAGACTGGTTCTCAGATTAGATCGATTATGAAAACACATTTTCCTCATTTTCATCTGAGTTAATAAATTTAATGACATCCCATATTTTGAAGCTTTACTGTAGCATCGTAGTCGTATTTCCAAAAGCCACTCAGAAGTTCACAGTCTGTTTGATAGCATATTAGAAAGCGCGTCCGTCGGAAAAGAAGTCCAACGGCGACATTGAGATATTTACATAAAAATGCAGCAAGTAATCCTCAGCCTGACGATGTATCAGGCGAAAAATGCCAGAACTCTCTGTCGCGGTTTGTTCAACTGAGCTCTCAGTATGCAACCTTTCGCAAAACACACCCCTTTCGACCAACATTTTAGAAGGAATACCGCTGCAAGACTTCCAGCATACACAGGATGTGACAATACGTTACCAACAAATTTTGAGGAGTTTCAAAGAGTGTCTTTTCCAAATTGAGGGTAGGAACCTATATGCGGCAACGTAAATCATTGGCACTATAGAGCGTCGAAGCCCCGTTCGGCGGCAAACCTGTGTACGCTAACGGACCGCATGGGTATCTCCTCGCAATGTACGTATTTGACACTATTCGGCGTCAGATAGAGCCTAACGCGACCACACCAGCCACAACAACACTAGAGAGTGCGTAGACCCACTTATTCTGCCGGAACGTCTTCCAAAGTTTTGGCCTTTCAAGTCCGGTAACGCTATCGGCCCAAGTTTCTGCATATGCCTTCTTATATTCAAAGTGTCCAAGGCCTCTTTACAGACCCTTGAAGTTTATCATATCATTTCGTTACACCTAGTTCTTTTATAGTTACTTACTACTCACATTTCTCTTAATTTTGGTTCCACAGTACATACAATTAACTACTGTATAAATTCTTCCGGGAGATCAGACCACGTCAAATCGGAGTGAAAATTCGATCTTTGAAAGATTAACACTATATTCTTCATCAGGAGGTGACTGTCTGCTGGGAGTGAAGTCTGCTTCTTTCATGGTGGCTTTCAAACTTGTCACTTGTTGGGTGTCATTGCTTCTAACTCTTTCTATTGGCGGTGACGTCACCTGGGGGGGGGGTGGGGGGGCGTGATTCAGATCCGAAAATGCAGGAATCATAACACAGTGGTATGTCCTGCCCCCACTGGGCTGCGATGGAGGTGCAGAAGGAGTTTACCCCAGCATCACCTGTCCCCTTAAGGCGCTTCGTCTGAAGTGCTTCTCTCCATACACCACTCAGATTATAACCTCCGTCTCTGTTAAAATTATTACTATACATGCGAATTTTTACCTCAGTTTTTATTACGGAACCCCAGTAGGTCGATGTGTGGCAGAGGACCTCCATTCTCTCAAGGTGGTCTTGTACCCTTCTGTAAAACTGTGTTCCTCTATCTCTGATTTCACAACACCTCTGTACTTGGTGCACCGTGTATGTTTAGTGCATTGCTCTGCTACTGTGCGGGCTGTCTGCCCTACGTAATTGTCGCCACATTCGCATGGCATGTTGTAGACACCAGGTACTTTCAAATCCATGCTGGTTTTCACGGGGCGCAGCAAATCCTTAATTTTCCGCGGGGGTCGGACTACTGGCTGTAACACTATATTTACGTAATAAGCGCCCAATTTTGCTTGAGATCGTCCCGCAGAGTGGAAGGAATACTGTTTCGGACTGTCTTGTTCCGTTGGCTGGATGAGTACATTTACCTGACCAATCACCAGCTTGAACGCCTCTATGAAGGAAGTGACTTTGTGTCGCGCGGACTGTCATCCTCTGACGAATTAGATAGTGTTAATCTTCGAAATCTCGACCTTTTGCTCCAATCGGATGCAGTCTGAAAACTGAAAAAATTTTATGTAAGGATGCCGCGGCGAAAATCTTCGATGATAATCGACTGTTGTTCGCCCAGAACAAGAAAGAAACACAATTGTCAGTCAAATTTTCTCACATCAGATACTATCTAAGGCACGTGTTATACTATAAAAGATAATTTGACAAATACCATTTATAAAACTTAATTTATTTGTCTTGATCGTAAAGTTTTTGTACAGAATTACCGGTTGCGGCTATACAATAGTCATCATTAGACACTGCAATCAAATTAAAAGTGAAAAAAAGCATTATCACATACTGCATTAAGAGATTAAAAACAAGGGACAGAAATTATAGTAAAAACGCCATATACCTCTCATTCTCAAGCGCTGCCAGAAGTTATAATCACATAAAACAACGCAAGACAAAATTGTCATCCGCGCTCCAACCGGTTATGTATAGGATTCAAAGCTATCAACGACCTGTAGGATAACCTTGCATTGCACATATAATCGGACGAAGCATGTATGGAAATTTTGCCTTATTCCATGTGGCTATGACTTGCCGCAGTGCAGCATAATGAGATGTATATCGTGTTTATATAATAATTTCCGTTCCTTCTTTTTAGTGTCTTAATTTAGAAGGTAGTATGCTCTTTCTTTTAATTCTATTGTAGAGTCTGAACGTAGATATAGTATAGCCGAAACAGGTAATTCTGTTCAAAAACTTTGCTATCAAGACTTTTAAATAAAAAATTATGTAAGAACGTCTTCCAAGCGCTCTCCAAATTGTCATTCTATGTCAGATTCCTTCCTTCTGCAAAGTATGTTTTAAATCTTTGACGGCGTACCAGACTTATTATGATGTTGTTGTTGTGGTCTTCAGTCCAGAGACTGGTTTGATACAATTCTCCATGCTATTCTACCCTGTGCAAGCTTCTTCATCTCCCAGGACCTACTGCAACCTACATCCTTCTGAATCTGCTTAGTGTATTCGTCTCTTGGTCTCCCTCTACGATTTTTACCCTCCACGCTGCCCTCCAATAGCAAATTGGTGATCCCTTGATGCCTCAGAACATGTCCTACCAACCGATCCCTTCTTCTAGTCAAGTTGTGCCACAAACTCCTCTTCTACCCAATTCTATTCAATACCTCCTCGTTAGTTATGTGATCTACCCATCTAATCTTCAGCATACTTCTGTAGCACCATTTCGAAAGCTTCTATTCTCTTCTTGTCCAAACTATTTATCATCCATGTTTCACTTCCGTACATGGCTACACTCCATACAAATACTTTCAGAAACGACTTCCTGACACTTAAATCTATACTCGATGTTAACAAATTGCTCTTCTTCAGAAACACTTTCCTTGCCATTGCCAGTCTACATTTTATACCCTCTCAATTTGGACCATCATCAGTTATTTTGCTCCCCAAATAGCAAAACTCCTTTACTACTTTAAATGTCTAATTTCCTAATCTAATTCCTTCAGCATCACCCGACTTAATTCGACTACATTCCATTATCCTCGTTTTGCTTTTGTTAATGTTCATCTTATATCCTCCTTTCAAGACACTGTCCATTCCGTTCAACTGCTCCTCCAAGTCCTTTGCTGTCTCTGGCAGAATTACAATGTCATCGGCGAACCTCAAAGTTTTTATTTCTTCGCCATGGATTTTAATTCCTACTCCGAATTTTTCTTTTGCAGATTGAATAACATCGGGGAGAGGCTACAACCCTGTCTCACTCTCCTCCCAACCACTGCTTCCCTATCATGCCCCACGACTCTCATAACTGCCATCTGGTTTCTGTACAAATTGTAAATAGCCTTTCGCTGCCTGTAATTTTACCCCTGCCACCTTCAGAATTTGAAAGAGAGTATTCCAGTCAGCATTGTCAAAAGCTTTCTCTAAGTCTACAAATGCTAGAAATCTATTTTCTAAGATAAGTCGTAGGGTCAGTATTGCCTCACGTGTTCCAATATTTCTACGGAATCCAAGCTGACTTTCCCCGAGGTTGGCTTCTACCAGTTTTTCCATTCGTCTGTAAAGAATTAGCGTTAGTATTTTGTAACTGTAACTTATTAAACTGACAGTTCGGTAATTTTCATATCTGTCAACATCTGCTTTCTTTGGGATTAGAATTATTATATTCTTCTTGAAGTCTGAGGGTATTTCGCCTGTCTCATACATCTTGCTCACCAGATGGTAGTGTTTTGTCAGGACTGGCTCTCCCAAGACTGTCAGTAGTTCTAATGGAATGTTGTTTACTCCCGGGGCCTTGTTTCGACTCAGGTCTTCAAAAATGGCTCCGAGCACTATGCGGCTTAACTTCTGAGGTCATCAGTCGCCTAGAACTGAGAACTAATTAAACATAACTAACCTAAGGACATCACACACATCCATGCCCGAGGCAGGATTCGAACCTGCGACCGTAGCGGCCGCTCGGCTCCAGACTTTAGCGCCTAGAACCGCACGGCCACTCCGCCGGCACTCAGGTCTTTCATATCTTTTGTAAAAAGAGCGTGGCCCTAACTTCTATAAAAGTTTTGTCAAAGAATTTGGGCAGTGTAATACAGGCCTAAGAAAGAGCTTACAGTGACACGCGTGTCCCTCATGGGAACCAATCAAGTATCTTATTACCGAATATCCTACGTGAAAGACCTTACACAAAAACCGAGGGTAATGGAATCGGGGAACTAGGATTCCCGGAAAGCTTGTTTTCTCAGCCGCCACTCTCAGTGTGCCGCTGTCGTATATCGCCAAAGCTGTTGGCATTTCGAGTCGAGTCTCAGGGCAGCCGATTTCTCCGGCGAGCAGGCGGGGTTCCGGCAATCGAGAGGCCCATCTCATACAGCCCCCTCCCTCCCCCTGTTCCGCACCTCGGCCCGCCTAGGCTCGCCTCCCGATTAATTAACATACCTGGTGCTCGCCGGCGCATACGGCAGGCTTCAAGGTCGCAGCCTAAACTGCTCCAGAGGCGCTGCTGACACACATCACGCCCTGCAGTCGTCGCAGCGCTCCAGTAGGCCGGTCGTGTGCGCGGGGGAGTGCTGCTTAGTCAAAGGAACTTGGTCATCTTTTTCATATTATTTGTTTACAACTGCTATTCAAGCAGGTTGGTTCCTTCAGGATTCCAATACACCACAGTATTGCCCACTGTTTTGACTAAGAAACATTGCTTTTCATCATTATCTCCGTTCCATGCGCCGGGCCGGCCGCCGTGGCCGAGCGGTTCTAGGCGATCCAGTCCAGAACCGCGCTGCTGCTACGGTCGCAGGTTCGAATCCTGCCTCGGGCATGGATGTGTGTGATGTCCTTACGTTAGTTAGGTTTAAGTAGTTCTGAGTCTAGGGGACTGAACACTGGACTCGCATTCGGGAGGACGACGGTTCAATCCCGTCTTCAACCATACTGATTTAGGTTTTCCGTGATTTCCCTAAATCGTTTCAGGCAAATGCCGGGATGGTTCCTTTGAAAGGGCACGGCCGATTTCCTTCCCAATCCTTCCCTAACCCGAGCTTGCGCTCCGTCTCGAATGACCTCGTTGTTGACGGGACGTTAAACACTAACTACCTACCTACCTACCCATCTAGGGGACTGATGACCTCAGTGTTAAGTCCTATAGCGCTTAGAGACATTTGAACCATTTGAACCATGCACGGCCTCACGCCACTTTACTGAGACGGCCTCGTTTGCCTACCCAGTACCAGTCTACTGGTCGACGTCGGAGCTAACGTCCTGCTGCATCAGTAACCTCCCCACGTACTACTCACCGCGGAATGTATCCTTCACTGGGCCAAACAGATGGAAGTCGTGCGAGATCCAGGCTGCAGAGTGGCTGATCAAGAACCGCCCAGTGAAGTTTTGTGAGCTCCTTTCGGGTACACAGGCTTGTGTAAGGCCTTGCTTTGTCGTGGATAAGGAGAATCTCGTTTGCATTTTTGTGGCGACGAACAGGCTGAAGTTTGTTCAGTTTCTTGAGGCTAGGATAATATAATTCAGAGTTCCCAGCATGAGATTTTCACTCTGCAGCGGAATGTGCGCTGATATGAAACTTCCTGGCAGATTAAAACTGTGTGCCGGACCGAGACTCGAACTCGGGTCCTTTGCCTTTCGCGGGCATGTGCTCTACTAACTGAGCTACCCAAGCACGACTCACGACCCGTCCTCACAGCTTTTATTTCTGCCCGCAAAGGTCCCGAGTTCGAGTCTCGTCCCGGCACACAGTTTTAATCTGCCAGTAAATTTCAGATCAGCGCACACTCCGCTGCAGAGTGAAAATCTCATTCTGGAAATATCTCCCAGGCTGTGGCTAAGCCATGTCTCCACAATATCCTTTCTTTCAGGAGTGCTTCTGCAAGGTTCGCATCAGAGCTTCTGTAAAGTTTGGAAGGTAGGAGACGAGGTACTGGCAGAAGTAAAAGCTGTGAGGACGGGTCGTGAGTCGTGCTTGGGTAGCTCAGTTGGTAGAGCACTTGCCCGTGAAAGGCAAAGGTCCCGAGTTCGAGTCTCGGTCCAGCACACAGTTTTAATCTGCCAGGAAGTTTTACTTCAGTGTTGATTGTTGCACCATGCATGAGGACATCAAATAAAATAACCCCTTCACAGTGTAAAGTGGGTGTTTATTCTAGAATTGAGAACAACTGTGTAAGTTGAAATGTCGCAAATTTTAGCACAAAAATTACAGCTTTTACACAGTTTTCAACTCGATGACATAAAAACAGCGCAATGGATAACGCATATCGCGAAGATCAGAAAGTGAAATAATCCTATACACAACACTATTAAATATTAATCTCTGAAAGAACATTAATCCTGAGCACAATAATATGAGAGTTTGATTGGAAGTTTCTTTACAAAATTGCTCCTACGCATTTGATATGATGTTGGTCAGTACTACGAAAATCGTCCGATTCCGGTTCAATTTTCGGTACTAGTTAGGATGACAATCAAGTCTATGGTGGATGGTTAGTTATGTGACAAATTTGAGCGCAGGAATACCCAAGGCCGCTTGAGTTTACAGTGGACGTAAGCTGGTGAATCAACAAAGTTTATGCCTCTGCACGCGGTATTTACCTTAAGCTGCGACGAGATGCTGACTGGAAGGCCGCTCTCTCCCACTGGAATCCCTAAAAACTGATCAGGCCTTTGCTGAACTTTCCAGCAGAAACTTTCCTTATGCTTCTCGTTATGCAAGAAAACATGTAATCTGCCCTCGTCTTAGTGTGTGGTGATGTACATGCACGTGGTTGGAGCAGCGTGCATATTATAGTGCCCTCTCAGTTCTCAAAAGAACAGTTAACTAATTTGGCTGGTTCGTTTCTCCACAGTTGGACCTAAATGTTGCTACAGCTAATGTCTAGCTAGATTGCAGGGGCTGTGAACGCGGCGTCCACAGAAATTTCTTCTCTGTGTCGCACAGAGCACTAAGCGCTTCGTTCTGCACTCGACACCAATTGAGAGAAGAGTCCCCGAACTTGTCCTAGTCATGGGAGAAGTTCTTCCCCCACTTGGGTTCATTCGATCCTCACGTCACAGCCTTTTTGACCAATATGAGCGTTCCTCTTATTTTGTGGAAACTCTCTCTACCAATCGCAATGCCCTTTCTATCAAACTGCATCGAAACTTCAGTATTTTTATCCTTCCTAGTGCGTTTCCGCCAATGGGACGTTTTGTGCCCGTTCTAGACGTCTAATGTACGTTGACCTTTCCGTGTGTCGCACTCACTGGACATGTGATTGAAGTGCATTACTATATTTTGTTCGTATCCAGTTGGAATTCCGAAACGCAGCTTTCTAAAGCTTTTTCTCTGTCCCTTGTGCAGATGTGCCACTACACACGGCCCTCCCTCCTGAATCACCTGGTCGGGGTCGCTGACCTTCCTCCTGTCACGCCTTTAAGTGGTTTCCGTTTTAACACCTGCAGCGCGCGTTTGCTTCACCATTGTCCACCAGGCTTTTCAAACTAAAAACGACTCGCATTGCCTGTTCCACCTTCTGCTCAAAGAAATGCATTGTATAGGAACAGTGTGTTAATTACTGTCGATTGACTGTCATCCCTTTTTGCATTACATGTTGATAGGCAAATGTTCTCATAACCGCCGAATAACGTTAGGTGTGATATTCACCTTCTCATTGCGATATGTAAAGCTCTCATGTAAGGTGTGAATCTGACCATTAATCTGACACCTTATAAGAGTTCCGGAAGACCTTCGCCATACCTTTACCCACTGAGGGTGCGACTTTGAACTTTTTCTTCAGAGGTGAGGTGGTTTAGCGTCACCATGATCTGGAGGTTTCTTTTCGGTTCAAGTCATGAATCCACGTTTCATCGCCTGTGACGATTTTGGACAGAAAATTGTCACAGTTAGCCTCGTAATACGCAAACAGTTCCTCACATATGGCCCTTTTTGCTCTTTATGGTCTTCTGTTAGGCGACAAGGAACCCACCGGGCACACACCTGTGGGGACGCCAATCAGTGGATACGAGTGTCAGCACCGCTAACACAGATGCCACTTGAGCAGTGAGGTGTCTGATTGTGATCCGCTGATCGTTTCGAATGAGAGTGACCGCACGTTCCAACATCGCGGGAGTCACAGCAGTGTGCGGGATGCCGGCACACGGGGGATTGGATAGGTGTGACTAGGGACTCCTGTTGGGTAGACCGTTCGCCGGGTGCAAGTCTTTCGATTTGACGCCACTTCGACGACTTGCTTGTCGATGGGGATGAAATGATGATGATTAGGACAACACAACACCCAGTTCCTGAGCAGAGAAAATCTCCAACCCAGCCGTGAATAGAACCTGGGGCCTTAGGATTGACATTCTGTCGAGCTGACCACTCAGCTATCAGAGGAGGATATTGATTAGGTTTGCCCGGCCTTGTTGCGATGACGACAGACGCCTCGCCCAACGACTCACATTGCTTTTGTTCACTGCCAGCTCTCCGCAGAGATTCTGCAAGCGCCTGTGAATGTCTGCCATGTTCTAGTATTCCGCCAAAAGAAACTCAGTGGCAGCTGTCGCCTTGGAACACACCTCCGTTACAGACGCCATTTTGAAAGCTACGTATAGTGCCGTTATCTATCGGATATTCTTGAAACTATAGGGGCTGAAGCTGGAATATTCCACGATGTCCCACTACAAATTCTGCGTATTGTAAACCGAAATTTGCAGAGAAAAACAATGTCTTGCATTACTTATTGGACGCCGCTCGTACACTGGCAAGCGAGTAAGGACGAATGTAACTTTTGCAAGATTGTCATTGCCAAGTAACATAGTTCGATGGACCTTGGACCATACATACAGAAGGTAACTGCAAGAAATACGCATTGACACAAACAGAAACCACACTTTTATTCAGAGACAATAATTAGACTAAAGACACGAGATTTACGATGGGCCCCTGGACTTTACAGGACGTGGTTCTTAGCAGGATGTGTGATCACCACGGACGACAATGCATGCTCTGCAACGTGCTGTTTATATTGGCAACAAGGTCGTTAAGCAGTTCTCGTGGTATGGCGTTGCATTCCTTCACCAGCGAGGTTGACAACTGCTGGACTCTCATTGATTCATGCGGACGTCCTGCAGTACGCCTCCCAACGCGTAGACCTGTCCATCCGCCTGATATTCTCTCGTTCAAAGAGCTCCTCCAGCTGCGATGTTCGATGCGGTCGTGGATTGTGATCCATAAAAAAGAAGTCAGGGCCGAATACAGGCCAGAAAAGACGCACGTTGGAAGGAGTACAGTGTCACAATAACGTTGACTGTTGAGTTAACCGTGCTCAAAGATTAGGAGGTCTGTCCACACGCGCAACATTATGCCTCCATACACTGCAATGACTGGACCTTCAAAACGATCATGTACGACCTCTCGCCATTTGAGGATACGTCGAAAATCGTAACTCAGACTGAATATGATCTTATATGAGATGGGAATGCAGTCGTATTGTTCATTAGTCTAGTGCCTATGCTCTTGGCACCACTGAATCCGTGCCGCGGATGTGCGAGTATCAAGATGTGAGGTAGTCGTCTGTCTCCGACCTTTCTCCTCAAATTTTGTCCAATTTGCGTACTAACGTTGCATACGAGATTCCGTTGCTTCATTACTTTCCGACTCCGATTATACTTGTCGACTTTGCACATGTAGTGCACGGTAATTGCATGAGTGGCTGTGGGTTAGCTTGCGGCAATGTAGGTAGCGGTAGCCCATCCATCTACACTCATGCTCATAAATTAAGGATAATTGTAGAATGTGGTGCCACACAACGTGGCATTACACAAAATTGGCGCTAATAGCATAGGAACATATGGAACACACACGACACAGATCTGTAAGTCCACAGTATTGGTGATAAGTTGAGAAAACCGTCCTGAGGCAAATGTGCTACAAAACGCCACTGTTTCCTGCGCATGTACCCCGACACCAGTATGGGATATAATCACCATGCACACGCACACAGGCTGCAAAACGGGTTGGCATACTCTGGATCAGGTGGTCGCGCAGCCTCTGGGATATAGCCTCCCATTCTTTCACCAGTGCCTGTCGGAGCTCCTGATGTGTCGTAGAGTTTGAAGACATGCAGCCATACGTCGACCGAGAGCATACCAGACGTGCTCGATGGGGTTTAGGTTTGGAGAACAGGCTGGCCACTGCATTCGCCTGATATCTTCTGTTTCAAGGTACCCCTCCATGATGGCAGCTCGGTGGAGCCGTGCGTTATCATCCATCAGGAGGATGTTGGGACCCACTGCACCCCTGAAAAGGCGGACATACTGGTGAAAAATGACGTCCTGATACACCTGACCTGTTACAGTTCCTCTGTCGAAGACATGCAGTGGTGTACGTGCACCAATCATAATCCCGCCCCACACCATCAAACCACGACCTCCATACAGGTCCCTTTCAAGGACATTAAGGGGTTGGTATCTGATTCCTGGTTCAAGCCAGATGAAAACCTGGAGAGGATCAATGCTCAGACTATACCTGGACTCGTCCGTGAACATAACCTGGGACCACTGTTCCAATGACCATGTTCTGTGTTCTTGAAACCAGGCTTTACGGGCTCTTCTGTGACCAGGGGTCAGTGGGATGCACCTTCAGGTCTCCAGGCGAATAAACCATGTCTGTTCAGTCGTCTGTAGACTGTGTGTCTGGAGACAACTGTTCCAGTGGCTGCAGTAAGGCTACCTGCAGTACTCTGCGGGCACTGATGGCAAGATATAGGTCTTCTTGTGGTGTTGTACACTGTGGACGTCCCGTACTGGACGTCCCGTACTGTGGCGCCTGGACAAGTTTCCTGTCTGCTGGAATCGTTGCCATAATCTTGAGATCACACTTTGTAGCACATGGAGGGTCCTTGCTACGACCAGGTGTTTGACCAGCCTCCAGTCACCCTAGTATTCTACCCCCCATAACGTCATCAATATGTCTTCTTTGAGCCATTTCCAACATACAGTCGCCATTAGCACGTCTGAAAACGTCTGCACACTCACCCGCTGCACCGTGCTCTGACACGCACCAACACACCTCTGCGTTGCTGCCAGTGCCATCGTGCGATGACCGCAGGTCAAATGCACCGCATGGTCTTACCCCGAGGTGATTTAAACCGCAAACCGCCCACCAGAGCGTTGTTTCACCATGTATCAGCATCATCCTTAATTTATGAGCATGGGTGTATACCTAATATATTAATATATTGATATTACTTTACCAGATCAAACTATATCATTTGACAACCATTAAAGTAAATTATTCAATTGAAATGCCCGGGTCCTCCAGCCATAAGTAAAAGGTAATGCCCCTGACGAGTTCAGGAACTAATCAAATAACGTTTCCGATGTGCACGGCAGTTGATTTTCAAGTAACCTGTCAGCTTCATGGGGGTAATCTATCATTTTATATGATCTGTGGTAATAGATTCAGCATCATTCAAGTCTTTATACGCATGGAGCACTTGATGAGTGTTCGGAGCACACCCGACTTCTGGCAAACTCAAAGCAACGTAATGGTCGTTGGTCAAAATCCATACCGGTGCTCTGCACTGCGAAGCCTGGCATTGCGTGCATCGCAGTCCTGTTAAACGTAGTTACAATTGCAGGCGCTGTTTGTCGTGCGTCGCTTTTCACCCGTTGCACAAAGCAACGGTCATCTGCTGCTGTAATTAACCGTGGTCGACAGCCTCCTCACCTTCGGGTAGCACTGTGGTCTGGAATGCTCCCCATGCACATGAAGCAATCCTGTCGGCGATAGCAAACTCCTGGGATACACTGGTCACATTTCGCCCTTCTTCCCCCATGATTCTCCCCTGTGTGACATCATCCAACAATTACTCCGGAAGGAACTAAAGAATCACATCCAGATGTTGTCTGCAGGCCATGTTGTGACGAAAGACATCACCACACTTCACTGTAACTGTTCGCTGATTGACATACGAGGTGTGATTGGAAAGTTTTAAGAATGGATCCGCTACTGCTTAGTGGTTTAGCGGGCAGGTACACGGAGGGTGGGGAGTGAGTCATTGCCTTCTCCTTGAATGCCCTCAGACAGGAAACTGCGTTTCCTTTATTTAGTTCGTTGTGGCAGCTGGTTCAGTGCGGGTCTGTTAAGGCTTCTTGCTGGATTCTGCCTGCGTGAAAAATGGGCGTAAAAATGGAGCAATGAGTTTGTGTGAAATTTTGTTTTAAAACCGGGAAATCAGCTTCTGAGACTTACGAACTGTTAAAAACCGCTTTTGGAGATAATTTTATGAGCCAGTCAAACGTTTTTGTCTGTTTCAACAGATTTAAAAATGGCTGCGAATCATTTGAAGATGAACCACAGTCCGGCCGTCCTTCCACCTCAAAAACGAATGTAAATGTAGTGAAAGTTCGCCGCTTAGTGCGCTCTGATCGTACACTTACAATTAGGGAGATGGCTGATGACTTAATTTAAGTTTCTATGCAGTTCAATAAATTTTAACTGATGATCTGAACATGCATCGAGCTTCTGCAAAATTCATTTCAAAAGTGTTGTCAAGTGAGCAGAGTCAATACCGACTTGAAGTGTGCCAAGAACTGATTAATCGGACTAAAAATAACCCAGATTTGTTAAATAGAGTAATTACAGAAGACGAATCGTGGGCATGTGGATTCGATCCTGAAACCAAAGTGCAGTCTTCGCAGTGGAAGACTCAAGGTTCACCACGACCTAAAAAAGCACGGCAAAGTTGGTCGAAGGTGAAGACAATGTTACTGATTTTTTTCGATTCTACCAGTACTGTGCATCGTGAATTAACCCCTGGAGGACAGACAATCAACCAAGAATACTACAAATGTCTCCTGGAGCGTCTGCGCGAAAAGGTGCGGAAGAAAAGGCCTGTATTGTGGAAAGACAGGAGTTGGCTGCTACAACATGTCAATGCTCTGGCTCATCATACCTTCACCGTCGTTGAATTTTAGACCAAATTCAAAATCCTTATGCTTCCACAACCACCACATTACCCTGATTTGGCCCCTGCGGACTTCTACCTGTTTCCTAAACTGAAATTTTCGCTGAAAGGGAAGAGATTATTTTGAAGGAGATGCATCACAGTAGCATGTAAGTACCACCGTTGTACAATTACAAGCCCATTCTTAAAACATTCCAATCACACCTCTTTTTTCGTCTTCAGCTGCCTCGTGTTGCGCGGCCAGTCTTATTTGGTGCTATAAACAAGCTGACCTCACGTCAGATGACGTTGAACTTTCTGTGCTCTACTGGTAAACTTCTGGTAACATGGTCCCGTACTTTCATCGATTTCCACAGAGCCTTGAGAAATGGCGTAGAAGGAGCTAACCTTCGGCATGAGTCTCTCGTGTTGAATAAGAACCACAGGCTTTTCATTCGTCCAAAATCTGACTTTATAGTGATTAAACTGTTTGAAATATGAAAAGTCGATTCATCCAAAAGAATTAATCGGTCAGAAAAAATTGTCCTCTTCAATGTCCACCAGAACAGAAGGGCAAAATCGAACCTTTTGGTGTGGTCGTTAGGGTACAATGCTTGCAATTACGAGTGTATGAACTTCTGTCAAAGGCGGTGTTTCTGAATCGGAAAACCCTTGGTTGAGGAATCTTTGACTTCGTTGCATGGACTTGTTGTGAATTTCTTAGGGCTCGTTTCGTAAGTTAAATGGATAGGTTTGAGATTCCATCCTATGTGAGTGAACGACCCCTGATTTTCCATTTGCAGACGCAACCATCTTCTACGAATTTTCGATGCCACTCATAAACTTGCTTATAATGGGGCGGCTCTTTGAGGAGCTGTCGGCGAAATGCAATTTTCATATTATCAACGTACTCCATTGAGCACACTGCAGCATAAGAAACGATCGTTCCTGTTCTGTTGCCATTTTCCTGAAGACAGGCAGTAGTGTCACTGCGGTTTTAAAATGAACTTCTGCGCTGACTGTGTATAACTTTCAGCACTTCTCTGTCTAGGAGCTTTGGAGTTGTGTTTCTGTCTTTTGTAGTTTGTGAGAGGTAAAATTCTTAAACATATTTATTGTTGAATAACCCTGTATTTTGGCCTACTGGGCCGAATTATGGCGAGTTACGGGAATATGATTAAGAGCTAGATCTATAACCAAGATTGTACGTCTGCCACACTGCACAGCGCATAGAGTACCCACGTACAGAATTCTAGGGCCTTGTGTATCTAATTTGTGCAGTGTATTTGTTAGCTGAAACTGAGGCGTGCGCTATTATGATGGATATTTCTTGCAAGTGGCTCCTACTGAGGAACCATTCCCAGGAACTCACAGACAAGTTCGGGTAGAGGGCTTGTTGATGTTCCATTGTGGTTCAAATGGCTCTGATCTCTATGGGAGATCATCAGTCCCCTAGCATTTAGAACTACTTAAACCTAACTAACCTAAGGACATCACACACATCCATGTCCGAGGCAGGATTCGAACCTGCGACCGTAGCGGTCGCGCGGTTCCGCACTGGAGCGCCTAGAATCGCTTGGCCACTCCGGCCGGCTCCATTGTGGAGCGGCGTAACATAACTAAGGGGCTCAAATACGGTACAGCTAAATTTTCCCAGCACTGCACAAAAGCCATTGCGCAAAAGCCTCGGTCAGAAGGAACAGCACTTCAAAAATGTAATGATAATTGTAACATGTACACAGTGCTAAGTGATCGCTATAAATAATTCTCAGGCAACCAGTTGGCAGAATTAGCATGCAAGATAGGTAAGATCATGATAAAGATGTAAACTTTGCAATAAGAGAACACATAGGTGACTTCAGTGGAAATAGCTTAGTGAGTTTTCGAGAGCGCGCTGGAGTGGGGTTACTATTGCTCGGATACGTTTCCAGAGCCGGGACAAGTTTCGTAAACGTTAAAAGAACTTGATTCACTGTGTTTTGGTAACAGAACATGGAATCCAAACGCAAACTCAAACTGAAGAAATGCTGTTTTATACTTCTGTTTCTATTCGTGTGTTTTTTAACCAATCGTGTTCATGTCTGTCCAGTCCAACTGTCAGTCTCCCTGTATTCAGTCGATGCAACGAAAAAAGCTGCAGATCTTGTACGCGGAAGCAATCCGAGGTCCTAAGGAAATATGAACAGTTATATATCTCATCTAACGACGTTACAGATGATAAATAAGGCTGGAGACGGACACACAACACCCTAAGCGCACGTTTAGTGATTGCTGTCCCAATTGGCCTGACGAAAAGCGATAGATAGGAAGTGGTACAATGTACGTCCTCGACAAGGTGTTAAAGATTAAGTATAGTTTCAAAATTGACAAGAAACGCGACAGAAATCGATTGTGCTCGTCGTAGAAAATCGTACTGACATTCCCCTTGCGTGGTACAGAAAAACCATAGGTATTCACTATCTTTATGGAGATCTCAGTCTCGATCCTCTCTGATAGATTCTGCCGTCTGGTCCATTGCGATGCCTCTCTGGGCCTCCGTCACGATGAATAGCGTCTCGTTTCAGTGAATAATTTTGCAAGATGCGTATTAGGCCTTCCACCGCGTGGATAGATGATTTGCAGCAGTTACTGCGCATACGCATTGTGGCATTCGTTGCGGAAAGTGGTTGCCCCCTGTCAGTCTCTGTACACAGTCTGCCCCTGAGAGACACGCATACGTGTATGACAGGTATTTATTGTGGCCTGATCGTTACACGAACCACTATTGCGAGCGTAATTGACGTCTTATGCTGTCATTTGAAGCGCTTAGCAATAAGCACTCACTCTTAAGTATAGTCCTTCACAACGAGATAGTTGACGTCACAATTCGACAAACAGAGGAGGACTCCTTTGTTTACATGGCGTAAACGACATTTGCTCACAACTAAGATCTTGGGCGAGAACCAAACATGAAGATGTGTGCATTGTGAGCAGACGCGGCTGTTCACCATGCTGCCAGCTAGAGCCAAATGATGCTCATTGTCTGAAGATGGCTGGTAAAACGTGCCGAAACGGGTCGTTTTAATAGATATATCCTGCGATCTTGATTGTTTTTACCAACTAAGAACCCCGTTGCTTTTCATCCGCCCGCACTCTTACAGCACAGCCGTACATCGACGATATTCTACGCCCCGTTCTGTTGCCCTTCATGCCAAGCCATCCTGGACTTACATTTCAGCAAGATAAAGCAGCGACAGTTTCTTGTCTTCGTGCTTAATGAAGCCAGACCGGGTCTCTCCCCAATTGATGACGTTTGAAGCATTATAGGCAGAGCCCTCCAAACAGCTCGGGATTCTGACGATCTAACGCACCAATTGAAAATAGTTTGTCACGAAATCCCTCAGGAGGACTTCCAGCTCCATCAGTAAATGTCAAGCCGAAAGCCTGCTTGCATAAGGGCCAGAGTTGGACCAATGTCTTACATTCTCAATATATGCAGCTCTTTCTCTTGAATAAATCATTCAATTTTTATGAAACTGTAATCGTTTGTTCATTGGTACATGTACAGTACATCTACAGATTTAGGACAGTACATCTACAGATTTAGGGCCGACTCGGATAATTCTTTTGTGGTGTGTCGCTTTTTTTGTCTTAGAGTGGATATGCAGACAACATGTGTCTATTTGAATCTTATTGTAAATTTAAGACCCGACTTATTTGTGATATTTTATGGTATTTTACTTTTGTGACGCGCCTCGTATCTACCGGATATATGCACACGAAGTGACATACCTTGTTTTAATCACGAATTGAATAACTGTGTCTTTGGTTATCATCGCACAAACATTAATAGCCAATCAGTGCTATATTGGCTGTAACACTGTTATAGTTCAGATTGTTAGGACTGCCTTTCGGCCAACAGCAAGTAGCAGAGGCATGGGCTCTTAGAATTCTTTTGAAGTGTAGCAAAGTCCAGCCTGAATGGGCGTCCTCAGCTAATAGACATTTGATGCTCTGGTGCGAGCGCTGCGGACTCCTTTGCTGGCAGGCAGCTGCTCCGCACGTGATGCCGGCAGCGAACATCACACGCTGGCGCCCTGACCTTCTGGGCGCCATAAAAGTACATCTTCCTGGCTTTGAGGCCAGACTGTAGCGACAGCCGACAGCTGTGCCGCATCTTATCAGACTGTGGCGATGCTGTGCGCCGCAGGATTACGGCACATGTCAGCGTACGGCATTGAGGAGGTCGTCGAAAGCAGACAGTGTTGCTCTAAGTACTGTTACCAGTTAACAACCATGGTACTGACTCATGACGAACATAACTGTCTAGCGCTTCAGTTTTGCATCTCAATACGTCGTGTGACGTACGAGGGCAGCATATTGTTCACCTTGTTGTAATCTACAGGAGAGTATCGCTGCTAGATAATTGTAAACAAATGTGGAAATATATAAAATTTTCAGCTGTATATGGATTAACGCAAAATAATTCATAAAGGAAAGAACGCACTTATTGGAATTTGAAGCTGTGTTGCCGCGATTGCAGAAAAATAATACTGAACAAGGAAGGCCTGCTTTTTTTATGCATGTACACAATTATGTTTTGCTTTCGCAACCAAACATGTTTCACTACAGCTGTGGCATCACCAGTTCCCAAAAAATGTGCACATAACTTAAATTTAGATTAGAAATATGTTACATTAGATTTTTTGTTTAAATTACAACCGACCGAGCGGTTCTAGGCGCTACTGTCTGAAACGGCGCGACCGCTACGGTCGCAGGTTCGAATCCTGTCTCGGGCATGGATGTGTGTGATGTCCTTAGGTTATTTAGGTTTAAGTAGTTCTAAGTTCTAGGGGACTGAAGACCTCAGAAGTTATGTCCCACTGTTCTCAGAGTCATTTAAACCATTTTAAATTACATATGTAATTACAAAGGTAATTTAAACAATAGTTATTGTAAATGTAATTACATTTGCAATTGAAACCACTGTTACTGAATGTAATTATATATGTAATTTAAACAAGAATAAAGTATATTAATATGAAATTACATACAGAAATTTTAGTTTAAATTACATATGTGGTTTAAACAATAACAAAACCTGACGTAACATTATCCTGTCCTACATAAAATCTGCATTTATATATGTCACGAACAATAAAAGGAAAAAGCCATTGAGAATGCGACAACTCTGGTGAAAGCTGTTTAGGTATCAAAGCAAAACAATAATTGTGTGTTTTCAGAAAATCAGACCCTCTTTAATGCATTAGGAATAAAAAATCGATTTTAACAGTTTACAAGATTATTAGCGAACCTCTGAAACAAGTCACATTGTTCACATACTGAGGGGTTATACTAAGCAGTGGAAAAACGTTGTGTGGAGTGACGAATCACGGTGGTAGACAATGTGGCGACCCGATGGCAGCGTGTGGGTATGGCGAATGCCAGGTTAGTGTCATCTGCCAGTGTGTGTAGTGCCAACCGTGAAATTCAGAGGTGGTGGTGTTATGGTGTGGTCATGTTTTTCATGGAGGGGGCTTGCACCCCTTGTTATTTTGCGTGGCACTATCACAGCACACAGCTACATTGATGTTTTAAGCACCTTCTTGCTTCTCACTGTTGAAGAGCAATTCGGGGATGGCGATAGCATCTTTCAACACGATCGAGCACCTTTTCATAATGCAGGGCCTTTGGCGGACTGGTTAACGACAATAACATCCCTGTAATGGACTGGCCTGCACAGAGTCCTGACCTGAATCCTATAGAACATCTTTGAGATGTTTTGGAACGCCGACTTCGTGCCAGGCTTCACCGGCCGACATCGATACCTCTCCTCTGCGTAGCATTCCATGAATAATGGGCTGCCGTTCCCCAAGAAACCTTTCAGCACCTGTTTTAACGAATGCCTGCGAGAATGGGAGCTGTCATCAAGGTTAAGGGTGGGCCAATACCACATTGAATTCCAGCATTACCGATGGAGGGCGCCACGAACTTGTAAGTCATTTTCAGCCAGGTGTCCGGATACTTTTGATCTCATAGTGTCTGTAAATGTAGACATTCCAAATGAATCGTTTCGAGTTATCCAGTGTCCAATGTTGCCTATTAACTACACATCCTTTGATGATCGGTGGCCCACCAAAGAAACGTTTAAGTAAATGATAAAGGAATCAATAAAAGCAACTTTCGTCAACACTTAGGTGTCAAAAAGGACCATTACAAATTTGTACCAGGTTAAAGAAATAAATAATGTCCTGTAAGAGTGGCTTCTGGATTACAGTGAGGAAGAAAAATATTCGTGTTTCTCGTATAGCAACGATTAGATCAATTTTGTAATAGGCATATTCTGACCAAAACATCTAAAATTAGCGCCACGCTGTACAAAAGCAACACGACAAATAATTAAGCAGTAGAAATGACATAACATTTTTCTGTGAGTGAGTCATTTCTTTACTTTATTGCAAAATTTTAAAAATTCCAGAGATGTGGTTAGTGCTGCTATTACAATTGGCTATTATATCATCAGAAACACTTTACTGTCACGTTATTATCAGGATATAAAACGCACAACATGTCGCAGTATGACCCTCCAAAAAATAATGATGATGTAACCTTTTCGCAAGTTCCACTGAGTCTAGGTGTCATGAGAATAATGGAGGCCTAAGCGAGATTAGAACTGAAAGCAAAAGAAGGTTGCTAAAAATTGCTATGAACTACCGTCCAGCAGCATGACGGCCTTATACGTAGACATCCAATATTAGATAAATTGTATCCGCGCACCCGTACATAGACACCACTACGTAATGCAGCATTGACCACTTAATGTCACGCTACGGTCGCAGGTTCGAATCCTGCCTCGGGCATGGATGTTTGTGTTGTCCTTAGGTTAGTTAGGTTTAACTAGTTCTAAGTTCTAGGGGACTAATGACCTCAGCAGTTGAGTCCCATAGTGCTCAGAACCATTTGAACCATTTGAACTTAATGTCAAGAGAGATGGACCGCCAATGTAAGAGGAGGCGAGGAGAATTGTGTTGTCATTAGAAGTGAAACAGCAAAGGAACAACCACGACTAAACCAAGGGTAGGTAGTCGTCATGTACTGACTCACAGGAATCGTCAACCTTTACTGGGCGTGGTTGTAACAAATCGCACGAAAGTAACGGAAAGAACAACTCGTGAATTCCAGAGTGCTACCAGCAGTACAGGTGTAACAATGACTTTGCGTAGGGAGTTAAAAAGAATGGGGTCCAACGGTCGAGCAGCCACTCGCAAGTAGTCAATGCTAAGCGACCCTTGAGTTGGTGCAGCACTATACAGGTATACTAGGAATCTACATCAGTACTTGTCATATGGTGGTGGACGGTTTCTTGAGCTGAGTTACACGAAGCGGTGGTCACCGTTTTTAAGCGGTTATAATAAGAGGCTACATAGATGATGCATTTCAATACCTGTGGACTATATGTGCTCTAGCCACAGATTATGGACGGTAATGCCTGAAAGTAGTCGGGTACTAAAGAAAAAAACAGAACGAATACGTAGAAGAAAACACAAGTAAAATTTGCCAACACTTACACGTCATAAATGAACTTCAACACATACGTCAAAGCTATACGGCATACAAATATTTCGCAAACAAGTGTAACGAAATTAATATGCACACTTCAGCAAAAGTTTTGCATCACCCCTTTACTTCGAAATTCATGGCACAGAAAATAAAAGTTGGCTCTGAGGCATGTGTATATATTCATTTGCAATGTGTCCGCACCAACAAATTACCAAACAAGCCTCATCCCTAGAATTGCAGTTTTTCTGAGGATGGGTGGGGGTGGTGTAGGAGGGGGTCCACAGTAATCCTGATCAACGCCAATAAGTGATGCAACGTACCCATGCTCGGATCCAGGTAGAACGCTTCGTGGCATACCATCGATGACATCATCTACATCTACATCTACATCCATACTCCGCAAGCCACCTGACGGTGTGTGGCGGAGGGTACCTTGAGTACCTCTATCGGTTCTCCCTTCTATTCCAGTCTCGTATTGTTCGTGGAAAGAAGGATTGTCGGTATGTCTCTGTGTGGGTTCTAATCTCTCTGATATTATCCTCATGGTCTCTTCGCGAGATATACGTAGGAGGGAGCAATATACTGCTTGACTCTTCGATGAAGGTATGTTCTCGAAACTTTGACAAAAGCCCGTACCGAGCTACTGAGCGCCTCTCCTGCAGAGTCTTCCACTGGAGTTTATCTATCATCTCAGTAACGCTTTCGCGATTACTAAATGATCCTGTAACGAAGCGCGCTGCTCTCCGTTGGATCTTCTCTATATCTTCTATCAACCCTATCTGGTACGGATCCCACACTGCTGAGCAGTATTCAAGCAGTGGGCGAACAAGCGTACTGTAGCCTACTTCCTTTGTTTTCGGATTGCATTTTCTTAGGATTCTTCCAATGAATCTCAGTCTGGCATCTGCTTTACCGACGATCAACATTATATGATCATTCCATTTTAAATCACTCCTAATGCGTACTCCCAGATAATTTATGGTATTAACTGCTTCCAGTGCTGACCTGCTATTTTGTAGCTAAATGATAAAGGATCCATCTTTCTGTGTATTCGCAGCA
This sequence comes from Schistocerca serialis cubense, assembly GCF_023864345.2. Lineage (NCBI taxonomy): Eukaryota > Metazoa > Arthropoda > Insecta > Orthoptera > Acrididae > Schistocerca > Schistocerca serialis. Next base: position 498,373,143 of record NC_064645.1, read on the forward strand.
CATTACACTTGTCTACATTGAGATTCAATTGCCATTCCCTGCACCATGCGTCAATTCGCTGCAGATCCTCCTGCATTTCAGTACAATTTTCCATTGTTACAACCTCTCGATACACCACAGCATCATCCGCAAAAAGCCTCAGTGAACTTCCAATGTCATCCACAAGGTCATTTATTGTATATTGTGAATAGCAACGGTCCTATGACACTCCCCTGCGGCACACCTGAAATCACTCTTACTTCGGAAGACTTCTCTCCATTGAGAATGACATGTTGCGTCCTGTTATCTAGGAACTCCTCAATCCAATCACACAATTGGTCTGATAGTCCATATGCTCTTACTTTGTTCGTTAAACGATTGTGGGGAACTGTATCGAACGCCTTGCGGAAGTCAAGAAACACGGCATCTACCTGTGAACCCGTGTCTATGGCCCTCTGAGTCTCATGGACGAATAGCGCGAGCTGGGTTTCACATGACCGTCTTTTTCGAAACCCATGCTGATTCCTACAGAGTAGATTTCTTGTCTCCAGAAAAGTCATTATACTCGAACACAATACGTGTTCCAAAATTCTACAACTGATCGACGTTAGAGATATAGGTCTATAGTTCCGCACATCTGCTCGGCGTCCCTTCTTGAAAACGGGGATGACCTGTGCCCTTTTCCAATCCTTTGGAACGCTACGCTCTTCTAGAGACCTACGGTACACCGCTGCAAGAAGGGGGGCAAGTTCCTTCGCGTACTCTGTGTAAAATTGAACTGGTATGCCATCAGGTCCAGAGGCCTTTCCTCTTTTGAGCGATTTTAATTGTTTCTCTATCCCTCTGTCGTCTATTTCGATATCTACCATTTTGTCATCTGTGCGACAATCTAGAGAAGGAACTACAGTGCAGTCTTCCTCTGTGAAACAACTTTGGAAAAAGACATTTAGTATTTCGGCCTTTAGTCTGCCATCCTCTGTTTCAGTACCATTTTGGTCACAGAGTGTCTGGACATTTTGTTTTGACCCACCTACCGCTTTGACATAAGACCAAAATTTCTTAGGATTTTCTGCCAAGTCAGTACATAGAACTTTACTTTCGAATTCATTGAACGCCTCTCGCCATCAAGCCAGTCCTGGGCCGACTTGTCCCACTCTTCGTTGGCGATTCTGTCTAGGTCGCGCAGCGTATGTTGTCGTTATTGAACGTCCAAAAACGATTAGTTTGAATCGATACCACACATCTTCGATTGGATCACGTTCAGGGAACAGGCAGGCTACTCTGTTCTGGTAATCCTATCATGCCGAAGGAAAGCGTTCACGAGAACCGAACGAGGAGCTCGTGAATTATCATTCACGAAGGCGGCGATACTGTCCCACTATTAGTTGGTTGGTTCGTTGATTCGGAGGGACGAAATAGAGGTCATCGGTCTCATCGGATTACAGGATGGGGAAGGAAGTCGGACGTGACCTCCCAGCATTTGCCTGAATCGGTTTTGGGCAAATCACGGGAAACCTAAATCAGGATGGCCGAACGCGGGTCGGAACCGTCGTCCTTCCGAATGCGAGTCCAGTGCTAACCACTGCGCGACCTCGCTCGGTTCACTATTGGATGCAGAATCTCTCCGCTGTACCCTAGAGCAATAATGTTTCCTTCCCCAACTAAGAGATGTGTACAGTGGCCCTATGTAATGCTACCCTGGAACATCACTCCATCACCGTCTTGTTACGCATGTGGATCACAATGTTGGAGGCATCTGATATTACCTAGTTGTCTCCACACAGTTGTCTGCGATTATCCGAGTACAAACAGATACGATTTTCGTCCGTAAGCAAACCTCGACGCCAATCCTTGGGAGTTGAATCTGCACGATTTCTTGCCCATCTGTAAGGTAGTCCATCGTGTTGTGGTGTACGAGGTGGTGCTCGCCATGTTCGTCTGAAATGGAGATTCGCATCATGTAATCGTCTACTGACAGTTTCAAGCGATACGTGACGTCCTGTGGCCTCCTCGGCCGTCGAATTCAGTTCTGGAGCACTCAGCGTACGGTTTGTTTGAATCAAAAGTTGTAAATTGCGGTCATTCTATGCACCTGTCAAACTTGGAAGGCCTGTATTGCGTAAGTCCTCAAGAAACCTGTCGATTGCAACCGATTCCATGCTCGCACATCACTTTGACACCGATAAACACGTCGAGTAACTTCCCTGGTTGGCAAGGCTTCTTTGTGTAACGTGACGACGCGGACCCGGTCGCTGGGCGGGATAGTCCTTCGTTCACTCCACTGTTCCTCTAACGTGTCCCTAATGGTGCTTTACTTTCAACTGAGTGCTGCAGTCCTTACGAGTGCGGCATTCTACTGGTAGCTGGCGCTTATGGTATTGTTGTTGTTGTGGTCTTCAGTCCTGAGACGGGTTTGATGCAGCTCTCCATGCTACTCTATCCTGTGCAAGCTTCTTCATCTCCCAGTACCTACTGCAACCTACATCCTTCTGAATCTGCTTGGTGTATTCATCTCTTGGTCTCCCTCTACGATTTTTACCCTCCACACTGCCCTCCAATGCTAAATTTGTGATCCCCTGATGCCTCAGAACATGTCCTACCAACGGATCCCTTCTTCTTGTCAAGTTGTGCCACAAACTTCTCTTCTCCCCAATTCTATTCAATACCTCCTCATTAGTAATGTGATCTAGCCATCTAATCTTCAGCATTCTTCTGTAGCATCACATTTCCAAAGCTTCTATTTTCTTCTTGTCCAAACTATTTATCGTCCATGTTTCACTTCCATACATGGCTACACTCCACACAAATACTTTCAGAAACGACTTCCTGACACTTAAGTCTATACTCGATGTTAACAAATTTCTCTTCTTCAGAAACGCTTTCCTTGCCATTGACAGTCTACATTTTATATCCTCCCTACTTCGACCATCATCAGTTATTTTGCTCCACAAATAGCAAAACTCCTTTACTACTTTAAGTGTCTCATTTCCTAATCTAATTCCTTCAGCATCACCCGACGTAATTCGACTACATTCCATTATCCTCGTTTCGCTTTTGTTGATGTTCATCTTATACCCTCCTTTCAAGACACTGTCCATTCCGTTCAACTGCTCTTCCAAGTCCTTTGCTGTCTCTGACAGAATTACAATAACATCGGCGAACCTCAAAGTTTTTATTTCTTCTCAATGGATTTTAATACCTACTCCGAATTTTTCTTTTTTTTCCTTTACTGCTTGCTCAATATACAGATTGAATAACATCGGTGAGAGACTACTACACTGTCTCACTCCCTTCCCAACCACTGCTTCCCTTTCATGTCCCTCGACTCTTATAACTGCCATCTGGTTTCTGTACAAATTGTAAATAGCCTTTCGCTCCCTGTATTTCACCCCTACCACCGTTAGAATTTGAAAGAGTGTATTCCAGTCAACATTGTCAAAAGCTTTCTCTAAGTCTACAAATGCTAGAAACGTAGGTTTGCCTTCCTTAATCTTTCTTCTAAGACAAGTCGTAAGGTCAGTATTGCCTAACGTGTCCCAACATTTCTACGGAATCCAAACTGATCATCTCCGAGGTCGGCTTCTACCAGTTTTTCCATTAGTCTGTAAAGAATTCGCGTTAGTATTTTGCAGCTGTGACTTAGTAAACTGATAGTTCGGTAATTTTCACGTCTGTCAACACCTGCTTTCTTTGGGATTGGGATTATTATATTGTTCTTGAAGTCTGAGGGTATTTCGCCTGTCTCATACATCTTGCTCACGAGATGGTTTTGTCAGGACTGGCTCTCCAAAGGCCGTCAGTAGTTCTAATGGAATGTTGTCTACTCCCGGGGCCTTGTTTCGACTCAGGTCTTTCAGTGCTCTGTCAAATTCTTCACGCAGTATCGTATCTCCCATTTCATCTTCATCTACATCCTCTTCCATTTCCATAATATTGTCCTCAAGTATCGGTGTGTATATAAGCAACGTCAGCGGTGACTTCCAATCGTCCGGAGTTCGTGGTCGTGCGGTAGCGTTCTCGCGTCCCTCGACCGGGCTCCCGGGTTAGATTCCCGGCGGGGTCAGGGATTTTCTCTGCCTCGTGATGACTGGGTGTTGTGTGATCTCCGTAGGTTAGTTAGGTTTAAGTAGTTCTAAGTTCTAGGGGACTGACGACCATAGATGTTAAGTCCCATAGTGCTCAGAGCCAATTGACTTCCAATCGGTATAAGAACAAGCACAATAGTATCGCACCTGCACATCTTATCGAGGTGGTGCAACATTTAAGTTGATGTGTGTAGTTTACAAATTGAATAATACAGTTTCTTGAAATGTGTAAGCGGTGTACAGCAGCACCATGGCCTACATTGCATGCGTGAGACAGCGCTGTTCTCATAAGCCGACTTAGGGAAGTTACGAGATGTGAGTGCTGAGGCGGGCAGAAAGGTCAGCAGAACGCCGGACTCGTAATGTCTGTGCCAGCATCTCGTACATCACTCTAGGAGAAGAACAGAGCGGCGGGGATGGGTAGGGTGGGGCCCGGTGAAGGCAGACTCCGAGGCGCAAGAGTGATCGGCTCATAAAAAAGAAGGTGAAGGCGCCGGGGCGCGAGCAAAACAGGCGGGCCGGACGTGAATGGGGTCAGCCAACAAATGATTCTCCATCACACGATCCAGTCGAGGCGGCCATTAACCATAATATGACGCGCACGGCGTTAACAGCCCGGCATATAACTTATCTCTTATGACTGACGAACTGTCCCGACATAATATGACAGGCATTGATGCTGCAACGACGCACACACAAAGCTCACAGCGGTAGTCAGTGTACGCGTGACAAATTTCACATCCACATTTAATTTACTCCGTGTAAATTTCATAAGCTCTTATCACACTGAGGTCTGCTTTGCATCGAGGAACGTTGCTGCTCTATGGTTAATGCGAAATGAAACGCTGTATTACATTGTGTTCGTGCGTGATCCTGGCTTATTAGCCGTTTATTTTTACGTATTTAACAAATTTTCATCTCCCGTCCATACATACACGGTGATTAACAATTATTGAGCGATTTCAAAAGGCTATATTTACAGCGGCACTGATCATAAATGTACGAACTTATTATGGGTTCGAAGAATCGGCCATGACATTTGCCTGACGTGTAATTAATGGGGATAGGGGTACAACGCTGTTGGAGAGTGATGTTACTACCTGATAGCACCGGGAACGTGCCTGAATAAGCGTGAAGGGTTCACTGCTGCGGTCCAAAAGGCATTATACGTCAACTAATAACTTATTCTGCTCCTGCGACATGAAACAGGAAGTGGCATAACAAGTTTCGTAACAGAGATTTGCATCTTCCTTCAAGAATTGTGGTTGCTGTGAAAGGCAAGTTTACGCAAAGATACCATCGAAGAAGTGAGCGAAAACAGTTGCAGGAGGGCGACAAATGAGAATAAATCCTTTTATTGATTGTATTGAAAAAATTCAATTTCAAGTTGTAACAAGCCTCTTTAATAAAGTCTGTACAATACGTGTCCGCCAAAAGGACTTTCACCATTTTGCTGAAAGATGTTTAATTGAGTGGTACGTTCAGTTTAAAAAATATAAATTCTTACTTAACTGTTTGCCGTGAAATTGTTTCTATGTCTTCTGTTCAAGTGCATGATCACGTACACAAGTCTTAGTTGTACGAAAAAAGGAAACCGTTTCCAAGATTGTGAATGTCCGATGAATTACTAATTACGAAATGAAATAAAAGTATAAACTTTTAATTCTTTGTACGAGGGCAGTTCAATAAGTAATGCAACACATTTTTTTTCTCGGCCAATTTTGGTTGAAAAAACCGGAAATTTCTTGTGGAATATTTTCAAACATTCCCGCTTCGTCTCGTATAGTTTCACTGACTTCCGACAGGTGGCAGAGCTGTACGGAGCTGTTAAAATGGCGCCTGTAACGGATGTGCGTTGCAAACAACGGGCAGTGATCGAGTTTCTTTTGGCGGAAAACCAGGGCATCTCAGATATTCATAGGCGCTTGCAGAATGTCTACGGTGATCTGGCAGTGGACAAAAGCACGGTGAGTCGTTGGGCAAAGCGTGTGTCATCATCGCCGCAAGGTCAAGCAAGACTGTCTGATCTCCCGCGTGCGGGCCGGCCGTGCACAGCTGTGACTCCTGCAATGGCGGAGCGTGCGAACACACTCGTTTCGAGATAATCGACGGATCACCATCAATCAACTCAGTGCTCAACTTGACATCTCTGTTGGTAGTGCTGTCACAATTGTTCACCAGTTGGGATATTCAAAGGTTTGTTCCCGCTGGGTCCCTCGTTGTCTAACCGAACACCATAAAGAGCAAAGGAGAACCATCTGTGCGGAATTGCTTGCTCGTCATGTGGCTGAGGGTGACAATTTCTTGTCAAAGATTGTTACAGACGATGAAACATGGGTTCATCACTTCAAACCTGAAACAAAACGGCAATCAATGGAGTGGCGCCACACCCACTCCCCTACCAAGAAAAAGTTTAAAGCCATACCCTCAGCCGGTAAAGTCATGGTTACAGTCTTCTGGGACGCTGAAGGGGGTTATTCTGTTCGATGTCCTTCCCCATGGTCAAACGATCAACTCTGAAGTGTATTGTGCTACTCTTCAGAAATTGAAGAAACGACTTCAGGGTCTTCGTAAGCACAAAAATCTGAACGAACTTCTCCTTCTTCATGACAACGCAAGACCTCACACAAGTCTTCGCACCCGAGAGGAGCTCACAAAACTTCAGTGGACTGTTCTTCCTCTTGCACCCTACAGCCCCGATCTCGCACCGTCGGATTTCCATATGTTTGGCCCAATGAAGGACGCAATCCGTGGGACGCACTACGCGGATGATGAAGTAGTTATTGATGCAGTACGACGTTGGCTCCGACATCGACCAGTGGAATGGTACCGTGCAGGCATACAGGCCCTCATTTCAAGGTGGCGTAAGGCCGTAGCATTGAATGGAGATTACGTTGAAAAATAGTGTTGTGTAGCTAAAAGATTGGGGAATAACCTGGTGTATTTCAATTCTGAATAAAACAACACCTGTTTCAGAAAAAAAAGTGTTGCATTACTTATTGAACTGCCCTCGTATTTTAAACTCTTCAGATATCAGGGTAGCAAAATTAAACCTCAATTTGCCCTATTGACGCACAAATTGCGACCGAAATTGTCAGCCTTCTGCCACATACCAAAATTGACTTGACTTCCTTACACAAATTTTCCCCTCAGCTGCCAGCAAGTAAGGACAAAGATTCTATTACACATGTAGGCCTTAACTCTAAGAATTTTTGTGACTGTCACAATACCCCATAGAATTATTTAAAATTGTTTTTACATGAAATTATATTTAAATATAAACGTTTTCGTGAATACTCTACAAATGTTTTTATAAAATTAGTATATTTATGTAGTAGTTAATTTTAATCACACAAATGTTAAATACGTATTCATTGAAACGGTAGTTCAAAAACTCTGAAGATCGACTAAAAAAAATTCTGTTTGAATTTATGTGAAAATATGGACACCCGCAGGTATAGTAGATTTCATAGTATGTATTAGGTTTGATTACATCACAATGTACACTGCAAAGAATGACCGACCTGCCATCCAGCTTCACATTCCAGTGAAAGGAGTACTTGGCAGATCATATGTGAATGCGTGGAGGCGTGAATAATGAAGTGAGAACAGCCAGCTGTTGTTTTTTCAAGAATCAAGACAAATATGACATTGAAATATAGTCAGCCTTTGTACTTTATCCATTCTGGAGCGGCCTGTTTATACCTGAATAATGATAACAAAACCAGTGGCTGTATTTGAATCCGCGTTGTTTATTCTTTTTAACACATGTTACCAGTTTCGACATCAAATGAGGTGACGTCTGACCATGCTGGGCTTGATATTGCCACGGAAGGTACGGAATCAAGTTAATGTTGGCCGCTGCATACGATTCTCCTCATTGCACATGAAAACCGTTGTGGCTAGAAGGTTACGATTAAGGACGACGTGGATTCAAATGCAGACGCTGGTTTTGTTATCATTGTTCAAGAACTTTGTGTCCCTCTGCTGTCCCACTTTCCTTGATGGATTACCATATGTTGTTACTCACGCTATTAGAAAAGTCAGTACTATGAGCCACAGTTATTGGAAGAATGTTGTATGTTTTCGCTTTGGTAATCAGTGAAATGATAATTAAATCAAGACCATAAGCTGTTGACAGGCGTTGATATACACCAACGGGGACAGCTGAAAATGTGTGCCCCGACAGGGACTCGAACCCGGGATCTCCAGCTTACATGGCAGACGCTCTATGCATTTGAGCCTCCGAGGGCACCGACGATAGTGGGACTTCAGGGATTTATCCCTTGCACGCTCCCCTTGAGACCCACATTCCCAACTTAATGTCCACACACTACATTCGTAGTGCCCCTGCCCATTACACTCACCACGCGCGACAGACAATCTTTCCGAGTCCCGTAAGAGATCGGGCAATGCGTGTGCATCCAGCACAGAAGAAGAAAGTCAATGGCCGGTTAGCCTTAAAATATGAAGATGGTATCTGTTCTTTCAGACATGTCCGAAATGTAGTGCGTGGACATTAAGTTGGGAATGTGGGTCTCACAGGAAGCGTGCAAGGGATAAATCCCTGCAATCGCACTATCCTCTGTGCCCTCGGTGGCAAAGGAAAAAAAAATGGATAGAGCGTCTGCCATGTTAGCAGGAGATCCCAGGTTCGAGTCCCGGTTGGGGCACACATTTTCAACTGTCCCCGTTGATGTATATCAACGCCTGTCGACAGCTTAGGGTTTTGATTTAATTATCATTTCATTCCAAGAGAGCTGTATGATCACCGATGGTATCTGTTCTTTCGGACATATCCGAAAGAACAGATACCATCTTCATGTTGGTGATCAGTGGTTTATTTTACAGAGCGAACGGGTACCAAAGGTACTTCCATCTACTTTAAGCAAATTTGCGTTGTGTGCAGATATTAAATCGCTGTGTGAAGCCATGGAAATAATTTAATTACTGGACTTGCCTTTTTGTGATTTAATTTTTATTTGAATCTGAAGGTAATTTAGGGCCTCTTGTGATTTCGTACTGGTAGAAGTATATTCCGAGGGGGATTTTTAATTGGGTCCATTGTGGTGTGGTTCAACCGAGTCATATTATAAGAACTAACGTTTTTTGCTAAACTTTAGCACTCTGGATTGGACACAATCGAATAACTATTTTTTTAAAGAAAGAGAACTGCTCACCCTATTGATGTAAGTGGAGGTTTAGCCAACACTGCCCTACCATCAATAAAAAGTAATGAGACTGTAAGGAAGAGACTTTAGTGTCTCCCATGTTAATCACTCAAGCTTGTCGCCGACGCACAGTGGTCTACCAGTTACCAGCACGCCATTTAACCCACGAATAGTCTCCCATTTATCTCCAACCCCTCTTCTACCACGGACCAGTGTTTTCTTTCGGTGCCAATAAGATGTCATGAAACAGCTGTCGGTGATTGCGCGACACAACGAGACACGTAATAAACAGGAGAACTTCTACTCGCCAAAGTTAAATTAGTTTACGCCGCTGCAACACAGCCGAAATGTCGGTTTTAGTATTCTAATATTTCAAATATTGTACAATGTAATACCCCAGAAAGATTTTAATTATACTTCTTCTTATAATTCAAAGTAGGAAATGAGTAAAAGATATAATACAAATTTTAGAATTACATTTCAAATAAGCCTTCTAGATTCTCGAATAACCTTTAAAAACTCAGTTACTGTCGAATTCCGTGCCGGTCTGGGAAAACTCAAATCAAAGACGTGCACAATGCTCTTTCTAGCATTTTAGGTTGTTTCCGATGGTTTTCTTATGAGATCGTTTCCTCTTCTTCATGTAGTTCACGTGTCGCGTAGATCATACGTTTCGATAGTACAGGGCATCAAACTGCAGTGCAAGTTATTTCCATCATCTCTCATTTATACGCACAATTACCAAAGAATAGAGAAAAATTTAGTGAAATATCTAAGGTTAACCTTCTGGAAAGATAAAAATCTAGTTTTAATTTCATTTGTGTTATCCCATTCACATATTCAAAATCAGATGGAAAATATGTGTGTTAACAAAGCCTTCGTTACATCACTGAAACACGAGACGTGTGTTTCAATTAAGTATCCTTTTGAAATAAAAGTATAACAAGTAGACTTTTCTTAGCAATTTTGCTTTTACATGAAAGCCTACACTTCCGTTTCTCCATAATTCTCACCAATATTAAGGTATCGTACAACCAGCGTTGGAGAATATTCTCGCAGAAATGTGTCGACTGAGCCTAACTTTTGATAATTTGAACTTCTGTAACAACAGCATAAAGCAGATTTCTTGGCAGTTGAGGAAACCCATCACAAAACTTAGAAATCTTAAAGCATCTGTTCTCTCTGGTTTTCATCAACTTTCTGCGCCAAATCGTCAGTAATCACAGAAGGTTCCTTTTCGCGTACATTCGGATGGCCATCTCTAAAAACTCTTAACCATTTCGGTACTATTCCATCGCCCTTAAGTGACAAGACGTGTGCTTTATGCAACTGTTACATTAAATTATGGAAAGTTATGCATCATCTATGATGATGGTATTCAAAACAGTTTCTATGATACAAGCAGCTTAATATTGGTGTAAATTAAAGTAGAGGCTTTCACGTAAAAAGAAAATTGCTAAGAGGAACCTACTTGTTGTATTTTTATTTCAGCACGGTACTTCCTTAAAAACATTAACAGAACAAAGTCGAAAAAATAATCACTTGTCTGGTTGATCATGAGCCAGATAACTTGACACGCTAGCCGCTCTGTAAGAGGTAAGTTTGTAAAACCTATAAAATCTATTCAATACCGAGCTGCAACACTTCGTAAGGGCTAGTATATATGATGATAGATACACTAGAGACTATCTTGTTCAAAATTTCTAAAAATACTGAAAAAGAGGCCACTGAGTTCCAAATAAATGCTTTGAAAACTGTTGCGACTTTTCAATTGCAATGCAACTAATCTGAGGAAGAATATTGTGTTCGACTTTTGTGTTTCTCAAGTACGCAGGTGTTTTCATAATGAAAACCATCTGATATGTGAAAGCACCTCACTGTCTTCTTTGCTTTCCCTCTTGGCCTGCAGTACGAAGAGGATGAAAAGAAAAGTGTTGAATTAATCAGTTCCACTCTTACCTTCTATGTCTTCTTTGCTTAGTGTACGACATGACTGCGGCTACATGTTCAGGATAAGAAAGAGGCGGTGGATCTCTGCGTGATGTTTACCTGCAAAATAAAAGAAGAGAAAATCGTTTTTACTTTTTTTGAGTGGTTTGTGTATGAGCTGATAATTCATTCACTGACGCGTCTCCGACAGCAACCGCCGATACTTATGCGTTTGCCATCTCTCTTACTAAGAAGCTAGCTAGTTCTGGGAACCAGAAGCATAGCAAAGTAAAGTGTACAAGGAAACTACGGCGACCACCCCTTTTTCTTAAGGAATGTATTTGTGAGAGAGTCTTAAAGATACACAGCTCATACAGAGATGCAATGTAGCTCGGTAAAGTCTACTTCTTACGCACCTCCTACCGCTTTGGGTACGAAAACCGCTCCGGATTACTCGTATGCTTGACGTCATAAGGCCTGTATTGTCTAGCTGAAAAACTGGATGGGTAAGACGTGACGGTTCGACGCGTTTCATCACGGAGTTACTGTTCATGAGACACGAGACATTCTTAGTTGTGCAAACAATGGGTTCTTCGTGAACTACCGTGTGAAGGACGAACCGCGGTTGCCTCGCATATCTTAAAACTGTCGCTCCGCCAGTGGCACGCCCGAGCAAGATATTCACGACGGAGGTTAAGTCAGATTGGAATAGCGAACACGGGATGATACAATGCAGCGGATCACTCTCTCAATCACTCCTTCATACCTACAAGTGAGTATCGATTCCATTCAAAACAACTTTCCAACGAAGTCTTAGAAAAGCCATCATCACACAAAAGTACGGCTACTAACTGAAATAAACGTCACGCAGAAATTAAGTACTCGTTCATAAACACCGTCAGCCAACACTCCAGGCAAGGAGGAAAGTTTCTTGCATGGATAAATGGCGGTAAACTTTGGCACGAGCTTTTAAAAGGGTTTTCTCTGCCTCGTGATGACTGGGTGTTGTGTGCTGTCCTTAGGTTAGTTAGGTTTAAGTGGTTCTAAGTTCTAGGGGACTGATGACCATAGATGTTAAGTCCCATAGTGCTGAGAGCCATTTGAACCACTTTTTTTTAAAAGGGGCATAAGCAATGCTTCTATGTTGATACCGTGGCGCAATTCGCCACCTCGGAAACATTCTCGTAGAGTGTGTTCATTTTGCAGATAAAAATTGTTGAAATGTCAATAAAATTTTTCATGGTATGTGACCGCACTGCCAATACGTAACATTCTTCGACGTTTCGGCCACTATTGTAAATAGTCTTCCTCGGGGTGTTTTGCTTGAGTAAGGCCATTTGCAGCAGTGGCCGAAACGTCTTGGTATTTATATACTGACAATACGGTCAAATATCCTGTAGAATTATATTGACAGCGACAACGACGGCGGAAACCTAGGCTTACAAAAATTGTTGCACTTCATAGACTATGCAGAGACAGGTTTTTATGTCCTTCACCTCCTTGTTTACAAACAATGGAAACAGCGTGGCATTTCCTATGCAAGCGAGTCGCCTGGATGCGCACCAGTGGCCTCCAGTACCGAAGGCCCAAGCGGTATCTGAACTGAATTATTGCCAAGTTGTAAGGGAAGCAGCCCTGATGTCAGATACACGTTATTCCACAATATTCTTGGACTTTCAATACACGGAAAAATCAAGAACATTAATAAGTGATTTCCGGTGATGTAGGTAAACGTAAATAATAGGTTGTCTGCACAAACATAATAAGACCTGTGATCTGGAAATCCAGGATAACAAAAAATTATATTTGCACATATTACTTCAACGAAAGATTGACACTACAACATATGAATATTGTGGTACACCAAAATTAAGTAATAAGAACGAACTATAGATAAATAAGTATTACAACAGTGGAATTCTATGAACTATTATATTAACATTTAATAGCTATTTGAAAGTTGAAATTAATTTAGGTATTGTATTAATTTATGACTGTGCAGTCTGTTATATTTTTGTGTAGTATTTCATGTTGAATTAATGTCTGCATATTGTTATTCTTTGTTTCAAACTGGAAGGTAGCTGAATGAAATTGTGGAAAGGCTGCAATGGCTAACTAAGTCTGCTCATTGAGGAAACAATGTCATTTGCTTTTATGTATCTATATTTATACCTCTTCAGGTAAATTCATCAGGCTGCCTTTTTCAGCACGGTGCAGTATTTGAATGTGGTCTTCGATGCATTTTACTCAGTGAATTAGTTGGGAGTTCTGTTGAGTTGTGTGCTACTGAGTGAAACAATTTTGACTTCTGCCCGTTGCAAATGATTGAGGTTCGAGTTTCTTGTAGTCGTAACGTTAGCTCTATACCGCGTTTTCGGCCGGTAGCTTAGCATCGATCTTGGTTTTCTCAAACTACGTGGTTCACGGCAATGATCAGTCTAGTTTAGTGTCTGGCTACGACATTTACCTGACTCTAAATGCTTTATTATATACACTACTGGGCATTAAAATTGCTACACCAAGAAGAAATGTAGATGATAAGCGGGTATTCATTGGACAGATATATTATACTAGAACTGACATGTCATTACATTTTCACGCTATTTGGGTGCATAGATCCTGAGAAATCAGTACCCAGGACAACCACCTCTGGCCGTAACAACGGCCTTGATACGCCTGGGCATTGAGTCAAACAGAGCTTGGATGGCGTGTACAGGTACAGCTGCCCATGCAGCTTCAACACGATACCACAGTTCATCAAGAGTAGTGACTGACGTATTGTGACGAGCCAGTTGCTCGGCCACCATTGACCAGACGTTTTCAAGTGGTGAGAGATCTGCAGAATGTGCTGCCAGGGCAGCAGTCGAACATATTCTGTATCCAGAAAAGCCCGTACAGGACCTGCAACATGCGGTCGTGCATTATCCTGCTGAAATGTAGGGTTTTGCAGGGATCGAATGAAGAGTAGAGCCACAAGTCGTAACACATCTGAAATTTAACGTCCACTGTCCAAAGTGCCGTCAAAGCGAACAAGAGGTGACCGAGACGTGTAACCAATGGCACCCCATACCATCACGCCGGGTGATACGCCAGTATGACGATGACGAATACACGCTTCCAATGTGCGTTCACCACGATGTCGCCAAACACGGATGTGACCACGATGATGCTGTAAACAGAACCTGGATTCATCCGAAAAAATGACATTTTGCCATTCGTGCACCCAGGTTCGTCGTTGAGTACACCATCGCAGGCGCTCCTGACTGTGATGCAGCGTCAAGGGTAACCGCAGCCATGGTCTCCGAGGTGATAGTCCATACCGCTGCAAACGTCGTCGAACTGTTCGTGCAGATGGTTGTTGTCTTGCAAACGTCCCCATCTGTTGACTCACGGATCGAGACGTGGCTGCACAATCCGTTACAGCCATGCAGATAAGATGCCTGTCATCTCGACTGCTAGTGATACGAGGCGGTTGGGATCCAGCCAGGTGTACCGTATTACCCCCCTGAACCCACCGATTCCATATTCTGCTAACAGTCATTGGATCTCGACCAACGCGAACATCAATGTCGCGATACGATAAACCGCAATCGTGATAGCTACAATCCGACCTTTATCAAAGTCCGAAACGTGATGGTACGCATTTCTCCTCCTTACACGAGACATCACAACAACGTTTCACCAGGCAACGCCGGTCAACTGCTGTTTGTGCATGAGAAATCGGTTGGAAACTTTGTTCATGTCAGCACGTGTTAGGTGTCGCCACCGGCGCCAACTTTGTGAGAATGCTCTGAAAAGCTAATAATTTGCATATCACAGCATCTTCTTCCTGTCGGTTAAATTTCGCGTCTGTAGCACGCCATCTTCGTGGTGTAGCAATTTTAATGGCCAGTAGTGTATATAGGTGGTAACTGAATCTACAGTGATTTGTTCGCAACCGAAAAAAATCTTAGATGCACATTACCCAGAATATCAAACAAATTGTTGTAAACTGTTTGGTAGTAGTGCGAGGAACAGTTGAGGTTACGGTGTGGTTGCTTTGCCTGAATTTTAGCTTTACAGACGTGTCCACAGCCAGCCGATTAGCGTGTCTTGCTAGGTGTGTGAGCTCGTGGGCCCCGTCTGCTATTCTAGTCACTGGCAGTATCGATGCCGAAGATCGATATACCGAACGACCGCTAATTGACGGCTTCACGTTCCGCTCGTGACGGCCGCCGACCGGCGTCGAACACAGTCCCGCAGGCCACGGTGCCCGCGGAGAATTATGGGAGCGTCCGACTCCGTCCGTGCGGATCGGACGTCACGCCACGAACGGGAATCTGCTTTCTTTGGGCTCAAAGACGTGGCTTGAACTGGAAGTTATTCTCTCTTTTTAGTGTCGACATTGTTTTTTTTGTGTTACAAGGTGGAAAGATTCGTGCAGAAAACTTCATTTAAAAATATTACTGCCAAGTTTGCTTCTCCGGCATTCATAATCCACTGCAAGCAATAGTTGAATTTCTTCCTTATCGAAGAAGAGAACCACTACCTTTGCGGATTCAATCTGTATTATGGAAGTTTTGTAGAACAACCTTATTTATAAGACTTTTGGAAACGATTCTCATTCATTCAATCGATGTCTTCATTATTAAAAACCTCTTGTCAAACAAAGAGTTGTCTGGCAGGTGGATACATTTTTTGTCATCGGCTGCAGATTTTCACTTACAACACGCATTCTTTCCAGGCGGGCGTGTTAACGGTTGCGAAAAAAAGGTAAACGTAACGTGAGGGGTGGCAAAAGTTATTGTGGTTTGGATAGGGGCCGGCCGCTGTGGCCGAGCGGCTCTAGGTGCTTCAGTCCGGAACCGTGTGACTGCTAAGGTCGCAGGTTCGAATCCTGCCTCGGGCATGGATGTATGTGATGTTCTTAGGTTAGTTATGTTTAAGTAGTTCTATGTCTAGGGGACTGATGACCTCAGATGTTAAGTCCCATAGTGCTTAGAGCCATTTGAACCATTTGGATGGGGGAAGAGGGAATGGACAAGAACCTTCGGCCTGCCAGTAAAAATTTTGGATTGGTATGCTGCAACATTATATCACAAAGTGACGGACTGTTGGGTCTCGATTATCGACGGATGGCTTTGAGCGCCTTTGCGGTAGGCATTGTTAACTCTTACACTTCCTAACTTTCCTTTAGTAATACGGTTTTATTAGGTACAGTTTGTCTGTTCGGTAGAAGTTTTGCAATTGATTCCAAACTAACTTGTCGATGAGACTTGAAACATTCAACATAGCTCAGAACTGGTTGACGATGCAGTATCAACTCGCTTTCGTGTCTGGTGTGTGGCGGAGGGTACTTTGCGTACCACTTCTATTTCCCCATTTTCCCGTTTCATTAGCGAATATTTCGCAGTAAGAACGATTGCTGGTAACCCACAATGTGTGCTCGGTCCTCTCTCATTTTTACCTTCACGGCCTTTTCGGGAGATCTACGTAGGAGGAAGCAATGCGATGGTTGACTAAGGTGAGGAGAAAATGAAATAAATCTGAAATTCATCACATGTCTCTGTTGTTATCACATCAAAATGTTTGAAATCGATTCAGAAATTTCAAACAGAGGAAAAGCAGGAAATACCTCTACTCCGACCGAACAGGCCTCGGAAGGCCCAACGGTGCCGACCGGCCGTCGTGTCATCCTCAGCCCACAGGCGTCAATGGATACTGATATGGAGAGACATGTGGTCAGCACACCGCTTTGCCGGCCGTATGTCAGTTTACGACACCGAAAAAAGCAGAAAATGATTACTTGTAAATTAAGGATTGCAGCGATCAGTCGTCATTTTTAAATTTTATTGTGCAGATCTAGATTTCGGCTAGAAGCTAACCATTGTCAATGAACTATTATTTTCGCTCAATGCATGTAATGCTTGTTGGTCGGGCTTCATCCACAATTCATATTATTATATACAGTCATATCGCCAACAATTGTACATTTCATATCAACACCCTTACACGCACAAAGACACAAATATTATCATCGTGACCAAGTTTACAAGACCGACGAGTTCTAACACACAATGGTTTACCAGTAAAAAAAATTGTTGATGTTTCTCCAACACCACGAACTTGAAACAAAGTGATCATAAAAGTCCGATAACCAAGAACATCATGAGGAGCTATCTGCTCCAGTCACGTAGCAAAACTCTTCATAGTAGTATCAATACGTATTAGAGCCACAGTTAACCAACGCTGACCCAGAGGATTGTCAGTGTTGTCAGTAAAAGAAAGAGTAAAATCAAAACGACCTCCTCGAAACACAGTTTCACCTTTAAGAACTTCAATTAAAATAGACGAACTAACGTTCATATTATATTCAGTATCCACATCCAAAATAGACTTGTAAATCGTTCTTGATATGAAATGTAAAATTGTTGGCGATATGACTGTATATAATAGTATGTAATAAAGTATGGTACATACATTGATCACTTGGTATAGAGCTGTATCCTTTACAAAATAAAAAAAATATATCAACTACATTTGGTATAGAGCTGTATCCTTTACAAAAAATGCTTTTCATGAACTGTGCATGATTCCCTGCCAACAGGCATTACATGCATTGAGAGAAAATAATAGTGCATTGAGGATGGCTAGCTTCTAGCCGAAATCTAGGTCTGGACAATAAAATTTAAAAAGTACGACTGATCAATGCAATCTACACTCCTGGAAATTGAAATAAGAACACCGTGAATTCATTGTCCCAGGAAGGGGAAACTTTATTGACTCATTCCTGGGGTCAGATACATCACATGATCACACTGACAGAACCACAGGCACATAGACACAGGCAACAGAGCATGCACAATGTCGGCACTAGTACAGTGTATATCCACCTTTCGCAGTAATGCAGGCTGCTATTCTCCCATGGAGACGATCGTAGAGATGCTGGATGTAGTCCTGTGGAACGGCTTGCCATGCCATTTCCACCTGGCGCCTCAGTTGGACCAGCGTTCGTGCTGGACGTGCAGACCGTGTGAGACGACGCTTCATCCAGTCCCAAACATGCTCAATGGGGGACAGATCCGGAGATCTTGCTGGCCAGGGTAGTTGACTTACACCTTCTAGAGCACGTTGGGTGGCACGGGATACATGCGGACGTGCATTGTCCTGTTGGAACAGCAAGTTCCCTTGCCGGTCTAGGAATGGTAGAACGATGGGTTCGATGACGGTTTGGATGTACCGTGCACTATTCAGTGTCCCCTCGACGATCACCAGTGGTGTATCGGCAGTGTAGGAGATCGCTCCCCACACCATGATGCCAGGTGTTGGCCCTGTGTGCCTCGGTCGTATGCAGTCCTGATTGTGGCGCTCACCTGCACGGCGCCAAACACGCATACGACCATCATTGGCACCAAGGCAGAAGCGACTCTCATCGCTGAAGACGACACGTCTCCATTCGTCCCTCCATTCACGCCTGTCGCGACACTACTGGATGACGACGACGATGTTTGGGTTGTGGGGCGCTCAACTGCGTGGTTATCAGCGCCCGTACAATTATCCAATCTTTGCTCAGGCCAATTTCGCCACTTTCCTGGATGATGATGAAATGATGAGGACAACACAAACACCCAGTCATCTCGAGGCAGGTGAAAATCCCTGACCCCGCCGGGAATCGAACCCGGGACCCCGTGCTCGGGAAGCGAGAACGCTACCGCGAGACCAACACTACTGGAGGCGGGCTGCACGATGTTGGGGCGTGAGCGGAAGACGGCCTAACGGTGTGCGGGACCGTAGCCCAGCTTCATGGAGACGGTTGCGAATGGTCCTCGCCGATACCCCAGGAGCAACAGTGTCCCTAATTTGCTGGGAAGTGGCGGTGCGGTCCCCTACGGCACTGCGTAGGATCCTACGGTCTTGGCGTGCATCCGTGCGTCGCTGCGGTCCGTTCCCAGGTCGACGGGCACGTGCACCTTCCGCCGACCACTGGCGACAACATCGATATAGTGTGGAGACCTCACGCCCCACGTGTTGAGCAATTCGGCGGTACGTCCACCCGGCCTCCCGCCTGCCCAGTATACGCCCTCGCTCAAAGTCCGTCAACTGCACATACGGTTCACGTCCACGCCGTCGCGGCATGCTACCAGTGTTAAAGACTGCGATGGAGCTCCGTATGCCACGGCAAAGTGGCTGACACTGACGGCGGCGGTGCTCAAATGCTGCGCAGCTAGCGCCATTCGACGGCCAACACCGCGGTTCCTGGTGTGTCCGCTGTGCCGTGCGTGTGATCATTGCTTGTACAGCCCTCTCGCAGTGTCCGGAGCAAGTATGGTGGGTCTGACACACCGGTGTCAATGTGTTCTTTTTTCCATTTCCAGGAGTGTATAATTTAGAAGCCAATATAACAGTCACTGCGTGCAACAGCTTTCTGAGTGGAAGGTAACCTGAAGAAAATAACTTTTCAGATAAAACCGTTTTAATACAAGACGTTTTTAAAACGGCCTAAACGGTACAAAATTTTTTCCTAGACGCTTACATATTCCTAACTCCATGCAGATAGCCCTGAAACTTTGTGCTTGTGAATTTGTTATGGCTGCGACAATAATTGTAAAATTAAAACGAAAAATGTGGGACGCACACAATAGACAACAGTAAAGATGGCAGGTGGCCCCTAACGTTGTAAAGAGATTTGCCAAAACAAAACCCCGCCATTGGCCGGACACATGATGTAGCGTGATTGATTACTCCATACCTCTCGTTTCCGGTCATCCACTGTGCAGATACGTCGCTCTTTGCACCGACAAGCGTCGCTTAGCATTGATTACCGGATCGTGTGTCTTATGAGCAGCTGCCCGACGAGTCGAGCCACTTTTTTTTAACTCTCTACGCACAGTCATTGAGTTAGCTGGTCAGCTGGCAGCACGTTTGAGTTAAGTACCCTCCGCAATGCCCCACGATTCCCGTCCGTAAGTACATGAGGTCTGCCTGATTTTTAGCCGTGGTTGTTCCTTCGCTTTCCGCTTCAGTTACAACAGTTGACCTGGGCGGCTGTACAGGAGTTGAAATGTCCCTGACGGATCAGTTACTCATGTGACAATGAATGACTAGCCTATGTTCGAAGTCATTGAGCCCTCCCACCCTTAGTGCTTCTCTACTCTCTGTGTCTTTGTGATCAATTCCTCATTACAGCACTACATAAGGGTGTCCAGATGCTTCTTACCGGACGGTATACAACATACTGTTTTCACCTAGAGGTTTTCGGCTGAGCATGTAGCACTTCACACTGGCTTAAAGCTTAGGAAACGTAAGGATCGACAGCAGGGGACGTAATGACAGTTGTAATTAATGTGCCGATAAGTTCGCACAGGTTACGTGTTATCTGACGGTACATGCATCCCCAAATATTCATTGGCCTTGTAGCAGCTCTTAAGAAGGGTAAAGTGTTTGTCGACACCATCGTTAATATAACGTGTTTACCACTATACCAGTGAATATCCGAGAGCGGACAGCGCAACTTTTCACACCAAATAACACGCAACCTGTGGTATGTTTCAGCGCATTAAATGGCTTACAGGCCGAAACACATCGACAGTGAATGTTAAATATTTCTGCGTCTACATCTACATCTACATTTACACTCCGCAAGCCACCCAACGGTGCGTGGCGGAGGGCACCGCACGCGCCACTGTCATTACCTCCCTTTCCTGTTCCAGTCGCGTATGGTTCGCGGCAAGAACAACTGCCGGAAAGCCTCCGTGCGCGCTCGAATCTCTCTAATTTTTCATTCGTGACCTCCTCGGGAGGTATAAGTAGGGGGAAGCAATATATTCGATACCTCATCCAGAAACGCACCCTCTCGAAACCTGGACAGCAAGCTACACCGCGATGCAGAGCGCCTCTTGCAGAGTCTGCCACTTGATTTTTCTAAATATCTCCGTAACGCTATCACGCTTACCAAATAACCCTGTGACGAAACGCGCCGCTCTCCTTTGGATCTTCTCTATCTCCTCTGTCAACCCGACCTGGTACGGATCCCACACTGATGAGCAATACTCAAGTATAGGTCGAACGAGTGTTTTGTAAGCCACCTCTTTTGTTGATGGACTACATTTTCTAAGGACTCTCCCAATGAATCTCAACCTGGCACCCGCCTTACCAACAAATAATTTTATATGATCATTCCACTTCAAATCGTTACGTACGCATACTCCCAGATATTTTACAGAAGTAACTGCTACCAGTATTTGTTCCACTATCATAAAATCATACAATAAAAGATCCTTCTTTCTATGTATTCGCAATACTTTACATTTGTCTATGTTAAGGATCAGTTGCCACTCCTGCACCAAGTGCCTATCCGCTGCAGATCTTCCTGCATTTCGCTGCAATTTTCTAATGCTACAACTTCTCTGTATACTGCAGCATCATCCGCGAAAAGTCGCATGGAACTTACATCAGATGTAAATATCTAGTTTTGTCAAGACGTTTCCTAATAGGATTATGGTTTTAACTTTTAGTACATCCGTTTCCTGGATGAGATTTATGCTAAATGCTGAGCAGGTGTTGTATCAGCCATGATACACTGAGGTGACAAAAGTCACGACACACCTCCTAATATCGTGTCGGATCTCCTATTGCCCAGCACTGGGCAGCAACACTGGACTCGCATTCGGAAGGACGACGGTTCAATCCCGCGTCCGGCCATCCTGATTTAGGTTTTCCGTGATTTCCCTAAAATCACTCCCGGCAAATGCCGGGATGGTTCCTCTGAAAGGGCACGGCCGATTTCCTTCCCCATCCTTCCCTAATCCGATGAGACCGATGACCACGCTGTCTGGTCTCCTTCCCCAAACCAACCAACCAACTGGGCAGCAGCTCGACGTGACATGCACTCAAAAGGCGATGGAAGTCGCATGCTGAAATACTGAGCCATGCTTCCGTCCATAGCTGCGAAAGTATTGCCGGTGCAGGATTCTGCGCACAAACTGACCTCTCAATTGCGTCCCATAAAGGCTCGATGGATTTCATGCCGGGCGATCTGGGTGGCCAAATCATTCGCTCTAACTGTTCGGAGCGTTCATCAAAACCAGTCGTGAACAATAATGGCTCGGTGACATGGAGCATTGTCATCCATACAAATTCCATCCTTGTTTGGGAACATGAAATCCATGAATGGCTACAAATTGTCTCAGTGTAACCGAACATAACCATTTCCAGTCAACGATCGGTTCAGTTGGAGCAGAGATCCACAGCCGACACCACTGTGTTTCACAGTGCCTTGTTGACATCTTGGGTCCATGGTTTCATTGGGTCAGCGCCACACTCGAACCCTACCATCAGCTCTTACCAACTGAAATCGCGACTCATCTGACCAGCCCACGGTTTTTCAGAAGTCTCGGGTCCAACCGATATGGTCACAACTCCAAGAGAGGTGCGGCAGGCGATGTCGTGCTGTTAATAAACGCACTCGCGTCGACCAACTGCAGCCATAGCACATTAACGCCATATTTCGCCGCACTGTCGTAAACGATACGTTCGTCGTACGTCCCATATTGATTTCTGCGGTTGTTTCACAGAGTGTTGCTTGTCTCTACCACTGATAACTCTATGCAAACGCCGTTTCTCTCGGTCATTAAACGAAGGCCGTCGGTGACTGCGTTGTCGTTGGTGAGAGATAATGCCTAAAATTTGATATTCGCGGTACACTCTTGAGACTGTGGATCTCGAAAAATTGAATTCCCTAAAGATTTCCGAAATGGAATGTCCCACGTGTTTAGCTCCAACTACACTACTGGCCATTAAAATTGGTACACCACGAAGTGGACGTGCTACAGACGCGAAATTTAACCGACAGGAAGAAGATGCTGTGATATGCAAATGATTAGCTTTTCAGAGCATTCACACAAGGTTGGCACCGGTGGCGACACCTACAACGTGCTGACATGAGGAAAGTCTCCAACCGACTTCTCGTAGCCGGCCGCGGTGGTCTCGCGGTTCTAGGCGCGCAGTCCGGAACCGCGCGACTGCTACGGTCGCAGGTTCGAATCCTGCCTCGGGCATGGATGTGTATGATGTCCTTAGGTTAGTTAAGTTTAAGTAGTTCTAAGTTCTAGGGGACTGATGACCACTGATGTTAAGTCCCATAGTGCTCAGAGCCATTTGAACCATTTGACTTCTCGTACACAAACAGCAGTCGACCGGCGTTGCCTGGTGAAACGTTGTTGCGATGCCTCGCGTTTCCGTTGTTGATAAAGGTCGGATTATAGGCTATCGCGATTGCGGTTTAACGTATCCCGACATTGCTGCTCGCGTTGGTTGAGATCCAACGAATGTTAGCAGAATATGGAAACGGTGGGTTCAGGAGGGTAATACGGATCGCCATGCTGGATCCCAACGGCCTCGTATCACCAGCAGTCGCGATGACAAGCATCTTATCCACCTGGCTCTAATGGATCGTGCAGACACGTCTCGATCCCTGAGTCAACAGATGGCGACGTTTGCAAGACAACAACCATCTGTACGAACAGTTCGACGATGTTTGCAGCAAGCGTGTATTCGATATCGCCTAGCGTATCACCCAGCGTGATGGTATGGGGTGCCATTGGTTACACGTCTCGGTCACCTCTTGTTCGCATTGACGTCACTTTGAGCAGTGGACGTTACATTTCAGATGTGGTACGATTGGTGGTTCTACCCTTCATTCGGTCCCTGCGAAACCCTACATTTCAAACAAATGTCTCTGAGCACTATGGGACTTAACATCTATGGCCATAAGTCGCCTATAACTTAGAACTACTTAAACCTAACTAACCTAAGGACAACACACAACACCCAGTCATCACGAGGCAGAGAAAATCCCTGACCCCTACATTTCAGCAGGATAATGCACGACTGCATGTTGCAGGTTCTGTACGAGCCTTCCTGGATACAGAAAATGTTCGACTGCTGCCCTGGCGAGCACATTCGCAATATCTCTCACCAATTGAAAACATCTGGTCAATGGTGGCCGAGCAACTGGCTCGTCACAATATGCTAGTCACTACTCTTGATGAACTGTGGTATCGTGTTGAAGCTGCATGGGCAGCTGTACCTGTATACGCCATCCAAGCTCTGTTTGACTCAATGCCCAGGGGTATCAAGGACGTTATTACGGCCAGAGGTGGTTGTTCTGGGTACTGATTTCTCAGGGTCTATGCACCCAAATTGCGTGAAAATGCAATCACATGTCAGTATAATACACTCCTGGAAATTGAAATAAGAACACCGTGAATTCATTGTCCCAGGAAGGGGAAACTTTATTGACACATTCCTGGGGTCAGATACATCACATGATCACACTGACAGAACCACAGGCACATAGACACAGGCAACAGAGCATGCACAATGTCGGCACTAGTACAGTGTATATCCACCTTTCGCGGCAATGCAGGCTGCTATTCTCCCATGGAGACGATCGTAGAGATGCTGGATGTAGTCCTGTGGAACGGCTTGCCATGCCATTTCCACCTGGCGCCTCAGTTGGACCAGCGTTCGTGCTGGACGTGCAGACCGCGTGAGACGACGCTTCATCCAGTCCCAAACATGCTCAATGGGGGACAGATCCGGAGATCTTGCTGGCCAGGGTAGTTGACTTACACTTTCTAGAGCACGTTGGGTGGCTCGGGATACATGCGGACGTGCATTGTCCTGTTGGAACAGCAAGTTCCCTTGCCGATCTAGGAATGGTAGAACGATGGGTTCGATGACGGTTTGGATGTACCGTGCACTATTCAGTGTCCCCTCGACGATCACCAGTGGTGTACGGCCAGTGTAGGAGATCGCTCCCCACACCATGATGCCGGGTGTTGGCCCTGTGTGCCTCGGTCGTATGCAGTCCTGATTGTGGCGCTCACCTGCACGGCGCCAAACACGCATACGACCATCATTGGCACCAAGGCAGAAGCGACTCTCATCGCTGAAGACGACACGTCTCCATTCGTCCCTCCATTCACGCCTGTCGCGACACCACTGGAGGTGGGCTGCACGATGTTGGGGCGTGAGCGGAAGACGGCCTAACGGTGTGCGGGACCGTAGCCCAGCTTCATGGAGACGGTTCCGAATGGTCCTCGCCGATACCCCAGGAGCAACAGTGTCCCTAATTTGCTGGGAAGTAGCGGTGCGGTCCCCTACGGCACTGCGTAGGATCCTATGGTCTTGGCGTGCATCCGTGCGTCGCTGCGGTCCGGTCCCAGGTCGACGGGCACGTGCACCTTCCGCCGAACACTGGCGACAACATGGATGTACTGTGAAGACCTCACGCCCCACGTGTTGAGCAATTCGGCGGTACGTCCACCCGGCCTCCCGCATGCCCACTATACGCCCTCGCTCAAAGTCCGTCAACTGCACATACGGTTCACGTCCACGCTGTCGCGGCATGCTACCAGTGTTAAAGACTGCGATGGAGCTCCGTATGCCACGGCAAACTGGCTGACACTGACGGCGGCGGTGCACAAATGCTGCGCAGCTAGCGCCATTCGACGGCCAACACCGCGGTTCCTAGTGTGTCCGCTGTGCCGTGCGTGTGATCATTGCTTGTACAGCCCTCTCGCAGTGTCCGGAGCAAGTATGGTGGGTCTGACACACCGGTGTCAATGTGTTCTTTTTTCCATTTCCAGGAGTGTATGCTCGTCCAATGAATACTCGCTTATCATCTGCATTTCTTCTTGGTGTAGCAGTTTTAATGGCCATCAGTGTATCATTCCGTGTTCAAAGTCTGCTAATTCTCCTCGTGTGGCTGTAATCACGTCGGAAACTTTTTCACATGGATCACCTGCGTACAAATAACAGCTCCGCCAATGTACTGCTCTTTTATACCTTGTGTAAGCAATACTATCGCCATTTGTGTGTGTGCATTTCGCTGTCCTATGACTTGTATCACCTCAGTGTATTTCCGAATAGTCAATCAAGAAGAAAGCTTAGAAATCAAGATATGTGAATGTAGTCACTGACAGTAGCGTGCTGTTGACACGCGAGAGAATTTCACGGCTGAAGTGATTACAGTTAAGCATCGTCCCGGGTTCGAAATGGTAACGGCGTAGTTACTTGAAGCGGCCGCCGTTGGGTAGGCGGTCGATAGGGGGAGCGCGTCACGCAACGTGCACTGCAGTGTCCCAGGTCAGAAGGCGGCGCCGCGGCCGGCGTGGGCGCTGGGGGCCGCGTGGGACTCTGGAGTAGCTGGCGGAAGGCAGGAAGCGGAGGTTGAGACTCCCACCCTACAAATTTACACAGTAAACAACTAAAAGAAGCCAAAATTAGCGTCACTAGGACCACGCGTGAAGCGTTCAACGAATTCGAAAGTAAAATGCTGTCTACCTGTAACGCTGTTAAAGCAGAGAGGGGAATGATTTTCTAACTACGTCTGCCACAATATGTACACGGGGACGCACAATGATGCTACGTGTGAAATACACATGAGTCTACTTATTGTAACCGAGTCAAATTTGCCAGCCGTTGTGGCCGAGTGATTCTAGGCGCTTCAG
Source organism: Schistocerca serialis cubense (assembly GCF_023864345.2). Lineage (NCBI taxonomy): Eukaryota > Metazoa > Arthropoda > Insecta > Orthoptera > Acrididae > Schistocerca > Schistocerca serialis. The sequence goes on from NC_064645.1 coordinate 498,399,801, forward strand.
TCTGGAACCGCGCTGCTCCATGCCTCGGGCATAGATGCGTGTGATGTCCTTAGGTTAGGTAGGTTTAAATAGTTCTAAGTTCTAGGGAACTGATGACCTCAGATGTTAAGTCCCATAGTGCTCAGAGCCATTTGAACCATTTTGAGTCAACTTTCTCACCTCGCATCTCGTAGACTTTGCCCTAGTTGAAATGATAATTAAATTAAGACCCTTCGCTGTCGAGAGGCGTTGATATAAATTAACGGGGACAGTTTGAAAATGTGTGCCCCGACCGGGACTCGAACCCGGGATCTCCTGCTTATATGGCAGCGCTCTACCCATCTGAGCCACCGAGGGCACAGAGGATAGTGTAACTGCAGGGATTTATCCCTTGCACGCTCCCCGTGACACCCACATTCCCAACTTAATGTCCACACACTACATTCGTAGTGCCCCTGCCCATTATACTCATTACTCACGGCAGACAATCTTACCGAGTCCAGTAAGAGTTCGGGCAATGCGTGTGCATCCAGCACAGAAGTAGGAGGTCAATGGTCGGTTAGCCTTAACTTTATGAAGATGGTATCTGTTCTGTCCGAAAGAACAGATACCATCTTCATATTGCCCCAATTGGTTTCTTCTCTGTCGTTCGCGAGTTCTAACGCTTGTGCAATAAAGAGTGCATAATAATGTGAAAAGTGGCTAGGTTTAAATATTAAGCACAATAAGACTAGTAAAATGTTTGAATGTCAACAATTTTGTCTTATTTCAGTAATAGCAAACTTTGTAAAGTCCTAATGCACTATGCCACTATGGCTGCAGTGCATTAGGGCTTTGTTTTTATGAGACAGATCTGATGATGGTCATTAAAGACCGAAACCGGTAATCTGTTAAACAGAAAATATTGTGACCATAGACGTAAATTAAAGGAAACTTATTAGATACCTGAATGTTAATCATAGTTTCTGGAGCATGTAAAACTCACAATAATACTTCACACGATCGTAGAATCAACATGATATCGCTAAAACATGTTTTACAAGGGAAATTTAACAATTAATTCCGCCTTTACGCGGAGTTGCACTTCACACACTAGTTCACGAGGTACCACCTCGCAAACCAATCGCAGACTGACATGAATTAGCACAACATCGCTCAAGTACATCATGCGTGGCAATTTATCAACAAAATGTTCCGTCTATACATAAGATCAGATTTTATACACGGATATGAATCAGTAGTGTAAAACCGAACGTAGACTAGTAATGAGCTATCTTAGCAAAAAAATGTTCAAATCGCTCTTAGCACTATGGGACTTAACTTCTGAGGTCATCAGTCCCCTAGAACTTAGAACTACTTATACCTAACTAACCTAAGGACATCAGACACATCCATGCCCAAGGCAGGTTTCGAACCTGCGACCATAGCAGTCGAGCGGTTCCAGACTGTAGCGCCTAGAACCACACGACCACCCCCGCCGGCAGCTACTTAGCAGTTTATCTTCCCTGTCAGGGCGCACATGTGATTGGTCCATCCTTTCCATCAATAAGCACAGACAGTAACTAGAAATTGTAATTATCATTTCCTGATGAATTTAGTGATGTTGAAATTGTTATTAACAAGTTCTCAGTGCAAGTAACGGCATCAGCACAGTCGGAGCTGCAACTTATATTAACATTTAATCAGCAAACATTAATAATGAGAGATTCGCTATTTGGCACCCAGTGTTATAGGTAAATCCCCACTGTCTCTTTCCGCTCAAGAAAGATACGGCTCATGGTAGCACGGCCGTTCTCACGCTATGAGACCATCTGGCGTGTCGTTCGATAAGTCTGCCTTGTGATTCTGCCTTTTTACTAGCCTCCCCATAACAAAATCCTCCTATGCTGTGCATTACAACATAGCAACAAGAGTGTAATAAATGTGGGCAGCGATATGGCATAAGCGACACATATCAACTTGACAGAAAATCCTAACAAGTTTTTTACTTATCTTAAACCAGTCTAACAGAAACCATGAAGCTGCGTTTTCCTAGCTGCGGGAATTTCCCGCAGTGTGCTGTGTAAAACGCGTGCGAGATCCCGCTGCTCTCTCGCACAATGCAAACAAACGAGACCGTTTCCCTAGGGTGCGGACAATGCAGTTCCGCAGCGGGCTCCGCCTGCGAAAAACGCCTTCGTGCTTCGGGAGGAGTCTCTACCGCACGTCGCAGCGATTTACTTGGCCGGAGGAGCGGGGGTAGTCGAACTGGGCACCAGCGAGGCGACAGCTCCACTGCTTTTTTCGCGCGCACAGGCAACAACCGACAATTTTTAACAGAGTTGTCATAGAAACAATCACCAGAAATGTCGGCTGACTACTTCTATTCCTCAGAGGATGAGCGCCGGACGCTGCGGCCGAGCGGTTCTAGGAGCTTCAGTCCGGAACCGCGCTGTTGCTACAGTCGCAGGTTCGAATCCTGCCCCGGGTACGGATGTGTGTGATGTCCTTAGGTAAGTTAGGCTTAAGTAGTTCTGAGTGTAGGGGACTGATGGCCTCAGATGTTAAGTCTCATAGTGTTTAGAGCCATTTTTGAGAGGATGAGCAACTTATCGAACTGGTTTCCGAAAAGCAAATTTTGTGGAATATGGCCGACGCCGAGTGGAAAAATCAAATGAAAAAAGGCTTAATTTGGTCAGAAATCGGAAGAAAAATTAATGAAACTATTCGCGAGTGGAACAGGGTTGGAGGGATCAGATAGTGGTACCGAAAGTACCCTCCGCCACACACCATTCGGTGGCTTGTGGAGTAAGAATGTAGATGTCTTTTATTATGTCCAATGTAATACATTTTGCAACTCGGTTACAGGATTACTTCTCAGTTTGTCTTTAACTAACGAAAGAAAATAATGAGTGTGAATCTGAAAAGTGCCATAAACGTCTCCGCATCGTCGAGCAAATTTTTTGTAACTAAAATTTTATATGCTCCTTCTTCTTCGCGATGCAAGAACACTTGTCTCACTGCATCTCGATTCCGGAGTACTCTTTCCAACAACATACAGTCCTCCTGCTCTTCCCTAACTTCCATGTACTTTCGGAGTGCCAAAACTAACAGTTTTTATCTCTAGCACTTGGCTGCATGTTTGGACTTCACTGTCTCCGCTGCTACTGTCGCACAGGACCGCCCCGAGCTTAGCAGGAAGCTCCTCAGAGTGCGCAGGAAGCAGCGCCGCGCCAACGAACCGCACGAAACTGCTCTCGTCTAGGAGAAACTATAGCTCCCACTGGCTTCCTACAAACTGTAAAAATTATTTCAAACCTTTCCGAAACTTTTCCGGCTTTCGCCCCCCCCCCCCCCCCCCACCCTCCCCCTACAAAAAAAGTAACGGGGAAAAGTTTGTCGCTTACTGCATTTTGGACGTTGGTTTGGTAAAGTATCCGCGTCAGACGTTACATTTTAATTTATTACTTCACTATTACCGACTCCATTGGCGATAACTTTTGCAGACGTTGTCGACATATACTACTAAAGGCAACTATAAAGTTATGTTGTTGTACGACTCTTAGTTTAAGAGATATAGTGTGATAAAGAGTTGCGCGAAAAATCAACTTTTCTTAAAATCTTAAATATCTTTATATTTCAATAGCAAAAAATTTTCATTGGATTAAAAGCAACGTATCAGGAGCTAGTTTCCGTATCCTTCTATCACGTGCAGCTGCCAAATTCTAAAAAAAAGTAGTTTAATTTTTTTGGTTCTGTCGCGCACCGCGCCTCGCCAAGGGAAACGTTTCACGCAGTACACTGCGACCCGCATCGCACACCGGAAGACACAAACGTATTCCGCAGCACGTTGCGATAAATTCCCGCAGCTAGGAATGCGTAGCTTTGGTGAAATGTGGGGAGCAAACAGATTACCGTCAGAATAGGAATCGGCATTGGCATTAGTGCATAAAAAAGAAAAGAAAACTGATCCTCCCTCTTGCCGGTGACATATAAGATCTTGTCCACGGCGCTTTTAAAGAGAGCTGAAGAAATACACGACCCACAACTAAGAGAGTATTAAGGATGATTCAAGAAGGGAAGGTCTCGTGCAGAGCGAGTACTAAATCTAATGAATGTAAGAGAAACGAGGAAAATCAGAAACTTAAAATGTGGGGTAACTTGTCTTGTGTGTGAAATCTTATGGGACTTAACTGCAAGGTCATCAGTCCCTAAGCTTACACACTACTTAACCTAAATTGTCCTAAGGACAAACACACACACCCATGCCCGAGGGAGGGCTCGAACCTCCGCCGGGAACAGCCGCACAGTCCATGAAATATGGTGTAATTTTTATAGATTTTGAAAAGGCTATGACCCAATTGATACAAATGTACAAATCAACTTTAAAAAGGAATTCAGACTTGACAATAAAACAACAGAAATAATTAAAGGAACTTTAACATATACAACATCAAAAGTAAAATTTATGAGGGAAGTATCAAAACCTTTTGAAATAAAATGAGGAGTAACACAGGGGAATAGTTTACCACATGTACTTTTTAACTGCGCGTTAAAGAAGGTGGTGAGTGAACTGAGAAAATCTATCAACACTAAGTACGTTCAACTAGGAACAAATCACCACAGACCGTTTAGCTTTTGCTGATGACACGACATTAATTACTGACTCACTGGACAGTGCTATAGGCCAAATCACAGTACTACACAGACAAGCAAATAAAACAGGACTGCCGGCCGGGGTGGGCGAACGATCCTAGGCGCTACAGTCTGGAACCGCGCGACCGCTGCGGTCGCAGGTTCGAATCCTGCCTCGGGCATGGATGTGTGTGATGTCATTAGGTTAGTTAGGTTTAAGTAGTTCTAAGTTCTAGGGGATGACCTTAGAAGTTAAATCCCATAGTGCTCAGAGCCATTTGAACCATTTTTGAAAACAGGACTACAAATATCATTTGAAAATCACATTTCATGACAAATATCAATGATCAATGACCTATTATCTAAAACAAACTTTTCAGATGTCCAGAAGAATGGATAACAAGCAACACAAAGGGAAAGGCAGGTATAGAAAATAGTGGACATAAAATGGAAAGGGCATCCAAATGACAAAAAACGTATACAACAAAAAAACTTTTCCTTGAACACAAAACCAAGACACTCTCAGTGGTAAGGTCTGAAGCACTGTATGCGGCAGAAACACTTAAACTAACAAGATTTGGGGATCTTGAAAACCTGAAAAAGTTGAGAGAAGAACTCTGAGGAAAATAAATGTTGAATATAAATTAAGATCAAACAGAGAGTTCTATTTGAAAATGAAAATGCTAAATGATGGACTGAGGAAAAGGGGACTATGGACATGTGACCTAAATTATCAGTAACAGACTAACCAAGCAAATCCTCAATTTACGGAACAGCTATAAATACAAACTCACATCGTTCAGCGAAGTTGACAAACATATGAAAAACACAGGAATTAAAATTGGCGTAATACGTAACAGAATACTTTTCAGAGAAGCAATACTAAAGGCAGGATTTCAGGAAAGAAAGAGATTTGCAAAAGGAAGAAAGTAAACTCAGTAAGAAAAGGAACGACAGTCTCAAAGGACGAAATAAGTCTGGGAGCAACGAAAATTAAACGCAAAGAAGCAAAACCAAAGTTGATTTATCGTATTCTCCAAAAAGGTCATTCGAATACATAAAATAAATAAATATGTAAAACAATTGAAGATATCTGTCCAACCACCCAGCAACGATAATGACGTAGAATCACAAGATGGAACAGAAGAGTCCGAAACACTACACAACTTTTTCCGAAACTGTTCCACAGAGGAAGATAGCATTGTAATTGCTCCTCAGTATTTTCGCACTAACTTGAAAATGACAGATATCGGAATATGTGTGCAAGGGGCAGAAAAGCAAATGAAATCGCTCAACAGAGGAAAGGCCATTAGACCAGACGGGATATCAATTTGATTGTACGTATTACACGGAAGAACTTCCCTCTCTTCTAGCAGGGGGAACTTAGAACTCCGGAGGAACGAAGCGTTCCTAGTGTTTGGAAAGAAGCCGTGCACGTTTGCCAAAAGGCTCGTCGAACACCGGCACAAAACTATGGGCGAGCTCTCCGTATTTATGTAGACTTGAGCATCTGTTGCAATACAACATAAAAGTTTCTCTCTGGAGTTATATTTATCAACATTTGCATGAATGTTCCGAGGCTTTACACATTTTCCGCAACAACAGCCATTACTAGTTCTATTACTGCTGCCTCAAACTGGTTCAGGTATTTTATTCCTTCCAAAATGAAACTGTAAGTAGAGTAAGTAATGTTTCCGGTGTCCGATGCAAACCAGTTTCATTTGTACGTTCACTTGCAGCTTGGTGTCTGCATAAGAGCTGCAGCTGCGCGTTTGGCTTGTTCGCTGTCGCACAGCAGATGTTGCGCTGCCTGCCTTGTTTAATCACTACTGAGAGCCTTTGTGGAGTTAACATAATCATCAGTTACAAGGAAGAAAAATCAGCTGAAATTTAACGTCCTGTCGACGTCGAGGCCATTACAGAAAGAGGAACATTGGCTCAGTTGGACAAGGAAGAGCAATGTTACTGGCCGTAGGTTTTTCTATGGAAAAAACCTTTTCTTTATTTTACTTCCCGTTTTGCCTCATTAGTCATCGGACTGGTTTGATGCAGACCACCACAAATCTCTCTCTGTGCCAACCTCTTCATCATAGGAGCACTTGCAACCTACGTCCCCTAATTATTTGCTGGATGTATCCCAGTCTATGTCTTCCTCTACAGCTTTTACCTTCTACAGATCTAGTGCCATGAAAGATAATCTCTGACGCCTTAATTCCAGGTGTGGGCAAAGAGCGGCCCGTGGGTCGCATGCGGTTCGCTAATGGTTCCTATGCGCCCCCGCCAAGCCACTCATAGTTTTTATGTAACACTTTACACCTTTTCTGAAATGCAAAGTTAACTCATACATGCATTAAGTTTAAAAGGTGCCTCTTTCCGCTAACCTCTGCTTACACAAAGTAGCTCCCGAGCCAGAACCATCGCCCACCCCTGCCTTAACAGATGTCCTATTGCCTTGTCCCTTCTTCTTGTCAGTGTTTTCCATATATTCCTTTCCTCGCCGATTCTGCAGAGAACGTCCTCATTTCTTACCCAATCAGTCCATCTAATTTTCAACATTCTTCTACAGCATCAAATCTCAATTGCTTCGATCCTTTTCTGTTCTGGTTTTCCACAGTCCATGTTTCACTACTATACTATGTCGTGCTCCAAACATACGTTCAAAATGGTTCAAATGGCTCTGAGCACTATGGGACTCAACTGCTGAGGTCATTAGTCCCCTAGAACTTAGAACTAGTTAAACCTAACTAACCTAAGGACGTCACAAACATCTATGCCCGAGGCAGGATTCGAACCTGCGACCGTAGCGGTCTTGCGGTTCCAGACTGCAGCGCCTTTAACCGCACGGCCACTTCGGCCGGCCACATACGTTTGAACTGTCGTCCTCCCAAATGCGAGTCCAGTGTGCTGACCACGGCATAAAAGCGCTCGATCGTTGCGAATTATTAATTCTTCACTCGGTTTGATTGCACTGCGACCTCATTTTCAATTTCCATCTTTCAGTTTACAGGAATATGTAGCACGCCCGATTAGACGTACCAGCTGGTTATAATTAAATTGGCGGTGTTCCGAGTGCTGCAGTGCTGGCTGTACTCATTACAGGACTCTGAAACATTGTAGATACTTTCAGTATGCGATGTGCTCGCGGAGTATGCTGAAAAAATAGTTTAGTTCCACTTTCTGCCAACAAGTGAAAATATGGCGCAGGAAGCACTCAGAATATGGCGTGACTGCAGGAAAAGCGTAGGAACCATCAGGCACGTCTGTTAGCTATGTTCGTTAGGATTTGATCACAAGTTACAAGATTTATTCGGTATGATCTCCCGACTCAGCTACCTGCATCGTCTGTAGCATGGGATGGTCGACAGTTGCTCACAGCATATCCAGTGTAATTAGAACGATATGTCGTCTGGATACATCACTGATAAACACTATCTTTCAGATATCCCCACCCACAACCAGGAGTCATATGGATTTAGGTTGGGGTGATCTTGAAGGCCAAACATCTTGAAACTGTATAAAGACGATGCGGTTGTTATCGAACGTTTCTAAGATGAAATCTTTCACCTAGCAAACGACATGAATTATCGCCCCATCCTGCATTAAATAGTGGTGTGTACACAGCTGCGTTCATGCAAAACTGGAATCACGTGTCGCACAAGGAGGTCTTGGTAACGCGCAGAAGTCACCGTACGCCTAACCGGCCATCTAGGTTTATTTCTCCTCGAAGAAAAACAGACGGAGAACGGAGCACCTTGTGAAACCATACCATATGGCTACATAAGTCTAGTAAAATGGATGTTTCTAAACAGCATGCGGCAGTTCTGAGTATTCATGGCTCCATGCAGAGTAAAATGTGCCTCGTCCGTCCAAAGAATACTCCGTGGCCACATATCTATAACTACATCCATACTCCGCAAGCCACCTGACGGCGTGTGGCGGAGGGTACTTTGAGTACCTCTATCAGTTCTCCCTTCTATTCCAGTCTCGTATTGTTCGTGGAAAGAAAGATTGTCGGTATGCCTATGTGTGGGCTCTAATTCTCTGATTTTATCCTCATGGTCTCTTCGCGAGATATACGTAGGAACGGACAATATGCTGCTTGATCCTCGGTGAAGGTATGTTCTCGGAACTTCAACAAAAGCCCGTACCGAGCTACTGAGCGTCTCTCCTGCAGAGTCTTCCACTGGAGTTTGTCATCTCCGTAACGCTTTCGCGATTACTAAATGATCCTGTAACGAAGCGCGCTGCTCTCCGTTGGATCTTTTCTATCTCTTCTATCATCCATATCTGGTACGGATCCCACACTGGTGAGCAATATTCAAGTAGTGGGCGAACAAGTGTACTGTAACCTACTTCCTTTGTTTTCGGATTGCATTTCCTTATGCTTCTCCCAATGAATCTCAGTCTGGCATCTGCTTTACCGACGATCATCTTTACATGACCATTTCATTTTAAATCACTCCTAACGCCTACTCCCAGATAATTTATAGAATTAACTGTTTCCAGTTGTTGACCTGCTATTGTAGCTAAATGGCTCTGAGCACTATGGGACTTAACATCTATGGTCACTAGTCCCCTAGAACTTAGAACTACTTAAACCTAACTAACCTAAGGACATCACACAACACCCAGTCATCACGAGGCAGAGAAAATGTAGCTAAATGATAAAGGATCTTTCTTTCTGTGTATTCGCAGCACATTTCTCTTCTCTACACTGAGATTCAATTGCCATTCCCTGAACCATGCGTCAATTCGTTGCAGATCCTCCTGCATTTCAGTATAATTTTCCATTGTTACAACCTCTCGATATACCACAGCATCATCCGCAAAAAGCCTCAGTGAACTTCCGATGTTATCGTCCATTTCCATTCGAGAAACGGAGGACAAAATCACGCCATTGTAGCGTATCTTGGGGTGTCATTCGGCACGCGTTCTGTATCTTGCCGCAAAATTTCCGAAACTGTTGACCAGGAAATTTGGAAATTTCTGGTAAGATCCCATGGGACCAAACTGCTGAGGTCATCGGTCCCTAAGCTTATGTACTACTTAATCTAACTTACGCTAAGGACAACACACACACACCTATGCCCAAGGGAGGACTCGAACCTCCGACGGGGGAAGCCGCGCGAACCGTGACAAGCCGCCTAAGACAGCGCCGCTACCCCACGTGGTTGTTGACCAGGGGAGAGAATTCCCATGACACATCTAGAGCACTGGTGGCAGATCTTGACGTACATGCTGCACGGTCGGCTATAGCTACAGCGATTTCATCAACAGTTGCCACTGGAATGGGCTGCCTCCCTCTTCCTACTGTACCACCCAATACACATGTTTCCTTCTTTAGTCCATTTATTGACATGGTGCCTGTTTTTATTTGTTTCTGTCGGCGATATTCCGGCAACACAGCGCTACCATTGCTGTCGTTCTGCTAAAACAACTTTACCAGCAGTCTTTCTTCTCAATTGCCACTGCGTTTCATACGGAAAATTTTAATCTTTTTAACCCTTTACACCAACAGTCGCTTCGAAAATGGCTCTGAGCACTATGGGACTTAACTTCTGAGGTCATCAGTCCCCCAGAACTTAGAACTTGTAAGAGGTCCATGATTAAAGAATTTGTTGCTAGTGCACTCGAGCAGTGTAATTTCGATGGATTGCTCACGCACTGCCTGCGATATGTAAGCTATAAGAGAATCTCAGACCAGAGAGCAGTGTTGTGTGATGTGAGAGCAGTGTCTGTAGGAGTAGGAGTAAGTAGTTGCTGTCAGTCTGGTGTATCGTGTTGGCTGGGCCGGTCGTGTGGAGCGATGGCGGTGCCTGAGCGTTGTAGTATAAGGTAAAAGCAGCCTCGCGCACATGTAGTATTGTTATATCAAGTCCCATGTAGATGCTTTTAAAAAGAAATCTCTTAATAATCATCTTTCTTATAAAATTTAACTTTTCACAATCATTCATCTCAATTTAAAGAATTTACAAATTTCTCCAATTCATGGTCATTCTGATTATTGTAAAGACAAATCAGTTGTTTCTTTTTATTCATGACAAATCTATTGGCCAGCATTGCACTGAGTGGTGCCAGAAAAATTTCTTATAGGAGCAATATACACGTTATCCGGCGACCTTATTGAGGTAAGAATTTTCATTTTTATTCAGAATGATCTTTCAGGGTCGTGATGCAGCGCTGCTGACGTCCAAAATTTACCAGTTTAAATTCACAGTCATTATTAAAAGGTCATAAGTGAGCGAGGTTAGTCACATTGTATTATTGGTAGGATACGGAATTTATCTGTTGGGCAGTTACACTGAATGTGAATTATATAATTATATTTTTTACTGTTGGGAGGTTTAGGATTTTTTTTGTGGGGAGGTTACAAACTACTTAAACCTAAGTAACCGAAGGACATCACACACACCCATGTCCGAGGCATGATTCGAACCTGCGACCGTAGCGGCCGCGCGGGTCCAGACTGTAGCGCCTAGAACCGCTCCGCCACACCGGCCGGCCAGTCGCTTCGTAAAAGAAATTAACACGCGTCGCCGTGAGACAAACAGCATGCAGTATGCTTCAGCGCTATACAATCCCCTTGTGGCAAAAGGTGGAACTATTATGTTTTCAGCGTACTCCTCGAGTGCACCGATTAATGAACATGGCAATGACGTTTCAGCGTCGTACGAGGTATAAAGCCCGCACTGTAGCACTCAGAACATCGTCCGTTCAGTCATAACCATCTGGTATGAATAAGCCTGATGGCCCCAATCTTGCCAGGATAAACGAACCAGTAAAACAAAAAGAGAAGTTCAGTCCCCTCAGCACTTCGTAGCGCCATTAATCAGCTGGTTCGGCAGTGCGAAAATCCGTGTCGTCGGCAAACAGTGCCAACTGGAGCGGTGAGCCAGCTGTGTAGCAGGGATGGCGGGCGTGTCACGGCGGCTGCAGCGGGACAAAGTTAGCACGGCGCGGCGTGAGGCTGGCACGCGGCGCTGCAGGTGGCTCAGCGGCCAGCGAGGAACGCCGGCGGGTGCAGGCTCCGTGAGTCACGCGCCTCCTCTGCGCGGATAAATAAACGCGCCACGGCGCGGCGGTCCGCCAACTCGCTGTATCTCATACACTTACACGTACGGGACGTGCAGGCGGGCGTAGGCGACCCGACTGTGGGGCGTCGTCCTCGATGGCCAGAAAAGTCTTCAAGACAACTATGGCCGTCCGCTCCCGCAGTTGAAGGACTGGGGTGGGGGCAGCCTGAAGAGAGGACAGATTCCCCAGCCCCTTGGAATCTAATGAATTTTTATTCTTTGCAGAATTCTCACACATATCGAAACGTGGCTGCTATTTCGCCTCGTACGAGGAGAACACGGCAAGTGCCATAACACGATTTGACCAGAAATTTCGCTGAGTGGAAAAGGAGTCAAAATAAGCAAACACGTCCTTCGCCGTAGCCGTAGATGCTGAACCGTTTCTCAGTAGTAGTGCTGAATATCCAGGACGTCCTCCTCCAACTGCACTACTGGCCATTAAAGTTGCTACACCAAGAAGAAAGGCGGATGATAATCCGGTATTCATTGGACAAATACACTCCTGGAAATTGAAATAAGAACACCGTGAATTCATTGTCCCAGGAAGGGGAAACTTTATTGACACATTCCTGGGGTCAGATACATCACATGATCACACTGACGGAACCACAGGCACATAGACACAGGCAACAGAGCATGCACAATGTCGGCACTAGTACAGTGTATATCCACCTTTCGCAGCAATGCAGGCAGCTATTCTCCCATGGAGACGATCGTAGAGATGCTGGATGTAGTCCTGTGGAACGGCTTGCCATGCCATTTCCACCTGGCGCCTCAGTTGGACCAGCGTTCGTGCTGGACGTGCAGACCGCGTGAGACGACGCTTCATCCAGTCCCAAACATGCTCAATGGGGGACAGATCCGGAGATCTTGCTGGCCAGGGTAGTTGACTTACACCGTCTAGAGCACGTTGGGTGGCACGGGATACATGCCGACGTGCATTGTCCTGTTGGAACAGCAAGTTCCCTTGCCGGTCTAGGAATGGTAGAACGATGGGTTCGATGACGGTTTGGATGTACCGTGCACTATTCAGTGTCCTCTCGACGATCACCAGTGGTGTACGGCCAGTGTAGGAGATTGCTCCCCACACCATGATGCCGGGTGTTGGCCCTGTGTGCCTCAGTCGTATGCAGTCCTGATTGTGGCGCTCACCTGCACGGCGCCAAACACGCATACGACCATCATTGGCACCAAGGCAGAAGCGACTCTCATCGCTGAAGACGACACGTCTCCATTCGTCCCTCCATTCACGCCTGTCGCGACACCACTGGAGGCGGGCTGCACGATGTTGGGGCGTGAGCGGAAGACGGCCTAACGGTGTGCGGGACCGTAGCCCAGCTTCATGGAGACGGTTGCGAATGGTCGTCGCCGATACCCCAGGAGCAACAGTGTCCCTAATTTGCTGGGAAGTGGCGGTGCGGTCCCCTACGGCACTGCGTAGGATCCTACGGTCTTGGCGTGCATCCGTGCGTCGCTGCGGTCCGGTCCCAGGTCGACGGGCACGTGCACCTTCCGCCGACCACTGGCGACAACATCGATGTACTGTGGAGACCTCACGCCCCACGTGTTGAGCAATTCGGCGGTACGTCCACCCGGCCTCCCGCATGCCCACTATACGCCCTCGCTCAAAGTCCGTCAACTGCACATACGGTTCACGTCCACACTGTCGCGGCATGCTACCAGTGTTAAAGACTGCGATGGAGCTCCGTATGCCACGGCAAACTGGCTGACACTGACGGCGGCGGTGCACAAATGCTGCGCAGCTAGCGCCATTCGACGGCCAACACCGCGGTTCCTGGTGTGTCCGCTGTGCCGTGCGTGTGATCATTGCTCGTACAGCCCTCTCGCAGTGTCCGGAGCAAGTATGGTGGGTCTGACACACCGGTGTCAATGTGTTCTTTTTTCCATTTACAGGAGTGTATATTATACTAGAAATGACGTGTGATTACATTTTCACGCAATTGGGGTGCATAGATCCTGAGAAATCAGTACTCCGAACAACCTCCTCTGGCCGTAATAACGGCCTTGATACGCCTGGGCATTGAGTCAAACAGAGCTTGGATGGCGTGTACAGGTACAGCTCTCCATGCAGCTCCAACACGATACCACAGTTCATCGAGAGCAGTGACTGGCGTATTGAGACGAGACAGTTGCTCGGCCACCATTGGCCAGACGTTTTCAATTGGTGAGAGATATGGAGAATGTGCTGCCCAGGGCAGCAGTCGAACATTTTCTGTATCCAGAAAGGCCCGTACAGGACCTGCAACAAGCGGTGGTGCATTATCCTGCTGAAATTTAGGGTTTCGCAGGGATCGAATGAAGGTTAGGGACACAGGTCGTAACACAACTGAAATGTAACGTCCACTTTTCACAGTGCCGTCAATGAAAACAAGAGGTGACCGAGGTGTGTAACCAATGGTACCCGATACCATCACGGTGGGTGATACGCCAGTATGGCGATGACGAATACACGCTTGCAATGTGCGTTCACCGCTATCTCACCAAACACGGATGCGACCATCAAGATGCTGTAAACAAAACCTGGATTCATGCAGAAAAACGACGTTTTGCCATTTGTGCACCCAGGTTCCTCGTTAAGTACAACATCGCAGGCGCTCCTGTCTGTGATGCAGCGTCAAGGATAACCGCAGCCATGGTCTCCGAGCTGATGGTCCATGCTGCTGCAAACGTCGTCGAACTGTTCGTGCAGATGGTTGTTGTCTTTCAAACGTCCCCATCTGTTGACTCGTGGATCGAGACGTGGCTGCACGATCCGTTACAGCCATGAGGATAAGATGCCTGTCATCTCGGCTGCTAGTGATACGAGGACGTTGGGATCCAGCACAGCGTTCAGTAGTACCCTCCTATACCCACCGATTCCATATTCTGCTAACAGTCATTTGATTTCGACCAACGCAAGCAGCAATGTCGCGATACGATAAACCGCAATCGCGATAGGCTACAATCCGACCTTTATCAAAGTTGGAAACGTAATGGTACGCACTTCTCTTCATTACACGACGCTTCACAACAACGTTTCACCAGTCAACGCCGGTCAACTGCTGTTTGTGTATGAGAAATCGGTTGGAAACTTTCCTCATGTCAGCACGTTGTAGGTGTCGCCATCGGCACCAACCTTGTGTGAATGCTCTGAAAAGCTAATCATTTGCATATCACAGCATCTTCTTCCTGTCGGTTAAATTTCGCGTCTGTAGTATGTCATCTTCGTGGTGTACCAATTTTAATGTCCAGTAGTGTAGAACGGCTGGGGAAGGAGGAGTCTTTCTGCTGGGTACCAGGGTACGTGAGTATTGCGGGAAATAAAAATGGCGGACGTAGCAGCTAAGGATGCGCGTCGTGATACTCAGTTATTTCAGTGTGCCATCTCCCCGCGTGCTATCACCTCACTGCTGATGTACAGAGTCATGCGTCGATAGGAAGAAGAGTGGCTGGAAGCGACTGAAAAAGCTGCGAATAGCAAAAACCACTACGCAGCAGTGGCGTACCCTCGTTTCAGGTCCTCCTCACTCGTCTTCGCATAGCCCACAGTTCTCTGACGCATGACTTCTTGCTCCGGCGAGAAAACCCTCCAGTGTGTGTTACTTTCGGCGTACGCACCACTGTGCGCTACATTTTAGTAGACTGTGTTGTATTTTTGGGCCAAAGAATAACGGCAGATTTTCTCGGCTGATCTGCCCTCTTACGTGGCATTGAAATGAATGTAGTTAGAGTTTTAAGGTTCTATGATGTGTCCAACTTATTTTCTAAAATTCTATCGAGATGTTCCTAATGTGTTATGTGTGACTGGTTAATCCACGTTTTTTGTAAGTGATCAGCCGGTTACATTTTCCTGTGTCTTTGTTTTAGCTCTTACGTGGTTTCACTTCTGTTTTAATCCCAGGTATAGCACCTTTCACCCTTCTCTGTTGTATTCAGGCCTGTGAGACAGAGTGATTAGCCGGCCGAGGTGGCCGAGCGGTTCTAGGCGCTACAGTGTGGAACCGAGCGACCGCTAGGTCGCAGTTCGAATCCTGCCTCTGGCATGGATGTGTGTGATGTCCTTAGGTTAGTTAGGTTTAAGTAGTTCTAAGTTCTAGGGGACTGATGACCTCAGATGTTAAGTCCCATAGTGCTCAGAGCCATTTGAACCATAGAGTGATTACGTGGGTCAACATGAGTGAGGTGGGAGTGAGTGAATGTCATTTTATAGGTTTCCTCCTTTTCTCTTTACTATGTTACACAATTTTAGTATTTCTATGGTTTATTTAATATTTTTATATGTGTAAGGTTGCTGATAACCTCAGCGTTGAGCGGCTGTACACACACACACACACACACACACACACACACACACAGACACACGCGCGCGCGCGCGTGCACACACTTATCTGAGAAAACGAGTCAAAGTTTTTGAGGCGCTTTATATGCCTTTTAGCGAGTACACAGTTAAACCGATGCGATGGCAGAGTCGCTAGCTTCACAACTTAACACTTTTGCGCTCCATGTTCGAAACTCGATTACCACTTTCATCTTTGTTTTCCAATATTTATTTCAAATAGTTCACTCCAAAATACCTGTAGAGTATCTTGATTCATAATCAATTGTAACCCCCAGCTTTCGATAAAGTGATCCGTTATGCGTGAATTGCAGCGAAATTACTGCCAACACTTAAAACCGTCAGTAATGTCAACGATCGGTATTTCCCGAGTGAGATTCGTTCGAAGAAATATCACTGTGACAAATCTCACTTCACGCTATTCTCGTGATGTTCGGAATTTCTATGTTTCGAGTGTTTATACGATCGGTATCATCCAATGAATGCACCAAATCTTCGGCAGCCAGATACTGCGGTCATGTGTGTGTGAGTAGCGTTTGCGTTAGTGTGTTTATGTTTATGTTGTCTATTCTGATGAAGTCTGGTTTGGCCTAAAGCTTTGTTTGACAGTGTTTTTGTTGCGCTTATCTGCGACTCAGCGTCTCCGTTATATGGCGAGCAGCAACTTTTCTTTTGATAATATTGGCATTATTCCATCCTGGATTTTCAGTTGTTTAAATCTTCTTGAAGGCTAAACATAAGAGTAAAATACGAAAATTAATATAAGAACTGGTACAAGAATGAAATATAGTAACATGAGAATTTCAAAAGATTGTAACCCCTGAAAATATCTTACATAAATGCATTGTATAATAAAGGTATGACACTTATTGTGAAATTTAGTTATAATATTATAACTTGCGAAGCAACTTCCGTGTAGTAACCTTTTACGGACACGTATAGAAAAAAAAATTGGGTTTCGAACGTGGGGTGCATTAGCCACTGTGCCACCACATCGCTTGAGATTGCCGCCTGGTATAAGGCATCTACGTTACGTAGAAATCTTTCTCCGTCTTCTTCTCAGAATTAGTATCTTTGGATAAGCAGAGAAACTGGTTCGTTTATTTTGACTCTTTTTCCACTGAGGCAAGTTTCTGAGAAATGGGGTTAAGGCACTTTCCGCGTTTTCCCCGTTAGCATTAAGTTGTTACGCGCTACGAAATTTTCAAAGATGCGTGCTCTAAGGTTACCGTGATCGATATCCTCAGCTGCGAGCGACCTAGCTAAAGGCCTAAGCCTCTAGAACTTTCCGTAGTCTCCGCCTTTTTCTGGCGGACAGGGCATTGTCTTGTAGCGCCAAGAATGCGAGTCAATAACAATCCGTTACTTAGAAACACGAGAAATTGAATTATAAAGTTCCGTAGTGCTTAGGCGTATCTCTTTTATTGCTTGTGTAAGCTTTCTACAAAAATTTATCTACATATGAAATTACTGAATGTTCTTCTTTCAGAAACTTTCTGCTCGTGTAACGTGAGCTGCAGATATCCTATTCAACTGCTGAGCGATACTGACTCTTGGTTGGTTCCGTGTCCCGCATGTGAACAGAGTAGTGAAACAAAACTTTAAACTTAATGAAATACTGAATTTGACATAATGAAAACTA
This sequence comes from Schistocerca serialis cubense, assembly GCF_023864345.2. Classification (NCBI taxonomy): domain Eukaryota; kingdom Metazoa; phylum Arthropoda; class Insecta; order Orthoptera; family Acrididae; genus Schistocerca; species Schistocerca serialis. The sequence goes on from NC_064645.1 coordinate 498,417,445, forward strand.
ATCTAACACAATTCCGAAAGTAATTTAACTGAGTTCTCAATGAAAATTATTTAACTGAAACTCAATATGGAAGTACATTACGAAAGTTTCTGACTTGAAATGCCCACAAAAATAAAACACTGCTCTACTCAGAAGAAAAAATAAATGTTTGAGATTACATGCACTGTTCAATGTAAATCAGTCTGCTTGCTTAGCATAACCCTGATAATTCTGACTACGAACTGTTTCTTAAAAAGCAAGCAAACGTAACACCTAAAAAAATGAACTACTCACGACAAAATTTGGTTTTTGCTTGTCAGAAACATTATGTGGCTTCCCACTGCGTAAGGTGCAACGCCTATACACAATACGAAATATTCGAAACTATGCTAAGAATGATGGAGGTGGGTTTTAATTTTTTGTAAAAAAAAATAAACTTTAAAACATAAGAAGCCCCTAAAAATTACGAAATTCGCTTAATACAAAAATTACTAGCATTTCAGCCAATTCCCGTATTTATGACGTAATGAAAACAGAAATCAAATTAACACTAATCATGAATGTCACTTGTTACCTGAGAGACAAAGATTTCCTTCTGTTAGCAGTTCTAACAAACAAACATTTCAACGTTTCATTCCTGTGTGTGTTACCTCGGAAAACACCACTAAAAAAAAGTCTTCTCCATCAATAGAATCAATAACATATGCTTACAAACAAGTTTTTATCTGCTCAATAAATTATTCCAGATAATTTCTCTCATATTCACAAATATCAAATCTCCTTTTCCGAAAATTCAAATGCTCGTTACTGTACTCAAATAAGAATGTTCCCGCGCGGCACAACTGACAGACGAACAAGCCAACCACAGATAAACAAGGTCAAGGATGTTATTTGTGATTCATGCAGGGTGGTCCACTAGTCTTTGACCCAGTACAGTAAAGGTGTATAATTTACTATGGCAGAAAAGGCATGACAATCTTACATTTGGAAATTGTATTTCAGATGAACTTTGACAACTTTTATAATCTCAAAGAATGAAGAGTCACATCAAATACACTTACGGCACAGTTTAGTTTTATGCGATATTTTCTACAATTAGTATCTCTCCCTAAAGTCTAATAGCCAACCGCCAGTATCACCGTCAGATCACTTAAAATTTCAGGATGATAGGGGGGGGGGGGGGTGCGGCTTACATTTCATGAGTCTTGCACTACCGTCTTTGGGCTGATACGGAGCAGAGTCTTTGGAGAGGTGGCTTTGGCCGGCGACAGTTTGAAAGGGCCGGCTTTTGGATTAGGTACTACTCGTGGTGCAACTTTTATACTATTGCGACGCATATGTAGACAGAGCCGCGTGTTGCTTCGCTTGGTAAGATGGCATGCTTCTCCAGCGTGCAGAGAACGCATAGCTACTTGTATCATAATTTTCGACATTAATTAAAAACCTATCGCTTATCTGTGAAAAACAGTTCTGCAGACTTGTGTTCCGCAAACCTCTGTTTCGAAACTCTAAAGTAATCTACAGCTGTAGTCCACTGCACAAATACTTCTACAGGGTGTTTGGAAAGCTGCTGTGCTATTACAGCATATGGAATTTCTGGCAGATTAAAACTGTGTGCTGGACCGAGACTCGAACTCGGGACTTTTGCCTCCCGCGGGCAAGTGCTCTACCATCTGAGGTACCCAAGCGCGACTCACGCCCCGCCGTCACAGCTTTACTTCTGCCGGTTCGAGTCTCGGTCCGGCACACAGTTTTAGTCTGACAGGAAGTTTCATATCAACGCACACTCCTCTGCAGAGTGAAAATCTCATTCTATTACAGCATATGTTTGGAATGACGTCTACGGTCTGCTACGCGAATCTGGACCCGCTTAATTTTATTAGAAAACGCTACCTACAGATATTGTCGATATGCTTCTCACGTACCCAATTATTTCTCTTAAGTCACAAAGCGTGCTGGGCAATTGCCATAGAAAACATTTGCTGCTCCCCAAAAATCTAGTGGCGGAATGTTCGGCGAGCGAGGACGCCACAGCTTTTTTAAAAATGTTTGACGCGTTCCGCAAAAAACTCTTCCAGAAGACGCATAGCGCTGTGTGCACGGTAGTACCAACTTGTTGAAACCATGAGCAGTTGATTTCCTTTAACTGACCAATTAAATCGTGGATTAGCAAAAAGTAACATTCACTGATCACGGTTTCTTCGCAAAAGGAAGGTCCAATAATGCGCCGTCTGGATATCGCTACCCACACTCCAATTTTCTCATCAGGCAATGGCGTTTCAGGTACAGCACGAGGATTCTCCGTTGACTGTAATCGTGTGTCTTGTGTGTTAACATGACCATGGAGGTGGAACCAGGTCTCATCTGTATGTAAGAAGACATCAAGGATATCAATGATACTCCACACAATCAAAGATGTGAACCATTTGCAGTACTGGATTCGCTTTTCATGATTAGCATCCTTAAATTTTTGTATCGCTGTCACCTCATATGGGAACGATTTGAACGTTTGCCTAACGACTTTATACGCGGTTGTAAGCCCAATATCTTTCCTTGTGCCAAATTGCGCAATGATTTTGCTGGGCTCTGTTGCATAGAATCGGAAATATCCAACAACTTCTGTTCGTTTACCCCTTCGAGTCCCAACAATAAGAAAAAAATGATTTTAAAATTTTTCATAAAATTGACCTTAACTGTTGCATACAACAATATGGTATCAGAAAGTGAACAACCGATTGTTTTCTGGAGGTGTTTTCACTTTGGAACCACTGCGATACACAGTTATCAACATCCCATCATTTCCTGAGGTAACAAGTTCAGAAATACTTTCACGGGAGATTCACAGCTTGCTTCAATACTTGATCTGACGCTTACATCATACGTGGACCAGCCTCTTCAGAGAATTTTTACGACGTAAACCATCTGAATTGTGAGTTTATCATGACATGCTCATCTTCACTGACGTCATCAACATCGTCATGAATTGCACTTTCAGTGAGTAGTTCAGGACCTGGCAAAGTTGTTGAAGTTCCAGGTCTAGAGAACATTCACAGCAGCATTCTCAGGGTCACTTTCTGCTTTACATGTCTCTAAATCCAAATGACTTGAAATTTCTTCTTCTAAAAGACAGACGTTGACCACGGGTGACATCTCGATACTTCCATGAACTGATAATGCCTAAAGCAAATAACCGCCCTAAATAACAAGCAAAAAACGGGGCTAATATTTAAATTTACATCCAATTAAGAAATTAATTTTAAATGTACATAAAGCCTCAGTGGTTTCTTGTCGAAACCTTTCAAAAAAGCCGTGTTAACCCAAATTTGCGTTACTGTAACTTTAGATATACATACTTGAACTATCTATGATATTTTCAGTATTATCACTGGCAAAGATTACACATCAAATAAGTTACATAACAAAGGTTGCAGACACAAATCCCCTAAAATGACGTAGCAAACAATCTGCGCCTATTGTTAACCTTGAACCCTGTAAGTGACTGTTGCGCTGCACTGCATTCAGAGGAGTACAGCTTAACCGCTTGAAGTCTCTGGTTTAGGCTAAAGACACTAGAAAAAAAGGGTTTAGGTGGTCTTCCAGTTCGTTCGACGTCTAACACAGAACCTGTCTCTCGAAATTTCTCAATATGTCAACGAACCGCCCCAGGGATCAGTGCTGGGCCACTCCTGTTCCCTATTTATATACATGATCTGCCCTGTAGTATTACAGCTGATTCTAAAATATTTCTGTTTGCTGATAACACTAATAAAGGATGTAGTGTACAACACTGGCACCGTGTCAAATAGTGCAGTTCACAATATAAGTTCATGGCGCATAGAAAATAAACTAACGCTAAATCACAGTAAGACTCAGTTTTTACAGTTCAACAAACCCTGGTGTTGTAATTACGCAGGACGGTCATATGATTAGTAATACAGAACAGTTCAAATTTCTAGGTATTCAGATAGCAAACTGTCGTGAAAAGCCCATGTTCAAGACCTTGTTCAAAGACTTAATGCTGACATGTTTGCTACTAGGATAATATCAGAAGTAAGAGAGAGTTCGACACTTTGTTTTCATTCGCTTATGACGTATGGTATTATATTTTGGGGTAGCTCTTCCCATTCTCAAAGGGTACTTTTGGCTCGGACGGTTCGGTCAATAAGTGGTGTCTTGTCGACCCCTGTTCATCAGTCTGGGTATTCTGACACCGGACTCTCAATATGTATATTCTTTACTGTCGTTTCGTGTTAATAGTATCAGCTTATTCCGAAGAATTAGCAGCTTTCACTCAATTAATACTAGGCAGAAATCCTATCTTCTTTTGGATCGTACCTCCTTGACTCTTGTGGAGAAAGGCGTTCAGTATTCTGCTGCATCCATTTTGAATAACATACCACAAAAATTCAAAAATTTTAGCAGTTACCTACGCGCTTCCAAATCTAAAGAGTTTCCACATGGGTCACTCCTTCTACTCTGTGATACATTGTTCATTGCGTTTATATAAACTTACAGCTTGTCGCCTTCTTAGACTTCATAAACATTTTATTTTATCTATTATTAATTTTTTGTCGAAGTTTTTTGTACTGGCACGTTCCGTAACTAACGACATTTGCTCTTCGATTTGATCCTACGGAATTAGACGTGTAAAATAAATAAATAAATAAATAAAAACGAGCTACAGCTGTTTCCGGGAACTTTTCAGAAAATGCCTCCTGCACTCTATTCGCGTATTTATCACCCTGTCGAAACATTTGTTCAACAAGAAAGATATGTTCCTCCGCTAAAAGCTGGATAACTTAAATACAATTTGAACATTTAAGCGTTGCGTATTACATTGAATAGGTTTCATCTGCTGACTCAAACGCAACAATAGAACGAATTGAAAAACAATCGCATACCTGTGACAAACAGATCTGCCAATTTTGTTTCGAACTTCCAACACAATGTACATCCACTGTCCATTACACAGAGGCTTTCCGAATGCATTGTACTTCCGATGTGTCTTTCACGCAATACGTCAAGCAAATAATTGTGGACGTAGGTTGCAAGTGCTACTCTGAGATGAAGAGGTTAGCACAGGAAAGGAATTCGTGGCGGGCCGCATCAAACCAGTCAGTAGACCGATGACAAAAAAAAAAAAAAAAAAAAAAAAAAAAAAAAAAAAAAAAAAAAAAAAAAAACAATAAATCGCTCATTTTACTTACGGTCCGCTTGAACCGAAACTCTGGGATTTGTGGGTGGGTTTGACTTTCATACCCAAGTGGGCGAGCTTATCAACACAGTGTTTCATCATCCGTTCTTAGATTACTTCGCCTCTCTCAGCTAGAAGAATGTCCGTTAAACGTTTTATTTCCTCCCGTCGAGCTACCCTCGAGTGTTGTAAAAAATGTTTCTGGATACCCGTCGTTTTTTGTGGAACCGCGGCGCATTTGTGTAAATAGTGAGGACATTTCTTGCCTTCCCTCTTGCTCGCTGTAATGTCCCATGAATTACGTACACTGATACTTTGTAATATTTCCACTGCTAACAGACTTTCGCATTGTCATGGCGAATCAGCTATACTCGTATATATAAGAAGTACGATTATATAAAGCAAACGTGTACAGATAGAGTAAAAATATTTATTGTACAAAAATCTACAAACGTAAAACCATTCATCTACACAGCTTCCGAAATTTTGTAGGCACTTGTCATAGCGTGGCAAAAGTTTTGGTATGCCTTCTTCATAGACGGTTGCCGCCTTTGTATTCAACCATGTGGTAACATGTTATTTCAGCTCATCATCGTTGAAGTGTTGACCGCCAAAGACAGATTTTAGGTGTAAGAAGAGATGAAAGTCGCTAGGAGCGAGGTCCGGGCTGTACGGAGGATGATCAAACGCGTCCCAGTGAAATTCACGTAAGAGTTGTTCGGTCACATCCGCCGTGTGGTCGGGCATTATCGTGAAATAAAAAAACACCTTTTGACAGTAATCCTCTGTGCTTGTTCTGTATTGCGCGGTGCAATTTCTTAATGGTCTCGCAGTAACCATGTGCATTGATTGTTTGGCCTCGTGGTAAGAAATCTATCAGCAAAATGCCTTTTGTCCCATAAAACGGTGCACATGACTCTTCGAGGTGTCATGATTTGCTTAGGCTTAGCCTTCGTTGGGGATGAAGTGTACCTCCATTCCATTGATTGCCGTTTTGTTTCAGGGGTGTCGTACGATTACCAAGTTTCATCCCCCGTGACAATCCGAGAAACAAAACCATCGCCTTCTTCATTGTAGCTTGTCAAAACATGAAGTGCACTGCCCATCCGTTGTTTTTTTTGTTGTTCAGTAAGAATTTTGGGTACCCAACGTGAGAAAAGTTTTCGAAGTTTCAGTTTTTCAGCAACAATTTCATGAATTAGTGATCGTGAGATTTGCAGAACTTCCATAGGAAGGCCACTAAGTGTAAACTTACGGTTGTGCTTAATCTTCTTTTCAGTTGTGTGAACCAGTTCATCAGTAACCACAGACGGGCATCAACTTCGTGCTTCGTCGCGCACTTGATCACGTCCTTCATTGAACATCTTCTAACCATTGAATCGCTCATAGCATTTTGTCCGTAAACCTCGCAGATTTGCCAATGAATTTCCTTTGGTTTAACTTCCTTTGCATTCAGAAAACGAATAACAGATCTGATTTCACACGCGATGGCATTTTCAAGTATGACTGACATTATAAGAAGCATTACAAAGCACATGTCGGCAGCAGCGATCTGAAAATGGCGTACAAGTCTTCTCCTTGAGTCAGAGTGATTGCCGCGCATGCTCGGAACTGCGATCGTAGCGCTGCCGACGGTAGAAATAAAAACTGAACTTACTTTGTGGACGACCCTCGTATACAGGGTGGTCCCGGGCCAAATATCTCACGAAATAAGCGTCAAACGAAAAAACTACAAAGAACGAAACTTGTCTAGCTTGAAGGGGGAAACCAGATGATATCCGTTTGACCTATGGCAGTGCCATCTAGCGGGCCAACCATAGCGCCATCTGGTTTCCCCCTTCAAGTTAGACGAGTTTTGTTATTTGTAGTTTTTTCGTTTGATGCTTATTTCGTGAGATATTTGACCCGGTGACTATCAATGGACTATCCTGTATGTGTCAGCCTTGTTTGTAAAATGGTACCACGAGAACTAAATATACCACCTATTCCAAGCTTATATTAGCCCACAACAGCAGACGCTCTGCATAAGGCCCTATTGAAATGAACTTTCGTTTCGAGATGTATTAGAAGATGCTTAGTTACTTATTTTGATCGCCTGTAATTTTTGTCGTCACAAGGTAAGCTGACGAGAATGCTTCCAGTGACTACATGCGGTACAATGGCGTTCAAATCAAGTTGCCTCTTCTGAAACGCCGAATTATATCCTTATATCTTGCAGCCAGTGGATTATCCATTTCTGCTTGCTTTTCAATGAATTCATATAGGTTTCCGCGCTATAAAGACTGCACCAACACGTGCACTGCGCAGACAATTCCTATAAAGGATAATCCAAATGTATTAAAGTTCGCTGTTGGATTATTTACATTTTTAGGGCCTAATGAATCGTATATGTAGATCAGATTTATCTTTAACAACATAAGGTAAGGTATCGGGAGAGAAAAGTTGTTTTGTGGTTCGGGCTTGAATCTCCAAAAATTTGCTATAAACGTTAACCACAGCTGTGCATAAATATCTGGTGCCACATACTTCCGGATACCTTGTCGGATCTACGCTATGCAGAACTGTGAGGGTTTGGGTGAAGTAAACTGGAATCAAAGCCTGTGTACATGAGGTGCAGTGGGTCTTATGCTTCTCTTAAAGTATTAGGGGCATATGTTGATAATTTTTAAACGTTTTTAGATCTACCTTGATTTTCATTAATGATCAATTAGCTGAAAATGCACAAAGATCAGTAGAACCTGTCAAGAATTAATATTCTGAAAAAAAACGAATATTTGATATCTGTGTCTCGTTGGTTGATAAGGTTACAATGACACACCTTGGCTGTTTTATAAAGGCACAGATACTATTCGTAAAACTGAAAATAGGTTATCACTGCCGGCCGGAGTGACCATGCGGTTCTAGGCGCTACGGTATGGAGCCGAGCGACCGCTACGGTCGCAGGTTCGAATCCTGACTCGGGCATGGATGTGTGTTATGTCCTTAAGTTAGTTAGGTTTAATTAGTTCTAAGTTCTAGGCGACTGATGACCTCAGAAGTTAAGTCGCATAGTGCTCAGAGACATTTGAACTATTTTTGATTATCACTGTTTGGAGCGTACCAGGAGATGAGGTGTACTTGATGGCTCACTCTGTATGTGGGAACCATGAATGTGATGCTACCCAGAATACCCAGTGGTCGACTGTTCCCAATTTTCTCGCTCCATATTCAAGCCGGGCAACTCTAATGGTGTCGCTTAGGACTATCAATGAGTAAGGTATGTCCTCCGGTTCCTTTTCAAAAGGCCACGTTTCGTTACGATCGATCGCAATTCCTGCGATATATACATATATTTATATTTTATTCGGAAATTGTGAATTTTCCAATAACACCCAGCTTCTTTCGCCTAGGAAGTCATCAGAATAGTGGACATAAAATGATCATCGAAATTCAGCATGTGCAAATCTTACTCAGTTGTCTCATGACAATATAATTTCTCCTGTCTTCGCTAACTATCAGCTGCCCCTTTGCAACTTAACCTAGACGTCGCGCCATGCTACAGATCTATGTCACAGCAAACTACGTTCCAAAAAAATACTGTTTTTGGAGTCTTCAGTCCAAAGACTAGTTTGATGCCACCCTTCACGCTAATCCATTCTGCGCAAGCCTTTTCATACCTCCTTACTGTATCCAATCCTTAATCTCCTTCTACAGTGTGACGTCAAAATGACGTGTACATGCCTAGCAGCACATTTCGAGTACGATGAGAGCGAGTCTGAGACCAGATTCTTCCATGTGTGAATGGACCCTTGGAAATAGCAGGAACAATAGTTTAACATTTCACAAGCAGCAATTTAGGCTTTTCCTCTTACGCTATTGCCTAACTACAAGCTCTGAAATCGCAACATATTCGGAAACAAACATCCAGATACTTGCGACAAGCGAGAATTCAAATGACATTGCTGATCGTTTTTCTGGCAACACTTTCATCCTTCGTTTTCTAATTAGACAGAAGTCACGAGAGCGAAGAAACTCATTACAGAGAGAGGCCACTCTTACATGTAAATAACATCGAATATTGCAGAATATTTAGTGTATATCAGGATACGAACCTGCTTCCCTCAATCCTGTAAGACACGTCCTTAACCGCTACTCTATACTGAAAACACGCAGCTTTCGACCCAAGTGTTGTCTTAGTATCTATTGAAGGCTTTTATCGCCGATTCGTCATTATCTGACATCTGATTGTAGGAAAACGTACCATGGAAGACGTGTTCGAGATAAATCTTCAATGCACTGTTGACTTGGAACACCTTACTGCAAGTAATAATACAGAAACAGCGAAATACGATGAAATGAATATGGCGTCTGAAGCATCGAGTGAATTCTCAGCAAGCCGAGCCCGTCGCTAGCTTCTCCCACCAAACCCTGCTGTGCAGACACAAGATTGGTCAGTCAACTATCTTCGAAAGGTATGGAGTACAGATACACTTTCACAAGTCGAGTGAGGACTGTAGCGTGCTTAGCAGTCGAAAATCGCGTACAGAAAGAATTTGTAGCACTGTAGCAGCTTGTAGCTCACCTAAGAATAAATGACTTGAAAGACGACTTTTATAATAAACAGCTTTCACGGTGACTTGTTAAGGGAACACTTTTTGTTGGGGCTGTGCTCTCTTGTAAGGTTTTTTGGTTCCTGGTTAGATGAGGAGAGGTGGTGTGATAGGTGGGTTGCCAGTTTCCTCTCACTACAACATAAAATGCACACGTGGTTAAAATACCCTTTATTGCAGGAACCAACTGAGTACATAACTTCAGTGATGTTCAGTCTGAAGTTCTGTGATTAACAGCAATCAAATAACATGCACGATTTCTTGAATCTTGTCTGTGTCCATATCACAACTATACAGGGTGGTCCATTGATCGTGACCGGGCCAAATATCCCACGAAATAAGCGTCAAACGGAAAAACTGCAAAGAATGAAACTTGTCTAGCTTGAAGGGGGAAACCAGATGGCGCTATGGTTGGCCTGCTAGATGGCGCTGCCGTAGGTCAAATGGATATCAACTGCGTTTTTTTTAATAGGAACCCCCATTTTTTTTATATATTCGTGTAGTACGTAAAGAAATATCAATGTTTTAGTTGGACCGCTTTTTCGCTTTGTGATAGATGGTGCTGTAATAGACACAAAAATATGGCTCACAATTTTAGACGAGCAGCTGGTGCCGCGCGGGATTAGCCGAGCGGTCTGAAGCGCTGTAGTCATGGACTGTGCGGCTGACCCCGGCGGAGGTTCGAGTCCTCCCTCGGGCATGGGTGTGTGTGTTTGTTCTTAGGGTAATTTACGTTAAGTAGTGTGTAATCTTAGGGACTGATGACCTTAGCAGTTAAGTCCCATAAGATTTCACAAACATTTGAACATTTTTTGAACAATTGGTAACAGGTAGGTTTTTTAAATTAAAATACAGAACGTAGGTACGTTTGAACATTTTATTTCGGTTGTTCCAATGTGATACATGTACCTTTGTGAACTTATCATTTCTGAGAACCCATGCTGTTACAGCGTGATTACCAGTAAATACCACATTATTGCAATAAATGCTCAAAATGATGTCCGTCAACCTCAATGCATTTGGCAATACGTGTAACGACATTCCTCTCAACAGCGAGTAGTTTGCCTTCCGTAATGTTCGCACATGCATTGACAATGCGCTGACGCATGTCGTCAGGCGTTGTCGGTGGATCACGATAGCAAATATCCTTCAATTTTCCCCACAGAAACAAACCCGTGGATGTCAGATCCGGTGACGTGCGGGCTATGGTATGGTGCTTCGACGACCAATCCACCTGTCGTGAAATAAGCTATTCAATACCGCTTCAACCGCACGCGAGCTATGTGCCGGACATGCATCATGTTGGAAGTACATCGCCATTCTGTCAAGCAGTGAACGACAGGTGCCTTCCGCACTAGTCCGGTGACTAGACTTCTTGTAGAAGCTTGAATCCCTCCCCGACGATTCCGCCGACAACAGCTGCTTGCGTCATAAATCGTCCGCGTCCATGCCTCGCCCGACCACCCAAACCGCAGGCTCCTTTTTCCATCTTCTGCACTCCCCTCCCCACGACGGCGGCCTAGGTCGGGTCTCCCGATCGCGGTCCGCGTTCGTTCCCTTCTCTCGTCAATCGAGTCCTTTCCCCTTCCTCCATCCTTCCTGCTGTCTTCTTCTACCCCCCCTTGGTCCCTCCCTCGCTTGCGGCTTTGCTTGGATTTGTCCTGCGACTCCAAGTCCTCCGTTCCACCTGCCAGTCTTCGTCAACAATTCATGGCTCTTCTTGCCTCGTTTCGCGACGCAGATGTAGTCTACACCGATGGTTCTGTGGTCAATGGACGCACTGGGTTTGCTTTCATCCACGGCGACTACGTTGAGCAACATTCCCTTCCTTGTGGGAGCAGTGTTTTCACTGCGGAGCTGGTTGCACTTTATCGTGCACTCGCTCACCTTTCCTCCTGCCCTGGGGTCATTTGTCATATGCAGTGACTCCCTGAGTGGATTGCTAGAACTCGACAAGTGTTTTTCTCGGGACCCTTAGGTGCGTGGTATTCAAGATGCCGAGTGTGGTCGTTCAGTGACGTTTGTGTGGACCCCGGGCCACATCGGCATTCCAGGAAACGTACGTGTCGATCGGTTGGCCAAGCAGGCCACCACTTCGCCACCCCTGGAACTTGGTCTCGTGGAAAGAGACCTCCGGTCAGCCCTACATCCAAGGTCCGGGATGTCTGGAGCTCTGAATGGTCTGTCTTGAACACGCCAAATAAGCTCCGCATGGTAAAGTTTTCCACGGCCGTGTGGAACTCATCCTTGAGGAGCAAGCGTAGGGACTCAGTTGTTCTCTGCCGTCTCCGAATTGGACATACGCGGTTGACCCACAGCTATCTCCTTCGCCGTGAGAACCCGCCCAAGTGTCGCTATGATGCGGGGCTGACAGTGGTCCATCTTCTCATGGACTGCCCCCTTTTAGCCCCCTTTGCGCAGTCCTTTAATTTACCAGCTGCACTTCCTTTAATTCTAGGTGACGATGCCTCTAAAGCTGACTCAGTTTTACGTTTTATTCGTGCAGCTGGGTTTTATCACTGACTCTAGTGTGCGCGCTCTCGCATGATTTATCAGGCTACACCATTCCAGCGACTTTTCATTGTGACGTGGATCCCAAAATAGTGTCTTTCTTGGTAACAAGTTGTGTTGGTACCTCTATCAACACTTTCCAGCTGGAGGTTCTTCGTTTGTAGTTGAGTGGTTGACCTTTTACCTGATCCATCAACCACTGTAGTTTGTTTTACTCTAGTCAACTATTTGCTGTGCTCCTTTTAAGTGTCATCTATTTTGTGTTATTGAGGTGTTCATTTTAGCTCTGTACCCCTTGGTGTTCCCTCCCTCTGGGTGCAGAGGTTACGCTTTTACTGTATAGGCCTTTTACAAGTATGTCTGTTTGGAACAGGGGACTGATGACCTCGATGTTTAGCCCACATCAAACACCAAAACCAACCAACCATGCAGTGAAATATCTTGTAGTAATATCGGTAGAACATTACGTAGGAAATCACCATACATTGCACCATTTAGATTGCCATCGAAAAATTGGGTCCAATTATCCTTCCTCCCATAATGCTGCACCATAGATTAACCCACCAAGGTCGCTGATGTTCCACTTGTCGCTGCCATACTGGATTTTCCGTTGCCCAATAGTGCATAATATGCCGGTTTACGTTACCGCTGTTGGTGAATGACGCTTCGTCGCTAAGTGGAACGCGTGCAAAAAATCTGTCATCGTATCGTAATTTCGCTTGTGTCCAGTGGCAGAACTGTACACGACGTTCAATGTCGTCGCAATGCAGTTCCTGGTGCATAGAAATATGGTACGGGTGCAATCGATGTTGATGTAGCATTCTCAACACCGACGATTTTGAGATTCCCGATTCTCGCGCAGTTTGTCTACTATTGATGTGCGGATTAGCCGCGACAGCAGCTAAAACACCTACTTGGGCATCATCATTTGTTGCAGGTCGTGGCTGACGTTTCACATGTGGCTGAACACTTCCTGTTTCCTTAAATAACGTAACTAACCGGCGAACGGTCCGGACACTTGGATGATGTCATCCAGGATACCGAGCAGCATACATAGCACACGTCCGTTGGGCATTCTGATCACAATAGCCATACATCAAAACGATATCGATCTTTTCCGCAATTGGTAAACGGTCCATTTTAACACGGGTAATGTATCACGAAGCAAATACCGTCCGCACTGGCGGAATGTTGCGTGATACCACGTACTTATATGTTTGTGACTATTACAGCGCCATCTGTCACAAGGCGAAAAAAGTGGTCCAACTAAAACATTCATATTTCTTTACGTACTATACGAATATGTAATAAAAAATGGGGGTGCCTATTTAAAAAACGCAGTTGATATCCGTTTGACCTATGGCAGCTCGATCTAGCGGCTCAATCATAGCGCCATGTGGTTTCCCCTATCAAGATTGACGAGTTTCGTTCTTTGTAGTTTTTTCGTTTGACGCTTATTTCGAGAGATATTTGGCCCGGTGTCTATCAGTGGACCACCCTGTATACAATGACTAACGTTCCGTCACAGCTAGCTAAGGTGCGAGGCGACGACAGTCACTGTGGAGGAGTAGAGCATAGTGCTATGTACTGAAGTGCAATGCGAACTCAGTGCCGATGCGAGTCCCGATGCGACGGACTGAGGTACTGAGACTGAAAGAATGAACCAGCTCGGTCGGCGGCGGCGGCCTATATGCACGATGTACAAGGGCCGTTATTGGCGCGTGTGTTGGAGGCGTGTCTTTGTCTTCTCTTGCCATAGGCGCGCTTAGTTCAGCACCTGCAATATAATGTTTCCTAATGCCAACCGTGCGCTCCTGAAGGCCAGCACACTTTTAAAAGCAGCTTATGGTGTCACATGATGTCATCCATAAAGTTTATAAAAGCTGTGTAACACTCTGTGGTGAACGTGTGGGTGCTATTCCGTCATTCTGCGGAACGGATTAATCTGGGATTTACCCTTTACCCTGTGGCTCCTGCAAGCTGCAATTTCTACCCCCACACTACTACAGAAGTCCGCCAGACGCTACTAACGTTCTAAAGAGAAATGCCTGAAAAACTTTCAGCAATAAATACACTCCTGGAAATGGAAAAAAGAACACATTGACACCGGTGTGTCAGACCCACCATACTTGCTCCGGACACTGCGAGAGGGCTGTACAAGCAATGATCACACGCACGGCACAGCGGACACACCAGGAACCGCGGTGTTGGCCGTCGAATGGCGCTAGCTGCGCAGCATTTGTGCACCGCCGCCGTCAGTGTCAGCCAGTTTGCCGTGGCATACGGAGCTCCATCGCAGTCTTTAACACTGGTAGCATGCCGCGACAGCGTGGACGTGAACGGTATGTGCAGTTGACGGACTTTGAGCGAGGGCGTATAGTGGGCATGCGGGAGGCCGGGTGGACGTACCGCCGAATTGCTCAACACGTGGGGCGTGAGGTCTCCACAGTACATCGATGTTGTCGCCAGTGGTCGGCGGAAGGTGCACGTGCCCGTCGACCTGGGACCGGACCGCAGCGACGCACGGATGCACGCCAAGACCGTAGGATCCTACGCAGTGCCGTAGGGGACCGCACCGTCACTTCCCAGCAAATTAGGGACACTGTTGCTCCTGGGGTATCGGCGAGGACCATTCGCAACCGTCTCCATGAAGCTGGGCTACAGTCCCGCACACCGTTAGGCCGTCTTCCGCTCACGCCCCAACATCGTGCAGCCCGCCTCCAGTGGTGTCGCGACAGGCGTGAATGGAGGGACGAATGGAGACGTGTCGTCTTCAGCGATGAGAGTCGCTTCTGCCTTGGTGCCAATGATGGTCGTATGCGTGTTTGGCGCCGTGCAGGTGAGCGCCACAATCAGGACTGCATACGACCGAGGCACACAGGGCCAACACCCGGCATCATGGTGTGGGGAGCGATCTCCTACACTGGCCGTACACCACTGGTGGTCGTCGAGGGGACACTGAATAGTGCACGGTACATCCAAACCGTCATCGAACCCATCGTTCTACCATTCCTAGACCGGCAAGGGAACTTGCTGTTCCAACAGGACAATGCACGTCCGCATGTATCCCGTGCCACCCAACGTGCTCTAGAAGGTGTAAGTCAACTACCCTGGCCAGCAAGATCTCCGGATCTGTCCCCCATTGAGCATGTTTGGGACTGGATGAAGCGTCGTCTCACGCGGTCTGCACGTCCAGCACGAACGCTGGTCCAACTGAGGCGCCAGGTGGAAATGGCATGGCAAGCCGTTCCACAGCACTACATCCAGCATCTCTACGATCGTCTCCATGGGAGAATAGCAGCCTGCATTGCTGCGAAAGGTGGATATACACTGTACTAGTGCCGACATTGTGCATGCTCTGTTGCCTGTGTCTATGTGCCTGTGGTTCTGTCAGTGTGATCATGTGATGTATCTGACCCCAGGAATGTGTCAATAAAGTTTCCCCTTCCTGGGACAATGAATTCACGGTGTTCTTATTTCAATTTCCAGGAGTGTATATTCTGGAGTCGTCCGCTGTAAGGAAATGACACAAAAATTCACAAAATTTCTTACGTAAGTACTGGTATTCTTGGATACTGGAGTAGTGCTAGTTTGTGTAAGAAAAACATGAAACTAATGAAAATTATTTTTTTTTCTAAAATTATGAGAAATTACAATGACACTTTTAGTTATGAACTGAACAAGTTATTTCCGGGTTCTTTTCGGAATGTGAAGTTACCTCTTAAGGATAGGATTGGCTAATGAAATTTCTATACAAAGTTTAAGATTGTTACTGACTTGGCAGAATTGCTGAGAGCCGCGGCTACTCAACTTGAATAATTATCCGTTAGAATGTTTCTAGGTACAGTTGAGGCTGTCAAGTGTGAAATGCAGTGAAGTATACTGTTGTGGAGGAAATATGGGGCTCGCAATAGCTGTAGCGCACAATACCGTAAGCCACGATGAGTGCTGTCTGCGCCACTCGCTGCTGACAAATAAGATACTCTCTTTCTATCTGGATTGACCTTCGCCAATCAAACTCTCCCTACGCCTTGATGAAGTCAAGGACTCTCATTCGCCCCTAGTCTAACTATTGGTGTGGTACACCGGTCAGACAACCAGTCCACCACGATGCCACTCAAAAATTCGCTCGCAGGCGTTTAACTATAACTCTGTCCGTTTACACCGCACAATAAGTGTGGCAGCCAACACAGTGAACAATGCTTAATCCCAAGGACTCAGTACAGAGTCACACTCCGATTCCCTCTCGACAGAGGTACTCTCCCAGTGAAGTACTGTGGAGAGACTTGTTCCTCGCTCTTTGAGTACACGTACGTGCGCACGCGCTCTCGTTACGTGTTCTCGCTCCAAGAGCGACAACGGAACGGCCCCTCTCCACGCCATACGTGAAGGGGGATATCTTTCGGTCTCTTCCATTATTCCTTCAGCTCAAGGTGTCAGGAATATCGTCTGCCAATGAGCATTGCTCTTCTAAAACGGGAGAATGACGTTTCGTTTAAGGCGACCAATCCGGATATCTGTAGCATCGGCGTTTGGCGTTTGCTGTCTCCTTGTGAAAACCTCTGAAACTGCGTGCTACGTTTGTAAGGAATGCGTAGACTGGGCGCTCCCACACAATGTAGCGCAATTTGCTTCTAAGCAGAACACGGGGGCGTTCTCCCTTTCACTCGGGCAAACGCTGTCTGCTCTACGGGCGGTCGCCGGTCGACGTAGATAGGTTGGCTCGTCCTCTAAAGGGACCGGTCTCCTGGCGTGTGGTTTGCCTCTCCCGAACTAAAAGCTTTTGTCACCGTCGTGTCTTGAATATGTGTGTGTACGCCAGCCTCGAGTATTTCAATCTCGGTGCGCAATTGCGATTTACTTGTTATTTGCATATCGTTTACATGAATTCATACAAAATTTACTTTATCTTATCGAGTTTGGGTTCGAATGAAGCGTCTTGATGTGCAGAATACGATTGTGAGGGCAGAATATGTAAGCAATGAAGGTCAGGAGACCACAACGTCTTACAACACAAAGAGCAGAAAATACCTTGGACACACTCTTTCATTCGTGTTATATTTGTTTTCTGTTTATACCATGTGTCAAGACGAGGAATGTTGGAATGCGAAGGAAATCAGTTCGGCCTCGTTTTGTGGCGGGTGACAGCGGCGAGATCTGAGGCTCACAGCGGTCCATTTGCGCGCTGTTGGCGAGCCGGCAAGAATGCGCGACCACTGTGGTGAGGTTCGCGACGCGCCGCATCGCCCACACGCGCCTCTGTGTGTGTTCGCGTCTGCCGGGAGCTGGCTGCCGTCCCCTGCTCCGGGGCTCCCATTATACCGGGCTCCTGCAATTACTGCGTAATGTATTCAGTACGAACCGCGTTGTGTAATTTTTATAATAACGTGCTCGAGATAAGCGTGTTACGTTAATAGCGCGGCCGGGCGCGCTTTTGTTCTTGTTTGACGGCGGTGGCCCGTGGGACGCACGACGATGCACGGCGGAAAGGGATTAATAGCTGGGAAAACAGTGACAGGGAGTAATCTAATTTGTTGGCCCAGTAACGGAGCTGCGAGCGCCCTTGTAATGATGCGCGCTGATACCCGGAGTGTCTTTGCTGCATCTCCGTAGAACGACAGCCGATTACGTGGACAGATTGGGACGGGGTCCCGACGCGGTAAGTGGCTGGCGACTTTCTATTACCGAAGTCAACCGAGGGCTGAACATGATTTATGGAGCAATCAGGCGATAAAGATTTCGTGCATTCGTGGCTGAGGGCGACGTTTGTTAGTGGAACGTGACCGGCGAACTCAAAAACGAGAACCTCTCTCTCTCTCGTAAGTGTGTGTGTGTGTGTGTGTGTGTGTTTGTGTGTGTGTGTGTGTGAGAGAGAGAGAGAGAGAGAGAGAGAGAGAGAGAGAGAGAGAGAGAGAGAGAGAAAGAAAAGTTCTGAACAAAGCAAAGAGTAAAAAAAAAAAAAAAAAAAAAAAAAAAAAAAAGGTGGAAAACAAGGGTTACCTTCGGATTAATGCAACAAGTGAATCGATTTAAGCAATGCGATAGGTAGAATGAAGAAATAATCAGTTGCAAGTTGGAATAATAACAGTTTTCGTAGCCATCACTTCGTATGCTAGTTGTGTGGGGTTTTTGTTTTTTATTTCTTGCGCTCTCGTTCGGAGACATATTGGTTTAAAGTGTTTCTTTGTGCTAATGACATGAATTACACAGTGCCCATAACAATTTTTACACGATATGTTTACAAGTAACCTGCGATAGTGGATGCCGAAGGATGGCAGTAAGAGTTTTCAGTCAAAAGTACACGTTTCTTGGCTCATTATCCTTAAGTAACTCATTAATATTTTAAGCCTTTGCCTACCATTGGGATATATGTGTCCCACGAAAGGTTATCAGAGAACGAGAGTGAATTTGGTGCTTTTTATTCCTGTATATCGCCGGCCGGGGTGGCCGAGCGGCTTTAGGCCCTACAGTCTGGAACCGTGCGATCGCTACGGCCGCAGGTTCGAATCCTGCGTCGGGCATGCATGTGTGTGGTGTCCTTAGGTTAGTTAGGTTTTAGTAGTTCTAAGTTCTAGGGGACTGATGACCTCAGATGTTAAGTCCCCCCATTTGAACCAGTCCTGTATATCGATGTCCCACTGTTTAAGGGAAACCTGCAAATGGTTTGCAGGATTCTTACAAATACACACTGCACCTGCACACAGTGCTGTCCTTGAATTTCGTTGTTAACCCACGTCTCCGTACTGCCGCATCGCAGTAGTTCCCGTCTGCAAATAGGTAAACCAATTATCAAATTTGCAAGTGTCGACGAACTGCACACACGTATTACAAATGAATTCCATATTGCGCATCTATAATATGAGTAAAAACCTTGGAGCGATGCTGTATCCCATGTTATGTATGTGTTTTCTTTGTTTCTTGAAGCTTTTGCGCAGTAAACTTCTGAAACGCTAGAGGTACTTATGAATAAAGATGTGTGTCCTACCTCTACTCGTGTTGGAAAACGAAACGGCGAAAAATATTCGTTTCATATTTTTACTTCTCACTACGACATTAATTAAAATAATCATATATAAATGACTAAAAATGGCAGTGTAGTGCTAAAATGTAAATTTAGTGCGGTATGATACGAAGTGTCATTCGCAAGAGCAACGTAATTCATTCATAGCACAACGAAGGAAAATGACCAAGCGAAATAGCGCAGTGATAAACACTGGAATCCCGTAAGGTACTGACTGTGCTCAGTTACCGGTCCCGCCAAAGATTAGAAAACTATTTAAGGGATCGCCGAAGATTGCACCAAAGAAAAAGAAAAACGTTCCAGAAGTCTGAACGCTTTCATTTAAGTATCGTCATTTTCAGAATATTTCGAAAAGAGTCAATTCTGTGTGTCACATACTATCATTTTCCCTGCTTAAAATTACACTTGATAATAAGGTAATTTCATCGAAACACTTCTGTTGATGATATTTCAACAATCTGAGATCATGAAAAGATTTTCTGTGAGTTGTATTCTGTACAATCGTCTGCCATAACTTGCTATGTTTATCAATAATACGGAAAAATCTATGTATTTTCAAACACAGTTATTACCTCAGTTCAGAGATAATTTGTAATTAACCACCACAGCTGGCAAATGTTGATATGAATAGTCTGAATCCCTTAGCAGCCAACCCTTTTTAGAGAAAAACCGAAGAAATCTCACTTTATTTGCCGATCTAAAATGGACCTGCTTTCAGCGTCACATGCATAACGCTTTGGTGACGAGATATAAGATTTTTCCGGGAACTGTTCAAATCACCCTTCAGTAAACCACAGTTTACGATGAGGCTGCGGAAAGATGGTAACTACACCGTTTGAAAGTTATGTAAAGTGCCGAAACACAGGGACATGTTGTGTTTCGACAATACTTTTCCTATTTGTTTTCATAAAGCATCAGATACCACCACCTAACCCAGAACAGACACTGATCTACACAGCTCGCGTCTTCTTAGATTGCGGCAGCTTTCTCTGGGAACTAAAACACATTGTTGGGCTTCCGGAAAAATTGGTGTTCCGAGACATCAATTCACCATCCACTTCCATCAAATCATGCAATAACAGAAGCATAATAAATAAATAAATAAACGAAAAAACACCAGTGACTACCTTTTCTTCCGTTTTTCCGAAGAATCTCTTTGCATTGGGGTAATTCGTGTACAGTAATAATGCTAATAGTCAACCACAAAACGCGGACTGTCGCCATACCCCAAGAGCTGAAACTGGTATCGTTTGAATATGTTGTTAGAGACACCTATTGGATGTTAAGTCTAAGGAGAATAATTAGAATATGATAATGAAGGAGGGAAAGTTTATAAACGTAAGCTCACGGAAAAAAAGTTAGTCATCCTCATATGAGAGCACAGAGGTCATCTTGTAGAGCTGTAGATGGTTTAGGACTGAAAAGAGGTGGGCGCGGTGTCTACACGCCAGTTGCTTGTGTAGAGTTAGGACTGAGCTATTGTGGTACACGTCCTCACGGTCACACTGCGAATGAAGCTGCCAGATTTGTTGGTGTCTCAACGCCGGCTTTCCGGTATTTCTACAGGTAATGGTGACAGGAACTCGACTTGAAAATGACAATCGGTTTCAAACCCGACAAGAATTACTGCTGTCAGTGAATGCAGGTCCATTTGAACCAACTTCCTAGTGAACATCGCGAAGGGAACTATATGTAATGGTCATCTGGAGTCCGGTATGGCGCAAAAGACAATTGCTCACAGTGTCACATAAAGTTTTACCTCTTGAGCAGCTGAACGAACAGGTAAATTGGAAATAGCTAACGGAGGCTTTTAGCGTGGTAAGTATATTTTTTTCCAAATGATGCATGGGGGCGAGACCGCTGATGACCATGTTAAGCGTTTAACACAAGTGCGTGGAGGGCTCAGTACAGGTGGTCAATTGATGTTATGGTGACTGGGACACACATCTTCATGATTTGGACACACACGTATCCGAAGACAACACCCGTGTTTACGGGGCAGCAAGCACACCATCCTGCTTTCACGATATCTCAGGTACCCTATCGTACCTCGACCGGTCCACTAAATAACTCATTCTTAATTACGTATAAAATATCTGGGACTATTACAACAGGGGGTGAAACGTAGCAATCAAAATCTCCCATTGTGGTAGCTCGACAGGATGTAGTCATCAAAGAGCGGTTTCAGTTTGACATGGCATATCTGAAGAATTTTGCAGGCTAACTTCCTCACCATACTGAGGCCATAATCAAGGCTAGATGCGATGTCATACGGTGTTAGGGTGAAGTCTCCAGGGGTGATTGATGTTTTGCCCGGCGCGCTAGTGTAAAGGCCATCGGAAGTACAATACCATAAGAAAGAAATGCGCACACTCAAGGACAACGCCGTTTCGCTGACAAGTGAAGTCATAAGTAGTCCATCGCTGTAGGAATACATGAGAATGAATTGAAACCAAATAAATCACACATCTCACAGTAAAGGGTGCCCAAACAGTCCCACCAGGCGTGTATTCTAGCCCACAAACGGTCGTACAGGTGCCAAATGGCAACCTGCGACAGACTCTCCCATGCACCTTGCACCATTTCTTGCAATTCGGCAGTGGTTCTTGCAGGCTCTGGAGAACGGGTAAGTTCCCGTTTCACCATGTCCCGTACGTGTTCAATTGCCGAGAGATTTGGTGATCTTACTCCCCGGGTTAGTTGTACACAAGAAGCCGTATGTAGATGTGTATTGTCTTCCTCTCGAAGGGATGTCGGTAGCAATGTAGCGGGTGCTGGTTGCTTTACCCCGCAGAAGAACCATATGTCATCGCGAGTTGTAATTAGTTCCCCCCCCCCCCCCCCGCCCCACATCATGAAGCCTGGGGCGGCACATTTGTCATGGCGAAATACACTAGAATGGGGCGCTCACAAGGTCTACGCTATACGCGTGTACTGCCATTACTCTGACAGAACCTTCTCTCATCATCGAAGGCAACAGAGTGCTTCCACACTCCACTCTTTCAGACACTGGAGTAGCCATGATTCGCGGTGTCGAGGTCACATGGCCAGGACACACGTGAACTTAACCTCACCGCAAGCAGCAGGTTCCCAGTTATCCTTGGTGACACATCACGTGCTGCATGTGCCCAGAATTCTTCGTTAGATGTTTGGTCAATGTTGCTCTCATAATGTGCCGATCTTGATATGCGTCTGTTCTACGCAGACGTCCAGAACCTGGTGTGAGGGTGTGGGAATGTTCGACAGGCCACTGTTGAAAGCAACGACACGCGACTGATACGTTGTGCCCAAAATGTCCAACAACACGTCGGTATGTCCACCCAGCTTCCCGCAAGCCAGCTCACAATCCAATTTAATGACTTAATCCTTGGTAGGCGGTGATTGTACCCTAGAATGAATGTTGCACACACTGTTCATCTCCAATCTCAGAAGTTACTGCTTGCCGAGTCAAATCGAAGGGCCACAGACAAGGCTCCATAGCACCATATAATCGCCAACGACTGGGACAACTGAACCGCTAACATTACAACCCCTCAATACGGACACATTATACATTGGTGCCACTGAACACAGTCCTGGAGGGTGAACGTGCGTTATTTCCGGCAGCGTACTTAACAGGCTAAAAATCTGGAGACAAGTAAAGATTACAACATATGAGGCAAATTACAGAGGAATTTGTATGTATTTGATATGTGAAATCTTGAATATTAACAAAAGATAAGGGATTGTGAAATGCAGCCAACCAGTAGAAAGACTGTTGAACATAGAAGTAATGTACACAATGTGATCAAAAGTATCCGGACGCCTGGCTGAAAATGACGTACAAGTTCGTGGCACCCTCCATCGGTAATGCTGGAATTCAATATGATGTGGGCCCACCTTTACCCTTGATGACAGCTTCCACTCTCGTAGGCATACGTTCAGTCAGGTTCTGGAAGGTTCCTTGGGGAATCGTAGCCCATTCTTCACGGAGTGCTGCACTGAGGAGAGGTATCGATGTCGGGCCTGGCACGAAGTCGGCGTTCCAAAACATCCCAAAGGTGTTCTATAGGATTCAGATGAGGACTCTGTGCAGACCAGTCCATTACAGGGATGTTATTGTCGGGCAACCACTCCGCCACAAGCCGTGTATTATGAACAGGTGGTCGATCGTGTTGAAAGATGCAATCGCCATCCCCGAATAGCTCTTCAAAAGTGGGAAGCAAGAAGGTGTTTAAAACATCAATGTAGGCCTGTGCTGTGATAGTGCTGCGTAAAACAACAAGGGGTACAAGCTCCCTCGACGGAAAACACGACCACACCATAAAACCCCCGCCTCTGAACTTTACTGTTGGCACTACACACGTTGGCAGATGACATACAGGGCATTCGCCATACCCACACCCTGCCATCGGATCGCTACATTGCGTACCGTGATTCGTTACTCCACACAAAGTTTTTCCACTGTTCAATCGTCCAATGTTTACGTTCCTTACACCAAGCAAAGCGTCGTTTGGCAGATGTGTAGCCTATGAGCAGCCGCTCGACCATGAAATCCCGCCTAACTGTCATAGTACTTGCAGTGGATCCTGATGCAGTTTGGAATTTCTGTGTGATGGTCTGGATAAATGTCTGCCTATTACACATTACGACCCTCTTCAATTGTTGGCGGTGTCTGACAGTCAACAGACGAGGTCGGCCAGTACGCTTTTGTGCTGTATGTGTCCCTTCACGTTTCCACTTCTCTATCACTTCCGAAACAGTAGACTTAGGGATGTTTAGGAGTGTGGAAATCTCTCGTACAGACGTATGACACAAGTGACACCCAATCACCTGACCACGTTCGAAGTCCGTGAGTTATTGGAGCGCCTCATCCTGCTTTCTCACGATGTCTAATGACTACTGAGGTCGCTGATATGGAGTACTTGGCAGTAGGTGGCAGCACAATGCACCTAATATGAAAGACGTAAAAACGTATGTTTTTGGGGGTGTCCGGATACTTTTGATCAGATAGTGTATATCCTCCTGTGACATCAGAAGGTTATTGGTTCTTGTTACATGCAGTTTCAGTGTTGGAAAACAAAGCTTGTAACGTACGTCACTATGGAAGTGTGCTCATTTATGAAACATGTCGCACCGTTCAATGGGACTGCAATGAGATCTTCGGTCATATATACGTGCAATAGAAGCCAAATTCTTCAATATCCGAACTGAGATCCAGTGACACCATGAGATGACAAAGCTTCCACTAGAAACCTTCCTACTTATGTCTGCATCTACCATTTTCGCGTATAATCGCAAATCACCGCGCCCGCTCTATAGGAGTCCTCACCCCCTTAGGAATACTAACTGCACCTAGCACCTACCTCAAAATTACGTGCTGCTTCTTCACAGATTTCACAGAAGTAGCATTTCTCTCGTTAAGTAAACTCTTTGATTCTTCCGCTAGTGGGGTATGTGATGATTTGGAGAATGATGGCTTAGAAAGTTAACTGACATAGACAATTCTATGTTACTGGTGATACCTGTGGGCAGATTTGAAGAGTAAAGGTGTGCAGCTCACATTGTTTATAACCAGGGATAGATGAAAACTTCTGTATTTTAGAAACCGAAGACGAATTAAGTAATGATGTCAACCGTTGAGATTACTACGTATAATACAAGGACAAACTGTCTCTTACTGAACAGTTGCGGTGTAATGGTTTAGTCAAATTTTGTGAGAAATTTATATGGCCTAATTTTGGCTTAGTTATAGCAATCAGACTTAGTATCAGTCTGTTATTACCACTTTTACAGGAATATTTTCATTAAATCGAGAATGGAATGAACATTGCTCACTAATTCTAACATGTACGCTCTTGACTAAACTACGCAGATTGAATAAATATGAACATTACATGCAGTTATTGTTGTATCATTGTCTAAAATCACAGACATATATGTATCAATACAACTGTTGCTTTTAACTGAAATTAACATACTCCATAAAGATTATGTCTGTACAAGAAAGTCGAAGAACAATGTCAGAAAAATAAATAGAGAGTGTGCAGTCGGTAAGAAGTATCACTACAACGACAGAAGAAACATTTCTTTCAACCAGCGTTGTATGGATATATATACTGTACTAGAAAGCCGAGGAAGTAGTCCTACAAATAAATAGAGAGCGTGCAGTCGGTAGGAAGTATCACTACAACGACAGAACAAACATTTCTTTCAACCAGTGTGGTATGGATATATATACCTTAAACTCTGTATAAGTCTCTTTTGTAACTGCAGCTTTTAACGTCCTCTACAATCTAAATAAACTACAACTCATAATGCTTTGTATTTTAATAAATTTTACACACAGATATTTCATTGATTAGCAAATTAACTTCTCTTACACGCACAATGTGCGTTCCATGGTGTAACTTCACTCAAATGCGATTTCACATATCTACGTTCGCTAACATACACTCCTGGAAATTGAAATAAGAACACCGTGAATTCATTGTCCCAGGAAGGGGAAACTTTATTGACACATTCCTGGGGTCAGATACATCATATGATCACACTGACAGAACCACAGGCACATAGACACAGGCAACAGAGCATGCACAATGTCGGCACTAGTACAGTGTATATCCACCTTTCGCAGCAATGCAGGCTGCTATTCTCCCATGGAGACGATGGTAGAGATGCTGGATGTAGTCCTGTGGAACGGCTTGCCATGCCATTTCCACCTGGCGCCTTAGTTGGGCCAGTGTTCGTGCTGGACGTGCAGACCGCGTGAGACGACGCTTCATCCAGTCCCAAACCTGCTCAATAGGGGACAGATCCGGAGATCTTGCTGGCCAGGGTAGTTGACTTACACCTTCTAGAGCACGTTGGGTGGCACGGGATACATGCGGACGTGCATTGTCCTGTTGGAACAGCAAGTTCCCTTGCCGGTCTAGGAATGGTAGAACGATGGGTTCGATGACGGTTTGGATGTACCGTGCACTATTCAGTGTCCCCTCGACGATCACCAGTGGTGTACGGCCAGTGTAGGAGATCGCTCCCCACACCATGATGCCGGGTGTTGGCCCTGTGTGCCTCGGTCGTATGCAGTCCTGATTGTGGCGCTCACCTGCACGGCGCCAAACACGCATACGACCATCATTGGCACCAAGGCAGAAGCGACTCTCATCGCTGAAGATGACACGTCTCCATTCGTCCCTCCATTCACGCCTGTCGCGACACCACTGGAGGCGGGCTGCACGATGTTGGGGCGTGAGCGGAAGACGGCCTAACGGTGTGCGGGACCGTAGCCCAGCTCCATGGAGACGGTTGCGAATGGTCCTCGCCGATACCCCAGGAGCAACAGTGTCCCTAATTTGCTGGGAAGTGGCGGTGCGGTCCCCTACGGCACTGCGTAGGATCCTACGGTCTTGGCGTGCATCCGTGCGTCGCTGCGGTCCGGTCCCAGGTCGACGGGCAGGTGCACCTTCCGCCGACCACTGGCGACAACATCGATGTACTGTGGAGACCTCACGCCCCACGTGTTGAGCAATTCGGCGGTACGTCCACCCGGCCTCCCGCATGCCCACTATACGCCCTCGCTCAAAGTCCGTCAACTGCACATACGGTTCACGTCCACGCTGTCGCGGCATGCTACCAGTGTTAAAGACTGCGATGGAGCTCCGTATGCCACGGCAAACTGGCTGACACTGACGTCGGCGGTGCACAAATGCTGCGCAGCTAGCGCCATTCGACGGCCAACACCGCGGTTCCTGGTGTGTCCGCTGTGCCGTGCGTGTGATCATTGCTTGTACAGCCCTCTCGCAGTGTCCGGAGCAAGTATGGTGGGTCTGACACACCGGTGTCAATGTGTTCTTTTTTCCATTTCCAGGAGTGTATTTCTGAGGCAACCACGTTTCACGTGTTTCCAATTCGATCCCACATTTATCACTACTCAGTTCCCAAATCCCTTTACCAAAGTGCTCACTACATTGTTTTCGAAAGCCTCATTTAATTTTGGTCCTATTTTTCTGTTTTTGTACATTTCAAAAATATTTTTCTAAGTGTCATTCCGACAGATATAAATTTTTAGGAGTTTGTATTTCTGGTTTCTGTTGCTCACGTTTTATTTCTGTGTTTTGTTTGCCGTTGGGGAGAATTCAGATAGGAGGGGAAATTCACACACGCAGGTCAGCACAGTCAGATATGCATTGCACTGTTACTACTTTTTTTAAGTATGTTTATAAGTTATAGAATACAGCAATCAGTCGTCATTTTTAGATTTTATTATGCAAATCCAGATTTCGGCAAGTAGCTAGCCATTCTCAATGCGCTATTTTTATTATCAATGCATGTAAGTCCCTGTTGTTCGGGCGTCACGGTTCTTTGAATTAGTATTCAAATAACTATGAGTCCCAAACAACGGGGACTTACATGCACTGAGAATAAAAATAGCGCACTCAGAATGGCTAGCTACTAGCTGGAATCTGGATTTGCATAATAAAATCTGAAAAGGACGACTGATTGCTGCACTCTATAATTTATAAGTAACATACAGTCGCTGAGTGCATCCATTTTGTGAATGGAAGGTAACCTGACTTTTTCTGAGATATAATTCACTCATTTTACTGCCTCGCTTATTGGTGATTGCAGGCGACCCTGATCCTAACATGGGAACAGAAGTCTCGACATACAGATATTCGACTGTTTGCATTTGCTCTGATTATTTCACACTTCATGTCAATTGATTCACTGGCTCTCAATGCGTGTAGGAAACAGTTAGGTGATAGGCCGTTACACTGTTCTAAAATGTGGAAAAAAGAATCGACAAGCGATTCAGTCGAGCGCAGGTATATCAGCTATGTAATTCGAGCTTTGAGTGCTAGTTTATTGAGACGGATGGCGTGGGAGGTGCAGAATAGCGCGTCTGGCGAACATCTCCATCTCAGGGCGAGCTCTGCTCGGAGAACATAAATTTCTGGTCGGTGTCCGATCTCGCGTAACCGAGATTAATGGCCCTGCTATCCGTTGCGATGCAGCCCCTAACAATGCTGGTCCGCCCCAGCTCCACGTGAGCAATTACTGCCGCCATATTTCAGAGGGCTTCCCGGAAAGGAACTCCATCACGGGTGTATGAAGATGTGGCGCTGACCGGGTCAGCGGTTCGCGAGGCACGTACCGCTCTGTGCACGTTTGCCTGCCGGGCTGGCCATTATCCTGTCCCCTCGCAGCTGGCGGATTGGCGGCTTCACTCGCAAACAAACCCGTGGTGGACGGGAAAATTTCCTTCAATCGCCGGTTCTCGCTGTGATACTTGTCGGAAAGTTCTAGCCAGAATGCGGAAGGAAGTACTTATGGCCACTAAATGGTACATTGCGTAATTACAGGTTTGTGAAATAATACGTGATGGAAATCTGATATTGCAATACTTGCGATAACTCGAGCGTCAGACGAATGTGTTCCGTAAGTACACGGTGCGAGCATGGAAATGCTAAATTGATACAAACATCCGATGATAAATGCTGATCGCCTCCGACTTTCACACTTACATAAATTATTCTGAATGACTTCGGATTGTGCAGGACAGCTAATTCAACAACGTTTCTCAACATCGTTTCAATTTATTCTCTGCAATAGACGTTATTCCTCATGTACGGAGTGGTGGGAGATTGTCTTTTCCATCAGAGTCTTAGTGTGGCACTGCGCCGTTATCATAGTTATACAAGTTCTTGCTCTCAGAAAGTGTAAGAATGGTCCCTAAGTAGTTTAGCGCTGACTCTGTTAATGCTCCATCACGAATCGCTTTCTTTCGCATAACAAGAATTGTTGTGGGCAACTAACCTTATCCTCAGATAAGTGCTTGGGAGGGGTTTCTCATTACTTCTGTCAATTCAAGTGTTTTGTAGGGGGTGTGTTCGCACCACAGCGAATACTGCGCTACCTTAGCAAATTGTGGTAAGTATTAGAGAACACTGTCTCTGAAGATGATATACCACACATCAATAAGTGTTGGTTGGTTGGCTGGG
Source organism: Schistocerca serialis cubense (assembly GCF_023864345.2). Lineage (NCBI taxonomy): Eukaryota > Metazoa > Arthropoda > Insecta > Orthoptera > Acrididae > Schistocerca > Schistocerca serialis. The sequence goes on from NC_064645.1 coordinate 498,446,722, forward strand.
ATTTAAGGAACTAAACAGCGAGGTTATCAGTCCGAGTCAAGAGATAGTTCATCTGGAGTTAGTGACGTCCGCCAGATATTTGATCGAATTATGGAAGTAAGCATGTGTGGTAAAATCGAGGCTTTGAAAGCACTATTACAGCACGAGCAGAGAAATAATATAAAGAGAAGTTAGAGTGTATGCGCCAGGCCAGTACAGTGTGACGTGTCTCCCAAGACTCATCCGTGACAGGAGAAACCCCACCCACCCACATCTCACGCTCCGCCAGTACGTTTAAGGGCGGAGATAGACAGTGGAGAATGCCTTTTGTCTGGAATATTCGTAATAGTAAAAAATGATAACGCTATAAACGAAATGGACAGCTGTTGGAATGGCAACAATAAAATAAGGTGAGAGAAGTGATAAGGTCAGTAGTTGGGGCATAACAGTCACATCCTTATCTGTTATAGTCCAAGTGTTGAAGAGGGAAATAACACGCACTATTCATCGAAGTACTACCATAAAGTGGAAAGAAGGATTCGGCAGAAAAAAGGGGTAACCGCATCTAATAGCAATTTAAAGAAAAGTGGGATGAGGAAGGCAGCTAGCAAATGAGATAGTGTGCTAGAGTCGAGGGTCCCACAGAGGCACCAGGCGGCGGCAGACACCCCAAACCCGTCCACACTGCCCCTGCGCGAAAGTAGTTTAAAACGTTATGTCTGAAAGTAAAAACCACTGTCATGGTGAAAACGGAGAAACAGATCAAATCTTCATGAGCTATCCACCAGTATTAGAGCCAAAAATGCAGAAGAATATGCCTGACATGGAAGAGAGAACGAGGGGACATTCCACCAGGATGTGAGTTGCTGTGTCTAGGACGTCACGGTCACAACATGGTGGTGTCTCGTTACATAAAACAGATCAATGGGTATATCTGGTACGATCGAAGTCGAGGGGCAATAGGACTGTAAATTCCTTCTGAAAGGAACGAAAGAGGAGCGCCAAGCATCAGTAGTCTCGTTGATAGTTTTGAGTCCTTTAGGGAGGGAGGGGGCTGTAGTTCATCACATGTTGCTCAGTCACTGAGTGAGGGGTGTTCTTGCTTGCACACGCAACTGCGCACGTAAGTACGTCAAAGTGAATGTTGGACGAGAACAATTGGCCAGTTCATCCCCTGGGATACCCATGTGACTAGGGAAAGACAACTGAGGAGGCCTTGTGACTAAGCTCAGGAAGAAAATCACGAATAGCATGTATCACAGGGTGCGGAGAGTAACGTCAATTAGTAGCCCAGAGTCTGCCACTACAAATTAAAATGTGATCGAGGTAGGTCTGTTTAAAATAACGTAGTGCTCTGCCAATGGCTGTTAGCTCCAATGTAAGAACACTTCATGTACCTGGCAACAAATAATGTTCGTGACTTGTGAGATATGTAATAGCATATTCTGTAGTATGCGTGGTTTTAGAGTCATAGGAAGGTGAACAGTAGTTCCAGTGGCACAGGTGATTGCGTGGGAGACGTCTCTCACAACCTCATCTCGGTGTAGTCAGACAGAGATAGGGCGAAGGTGATAGCAGATTTATATACTGACAGTTGGATCTTCAAAGAGCCCAAACTGTTTACGGATGCGTTTGCTGGTGACAAAGAAATGAAAGGATCACCGGAAACTGGTTACAGTCACAAAGATTGTCGTGTAACAACCATTGTAGCGAATCCACCGGGCTGGCGGAAGAGATAGCGAGGTCGATAGCCGAAAAGATGCAATTGGCAGTGATGAAGTACCGTCAATAAGGAGACGCAGACCAAGATCGGCAAACAGCTGGTCAATCGAAGGATTCTTGCCACACAACATTGCACTTCCCCACGTCCCAGCGGGCAGCAGTGCACATTGTAATCCCCAAGCAGGAGAAAAGTTTGGGAAGGAGAGTTGTTGCAATAAGGGGTCATCTCCTAGAATGTGAATTCCCTGCCTAGGGGTTATTAAACAGTATGAATGTTGACCACTGTGGTCGTCCACACACATAATTCTACTGCTTCTAATTCTGTCTGAAGGGGAATGCACTCAATGAGGACATCTGTGCGAACTGTGAATCACTGTATGGATCCTTTCATATGTTCGCTTTGGATCAGTACTATCCCGCCAGACACAAGGTAACCCTCAAGAGCTGGAGAATGGTCGTCAGTGAAACGTTTTTCTTGCAGAGCAATGCAGTATGCAGGAGAGGAGAAAATTAGTTGTTCTGTTTGGCAGGCGACAGTAATATCCACTGTGGATCCATTGCATTACAACGTTAAGAGTATCCTGGCTAGAACTGAAGAGTCCAAGAGCATTATCACTGGTGGGAAAGCACCAACAAACACCGGTTCAGATTCCATCGGAGGGGGGGATCTGGTCACTCGAGAGACACCGGAGTGAGATTTTCTTCCTTTACACTTTGACTACATTTGATGGTCGAAAATCTTGGACGTGGAATTAGGAACCAAAAGAGAGTTGACGCCCCTGGGACTCCTTCATCCTCTGGATGGTGTCAGGTCGCTGTTCTGGAAACTTTCGTTGAGGTTTCTGGGAAGTCGGCCCTGATACCGATAGACGCTAGAGGAAGATGCTGCTACTCTGGCCAGTGCGGGAAGTCGAGATTCCCACAGATGGTTCTGCAGGAACCACAAGAGTGGAGATCCTATAGTCCCATTCTTTTCTTGGCACCTACAGAAGGTCGACGTTGAAGAAATAATTACGCTAGCTACTACCAACGATATCTTTGAGACAGGATATTAAATATGATATTTTTCCGCATTTAGAAACATGAGAGGGAATCGGAGGCCTTCAGTTCCTGGATGTAGGTTCGTTAATTGGGGTAACTCATTTCATTAATTGGCGTGGGTGATTATTTCCGCAACTAAACAGACAGGTGGTAGTGCATACGGTGAGTTTTCATGAAATGGCAATCAGAGTTTCCACAAATTGGATCGTATGTACATTGGGAAAGCATATGCCTGAAGCTCTGGCATTTAAAGCACTGCATCAGCTGTGAGAATTGCGGCTACTCATTACAGCGGTAAAGCATGATTTCGTCCTTCTGTTGAAGGGAATACTTCTCAAGAGTGCGGATGACTGTTCCAATGTCAATCTTCTTCTCTGTTATATCTTGATTTAAACGTATGAGATGGATAGCAAACTTCTCCAATTGTTCACGTAGTTCTCCAACCATCTGCAGCATTAAGTCATGGTGAAAAATGACATGAATTTCGATCGGTTTGGAGGGACTGTTCAAAGCTTAGGTCTTTTGATGGTGCCAAATATCCATCATGATGCTGGCTAGTCTGAAGGAGAGCATTCCCCATCAGTGTCACCCACCAAGAGCAATATATACTTGGTCTAATGGCAATTGCCTGGATTTCCAGTGCTCCCAAATGGACAAGCATCTACACATTAGCATGCAAGAGGAGATAACAACTTGGGCATCAATAGTGCATCCTTGTGTAGTCAGGGGGCTACCACTGCACGGCTTCTGACGACTCCTCACATGGGCTGACTACCATGCTGAGTATTGGGCGGCCTTCCCCACAAAGGCCACACAATTTGCAAAATGTTTTGAAAAGGTGGAGGTCGAACCCAGATGTGAAGAAGTAACTTAAATTAACCGACATGGGTAGAGAAAAAAGGGGGGGGGGATGGGAAGCCGGAATCGACGTCCTAGAAACGAGCTAAGTTGTCGGCAGGGAATCTGTCCTAGAGAACAAGTCGTGGAAAAGTATAGTGAGGGAGTAAAATTGTAGCACAGGAAAGGAGTAAGTACTTGGAACCCTATTCACATTACAGGTGTACTCGCAAAAAGGTTGTGCGCTTCTTGGGAAGAGTTTAATGTGGATTCCAAACTATACTGTATCTTGCAGTTTTTTACGTTTACAGATTACTGCTAAATGGGAAAGGACCTAAGAGCTATAATTAAAAATCATCTAATAGTTGCACACAAAATGAAGCTTCATCCAAAATGCTGTAAGACCATTGAACCATCAAAGAATCCTTGGTCTTCTCCTGTGGCCCTCGTGAAGAAGGGTGGCATACGACGTTTCTGCGTCGACTACCGACGACATTACACTCTCACGTTGTAACAACAATCAAATCCAAATCCGAAAGTAGGGTCGTCAGTGCAGTACAACAATTAGCACAGAGAGCACGTTTATTACGAAAAGCAACGTACAACGAGAACAGAGCTGAACTACTTTACGGAGAGTGGTGCTGTTTATATAGATATCACATATCACATTGCCTTCCATAAATGTTGAATACAAATTTACCAATGATTGGTGGTGACCGGGCATGAACCGGGAACCGGCTGCACATCGTCCAGCAGCACTAACCGCTACGCCATGCAACCCGCAGCACAGCTCAAGGTATTACTCGCTCTCCTAGAGAGATAGCAACCTAATGTCTCAGAAGTTCTTATTGGAGCCGACTGCAGCACTCTGGAACTAGATCTTGCTAACGACCCTCTGTATGGCAGAGCTGGAGGATCCTCGATTTCTGGTCGTGCTCTCACAGCCACTTCATTATGACGAACATGAAGGTAGCCTGACAGCAGAAGCCGTGCTGAATGCAATGTCATGTAGCATTTAGCGTACATGTGTAGTGGAAGTATACTGGCGTGTTGTTCTCTGTCTTCCAAATGTCGTTCTTCTGCGAGGTCAAGGTGTTGGCTCTACTTGTATTGATCGATTGCCGGGTTGTCGTTTGACACCTGCAGCATAAGTCCTAGCTCGCCGAGTCTGTTCTTCCTGGCGCGCTCACCTGGTGGACGAGATTGGTCCTAAAGAACGATACACCTCTTTAACATTCTCTATTGCCTCCTGACGTATGCGGTCGACATTCATATCTATTACACAGTTCACGTCTATTGTATTTTGATGGTACCTCTAACTGTTACAGTCGTTGACACAAATCTATGATGTATGTATGCAGACTGAAGCGACGAATGAAAATTTGTACCAAAGTTGGGAATCGATCCCACATTTCGTGCTCAATCCGCAGATGTGATAACCACTAGCCACCCTGGCACAGTAGCTTTGCACAACTGCACGGCTCCTTCCTCACTCAAAAATTCCCATTCACGCCTCGGCCCATTTGGTACTCCCGCTAAACTCGAACTGTGTGCAGAGGCTCTGTAACTGTATTGGAATAGCCCCTCAGCATCAATAATGGGGATCCTGCCTTGAATCAAGTGAAGCGCTGGAGGTTGATGGAAATACCAAGTGGGCTGAGGCGTAAGTGGAAATTTGGACTGAGGATGGAGCTATGCTAGAGCAGTCCGTACAGTTGTGCAATGATATTGTTGCAGGGAGGCATAGTGGTTAGCCCATCTGGCTAGTGAGCAGGGGACATTGGTTCGAACCCTGACGTTGGTACAAATTTTCATTTGTCGCTTCAGTTCGCATATATACATCATGGGTGTCTGAGACTTTTAAAGGTCTCTGGAACCCTATTGTTTCATTTTTCACGTATGTCTGTTGAGGATACCCTGAAGTGTCGTAAAGCAAGGTGTGACGTCTAAGCATTGGCGGGCAGGTCCTCGCGCAGACCATTCTCCATTGCATACGGGGCTCCAAGAGGCGGCTGATCAGCTGCTCTAGCCGGGTCGCAGCAACGAGCATGCAGCGCGGTGGTCGCAGAGCCCTGCGGCCACCTCAGCAGGTCTGTAGGTTAGCAATGTGCTCTCGTCGTGCCGGCCGCCTCCGAAACCAGGTCCATAAATTCCTGTCACTGGCAGGCCGGGCGCAGCGGGTTTTTTGTCTCTGGCCACGCGCCTGTCCGACTCGTGTCTCTATTCGGGCCGGTGCTGGCCAGCGCAGATGAATCACCTACCGCCACACTGGGCGATCATGCAACTTCCTGGCGGAGGCAGTGCGTCCTCAGCGAACAAACGAGTCGGCAGACATACACTTAATCTCGCATTCCAATGCAAACAGCATGAAAACAACTAGGAGATAAAATGAATGCGAAAATCTGTACTGATGCCCATTCCAGCTGTAGGAAATCCAAAGTGGTTAACCTATAAGTAGTACGCAAGCTCTGTGTTCGGCACTGCGCGAAAGTAATACAGGGAAACGACAGACTCCGATCACTGGAAACACTACCGCTCATACGTTGCACTCTGCGCGGTGTGTATCGGTTCTTAGAAATATGGCTTGACAGTAAAATGAAGAAAGACGAGAATAGTGAGGAGCAGCAGGAATAAGATAGCGACAAACTTAACTTCAGAACAGGGGACTACGAAGTAGACGAAGTTCAGGGATTTTGTTATCTTGGAAACAAAATAATAAATGATGGACGAAGCTAGAGGGACATACACTGAAGCGCCAAAGAAACTGGTATAGGCATCAGCCTTCAGAGATATGCGAACAGGCAGAATACGGCGCTGCGGTCGGTAACGTCTATATAAGATAACAAGTGACTGACGCTGTTGTTAAATCGGTTACTGCTGCTACAATGGCAGGTTATCAATATTTAAGTAAGTTTGAATGTGTTGTTATGGTCGGCGCATGAGCGATGGTCCACAGCATCTCCGAGGTAGCGATGAAGTGGTGATTTTCCCGTATGATCATTTCACGAGTGTAATGCGAATACCAGGAATCCGGTAAAACGTCAGCTCTACGACATCGCTGCTGCCGGAAAAAGATCCTGCAAGAACGGGAAAATAATGGCGAGAAGGAGGGAGAAGACAATAGCATTTGTGTAAACACATCATTGAATAACTTCCAAGGTACCAGGTGTGACTGTAGGGGGTAAATTGTAGAGGAATAAAGAGCTTCGAATACATCTGACAAACAACTGAGGACGTGGACATGAATGGACTGGCACAAGAGCGTAATTCGCAGCGGGCAGCTTGGTACAAGTCAGCTGACTGATGACATAAAAACAGTACAAAAAACTAAGAAGACGAGTTAGGAACAGTCTTGGGATCGTACAAAAAACTGCAGTGCCATTTAGAGATTTATTCCGGTGTGTCAGTAGCGTCTGTTGTAAACTGAAACATCAGAAAGTAGCTGCATAGACTGACGAATTCAGATACTGTTGCTCGGCTTTAGAACTGCAACAGGCCATTTAAAGATAGGAAGTGTTATAAAAATAAGGTGCATTCACAGTGTACATTTTTACAGTGTTATGCGTGATGTAAGGGTAAATCTTTTCATTGAATGGTAGTTCTCTGAAAAACGGCAGCAGTATACTGTTCACATAAGTACATACATCAAATAAAGTTTTGCATCATCTCGGTTTCGAGAGTTCCGGAACCTGTACAGAAAATTGGAATAGAGATCAACATAAACATCACTTCCACCATTTTTATTGCTCATGAAAATCACACACTGCATGTTGTACCACCATACTGCGAGACCTTCAGAAGTAGTGTCCCAGATCGCTGCATACCGCGTAGCGTGTCCTCTTGCATTAATGCTCGTCTGTATTCGTCGTGGCATACTATCCACAAGTTCATCAAGGCACTGTTGATTCAGATGGTCCCACTCTTCAACCGCGATTCGGCGTGGTTGGTGTGTCACGTCGTCCATAAACAGCCCTTTTCAATCTATCCCAGGCATGTTCGATAGGTTCATGTCTGGAGAACATGCTGGCCACTCTAGTCGAGCGATGTCGTTATCCTGAAGGAAGTTATTGACTAGATGTGCACGATGGGGGCGCGATTTGTCGTTCATGAAGACGAATGCCTCGCCAATATGCTGCTTATATGGTTGCACTATCGGTTGGAGGATGGCATTCACGTATCGTACAGCCGTTACGGCGCCTTCCATGACCACCAGCGGCTTACGTCGGCCCCACATAATGTCACCCGAAAACAGCAGGGAACCTCCACCTTGATGCACTCGCTGGATAGTGTGTCTGAGGCGTTCAGCTTAACCGAGTTGCCTCCAAACACGTCTCCGACGATTGTCTGGTCGAAGGCATATGCGACACTCATCGGTGAAGAGAACATGATGCCAATCCTGAGGGTCCATTCGGCATGTTGTTGGGTCCATCTGTACCGCGCTGCATGTTGTCGTGGTTACAAAGATAGACCTCGCCATGGACGTAGGGAGTAAAGTTGCGCATCCCGCAGCCTATTGCACACAGTTTAAGTCGCAACACGACGTTCTGTGGCTGCACGAAAAGCATTATTCAACATGGTGGCGTTGCTGTCAGGGTTCCTCCGAGCCATAATCCATAGGTAACGGTCATCCGCTGCAGTAGTAGCCCGTGGACGTCCTGAGCAAGGCAAGTCACCGACAGTTCCTGTCTCTCTGTATGTCCGAATAACATCGGTTTGGTTCACTCCGAGACTCCTGGACACTTCCATTGTTGAGAACTCTTCCTGGCACAAAGTAACAATGCGGACGCGAACGAACCGTCTACGCATGGTTGAACTACAGACAACACAAGCTATGTACCCCCTTCCTGGTGGAATGACTGGAACTGATCGTCTGTCGGACCCCCCTCCGTCTAATAGGCGCTGCTCATGCATGGTTATTTACATCTTTGGGCGTGCTTAGTGACATCTCTGAACAGCTAAAGGGAGTGTGTGTGTGTGTGTGTGTGTGTGTGTGTGTGTGTGTGTGTGATACAATATCCACAGTCAACATCTATCTTCAGGAGTTCTGCGAACCGGGGTGATGTGTGTATTATGAGTTATGGTTTGAAGGAAAATGATTGGTCCAATAATTCGCGTTGTACAAACTGCACACGACACTGATCTTTCATATTATGCTGTCCTTTTCATAGAATAGATAATATTTCCAGAACTCTATTGACATCTATGTCGGTGGTTTGATAAGTCTGGTAAGAAAGCAGGAATAATGTTTGTTTCGTAAAGAACACACTTTATATCTCGAAATAGTTTGCTTCGAGGATATACATTTGGTGTAGCGTTTTTAATCCCACCGGAAAAATAGGTTCCTTCAGTACTCGACAGCAACTATCGATTCTTCATTTGATGAACATTTCTTGCCAGAAATCTACAGTTTCATGTTAGGGAACATTAGGGAGTCAGCTGCGGATACGTCTCGTGAAGGAGGGTGGACGAGGAACCAATTCAAAGCCCAATTCATGCACTGTGTGGGTTGGTGCATTAACCTCGTGAAAAAGCACATTTTTGTGCCAACGTTGGTCCTTTTTCAGCCAAAGGAAGTTTCAAACGATCCAGCAATGAAGCATAGTAGGATCCAACTATGGTTCTGCCTTTTTCCAAGTTATCTGCGAGGATTATTCCTTGGTAAGCCCACAAAACGATGGACATGACCTTACCTTTGCTTCTATGGTGTCTTTCACCAGCCTTTGTCCATTGTTTTGACTGGCGTCTTGACTCTGGTGTGTAATAATGCATCCAGGTCTCATTAACAGCCAAAAACCGCTGCAAAAATCTTGTGGATTGCGATTAAACATTGTGTTGAAATGTGCCGGATGCGCTTTTGTCATCTATAAGCAGTCTCGGCACCCAACTGGGACACAGGGTCTTCATAGCGAATTCTCCGTGCAGGATTTATCCACTCGCTCAGTTGAGACGCCTAAAGTCTCAGCAGTCTCGAGAATTTTCGGCGATCTTGCGTTACCGTATCGTGGATGTTGAATTTTTTTTTTTTTTTTTTTTTTTTTTTTGTGACCTTAATTGGACTGCCAGAGGGTGCTTCGTCTTCGGTGCTCGTACGACCACGTTTAAATTCATTAATCGAAAAGCAAACGGTCTTAAGTCTTGATGGTGCAAAGTCTGCGTGACCTTCATCCAGTTTTGATTTGTACGGTAGCCCCACCCTTCAAATGGAAATGCTCAGCAACAGCACGAAACTCTGTTTTCTCCGTTTTCAGTCATAGTCAACGCTGAACATTTTTGAAACTCTTTATATGATACTTGAAATAATGTATTTTACCAACCTTGAAGGTGCAACACAAATGTTCCATTCTTACATCAAAATTTGCCAGAGTTATCAAACTATCCTGAGTGTAGCTGCGACGATCTCTAAGTTTTATGATACCTGTCACTTGTACCAGGAGCTCCAATAGTCTGCAAAAACAAACTTGCACGAACATATTCAGCAACAGTGTATATGTGTCTGTTCTTTCGAACATGTGCGAAGAACACCATTTTCATACATAGCCACTATGAATTAAGCACAAAGGAATAAGGAGCCCCGAGATCGAATCCCAGTCCGGAACAAATTCTCAACTTTTCTCACTGGTTTAAATCAGTGCCTTCTGGCAGCCAATGTCTGTAATTCCTTTGTGTCTCTATTCAGTAACAGACTTAGATAATGACGTTTTCACCGAAGCATCAAAATTTCAAGAGGAAATATCGTGTGAGAAAAACATTTTGCAGGAATTTTTTGAAATACTGTTTCAAATGCTCGAAGGGACAATCGTCAGTCTGTGAGGCTAGCCAAAGCAGAGCAATAAGCTTTGAGGTAATGTAACATTTCATTTTAAAAAAATCATTGTACTATCGTTTCTGGTGTAACTATCTTATGGTTGACAGACTGACTGATCCAATAAGTTTATTATTGAGAACAGTGAGTGAGAATAAGAATAGTCCTTAAAAATGATTCAAATGGCTCTGAGCACTATGAGACTTAACCTCTAAGGTCATCAGTCCGCTAGAACTTAGAACTACTTAAACCTAACTAACCTAACAACATTACACACATCCATGCGAAAAGTCCTCCCGCATTCTCATTCAATGATAGTAGTAGAGGTTGTTTCCAATTATCTTATTGTAACTTGTACAAGGTGGATCAGATACATAAATGAATCTTATGGACGATAAGAGATTGCATAGTGTGACGCTATGTTGTTTTTGATGAAAAAAAAAGGGATGAGTGAAACTCGTTTCTGACGCAAAGCCTACGCTTCTCGAATGTTACAATGGCGGGTAGCTGGGCTTAACTTCGCCATCCAATAAACAGAATGTCAGCAATATCTTCTGATCTCGTTATTTTTCCCGGTGAGTGGAATTCATTTGAAATCTCGGGATTCAAGGGCCTTGTCGAATAGCTCAACCGACTGCAGTTCCAATAACGTTTGATTAGTGTTAACAGTGTCTAATACCCCGTATACACGAGATACGTCAGGAGATTTTGTGTTCTAGTCAGGACGTTACTGCATTGTCGTTTGATAAGAAACGGTACCCCATCACTTCTCATCCTCTTGCTGACCAAATATGATGGCGGAAATTTTTTCCGCATCAGTATTGGCAACAGATGAGCAGTAGGAAAAAACGAGAGTAGGCATGGCTTAACATTTAAAACTTGGACTCTGACATCACTTTGAGTTGATATTTTTTTTATTTTTACAATTGCTAATTTTTTGTATTTGTTTAACTGAAAGTCAGAAACTTCTGTATATAATTCAAAAGATGCCTTAAGTCTCCATAACAACTTCGTTGTTTGATCAAAACCTTAAAGAAGTTGTTACAGGATGTTTTTTATAGTATCTTTCTCGTGTCCTCCGTGGATCTAGCGAATCGCCGTGTTTGCTGTTATTGTTGCAGGCGACATCGCCACAACGATGACATGACGACGACGAAGACGACGATGATGATGATGAGGATGATGATGGTGATGCCGACAACGCTGGATGAAATAATGATGATGATTACAGATTATATCTGAATCAATGCGGATCACAATGAATAAGTGGTTTACTACTGAGCCGTGGAGCGGTAAGATTCGATTGTGGCGGCGGTAAAAGGTACTAAGTTTTCCCCGTCTGCACCTGCGTACCGAGAAACGTGAGGGAGGAATCCTTCACGTTTAGCAGACTAGGACTGTTATCGGTATGTCGACACAAGCCTGGATGGCAGAGGACGGCTCGCAGCGTCACTCCTCCATGTGGGGCGACCCATTGGCTGTGGGACTAGGCGTAAGTTTCAGCCCCAAGTCTGTCCTGAGTGTGGTGAAATCTACGCTGATGTTCGCACAAGATCGCTGCCAACAGAGAGGTATGGACTATTAAACGTTAACTGAATGTGATGATCATCCGTTCCAGAGAAAACTTCGTTGCCATGTTCGGACCCACGCGTTCTTCTACTACCCTTGGCCACGCTGTAATTATACATTTTCTGATGCAATCTTCTATCCCAGTGAATTATTGTATATATATGTGAGGGCTAGCCAATGAACTACTTGTTCCCTCTATTTTGAGTGTTATGTGGCTGTACAGTGAGAGTTTCCGGACTTCCGTTCTGCTTCTGATAATCCTTTCCGATGTCAGTTTGCACAGAACACTGGTAAAATCATAATTGTTTGTTGTGCTCACGCAATAGCGCAGCATCTGAGGTGAGCTGTGATTAGCAACTTTGATTTCTGCATATAAGCAGTTTGCATGGTTCCTTATCTATCATAAGCTGCATCCGATTAACGGCTGGACAAACGTTTGAAGTGGGAGCAGCTGGAGGCCATTCCGGTCCCTCTTACGGAAGTCATTTCATTCGCCATCTTGTTTGATGTATTCTTTGTTATTAAATTTTTACTACATGTAACAGACGTATTTGCTTTTTAAATGTATGAGAAGTCTGACGCGTAATTTTTTTAACATTCATTTGAAATAAAATTTCTTAAAGTTTTTTGGTTTTATTTGGTCAGTTACGTTTTATGTAAGATTACATTCTGAATTTATAAATTTCAGTAGAGTCCGCTTTCATTAAGGAGCTAGATTTTTCTTAATTCAGTCACCTGACTTCTGGAATACTTAAGCAAATCATTTGATATGAAATATACGATAAATGGATTAATAACTGTAATCAGTACATTTGTTTGGTTATGTAATTATTGTTAATGAATGTTTTCTTTAATGCAAGGTTAATCATTGTGTCTGTCGTCAGAAAAACGGCTCTGGGAAATAAATGTGTTATAAATGAGAAAAAAAAGAATGATCTAGGTAAGCAGCCCTTGCCGCTTCATGGTCCATGCTTTTCTTATCCCTGCCCCCCCCCCGCCCCCCCCCCCATTTCAACTACACAAGATACCGTAGCGTTGTTTCTAACCGGTTTTCCGCAATCTTTTTGGCAGCTTCTGTGTTTGTTCAGCATAGCGCACCAGATAGTGTAGATACTACAGCGAGAACACCGTTTTGGAGGAGCGGTATACAAGTTCTCATCTGGAGGTACATATTTAATAAGTTGAAATACGAGGAAACACAGAATAGAGATTAACAGTTGCACGGAAAGATAATATACACAGCATAACGGTCTGCGTGTTATTACACAAATTATTCTGTCCGCTGGACAGTTGGGCAGTATCAGAGCGCTTACACTCACCATTTCACAATACAACCCAAAAAAAATTGTTTTTAAAAATACGTATGAGAAGCGGGAAATAAAGTGGCATTTTCTGCTGCAGAGAAAGGAATCTCTATTAATGAAAGTAATTTCCAAAACACTGACAAGTCTCTCTAATTCGGCGATGATGCCGGAGGCTGTAAGCGCTAAGGACAATGAGAGGTGACATGAATGCACCGTTTTTTCATTGGTTCTCTTTCGAGTAATAATTGGATTCTCTGTGCAGGTACATCACACGCAATCGTTGTGTGTTCAGGATGTGTGCCCTGAAGCACCGACCGGTCGTTTGTGTATCGGCTCATACAAAAATGAAATTCGTTCTCTCTCCTCTTTAACTGAATATTTCACTGAATGCAGATTACAATTTCTAGGGAGTTACGGAACTGTCACTTCTAACAAGTAGCCCATACACCTTTAAACATTATAGAAAAAAAATTAGATAGGTGTGTGTATACGTGCGCGTGATACTGAGCAGTCTTCTCTCTCTCTCTCTCTCTCTCTCTCTCTCTCTCTCTCTCTCTCCCTCTCTCTCTCTCTCTCTATCCCAAATCTTCCTCACAGTGTCTTCTTAATTTACTGAGGAGACTGTAACAGCGTTATTTTTTTATCTGCGTGGAGTGTTGTGTCTGTATTTATGGCGCAGATGTTTGTGAACTCCATGTAGAAGAAGAAGATGAGAAAGCAGTTTGGGGTTCGTGTAAAAAATGCAAATCTGGCATCCTTCATGGTATATTTTCATACAAACTAGTGGTAATCCACCCAGCGAATTCGCGCCATGTTAAACTAACCTTTACATCATGTTACTGGTACAAGTAAGTCATAATTACTTTTTTGTAATAGTTTACATAGATGTTATAATATGTTATAGTGATGCTGACAACGGCCTCAAAAAATACGTGGTAGTGGATTTTAGAAGTTAAACTAGGACAAATATCTTCCGCTACGAAACGTATGATGAGGTGAACATAGAAACAGACTGTGTGTTCAATAGTGGAGATGGCTCTGAGCACTATGGGACTTAACTACTGTGGTCATCAGTCCCCTGGAACTTAGAACTCCTTAACCTAACTAACCTAAGGACATTACACACATCCATGCCCGAGGCAGGATTCGAACCTGCGACCGTAGCAGTCGCGCGGTTCCGGACTGCGCGCCTAGAACCGCTAGACCACCGCGGCCAATAGTGGAGAACTACGGCTGATTTCGATATGTGGGTAGTAAAACACCACAAAGTATACAGATCAAGGGCGTTTTAATTCTATAAACTTGAATAGTCTACATCTTATCTATGACTGTGTTGCTCATCAAACATACTAAAATAAGAGTTAACAAGAAGTTTTCATATAATCGCTACATAAAAACTATAATTTTTCCTTATCATGAACAGCTGAAATTTCTACATCCTCAACTAGTAAGGAAGAAAAAAGAATTTTAAATCGGAGATAGACGCAGTGGGAGAATTAGTAATCACAATATGTACCAGTACAATTGCGTAGCTCCAAACATGTTATGAGGAAGCAGACTGACAAAGAAGCATCCCTTACAGCAACAGGGCAGTTTGTCTAGCATTCATAACCCAAGCGTTTGATACTAAGTACTTTGAAAAAAAGAAGAAAATTCGAACTATTGCACGCTTCGTAAAATCTGCTAGACAAGCAAGCACTTGAAAACTTACAGTAGTATTATATGGTATGCCAAGATAATGTGGCGAACTTTGAAATGAATCACAAAGGAAGAGAATGACTTAATTGAAGCAGCGTAGTACCATCGGTGAATTGGCAGTCGCGATGTGCACGTTGGAGCAAGATGTTCAGAAATCAGATCTTTATCCAGACCGAAAGATCACTTTTGAAAAAGATGTTTCTTTACTTCTTGGAATTTAAAAGCGCAGTTTTAATAGAAAGAAGGAAATGCAAAGCTATTAAATTGTTGTTAATCAGAAAAAAGAATACCACGAGTTCATTCGGTTGTCTAGATCTTCGACCAACATGATCCTATATCAGCGATAATCGATATTGTGCGCTCGACCTTATGGCGTAACGGACGTTGCCCATAGCCAGCACTAGAAGGTGCTGCTATTACAGGCAGTAAAGAAAACCAGAAATGGCCAAATATTCCAAAATTTGGTCGTGGTTGCTAAAAACACTTCGCTGCTGATGACAAATCGGTATTAAGCAATACGAATACTGCGTACTGATAGCTGTTAACGATGTATTGAGCTTAAGAAGCGTAACTGAATTGTTTCCAAAACACATGTTCTTACTAATACTGTTCATAAATTTAAGTGTGCCGCTTCAAACTTCTTAAGTTCAGAAAGATTTTTTGCGGTATACCGATAACCGATTTAAAAAAAAAACTACGGGGTGTTAAAAAAGTCTCTCCGCAGTGCCGTATGATTGTTAGCCGCGCGTGCCTTACGCTGCAGTGAATATGCCGAAATGAAAGTCAGTGAAATACAAGTTATTAATTTATTGAATATTGACTTTTACTTACAAATTTTGACATTAAATGTTGAAAGTGTCCCCCTTGTTGAATACACAATTCAGTTCGTCTAATCATGTGTCTAAACACAAGCTGTAACATTTCTTCTGTAATAGATGCAGTGAAAGTGGATATTGCAGTTTTCAATTCATCGATGGATTTTGGATGTTTTTTTTTTTGCTTTCGCTGCACCCCAGAAGAAAAAGTCAGGTGGTATTACTTCAGGCTATCGTGGATGCCAAAGCCCTGTGAAATTATGCGATCACCAAAAACATCAGCAAGCAGTGACATTGAAACGCGAGCTGTACGAGCTGTTGCACCATCTTGTTGAAAATAACCGTTCAGTATTTAACACAAGTTCTCCTATGAATGGATACAGACTATCATTGCAGTATCGCTGTGCGTTTATTGTTTCGTTGAAAAATGTGGGACCCACAATCAGACCTCTAGAAAGTGCAATCCCTACTCCTATTTTCACAGAATGAAGTGGTTCCTCATGAATACCCAATGGATTTGCAGTACTACACGTACGAGAATTTTGCGAGTTCATGTATCGGGATAAATGAAACCACGCCTTATCAGTGAAAAACGTTTCATTAAGAATATCCCTTCCATTTTGTTGAACGAAATTTTTGGGCCATTGACAATAATGCAGTCTCTTGCCATGATCAGTATTTTTCAGTTCTTGCACGACTGTCACTTTGTATGGGAGAAGTTCTGATTTTTTCCTTACAGCTGTGTGGGCCGTTCCGACACTAACATCGATTTTCTGGGCGAGTATTCTTACCGACTTGTTCGGACTCATGGACATTTTATCGGAAATATCGAGTAGTTTATCCTCAGACAAAACGCTAGGACGACCACTTCTCGGTGCATCTGTCACTGAATCCGTAGTTCGAAATTTGTTAATCAAATCTCGCACAGTATCGCGATGTGGGAGTGTTGTCTCCGGGAAAACTGAATTAAATATTTAACGAACTGACACTGTTTATTTACTGTCAGCTTTGAACATTTATTCGACTAAAAACACACGTTCTTCAATGGTTAGCATTTTAACAGTAACTAAAACGAAACAAACGAACAAAGGAACTAAACTTAAACGTTCATACTACTGACGCTGGCTGAGATAAACGAAACAGTGGAATGTTGGGAGAGTCGACTTGAAGGGAAGTAACCCAGACAGGCGAACAATCATACGGCACTAGCGGCTAACAATCATACGGCACTGCGGAGAGACTTTTGAACACTCCGTATTTTTCCTGACGTTGCAAATTATTCTCTGTCTTCAATATGTTGGGGTTGGAGCGGATCCGCAACTTTTTTGTGATTACAGTAACCGTTATGAAAACAGAGCAAAGTTACACGGGAAGAATTTTCATTCGTTTATAAATGGTTTCGAACTGTTCGTCCGTTATCAAATCAGCTATAAGTGCAAGTCTTGTGTTACATCAGGAGTACAAGTGGAAATTGGGTAGGAAATCAATAAATGTGATAGTAGATAACGTGGCCTCCAATGGGCTCATCGCTGACCTTTATCTGCTATATCTAGATCTACGTCTATACTTTGCAAACCACCGTGAAGCGCGTGTCAGTGGATACATCCCATTGTACCAGTTGTTAGGGTTTTTTCCCATTGAATTCACGAATGGAGGGCGGGAAGAATGATTGTTTGAATGTCTCTGTGCGTGCAGTAATTATACTAGTCTTACCCTCAAGATACCTATGTGAGCGATACGTAGGCGGTTGTAGTATATTCCTAGAATCTTCGCTTCATGTCGGTTCTTGAAACTTTGTCAGTAGTCTTTCTCGGGATAGTCTACTTCTATCTTCAGGAGTTTGCCAGTTCAGTTTCTTTAGTATCTCTGTGACACTCTCCCACGGATCAAATAAACCTGTGACCATTCGTGCTGCCCTTCTCTGTATATGTTCAGTACCCACTGTTAGTCCTACTTGATACGAGTCCCACTCACTTAAGCAATATTCTGGAACCGGTCGCATGAGTGATTTGTTGGTGGTCTCCTTTGTGGACTGGCTGCAATTCCCCAGTATACTACCAATAAACGGAAGTCTTCCATCTGCTTTACCCATCACTGAGCCTGTGATAATTCCATTTCACATCCCTAAAAAGTGTCACACACAGGTATTTTTATGAACTGGTCGATCCAACAGGGGCTCATTGATATTCTAGTTATAGGATACTGCGTTTTTTCGTTTTGGTAAGTGCACAATGTCTGTGTATTATTAACAGTTAGTCTTAACCAATTCTCAGTTAGGGATCAAGCAAGGTTTCCAATAACTTTGCACCTTATCTTGAAACTAGTAGTAATGTATGCTTGTCGTAATTTAGTATATAAGAAGATAAATGACTATTACAAACTTAGGATATGTACAGGGTGAGTCACGCAAGACCCAACACCTCTTTTATTTCATGTGGTCCAAGACACTTAAAGAAGGTTTTCAGCAAGTGATAGGGCTCTGAAGGGCATGTAATTTATTGTAATCTTTTTAAGTCTACTATCGAACAAGATACAGAAGCTCATGACTTTTTTAAGGAGCAATAAACTATTTTACTGGAATATGAAAGCAGCTGAAAAGGCAAATGCAGCGAGGTAACTCCTCCCAGCACTGGTGCTGAAACATTTCGCAAAAGTATCGCAGAACTGCCCTGAGCCTGAAATGTATAGAAGCTGGCATTAGCTGCTGTAGTGTAAACACTGCTGGGTGGTACTACTATCACACTTGTTGATTTCATGGCCAATTTTCATAACGGTACTGTAACAGCAAATCGTTGTTGCAAGAACCAGTGTTAATACACTTAACAACCATTGCTTCATTATATCATCACTGTTCATAGCATGGTCGTACCCTGCGAAAAACTACTACTCCCCTGCCCCCCCCCCCCCCCCCCCCGTCCCTGAAAAGCATGATCACAAACTGGACTGCAGTCCAGCGCCACCACACAGACAGAAGTATCAGTTTCAGTTTAATCTGAACCTGAAATGGGTACTAACTAGTGGCAAGGGTGCCCAGAATCCAAAAAATGGTTCAAATGGCCCTGAGTACTATGGGACTTAACATCTGAGGTCATTAGTCCCCTAGAACTTAGAACTACTCAAACCTAACTAATCTAAGGACAACATACACACCCATGCCCAAGGCCGGATCAGACTGAAGTGCCCAGAACCACTCGGCCACTCCGTCCGGCTGCCTAGAATTACTAGTAGTGAAATCTGTAAACTATTTCGCTACTCTCCACGAAACTAATACTGGTAGTCCCCCACACCCCCAATAATAGTTCAGATCCTGTGTTCTCTTTTTTTCATAGTATTTATCAGTGTGTATACGACATTACTGAAGGGTGATGCACGCAAATTTAGTGCCATAGTGAAAATGCCTGGTCATCAATGAAACCGAGTATACAATTAAGTGGAAATTTCGATTTCTAATCGATACACCGCACTGCAGTTTATGCTTCGTGATACCTGAGTCAACAGCCACTTTCGGCGACTCGTAGCACTGGCAGCTGAGGAGGAGTGAGCCAGACAGCCTACGGCGAAAGCCCGAGGAAAGGACTCTGCAGTTATTCTGCAAGCACACGGCGAGAAGCCAGGCTGACGCCCTCGCCTCGCTCAAGATGGGACACTTTCCGAAGGGCTTGGCTTACAATGAGAGGCGTGCCGAGAACTGTTGGACACTTGCAGCCATTACGACGGAACGTCAAGAATGTATGTGTGAAAGCAAGAGAGTTCTTCTGGCCTGGCTGCAGTCATTTTACCTGCCTTAGACAGTAGAAGGCAGAAATTCTGTGTTATTTAAAAAAAAATGCATGTGTTGTATTTTATCTCCCCTCCCATCGCCACCCATCATTCATGTATTGTTTACATCCTGCATAGTGGTTTTCTTATAATGCTTGAAGCCATGTAATGTGCGGACAGCCGCATTTTTATGCTGTTACCTTTACTGTACAACTCTATGTTCTTATTTTGGAAGAACGGTGACTATTCACTGCAAGAGATTAATCAGGAACAGTCATACTTTTTTAAATTTCAAACAATCGCAATCTGTCCTTTCATTATGTAGGTAGAGTTTTAATGTCTTTAATTCAATATGTTTTTCTATCTACATTATCTAAAGAAATATTGATTAATGTTTCTTTTCATTTTATTCTCAGATCTGAAGATGATGTTTGCTTATGGTCGAAATGGTTAGATTACAACTCAAGAACGTTATTGTAATACAAATTGATGGAAAATACGCTGAAGCGCCAAAGCAACTGATAAAGACATGCGTATTCAAAAACAGAGATATGTAAACAGGTAGAATACCGCGCTGAGGACAGTAATGGCTATACAAGACAAGAAGTGTCTGCCGCAGTTGTTAGGTCGGTAACTGCTGCAACAATTGCAGGTTATCAAGATATAAGTGAGTTTGAACGTGATGTTATAGTCGGCGCACGAGCGATGGGACACAACGTCTACATCAAATCTGCAACATCGCTGCGGCCGGAAAAAGATCCTGCAAGAACGGGACCAACGACGACTGAAGAGAATCGTTCAACGTGACAGAAGTGCAACCCTTCAGCAAACTGCTGCAGATTTCAATACTGGGCCATCAACAAGTATCAGCGTGCGAACCATTCAATGAAAAATCATCGATATGGGCTTTCGGAGCCGAAGGCCTACTCGTGTGCCCTAGATGACTGCACAACACAAATCTTTACGCATCGCCTGGTCCCGCAACACATACGTTCCTGTTGATGACGAAAGATGTTGCCTGGTCGGACGAGTCTCGTTTCAAATTTATCGAGTGAATGGACGAGAACGGGTATGGAGACAATCTCATGAATCCATGGACCCTGTATGTCAGCAGGGGACTATTCAAGCTGGTGGAGGTTCTGTAACGATGTGGGGCCTGTACAATTGGAGTGATATGGGAACGCAGATACGTCTAGATACGTCTGATCACCTGCATCAATTCATGTCCATTGTGCATTCCAACGGACTTTGGCAATTCACTTGGGCATATCCAGCAGGACAATGGGATATCCCACACGTCGTGAATTGCTTCCGGAAAATCTCCTGACATTAACATTATTGAGCATATCTCGGGGATGCCTAGCAACGTGCTGTTCAGAAGAGATTTCCACCCCCTAGTACTCTTGTGGATTTATGTACAGCCCTGCAGGTTTCATGGTGACAAATCCCTCCAGTACTGTTAAATGTTAATGTTAATAAATATATCGGCTCAGCCACTTGTTTATAGTGTAAAACACTGAAGTTGACGCGTATCGGAAGTCAAGCTTCCATCATCAGAATAATAAAAAGTAAAAGAACCTGTTAAAACTCGCTAAAATGGAACATGCACCAGGCACAATAAAATTGATAATAAAATTAAAACATCGTGGCTACTGCCCTTGTTGCAGCCGTGTGTTCCAAGATGCATCTCAACATAGTCGTCAAAATATAAAAAAACTCTAAAATGGTGCCGCCTATGGTGTTCAACATCTAACTACATGTCTCTCTCCTCTATCGTCGTAAACCGCCCGTGCGTCTTCGTTGATACTACACACCACGACTCTGAAACGCGAGTGAGCTCACGTGCAAGTAAACAGGGAAGTCACAGAGATGTCTATACAAACAGATAACGTATATATGTTCCAAGGACCTCATGAAATGATGGTATCTTGTCAATTGCTAAAAATATAGTTACAAAAAGAAACCAGTGAAATGTTTGAGAAATTTATTTGTATCACCAGTTAGCTGTTAATTCAGTGTGTTCTGATTATCCACACTATGTATCGTAATTTACAGCTGTTCTAGTAGATCCAGCTTTTTACCTTTGTCCTGTCTGTGTAAAATAACGAGATCCTGATCTATTCCCAACATGGGGTGTCCCGTTTCCCAAATATGCGTAGCTACAGCCGCTTTTTCGAAATTATTAAGCCAGAAAGCATCGCCATGTTCTTTGTAACGTACTTTAAAGGACCTACCAGTTTGGCCTACATAGCTTACCTTGCACGTGTTACAATGAATTTTATACACCCCAGCTCTCTCATATTTATCGATTTCCTGCTGTAAATTATTTCTTCGTTTAAACCGCAGCGTATTATTGGTCTGAAAAGCGGTATCAACATTAAAAGGTTTGAAAATGTTAGCCACTTTTTGCGAAATATCACCGAAGTATGGTATAGTGACTCTCGTAATATTATTTGCGGTATTCTTCCTTGCATTCGCGCGCTGTTTCTGTCGTATTAATTTATTGACAACGTTTTGGTGATATCCGTTAGCTCTGGCTAGTTGTTTCATGATGTTCAGCTCAGTCAGTATGGATAAAATCAAAACTCCCTCCAGCACTACTTCAGACATTAGTCGAGTCCATGCCACGTCGTGTTGCAGTACTTCTCTGTGCTCGCAGGGGCTCTACGCGATGTTAGGCAGGTGTACCACTTTCTTTGTCTCTTCAGTGTAAATTTACGATATTCCAATGTTAGGTTTAGAGATTAAGTTATTATTTTCAAGGTTAAATTATGACATTTTGCCGTATACGACCTTTTTTCTTTTTTTTTTTTTTCACTGTACGTGGAGTAGTTGCACCGGGTGACGGCATGAGTCGATACGCCAGCCTTTTATGGGCGATAAATATCCCGAAAGAGCTTGTCGCCGGACGTGTGGCTTCTGCAAAGAGGCTGTTTAACGGAAGTACCGGGCAGCCAATGACGGCTTCATAAGCGGCTGCAGTCTGCAGTCTCCCCGGAAACAGGGTCGCGCAGCAATTTGCCTAATGGGGCGCCTCGCTTACCCCGTTATGGCGGTACTCGGCGCACGGCTGATATTTTATTCATAACGCGCGTCCCGGCGAGGGCACGATTTAGTTTCGCACTGCTATGACGTAGTGCAGCCACTAAGTGTCTGCAGTTGCGGACTGCACGCGGGTGTGCGGCGTATCTCAGAGCAGTCTTGCGATATGCAGCCTTCGAATGCGGGGTGTATTTTCATGACACGTGGACGAAATTACTTTCTGTTCATGAAACACAAGCTACGGTCATGAACTTTTAGAGAGAGATTGTGGAAGTATTGTATGTGTCAGTACCTCTCTCCCAACAATACGAGAGCATTAAGGAAGAACGGCAGAATGACGGTCAAAGAAGTTTGAAATTTTTTTATTACGGAATTTGAATGTATGTACACTGAAAAATGCGCGAACTCTAGAAACAAACGATTCTGTGAGTGTTTAAGGCCGACCGTGCACGGTACGGCACGCCTCGGGGTTAGAGAACCGGTTGCCACAAGTCGTCATCGATGACATCGCCCCTGTGTATACCGATCTGAGTAATTTGGTTTGCTGGAGCGTTGTTTGGGCGGTTTTACTCAAAATGTGAACGAAAGTTTCAGTAGCCTCATTTGGTGATACGCTCCATAAACAACATCCAGCCGAAGTGAAATTGTCAACATTGCTTCAAATTTGGCCTTGTGTTTGTTCAATGTAGGCCATTATTATATTATATTATATTATATTATATTATTATTAATGTTAATATTAATATATGCATACTGCGTACTGTCCTTCATATCAAACTCTGATACGAAATGCGCCAATTCTGTGAAGATAGAGGCGCCAGCGGCGATGCGCTAAGCGACGGCAGGGCTTTGAGGACGAAAATAAGGATTATCAGGTCAAAGTAGAAGAAAGCGGCCATCCACTAGCCGGGGAGGAAGCTATTACGGACCGGGCATCGATGATATCCCGTAAGTTTCAAGCTTTGTCCCTTTTTTTTTTTGTATGATAAGTACTTGTCAAACCTTAAACGTGTTTTTCTCAAAACTAAGTTTTCGGCGTGTTTTTCGTCATCCACGATACAATTTTCATCCGTTTTATGATTTTTGGTCTCTCTTGAAGCAAACTGAATTCTCTTCAATTCATCCTAACGGATTTATTTCCACTACTGGCCATTAAAATTGCTGCACCAAGAAGAAATGCAGATGATAAATGAGTATTCAATGGACAAATATATTATACTAGAACTGACATGTGATTACATTTTCACGCAATTTGGTTGCAGAGATCCTGAGAAATCAGTACCCAGAACAACCACCTCTGGCCGTAATAACGGCCTTGCTACGCCTGGGCATTGAGTCAAACAGAGCTTGAATGGCGTGTACAGGTACAGCTGCCCATGCAGCTTCAACACGATACCACACTTCATCAAGAGTAGTGACTGACGTATTGTGACGAGCCAGTTGCTCGGCCACCATTGACCAGACGTTTGAAATTGGTGAGAGATCTGGAAAATGTCCTGGCCAGGGCAGCAGTCGAACATTTTCTGTATCCAGAAAGGCTCGTACAGGACCTGCAACATGCGGTCGTGCATTATCCTGCTGAAATGTAGGGTTTCGCAGGGATCAAATGAAGGGTAGATCCACTGGTCGTAACACATCTGAAATGTACAGTCCACTGTTCAAAGTGCCGTCAATGCGAACAAGAGGTGACCGAGACCTGTAACCAATGGCACCCCATACCAACACGCCGGGTGATACGCCAGTACGGTGATGACGAGTACACGCTTCCAATGCGCGTTCACCGCGATGTCGCCAAGCACGGATGAGTCCATCATGATGCTGTAAATAGAACTTGGATTCATCCGAGAACATGACGTTTTGCCATTCGTGCACACAGATTAGTCATTGAGTACACCATCGCAGGCGCTCCTGTCTGTGATGCAGCGTCAAGGGTAACCGCAGCCACGGTCTCCGAGCTGATAGTCCATGCTGCTGCAAACGTCGTCGAACTGTTCGTGCAGATGGTTGTTGTCTTGCAAACGTCCCCATCTGTTGACTCAGGGATCGAGACGTGGCTGCACGATCCGTTACAGCCATGCGGATAAGATGTCTGTCATCTCGACTGCTATGGTACAAGGCCGTTGGGATCCAGCACGGCGTTCCGTATTACCCTTCGGAACCCACCGATTCCAAATTCTGCTAACAGTTATTGGATCTCGACCAACGCGAGCAGCAATGTCGCGATACGAGAAACCGCAATCGCGATAGGCTACAATCCGACCTTTATCAAAGTCGGAAACGTGACGGTACGCATTTCTCCTCCTTACACGAGGCATCACAACAACGTTTCACTAGGCAACGACGGTGAACTGCTGTTTGTGTATGAGAAATCGGTTGGAAACTTTCCGCATGTCAGCACGTTGTAGGTGTCGCCACCGGCGCCAACCTTGTATGAATGCTCTGATAAGCTAATCATTTGCATATCACAGTATCTTCTTGCTGTCGGTTAAATGTCACGTCTGTAGCACGTCATATTCGTGGTGTAGCAATTTTAATGGCCAGTAGTGTATTTTGATATTTGTTTTTGTCTGCCAGGCCGGCCGAAGTGGCCGTGCGGTTAAAGGCGCTGCAGTCTGGAACCGCAAGACCGCTACGGTCGCAGGTTAGAATCCTGCCTCGGGCATGGATGTTTGTGATGTCCTTAGGTTAGTTAGGTTTAACTAGTTCTAAGTTCTAGGGGACTAATGACCTCAGCAGTTGAGTCCCATAGTGCTCAGAGCCATTTGAACCATTTTTTTTTTTTGTCTGCCAAGAAATGAGGAATTCAAAAATGGCCAGTTTAACAAACATCTATAATTTTTTTGCAATCTTTACTATGAACTTAAGTTATATATTCAAGGTTCAGAGAGATATGTTAGTTTCATGTTTTAGATTACCACAACTGGAGCTACAGCGACTACCGTCCATCAACCTCCTTTCAGAGCTGTCTCGGAATAATCCCAATCACACAGTGAAGATGTTAATATTTTTCAATAAAGAATTCCAATAAAAACTTCAGTGTATGCTTTATTCATTGCAGCAAACTGCATTTGTCTATTACCTTACAGTACGGAGAAAAGAAAATTCTGAATTTGTGGAATGTTTTCGTCCGTCACCCTTTCGTTCCGGCTTAACACCAGTGTTAATGAAACTTGGTATTTTCAAGATATCTAGTCATGATTTGCATAGAGTACTGTCTGCTGTGCGTGTGAATGTTTATTGCTCATTGTTTTTAAGATATCCATGTAGTGAAATAAAATATTAGATTTCGGTTGTACTGTGACCTGACTTTTAAACTGTATTAGTGTAATTTAAGATGCCTATGATTTGTGACACTACTGTCACATATCACTACGCGATATTAGTTCATTTTCTGCCGCTATTTCATGATTATTTTAGTGGGAGTACTGGAGCAGTGTGCATGTAAAGTAGACTTGCGGACTCAGCCCCGTGGCTGGTATAACGCCGGATATGTGTGTATACCCACATTAGTCGGTAGAATCTTATTAGGAGAAGAGTATACCTCCTTTGATAACATGGGCAGTTTTCGTGGAAGTCGGGTAGCGACCCACTCTGGAGCTTTTAAAAGCCGGACTGGCAGCTGCAGTCCCTGTGGTCAGTCAATGCCGTGGCTTCACTGCATTCCTCACAGAATAACTGAGCACAACATTTTTGCCTTTCTGTGCGAACATCAAAGATCAAGACACTGCAGCACCATGCGATCAGCTTGGGAGAGTCCATTGCGTCCACTCTAAAATTTGGTTAAGCCACTAGAACTGCGTCGCTCTAGACTAGGGATAGTCAACCTTTGTTACTTGACGTCCGCTTTCGTGTGTCCGTTAGTAGTAAAATGTTCTAACTGCCCATCAGTTCCACAGAAATTAGTATTTATAAAGTAGGGAAGTAACTTTGCTTTATAAAAGTTATAAAGCAGAGTTATAGGAAGTTAAAACATATAATAATAATTGCATACCAAATATTTTACGTCAAAATTTTATGAAAATTTAATGAAACTTTTTTTAAATTGCTACTGCCTGCTGCCCAGCATAACAGCTGAAACGCTTAGACAGCGTTCTTGGCGTGTAAGGCTGGCCTGCCATGAAGACACTCCATCGGGGCAGTACAGACTTCATGTTTAATAGTGTACGTATTCTATGCAAAAGGAGGGAAGTTACGTGTTCTTTCCGCTGCTTTTTCATGAATTTCATGAATTTACCAATAATTATCTCCTGCCACATTGGAGCTAGCATAGAGCTGTCCCTTCCATGTAGACTTTCTTTTTTTCCTTTTTTAAATGGGAAGTTGAGAAGAAACAAGTAAGTTGGAGAATCACTGGCCGGCTATCGTCTTGAGAGGTAATTTCGAGGGATCGCGTCGTAGCGGCCGTTTGGTGCTGTTGGGCACATACTACTGTCTTGAGGAAATGTAAAGTTCGTAGCCTGTGCTAGCGCAACCCATAGTTTGAGCACCTCGCTTACTGGTGCGTCTGTAATACGCTACTTGTGTTGCCGATTTCATTTATTGTAAACTGTAAGGTAAGTATCTTGGTGCTTTATTCTCCATGCAGTCCTCCAGGTTCTTTTTTTATGCCCCAGAGTGTAAGGGTCATTCTTAGTCAATTTTCAGATAACTTTGCTCTCTGCCAATTTGTCGTTAATTTCTTGAAGTGTACCGAGCAAATAAACTCTTGCGATATGCAGTCTTGACTTAAATTTCAAGAACCTGTAACTTGGAGTACAACTTCTCATGGATAGCCGATCCATTTAAAATAAATGGGGGAAGTCCGACTAAAATTACATACCATTTTGCTTTTAGGTTATATTGCTTCATAAACCACGCTATTAAATAAAATCAGAGCCGTGCCTCATTCACTTGTGCGTTTCAAAATGACATAGGAGTAAGAAAAAGTAAGAAATTCAGATAAATATTAGATACTTGATATATGTAATAGATTTGTATTTAACAAATAAAAGACTACTCCTCAAGAAATTCTTCAACAATATCAGTTAACGTTTCTCAGTTCAATCGTACAAAAAGTGAAGACTGAAAGTAGAATTACGAATGTGAATCCATGTAGCAATGAAACTAGTTCCCTTTTGGAAAAAGGAGTTCTGACCGGTCCTATCTATCTGAAGATATCACAAATAAAGTTTTTTGTTCTGTGACTTACTCCAGCACATTCAGTATGTGCTCACAAATTACTCTGCTGACACATTAATCACTGTTCTACGGGTTTAGAGTGCGAGTGTAGTTCCAAGCATCACTGTTGTGGCCAAAATGGTCTTTTTCGCTTGACATTTCTTTCCCAAAACTAAGTTACCACTTTGCTTTCCTCGGCTATTTGGAATGCACGTTGTCTCACTTCCTTCACAGTCAAACCAAACAAGCGCGACTCCAGTAGTTTCGGGAGTTGTACCAGTGTTGAAAGTTGGCTGGGATCTACCCAATCCTTTCTGAACACGACTGAAGATTTTGTTCGTATTGCCAGTTCGTCCTCTATGGGTAGCCTGGGAAACTACGAATGCTTTCGACGCCCACAGCCACCTCATTTCGCCGCTGATAGCAGCACCTATAGCCCGCTGCATCTGCAAAGACTGTTTAGGCGATTTCCTTACTTTATGGAAATTCATGTTCTTACATTGTGCCTGCGTAAACTCATTGTATTTGTGTATCATTGTACATTTATCAGTTCGTGTTTAATGTTTTGTTTAATTTATTTTATTATAGAATGAGCTACTACTATAGTTGTTAAATTCAAACAGATACGTAAAATAAATGGCTTAATTACATACTTTGTCATTTTACCCCGGCATATGGCATGTCATTGTAGCCTGAAATGCCTTCTTTGATTCATTCGAGAAACGTTCAACTAATGCGTGCTCTATCAGAATCTTCTACCTCTCAAAACATAGCTAAAAGTATGCTTTACAAGATAACTTACACGTTTGTCAAACATGAATTAATATACCGGGTGATCAAAAAGTCAGTATAAATTTGAAAACTTAATAAACCACGGAATAATGTAGATAGAGAGGTAAAAATTGACACACATGCTTGGAATGATATGGGGTTTTATTAGAACAAAAAAAAAGTATTGCTAGACACGTGAAAGATCTCTTGCGCGCGTCGTTTTGTGATGATCGTGTGCTCAGCCGCCACTTTCGTCATGCTTGGCCTCCAAGGCCCCCAGACCTCAGTCAGTGCGATTATTGGCTTTGGGGTTACCTGAAGTCGCAAGTGTATCGTGATCGACCGACATCTCTAGGAATGCTGAAAGACAACATCCGACGCCAATGCCTCACCACAACTCCGGACATGCTTTACAGTGCTGTTCACAACATTATTCTTCGACTACAGCTATTGTTGAGGAATGATGGTGGACATATTGAGCATTTCCTGTAAAGAACATCATCTTTGCTTTGTCTTACTTTGTTATGCTAATTATTGCTATTCTGATCAGATGAAGCGCCATCTGACGGACATTTTTTGAACGTTTGTATTTTTTTGGTTCCAATAAAACCCCATGTCATTCCAAGCATGTGTGTCACTTTGTACCTCTCTATCTACATTATTCCGTGATTTATTCAGTTTTAAAATTTATACTGACTTTTTGATCACCCTGTATGTGAATCAAAGTAAAAAGTTGGAAGCTTACCTATTATTTTTACGTTCACAGTTGCGACACGAAATCTGGCAGTTCGTCGCAATATACATACGAACAGGGTGGCCTGTCGAACTTTCTATGCAGCTTAGTGCAGGTGGCATCACTCAACTTGCTTCGTCCGTGGCTCTGCTGTGTCATTTTACCCAGGTATGTGCTATAGCCTGATTTCCCCTTTAACCTGCTATATGCCCAGTTCATTAAATTCATTGTGTTTGCGTTGTTCTTGTACACGATGGCTATGTACTATTTTACTATTTTATGAAAGCAACGAGCATTGCATTCGTTCGTCTTGTATTACCATGATTTGGTTTTATTAACTAGGAATAGTTGTGTATAGTTCTCCCAGAAATACAAGTTTCTCGTGGGCTTCGCATAGTTCACAATTTAACCAACAGACCAGGAACTTAGAGTTGTATCATGAATAATAATTTGCAGCTACTCACTTTCTTTCCTGGCTAAATCGCTAACGCCAAAGGCCATTTGTGTCAGCGCTTTCAGACTGCAGGAGCGAGGTGGCGTGTGTGTGTGTGTGTGTGTGTGTGTGTGTGCGTGTGTGTGTAACGTGTAAAGTTTGAAGGAGCGCCCTTTCTGAGGTGTCACCGTCGGCGATGCTTACGTCTGGCGTCCCACCCGCTAAACCGGGCCCTGTCGGCGGCCAGTCTCTCGCGTCATCATTAACGCTGTTTACAATCCTCGCACGCGCTGGCGCCACCCACCGCTGACAGGATGCTTAACTACGCTGCCTGGATGCTAAGCAGCCTCGAGGGCAGGCTGCGCTTTCCTCGCAAATAATGAACAGCTGGCCCGCTCTCTGTTTTCACCCCACTTCTTGAATAACTAAAAATGTTCAGTTATTTACTGTTACTTTACTTTGCAATTCTCAGCACATTTAGGCCTCTTATTGTGTAACGAAAATGTTGACATCTTATTAGCACACTCTGAGGCCTCACTCCCCTCCATAGGAGGGATTATTATTTCGAGAGGAGCTGTTTACGTCACGAATCCCTACACGATATGGACTTGCACTCGGCTGGAGGACGGTTCAGGTCTCCGTCCGCTCGTCCAGGTGTAGGTCTTCCGTGATTTCCTTAAATCGCTCAGTTCAAATGCCGGATAGGTTCCTCTGAAAGAGTATGGCCGATTTCCTTCCCCAACCTCTCGTAATCGGAGCTTGTACTCCGTCTCCATTCCTCCCTACTGTGTCTCCGTCAAAGGCAGTACACAGAAGGCGCCAGACAAATACACTGAAGCGCCAAAGAAACTGGTATAGCCGTGCGTATAGTAATACAGATATCTGTAAACAGGCAGAATATGTCGCTGCTGTCGGCAACGCCTATATAAGACAGCAAGTGTCTGGCGGAGTTGTTAGATCGGTTACTGCTGCTACAATGGCAGATTATCAAGATTTAAGTGAATTTGAACGTGGTGTTACAAGCGCGAACGAGCAATGGGACGCAGCATCTCCGAGGTAGCGACGAAGAGGGGGTTTCTCCCGTACGACCATTTCACAAGTGTACCGTTAATGTCAGGAATCCGGCAGAACATAAAATCTCCGACATCGCTGCGGCCGAAAAATGATCTTACAAGAACGGGACCAACGACGACTGAAGGGAATCGGCCAGCGTGACAGAAGTGCAACCCTCCCGCAAGGTGTTGTGTCATCGACATGTGTCACAGTGCGAACCATTCAACGAAACATCATCGATATGGGCTTTCGGAGCCGAAGGCTCACTCGTGTACCCTTGATGACTGCACGACACAAAGCTTTACGCCTCGCTTGGGACTGTCACCACTGACATTGGACTGTTGACGAGTGCAAACATATTGCCTGGTTGGCTGAGTCTCGTTTCAAATGGACGTGTAGGGCGTGGAGACAACCTCATGAATCCATGGACTGGCAAGTCAGCAGGGTACTGTTCAAGCTCGTGGGGCGCGTGCAGTTGGAGTGATATAGGACCATTGATACGTCTAGATACGACTCTGACATGTGACACGTGCGTAAGCATCCTGTCTGATCACCTGCATCCATCCATGTCCATTGTGAATTCCGACGGACTTGGCCAATTCCAGCAGGACAATGCGGTATCCCACACATCCAGAATCACTACAAAATGGCTCCAGGAACACTCATCTGAGATTAAACTCTTCCGCTGGCCACCAAACTCCCTAGACATGAACATTATTGAGCATATCTGGGATGCCTATTAGGTGCTGTTCAGAAGAGATCTCCACCCTCTTATACTCTTATGGTTTTATGGACAGCTCTGCAGGATTCATGGTGTTAGTTTCCTCCAGCACTACTTCAGACATTAATCGAGTGCACGCCACGTCGTGTTGTGGCACTTCTGCGTGCTCACTGGGGCCCTACACGATTACATGCAGGTGTACCAGTTTCTTTGGCTCTTCAGTTTAGTACGGTCAGTATCCTGCTAGATGGTGCATATACGAGGATCTACTTTGTGCTAGCACAGCAATACTATCAAACAGGTCATTCAACCGTCAATAGTTTCGTCTGCCACCACAGAGAGCGCTTGACCTGGAACTAATTGCAGCATCCCCACCTAGTTCACATGAAATCGTTCATACTCGACGTGAGTGATTGCACCCCGACACTCGGCCATTTCCTGCGACTATCGCCCTGCAGTGAACACCATAGTTCTCTACAGTGTCCTTAAAGTTATTGGCAGTGATGATCAGTCTAGTCGTCGGCAGTTTACGATGTCTTAACAATATTCCAAGTGATAGTGCAAGTGTTTTCTATTGCGAGGCTGAACTTGGACAGTTTGAACTTCAATTAGATTAGTTAGAAATCGGCGACTGAGTTACGTTAGATTGTGTTCACCAGCGTCATGAATCGCAGCACAGCAAGTCGAATCACCAAATTAACGTACAAATTTTGCAGTCATTGTACGTGAGATTACCACGAGAGTGCTCCTACTCCCATACGAAGTCACACCCAAGACCATAACTCCAAGTGGAGGTCCAGTGTGTCTAGTACGCTGAAATGTTGGTTGCAGGCCGTCAACTGGTTTCCTAACCAACATAATGCCGTCACTGGCACCGAGGCAGAACCGACCTTCATCGGAAAACACAACGGACTTTCACCCTGCACTCCCATGAGCTCGCGCTTGACTCCACTGAAGTTGGCGATGGTTGCGTGTCAGTGGAATTCACGCAACAGGGCGTCTCGCTCAAAGCTGTTCTTGAAGTAATCGATTTCTAAGAATTCGCTGTGTCACTGTGGGGCCAACTGCTGCATCGTCCACGACACTCAGAGGGCCACAGACACGGGTTCCCAGGTAGATGCCGTGTTTCTTGACTTCCGCAAGCGTTCGATACAGTCGTTTAATGAACAAAGTAAGATCATATGGAGTATCAGACCAATCGTGTGATTGGATTGAAGAGTTCCTAGATAACAGAACGCAGCATGTCATTCTCAATGGAGAGAAGTCTTCCGAAGTAAGAGTGATTTTAGGTGTGCCGCAGGGGAGTGTCGTAGGACCGTTGATATTCACAATATACATAAATGACCTTGTGGATAACATCGGAAGTTCACTGAGGCTTTTTGCGGGTGATGCTGTGGTATATCGAGAGGTTGTAACAATGGAAAAGTGTACTGAAATGCAGGAGGATCTGCAACGAATTGGCGCCTGGTGCAGGGAATGGCAATTGAATCTCAATGTATACACGTGTAATGCGCTGCGAATACATAGAAAGAAAGATCGTTTAACATTTAACTACAATATAGCAGGTCAGCAACTGGAAGCAGTTAACTCCATAAATCTTCTGGGAGTAGGCATTAGGAGTGATTTAAAATGGATTGATCATATGCCGCGCGGGTTTAGCCGAGCGGTCGAGGGCGCTGCAGTCATGGACTGTGCGGCTGGTCCCGGCGGAGGTTCGAGTCCTCCCTCGGGCATGGGTGTGTGTGTTTGTCCTTAGGATAATTTAGATTAAGTAGTGTGTAAGCTTAGGGACTGATGACCTTTGCAGTTAAGTCCCATAAGGTTTCACAAACATTTGAACATTTTTTGATTGATCGTATAAAGGTAACCGTCGGCAAAGCAGATGCCAGACTGACATTCATTGGAAGAATCCTAAGGAAATGCAATCCGAAAACAAAGGAATTAGGTTACAGTACACTTGTTCGCCCACTGCTTGAATATTGCTCACCAGTGTGGGATCCATACCAGATAGGATTGATAGAAGATAGAGAAGATCAAACGGAGAGCAGCGCGCTTCGTAACAGGATCATTTAGTAATCGCGAAAGCGTTACGGAGATGATAGATAAACTCCAGTGGAAGACTTTGCAGGAGAGACGCTCAGTAGCTCGGTGCAGGCATTTGTTGAGTTTCGAGAACATACCTTCACCGAGGAGTCAAGCAGTATATTGCTCCCTCCTACGTATATCTCGCGAAGAGACCATGAGGATAAAATCAGAGAGATTAGAGCCCACACAGAGGCGTACCGACAATCTTTCTTTCCACGAACAATACGAGACTGGAATAGAAGGGAGAACCGATAGAGGTACTCAAAGTGCCCTCCGCCACATACCGTCAGGTGTCTTGAGGAGTGTGGATATAGATGTAGATGTAGAGGCAGAACCGACCTTCATTGGAAAACACAAGAGACTTCCACCCTGCTCTCCAATGAGCTCGCGCTTGACTCCACTGGAGTTGGCGATATTTTGGTGTCAGTAGAATTCACGCAACAGGGCGTCTCGATCGGAGCTGTCCTTGAAGCAATCGATTTGTAAGAGTTCACTGTGTCAGTGTGGGGCCAAATGCTGCTCACATTTCTGCTGTAGATGCAGTACGATGCTCCAGAGCCATACGGCGAACACAACGGTCTTCCCTCTCGGTAGCGGCACTTGCGCGTCAGGGGCCAGGTCACGATGCGACCGTACATCCCCGAGACAGCCGCTGCCAGCAATCGTGTATAGTGGCCACATTCCTGTGAAGTGTTTCTGCAGTATCGCAGAAGGAACCTCCGGCTTCTCGTTGCCTTGCCGCACGAGGTAGCCGCATGGTCGCAGGCGTCTTGCCACGGTTCGCGCGGCTCCTCCCGTCGGAGATTCGAGCTCTCCAAATGGTTCAAATGGCTCTAACAAGGGAACCTCACCATCGCACCTCAAATGTAGTTTTAAGTTGACACAGTGGATAGGCCTGGAAAAACTGAACACAGATCAATCGAGAAAACAGGAAGAAGTTGTGTGGAACTATGAAAAAAATAAGCAGAATATACAAACTGAGTAGTCCATGTGCAAGATAGGCAACATCAATGCTAATGTGAGTTCAGGAGTGCCGTGGTCCCGTGGTCAGCGTTAGCAGCTGCGGAACGAGAGGTCCTTGGTTCAAGTCCGCCACAGACGGTACGGTAACTGTAGAAGTACGGATATAGACTTTCAGGTTTCCTGTTTAAAAGTACTTTCTTCGAAGACCTCAACCTATTTGACTCATGAGCATAAGGTTACACACAAGAAGTTTACCTTATAAGGATTCTCTACAGCAAAGAGTGAAGTTTAATGTAAAAATCACTGGGGTTACTCTCCCCCATCCGAAAATGGACATTCAGCAGCAGACGTTTTCATGCAAAGTTGTAAACCATTTTACGTGGTAATGATGAGAAAATATGCATGTGATGTTAACGTTCATGATACATTAACTTCCGCTGTGATTCGAGGATATGAGCAGATACATTTTCTTGTAAAAGGAGAACAGTTTCTGTAAGGATCCTGTGACGTGTATTTCTTACACAAATTTTCCGTAAGATAGCAGCAATAGACCTGATTTCAGGCAGTGTCCTCACCAAGTAGCGTCTGGAATGAATCAATTTAGCCGCAACCAAGTAGTTTCGCAAATAAATAACTTTCACATCACAAAAGAATGAGACAGAAGTTGGCTTATTTCCTGTCGATCATGACTACGTAGTTTTCCGTTATTAAAAAATGAAGTACGTCCGAGATAGACATGAAGGGATTACGCAACACGCATGTGGTCAGTATATCTTTCTTTCGACGACACCCGCGCCTTCGCCGGCTTTCCAAACGATTACCATCCTTGAACACGTGCTGTAGGCTAATAGCGAGTTCTTCAGAAGAGAGGAGAAGGAGCGAGACGGGGGGGGGGGGGGGGGGAGGGGGGAGGCGAAACGTAACTTATGATATGGGCCATCTTTAGCATAAATAGCCTTTGAACGTCATACAGCGACGAGTTACTGGATGAGGTGGCTGTTTCGGAGAATCTTGCGTAGCCAGGATGCTTCGGTCAAAACCCCAGTGGCCGTGGTGAGTGATTCTGCGTCTACGTACACACTGATGTTCCACAAGGGCCTACACTCGACCACGTTTCGTTCTACGTTATATCGCTCTTTATTTTGGTGTTTCCGAAAAGACTGTATCGAAATATTCCTTTAATCGTTGCACGCACTTTACTTCTGTCGTAATCAAGAGAATCATGTTAGTTTATTTTAGGACAGCGCTTAAAAAAAGTTAGCTTTTCTCGAGTGGAAATTCAGTTCCTTTCTGTTGCTTCTCACGTAATACCGTTGAACGTCTGTGTCACATATCATGACAGGTACCATCGGGAAGATTTGGCAAACAATAATAATAACCCACATCCCATTTTTAGTAATGTATGTGAATCGTGTAAAATTTAAATACGAAGAACGAACCCCACTCCTACCAAAAAGAATCCAGCGCTTTAGCCATAGCTACATCTAGCTAAATTTGCTTTACCATCGCGAGATTCCACTAAAATTATCAGCGACCTCCTACAGAAGACACTGTAAGAAAAACCCGGAGCACCTTATTCTCAGAATACCGGAAGCTTGAGACAATTGAGGAAGACAGAAACAATAAAAGCATCACTTCGCAGATCTCTCCGCGAATGAAATAAGAAGGTGGAAAATGTGTCCTGCACACTGAATAACTTCCGCCTCCACAGTAGCCAATACTGTTGTTGCATGTGTAAGTAGGCTATTTAGGATTTTATGCTGGTAACGCCACGTAGTGCCCTGTATGAGAATCACTGACTGTGCTGTGTGCAGTCTGTGGCTGATTTGCATTGTTGCAATATTTGATATTGCAGTGTTCGGCAGTTGGATGTGAACAGCACGTAGCGTTGCGCAGTTGGAGGTGAGCTGCCAGCAGTGGTGGATGTGGGAAGAGAGATGGCAGTTTTGAGAGCGGACGATCTGGACGTGCGTCCGTCAGAAAAACGAAATTTGTGAGACTGGATGTCATGAACTGATGTATATATATACACTCCTGGAAATTGAAATAAGAACACCGTGAATTCATTGTCCCAGGAAGGGGAAACTTTATTGACACATTCCTGGGGTCAGATACATCACATGATCACACTGACAGAACCACAGGCACATAGACACAGGCAACAGAGCATGCACAATGTCGGCACTAGTACAGTGTATATCCACCTTTCGCAGCAATGCAGGCTGCTGTTCTCCCATGGAGACGATCGTAGAGATGCTGGATGTAGTCCTGTGGAACGGCTTGCCATGCCATTTCCACCTGGCGCCTCAGTTGGACCAGCGTTCGTGCTGGACGTGCAGACCGCGTGAGACGACGCTTCATCCAGTCCCAAACATGCTCA
The DNA here is from genome assembly GCF_023864345.2 of Schistocerca serialis cubense. Classification (NCBI taxonomy): domain Eukaryota; kingdom Metazoa; phylum Arthropoda; class Insecta; order Orthoptera; family Acrididae; genus Schistocerca; species Schistocerca serialis. The sequence continues at coordinate 498,483,586 of NC_064645.1, forward strand.
ATGGGGGACAGATCCGGATATCTTGCTGGCCAGGGTAGTTGACTTACACCTTCTAGAGCACGTTGGGTGGCACGGGATACATGCGGACGTGCATTGTCCTGTTGGAACAGCAAGTTCCCTTGCCGGTCTAGGAATGGTAGAACGATGGGTTCGATGACGGTTTGGATGTACCGTGCACTATTCAGTGTCCCCTCGACGATCACCAGTGGTGTACGGCCAGTGTAGGAGATCGCTCCCCACACCATGATGCCGGGTGTTGGCCCTGTGTGCCTCGGTCGTATGCAGTCCTGATTGTGGCGCTCACCTGCACGGCGCCAAACACGCATACGACCATCATTGGCACCAAGGCAGAAGCGACTCTCATCGCTGAAGACGACACGTCTCCATTCGTCCCTCCATTCACGCCTGTCGCGACACCACTGGAGGCGGGCTGCACGATGTTGGGGCGTGAGCGGAAGACGGCCTAACGGTGTGCGGGACCGTAGCCCAGCTTCATGGAGACGGTTGCGAATGGTCCTCGCCGATACCCCAGGAGCAACAGTGTCCCTAATTTGCTGGGAAGTGGCGGTGCGGTCCCCTACGGCACTGCGTAGGATCCTTGCATCCGTGCGTCGCTTCGGTCCGGTCCCAGGTCGACGGGCACGTGCACCTTCCGCCGACCACTGGCGACAACATCGATGTACTGTGGAGACCTCACGCCCCACGTGTTGAGCAATTCGGCGGTACGTCCACCCGGCCTCCCGCATGCCCACTATACGCCCTCGCTCAAAGTCCGTCAACTGCACATACGGTTCACGTCCACGCTGTCGCGGCATGCTACCAGTGTTAAAGACTGCGATGGAGCTCCGTATGCCACGGCAAACTGGCTGACACTGACGGCGGCGGTGCACAAATGCTGCGCAGCTAGCGCCATTCGACGGCCAACACCGCGGTTCCTGGTGTGTCCGCTGTGCCGTGCGTGTGATCATTGCTTGTACAGCCCTCTCGCAGTGTCCGGAGCAAGTATGGTGGGTCTGACACACCGGTGTCAATGTGTTCTTTTTTCCATTTCCAGGAGTGTATATATATACCTTAATCGTGTTCAAAAGTGATTATATATATACATATATATATATATATATATATATATATATATATATATATATATATATATAAAATCACTTTTGAACACGATTATATATATATATATATATATATATATATATATATATATATTATTATTATTATTATTCACGTTTGGGCCCTACTGGACCACGCGAAGTACAATCACAGGGCATTCAGTTATTTTCTTTTAGACTTTCTCTCTGCCCAAATTGTTTTCATTCTCTCGGAATGAGCTCTTTTCCTTTCATCAGACCATGTGGTTCCAGTTTTCTTTGGTTTTTCAGCTTGACCAACTACCCAGTCATGAATTTTTTGCCTAAATAATTTTCTGTCTTGAATTTCATCTTGTTTTATATCTGCCTCTTTCATGTCCTCTTTTATAGCAGCAATCCATTTTATTGTCTCAAATTTAGCTTTACTTCGATTTTCGTAGAATTCCACTACTTGTTTAGTTAGTCTGGTAGCATCCATTCTTTTAATATGCCCATAAAATTTTAATCTGCGTTTTTTCATATCCGAATATATGCTGGTGTATTGTTGAATTTCACTATTTGCTCTTAGCCTGTATGTTCCTTCTTCAGTATATTTTGGACCTAGAATTTTTCTGATTACTTTTCTTTCTCTTTTTTGGATTTCTTGAATGTCCTTTTTTCTGTTTAAAATTAGCGTTTCAGCCCCATAAAGGCACTCTGGTTTTATGACCGTGTTGTAATGTCTCAATTTAGAGTACCTCGAGAGACATTTTTTGTTGTAGATGTCTTTTGTAAGTCTAAAAGCTGTCTCCATCTTTTGACAACGAATTTCATTTCCAATTTTTTCTAGACCAGTCTCTGAGATTGTTTCACCTAAATATTTGAATTGCGAAACTCTTTTGATTTTTCCATGCTTAGTTTCCAAAAGTTTGGGTGCCAGTTTGTTGCTAGTCATATACTGTGTTTTTTCAAATGAGATTTGGAGACCTACTCTTTCTGCTGTTTCTTTAAGAATTTCTATTTGTTTCTGAGCAATTTGGATGTCCTGCGTTAGAATAACCAAGTCGTCTGCAAAGGCCAAACAGTCTATTCGAATATTTGTTCGTCCTAATTTCACTGGTTGGTCAATTTTGAACTCCAATTTTCGTTCGCGCTACTCTTGTATTACTTTTTCTAGAACGCAGTTAAATAGCAACGGAGAGAGTCCATCACCTTGCCTCACGCCTGTTTTTATTTCAAAGGATTCTGAAATTTCTCCTCTGAACTTTACTTTTGATTTTGTTCCAGTTAGCGTGTCTCTGATAATTGCCGTGGTTTTAGGATCCAGGCCTTGTTCTTTCACAATTTGGAAAAGAGATTCACGATCCACTGAGTCATAAGCCTTTCTAAAATCTACAAAGGTACAAACTAGTTTTTTATTGTAAATTTTTTGATGTCTGAGAATTAGTTTGAGGACTAAAATCTGTTCTGGGCAAGATCTATTTGGCCTGAAACCTGCTTGATATTCGCCAATTTTCCATTCAAGTTGTTGTTGTGCTCGGTTCAGAAGACATTGAGAGAGGATTTTGTATGTGACTGGAAGAAGAGAAATTCCTCTGTAATTATTAACATCAGTTTTGTCTCCCTTCTTATGAAGTGGGTGAATCAAGGCGGTTTTCCATTCATCAGGAATTTTTTCAGTTTGCCAAATGTTTTGCATGATTGAAGTAATTTCTTTAACGGTTTTTGGACCAGCTGCCTTTAAAAGTTCTGCAACAATTCCATCTTCACCAGATGCTTTGTTGTTTTTCAACCTATGAATTTCTTTAATGATTTCCTCTTCATTTGGTGCAAGTGAAACTGGATTGCATTGTTGGGGAATTTTTGGTGGAAATCTTTCTGTGGGCTCGGGGCAATTTAGAAGATTCTTAAAATATTTAGAAAGTTCTTTGCAATTTTGTTGGTTGTTAAGAGCCAACTGTCCATTTTCCTTCTTGAAGCAAAGATTCTGGGGTTGGTACCCCTTTATTTTGGTTTTAAAAGTTTTATAAAAATTTCTGGTATTGTATTTCTGAAAATCTTCTTCAATTTCTAAGAGTTGACTATTCTCATATTATCTTTTTGTTTGTCTAATTAGTTTTGAAGTGTCTTTTCTAGTTGTCAGGAATGTATCATATGTGTCTTCTGTCTTGTTGCTATTCCATGCTTTAAATGTCTCTTGTCTGGCTTTGATTGCATGATCACAGTTTTCATTCCACCAAGCATGTTTCTTGTGTTTTCGTAAAGGAATTTGATCTTGAGCTGTTTTGATAATCTTGTGTTTGAGTTGTTCCCAATTTTGTGCACTTGTTTTGTCAAATTCGTCTGCTAATAATGATGGTTGGATTTTACTGGTGTCAAATTTGGGGATTAATGGTGTCCTTTTGTTGAAATTTTGGGGTTTTAGCTTTAGTTTCACATGGGTTAAGTAATGGTCTGAGTCAATATTGGCGCCTTTACGAACTTGAACATTTAAAATTTCTTTGTGACATGGATACGAGATTGCAATATGGTCAATTTGGAATTCACCTATGTACTTGTTAGGTGATCGCCATGTCTTTTGTTTTGAAGGTTTTTTCTTAAAATGACTTGACATAATTTTGAGATTGAAATTTCTGCAAAATTCTACCAGCCTCTTTCCATTTTGATTGGTCCATTTATGTGCAGGGAATTCACCGACCGTTTTTCTAAATTTTCTCTCTTTCCCTAACTGTGCATTAAAATCACCCATTAAAATCTTTACATAATTTTGAGGAATTTTGGAGACTGTATTCTCTAACACTTCCCATGACTTATTTACTTTTTCTGGATTTGTTTTATTCTCCTGGTTGATAGGCATGTGTGCGTTAATTAAACAGTACATTTTATTTGCACATTTCATGGAAATTGTCATTAGTCTGTTGTTTACTGGATTTACTTCGATTACGGAGCCAAGAATGTCTTGCGAAATTGCGAATGCAACACCCAAATGCGGAGTGTTTTTAAGAATTCTTTTGTCTGCTTTACTTTTAAACAATCGGTAGTTTCCAAAATCCATGGTATTCTCATCAGGCAACCTTGTTTCTTGCAGGGCTAAAATTTTGATATTTTGTTCTTTTAGTGTGTCTCCTAATTTATAGAGTTTTCCTGGTGTCAAGAGAGAGTTAATATTGATAGTTCCAAAAAATGTTTCGACCTTGGGCATGAGTTGGTCAAAAGACTTCGATTTCCTCTGGTTTATATATTTCCTGGTTTATATATTTCCTCTGGTTATATATATATATATATATATATATATATATATATATATATATATATATATATATATAAAAAATCACTTTTTAACACAATTAAGGTAAATGCAATGTTTTTTCTCTACCAAATTCTTTCCATATGAAACATCCCCTTAGAAAAATTTATGAATTACTGTGCTGGTAAACCTCTTACGGTATTTGATTTCCAAACAGCTGAGCAAAACTGAACGTACTCAGACATTTCTCTCTTTACTGATTCTGATCATCACTAAACTGGCACACAATATTTTTAGCGCAACGCAATCTGACTTTCAGTAGTCCCTATAAAAGAATGGTCGTGAATAACAATAACCTATACCTTTCATGAATCACTTATCTCCCAAAAATCTTCGTTACTCTAACTACGGCAATACAGCGAGCGCCAATACTTCCAGCTAAATAAAAGATTCTAACTACTGAAGGCACTAACTACTGATAGGCATAGTTAGCAAATGAAATATTTTGATAGAGAGCAAACAATGTATTTACCTTAATAGTGTTCAAAAGTCGTAATATATGTATCAGTTCATGACATCCAGTCTTACAAATTTCGCTTTTCTGACGGACACACGTCCAGATCGCCCGCTCTCAAAACTCTGCCATCTCTGTTCCCACATCCACCACTGCTGACGGCTCACCCCCAACTGTGTAACGCTACGCGCTGTTCACATCCAACTGCCCAACACTACAATAGCAAATATTCCAACAACGCAAATCAGCGAGAGAGTGCACACAGCACAATCAGTGATTTTCATATAGAGCACTACGTGGCGTTACCAACATAAAAACCTAAACAGCCTACTTACACATGGTACACAATATGTGGGGCCTCTAATGCCGTAAACATCACTGGTTTTTTGCGACCTCACCCTCAAGGGCTTCCTTGTCAATGGTTATGGCAACATATCTCCTTAACTGTGGTAGGCATGTGGTTCTTACCCCCACAGCGTTTTTTGCCTGACAGTAAGGGATATGTGCACCAAATTTGGTTGAAGTCGGTCCATTGGTTTAGGACGAAGTGTGGAACATGAACACATACACACACACACTCACTCACACACACACACACACACACACACACACACACACACATATATATATATATATATATATATATATATATATACACAGGGTGAGTCACCTAACATTGCCGCTGGATATATTTCGTAAACCACATCAAATACTGACGAATCGATTCCACAGACCGAACGTGTGGAGAGGTGCTAGTGTAATTGGTTAATACAAACCATAAAAAAAAAGCACGGAAGTATGTTTTTTAACACAAACCTATGTTTTTTTAAATGCAACTCCGTTAGTTTTGTTAGCACATCTGAACATATAAACAAATACGTAATCAGTGCCGTTTGTTGCATTGTAAAATGTTAATTACATCCGGAGATATTGTAACCTAAAGTTGACGCTTGAGTACCACTCCTCCGCTGTTCGATCGTGTGTATCGGAGAGCACCGAATTACGTAGGGATCCAAAGGGAACGGTGATGGACCTTAGGCACAGAAGAGACTGGAACAGCACATTACGTCCAAATGCTAACACCTTTTTATTGGTCTTTTTCACTGACGCACATGTACATTACCATGAGGGGTGAGGTACACGTACACACGTGGTTTCCGTTTTCAATCACGAAGTGGAATAGAGTATGTCCCGACATATCAAGCCAATAGATGTTCAATGTGGTGGCCATCATTTACTGCACACAATTGCAATCTCTGGCGTAATGAATGTCGTACACGCCGCAGTACATCTGGTGTAATGTCGCCGCAGGCTGCCACAATACGTTGTTTCATATCCTCTGGGGTTGTAGGCACATCACGGTACACGTTCTCCTTTAACGTACCCCACAGAAAGAAGTGCAGGGGTGTAAGATCAGGAGAACGGGCTGGCCAATTTATGCGTCCTCCACGTCCTATGAAACGCCCGTGGAACGTGTACCTCACCCCTCGTGGTAATGTACATATGCGTCAGTGAAAAAGACCAATAAAAAGGTGTTAGCATGTGGACGTAATGTGCTGTTTCAGTCTCTTCTGTACCTAAGGTCCATCACCGTTCCATTTGGATCCCTACGTAATTCGGTGCTCTCCTATACACAGGATCGAACAGCGGAGGAGTGGTACTCAAGCGTCAACTTTAGGTTACAATATCTCCGGATGTAATTAACATTTTACAATGCAACAAACGGCACTGATTACGTATTTGTTTATATGTTCAGATGTGCTAACAAAACTAACGGGGTTCTATTTAAAAAAACATAGGTTTGTGTTAAAAAACGTACTTCCGTGCATTTTTGTATGGTTTGTATTAACCAATTACACTAGCCCCTCTCCTCACGTTCGGTCTGTGGAATCGATTCGTCAGTATTTGATGTGGTTTACGAAATATATCCAGCGGTAATGTTAGGTGACTCACCCTGTATATACCGCCGGCCGGGGTGGCCGAGCGGTTCTAGGCGCTACAGTCTGGAACCGCGCGACCGCTACGGTCGCAGGTTCGAATCCTGCCTCGGGCATGGATGTGTGCGATGTCCTTAGGTTAGTTAGGTTTAAGTAGTTCTAGGTTCTACAGGACTGATGACCTCAGAAGTTAAGTCCCATAGTGCTCAGAGCCATATATATGAATAGGAACCCATGTCCGGAATCGTATCGTTCCCGTTCTACGACAGTTTCAATTCAGATATGTACCTCGTCAACGTCTGATTAGGGCAAGAGAAACGTCTCAGAGTATATAACAGTGTAGACCCGATGACGTGTACTACGTCAAACGATCCACAAATGTCACTTACTGTCCGTTTTGCTGTGATACCGAGTCAATACCTGTGCATCACCGATAGAGGAAACATGGTGCAGTACACGTTTGCGGAATACACAGACATGCTCCTTGTGTATGGCCATATATATATATATATATATATATATATATATATATATATATATATATACTTTTTACAGTATGTGCGGATTTCTATCTGAACAGTTTTCACTGACTTGTAAATTATAGATTGCAGAGATCAGGCGTCCTTTTTAAATTTTTTTGTGCAGATCTAGATTTCGGCTAGAGGCTAGCCATTCTCAACGCACTGTTATTTTCGCTCAATGCAAGTAATTGCCTGTTGGTCGGGCTTCATCCACAGTTCATTCAATGAAGCCCGACCAACAGGAAATTACATGCACTGAGCGAAAATAATAGTGCATTGAGAATGGCTAGCTTCTAGCCGAAATCTAGATCTGCACAATAAAATATAAAAAAGGGACGAATGATCTCTGCAATCTATAATTTACAAGTCAATATAACAGTCGCTGAGTGCAACAGCTTTCTGAATGGAAGGTAACCTCATGAGTTTGCACTGATATCAAAGCATGCTATCGCATATTCAATGATATCACCCCCATCGACTCATACATTTTATTTCTGTGCGCTGAACTAATTTGAAATCAACAATTTTTTACCAATTACAAATGTTTTCGCTGCACTGCCTGTGGGGAAACTCTTAGCTAGCTGACCACTGCAGCCTCTATGTTGTCGTGCGTGCTCGAGCCCAGCGCGCCCACTGACCGTGCACTATCGGCGTGACGCCGCTAGAAGACACAATGGGGCGGCCTTCCTGTTCTGGTGGCGGCGCGAACTCGTTCCGCCGGCGACGACGACCCAGCGGCGTCTTTCGCAACGAGCGGCCCACCAAAAGGGGCCGCAATTTTCGGGTAGGGACGGCGCGGCCAATCGATAAGGCACGTCGATGACGAAGGCACCGCGGCGAGCAGGCGAGACCCGAAGCGACACCGTGCAGGGCGGACCAATACGGCGTGGGCGTGTGTGTGTGCGTGTTTATAGGGGTCACCAACCGACATCGGCTCCAGGCCCTGCCAGAAGGGACTGGGATACAATTCGTATCAGTGTACGTCTCTCTATGTGCCGAGTGTGCTTCAGGGAGTCTCGATGGGCGGGGAGTGTAAGCATCTTAATGCCAGATTCTACACTATTGACCATTAAAATTGTACACCACGAAGATGACGTGCTACAGACGCGTAATTTAACAGTCAGGAAGAAGATGCTGTGGTATGCAAATGATTAGCTTTTCAGAGCATTCACACAATGTTGGAGCCGGTGGCGACACCTACAACGTACTGACATGAGCAAAGTTTCCAACCGATTTCTCGTACACAAACAGCAGTTGACCGGCGTTGCCTGGTGAAACGTTGTTGTGCTGCCTCGTTTAAGGAGGAGAAATGCGTACCATCACGTTTCCGACTTTGATAAAGGTCCGATTGCAGCCTATCGCGATTGCGGTTTATCGTATCGCGACATTGCTGCTCGCATATGGAATCGGTGGGTTCAGGAGGGTAATACGGAACGCCGTGCTGGATCCCAACGGCCTCGTATCGCTAGCAGTCGAGTTGACAGGCATCTTATGCGCATGGCCGTAACGAATCGTGCAGTCACGTATCGATCCCTGAGTCAACAGATGGAGAAGTTTGCAAGACAACAACCATCTGCACGAACAGTTCGACGATGTTTGCAGCAGCATGGACTATCAGCTCGGAGACGATGGCTGCGGTTACCCTTGACGCTGCATCACAGACAGGAGCGCCTGCGATGGTGTACTCAACGACGAACCTGCGTGTACGAATGGCAAAACGTCATTTTTTCGGATGAATCCAGGTTCTGTTTACAGCATCATGATGGTCGCATCCGTGTGTGGCGACATCGCGGTGAACGCACATTGGAAGCTTGTATTCATCATCGCTATACTGGCGTATCACCCGGCGTGATGGTATGGGGTGCCATTGGTTACACGTCTCGGTCACCTCTTGTTCGAATTGACGGCACTTTGAACAGTGGACGTTACATTTCAGATGTGTTAACGGCCCGTGGCTCTACCCTTCATTCGATCCCTGCATAAACCTTCATTTCAGCAGGATAATGCACGACCGGATGTTGCAGGTCCTGTACAGGCCTTTCTGGATACAGAAAATGTTCGACCGCTGCCCTGGCCAACACATTCTCGAGATCTCTCACCAATTGCAAACGTCTGGTCAATGGTGGTCGAGCAACTGGCTCGTCACAATACGCCAGTCACTACTCTTGATGAATTGTGGTATCGTGTTGAAGCTGCATGGGCAGCTGTACCTGTAGACGCCATCGAAGCTCTGTTTGACTCAATTCCCAGGTGTATCAGAGCCGTTATTACGGCCAGAGGTGGTTGTTCTGGGTACTGATTTCTCAGCATCTATGCACCCAAATTGCGTGATAATGTAATCACATGTCAGTTCTAGTATGATATATTTGTCCAATGAATACCCGTTTATCATCTGCATTTCTTCTTGGTGTAGCAATTGTAATGGCCAGTAGTGTATTACTGCGTAGCATTTTTACTAACGTGTCTCATCCCTTACCCCAAGGGCTGAATGGGTTTTGCGAAATCCGACCCATTTCAAAGCCCAGTTCTTTTCAGTACTGGGGTATAATGCATCGAATTAAGATATTTTAGGGTGAAGTTGCCATGTAGGTATTTGCTTCAGGATTATGGTAAATCTACCGGAAACCTATTGCTAGAGAATAGGATTATTTTTGGTTTATTTCTGCTACTTATTTGAATATCGGTTTATAATAGGTCAAAGTCGCTGAATTGCTCCACAGTTGCAGTGTGCAGTATATACCATGGCTGTCAAACAAGACCCTACCGAGGAGCATTTAGACAAAAAAAAAAAGAGAAAAGAGAGAGACAGAGAAAGATGCACCACGAAGGAATTACCCGAATCGGACGGAAGTCGCTAGATGTGATGTATATGTACGGGCAAACAAATAATTGCAGTTTCACAAAAACTCGATGGTTTATTCAAGAGAAACAGCTCCACAAATTGCGCAAGCCAATAACTCGTTGGTCCACCTCTGTCCCTTACGCAAGCAGTTATTCGGTTTAGCATTGGCTGATAGAGTGGTATCGTGATAAATTCTGTCCAACTGACGTTTTAAATAGTCAAAATCCCAAGCTGGTTGGAGGGACCTGTCCTTAATGCTCCAAACGTACTGAGTTGGGGAGGGATCCGGTGACCTTGCTGGCCAAGGTAGGGCTTGTAAAAGTAGTAGAAACTCTCGCCGTGTGAGGGCGGGCGTTATCTTGCTGAAATGTAAGCCAAGGATGGATTACCCTGGAGGGCAACAAAACGAGGCGAAGAATGTCGTCAACGTACCGCTACCCTCCTGAGGGGACACCGTCTTACAGTAGCACTGTCCGTGCGGGAGAGGAGGTTTGAGTGCTCTGCATCCTGAGGGCTATGTCGGCGGTAGCTCAGCTGCCAGCTGGGTCACCCATGCTTGATTGGCCGAGGGGGAGGAGCCCGACGAAGTACGTCCCACAACGGCCTACTGGTCCTTTTCACCTATCCCAAGCCTGTCCTTACCCTGTCCTTTTCCTGCCATCTCAAATCATAATAAAGGTTAGGGGGACTCTTAGGCGTAGGAAAGTCAGCCGCCCTAGGGGAGTAAATCCTTAAAAGAAAATTGGGCAAGTCTGGAGGCTCTTAGATGGCAGCCCCACCACCAGACTAGGGAGCTGTGCGCCAATCACCAGCGCTCCCTAAAACAGATGATTAAAGAAACAGCAGAAAAAAACAGCCGGACGGACTCAAATATGACGACCTTTGGCATGAAAAGCACAACGAACGTAGGTTTCTGGAATATTAGAACATCGAGAGAAGCCAGCAGACTGAAACATGTTACAAAGGAGATGACGAGTTACAGGTTGGACATTCTCGGACTTAGTGAGGTGAGATGGCTAGATTTTGGAGAAATCCAAACACAAGATGGATACACCTTTTTATACTCTGGATCCTATGGAGAGGATGCAGAGCACAGAAATGGAGCTGGACTTTTGTTAACCAATGGAGCGAAAATGAGCCTTATGGAATGGAAACCGGTTTCAAAAATACTACTAACAGCACGTTTTTAGACAAGCATTCGAAATGTGACAGTCATCCAATTCTATGCTCCTACAGAAACCTCAGATACTGAACAGAAAAAAGAGTTTTACCTCTCCTTAAGTGACATCATTAAAAGTACCAGTAAGAGAGACATCTTGATTATTATGGGAGACCTAAATGCAAAAGTCGGAAAGAACAGTGAAGGCCTAGAGCATGTAAAGGGAGTCTATGGTATCGGAGAAATGAATGAAAATGGGGATATGTTTTCAAATTTCTGTGCCAGTCACGATTTGGTGATTGGAGGTACATTATTCCAACACAAAAGAATTGCCACAAGGTTACATGGGTATCACCTGATCACTGAACGAAAAACCAAATTGTTCATATAGCGCTAAGCAAGAAATTTAGAAGGTCGCTGATGAACGTGAGAAATAAACGTGGGGCTGAAGCAGGCAGTGATCACCACCTTATTGAAGCAAATTTTAGACTAAAAATCATGGCTACAAATAGAAAGTTCGAACAACGGAACCAAAAGATATGATGTGGGAAATCTTAGTATAACAGCAAAACAAGAAGCTTTCAGTATTGAGCTAAGGAACCGCTACGAGGCACTCCAAGGAGCACATGAAAATGATGAAAATAGTGTTGATGATACATGGATTCAGATTAAGGACGTCTGCTTCAATGTGAGCAAACAGGTCCTTGGCTTGGATGTCGGAGTGTACGTAGAATTCGATGAGCCATAGGAAGGAGATTAAGGCAAAATGAAATATGAGTAAAACAAGACAGAAGAAAACTCGAATGCAAGCTGAGTATGCAGCTACTGACTCTCAAATAAAGAGGAGTGTGAGGGAGGAATGATAAAGTGGATGGATGAGCAAGCTCTGAGAGCAGAGACAGCCGCAACAAGAGGTTATGCAAAAGAACTTTACCGCATCACTAGAATGTTGCCCTAAAAAGGTTTCAACAAGAACAGACCTGTGAAAAGCAAGGAGGGTCGGCTGTTGGCGACAGAACAAGACCAACTTAGAAGATGGAGAGAACATTTTTCTGAAGCCTTAAACAGAGGGCAACCTGAAGAGAGGGAGAGGCAATGGAATTTTCCAGATGCCAGTGACACAGCAACTAAGACTGAAATTAAAATAGCTCTCAAACAGATAAAGAACGGGAAGGCTCCAGGAAGGATAACAATTGCACCTGAGGTGCTAAAAGCAGACACTGACACCACCGTAAATCTACTGCATCCATTGTTTGAGAAGATATGGTCAGAAGAGAAAATACCAAAGGAGTGGAAAGAAGGCCTGATTAATATGTTGCCAAAGAAAGGGGATATCACCAACTGCAATAACTAGCTAGGCATCACCTTCCTATTTGTACCAAGTAAAGTACTCTGTAGATTGATGCTAAATCGTATCAAGGACTCAGTCGAGGGACCACTGACAAAAGAGAAAGCTGGTTGTGGAGAGCACAGAAGTTTTGTCGATCTCATCAACACACTGCGTATAATACTTGAGCAGAGTGCAGAATGGCAGAACACACTCTACCTTACATTTATTGAATTTGGAAAGGCATTTGACTCTCTTAACAGCAGAGTTATGTGTCTTACCTTGGAATAATATGGAATACCATCAAAGATAATAAATATTATTGAAGCCATGTATGATGGCTATGAACGTACGGTGCTACACAATGGGAAACGTACTGAATCCATCCAAACAAATGCTGGGGTGCGCCAGGGATGTACTCTGCCACCTACCTTGTTCTTGTTGGTACTGGACAGCTTAATGAATAACGTTTCTGATGGTAGGAGAAGAGGTGTTCAGTGGGGAGTGCAATACAGGCTGTCTGATCTCGCAAAGATTGCGTAAAATGGAAGAAAAGTTGGAAAGACTGAAAGAGGAAGCAGAAATTGCAGAACTTAAAATAAATGTTCAGGAAACTAAGGAAATGAGAATGTGATCTGAAAAACAAGCGAAGCTAACAGTGTATGGAAAGGAATCGGAACAAGCAGACACCTTTGTATACTTAGGAAGTACCGTCTGTAAAGATGGAGGGGCCGAGGAGGATGTAAAGAGTCGGATACGGAAGGCTAATGGAGCCTTTGTACAACTGTACCCTGTCTGGCGCAATAAGAACATCTCGAGACCAACCAAGCTGCGCTTGTTCAATAGCAACGTAAAGTCAGTCCACCTGTATAGTTGCGGAACGTGGAAGGTAACAAACATGACTGTAAACCAGCTGCAAGTCTTCATAAATTGGTGTCTTCGACAAATTATAAATGTGAGGTGGCCAGTTGTTATATCAAATGACGATTTGTGGGAGATGACAAACCAACGACCAATCCCTGAACAAACAAAGGAAAGAAAATGGAGGTGGACTGGTCACACAATACGCAAACAATAAGGAGCTGTGGAAAAGGCAGCACTGGGTTGGAACCCACAAGAAACACGTAGCCTTCAGAAAAAGACATGGAAGAGAACGGTGGAAGAAGCTCTGAAAGCTGGTAAAACATGGAGTGAAGTGAAATGTTTGGCTGCCAACAGAACCAGATGGAAGGTCTTAACGGCAGCACTATGATCAAACAGGAACAACAGGAAATAAGTCAGTAAGTCAAGTCGCCGCTATGCTATAAGAGCGCCGCGGATGGAAACAAAAAGGATCCTGCTATGAAAAGAAATGGCATCCTAGACCATCACTCATGGTTATCGGCCGTATGGCGGGCTACAGGGCCGAGGAATATCCAGACACGTCTTAACTGTTCATCGGGGCTCACTTCGAAGCGTCATCGATGAATATAATTGTACTTCAATCAATGGGATTCCTGGCCTAACGTCCCCGAAACCACTGCAAAGAATTTGTTGATGTTCAAATGGTTCAAATGGCCCTGAGCACTATGGGACTTAACATCTGAGGTCATCAGTCCCCTAGAACTTAGAACTACTTAAACCTAACTAACCTAAGGAGATCACACACATCCATGCCCGAGGCAGGACTCGAACCTGCGACCGTAGCCTCGCGCGGCTCCAGACTAAAGGGCCTAGAACTACTCGGCCACAGCAGCCAGCTATTTGTTGGTGTACAGAGGTCAATGGTAGTCGGTGCAAGGGGCGCCTTGAGGTCAGCCCCCTTTCTACGAGTCGCCTGTAGTGTTCCTGAACGCTAAATCGATAAGAATGAGGGATCCTGGATTCTGATTATGTCTCTGACGACTATTCGGTGCACTCTTTCTGTCGTGTCACTGTCCAGATCGACCGCTTCTTTCTTGACGCTATATTCGGTCATGGTACACACATTCACGACAACATCGTCGAGTACTGGTATTGCTTCCATTCAAATGTCGAGTGATTCGCTGATTACTCCAACCGTCTCCCTTAAGCCCAACTACGCTTCCTTTCTCAGATGTTAAAATCTGCATATGTTGTTCTCGCTCCTGTCTGCGAGGCATCATACTGAGTACACGGAATGAAATTCGCAAAGACTTTGTGCTCTGGTACCAACATGTCCCCTGTTTTCTGTCCTTGCCAGCTGCACGGTGAAACAGCGCTGCAGCATCACACATTAATGTTAGCCGGCCGCGGTGGTCTCGCGGTTCTAGGCGCTCCGTCCGGAGCCGCGCGACTGCTACGGTCGCAGGTTCGAATCCTGCCTCGGGCATGGATGTGTGTGATGTCCTTAGGTTAGTTAGGTTTAGGTAGTTCTAAGTTCTAGGGGACTGATGACCACAGATGTTAAGTCCCATAGTGCTCAGAGCCAGCCATTAATGTTATCGGGCGCCCAAGTTTACAATTTTGTGTTTTCCGTATCGGCACGAATATCAATTTGTAACCAATTTGCTTAACTCGATCATGGTGCGTCGTTTTCCTTTGGCTTATGGTGTATTTACTAGCGACTCGCCTCAGTTTCGTACGGGTGGCACGAAATATCTACAACCCGACGCCTTTTCCAGTGCAGCGTTAACAAATTGTATATAAAATTTTTGCACGAAATATTATAAATTATTATCGAATCGCCGCGGTTTCTCACGGATAGTACTAAGTACGAACCGTCGGAAGACTTGTCTGGCGAGGCGTTAAGATTTCGTATTCACAAAGCTTCCTCCCGACTCAGTCTATCTCTTCATGAAAGGCGTATGAAAATCCATAACTTAGTTCCTGAGATTAGCCTTCAAGTACATATAAAAAACACAGCGAGGGACTTTCATTTTGTAATATGTATAGATACGTATAGGTTTTGGTCAAACTCTGCTGTTCTCTGCCGTAGCGGCGACTGTTTACTTCGCTTCTTTCCCCGCCAGAATGCTGCCACGTCTTTGCCCGACCAGGACGTAGCTCCCATATTTGACGCGTGATGTCATTCCAAATGTATGGAACAGAATACATATATAACACAACCATCAAAACCAATGTGACTGTTAGTGAAAACCGTATAAAAATACCTGCAGTAATTCTTGGCTCAAATGGCTCTGAGCACTATGGGACTCAACTGCTGAGGTCATTAGTCCCCTAGAACTTAGAACTAGTTAAACCTAACTAACCTAAGGACATCACAAACATCCATGCCCGAGGCAGGATTCGAACCTGCGACCGTAGCGGTCTTGCGGTTCCAGACTGCAGCGCCTTTAACCGCATGGAGTAATTCTTGAGATTACCCTTCACGTACAGAAAAAAAAAAAAAAAAAAAAAAAAAAACCGGCGGGGGACTTTAGTAGTTGTATGGAGTTATTCACTTACTTGTTAATATTCTGGCAACAGTAGTAGGAGTTGACACCACAGCGCTATAGTGATTGTATACACGGCTAAAGTTGTCTTCACGCGAGACGTGAAAGTGTGCATGGGCGAGCTCATGTATGAGGACGTGGTTTCCCAGCAATGTTGGTGAGAGCATAGAACAAGTCACGCTGGAGGCGCTAAGGTTTTTGATGGCAGTTGTCAGTTACATCTGTCGTGCCAACCACAAAGATAATCCATCCTAAGCTTCGAGTAGCAGCTGCTGATGAGGTATCATGTAACTTTCCTGATTTTGTGCTTGTCCATCAAGAATCTGCTCTTTTCCCTCTCTTCATCATAATAATATAAGTGGTCAGCAGAGGTCTTCAGAAATTAGCAACTTGGACGCTTCCGCATGCTGACATTCTTGTGGCTGTTACAAACAAATACAAACTTCAACGATTAAGTCCAGACATGGAACAACCTTGAACAGTTCGGTCTAATGTAAATGTAAAGAAGACTGAATACCGGTTAAAAGATGAAAAATATAAGGACACCATCGACATAGAGGATAGAGATCCACCCAATATACACTGGTGTGCTAAACGTGATGTGTCACTGCCAAGTAACATCGATGAATGTCGGACTACATAGAAAGAATTGCTACAATATAGTGCAAAAGTTAACTGAAAGAAATAGGCAATGAAATGAACAGAAATTACACTGAATTTATGAAGGTCTTCTGGACATTATAAAACGTGAAAACGTGGGACATTGTTCTTAATTAGGTGCTTGATCACCATGGACAGGAACGCATGCTCTTCAACGTGCTCCCGTGATGGCGACATGTTTGGTAAGGGGTTCTTGTGATAGTGCTTTCCATTCCTACAGCAGTGCAGTTTACAATTGCTGGTTGGTCATTGGTGAATGTGGACGCACTGCAATACGCATCCCACACGTATTCGATGGGATTTAAGTCGGGGGAGCGGGAAGGCCAGTCCATTCGCCGAATATCTTCTCGCTCCAAGAGTTGTGATTGCGCACTTACATCCACAAAAAGGATGTCCGTCGCATGCAGCTCAGAAAAGACGCACGTGGAGATGCAGTACAGCGTCTAACATCGACCTGTGAGGTCATTACGCCCTACCACACCTGGTCCACCAAAGCGATCATGTTCAACAGTGTCGCTGAGAGTAGGTATTTCTAGAAATGATTGTTTCTGACTGTAGCCAGCAGCATGCAAGGGGCCTTAGTAAGTATTACATTGTTCGGTTTTCTGGTTGTTCACGGAAAATGATACCGTTTTCTCGTCGGGGCGACGATTTCGTTGTTGTTTTGATATCTTGTGAATCTATACAGAACATTGCCGAAACAGAGTACCCGATCTTTTGTTTGTCGCTTCCTTGTACAATCGTTAATGAGCTACAGAACGGGACAGTTTAAATGCGTATCACAGAATAAATATGCTGTATTGTACCTAGCCGATATCGGTCGCAGATTCCCACAAGAACGGCCCCCTTCACTTGCGAACATCTAAATCTCAATAATACGTTTGTATCTGACAAGTCGGGGCCTACTGAGACTTCTTCAGTTATACACGGTTAAGTGATTCTTATGAATAAAATAGCCATGCTAAACAGTAGGTGTATTCCGCTCTACTGCACCTGCGAGTCCAAATACAGAAATAAAGTAGAAATTTCTGCACTTGACGAGATGAAAAAATGGTGATGTATCGAAGTCAAAAAGGTATTTAACCTTCTTAAACAATGTGATTCTTGAACTGTATGAGGTGCAACCCTGCGCGATTTACAGCCATACCGTTGTGTGTTCTGAAGTATAGTTGCCATGTCTACACAATGACGTGCCAAACTAAGGAGATGATTTCTGACCCAGTAAAGAGTTCGTTCTACCGACCAGTTTAATGGTTATTTTCTAAACTTTGCTACATCAATTATTATTATTCATGTGTGGGCCCAATAGGTCCACGCGAGGTACAATCCATCAATGTCGCTTTTGAGCGTTGGCCTTCCTTTGTGTCCAAAGTTGTTTCATTCTTTCAGAATGAGCTCACTTTCTTTCATCAGACCACGGTATTCCAGTCCGTTTTCTAATTTCCCCCCTGACCTACTTTCCAATCAAATATCTTTTGTCTGAATGTTTTCTATCTCTAACTTCCGCCTGAGTTGTACCGGCTACTTTAAGATCCTCCTTAACATCAGCTATCCATTTAATTGGCTCAGTTTTGGCCTTACTTTTGTTTTGGTAGAATTCTGCTATTTGTTTAGTCAACAAAGTGGGTGCCAACCTTTAATGTGCCAATAAAATTTAAGTCTCCATTTTCTCATGTCACCATGTATGTTTGTGTATTCTTCTATTTCGTTATTGCTTCTCAGCCTATAAGTTTCCCCTATCAGTAATTTTGGGGTTCTAATATTTTCCTAATAATTTTACTTTCTTTCTTTTGAATTTCTTCAATATCTCTCTTTGTATTTAAAATTAAAGTTTCTGCTCCAGAAAGAGATTCGGGTTTGATTACAGCGCTGTAATGCCTAAGTTTACTGAATTTAGAAAGTGATTTTTTATTATAAATATTTTGTGCTAATCTGAATGCGATTGCTGCTTTTCTCAGACCATTTTCTTGTAGATTTCCCCCAAGTATTTAATCTGAGAATTGCTTTTTATTTTTCCATATTTCGTGTTCAAAAACTTTAGTGCTTGTTTGATGCTAGATCAATATTCATGTTAATAACGTAAAAAAATGTTCATTGGAAATACTAACGAAATGTGATTACTTCATCTACATCTACATACATACTCCGAAATCCACCATACGGTGCGTGGCGGAGGGTACCTCGTACCACAACTAGCATATTCTCTCCCTGTTCCACTCCCAAACAGAACGAGGGAAAAATGACTGCCTATATGCCTCTGCACGAGCCCTAATCTGTCTTATTTTGTGGTCTTTCCGCGAAATGTAAGTTGGCGGCAGTAAAATTGTACTGCAGTCAGCCTCAAATGCTGGTTCTCTAAATTTCCTCAGTAGCGATTCACGAAAAGAACGCCTCCTTTCCTCTAGCGACTCCCACCCGAGTTCCTGAAGCATTTCCGTAACAGTCGCGAGATGATCAAGCCTACCAGTAACAAATCTAGCAGCCCGCCTCAATTGCTTCTATATCCCTCAATCCGACCTGATAGGGATCCCAAACGCTCGAGCAGTACTCAAGAATAGGTCGTATTAGTGTTTTATAAGCGGTCTCCTTTACAGATGAACCACATCTTCCCAAAATTCTACCAATGAACCGAAGATGACTATCCGCCTTCCCCACAACTGCCATTACATGCTTGTCCCATTTCATATCGCTCTGCAATGTTACGCCCACTAATCTACCTTCAGAAAAGTTTACTGGACGACTATCGAACCGCTTTTTGGACTTCCTGTCGAATTTATTTCTTGAGACATGACACTTTCTCATCCGTCTCTGATGACATCGATGTCGACGGGACGTTGTACCATAACTTCCTTCCTTTCGACTAATCAGTAGCACCAAAATGGCTCATTTGGAATCTTGCTCCCTCTTGGCTAAATTTCTGCGGATGGCCCGTGGTAAAAAGACCACTCGGTCCTCTAAAAACCGATGAGAGTGCACTTTTGATGGGGTTAGTATTGTGTCTGTGAGCTTACGTAACGCCTTATCTAAATTTCTGAGGATACTCATAGTAACAAGATCATTCGGTACCAGTTCTATACACATACACATATACAAAGCGATGAGAGTGCACTTTTGAGGGGTGACTGTTTTGCCCGTGAGCCTGCGTTACGCAGTGCGTTTGCCCCCACGCCTACTGCAACACACGAATGGCCAGTGTTACGACTACAAAAAGTGAGGCAGTGCTTCGAAAAGTAGAGGTTTCCATCAGGCTGGCAGACGCACGTCTGCGCGCCGTCCGGATCCGTGTCAGCGCGTGGCCACTGGGTGAAGGCCGGCGCGCGCTGCCGGTAGCGTAATTACAGGGGCGGACGCTTACGAAACACGCAGCAGAGAGGAGGGAGGCGGGAGCCGCCTTCGATTAGCGGCGCTGATGGCTCCACAGCGGCGGCGGCGCGTGTGGACGTGCCTGCCGGCTGCCGGCTACCCCTGTACTTGCCCCTCCCGACGTACCGTTACAACAAGGACGTTCCTTCAACTGCACCGGAATCGATCGCCGGGCCGATGCTACATTAACCCGAAATTGCTTCTTCGGCTTTACGACACGACCGCCACGAATTACCACTTTATTTGGCAGTCGTACTGAACGCAAGAGCGCCGTGTACCAGCTTTCTTTGTCGAGCTCGACAGGCAGACCGCAAAGAAGCGCGAGGCCAGGTAGATCGTGGTGTGCCGATACGTCTGTTGAATTGAAAGCTCAGGTAAGTGGAAGACCAAGAACGAAGTGCTCGAATTAAAGAGGGTTTACCACAGGGATACGTTTTTTCCCGCTGCTGTTCAGTCCATACAGCGAAGAAGCAGTGGCGGAAATAAATGTTCGACATAGGATTAAAATTCAGTGAAAGTGAGGAAGCATTACGGCAGTTGTCGAATGGTCTAATGAGCACACATCATGCACTGAGAGAAAACTGAAGAAAGAAGAAGCTAATGAAGAGCAGCAAAAACGGAATTAGCGGTAAGCTTATGAAGATTTTGATCAACTAAATAGACTCAATTCAGGAATTCTGCTAAATTGGACGCAAAATAACAAGTCCAACACAATTTCTAGGAGGGATCAAGTGTCTCCTCTTGCCACCTCACCCACTTCGCCAACGCCTGTGCTTGTGATCCTGTGCCACTAAAGTTGTCATGGACTGAAGTGGTGTGTATGTTAGCCGGCCGGGATGGCCGAGCGGTTCTAGGCACTACAGTCTGGAACCGCACGACCGCAACGGTCGCAGGTTCGAATCCTGCCTCGGGCATGGATGTGTGTGATGTGCTTAGGTTAGTTAGGTTTAAGTAGTTCTAAGTCTAGGGGACTGATGACCTCAGACATTAAGTACCACAATGCTTAGAGCCATTTGCATTTGCACCTTTTTTTTTTTTTCGAGAAACTAGTGGACTCCTCGCCGCCGAATTAGACTATTATCAACGCTTCTTTTCCTTTTTCTTCTTCTGCACTTCAAGACTTAGATAATATGCCTGTTCCTCCTTTACATAATTAACTGCATCTCTCTCTCGGCTGTCCTTCCTCTCTTTTTCCTGAAGGGTTCACTTGCTTACAGTCGCCGGAATTCTAACTTCATCCATCCTCTTGAGGTGTTGTCTACAGGCGTCTTTGTGTTCTTCAATCTCCTCGTTTCAAATGAGTTATAAAACAGTCTAGATCGGAAAGGTACGTTCAGAAGGTGACTGGTTTCGATCATCAGATGATCATCTTCAGACCTTCAAAACTATAAAGTCATACACGATATAAATTAGAGAGAAACATAAAAGGAGCTTAATATTAGCTATAAAATTACAAATCAAAGGTTGACCTAAATTGATGAACAATGGCTCTACACGGAGCAGGAACCGCTGAATGGCGATACTCAACTTGTGGGCAGAGCAGTGCAGCTGTTCCTTAAATACTGGAGGTCCCGTCTACAATTGGCATAGTGATGTCAGCGTTAGCCAATAAGAAGATGTGCTTATTAGTAAATAGAACATACAGACTACGTAGAATAATTTTATAAAAATGAAGAAACAACTTCTTAATGAACCTATTGTCAAATAAATGTTCTAAAAACTTGAAGAAAGACACAAATAAACGTCCCATTCGTTGTATATAGGTTGCCCCCTATGGGCATGCTGGGAAAATAATTACGATGTCGTTGGTTTCTACGAAGATTGTGGACACCGTTCCAAAGATGTAGCAAGCAGCGTGATTTACAAAGAGATGGCTATGAATATCGACAGATGGTGCCCATCAAACGACATTCCTTAGGTTTACGAAGTAGTTACTATGAAGATGGTGGACGCTGATTTTGGGCGGTTTCCATTGCAGTGGTCACAAACATCGATGACTGAAGCTGTACACTCCATAGATACAAACCCAGAATATAAATAAGCACTATCCATTAATGAATATATCGATCTATAGTAAAGAACTGTTGACAGTAATGTGCTAGCAAATAATAACAAAAGTGGTATGAAAGGATAGAAAGATGAAAAGGAGATGTGCCCATATTTCTAAAATATATAATGTCATAGCTAATAAAAAAGTAATTTCAAAAATTAGTTAATCACGACAGTTCCATGATGAACAAGCATAATGAAGTGCTAAAACTGACCTGACACGAATGTGACGCTTTTTCGTTTTTTAACAGTTTTTAGTATGTTTATTCTTTATTATAAAATTATTCTACATAATTTTGAAGTTCTGTTTACTAATAATTACATCTTCCTGTACATAATTCTTTTGACTTGTACGTGGTTGGCTAACGCTGACATCTTGTTGCCAGGTGTAATCGGAGCCTGCATTAAAATGGCGGTACTGCTCTTTCCAGCAGTTGATTAGCGTCATTCAGCGGTTCCTGCTGCATGTACAGCCATTGTCCATCAATATGGGTGTATCTACGTTTAATAATTTTATACCTAATATTAAGTTCTTTTTGTGTATCCCTGTGATTCATATCCTGTATCATGTTACAGTTTTTAATCTCTGAAGATGATAATATGATGATGGCAACCAGCCACCTTGTAATAAACGTGCCTTTGCGATCTAGACTGTTTCATGATTAATTTGAAGCATTATAGTTTGATATATGTCTCCTGCAATGTTTTCAAAATTAACTATCGTTTAAATTGTAAATTCCTAGTGCTAACCGGATGTCATCATTTTATGTGATTCCTGCTTGAGCAGCCTTTGACATTTCTTAAAAATCTAGTTTTTGCTGACTTCATGTTATTTTTATCTCCCTTTCCCTTATCCAGGATTTGCTGCCATAAAGTAGCACAAGCAATGCCATTGTTTTACATATTTCCAATTTTGTCTTTATTCTTATTTTACGTTTGAAAGTTTTGTTTATAGTTCTATATGTATGTTAAAATTTGTTAGTTTTCTATGTTTTCTTCTATGTACAGTATTTTGGCACTACCAGAATAACCCAAAATAACTGAAACTGGAGACTTCCCCAGTTACCTTGTTTCCGATAACAATCTTAGCTCCAACTGGAAATTAACAGTAGTGGGCCACACTTTTTAGTTTAGTAGCAGATGTTTTTAGCTCGTAATGCTTTCTTCCTAACTTATACAACTTATACACAGAATGTTGTAAGTGCACCTCTGTATTTTGTAATACAGTTACATCTGCGCCGGCCGATGTGGCCGAGCGGTTCTAGGCGCTTCAGTCTGGAACCGCGCGACCGCTACGCTCGCAGGTTCGAATCCTGCCTCGGGCATGGATGTGTGTGATGTCCTTAGGTTATTTAGGTTTAAGTAGTTCTAAGTTCTAGGGGACTGATGACCTCAGATGTTATGTCCCATAGTGCTCAGAGCCATTTGAACCAGTTACATCTGCACACAGAATAGGATTTATATTGTAGTTCCCTTTCAGCTTCCTTCTTCCAGTTTCTTATGAGGTCTTCAATACGACTCGGTGACATGTTACATCCCTGCCTGATAACTTATTTTATTACCATTGTATTTGTTTCTGAAGTGTCCGTATTTTTTGATTACTTTGGCGTCTTTGTATGTGGTTTAGATTACCTGAGCAACATGCATGGGGTATTCTCCCTTGTGCGTTAATGTCCGAAGTCTATTTCTAATGACCGTAGTCGATTGTAGAGAGTCTTGCTGCTGGCCCACGATGTATCGCTTGCTGCAAGGAGGAAAGCGCGGATAGACGGAGACAGTTGTTGACGGACAAGTGAATGTGGTAGCTTACCGCCGAACGGATTGCAGTGCTTCATCGAAGCTGAGTTTACGGCACACACGAGCCAGTGTGGTACCGAAGTAGACTTTAAAACTTGCAGTACACAGCAGCAGTACACAGCAGTGGAAAGCGATCAATGTTGGGACGTTTTATTAGCCCGTCGTGGACGGACTTACGTGGGAAGACGGCATTCGGTGTGAAGTATGTTCCTCGTTGCAAGCGGGTTGAGATGGCCGTTGCAATCGTAGTGGACGGTGGCATTTTGTTGGCTCGCTAACGTGAAACACGATCAGTGGTAAGCGCCTTTAGCTACTGTCACATTGGCAAGGCGTTGCTTGGTGATGAAAGTTATTCCTCGTGGCTGAACAGCGTTGTGCTTTGCTTCGCTATGATTGATCTGAGTGAGCATCTGGAAGTCTGTAAAACTTTATTCAATGCCTCCCCTTTAATTGTTTAGTGTGTTTTGTCCTTCTCCTAACAGCATAGAACTTTATTTTCCTCATACGAATTTGGCTTGTCAATCTGCTGGTTGCTTTCCAAAAAAAAAATATTTTAATTTGTGCATTTAAGTTTCCTTAAAAGCTTTTGTGTGATTTCCATATTATTGAACTACCTTAAACGAGCCGAGTTTATTGGAACTACTCATGTTTAATAACCTTAAATTTTCAACCATTGGCCCATTGAATTATCATAACAACCGTTCACTGATTGTTACTGGACGACTGTTAATGGAGTGTACTGGCTCTTTCAAGAAAAGTAACTGCCGTGTAATTCTGCGACGCCATTAACTGGCACCGTGTATGTTTTATTTAAAGTAAGGTTTTAAACGTTTTCTTATTTATGAAAATATGTTATTAATTATAGTTAGTGTTATAGTTTGCGACATTGTGCTACAGTCCTTAGGGGTTGTGGGCTTGTGAAACCATTATGTCTGTTCTTACACGCATGCTCGTTTTTTTGGTTTGTTTTAGAAGTTTCCTGTACCAGCCTGTAATAAGAGTGTACATGATACGGCAGGCTGCCGCTATTGGCATAATATCGAGTGAGGTGGCGCAGTGGTTAGCACACTGGACTCTCATTCGGGTAGACGATGGTTCAAACCTGCGTCCGGCCATCCTGATTCAGGTTTTCCGTGATTTCTCTAAATCACTTAAGGCAAATGCCGGGATGGTTCCTTCGTAAGGGTACGGACGCTTTCCTTCCCCCGTCCTTCCCTACTTGAGCTTGTGCTCCGCCTCTAATGACTTCGTTGTCGACGGGACGTTAAACACTAAGCCGCCTCGACCTCCCCCTGGGGTGGAGGTGTGTTGTGTCCTTTTGTAACAAACAGCCTTTGTAACTAACAACGTTCTTAGTTTTAGCTATTTTTTATTTAAAATAATGTAATAAAGTGTGTGGATTTAAAAATTCTAGCCTTTGGGCTATGTTCCTAGGCATTTCCGAGTTTGAATGTAATTTAATTTTCGATAATGACAGATGTTTAAGAAATGAATTAAAATTTGTGCTAAGACAGGGACTTGAACCCGGGTCTGCTGCTTACTAGGGAGGTACGAGGTGATTTTAAGGGGAGTCGGAGCGTACCATCCGGTCAGTATTGAATTTGCGAAATTTATGTACCTTTTCCTATAGAATAGCTACACCTATAACACTGAAATTTTTACACTTTTTTCTGAATGTAATGTCAGCTTACTGAACTAGAATCAATATTTCTTTTTGGTTGGCATAATATTTATGAATTTTTTGACTGTACATCATTTTTAATTGGGGAATATTTCATATAAACCTCCCGGAGTCAGAGAATGAGCCACATCTTTCCATGATTCTAGTTCAAACAATGAAAATATCAAATGCTACAAAATTCAAAGAAAGTAATTACCAAAAAAATGGCTCTGAGCACTAAGGGACTTAACTTCTGAGGTCATCAGTCCCCTAGAACTTAGAACTACTTAAACCTAACTAATCTAAGGACATCACACACATCCATGCCCGAGGCAGGATTCGAACCTGCGACCGTAGCGGTCGCGCGGTTCCAGACTGTAGCGCCTAGAACCGCTCGGCCACCCCGGTCGGCAGTAATTTAACATGAAAATTCATAATTTGTTATCAAAATTCACAATTATCTCTTATTTTACTATCAAAATTGTCCAGAAGAGAATTCAGGATCATCTTACGGTTGTTCTTCTTCAACTAGACTCTTTCTTCCTCTTGTTGCCCTTGCTTCTTTGTGTTAAAATCAACTGCATACTGAGTCTTGCTTACACACATTTCGTCCCGATGCTGATGACCTTCGATGGTGTTAACATAAGGAACAATTTCAAGCCTTTCCATGACCTATAATCTATACACATGACAATCATTGACTGAAATAATAGTAACAATGACATCCCACTTCAGATTTTATCCCAACAAAGACATTCTTAGGTACACTAGTCCATTTGTCATTGTTGAACGAGTCGTTTTGATTCTGTATACAACCTGTAAGACACTTTCTGTGATGGTCAGGATGCCGCAAGTCTATATAATTGGCATAAATGCTTTCGTACCAGGTTTTTTTTATGGTGATTTAGAAATCCAGTGGGCTGTTATTATAGAGAAATACATCTGTAAATAGTAAGCAAATGTCTGTACTACGAGACCTATGAGAAATTCCATCAGGATCACGAAAGGTGTTTGTAAATCGTTTCCCAGGGAACTTGTGATTTTTAAACAGTTATGTTCTCCTAGTCATCGTAGAAACTGTGTAACATAGCACTAAAAATAACAAGAAGATAGATAAACTCCGAATAACGTGCAAACACATCTCTAGTCTCACGACACTAGCTTACAGATTATATACTGAAATGTAAACACTGCTGGTTGCTGTGACAATGATACCAGCCAAATAATCAAAGTTTATACAACAGAAGAGTGAAATCCACAACCTCCTACATGTAACGTTTTCAGAAATGTGAAAATTTGAATAAGAACACATCATAAGTTACGTAACTTTACTGAGCGCATATACAGTTTTGAAGAATGCAAAATATTTCTAGTTAGAATTTCTCAACAAATTTAACACCATTTTAAGCGAAAAATTCCAAGCTATTTTATAGGTATAATATGTGATTTTTTTACGTTTTGTAGCATTTCAAACCCTCTGTGGTTTTAAGTGGAAGAACCACATACAAATTAATCATAAGAAAGGCAGATGCCAGACCGAGATGCATTCGAAGTATCATCGAAAAACTCCAGTCCACCGACAAAGATTGTTCACAAAACTCTCATGCGACCTTTGCCTGAGCACTGAGCGACAGTGCGGAATCCTTAACCAGACAGGATTGATAGAGAAAGTAGAGAACATCCAGGAAGAATAACGCTGATCGTCACTGGTTCATTTAACACAGCGTCACAGAGACTCTGATTCCAACTGCAGTGGCAGACGCTGCAAGAGAAATGATGTGAATCACGGTGTGACTGACTATCAAAATTCTGAGAGCTTATGTTTCTAGAAGAATCAGCCAACTTATTGCTTGATGCTATGTATATCTCACGAAAAAACCTTGAAGGTAAAATTTCCGTCACTATTCCCATCTGGAACAGAAAACGGGGAAAGTAACTCTGCTATACACCAGCACCATAAGGTTACTTGCAGACTATAAATGTAGATGATCAATACGACTTAGTTATATCACCTTCAAATTTTTGTAATACTGCAGCTCACTGGTGAATAGAAATAAAGAGATCATGAGCTGATCTAAGAAAAAAATTGAGCCTTTCAATTTTCTGTGCATCATTTAGATGCCTGAATGTTTTCAGTCGGCATCACGTTTATTCTCCAGTGACTGATGCCGAAGTGCTGCATCCTGCCTCATATGTTGTTTCTGGTTGGAGTAGGCGAATACATGCTGCCGATTTTAACTGTACAAGCATGATGATCAATAGGCCTATTTCTCGTTAGTCACACTGCATGGTTCAGGAACAGTTCCGTGGTGCATATCCTCTTCCACCCACAGGCTCAATACAGACGTCAATATCGTCGTACCATGCTCAACACCAGCCTAAATGACACAGTATGATAAACTTACTTCACGGATACGGATTATTATGTCTAATCGAAACGTTTTCGGTACTGATTATGAGTCCGAGGTCTTTAACGAGTATTAATGGCATTTTTATGAACTATTCGTGCTGTCTTAGCGAAATACTAAGGTGTAAACTACCTTTTTTATTCTTATACCTTTCAGCCGCGCGTCGTAAAAGTGATATCATTATTGGTTTCCATTTCTTGACAAGTCATCAGATGACTCGAGTACATTACATATTCGGATGAACTGCTTAGGGAATCTCAACATTTGTCCAGAAAATGGTTCAAATGGCTCTGAGCACTATGGGACTTAACATCTGAGGTCATCAGTCCCCTAGACATGGAATTACTTACACCTAACTAACCTAAGGACATCAAACACGTCCACACCCGAGGCAGGATTCGAACTTGCGACCGTAGCAGCAGCGCGGTTCAGGACTAAAGCGCCTAGAACCTCTCGGCCACGATGGCCGGCTTCGTCCAAAACTGCGGAGGAAATCTTAAAAGAGGATTCTAGCTTTTATGAAGATCTGGAGACACATATTAATAATTGGCTAATCAACTACCGAGCGAATCAATGTAATTTTGTAAGACTGTTAACAGAACAGTCAGCACTGTATTCGAGTTCAGTACGGACTGAGGGAGGCCGAGAGGAACGCATTTCGGCTCGGTGAGATCTTATGCAGAAGCGCGTTGCATGTTGGAATTCGCGGGTCGGCGAAAGCAAGGCCAGGGAACCGGTTCGACCCACGGAGTGGGAAGTAATTCGGCGAGGTGTCCTCGGCTTGATTACTGAGCCCGCACTTACTGAAGCCCTCCGGCGTTCTGAACTGGCCACTTACATGCTCGTATCGATTCTAGAACTTAACATAGATATCGAGGACCAGTAAAGCACTAACTTGTATTTTCAATGTGATTTCAGCTACAGATACATACCAAATACCTCACACATTCGTTTACTTCATCGTCTCGACAACACTCCTTTTTGAACTCTAATAATTTCGATGGACGTGAAAATATGGCTATGTTTTTAATCAGCCTGCAGTCACATTCTCGCACATACGTTCCAGAGTACACAACTGTTGATAGTTATCGAAATGGAGGGATTAGCTGTGCGTTACAAACGTTTAACCAATAGTTGTGGCTAAATGCCAGTTTACGCACATATATTAGGACAATGTAGTGCGTCTTTTGCCGTTGACAAATGTCTGAAAGCCTAACACTCTAAAATGAAGCGTACTGAATTTCCTACCTACAGACTGACTACATTATAAAGTTTCAGTGGCTTCGTGTCTCGGTATTCTCTACTTTCTGCCTCCGTGAATGTCCTAAGACGTCTTTACAACTGTTCAGTTCTTATGAAGAATAAATACACAATGAAACGGGCAGCAGTGCATGGTGGTTTTTACTGCGATATCTTTGCAGGTATTACTGCCTATATCGCCGCTCCTGCTGATCTTTAGGCTGGAACTAAATTCCTTCGACAAAATTTTAATTTGAAACACAGAAGTAATGACTTCTACACCCAAGATCGCCAGTTATATTTTTATTTATGATGGCCGGTTCCGGCAAATCTAAGTTGTCATTATCGGATTGTTTGCAAATACACATGAATAAATGTCCATCATGATCGGCATCGTCTTCACCTCCTTCCAAGGATCAGATGTTGTAATCACCTGTTCCGGTCTCTGTCATCCATCCATCCATCTCTTAAGAGGTCCATCTAGTTCCCTCTTTCCAGTCGGCCGAAAATTTATTATCTTTTCGGGCAATCTCTTTTCTTGCATTCAATTAACACGATCTTTCCATTTCATTTTTAAATCCGATCTTCCTTTTTCATTCCTTTTTTCATGCATTTTATTACAGCCTCTTACGTTTCTCATGAACTTAATCCCTGCTACTTGTACACGTGATTTTTCTTTTTTGTTACAGTCCACTATTCGGAAACGTACACAAGAATAGCCACAACCGTAACTTTATATTCGTAGAATTTCATTTGTGTTTCTTTTCTTGTTTTCTTCCCAAAGTTCTTACAATTGTTTCGCAGATATCTTGATATTTATTAACCTTCTTTCAACGTCAGTTAAAACTGATATCACATCCTTGATAGCTAAGATGGCATACCTGTTCTAAAACTATGTCATTTAGTATTATTTTCGATCGCACTGGATTCTTTCCTTTGAAAGTCATTATCTTTGTCTTATTTGAAGATATCGTTAAATGCTAATAAATTGCATTTTGGCTCCGTCTGTATACTGTTCTTTGTAAATTATCTTCTGATTTCTGTATAGTTATCTGGTCACCAGCATATAACAATATTTAATGGCACGCTAGATCCTATTTTAATTCCTAAATGTATTTCATGTTTCCACTTGATAAGTGGGTCGTCCATATGTGAATTAAATAAAGTGGGTGATAACTGCACACTTGTCAAACGCCTTGATTTATTGAAGTTTCATCTGACGTTTTCGAACCCGAACTTATAACTATTTTTGTATTTACATACAGACTCTTTTCGGTATTAATAGGTTTTTGGGAAAATCTTTTATTTCAAATATTTTCAACGAAAGGGGTCTAAAAAGATCCCGACGTTTTTCAGTGATTTGCCTTATTAAAAATATGTTATTATTACACGAATGTCCCTTTTTAAAGCCTGCCTAATGTCTTTTTTAAGTATAGAAATTACTTTAGCTGTGATCCATTAGGTAGGTACAGAACAGTTCTTCAAACACATGTTTTAAAAAATGGAGGAAGAAAAATTCTAAAACGGTTTCTCCATACTTGATTAAAACAGCCTTAATGCCATCTAGCACAGTATCTATTCTATTTCTTGTTACATTTAATACTGTTTTTAATTCTTTTATGTCTGTTTCATCTACAGCGTCATTTACAGTTGTTACAGAATAACTTTCTTCACTGTCTTCATTATACCATAAATTTCGGTGATGGTGTATCAACTGATTTTCTGTTACTATATCAAAGTTTGCAGTATCTTTCTCCATTTTATTCATATGCTTCATAAGTTTAAACACTATATTCTATCTTCTGTGATTGTCATGTTCAGCATTAGCAGTAAATCATTGTGGTGTATTTTTGTTAGATTCTTTGTTTTGTTTCTTTTGTGTTTATATGTTTACCAGGTTTAATTTGTTTATGTTTGTAAACAGGAGTTATAAGAATTTTGTTTTTCTTTAATATTATTAGCTATTTCTGTATCCCATATTTTCAGATCCCTTTTCCAGTGTGATACTTCACTTTTTCCTAATACCCCATTAGCTGTTTTCAACGTAGCTGTTTTAGTTTCAACCACTTGTAATTCCTGTGCGAGTCTTCGTTGATATAAGTTCCTTATGCTTTCTTCCTGTAGAAAATGAACTTTAATATGTTTCTTCCTGTAGAAAATGAACTTTAAAATTTCAAGTTTTGGCTTTCGGTTTTCTTTACATTTGTTTGTTTCCTGCATGACGCCCATATTTCAATCTTTGAAGTAACTAGGAAGTGATCAGAATCTGTTTCATTACCTCTAAACAAATGAGTACCTGTAATCCGAGAACTTATTTTTTATTAGCTATTATCTTTCACATTCCAGCTATATTTAATTATGTCTTTCTTTCTGAAGAAAGTATTTGTAATTTTTAACACATTAAATGTAGTAAAATCTCTTAATGCCTTGCCATTTTATTTAAAGGTATTTCAGCAAATGTGCCTACTGTATCTACTATTGCCACCTTTCCAGTTCTTGTATTTAAGTCTCCTAATATTAACAATTCATCAGTTTTATTATATTTATTTTCTCGTTTTGCAGCTCTTCATACAATATTTTAGAATCATCACGTTTTCCTTCTACTAGTGCATATACTCCTTTGACTGAAATGTCCTCTATCAATTCTACACCTAGTAATTACTATCCTTTCATTTATGTAGTCACAAAAATGTATCTTCCATTTTCATCTATGAGAATGCCTACTCCATTCGCTCTTTGTTTGACCCTACTGTAAATTAAACTGTAATTATTTAAAAATTTTGTTCCTACCAGTTTCTTTGTTTCTATTATTACAGCAAAGTTTATATATCTTTGTTTCAAGTTTTCTGTAAGCTCCAATTCCTTTGTATTAAAACTTCCTCTTATATTCTAGGTACGTACATATATATTTAACACCAAATCGTTTTCCTTTATCATGGTCTTGTCGTGGACTTTGAGAACTATCCGGCTTATTCCTCAGAGCGCGCAACATGTAGTGTATAAGATCTAATTAAGGAAACTTAGATTTGCCGAAATTTGTCATCATGAATAAAATTATAATTAGCATACTTGTCTGTTGAAGTTTTTACTTCTGTATTGCAGTTTGATCTAGATCGCCTCGAGTGATGTCAATATATATATAGTTTTCAGGGGTATTTCCTGAGTAGAAAGAGGAAACATGGTCTCCGTTTGCTCTATGAAAAGTAAATGCTTTTCTGCATTTCGATACTTTTCTTGCCAGCATTTGATTTCGTACCCGTATTGCACTGAAAATATCTGCACAACAGCACGCATATCGAAGGTATGGACTGTGTGTCTTATTTAGAAGCTAACTTGTACTATTGACTCTCGGTAATTGCCATTGGAAACACTAATGCCCAGTTTACTCTTCGCTTTCAAGCTTGTATTTGGTACTGTTCATACTGATAACCAGTTTGTGTTTATTTTCCTATAGGGCCATGGCTTCTGTCTCCATGGTATAGAAATCTCATAAAACAAAGTGAATGGTTCGAGCTTAACCTGTACTTTGGATGGGGATAGTTTTCTAAAGTTGTTTTTCTACACGGTCCTATATAGTTGATGTAAGTGAAATAATATTACAGAAATGAATGAATGTAGTAACTTGGAGTGAGTTTTAACTTGCTTCTAAGGCAACAGAATTTTTTGTTTTGAAAACCCCTTCCAATTTTACTAGGGTATATCTTTATATGCGCACACACACAGTTTAGGTCCTTTCTGCAATTCCGGCTAGGATCAAACTTTTCATTTACCTGTGAAAAATTTTCAACATGTACTGTACCAAACAAGTGACGAACATTCGAAATCATCCCATGCTTTAGCGATGATGTCTGGTTTCACTGCGTTCCCTGCTGGAAAAGAAATATCATATACCTTGGCGTTCTCGGAGAACAAAGGTGCTTTGCGAGATCCGTAAGCTATTTGCTGTCGATCCCTCGTTGAGGCGAAAATCACGACGAGAAACTATAACTGAATTGCACCTGTTGAAACGAAGAATGCAAAACGGCTTTTGTTGTTGGGCGACAGCCATCTCGAGTATCTAATTTGCACTAGAAACATCTCCTCCATTAACCAATTGATTAGGTAACCTATAAGTCGCGCCGAGGTGAACTTTAGTTTCGATGCGTAAGTTAAAATTCACCTCTAGTTTTTATTTTCATTCGTGTAGAAAATATATAGTCTTTGAAATCCGATGCTGTATTTGACAACACCCTGTTTCTTTAATGATAATGTATATATGAGCAACGAAAAGCTAAATATGATTGTATAAATATCATATATGGCGGAATTTGTTGAGATTTGGATACCGGTTAAGCAGTTGCAGAAATAGGGTTCAAATCTTTCTCCAACCATCCTGATTTCGATTTTATGTAATATCTATAAATTTATCAAGCCGAATACAGGGATTCAAAAGGACTCGAACTTTTTCATTCCATCCGTTGCCATCTTTGAGAAGCTCCTTGTGTATGACGTTAGCGGGTCGTTAAACTCCTTCAGGTTTCGACATCGGTATAACCGGCTGTTGAGTTAGGAGCCTAAAATTGTAAAGAAATGTCAATGCTTCAATCCTTGTGTACTTTTACGGAATTGAAGCCTAGTACACCCTCGTACACAATTTTAATCTCTGAAAAATTTCTAGAGTTTTGTCTATAGACGAATCGAGGTTTCATATTCGCTGTTAGACCAAATATTTTAGGTCTATGTTTACCCATTGGGAAAGGAACATATGAAGCAAACCTAGAAATGTTGCGTAACATTTCGAAAGTGAGTTTTTGCTGATGTTTGGTTTGTGGGGCGCTCAACTGCGCGGTCATCAGCCCCCTAAAAAGTCCCAGTTTTTACACAGTACAATTTTTTTTTACATGTTCACTGTCATGAATGATGATGAAATGATGACAACACAAACACCCAGTCCCCGGGCAGAGAAAATCCCGAATCCGGCCGGAAATCTAACACGGGACCCCGTGATCCAGAGGCAGCTACGCTAACCACTAGATCACGAGCTTCGCACATTTCGATAGTAGGAACCTTTTTTTGAGACAACTTACCAGTCTCTGTCCCAATAACTTCCGCCATGTTTTTGGCTTTTATCGATTTTTATCTCTCTCTGACACCCTCTCACTCTCTCTTTTTAACGCGTTCAAACGAAAGAGAGTTATACTTTATGTAAGGTTATCAGCGGCAGTTTGTTCTGGGATACATCGAGTTGCGACTATGAAAGTTCCTTTAAAAAGGGGGCCACAATCTAATTACCGTGTTGGGAAGTTGTTGCTGCTTTCTCTCTGAGGCATACACAACTGCTCTCTATGCTGTTTGCGCCCAAGGATAAGTAGTGAGATCACTGGTAGTTGTGTAATCATTTTAGAGGCACTGAAGAAAGCTTGAGCAATAAATTTAATATTGCTATCGCATAGAGGATTTGAACATATGAAAAGATGTTGGTTTCATTTCTTTTTTTTTCATACAGTTCGAGGTACTGATATCTTTCGATGTACCTTATGTCCGGTGGAGAATGAGGGTAGAGAGCTGTAATTCGGCGATATTCGACACACAGTAAGCTTTCCCCGTGCGCTGTCACAAAAATACACTCCTGGAAATTGAAATAAGAACACCGTGAATTCATTGTCCCAGGAAGGGGAAACTTTATTGACACATTCCTGGGGTCAGATACATCACATGATCACACTGACAGAACCAGAGGCACATAGACACAGGCAACAGAGCATGCACAATGTCGGCACTAGTACAGTGTATATCCACCTTTCGCAGCAATGCAGGCTGCTATTCTCCCATGGAGACGATCGTAGAGATGCTGGATGTAGTCCTGTGGAACGGCTTGCCATGCCATTTCCACCTGGCGCCTCAGTTGGACCAGCGTTCGTGCTGGACGTGCAGACCGCGTGAGACGACGCTTCATCCAGTCCCAAACATGCTCAATGGGGGACAGATCCGGAGATCTTGCTGGCCAGGGTAGTTGACGTACACATTCTAGAGCACGTTGGGTGGCACGGGATACATGCGGACGTGCATTGTCCTGTTGGAACAGCAAGTTCCCTTGCCGGTCTAGGAATGGTAGAACGATGGGTTCGATGACGGTTTGGATGTACCGTGCACTATTCAGTGTCCCCTCGACGATCACCAGTGGTGTATGGCCAGTGTAGGAGATCGCTCCCCACACCATGATGCCGGGTGTTGGCCCTGTGTGCCTCGGTCGTATGCAGTCCGGATTGTGGCGCTCACCTGCACGGTACATACGACCATCATTGGCACCAAGGCAGAAGCGACTCTCATCGCTGAAGATGACACGTCTCCATTCGTCCCTCCATTCACGCCTGTCGCGACACCACTGGAGGCGGGCTGCACGATGTTGGGGCGTGAGCGGAAGACGGCCTAACGGTGTGCGGAACCGTAGCCCAGCTTCATGGAGACGGTTGCGAATGGTCCTCGCCGATACCCCAGGAGCAACGGTGTCCCTAATTTGCTGGGAAGTGGCGGTGCGGTCCCCTACGGCACTGCGTAGGATCCTACGGTCTTGGCGTGCATCCGTGCGTCGCTGCGGTCCGGTCCCAGGTCGACGGGCACGTGCACCTTCCGCCGACCACTGGCGACAACATCGATGTACTGTGGAGACCTCACGCCCCACGTGTTGAGCAATTCGGCGGTACGTCCACCCGGCCTCCCGCATGCCCACTATACGCCCTCGCTCAAAGTCCGTCAACTGCACATACGGTTCACGTCCACACTGTCGCGGCATGCTACCAGTGTTAAAGACTGCGATGGAGCTCCGTATGCCACGGCAAACTGGCTGACACTGACGGCGGCGGTGCACAAATGCTGCGCAGCTAGCGCCATTCGACGGCCAACACCGCGGTTCCTGGTGTGTCCGCTGTGCCGTGCGTGTGATCATTGCTTGTACAGCCCTCTCGCAGTGTCCGGAGCAAGTATGGTGGGTCTGACACACCGGTGTCAATGTGTTCTTCTTTCCATTTCCAGGAGTGTATATCATTTCGATGTAATTATCTGGATTTAATTTTCAACAAATATTCTAAAAACCTGTCCAGAGTACAACTTTCCACACGTTGTACAGTGCACAAATTCATAAACATGTATGGTTTTGGAGCGATGTAAATAATGTGGTTGCAATGAGGTCTTTCGTGATTTCTTTCAGTGCACTTACGTGACCTTTCCGCGTCTTTAAAAAAAATCCTGAGCCTTTGTTTGCTGGGTTAATACTATTCGCTGTGTTTCACTCACGCAAAAATCGTCGAATGATAAAAAATTACCGGGTCGTAGAAGCAGAGACACAAACAGAACGATATGAGTGATTTAGTCAGACTGACGACAGTTTCTCGCGTTGGAAACAGCTACAGGCGAGATAAGGACGGATGCTTCTTCTGCCGTCCGTCTTACCAAATGAAACTTCCATCCTTCGCCGGAAGCGAGGAGTCGTGGTGGTACAAGGTGTTATCACTACGTTATTCTGCTTTTTTCATCGGAAATTAAGTCTTCAGTATGTACTTTGAAAATTCTTCATTACAATGGTTAATGAATTTAGATTCTGGAAGAATCGTCTCGACATCGGACCTATTTATTGCGCAGTACGTCAAAAATTTTAGTTTCTCTTATTTTCTTGTTTTACGAGGGCTGTCCAGAAAGTAAGTTACGATTGATCGCGAAATGGAAGCTACTATGAAAATCCGATAAAGCTTTGCAAAGATGTGTTGGGCAGTGTCTCTAGTATGACTCTAGGTAGAATTATGTCGCTCTTTTCATTCCTGAGCTCTTAGTGAGCGCGTAAAGAAGTTACAGAAAATAGTGTCTCCCGCCAAGTACGAGGTCCTGGTGAGAATTTTCCCCTGAAGCTATGCAACCAACATTACACAACTGTCGTGCGGTTTCTTCTTCAAGACAATTCTCAGCCTCATTCTGCAGGGGCAATGAAGATATTCCTGCATCGTTTCAATTGAAAATTTTTGGCTACCCACAATACAGCCCGTAATTGTCTCCCACTGAGTTTCTTCTCTGCTCAAACGAACCGCTGACTATGAAGACAACATTTTGGCACAGACAACGAGCTTTAGGCCATCGTAGAGAATTGGCGGAAAGCACTGGCGGCTGCCTTCTATGATGAGGGTATTGGAAAGTTGGTACAACGCTACGACGAATGTCTGAGTCAAAACGGCGACTACGTAAAGAAGTAGCTGAAAGGTGTAGCTAACTGTTACAAATGAAACATTTCAGATTTTCTCTGTGATTTTCATTTCGCGATCAATCGTAACTTACTTTCTGGACAGCCCTCGTATATCGGCGTAGATCACCGTGTGGCGAATGGATTTTTTTGTATCTACTTCAAAGTGAATTTCGCCAATAGCCTATAGTGGATCTTTCCCGTCAGAACACCAACTGAGTCGATTGCGAGAACAGTGGAGGAAATACTTCGATACGTTACTACGTACTTAGAATTAACAGTTTCCGTGCACCATTTGCTTGCTTTCGATGTAACTGAAGCATATTTCTTCAGAATACATCTAGTGTTCACCAATATGGAGTCTGTTGCTACCCCACTAAAAGCATTTTATTCACAATCACGCAACGGAGGGGTTCTTTTACAAGAAAAAAATATACGAAAAAGCCAGCAGATAAAGAGACATTCGTATTCATTGGTTTTTCCAATCATTTTCAATTGACGATATCAACTCTCTGAGCTTACACTATAATGGGATACACCAGACAGTGACGAAAGGGCGACCTCCAGAAGTACCTTGCATACCTGGTGCAAAGCAAGATGTGACAGTAATAGAGACGACAAAGAAAAGCATAACTTAATTTAAGCTGAATTGGGAAAAAAGAAAAAAAAGACGATTGGTGAGTAGCAACTCTCCTAAAAGTATAGTTCGTTTGTTTATGATCATTTCATGTACCTGTTACCAAGCAGCGAATAAGAGGACAGCCGGAACACAGAATGTGGTGAAGCGAACGTAAGAAATGGCCCTTATTTGCTCTGGAACACAAAGTGAATATCTGTAGAAGGGAACGGGGAATATTACCCCACAATCTTACTATCTTGTTGCATGATAAGACCTCTTGACATATAACGCAAAGCTTCAGAATCAGTAGACATCGAGTGATGTTCTGAAAACTCATGGGGTCTTCCAATCTTCACGTCGTTAACAAGGTAACCCCCGACCTGCAGCCCTTTTCCCTTTGTGAAAATATCACATGTAATATTTTTCCCGTTCTTTCATACAGAATTAGTACCAAAGGTGCACTCATTCCGAACTTAAGACTGTAAGCTATGCTGAGGAAACGAGAACTGTTTAGGATGCTCGACTTAGACCTAGATGATAGGCAGTCTTCGCACAATGTCTACAGGCAATGTCTTCAGACGATCTCCAGATCCGGAGCAGAAATGGGACTCCTTACAGCTCTTCACAAACGTTGGATGAAATTCCATTACGACAGATCCTAAAAGTAGATGTGAACAAAAGACAGACCACGTGACTCCAGGACAGCTGTAGAACCGATTCGTGAAGAACATTTGGTCGAAAGTTAAATGAAAAGAACAGATTCAGTTGCTAGTTCTTACATGACACTCGATTTTGAACCATCGAAAAGCATATAAATCATTCGTACTGGCAGACGTAAGATTCTAGATTAGTCGGTAGAGCACTTGCCCGCGAAGGGCAACGGTACCAGGTTCATGTCCAGGCCCAGGAGTGTTTTCATCTGTCAGGCAGCTTCAAATCAGAGCACATTCCGCTGCAGAGTGAGAATTCCATCTACATTTCCTTGGTTTCCATTACCACTTACTCGGAGGACACATCGAAGAGGGGCTCAACCCTGTTTCACTCCCTTCTCGGATACTGCTTCCCTTTCATGTACAGCGCCTCTTACAATTGCAGCCTGGTTTCTATACAAGTTGTAGATAACTTGATCCATGTATATTATCCCTGCTACCTTCAGATTTTGAGTATATTTCAATCAATATTTCCGAAAGTGAGGACCGACTAAAAAGAAACTGGAGAAGTGCTAGTAGGACTCGTAGTCTGAGGGGTTCCTTATAAACTCACTTACGCATATTGTATCTCTTTCATCCCGGTAATCGAGATGTCTACGAGTTTCGCCTGTTGTATATATCGATACTGGCAAGGTATCGATCCTGCGAATTCCAACACTTTCGAGAATATTTGAATTTCCAGTTTAAATTTTTTGTATGATGTCGCATTCATTACTGAAGTTTTTCATTTATTACATTAATTTTGGAGTTACATTGTCATGCTATGGTGACTGGCAATTGCAGGTGAATTGACTTCGTCTGCTCACGTCTGTGTTGCGACTGCGCGCTAAGATTTGGCTAGAGAAGAAAACGGTGCACCACGCCATAGGACTGTTGTTACTATTGTTGATCTGTGGATTGCTCAACGAATATTTTATGGGATATTGGAAGTTCATCCGAAACCATGAAAGCTCAACCCTGCATCAGTTACCAGTATTACTTTGCTTTTAAACATTACAGATTCTGTACATCTCGTAGGCAGAGACTACCAGGGAATATTTGTACGTAGAATGAGCGGTTCGTGAAACGACCTGCGACACTAGGGCCGGCGTGGCGCAGTTTCGATGGCTTTATGCCTATCACTGCTACATAGCAGAGGCTTCGATTTTATAGACGCAAGGGATTTCATGGTAGCTCAGCCAAGTAGCATGAAATATTTGTAAATTAAACGTGGAAACCTTCCTCGTGTATCACTCTATGTACCTATTACAGAAAACCAGATCAAAGTCACTATAGTAATTCCTGAGACTTTTCACAGATTACGAATGCAATGTAAGTATGTAATGGCAAAAAAATCCAAATGACATAATTAAAAATTAACAATTTTTACTTTATTTTTATTGTGCGACATTTCTTCTTAGCGAATTTCATGATTGTATGTGAACAGGAAGTACCCGTAGGTCTTGATGAGTTTGCGAGTCTCAAAAAAATGGCCGTATCTTTTGATTTCATCGACTTAGAAGCTATGTTTTACAATGCTAAGGGAACGTCGACATTACCATGCGACCCAAATTTCAACTTGATACCCCTATCCATTACTGAGAAATAGGTGTCTTAGGGGATATACATTAATTACGTGAACTCAAAAAAAAGGGAGTAAGGGGTCCGGTGAAATGTCGCCAAATCTCATTTGAAAAAGAGGGGCATGAAAATCTCATACACATTATTACAAAGGATAACATTTTGTTTCATATAATTAATTCCGAGCACAGAAAATAGTAAAGTGCCCCCCCAATCTTTACGGCCTCTCTAAACTGAAGATTTTACACGTGTGCATGCCCAGGATCCGCTAATTTGAAACAAGTGTCGCAAAAGTGTAAGATTTCATTTGGCAAGTTCTCTGCCGCTCCGGTCGAAATTGCTGCGTGTCAGTTAGGCAGTCGTGGCATTCTGTGAGACATAAACAGCTGATGTTATTGTGTTCAGTATAAATTTTTATCAAAACTTTTACAATTCACATGTTAAGCTGCATGCCGACAAGTTGAAACACACATGCGAGCAAGAACTTAGAAGTTCGTGGAAGGAAGCTAAGCTGAAGTTCACAGACAAGAATTCTCTTTGTGATTGTCTTAAATAAGAGATTAAAAAGCTATGTATTCATATGGTCCAAAGGAAGGTACAAATAATGTTTTCTTTCATCTGCAAAGTAAGTAAAGCCTCATTGACATTTAATATATATATAATATACCAGTAAGAGGCCAGTTTTTTGGGAACCGTCAAAAGTTTTGATATTATTTCTGTGGAGTCTTTTCGTCCGTTTGTGTCTATTCGGGCCAGATATGTAGTCCATGGAAAACTGAGTAGGTCTCAAGGAATTTAAGTCAACAGTTGAATACAAAATGACTATATTGATCCAAAAACGTTGCGTTTCGGCGAATGCCATTATCAGATAATCCGCAACAAAATAGGACACTACATAAAACAGTTACAGTATCAAAATGCGCAATTGTTCTAAACGCGTAATCAGAAGGTACCTTCAGTGCCAGTGTGTGTCTTACCTTTACACATTTAAAGCAATTGTGCATTTTGGTTTTGTAATATTTTTATTCCAAGAATAGTTATACATGATGTTCAATTTTTGATGGATTATCTGATAATGTCATACGCCGAAACGCTTCATTTTGGAATAATAAAGTCATTTTGTACTGAGTTAATGTCTTGTTACCGTACGACCCACTCAGATTTCTACAGAGTACATATGTGGTTCACCATGATTGCTTTCCTCCTACGTGAATTTATATCATGGCTTGGTAGCTCTATTCCGTCCGTCTGAATACTAGTCAGGGTTGGCGTGTTTAAAAATAAAGTATTTTCATCACGTGTTAATAACGCTTTTCAATAAACTTAATAAATTAAACCTAGTTTATTAATTTTTTTTTAAATCTCACTGTTATGTATTTTTACCCAACTTTGGGGCAAAGCTCACGTGGGCGGGGGGTCCGGCCACATCTCACCGAAGGGCAAGGGGCCAGATGTTAAAGGAAGTCCCTTACATAATTAATGCATGTCCCATTAAAAGAGGTCAGTTGCACGTGCACAGAAAAGTGATTCTATAAAGATTCTGTTGTTGCCAGTTGATAACATATAAAGTATACAGCCAAACGACTGCACATATTTAATGTAAAAACCTTGTCCACGTGTTAATACCAGTAAGCCTTCTTCAGAAGAACGTCACATAGGTATTTTGTTTTTCTTTTTCCTTTATTGTGATTTCAGTTCCCCATCTGGGACGGCCTGGAGGCAGCATAGGCGCTGCTCTTCAGCCGGGAGATGTTACAAGTCTACAGAGGGACATTTAAAACAATAAAAAGGAGAAAAATGGCTGAACATAGACAGAAACAAAGGGGAACGTAGTGGGAGAAAGTGTACAAAAAAGGGGTGCCTGTAAAATGGACATTAAAAACAAAAAATATTTTACACAAAAACTCATACACTGTGAATATTAAAAGACAAGTATGGCAGGAGCACAAGAAGTCGCAGAACGATTAAAACAGCCCCGCAATGGGCGGCGCAGTACGGACAACAAAACTATATACAAGTTGAGCACATGATTAAAAACCACACCACCTGATGACACAATAGAACTGCACCGAAGCGAACACTGACGCAGCACACTCAATGATGAATAAAAAATTATGAGGATCTGCCAGGGGTTGGGAGACGAGAGAGAAGGGAATAGGGGGAGGGGAAGGGGTGGCATCAGAAAGGGGGTAGGGAAGGGATATGGGGGATGGGGTGGGGGTGCACCAAAGGGGGCCGGGGAGGGAAGGACGGAAGAGGAAAACAGCCAAGGAGGGAGTGCAGAGATTTACGGGGAGGGGGATAAACCACTATGGGGGAGGATGGGATGGGAAAGAGGGGGCCCTGCGGAGTGGAGGGAAACAAGGCCGGGCTACAGTTGGTAAGAAGGGTAGATGTAATGGCGAAGTT
The DNA here is from genome assembly GCF_023864345.2 of Schistocerca serialis cubense. Classification (NCBI taxonomy): domain Eukaryota; kingdom Metazoa; phylum Arthropoda; class Insecta; order Orthoptera; family Acrididae; genus Schistocerca; species Schistocerca serialis. The sequence continues at coordinate 498,526,281 of NC_064645.1, forward strand.
CATCATCCAGGAGGGGGAGGTGCTGGAAACTGCCCTGATGAAGGATATGGAGCGTGTGGGGGTGGAGAGAGGATGGGATATAGTGATAGAGGCGTGGCAATGGGTGGGGATGGAAAGGATGGAGGACACCAGGAGGTGGAGGATCAAGCCTGTGGACAGTGTAAAGGTTACAGATATGTTGGAGCCAAAGGAGGAGGTGAAAGAAGGGAATGAGTTCGTACAGGATCCACATGTTGGACAGAAGGTTGATAAAAGTGGGGGGAGGGGGCACAGATCAAGGCAACAATGGAATAACAGAGAATAGGATGGATTAGGGATTTGTAGATGTGGAGAATGGTGGAAGGACAGCCTGACAAGCGTTTCAGGAGGCGGAGGTGGGTATGGGATGTCTGCTGGATGATCAGGAGATGAGGGGTCCAGGTGAGGTGACGGTCGAGGGTGAGGCCAAACTATCGCAGTGTAGGGGTGAGCTGGATGGGATGGCCAGGTGGTACAGGAATGAGGGGTGGCGAATTTAGGATAGTTTTTGAGGAAATGGGGGGCCTTGCAATAGGGACAGGTGGTTTTTTTTACACTCATGGGTCAGGTGGTAATTGCACATTAAACAGCCCTGGCAGGGGTAGGATTGGGGAGGGGATTTGGAGGATTCAACTGGGTGGCAGCGGTGGAAAATAAGGGCACCCTAGATAAGGAGGTAGTCAGTGGACGGGGTGGACTCCGAAAAGACCCACATGAGGTAAGTGGGACCAGTGGCATTGTGGATACGGCGGGCCGGCCGCTGTGGCCGAGTGGTTCTAGGCACTTCAGTTTGGAACCGCGCGACCGCTACAGTCGCAGATTCGAATCCTGCATCGGCCATGATGTGTGTGATGTCCTTAGGTTAGTTAGGTTTAAGTAGATCTATGTTCTAGGGGATGATGACTTCAGATGTTAAGTCCCATAGTGTTCAGAGTCATTTGAATCATATCGGATATGGCGAGAAGAGCAGGTTTCACGATCAGGGTGAGAGTTTAGTTAAGCCAGCATCTCATCCTCCGCGAACAGAGGGCTGAGCTTAGTGATCACGGCGGTGTAGGTCGGGGGGCGACAGGAGGCTGGGGTTGGCGAGGAGAGGAAGAGGAGGGGAACGGTGTTAGGGGGACACTGGGTCGAAACATGAAACCTGCGAGTTTAAGGAGAAGGTCCTGTAGAATGTAACAAGAAGTCTAAAATTCTTAACCACTGACAACACTGAAAAAGGGAACATGGAACAAAACTGGTACTTACACAAATTACTTGCCGTTAAAGTTGTAAACATACCTGGAGAGCTAAGGAGCTCATGTCAAAAACAGAAAATGTGAAATGAATTCCTCCATGGCAACAGCAAAAATTATTGTTCAGTTACTGCCTGTTGAAAGAGCAGACATTCGACTGAACGTGTGACGACTAGCTACATTGCCAGGTAAAGGCGTCGAAAGTGACGCGATCTACACCACGTTTACCTGGCATCGTACCAGTCGCCACACGTTCAGTCCAATGTCTGCTCTTTTAGCAACCCGTACCTGTGTAATAATTTTTATTGTTTGATATGAGCTCCTCGGCTCACCACGTATGTTTACAATTTTAACGTCACGTAATTTACGTAAGTACTAGTTTTATTCCATGTTCACCTTTTCAGTTTTGCCAAGTGTTAAGTATTTTAGACGTTTATTTTATAATGTGTTTACAATATTATAAGTTACTTCCTTCTGAAGAAGATACCCATAGTGGTATTGGCTCCTGGTGAAGGTTTTTACTTTACTTATGCAACCGGTTGGCTGCGTGTACACATTTTATACTGAAAATTTATTTACTACTGCTGCTATCAGCCACGTTTAAATTTGTGTGTTTACCAACTGGTGCACGGGACCCCACAAATAGGCCAATCTATAATATACCGGATGATCAAAAAGTCAGTATAAATTTGAAAACTGAATAAATCACGGAATAATGTAGATAGAGAGGTACAAATTGACACACGTGCTTGGAATGACATGGGGTTTTATTAGAACCAAAAAAGACAAACGTTCCAAAAATGTCCGACATATGGCGCTTCATCTGATCAGAATAGCAGTAATTAGTATAACAAAGTAAGACAAAGCAAAGATGATGTTCTTTACAGGAAATGCTCAATATGTCCACCATCATTCCTCAACAATAGCTGTAGTAGAGGAATAATGTTATAATGTTGTGAACAGCACTGTAAAGCATGTCCGGAGTTATGGTGAGGCATTGGCGTCGGATGTTGTCCTTCAGCATCCCTAGAGATGTCGGTCGATCACGATACACTTGCGACATAAGGTAACCCTAAAGCCAATAATCGCACGGACTGAGGTCTGGGGACCTGGGAGGCGAAGTATGACGAAAGTGGCGGCTGAGCACTGATCATCACCAAACGACGCGTGCAAGAGATCTTTCACGCGTCTAGCAATACTTCGTTTTTTTTTTTTTTTTTTTTTTTTGTTCTAATAAAACTCCATGTCATTCCAAGCAAGTGTGTCAATTTTTACCTCTCTATCTAAATTATTCCGGGTTTATTAAGTTTTCAAGTTTATACTGACTTTTTGACCACCCGGTACGTAATGAATATAAGAAAACATTAGTAGGAATCCGTGGGGAATGAACCTTGAACGTCGGAGAAATGACAGCACATTGCCCAGAAAATGTGGTTCGACCCATTTCAAGGCAATGCATATTCAGCGCGACTGGCATCCGTGGTATTGCCGTCGGCACGGCAAAGGGCCCGCTCCGCAATAGCGATCGAACACGCCGGGAGCCGGCCGAGAACCGGCGGCCGCCGCTGGCGGAGGTCGCGGCTGGTGAGCCGGTGTGGAGGCGGCGGCCAACTGCGCCGGGGCACGCGACGGCCGGCACGCGAGGTCACCGCCGCACCGGACCGGAGCGCTCGCGGTCGATCCAGTCAAGTCGCGCGCACACCGCGCCGGCGCCCGTGTGGGCCCGGCGAAAAGAACTGCAGAGATAGAAGCAGCGCTGAAGGAGAGGGGTCGAGGAAGAAGAAGGAGGAGGAGGAGAAGAAGGAGGAAGAAAGGAGGAAGGGAGGGGTGGGGTCATACACAGTTGTGGTGGTCTAGCGCTTAGAGCGCTAATCCGGCCAAGGACGTCACAGCTTCAATTCTGGGTATGAGAGGGGATCTTTCGTTGCTCCGGTATCTCCAGAACTGCCCCTCAGCCTACTACCAAACGAGTACCGGCGACATTTCCTGGTGGTAAAAGGCTGCCGAGGCGATGGGTTGGCCACCCACCCCGTCCTAGTGCAACAGCGTAAAGAGGTTGCATTCCACCTGCAGCCAGGACAGTAGCCCAGGTATAGGCTTGCGCCACAGACTTAACATGTCACCAGACAAATACATTCGCAAACTCCTTCTCTCATGCTGCCGGAAGTGTCCAGAAAAGCTACCTTGCACCTTGCGTAGACATACAGTTGCGCTCTACCAAAAATATGGTTTTACCGTTTTGGTACAATACACAAATGACGCAGTAAATGGTATGAGTACCAGACGTATTGGCAGGGAGAGAAACATAAATGAATATGTGTGTGAGAGAAACTGGGAGCCGACCACTTCTCTTTTTCTCCTTGTTTGTTTTCCTCAAAATTCGAGCCGCACATTTTTCCGTGTTAGTCTATCTTGCATTCTATATCCTTACAAAATATAAACTGTACTTTGTAAGTATTAAAAATGTGTAAGTAACTTTGTAAGTAATAAAAATGTCGTATTTGCAGGTAATTACGCTGTAACAGCATGCGTTCTCAGAAATGATAAGTTCACAAAGGTACATGTATCACATTGGAAGAACCGAAATAAAATGTTCAAACGTACCTACGTTCTGTATTTTAATTTAAAAAACCTATCTGTTACCAACTATCCGTCTAAAATTGTGAGCCATATGTTTGTGACTATTACAGCACCATCTATCACAAAGCAAAAAAAGTGGTCCAACTGAAACATTCATATTTCTTTACGCACTACACGAATATGTAATAAAAAATGGGCATTCCTATTTAAAAATAAACCCTGTTTATATCAGTTTGACCTATGGCAGCGCCATCTAGCGGGCCAACCATAGCGCCATCTGGTTTCCCTCTTCAAGCTAGACGAGTTTCGTTCTTTGTAGTTTTTTCGTTTGATGCTTATTTCGTGAGATATTTGGCCCGGTCACTACCACCCTGTATATATATATATATATATATATATATATATATATATATATTCTTCATCATGATCAAAGGCAAGAGTTTTCTGTTATTACTGACAATGAAGAAGTTATTTATGAATAGCAGAAACACGTCTTGTATAACCTCGACGAGGTATTGAAGCGATGTTCCACATGTTCCTATTTTGCGGTTTTTCTCAATTTTACCTGTTCCTATAAAATGTCTTTTTGTAGCGTTGTTTGATAGATATGTGTATTTTTTTATTTTTACTACAACATCTCTTTGTTTCTCGTTTCAAATCAACAATTTTCGAAAAAACCTGAATTAAATCTTGACAATTTCAATTTTGTTGTAAATAGTGTTTATTTTTAAGTAACAGACAGGAGCATAACTATTTAGAGGAAACTAGGTCTGCAGGTTACATGGCCTTTATGGGGTATATACTCACTCAATTTCTAAACAGTTCACCACTTCCAGTTTCTATAGGAGTCTAGTAAAACGCTGACCACATTCGCAAACAAAGAGATCGAAGTGAGGTAACGCCCGATAGGTATATAACACGCACAACATACACGCAACGCGGATACTATCATCACTGACAGAACCTACAAGTAAAATTCCCATAGTCAACACTTACTTGTGACGGAGTATGGCTCTGAGCACTATGGGACTTAACAGCTATGGTCATCAGTCCCCTAGAACTTAGAACTACTTAAACCTAACTAACCTAAGGACAGCACACAACACCCAGCCATCACGAGGCAGAGAAAATCCCTGACCCCGCCGGGAATCGAACCCGGGAACCCGGGCGTGCGAAGCGAGAACGCTACCGCACGACCACGAGATGCGGGCAACGGCGTATGGTAGCCTACGGTAGTTTTATAACTCTACGTACAGTTTGCAGCCATATTGGTTTTAAGAAGAAACTGCAGCACTTCATTTTGTCACCCTCATCATGTTTCCCCAAAAATAGCGTATGTGGGCACTTTTCCTCTCTGTCAAACAATAAACCAAACATATCCATCTTTTCCGAGGTATTGTGTTTTATCACATTCCCCTTTCTCTACCTCATTCATCTCTTGTCTGATGTTCATTGCTGCTAACTCTCATAGTTTAAAGCTACCTTCCTGAAATTTGTTTTATTCATGAAATCTTAAAATGTATGGGAAATCTTATGGGACTTAACTGCTAAGGTCATCAGTCCCTAAGCTTACACAACTTAACCTAAATTATCCTAAGGACAAACACACACACACCCATGCCGGAGGGAGGACTCGAACCTCCGCCGGGACCAGCCGCACAGTCCATGACTGCAGCGCCTAGACAGCTCGGCTAATCCCACACGGCTTTTATTCATGAACTTCTCTTTAGCAATTATAAACTGCGCATTTTTTCTCTTCTATGTTAGATTCAGAACAATGAATTCTACAGTATGTACATGCAATTATAACATGATGTCGGAATATCAAATTGAAAGTAGACCCATACTCTGCGAATGAGCGCAGGAGACTAGATGCACGAATCCTTTGTCGCCGTTTAGGGCTTGGTCCTAGCGGAGGTGGTTTGCCGTTCTCTTTGAAAGTTGGTGGTTGCTTTGCGGCTTTTCGATGCTTAATTTGCTGTTTTTAAATTCAATTATTTCGTGTACTAATTACAGCCGACTTACTGCAAAGATGCAATATTGTACCTAGAATCGATTGAGAATATCTTAATTATCTTTGGATCTGCGAGGTACTCAGTAAGTATTCTACAAGTATAACAGATTGGAGCCACATGATGACGTCACTGTATAGGGATACAAGCCACATTGCTTTACGAATATTTATGCTTGGTGACATAGTTTCTGCGACTGCTCATGTTCATTCAAATTCAATTTACTTTTGCAGCACCCACTGTAAATCGTTCACTGTCTAGGTAATTTTCTAAAAATTCTTTGCAATCAGTCCGCGTTGCTTATTGGATTCATTGGTTTAAACATCGAATTTAATCGGGCATCTTTCTTAATCCAGTGCACATCCGGACTTAACTTTCATTGGCAACCCATCTTAAAAACTCACCAGGAACCTTGCACCTCCTGGACCTATTATGAAGTGTCAAATGTGTATACGCTTCGTATGGGTGACTGCTTGTATAGTGCAGTGTTGAATTTGTATTGTTCTGGATGAAGGGAAGAGAGAGGGCGAGAAACGGTGCCGACATGTAACCTACTCTTCTGGAATAGCAACAACAGTCCCACCCAGCTTAACGTTTCCATCCGGCGGACTTATTACCACCAACGGTGTTACATGCTCTCATGACATGAGATAGTATGGAGAGGTTTGGAATTTAATCCATGACATTTGATGCAAAAACTGGTGATCGCGGACTGTATACCCCCACTCCTCCTCCCCTTCCACAAATACTGACAGTGAAAATTTTCCACTACCAGGAATCGAACGAGCTGAACTCCGAATCGAGCACTACCGGACAGACGTACGTTAGCGACTGCTGCGGAGGCGGGACATCGCAATAAGTGCAATGTAAAATATATAGAATGCCGGGATAGATGTAAGAGAGGGTTGATGGCCTCCGTTTTCCCGGGATAAATAAATAAACAACTATATAGTCGTACAGTGCGTGCCGAAGGGCACTTGGACGTCCAGAAAGGGAAGCCAGTTCCTCTTGTCGGTCACCATGGTGAATTTGAAGTTTCTGTGAATGTTAATTAGACAAACGAGAAATTCCTCGACAGTCTCATGCTGCCATACCATGAAAGTATCGTCTACGTATTTGTAGAGATGGTACCGTACTTAGTGAGTTCATTCTGAACTGACGCACCAAGAGGCTCGAGAAGATTTTATAGCCTTTTGTGTTTTTATATTTTTTGTGATGCCTGTTAATGAAGTACTACGTCAAATATCACTGACTAGCTGAAAGTACGTGATTGCTAAGTAGTGGCTGTTGGTCATGTATAAAGTGCGTTGCTTCCTTCTCGCGTACGCGAATCTTGACTAAAGGTCTCCACGATACTTTGTGTTTATATTTTAATATGAAGGACAGGACTAGAATAATTTGCTGTTGGATGATAACGAACTGTGTTCGTCGTCATTTAACTAAACGCTTTTGTAATCCGGTCCTGAATTAATAGTTAGCATAATTAATCAAAAAACACTCTATAGCATAAGGAATACAAGCGGCCTAATACTTCTGCCCATCTACAATTTCTAGACTCGTGTAACAGAAATTGTGAAGTAGCCTGTAGAGTTCATGGTGAAACGGGTAACGTAATGCGACGAATAAGTTTTACACTGATTCGAGACGCAGAAAGTGTTTACCTACAGACAGCACTAGTTACTAACAACGGTATGACACAGCTGGTGTTCGCCTGAAATTGATCGATTAAATTTGGTGCGTACGTAAACATTAGGCTACGATACCGGACAATCAGTTAACAGAAGCTTTTGGCATCCACATTCATTGGCTTCGCCAACATAAAACCTTTCATCTTAACTTAACCCAGGCCTCTTTTTACGCTACAGATCAGTCTGTTACCACAGCTAAATTAAGCCGAACTCCAGTTGTAACGTAATCATTTTAGCGAGTGATTCAGACAACATCATGCAAAGCGATCAGTTGCGTAAAATTCTTAAACTTTTGATGTTTCTTGTACAGATTACTTATGCTCATCCATTCAGAAAAGCGGTGATAATTCAACATAAGCACAACAGCTGTAACAGGATCGGAGATATCCCTAAGGTGACTGCAGCCTTGTTTCCTCCTCTGCGCAGAGCGTCGTTGGAGGTTACCAGCGGCAAACTGCAGCAGTCAAGGCCGCGGGAAGATACTGGGGCAATGCCCCGGCTCCTACACATAACCTCACCTCTAGCATTGCGCCCAGTACGTGTCATCCCGTGCTTTCCTGGAGCGGACGAACACACTGTGATGATCACGCTGGAAAAAGACATTAATGGAACGTTGCGTCCCGTCCCGCCGAATGCTGGAGTGTTCACGTTAGACGAAACGTCGGTACACATCTCAGCTCTGAGGTGACGTCATGGAGGACCGTCTCTCGTACAAAAGGTCGGAATGTATTATCACTAAGAAACTAGCAAGGAAGAAGTTCCACTAATTGATGGCGATTATTATTAACAATCGATGTTCTTGATAAATGTCCTATAGTAAATTGTAGTTGCTGCTGGATGTTGAAATCGAAGGAAAATCTTGTACAATAATATTAAAACACAGAACTTATTCGTTCGTGGGAACATATACACACAAACAGGACAACAACCAGAGGAAAAATGTTCCTATGGGAACACAAAAGGCGCAAATATACTCTTGTTTAAAAGACTCTGACTGGAAAGTGGGATACCAGATGCCTCATTATACCTTCGTCAGGAAATTCAAAATTTTTGCCAACACTTTTGGCATGTGAACGTATTCATTTTTAACATGCAACACATCTCTCAGTCCCCCAAGTTCCGATAACTGTGACTCACTCACACCCACTAGTCTGTTCCTGTAAATCCCTCTCACACATTCACTCCCACTTGCCCATTCTCACTCAGTCATTCAGTCCAACTCATTGTCAGAATCTCTTCGTGTCTCTCAGTAATAGTCTCACATGTCACAGCCACAGTCCCCTTCGTTCTGTCCTACTAGTACTATCTCCTCTCTCTGTCACTGTCTCCCTCTTGCTCTCTCTTACTGTTGTTACCTCACTCATCCATTCCCACCGCAGCTATCTCTTCTCACTGTCACTATCTTTTTTCTCCCATGTTGTCATTATCGCCGCGTGGGGTAGCCGCGCGGTTTGAGTCCTCCCTCGGGGATATGTTTGTGTCTGTGTGTGTGCGTTTGTGTGTGTGTGTGTGTGTGTGTGTGTGTGTGTGTGTGTGTAGCTTAGGGACCGACGAACTCAGCAGTTTGGTCCCATAAAGACTTACCACAAATTTCCTAAAAAAATTCTCATTATCACTGGCTCCACCCTCTTCCATTTTCTTGTCACTGGCTCCATCCCCTTCCATTTTCTTGTCCTCTTCATTTCTTTTGCACTGGCAGTCCCCTCCACTCTTTTCCTAGCATTGTTCTGTCACTGCCAACTATGTTCCACTGCCACTGTGCTCCTCTATTTTCCTCACACTACCATTTTCTCCTTCGCACTTCCTGTACCACAACAACTTTCACCGTCTTCCAGTATTCACTACTTTTCCTTCAGTTTCCCACTACCACTGTGTCCTTCTGTCTCAGAATAAGCCGGTATTTGTGGCCGCGCTGTTCTAGGCGCTTCAGTCTGGAACCGCGCGACCGCTGCGGTCGCAGGTTCGAATCCTGCCTCGGGCATGGATGTGTGTGATGTCCTTAGGTTGATTAGGTTTAAGAAGTTCTAAGTTCTAGGGGACTGATGACCTCAGATGTTAAGTCCCATAGTGCTCAGAGCCATTTGAAACATTTTTGTCTCAGCATAAGGAAGTGCGAACTTGTTTGCATACCAAAATTTTTAAAGGTGCTTGGGAAGGTAGAATGAGGCAGTCGGTATCCCACTTCTTAGTCTTTTAAACATAAGCACATTCACCTATTTTGTTCTCCGATAGGAGCATTGCTCTGCTGGTTCCCTTCCTTTCCCTGCCACAGCAGGGCATGTTATTCACATGAAAACATTCTGATAGTTTATTTATGTGAAACTGAAATAACGCAAAACTGATTCTACACCTCAGACCGTATTTTACGTGCACAAAAATTTTGATTCAGTGCTACAAGATGGGGTTCCCAGAACCCTTACAATGATAAGAGACATTTTACAGCATAATGCTCCCTGCTACAATAAATGATAATTAGTTGATAACCTCAGGTGCCGACAGGTGTTGTTGATATACCTCGATGGGGACAGCTGAAAATGTGTGCCCCACCGGGACTCGAACCCAGGATCTCCTGCTTACATGGCAAACGCTCTATCCATCATTTTTTTTTAAATCTCAATTTGTTCGCTTTTGTTCGTTGCATCTACTCGGGGCGGACGTCGTAAGACATCCGTTTAAGTTCGTTGTTGATCGATTAACTCAGGTTTTTTTACTACAGAGGGCAGCTAACCCTCTGACCGAACACGCTGAGCTACCGTGCCGGCAACCCATCTGAGCCACCGAGAACACAGATGAATAGTGCGACTGCAGGGACTTATCCCTTGCACGCTTCCCGTGAGACCCACATTCCCAACTGTCCACAATCTACATACGTAATGTACCTGCTACGTCAGTTCATAAACTACGTTTGCGTCTCACACCAGATTTTACGTGCGTATTTTACGTATATTAGCAGGGTAACTTTGAACCTTCATCTCTTGGGCACGGATAAGGGTATCAAGAAAATTTTCAGGCTTGTTCGAGATTGGGATCGCAGCACCATCTCGTAAAAATTTCAGACATTTGCTGTGCGTAGCCGTCTTGGCATTCTCGGCTCGGTTTAGCTACCCAAAAACTGCGTTTATGGGGTATTCTCGATAACGGAAGATAGCGCTTCTACATAAAGCCTATAGAAAATATCGTTAAAATTTGTGCAGTTTTGTGCGGTTATATCTCCGGTAGGTATCTGCTGATGACAGCGGAAAAATGGTGAAAAATGCCTTCTTGGGGTTTTCTCAGTATTGGCTCTTCTAGGGGTTTTCTCAGTAACGGCTCATGCTGGAGGAAATGTGAAAGATTGAAGTTGTATTGTAAGATAGTTACAGTAAGACAATACTTCCGTTGGCTTTACAAATCGTTTCCAGTCCAAGGGCTATCCAAGGCAGCTGACAATACTTTTCGATCACCTGTAGAATCCGAGGTATGAGCCTGAGGAATAACTATAGGTAACCGCAATTCATGATGGTCCCTGGACATTACAAAAAGGTGTACATGGTTCTTGATAGTGTTTGTGATCCTACGGACAGAGATGTATGCTCTGCAACGTGCTTCCTTCTGGCCACAAGAATGGTAAAGAGTTATGACGATAGGGCGTTTCATTCCTCCACCAGCACGACTGACAACTTATGAATAGTTGTTGCTGCATTTGGATATCCTGCAGAACTTCTCTCGATTTCGCCAAAAATCCTCTCGTTCTAAGAGCTTCTCTACCTGGGCTGTTCGATGGGGTCGAACAGTGCCATACATAAAAACGGAGTGAAAGGCGAATGCACCGCTGAAAAGACGGACCTGCGGAAAGAGAACAGTGTTACTGTGGTGACTGGTACCGTGTTCAATGATGTGTGGATCAGTACGCCCCTGAAATATTATGCCTCTCCGCACCATAACATCTGGATCACCAAAACGATCCTCTTCCACAATATTCGCAGGTGGCCAGTGTCGTGGTATTTATAATGCCCAGGGGACCATCATGAATCGCAGTGACTGCAGTGTAGTTATTGTCTCCGAATGAAAATGTCATTTGTGTGTTTCTGTCAGTTTCTTCCCATACTATACTGCGGCAGTTCTTTCTGTGTATGGTCCAAGTTTCATCGCATTACGTAACTTGACTGTGACGGAACATGCACATCAGCGTATTTTTCTCTAATAAGATTTCATTGCTTCACTGTTCAAATAATTTTTCTAATGAAATCATTTCAGAACTTTCTTTACATACTTATTTTTGCGCAGTGTACATGTTGTAAAATATACACTACTGGCCATTAAAATTGCTACACCACGAAGATGACGTGCTACAGACGTGAAATTTAACCGACGGGAAGAAGATGCTGTGATACACAAATGATTAGCTTTTCAGAGCATTCACACAAGGTTGGTGCCGGTGGCGACACCTACAACGTGCTGACATGACGAAGGTTTCCAACCGACTTCTTATACACAAACAGCAGTTGACCGGCGTTGCCTGGTGAAACGTTGTTGTGATGCCTCGTGGGCCGGCCCGAGTGGCCGAGCGGTTCTAGGCGTTACAGTATGGAACCGCGCGACCGCTACGGTCGTAGCTTCGAATCCTGCCTCGGGCTTGGATGTGTGTGATGTCCTTAGGTTAGTAATGTTTAAGTAGTTCTAAGTTCTAGGGGACTGATGACCTCAGAAGTTAAGACCCATAGTGCTCAGAGCCATTTGAACCATTTTTTTGATGCCTTGTGTAAGGAGGATAAATGCGTACCATCTCGTTGCCGACTTTGATAAAGGTCGGATTGTAGCCTATCGCGATTGCGGTTTATCGTATCACGACATTGCTGCTCGCGTTGGTCGAGATCGAATGACTGTTAGCAGAATATGGAATCGGTGGGTTCAGGAGGGTAATACGGAACGCCGTGCTGGGTCCCAACGGCCTCGTATCACTAGCAGTCGAGATAACAGGCATCGTATCCGCATGGCTGTAACGGATCGTGCAGTCACGTCTCGTTCCCTGAGTCAACAGATGGGGACGTTTGCAAGACAACAACCATCTGCACGAACAGTTCGATGACGTTTGCAGCAGCATGGACTATCAGCTCGGGGTCCATGGCTGCGGTTACCCTTGACGCTGCATCACAATCAGGAGCGCCTGCGATGTTGTACTCAACGACGAACCTGGGTGCACGAATGGCAAAACGTCATTTTTTCGGATGAATCCAGGTTCTGTTTACAGCATCATGATGGTCGCATCCGTGTTTGGCGACATCGCAGTGAACGCACATTGGAAGCGTGTATTCGTCATCGCCATACTGGCGTAGCACCCGACGTGATGGCATGGGGTGCCATTGGTTACACGTCTCGGTCACCTCTTGTTCGCATTGACGGCACTTTGAACAGTGGGCGTTACATTTCAGATGTGTTGCGACTCGTGGCTCTACCCTTCATTCGATCCCTGCGAAACCCTACATTTCAACAGGATAATGCACGACCGCATGTTGCAGGTCCAGTACAGTCCTTTCTGGATACAGAAAATGTTCGACTGCTGCGCTGGCCAGCACATACTCCAGATGTCTCACCAATTGAAAACGTCTAGTCAATGGTGGCCGAACAACTCGCTCGTAAGAATACGCCAGTCACTACTCTTGATGAACTGTAGTATTGTGTTGAATCTGCATGGGTAGCTGTACCTGTACACGCCATCCAAACTCTGTTTGACTCAATGCCCAAGCGTATCAAGGCCGTTATTAAGGCCAGAGGTGGTTGTTCTGGGTACTGATTTCTCAGGATCTATGCACCCAAATTGCGTGAAAATGTAATCACATGTCAGTTCTAGTATAATATATTTGTCCAATGAATACCCGTTTATCACCTGCATTTCTTCTTGGTGTAGCAATTTTAATGGCCACTAGTGGAGATGATACTTCCAGTGGAGTACTAACTCTCTTTCGCCGGAGAAAACTCTTAGAAAAAATACAAAGCTCTCCAGCAAACTTCCCGTTTTGTCAGGAAACAATACGAAGAATAAAAAGAGAACACAAAAGTAAAAGATCTTGGTCTACAACAGGACTAAGCGCGGTGAGAGTACGTTGATTTTAGATGTTAGCTTTCTAGGACACAGGTCCCATATCGTCAAAAGCTGCTTTCAGAGAATCGTTGTGTGCTACTTTTGTCCTGTCGGCGGTTGGTGTAGGCGTCGCTAACTGGCATGCCTTGTGGAATGTTTTGACATGAGGTTCCACCAAGTGACGTAGCGTCTTGTTTGAACCGAATTTCCTGTAGACGTCAGTATCTCTAGAACGAAGTGCTCGTTCGCTTCGAAAAAGGTCTGAGGGATTCATGCCTTACTGTTCCAGTAACCATCAGTGATTTGAACTCTGCTCTACCAGATCGTGAGTTCAGACGCTTAAGCATAACACCAAAATGCGAAATTTTCGCAGTATAGTGGATAAAACTTTCTATGAAGTCCCTCTTTGGTTTTTAACACAGGTATCCTCCACGTGTTCCAAGCAATGGTGCCTATTGTATCGTTCTCGGGTTCGATTCCCGGCGGGGTCAGGGATTTTCTCTGCCTCGTGATGACTGGGTGTTGTGTGCTGTCCTTAGGTTAGTTAGGTTTAAGTAGTTCTCTGTTCTAGGGGACTGATGACCATAGCTGTTAAGTCCCATAGTGCTCAGAGCCATTTGAACCATTTGAACCTATTGTATCTGGAATATTTTACGCAAAAAAACAGCTACGCTGATGGCAGAAGAGCATTCTGACTCTCCAAGATATTCGAATGCCTCTTCCGGGCAACTTATTTTGGAAGAAACGTTGCTTTTAAGAATATTCTTAGCGAGGAGGCATCAGTAGATTAGAGATATACGTTACTTGCACCTAAAAGAATCATAAATACTAACATGTAATGTAACGGTGTAGTGACAAGCTTCAAATGAAATATGTGATTGCAGTATGAGATAAGATAATGTTTGTGGGTACACATCTGTAAAAACACACAGTAATTTTCACGCAATCTTACAAGTATGCTAATGTGAAAAAATATTAATTACCCTTGCTTATTAGTTCTCTGTATCTCGTCATAGACATCACGGAAGATTTTTAGCCTCTGTTAATCCATGAAAGATATTGGGACTGCTGCCAGACACGTAGTATTTGAATATTGATAGCAAAACCAGAGGCTGTATTTGAATTTATCGTCGTTTATTCTTCTTAATACATGCTACGAGTTTCGACAACATATTTTGTCATCTTCAGACACCGAACGGAACGTGCCATCCACAACCGTGCAACGAACAAAATCGTATGCAGCGGGCCAAAATTAACTGGATTCCATATCTTTCCTGGCAGCAACAAGCGGAGCTGGGCCTGCTGCATACGATTCTGTTCATTGCACATGAAAACGGTTGTGGGTACCAGGTTACGTCCGGAGCCTGAAGACGACACAATGTGATGTAGAAACTGGTGGCACGTATAAAAAACAATAAACGACTGTTGCATCAAACACAGCCGCTTGTTTTGCTATCGTTATTTAAGTACTACGAAGTATTTTTATGTTTTATTTAGACTTTCCATGTTTTTGTGAAATCATAATTTGACACAATAATTGTAAGTTATTTCTTTATTTAACCTAAGATTTCTGTCAAACAACAAATCAATCTACGGCAGGAAGCAGGGTCTGTTGTTTATCCAAATTAGGAACTTTTGATAATAGAGTGACAAACAAGTGTCGTTGCAAATCAAGATTTTTCAAAAATATTTAAAAGCTGTAAATAATCGTCTTCTTTAAACAATTTCGAATTTTTATGTTACGATGGAGCGCTGATTTCGAGGTGATAGATTTCAGTATGACGCGGGAATAGCTCTAAATACGATTAAATTTCTCAGGGTTGTTCATTTCTAGGATCGTTAGTGCAGAAGTGCAGTCAGCGCTGCAAAGTAATTGACTACGTTATTTTCAGCAGTAGAGGCAAAGTATCAAACAGCTTTACCCCCTCATTCCGTATAAAACTGATTTTGTAGTGGTGCCTGCTTTTACGAGAACTTATTCCTCAAATCTGCTTTGATGTAGGAAACTTTTGCAGTGCCTTTCCGTGCTGAGATCGTTTCTTAAAAGCAGGGACGGATGTGTGGTTGCTACTAATACTGGAATAACATCAACGCGTTTTCAAGGCACGTGGTGGCCTGGGAGAGCCCTTTAAGAACTCTGGTTCATCCACTCTATTCGCGCGAATTAGACGGCGGAGCGACGACCGCTCGTAAAACCAGCTCAGCGCCGCCGTCAGTCAACAGACCACTTAAAGCGGGCTGTATGGAAACACATCTGAATATGTCGCTGGCCCTTACGCTTTGTTCTGACGCTCCGACTGCCTGGACGCCGCTCCTAAACTGGTTGAAATGTTTGCGTCTACACAAGATTCAAATTCACCCTCTCATATAAAATCCTAATTTGTTCGTACTCGGTAGCCTTGTAGGCATCAGTGGGATTAGTTATTAATCGTTTCATATGACGGCAGTATATAATCTAAGTTATCCAGACACCACGATGTAATGTGGGATTGACATTTGGCGCCACGAGAGGCTGACCCTCTAGTATAAAAGGAGCAGGCTAGTGTTTTTTTGTAAGTAGAGGATCAATAACAGCAGAATTAGCTGGTCAGGAGAGCTCAGTGATAAACCTAGTCAAAATTTAAAAGCAATTCTAAAACGAGCAGTGCCAGCATAACAGAAAACTGGTGGGAGTCTGCACAATTGTCGGTGGACGCTCTTTTTCCAGACGACAGAAGACAAACTTAATGAACTAAAGTAGGAAAGCATAAAAATGGGATAGATTTTCCATTTGCGGAAGAGGAGGCGAGGAAAGAAATCCTAAAACTGAAAAGGAATCACCTGGTAATGACGGAATCTCTGCTGAAGTCTTACGTGCCCATCACACGCACATTAGTTTATTTTCGAACCAAATCTATAACGCGTGTTTGTTGCAAGGAAGAATACCAGATATATGGATACGTTTTTGGAAACAGTTCACCTCTTTCTCCCCTTGTACAGATGCCCTTATGTTACTCCAGTAGTTTTACCACAGTTAGTTGTGTAGTACCCGTACATAATTCCACACAGCTACATGGCATCCTGTAAATTCCAGACTTTTCACCGCCTTGCGAGCATCCTTGGTCGAACTTCGGCGTTGTTGCATCTTTCACATGGGTTTTTGCGATGTTCCGTTTCTGCAAGATCTTCCCTATGCAGCAATTAACATGTTTAGTGAACTGTAGGAGAATTTTGGATTTCGTACAAGACTGCATTGCTCTTTTTATGTCAGTGCATAAAACACCTTCTTCAGCGACGCATTGATGAAAAATGATTCAAATGGCTCCGAGCACTATGGGACTCAACATCTGAGGTTATCAGTGCCCTAGAACTTAGGACTACTTAAACCTAACTAACCTAAAGACATCACACACATACATGCCCGTGGCAGGATTCGAACCTGCGACCGTAGCGGTCGCTGGTTCCAGACCGTAGCGCCTAGAACAGCTCGACCACATCGGCCGGCGCGCATGGGTCTTGCCCACTCGTCTCGTATAGGGTGACTAAAGGATGCTGCGTTCTCGGAATGGTATACAACAATTGAAGCTAATAACATTAATAATTTTTATTACAAATAACAAGACTGACAATACTTAACTTGGACTTTAAAATGGTGTCGCAAGAGATGGGCGACATGCAACATAAATCCGAGTCCTTTGCTACATGCAGTGTTCATCGAACTGAGCTACCCAAGCACGACTCACGACTCGTCCTCGCAGCTTCAATTCCGCCAGTACCTCTCCTCCTACCTTCCAAACTTCACAGAAACTCTTCTGCGAACCTTGCAGAGCAAGCACTTCTGAAAGAAAGGGTACTGCGGAGACATGGTTAGCCACAGCCTGGGGGATGTTTCCAGAACGAGATTTCACTCTGCAGCGGAGTGTGCGCTGATATGAAACTTCCTGGCAGATTAAAACTGTGTGCCGAACCGAGACTCGAACTTGGGACCTTTGCCTTTCCGTGGCAAGTGCTCTGCCATTTGAGCCACCCAAGCACGACTCACGACCCGGGTCGTCGCAGAAGAGCTTCTGTGAAGTTTGGAAGATAGGAGACGAGGTTCTGGCAGAATCGAAGCTTCGAGGACGGGTCGTGAGTCCTCCTTGGATAGCTCAGATGGCAGAGCACTTGCCCGCGACAGGCAAAGGCCCCGAGTTCGAGTCTCGGTCTGGCACATAGTTTCAATCTGCCAGAAAGTTTCATATCAGCGCACACTCCACTGCAGAGTGAAAATCTCATCAATGTTTATCCAAGTTTGGCAGTTTGTGGATCACTAATAACTGCTACCATAGCACTCTCTGCTAAGCCAGTTCGTATACTGTCCCGATACTGAGCGGCCGAGGTTGGCAGGTGTGGCGCTTACACTATGTGATCAAAAGTATCCGGACACCCCAACAACATACGTTTTTCATAGTAGGTGCATTGTACTGCCACCTACTGCCAGGTACTCCATATTAGCGACATCAGTAGTCATTAGACATCGTGAGAGAGCAGAATGGGCCGCTCCGCGGAACTCACGGACTTCGAACGTGGTCAGGTGATAGTGTGTCACTTGTGTTATACGCCTGTACGCGAGATTTCCACACTCCTAAACATCCCGAGATCCACTGACTCCGATGTGATAGTGAAGTGGAAACGAGAAGGGACACGTACAGAACAAAAGCGTATGGACTGACCTCGGCTGTTGACTGACAGAGACCGCCCACAGTTGATGAGGGCAGACATCTATCCAGGCCATCACACAGGATCCACTGCAAGTACTATGACAGTTAGGCGGGAGGTGAGAAAACTTTGATTTAATGGTCTAGCTCATAAACAACACAACACGCCGGTAAATGACAAACGACGCCTCGCTTGCTCTAAGGAGCGTAAACATTGGACGATTTAACAGTGGAAAAACGTTGTGTGAAGTGACGAATCACGGCACACAATGTGGCGATCCTATGGCAGGGTGTGGGTGTGGCGAATGCCCGGTAAACGTCATCTGCCAGCGTGTGCAGTGCCAACAGTAAAATTCGGAGGCGGTTATGCTATGGCGTGGTCGTGTTTTTCATGAAGGGGGCTTGTATTCCTTGTTGTTTTGCGTGACGCTATCACACCACAGGTCTACATTGATGTATTAAGCACTTCTTGCTTCCCACTGTTGAAGAGAAATTCGGGAATGGTGATTACATGTTTCAGCACGATCGACCACCATAATGCACGGGCTGTGGCGGAGTGGTTGCACAACAATAACGTCCCTGTAATGGACTGCCCTGCACCGAGTCCAGACCTGAATCCTACAGAAAACTTATGGGATGTTTTGGAACGCCGACTTCGTGCCAGGCCTCACCGACCGACATCGATACATTTCCTCAGTGCATCACTCTGTGAGGCATGGGCTACCATTCCCCAAGAAACCTTCCAGCACCTGATTGAACGTATGCCTGGAGTGTGGAAGCTGTCATCTAGGCTAAGGTTGGGCCAACACCATTTTGAATTCCAGCATTAACGATGGAGTGCGCCACGAACTTGTATGTCATTTTCAGCCAGGTGTCCGGATACTTTTGTCTACATACTGTATATTCTCCTCTTGTAGAGGCCGCTAATGTCGTGGTTCGGTCCTAATCAGCGCTCTATTGGCCGACGTCTTTCACCGTCTTGTCTTCCCTTGTATTCTTTATCTTCGTTCCGGCACTTCTGGTTACTCCGGAACACAAATATTTCAATTTGGTCTGGAGAAAATGCAGTTCACGGATAGCCTATTCAGACATTATTCGCCAAGGTTTTCTTAACATCGCTGTTTTGCCGGGGTGGTAACTTAAATCCTTGTTAGGTTATGGTCAGTACGTATGAGTCTTCGATGTATCGTTTGCTGAACCTACCATCTTCCTTCCTGAAAACTAACACGGCCAGGAAATATAATCACAGACCTCCTCCTTCTTGGATTAATTTAATTTAACTGTAGTCAGGCAGTGTGTGAATTTCCTCACTTTCAGCATGCTGGATGCCAATAGGCGGCAACTTATTATTTGACTGACATTACGACGTCGTCAAAGATGGGTTGAAGATTGTTTTTATTTAAATGACGTCCGATTACGAGTCTTAGACCATTATCAAGCCAACCAATCTACCATAATGTGTGTAAGCTGGCCACATTGCTTGTGTGAGTGGCTAAATTTAACGTACGATTTGCACCCGACCGTCACTGAGAGTGTGAATTGTTTCTTTAGAATCTGCAAACACATTTGATATGCACTACAGATAGGGACGAAACTTTGGGTTAAAAAAAAAATGGTTCAAATGGCTCTGAGCACTATGGGACGTAACATCTGAGGTCATCAGTCCCCTAGAACTTAGAACTATTTAAACCTAACTAACCTAAGAACATCACAGACATCCATGCCTGAGGCAGGATTCGAACCTGCGACCGTAGCGGTCGCGTGGTTCCAGACTGAAGCGCCTAGAACCGCTCGGCCACACTGGCCGGCCGTTGGGTTCCTTCAATGACTTCGAAATGCGTTAATGTACAATGTGCCTACTTTTAAATTAGATGGTCTCTCAAACATCCTGTGATAACAGTTTTTCGTTAGTACGTGCGTCATACACAACCGTCCAAGTACAATGATGACGTTGTGTGTGGTGTCTTTGCTGTTGAAGAAGAAACAAAAAGTTTCGTGTGCATCTTGCTGCAGCGTGGAAGTCTTAGTCTATCTGTTAAAAAGGTAATAGTCGACTGCGCACAGACATTATCAGGAGCCTTCAAATGCAAACTGCTTCTATCGTGTGGGTATCTGACGACGAGTAAGAAAAACGGCAGAAATAGTGTGTCGGCGAGAGGAAAAATGAGATGTGCGAATAAAAATAGCGGCGTGCGTGGAATGCGCGGCCCAGTGGGGGGCTGTTGACCCTGAGTACCTCAGCGCTGCGCGGCTCTACAAGGCGGCGGTTGTGCCGACGGTTTTACGAGCGGCCGCTCAGATAAGATAAGCCACGGTGCCGCAGGCTGCAGATCGGCCGCCAGTTAGCGCTGCTATCTGCAGCGCTAGGCGCTGGGTGGCTGGGCTGGAGAGACGGAGGAAGCTCCGTCTGTATGCCGGACGCACACGCTGGGGAACCCGTACTGCACCGAGACCTAACGATAAGACAATCCTCTACATATATACTCTGCCAACCGCTGTAAAGTGCGCGGCAGTGCTTCTTACCACCGTAGCACATTTATAAGGTTTATAATTTAAACCAGAAACCGATGCAGGTATGGTAACATGGTATTACCATAGTCCAAGACAGCCACAGTACACTTTCATTGTTGTTTCATTTAATTTTTTTACCTCTTTTGTGTGAATCCATGCCTAAAAGGTGTTTCACAATTCATCTGAACACTTCTACCGGTTGTAGAAGGAGCTTGGTTGTAGTAGTAGTAGTAGTACTTGTTGTTGTGCCACGAAGGGTAGCCGCGCGGTCAAAGGCGCCTTGTCAAGGTTCGCACGGCCGCCTTCGTCCAAGGTTCGAGTACTCACTCGGGCATGGGTGTGTCTGTATGTGTGTGTTTTGTCCTTAGCCTAAGTTAGTTTAAGTTACATTAAGTAGTGTGTAAGCTTAGGGACCGATGACCTCAACAGTTCGGTCACTTAGGATCTTATCACAAATTTCAATTTCATTTGTCGTCGTCGTCGTCGTCGTCGTTGTTGTTGTAGAAACACATGTACGGAAACGTCATCCACCGCTGCTATGGTGTATCAAAGTTACAGGCGCCGGCACCTATAAATCTGTGTGTATACAGGGTGATTTCGCAATGATGCCGTAAACTTTCAAGGATTATGGATAAATGTATCAATTTGAGGTAATGGTCCCTGGTTCGAAAACCAACAAGTCGAAAGTTACAAGCGAAAATCATTCTGATACCTCTGACAGTGGAATACATGTTCCCAGTGCTGTTGTTGCTAAGAATGTACGGTATGTAACTGTCTGAGGTCGAAGTATGGATGAAGACAAGAAAAAACGTCTAGAAACATGGTTTCTAAAATGCTTAAATTAGCTGTGGAAGTACGAGCTCTTGTTGATCGACACGCGGGATTAGCCGAGCGGTCTAAGGCGCTGCAGTATGGACTGTGCGGCTGGTCTCGGCGGAGGCTCGAGTCCTCCCTCGGGCATGGCTGTGTGTGTTTGTCCTTAGCATAATTTAGGTTAAGTAGTGTGTAAGCTTAGGGACTGATGACCTTAGCAGTTAAGTCCCATAGATCTCACATACATTTGAACATTTTTTTCTTGTTCATCTTCGCTAGTGTGAAATGCATCTCCTCTATTGATCACGGTCTCATAGCTCTTAAGGTGTGCATTTTAGACTCCATGTTTACTCAACATTTTTCCTTGTTTTGGTCCCTCCACCACCTTTGAAAGTTGCCTACCCTATAATCTTAGCAACAGCCGTGCTGGTACATGTATTCCACCGTGAGAGGAACAGAACGGCTTTTCCTTATAGCTTTCGACTCGTTCGTTCACGGTACAGGCCCACTTACCTCAAATTAATAAATTTATCCGTCTCCATCATCCTCGAAAGTTTGTAACATTATCACGGAGTCACCCTGTAGATACATTTACGGGCGCCAGCACCTATAACTTTGACGCTCTGTAGTGTCGTTGGATAACGTTTCCGGACATGGGATCAAATGGCTCTGAGCACTATGCGACTTAACTTCTGAGGTCATCAGTCGCCTAGACATTAGAACAATTAAACCTAACTAACCTAAGGACATCACACACGTCCATGCCCGAGGCATGATTCGAACCTGCGACCGTAGCGGTCGCGCGGTTCCAGACTGTAGCGCTTAGAACCGCACGGCCACTCCGGCCGGCGACATGGGATCCTACGTAAAACTGGGTCTACAAGGTCCCCTCTGCAGCCTTTAAAAGTGTGTAACATAAATTGCGAAACACATTATATGATATAAATGGATATATATACGTGTGGTTGTTCCAGTCTTCTAAATCACTCGACCGATTTCATCCACACTTGGTGCACATATCCCTTACTGTCAGGCAACAACTGATGTAGAGGGAAGAGCGACCTACCTATCATGGTTCAGCAGATTCAATGTCATAAACATTCAGATCCGTGAATAACTGCTGTATCATGCATGACGTTTAAATTTATTACTTCTCTGCTAGAAACTCTATTCGCATCATATTTTGCATACAGTATCTACATACGCCGCTGAGTGTACGTACACAAATATATCATTGTACGACACATGGTTCAAGCTATATGACGTCATAAGATGGCGACTCACGAAAAACTACCGCATCGAGCATAAAGTCTTAATACATTTATTTCTCATGTAATGGATCTGGGAGATGTTATTTTTTTACCGTATTTGTCGATACTGAATTGAAAATGTTTTCTTATATTTTTGTCAGAATTTATTATAATTTGTCTTATTATATGTTAATTTACTTCTGTTTTTGAGAGTAAAAGCATATTGATTACTATTAGAAAATGTATCGAAGAATAGCAAAGACACTGATTGTGTAAAATATCTTTGACGTTGGAGTAGTCTTTGACTATAGTCAGTCCGAGTCGGAAGCTAACTCTTGGTGTGTGTTGACGGAAGGACAATGTGAAGGTCGCAGTCATAAATAATTTTGAATTATGTTAACTATTATTTTTGTATTATCTGAAAAGAAGAAACTACATTGGAAGAAACTGTATTTGAAACACCAAAATGAGAGAAACACGCTGAACCACGTCATTTTCTGCAGCCGACAACGATGCATTGATTGGGTTGGAAGAAAACTTTTGATAGAAACTAGTGAAAGGGAATACATTCAGACAAATTTTGTGAACACACTTGGTGATCAGAGTAATGGAAATTTTGACAGTATTAATTTACTAAAGGAAAATAGATTGGAGAATATTGAAATTCATAGATTTGATACTGATGAAGTTGAATTTGGGAATTTAGTAAATTTGAAAATTTCAGAAACACAAAATTTATCTGGGGAGCAAAAACAACAGTTAGAAAATCTGCTGTGGGAGTACAGTGATGTTTATAGTGACATACGTGGTAGGGTAAAGGGTTACCAGTGTGAGCTTCAGGTAAAACCTCATGAACCATTTTTCATAAAACCATACACTATTGCAATATCAAAAAGACCTGCTGTTGAGAAAGAGATGAAAAAGATGGAAGGATGTAATATAATAGAAAGGAGTATCAGTGCATATAATAATCCTCTAGTAGTAGTTTCGAAAAAAGATGGTGGAGTAAGATTGGTTTTGGACTCTAGACACTTAAAAAAAATTTTTGTTCAGACAGACAGACCATCCTGAAAATATTGATGAGTTACTCTATAAATTTACAGATATAAAATATATGTCAAGTTTGGATCTAACTTCGGGTTTTCATCAAGTACCACTTTCGGTTAATTCTAGAAAATATACTGCTTTCTTGTACAATGGTAAGAGTTACCAATATTGTGTTGTGCCATTTGGGTTAAATTCTTCTGTTTCCGAATTTATAAGAGCTTTGGATCATGTACTGGGGCAAGAACTTGCGTCTAAACTGATAATCTATGTAGATGACATTTTGGTTACAGGGAAATAGTGGGAGGAACATTTTTTGATTTTGAAGTCAGTTTGTGAAAAACTTAGAAAAGGGGGGATGACATTGAAATTAGAGAAATGTAAATTTGCAGTTTCTGAATTAAAATTTTTGAGTCATGTTGTCACAGACAAGGGAATTTTGGCAGATCCAGAAAAAATTAAAGCAATTTCAGAAATTCCTATTCCTAAGACTAAAAAACAATTAAAGTCGTTCTTTGGGTTATGCAGTTATTACCGAAAACATATAAGTGATCAGAGTCTGAATGCACCATGTTTAAGTCAGTTACTTAAGAAAAACACTGTTTGGGTTTGGGATAAAAGTTGTCAGGAAGAGTTTGATAAAATTAAGCAAGAGTTGAGGAAGCAACACTTATTACACAGACCTGATTTTAATTTACCATTTTGTTTGAACACTGATAGCAGTAATTATGGGCTTGGAGCAGAGTTATTTCAAGAAAGAGTTGAGATACATTGTACCATAGCATTTGCAAGCAGAATGTTGCTCAAGCATGAGAAAAGTCGTAGAAAATCCACACCCTAATGCTTATCGTTTGGTGTATCCTAAGTCAAAGAAATTATTTGGTCTCAGGAATGTTGTCTCTTTAAAACTGTATAAACAGAAATCATAATTTCAAAATTTAAATAACCTATTATCATCTAAAACAAAAGTCCTCCACTGGAATATTCTTGTTAGAACAAAACTACCTGTACAACCAAGTATGTATGTTTGCATGTATAAATTAATAAATTGAAGTCACATGTTAATTGAAACTGATGAAAAAAAAAACACTGATGTAACAAAGAATGAGAGAAAGATTTATTTTTACTTTTATACAAAAAAAGTCTCCCTAGTGAGCATTTCTGAATTTTTCTAATTTTGGAAGCTAAGTCTTCCCTGTGGGTGAAGGCATGCATGTGAGGACATGCATGCAAAGGTATAAGTTTCAAAACCAATTTTAGATAAAGCCTCATGATATATGAGCAGTTTATTGTTGTTTATACTGATGTTGTGGGGAGCAAAAGTACTCTTCATAAAAATGTGACTTGTAGTATTATTGTAGTAGAGAGGAAAGTGTACATAAATAATTGCAAAAAATTTAGATAATACTGATGTATCTTTAGCTGTACTAAAAGAAGAAAATCATAAAAAAAGAAAAAAAAACATGAGTAAAAAAATTTTAAAAAGAAAATCATAAGCAAAAAAAATATACAAAAAACAAAAAAACCATGACTAATAAAAAAATATAAAAATTTAAAAAAATCAGAAGTTAAATATATATATATATAAAAGGCAAATATAGAGAAAAACACTATATATGTCCAGTATCATTTTTACTGTACAATATGTAAGCATAATGAAATTAACATTAATAAAAAAAATTAAATCTTATTCTAGGAAATGAGTTTTACCTTTCTATTATTTTCAATCTGTATGCTGTATGTTAGAATATTTCTCATGTATGTTTTATACCATGTATATTTGTCATGTTAAATAATTTCTTTACTTGAAATTTTTGTGTATGGGATTGATGGGGAAGTATCATTGCAACAACAGCCAGTAACAAGTCCACAGATTCAAAGAGTCCAAATTTGGAAGAGGTTATCAGACTGCATCATTAATGTACTAATTGTGTAATACAGATCCATCACTGAGTGTTGTCGGGATTTTGTTGTATATGTCCATAACAACAAAATCCCTGGGGAGCAGTTGTAATGGATCTGGGAGATGTTATTTTTTTACCGTATTTGTCGATACTGAATTGAAAATGTTTTCTTATATTTTTGTCAGAATTTATTATAATTTGTCTTATTATATGTTAATTTACTTCTGTTTTTAGAGTAAAAGCATATTGATTACTATTAGAAAATGTGTCGAAGAATAGCAAAGAAACTGATTGTGTAAAATATCTTTGACGTTGGAGTAGTCTTTGACTATAGTCAGTCCGAGTCGGAAGCTAACTCTTGGTGTGTGTTGACGGAAGGACAATGTGAAGGTCGCAGTCATAAATAATTTTGAATTATGTTAACTATTATTTTTGTATTATCTGAAAAGAAGAAACTACATTGGAAGAAACTGTATTTGAAACACCAAAATGAGAGAAACACGCTGAACCACGTCATTTTCTGCAGCCGACAACGATGCATTGTGGAATCATACTTAGACAACTGAATGGAAAAGGTACTGTCACGAAATATGGCAAATTTAAGTTTATAAAAAAAAATCGTGACCATATTTTCAACTTGTGTAATAGCCGGGATGCCATATTTCACTCACTATTAAGACACTCCTACAGTCAAGTCAACTTAAGGAAGTGTCAGTACAACTGACTATACACTGCCCTTTTATACTTTGTGTACGCGATGATACCGCCGTCTGTATTGCTATCCCATGACATTTCACACCTCAGTGTATATCAGCTTTTGACCAAACAGCACTATACGAAATGTTAGGGTTCCTTTCTGTTTCAATCGCGCATGAATCGCAGGAAGAATGACTGCTGAAATACCTCTGTGCGCGCTGTAATTAATCTCACATTGTCTTCAATGTCTCTTCGGGAGCTATGAGAACAAGGCTCAAGCATTGAAGGTAGTAATGCGTTTTCCAGCATGCGACTACTCTCTAAAAGTTAACTTAACTTATCGATGTGTAGTGAAGAAACACATCTTTGATTACGATCTCGGGAGAGATGAGACAGCCGGTCTGCTTAGTTTTGTTTGTAAGTCGATAACCAGATCTCTCTGACCATTCCGCATGTGAACTCTTAGTACGAACAAACATTCTTTTGGTCGACGATGCAAGGTGGGACTCTGTCTCGGAGTGTGTTAGATAGACCATACTACGCAGAATGGAGCTGGTAACGAAAATCTTCGTCGTTGTTACTCTCATAGCGAATGGCCACCGCCCTTCCTCTCGTTTAATGGTAGAGTGCAAAAGTCGTATTTCCTTGCGATACGATCTAGTAACCAGCGAATTCTTATTCCAGCTACTTCGCAACCTGCACGTGGGGCTATAGCTGGGGCTATGCTGAATTAATGTATATTACTTGAACCCAAGTACCTTCTGTAAGTGTTCCTATCCCTCTTGTTTAATTACTGAGAGAATCTGAGATAGCAGTTTAGCCGAATTATGGTTGTGGGGTTACTACTAACTGGCGTTCGCGAATCCTGCCCTTGAATCGTAACTTGTATAACGGCCAACTGGTAATTCAACACATCTTCAAGGCCATATCTGCGAGTACATCTACACGTACACTACTACTTTGGAATTCACACTTAAGTATCTGGCAGAGGGTTCATCGAACCGTTTTCAGACTATTTCCCTACCGTTCCACTGTCGAAAAGGAAGTGAGACAAACGAACACAAACTCTTACCGTGCGAGCTCTGATTTCTCTTATTTCATTACGATGGTCATTTCTTCCTGTGCAGGTGGGAATCAACAAAATATTTTGGGATTCGGAGGAGAAAGTTGGCGATCGAAATTTAAAGAAAAGTTCTTGCCGCAACGACAAACGCCCTAGTTTTAATGACTGTCATCCCAAATCGTGTACCATAGTATCCGTGACACTATCTCCCCTGCTTTGCGATAATTCACAACGAACTGCCCTTCTTTGAACTTTGATGACGGACAAGCGAATTGTAGGCAGTCTCTTTAGTAGGTCTGTTGCATCTTCTAAGTGTCCTGCCAACAAAATGTACTCTATGGTTCGCCTGTCCCACGATATTTTATATGTGGTAGTTTCAGTTTAAGTTGTTAGCTGTTGTAACCCCTAGGTATTTAGCTGAAACGAAACAAATTTTTAAGGGTCATGTGGAGGACTTCAGACTTTTTATTATTTAATGTCAATTACCACTTTTCGAACCATATAGATATCTTATCTAAACCATTTCGTAGCTAGTTTTGGTCTTGTGATGATTTGCTTAGGCAGATTCAAGAACGTTGCTCAGATTATCTCTTAAAATCGTTCGTGTGGGTTAGGAACAGCAAAGAGTCTGTACTACTTCATTGGAAAACGCCAGATAACACCTATGTTTTACTGGATGACTTGTCGTCAATTACCATGTACCTTTCTGACAAGAAGCCGCCAGTTCATTCGCACAATTGCGACATTACTCCACAGATACTCAAGCTGATTAGAAGCCGTCTGTGGAAAGGTTGTCAAAAACCTTTTGCGAGTCTAGAAATATAAAACGATTTTGAGATCTCATGTCCATATGTTTCATTACTTAGTGCGAATAAGAGCCAATTGTGTATTACGAGAGCTGTTCAAAAAATATCCGACTTTTATTCATAAAATTAGTATTTATTCAGATACAGTTGTCTGACACTAGTGACGTTTAAAGTAGTCCTCTTCAGCTTCTTCTCACCTCTCCCAACACTGCTGCCACTGCGAGAAATACCGATGGACGATCTCTTTTGTTATGGTGTGCAGCTGATCCATCATTATCGTGGTGAAGGTACCAATAGCCTGCTGCCCGTAAATTCGGCCGTTTGCGTCTCACTGCTTGACGAAGACGAAGCAGAACCTCTTGGTAGTACTACTTATTGATATTAGTATCTTCTGGGGCGTACTCGTAATGGTTCATGCCACTAGAGTCGAAAATGTTGGTCACCATGACTTTCACATTGCTTCTGACTTGCCTCGCTTTTTTGGGTCTCGGTGACGATGGATGCTTCCGTTGCGATGACTAGAACTTTGTTTCGGTGTCGTACTCATAAACGCAGGACTAATCACCATTGATTCTGTATTAAGAAAGATGGAATTACTTTTCACAGTACCCCGCATATTTTGTGCAGTTTCCAAACACAGGTACTTCTGCTCAGTTGTCACCAAATTTGTCACAAATTTTGATGAGACCCTCCCGAGGTCCAAATGTTCCGTTAAAATGGAATGAATGGATCGAGTATTAATTTTAACATCGAATGCAAGTTCTCTGATCGTGATTCGTTTTTCCTACATCACTAGGATCCTTACGTACTCAGCAACACACAGTTTGCAAATGTTGTGGGCCTACCTCAACGTATTTCACTCTTCAATAATGAGCTGCCATCTTTGAAGCTTTTGTACCACTCCTTTATGTATGTGGTACCTATTGCTTCGTCTCTAAACACATATCGAATCTTGCGGACTGTTGCAACTAGAGAATCGCGAAGCTTAAAATTTGACGCTACAACGATGTTCCTCTTTTTCTGTTATTTTACCCGCAACATTAAGTCCGATGACTACCAGTTATACATGTTTACATGTCAACAGCTACCGAGTAACTTATTGCTCCCACAGTCGCGAAAAAGATCAGGTATGCGCACTAGTGGTATGTCTAGAAGTAAAGAGAGCACATGCGCCCGATACCATTGTTGATTTATACAATAAAAAGTAAAGTCGGATACCTTTTGAACCACCCTCGTATTTCCACACAATACCATATATTTCCCGTGCATGTTTCTTCTCGGCGCTCTTGCAGTCGTAGTTGTTGTATGCAGTAGTAGCAAGCAAGAATACCTTAGAACGTATGGCTTCAGGAATGAAGGATTAATTCTGTAAACTACCCTTTTTTCGCACTGATCCCAGGGACTTCTGCGATCGGAATCCGAAAGGGCAACACCAGGGAGTGTTAGTGACGCTAGGGAGAGTTAGTAACCTCGGCTACCAAAGCGAGCACCAAACAGGATAAACAGGTACCCTACAATGTATTGTCTTCAGTTGATAAGCTCCCAGAATACGTTAGCATCTATGTGAGACATTATGCAAGAAGTTGACACTCTTATCGAAAACATTTTTCTGCTGCGTTTTGATGTCCTGTCGGTTGCGAAGTCACTAGGTTCTAGCTCAACTGGATAAGAACCTCAGAAGGAATCAGACTAGGATAAAACAAGAAATAGTGTACAGAGCAAGACAATGCGTGCAGATGTCTCACACAGCCAGGGAAGTTGCCTGAGTTGTATGCAACCCACTCTACGCCTCTGCTAGGACGATCGCTAGACCTCGTTCTGGGTATGGTCGACAGCGTAGGAGGATCATTCACCAACGAAATTTTTCATTCTGCAGAGGCTTTCACGTTATAGTTTTGTCTTTTCATAAAATAAGATCAAAGAATGCACGAGAAACTGAAGTAGAATTTTTGTGCCGTCAAAAATCACCACTCTACTGCCGAAGACATCTATTAAGACGCCAAATAGTTTGAAACTCGTACAGTGTATATCTGTTTATATAACAAAGTTCCAGTACTACTGTTACTAAAATACAACCAGAAGATTAATTTTACAAAACAGCGTGGAAGGAAATATCACTCCAGTGTTCCAGTACATGGTGACGAGCTTTGAATACAAATGAAAGTTCGTATTTGGTTACAAACGTATACACATGTTATCTGACTGGATGGTAATTTGTGTATAGATGATACGGCAATTGCCATGGTTGTCTGACGTACATATTTTGAACAGTCCATAGAGAAAGCAGTAAAGGAAACGGAGGAAATATTTGGAGGAATTAATGTTGTGGAAGGAAAATGAAAACTTTGAGGTTTGCCGATGGCAGTGTAATTCTGTCTGAGACAGCAAGGGACCTACAAAAGCAGTCAAAATGAAGGGACAGTGTCTAGAAAAGAGGTTGTAGCATGAACATCAAACAATTTAAAACAAGGGTAATATAATGTAGTCGAACTATAACGGGTGGTGCTGCGGTGCTCAGCTTCGGAAATGACACAACACACAACACAAGCCGGCCGCGGTGGTCTCGCGGTTCTAGGCGCGCAGTCCGGAACCGTGCGACTGCTACGGTCGCAGGTTCGAATCCTGCCTCGGGAATGGATGTGTGTGATGTCCTTAGGTTAGTTAGGTTTAAGTAGTTCTAAGTTCTAGGGGACTGATGACCGCAGGAGTCCCATAGTGCTCAGAGCCATTTGAACCGTTTGAACACAACACAAGTACGAGATGAATTCTGCTATTTGGGTAGCAAAATTACTCACGATAGATGAAGTAGAGAGGATATAAAATGCAGATTAGATATAACAAGGAAAGCATTTCGGAAAACGAGGAATTTAATATCTAATGTAAATTTCAGTGTTAGGAAGTTTTTTCGGAAGGCATTTGTGTAGAGTATAGCCTTGTACAGAACTAAAACTTTGATCTTGTAAGTGTTTTCATTCACCATAGCTGTTGAATTCTTAATAGCTATCAAAATATTTTCAAGATTTAAAATGAAAATGTGGGAGTCATGCAATACATAATTGATGGATGAATAATTCACCTCCTTACTGTTTCAGTAGTCACTAATAAGTAGTTCTCTTCCTTACTGTTATCTATTGCATGCTCCCAGTTTACCGTCTTAAATCTTCCACGTATTTTCATGTATATTAAAAATTAACAAACATACATTTTCGAAGTTATCTGAACGGGTTTAGGAGAAATTATTTTAGACTTCTTAAGTACTATTTAAAAATATGGTATATTAAAAACTCCTATTTATTTAAATAAATATTTTCGGCTTTTTACTCCAGTGTGTGTGAAATTCTTCAGTCGATTTTAAACATTTTGATGAAGTTATAACAGAGAAATGTTACTTTCCGGTTTATTTCAGTTTCTCTTCACGTGACTCACCCAAGATATTGAAAATAGCATGACAGTAAAAATCAGAGTGATTAGAGGTCTCGCTGATGCTTACCAGTAATCGTTCTTCCTGTGAATCATTGTCGACTGAGGAAGGAAAAGGGAGAAATGGCAGTGGCATCCTCTGCCGCACACCAGACAAGAAAGCGAGTTAATGTTGCATTGTCATCCAGTTCTGAGGCGTTGAATGTTTCAAGTCTCTGGTTCATTGGGAAATGGCAATGGTAAACGAAGTACCCTTCACCTCACACCAGACAATAAAGCGAGTTAACATTGAATTGTCATCCAGTTCTGAACTACGCTTAAAATTTCAAGTTTCTAGCTCATCGAGAAGTTTACAACCAATTGGCAAAATTTGTACCGAACAGGCAGACACACAAGTAAGTGATATCCAGCTTCTCTTGCTCCATATCTCCCCTCAACCTTATCCGTCCGCTCGCGTACCACCCTGCACGCATTCCAATACTACCCCCATAACACGCCGGTCCTGCATAGAAGCCAAGATGTCAGGCGTAATCAGCCCCTTACACCTTCACCCCCCCCCCCCCCCCCCGTCACCCGTATGGAAACTGGTTGGAAAAAAGTCAGTTAATATTGCACTGTCATCCCATTCCGAGCTATTTTCAAAATCTCAAGCCACTAGCTCATAGGGTAGTTGATTTAAAATCAACTGCAAAATTTGTAACGAACAGACAGAGAAAAAAGCGGCCTAATAAGAAAGGGATAAAATGAAATCTACTGTGACTTATTGCTTGTAATTGAAAGTGGCTATGAATGGTAGGATATAAAAATAAGAAATGTCCTGCGTGATCATCTGACGAAATTTACACTATAATACGAGTTTTTGAATGCAAATTTGACTGTTCATAATTATTTTACTCCTTCTTAGGGTATAATATGAGGGTTGGAACTTTAATAGTGGCAACTATTTATTTACAGCTCGTACAAAATAGATACGTGTTTCAAAGTTTTACTGACCTTCAAAGTAGTCACCAGCATTGTGTATAATCCATTGCCAGCGATGTGGAAGTCGTAGGATACTCTTACTGTGCCAGTTGTGTTAACAGTTCGAGCGGCGCGGTCTATTGCCCGACGAATTTGTGTCAGTTCTGAAGCGAATGCCGTGAAGTGTTTCCTTCAGTTTAGAGTTGAACTCACGAGGGTTTTAGTCAGGGGAGTGTAGTACAAACTTGTACTGTATGTGCTTGAGCATTGTCCTGCAAAATGACGGTCAGGTCCTGCAGAAAGCTGGTCGTAGGTTGTGTTCCAAAAATTAACAGCATAGGTACAGAAGTGATGACACACTCTGCATGATCTGACCATCATTTTGCAGGACAACGCTCAAGCACATACAGTGCAAGCTGTTACTGATTTGTTTGACTGATGGGGCTGCTATACCACCTACTGCACCCCCCGTGAGAACTATTTCTAAACACGTCACGGCATTCGCTTCAGAACTGCTACAAATTCGTCGTGCAATAGACCGCGCCGCTCGAACTGTCAACACAATTGGCACTGCTAAGAGTATCCTGCGACTTCCACATCGCAGGAAACGGGTTATACACAATGCTGGTGACTACTTTGAAGGTCAGTAAGACTTTGAAACACGTATACTTTGAAACACGTATCTATTTTGTACGAGCTGTAAATAAATAGTTGCCACTATTAAAGTTCCAACCCTCGTATATGTAAAACGACGAACCATGAGGTTTTAAAGGAAACAAGCTTGTAAGCGTTCTGAAGATAAATTTCTTCAAATATGTAGCCTGTAACGGTGGTTTTACATAGTGTTATAAAATAATGCCTGATTGCTGAAATCTATTAAAAGTAATCTGCAGTTCAGTATTGGCTTTCAAAATAAGGATTTCTTTGGAGTTAGAACTGTTGAATTTGAGATAACATGGCATTTCCTGACGTTCTTCAGTGCAGAGATGTTCCTCCCCTTCTTTTACAAAATTGTGTACATATTCGTCCGCGAAAACTGGAGGGGCAGCTCCTACATGACGTATTATGAGGTCATCGGTGAATGTATGGAGGAAGAGACTGTAGAGTAATGCCGTATTTGAGAACGACTAACTATAGGAGGCTGAGATGTACACAAGTTACGGGATTCACATATCACAACGTGACTTTTACTGCGCAGTTACTCGAAAATATTGCACTTTTAGCTTGCCGGTTAATACCTCGCCACTCAGACACCGTCTCGTAGCAAATATTACTAGGGGTAAGTGGACCTGGTGCTACGCTCCAGAATGATTTGCATATGCGGTTTGTATGCATGGCGAAAGTTAAGCCTGAAATGGATGCTAATCTCTAGAGAAGGCTACAGAAAGCTATGAATTTCAAGTCTGCAGGCTTTGTGGTCATCAGGCGAAACATACAGCGGCTTGCCTTGTTTGCGATTAAATTTACGCTAATTTTTTACGGGATGAAGCCCAAGTAGTGTAGTGGACTGACGGCCATTATTCTCATTGGACAGTAAGTGAAACGGCCCATTCACTTGGTTTACAATGGTGGGGCCAGCAGCGAGCTAGGCTTGTGAAAGTGAGCAGTAAACAAGTGACCAGCGCAGAGCAGTCGCGCAGATGGTTCCCACGATACAGACGTCTAGGCGCTCGCATTGTATCTGCAGTCGTGGGTCACGAGCAATAGAGAGATCGGGCGTATTGCTGTCACTTCTCGTGTCAGAGCCCCACTCCTCTGTTGGTACTGGGCCTATACCTAGGCAACGCTGACGTGGCAGGCAGGTTTTCTCACAAAGGACAACGTAAAATACACACTTAAGGGCGAAAGTTACTTTCTGACGATGTGTTACTACCAAGTAACATAGCTCTATGAAGCTCGGACGATACTTGGAAAGAACTGCTGCAATACATACATACAGGGTGTTTCAAAAATGACCGGTATATTTGAAACGGCAATAAAAACTAAACGAGCAGCGATAGAAATACACCGTTTGTTGCAATATGCTTGGGACAACAGTACATTTTCAGGCAGACGAACTTTCGAAATTACAGTAGTTACAATTTTCAACAACAGATGGCGCTGCAGTCTGGGAAACTCTATAGTACGATATTTTCCACATATCCACCATGCGTGGCAATAATATGGCGTAGTCTCTGAATGAAATTACCCGAAACCTTTGACAACGTGTCTGGCGGAATGGCTTCACATGCAGATGAGATGTACTGCTTCAGCTGTTCAATTGTTTCTGGATTCTGGCGGTACACCTGGTCTTTCAAGTGTCCCCACAGAAAGAAGTCACAGGGGTTCATGTCTGGCGAATAGGGAGGCCAATCCACGCCGCCTCCTGTATGTTTCGGATAGCCCAAAGCAATCACACGATCATCGAAATATTCATTCAGGAAATTAAAGACGTCGGCCGTGCGATGTGGCCGGGCACCATCTTGCATAAACCACGAGGTGTTCGCAGTATCGTCTAAGGCAGTTTGTACCGCCACAAATTCACGAAGAATGTCCAGATAGCGTGATGCAGTAATCGTTTCGGATCTGAAAAATGGGCCAATGATTCCTTTGGAAGAAATGGCGGCCCAGA
The DNA here is from genome assembly GCF_023864345.2 of Schistocerca serialis cubense. Classification (NCBI taxonomy): domain Eukaryota; kingdom Metazoa; phylum Arthropoda; class Insecta; order Orthoptera; family Acrididae; genus Schistocerca; species Schistocerca serialis. The sequence goes on from NC_064645.1 coordinate 498,561,629, forward strand.
CCAGTACTTTTTGAGGATGCAGGGACGATGGGACTGCAACATGGGGCTTTTTGGTTCCCCATATGCGCCAGTTCTGTTTATTGACGAAGCCGTCCAGGTAAAAATAAGCTTCGTCAGTAAACCAAATGCTGCCCACATGCATATCGCCGTCATCAATCCTGTGCACCATATCGTTAGCGAATGTCTCTCGTGCAGCAATGGTAGCGGCGCTGAAGGGTTGCCGCGTTTGAATTTTGTATGGATAGAGGTGTAAACTCTGGCGCATGAGACGATACGTGGACGTTGGCGTCATTTGGACCGCAGCTGCAACACCGCGAACGGAAACCCGAGGCCGCTGTTGGATCACCTGCTGCACTAGCTGCGCGTTGCCCTCTGTGGTTGCCGTACGCGGTCGCCCTACCTTTCCAGCACGTTCATCCGTCACGTTCCCAGTCCGTTGAAATTTTTCAAACAGATCCTTTATTGTATCGCTTTTCGGTCCTTTGGTTACATTAAACCTCCGTTGAAAACTTCGTCTTGTTGCAACAACACTGTGTTCTAGGCGGTGGAATTCCAACACCAGAAAAATCCTCTGTTCTAAGGAATAAACCATGTTGTCTACAGCACACTTGCACGTTGTGAACAGCACACGCTTACAGCAGAAAGACGACGTACAGAATGGCGCACCCACAGACTGCGTTGTCTTCTATATCTTTCACATCACTTGCAGCGCCATCTGTTGTTGAAAATTGTAACTACTGTAATTTCGAAAGTTTGTCCGCCTGAAAATGTGCTGTTGTCCCAAGCATATTGCAACAAACGGTGTATTTATATCGCTGCTCGTTTAGGTTTTATTGCCGTTCCAAATATACCGGTCATTTTTGAAACAACCCTGTACGATACACAGTGACAATTATTGAACTGTATGCAATAAAATCGTTATAGCTTCCGAACGGTTAGCGTTAGGACGTTAAAACTGCACTCTTGACGCAGGGCATGAGAGGCGTAAATAAACGCAGCATGGTTTGGTTTAACGACGAAGCCCACTTTTATTTGCATGAGTTCGTCAATAAACAAAACTGGAACATTTGGAGGTCTGAGAATCCGCATTTCGCGATCGATAAGCCTCTTCACCCACAACGGGTGACTGTGTGGTGTGGTGTGCAGTGTCCAGTCACGGAATAATCGGTGCGATATTCCTCGATGGCACGATGACTACCGAACGGAAGATGATTTCATCCCCATTACCCAAAGTGACCCTGATTTCGACAATATGTGGTTCATGCAAGACGGAGCTCGACCCCACCGAAGCAGGAGAGTAATGCCCTGCAGGACCACTTTGCGTCCGCATTCTGGCTCTGGCCACTGGCAAGGGCCTCGATTGGCCGCCGTGTTTTCCGGACCTGAACACATGCGACTCCTTCTTGAGGAGCTGTATTAAAGAAAAGGTGTACAGAAATAACCCTAAAACCATTGCTGACCTGAAAACAGTCATTCCAGAGCTTCGATGTTCCGACACTTCAGCGGGTCATGCAGAATTTCTCTATTCGTCCGTGCTTCATCATCGCCAATGATGGCATGCATAACGACCACGTCATAACCTAAATCGGAATATCTGTAGTGACATTTACATGTTGCATAATGTATGTGTACTACGTAGTTTGTAACTAATTTACGTTTTTTTCATATAGTTCAATAATTGTTTCCCTGTAACTGAAAGAAATACGAAACGAGACAAACAGAAGTAGCACTTTTATTCAAAGACAATAATTAAAGTCATCGCGATTTGTAATAGTCCCCTGGATATTAGAAATGAGGAGAGATCCTAGTGGATGAAAAAATGGGTAATTTTTTCATAATTTGCATCCCTGTATGCCTGAAAAAGGAGTTTTTGATTGTGAAAGTATTGTATGAGTTACAGCGAGTTGAATGAAACAATGCGCCATCCGAAATAGACAAGTAGGCAGTACTGGTGCTCGATGAATCAATTAAAAAAAAATTCGCTAGCATAAGAATTACCGTTCAATGAAGATTTGATTAAAGGTGCACCGGTACCAATACGCAACATGTCAACGAGATCTTCAATTCATTCTTTTGGCGATTGGTCCGGAACATTTTCATTTTGGGGCAAACGCTGAGAAATAGCACAACATATAGCTGCAGGTATATTCAACGAAGGTTATTCATCTGCTCTGAAGGCCATGAGCGTTTTAGGAATCGTCATAAGGAGGAACAACAAAAACTAAATGGTTTAAATGGCTCTGAGCACTATGGGACTTAACATCTGTGGTCTTCAGTCCCGGCCGTCCGAAGTGGCCGTGCGGTTAAGGCGCTGCAGTCTGGAATCGCAAGACCGCTACGGTCGCAGGTTCGAATCCTGCCTCGGGCATGGATGTTTGTGATGTCCTTAGGTTAGTTAGGTTTAACTAGTTCTAAGTTCTAGGGGCTAATGACCTCAGCAGTTGAGTCCCATAGTGCTCACAGCCATTTGAACCATTTTTTCTTCAGTCCTCTAGAACGTAGAACTACTTACACCTAACTAACCTAAGGACATCACATACATCCATGTCCGAGACAGGATTCGAACCTGCGACCGTAGCAATCACGCGGTTCCGGACTGAGCGCCTAGAACCGCGAGACCAAACAAAAACTTCGCCGAGTAATGTGATAGGAAACGCGTGACAGTCACGGAGCACGGAATGACTCAGTTTGGTAAATGAGCATGTCTGAGAATGATGAAGTATGCCACTATTATTCTGGGAACAGAGATTGTCCGTAAGCTTTGAAACAACGTTTTCTTTGCTACTCCAAACTTTATACGCGTTTTTCTCGAAACAAAATTTTTCAGCTCGCGAAGCTCTCTAGAGCCTCAACAGATTAACCAATTCAATTGATTTTTAAAAAATGAGAGGTAATTAAATTTAAGGGGCGTCAGTGAGAGCTTCTTCGTATTAGAAATTTAAATATTTATTTAACATTTGAACTTACGACCCGCCAGGTTAGCCGAGAGCACTACTGCTTCCTGGACTCTGGTAGGCGCGCCGGCCCCGAATCGAATCCGCCCGGCGGATTAGCGACGAGGGCTGGTGTGTCAGCCAGCCTGGATGTGGTTTTTAGGCGGTTTTCCACATCCCACTAGGTGAATACCGGGCTGGTCCCTATGTCCCGCCTCCGTTACACGAATCGCAGACATTTGAAAACGTATGCACTGTTTCGTGGCTTACACTAGACTCAGACAGCTGGGGCACACTACTTCCATCTCAGGGGGCATGGGGCGGCGACAGGAAGGGCATCTGGCCACCCTCTGACACTAACATTGCCAAATCCATAGTAACAGGACCGACCCTACGTTGAAGTGGGACAAAGGCCCAAGGAAATGATGAACATTTGAACTTACAAAAACATGTCAAGAAACTGACATCTTTTTCAAATAGTGGGAATTTTTTTTAAGCATTTTCAAAACCCCATAGTAATGACGCACCAAAATCATTCTGATTTAAGAATTTTGTGTTTTTATGGGATTTAAAAATTGCCACGAGTCTGTACCGCGTTTCTGACAAACCAGGACATGTCACGAAGAGCACAATTTGAGGAAGGGCTGCAACTGTCCAGTTTTAATCTGATATAAGGTAAAAAAAAATTTAAAAAATGTGCGAATGTTTGTACAATAAAGTGGCAAAATCACCGTCTTAATAATAAAAATATTCATTGTATTGAAAGAAATTCTGAACTCCGCCCATTTTCCGTGACTCTCGACTCTCGACAAGAACCAATTTATGTCGAGGGCTGGCCCGCCCATTCGCCGAATATCCTTTCGTTCCAAGACCTCCTTCACCTGCGCTGTCCGATGCGGTCGCACAGTGTCACCCACAAACGTGAAATCAGGGCCGAATACACTACTGAAAAAATGCACACTTAAAAAGAGTACAGTGTCACAACAGTCACAATACTGTTGACCGGTAAATGTTCAAAGATTTGGAGGTCGGTATGCACACACAACACTATGCCTTCCCTCGCCACAACATGTGTACCACCAAAACAACGATGTTCCTGGGTGCATTATACGTTCCCACATGTAGCCATACCAAGGTACTTCAAGAATCACCACTTATGCTGAATATGCTCTCATCCTAATAGAAAGCACTGAAGCTCAAGTAGTTATGGGTACAGAAAGCTGCTTAAACCGGAAATAAGTTCAGCCGAATTTTTTTTCAAACAATCTAACAGTGTTCAGAAAGGGTAAATTAAATACAGTTGGTGGCGGAGTATTTATTGCTGTCAGAATTAGTTAACTTTGTAGCGAAATTGAAGTAGATAGTTCCTGCGAAATAGTATGGCTACAGGTTATGCCTGACAATTGGGCTAAACTATTGATCGGAGTGTTTTACCAACCTCCCAATTCAGGAAATATAGGTGACGAACAGTTCAAAGAAAACTTGAGTCTCATTTCAAATAAGTACACCACTCATACAATTATAGTCCGTAGTGACTTCAATCTACTCTCGATCTGCTGGAAAAATTATACCTTTAAAGCTGGCAGTAGGTATAAAATGTCATCCGAAATTGTACTAATGCTTTCTCAGAAAGTTATTTTCAATAATTAGTTCATGAGCCCACTCGAATCGTAAATGGTTGCGAAAGTAGACTTGACCTCTTAGCAAGAAATTAAACTGAACAAATAGAGAGTATCATGACGAATACAGGGATTAGCGACCACAAGGCAGTTGCTACTAGGCTGAATACCGTAACACCCACAACCATCAAAAAGGAACGCAAAGTATATCTGTTTAAAAAAGCTGGTAAAAATGCTCTTAACGCCTTTTTAAGAGACAGTCTTCACTCCTTCCGATCTGATCATGTAAGCGTAGAAAAGTAGTGGAATGATTTCAAAGAGATACTATCGACAACAATTGAGAGATATATATCACATAAATTGATAAGTGATTGTACTAATCCCCTATAGTACACAAAACGGGTCAGATAGCTGTTGCAGAAGTAGCGAAAAAAGCACCAAGACTGACAAAGTTTTACAGAAGTTCGAAATATGGCGCGTATTTTAATGGGAGATGCTTTTAATTATTTAATTCTGTCTTGAAATCTGGCAGAAAACCCAAACAGATTTTGGTCATACATAAAGCACACCAGTGGCAGGACGCAATCAATACCTTCACTGCGTGATAACAACGGTGAAGTCATTGATGACAGTGCCACTAAAGCAGAGTTATTAAACACGGTTTTCCGAAACTCCTTCACCAAAGAAGACGAAGTAAATATTCCTGAATTCCAGTCAAGAACAACTGCCAAGATGAGAAACATGGAAGTAGATATCCTCGGTGTAGCAAAGCAGCTTAAATCACTTAATAGAGCCAAGGCCTCAGGTCCAGATTGTTTACCAGTCACGTTCCTCTCAGAGTATGCGGATACAATAGCTCCAGATTTAGCAATTACATATAACCGCTCGCTCACAGAAAAATCCATACTTAAAGACTGGAAAATTGCTCAAGTCACACCAATACCCAAAAAGAGAAGTAGGAGTAATCCGGTGAATTACAGGCCCATATCACTAGGGTCGATTTACAGTAGGGTTTTGGAACATATACTGTATTCGAACATTATGAAGAACCTCGAAGAAAACAATTTATTTACACATAGTCTGCACTGATTCAGAAAATATCGTTCTTGTTCAGAAAATATCGTTCTTGCGAAACACAACTAACTCATCATACTCATGAAGCAATGAATGCTATCGACAGGGGACGTCAAATTGATTCCATATTTTTAGATTTGCAGAAGGCTTTAGACACCGTTCCTCAGAAGTGTCCTCTAACCAAACTGCATGACTATGGAATATCGCCTCAGTTGTGTGACAGGTTTTGTGATTTCCTATCAGAAAGGTCACAGTTCGTAGTAATAGACGGAAAATCGTCGATTAAAACAGAAGTAATATCCGGCGTTCCCCAAGGAAGTGTTCTAGGCCCTCTATTGTTTCTGATATATATTAACTACAAGCAGACAATATGAGTAGCCCTCTTTGATTTTCTAAAGTCATCAGTTAACCAAAAAAATTTCAAAATGATTTAGATAAAATATCTGTATGGTGTGAAAAGTGGCAGTTGACTCAGAATAAGGAAAAGTGTGAAGTTATTCACATGAGTACTAAAAGAAATTCGCTGAATTTCGATTACGCGATAATTCACACAAATCTGAAGGCTGTTAATTCAATTAAATACTTAGGGATCACAATTACAAATAACCTAAATTGGAACGATCATGTAGATAACGTTGTGGGTAAAGCAAACCAAAGACTGCGATTCATTGGCAGAACATTTAGGAGGTGCAACAGGTATACTAAAGAGACTGCTTACACCACGCTTGTCCGCCCTATTCTGGAGTATTGCTGTGCGGTGTGGGATCCTCATCAGGTGGAACTGACGGATGACATCATGAAAGCACAAAGAAGGGCAGCTCGTCTTGCATTATCTTGAAATAGGGGAGATAGTGTCACAGACATGATACGTGAATTGGGGTGGCAATCATTAAAACAAAGGCGTTTTTCGTTGCGACGGCATCTTCTCATGAAATTTCAACCACCAGATTTCTCCTCCGATTGCGAAAACATTCTATTGGCCCCCACCTACATAGGGAGAAATGATTATCACAATAAAATAAGAGAAATAAGTGCTAGCACGGAAAAATTTTAAGTGCTCGTTTTTCCCGCCCGCCGCTCAATCGTGGAACGGTAGAGAGACAGCTTGAAGATGGTTCATTGAACCCTCTGCCAGGCACTTTATTGTGAATAGCAGAGTAATTACGTAGATGTACGAGGGTTGACTGAAAAGTAATGCCTTCGCCTTCGTAACTCTCCAACAGTTGGCAGCATTGGTATGCGGCAGGTACTGTCTTGTTCCGTAGCTTCTTCTCTACAGCTCCAGTTGGCGGGAAGTCTTAGCATTGAACGGTTGTGTTGTTAGAGTGTAAAGTATGGAAGCCTCCCCAGACGGTCATTCAATGCGATCTAAGTAACGTGCAGTCATCGAATTCTTGACAGCAGAAAGTGTCACCCCAAAGGAAATTCATCAGAGAATGAAAGCAGTTTATGGTGACGGGCTTAAGACGCTAAACATATTATCGTTACTATGAATTCCTGAATGGCACCATTTAGATTGCTGGCATTTAAAGAACGAGACACCACGACGTTTTTGCCGAGGATGTGAGATCAGAGTGCCAGTGGCTATGAGCGTTTAAAGTGCAGAGTGCAAGCTGTGAAAGCGATACCTCGTCTTGTCGTGCAATGAACTGACGCGCCCGCTTGCTGCGCGTTGTTTACATGCAGCATGTCGGCAGTCCAGAGAAGCTTTGGAGTCCGCTTTTGATCTCTGTACTCGTACGGTGGATAGCTATACGCTACGTGGGACAACAACAGCTGTAAGGAATGTATAGCCTCATTCATCGATGATTAGCGTGGAAATTTTCTTATTGGTTTTTATTTAATAAGTTTGTTCATATGGCCATTTAACGTAACAAGTGTTTTTTTAGATCTTCGTATAATTAATTGAAACGGCTTTTTGTTCCATATGCTTTTCACTTTTTAAATTAATGCATCTTGAATGGATTTAATTTGGAATAATACATTTTTGCTTTTTATACGATACTCAAAAATTTCACGCCACTTTTTTTTACGTCAATAAATTATTACAGTTGTTCACACATGTGCGCTCACACACGCAGAATGTGGGGGATATATATATATATATATATATATATATATATATATGGAGAGAGAGAGAGAGAGAGAGAGAGAGAGAGAGCGAAGTCTGTCAATACAAATAAATACCAGTCACACCAAGTGAACAGATGATTTACGACAGAAATTACTCACAGTTCTTGTACGAAAAATCTGTTGTCCTTGCCAGATCAATACTGATGTCTCACTGCAGTTGGTATATGAAATATGAAAACTGCAAATCAAAAATATCGTGATGTGAAAATGTGTCGATGTTTTGTAAATGAAAGTAACAATACGACCTCTAACTTATGCCATATGAGAGGATGCAGGGGTTTGGGCGGGACTAATGAATAATTGCAAGTAACAATTTATTATTGCAAAAATGATAGCGTGAATAATTTTCGAATGCAAATAATTATACGTTATGTACATCACGTTACATTATCTGTTGCTTTGATTTACATTGACTTTTTCCATGGATAAACTGTGTTCTGTGGCGCCGTTGTAAGGAAAAAATTTCTTGCTGAGTATTCAAAATTGTCTCCCGTATTCACTTTTTATGTGAAAATGCTTGTGATATGTAAGCACTGTTCGTGTGTTTACCATTGTTCGCTCTTGATATTTTGCTTTCTGCAAGTGAGTTTTGTTTCTTACAGACTTAAAGAATTTGTTTAACAATTGTTAGATATACTTAGGAAGATCTAAGTTCCACGAGAACCGATTTCCTTTTTTTGGAAAGCAGATCTTTCGAGGGCGTTCTGAAAGATAGCAATTAATAGAGAGGGGAAACAGCACTAATGCGTGTTTTGGGGTGGAAGAGGTTAAAAGAGAAAGAAAGGGCGATGGAGAAGGAAGGGGCTGAAGTAGAGAGAAGGAGATGGGAGGGGCAGGGAGAGACACAGGAAGAATAGTTTCACTTGATGTGTTAAGCAATATTCTATTGCACTTAGTTTGTGGAACATTTAGAATTTTTTTACGTTAACATTTAATTAATTTTCTACAGCAGTTTTGTTTTCTTATTGTTTTTCAGTACCAGTACGCAAAATAATTTGGTGCTGATAGGTCATAAATTTTATATGTGCTGTTAGAAGGTTTTCGTGAGTCTGACATAAATTAAGTTTTTTATCTGAGTTTGACCTGCCTCTTGAGAACCTGTTCTCAAACGAGACATTCGTTTGTCAACCTGTTTATCACGCTGTTCACTCTACGAAGGAAATAAAAAAATATCTTATTTCAGCAGCTTGATCTTTGGAGGTCTTGTCAATACGATGATAATGAGGAAAGACAGAGGCCAAATTATGATGTACAGTACTGGAAATGAAAACGAACGCCATTACATTTGTGGCGCAGATACACTTTATGTACATCAGGGCAATGGTTGAATGGATTAAAACACATAATTTAAAGCGTCGTGCTATGGTCAGAGTTGGAAATCATGTACTGAACATGAAAATTATGGTGCCGTAAGAAGACTGTTTGAGTTGCAGAACTAACAACATAGCTCTTCTGACCGGGTGTAGGGAAGATAGAATTGTTGAAAGGCATAGACAAAATACTCTGCACAGAATGCTGCTTAGCGACGAGCAAAAGTAAGACAAAGATAATGAATAGTAGCAGAATACTAGCATGAAAACTGGGAATTAGACAGAATTCTCATCTGTGGTGGCAAGATTAGACAGGATGGCAAAAGTAAGGAAGGTGTCAGCAGTCTTTCTTCAACAAACGATGTCTGTTAGCACCTATATCAAAATGAAGAAATTCCTGAAAGTGTTCGTCCACAGTATAGCATTAGAAATTGTAATGTGGACCACGTGAAATCTGACGAAGAAACTGGGAGCTTTTGAGGCGCAAAATATTAGACATTAAGTGGACGGATAAAGTACAAAATGAAAGACGAAGAGGAAAGGTAGGAAGACTGTGTACGGCCATTAGCAGGAGAAGGTGACATTAGAAGGAAAAGATAGCTTGGCGCTGTAACCTCCTCAGTCATCATTTCGGATGTATTCCATCTGCAACTTATATTTTTTCTTGCTCAGATAATTAACTTGCTGTGCTTGGTTGTGGCGTGTAGTTTACACCATGTGCATTCCTTGCATCATTTGCTTCCATTTCTGCAAGTCCGCAGTAGGTTTCAGCATCTTGTAGAGGAAAGTTTATCGCAGTATCATCATGTCTTAGAGAAACAAAAGTAATTTCTTCTTGTGTTTAGTAATTTTGAACTATGTATTTACTTTCTCTCGTAATATGCTAATATATCTTATGCTTCTAATAAGTCATTGTTTATTTCCTCGTAGCAATACGGTGATACATTTTTGCGATGTAGTACTGAGTCTGCATTCGGTAACGATCTATGCTTCTGCAGTCACTAAAGAGAATACAAGAGGAAGAAGAGATAGAAGATGAAGAAGAAGAAGAAGAAGAAGAAGAAGAAAAAGAAGAAAAAGAAGAGGAGGAATGTGATGGCAAAGATGACTCATTTCTAATAAGGAAACGGCCCAGAACACTAAAGGCTGTGCCGCCAACAATAGCAGGGATGTTCCACGCCATGCATCTACCTGAGATCATGAATAAAATGAAGAAAAATCAGATGTGGTTGGTCTGGATGTAAGAGTTTCATATTTATGCCTGCACTAGACGCAAAATATAACTTTTTTCATATAAAAAAGAAACTGTTTTTTGTACTTCCATAAAAAAATAGCAGAATGTACCAAATATGGAGACTGCTACGGTCGCAGGTTCGAATCCTGCCTCGGGCATGGGTGTGTGTGATGTCCTTAGGTTAGTTAGGTTTAAGTAGTTCTAAGTTCTAGGGGACTTATGACCTAAGATGTTGAGTCACATAGTGCTCAGAGCCATTTGAACCAACCAAATATGGAGGGACTTCAAGAAATATGTTATTCGTGTCGTCCCACGCTTAGATCATTACGCAACACGAGTGGCACATTGTCAGAAGACGGAACATGTTCTGACACAGTTCTGCTGCAGTATGGATAACATGTACATCACAGTGTGGGAGTGAAGTGGGGCAGAAACTGGTAAAAGCACTACACCGTTGAACTACGCGAATCAGTGCGGTTATTTTAGGGAAAACGTCTATATTGCTCACAGATTCGTCGTTAAATTCTGGCTGTTTACGCAACAAATTCACTGTCGCGTTCTGTCATACTGAAAATTTGCCAACAACTTGCCCAAGATCGCAGACACGTGGGTGATTCTGAACGGGAAGTAAGGCCACGAACATGGACAACGAGCAAACACGACAATGTCCAGGCAATCGAGGAACTCATTCGCAAACAATCGCAGATTTTCTGACGCTGAAGACGTTCACACATGTCCTCGAATGGCACCATCAATGAACCGATTTCTACCGTCGATGATTGAACGAATGGTAGAGCGTCCCGACCGTTTTTCCGGAGTCTTCGTCACTATAATAAAAAATAGTCTCATACATTTGTGCCAGTGTGAAGTGTAGTGCTGCACTCAATAAAGGAACTTAGCCTGCCATAATTATGTGTAACTTACTTCTCGAAGTACCCTAATATGAAAAATTTTGAAACTGTATTTCCAGTTGTAATAATAAAATAATGTTTTGTGGTACTTACATAAATATAGTCATGCATTTAAGTTGTCAGTTAATAGATAAACATCAATCAAATGAATCTGTGGAAACATATCGTTGCTAGGACAGAAATATATTTGAGTTCTGGTGTAGCTTATGCGCTACATGCCCGGACACTTTGGTTGGTCGCAACAATTTTTTAAATTCAGTATTTTAGGCTAATTTTGTGCCCGAAAGATGCATTGACCACTTACATAAAGTTTTAATTCACAAAATGAAACTCAGGGCCGAGGAGGATAAGGAGCAGTAAAGGGAAAAGTAGTGGAGGAAGGCAAAGTAGTTCCGTTGAGGTGAACATGGCAGCACACGAAGAGAAAACCAGCCGTAAGACTCTTGACTTATGAGACAAAATAAAAGCCTGAATAGTAAACATTGTAGACACAAAAACTGTACGTACCTGCACGACTCTGTCATTATAATCATATGCAGTGAACAATCTATATGCTATGTGAATTAAACTTCACGTATGACGCACTGTAGCTTCAACAAGTTCATAGCTTTTCACCACTTAAGTTTCATGGCAATTCTAGTACACTGTAACCTATTGAAATTACGGGAGGACAGCGAATAACGAAATTATGTACAGTATAGTAGGAAGAAAGCAGGAATAAATTCGTAAGTGATTCGGGGGTATGCAGTGCGGGAAATTTAGTAAACAGAACTCCTACGTCTGGCAGCGACAACGACTCTAACTCAATTGGCGTGGAGAGGACCGAAGATTTGTTGAAGGAGAAAAGGGGTCGCCCTTCCATGCTGTCAGTGTTCATCAGTCGTAATGGCTGCTGAGTCGTGGTTTGGTAATTATTTGCAGCCCGTGACCAGATGTTTTCAGGCGATGTGAGATATGAAGAACATACTGGTAAGGGCACAGACAAATACCCTCTTTACCTGTAGGTTGTAAAAGGCGAAAAATCATCGAGTAAAGCGAAAATGAGAGCCGGTGTTCCTCAAGGAAATGTTTTAGGCCGTCTGCTGTTCTTAATCTTAAGAGACAGTCTTAGCAGCCCTCTTATATTGTTTCCAAATCATGCAATCATTTACCGTATAGTTAAATCATTAGACGATCAAAACAAATCGCAAATTTATTTAGACAGAGTATCTACGTGGTGTGAAAAGCTGCAGTTGTCTCTGAATAAGGAAAAGTGTGAGATTACCCACATCAGTAGGAAAAGAAATACGTTAAATTTCGGTTACGCAATAAATCACACAAATTTAAAGGCTGTTAACTCGACTAAATACCCACAAATTACAGTGACGAACAATTTAATCGTGTAAGTAATGTTGTGGGGAAGATAAATCAAAGAGTGTGTTTCATTGGCAGGCTACTTCGAAAATGTAACAGGTTTGGTACACAGACTAAATACACTACGCTTATCCGTATTGCTGTGAGTCTTGAGATACTTACCAGATACGACTGACGGAGGACATAGTAGAAAAAATTCGAAGAAGGGCATCTCGTTTCGTACTATCGAGAAATAGGGGAGGAAGTGAGACGGATAAGATAAGCGGGTTGGGGTGGTGACAGTTAAAACAAAGAACTAAGTTTTTGGGGTGTTTCTCTATGAGTGATAAATATTTTTGAAAATGGGAAGATGACACGTCTAGATAAATGCCTCGAGAAAATAACATTAAAATATTTATGTATCCACTGCTGACGGCGAAAACGTGGTCAAAATGTATTTTGGGGTTTTTCTCAGGAGCTGCCTCCATAAGTGCATAAAGGCACCCCTTATACCACATCTAAATAAAAAAGAATTGGTTTTCTTGCTCCTTTGCGTAAGCAAGAACAAAAGTGTAATGAAATGATAATTAAGTCGACACCCTAGCTGCAAACAGGCGTTGATATACATCAGTGGGGACTTGTTGAAAATGTGTGCCCCGACAGGGACTCGAACCCAGGATCTCCTGCTTACATGGCAGACGCTCTGTCCATCTGAGCACCGAGGGCACAGAGGATAGTGCGCCTGCAGCGACTTATCCCTTGCACACTCCCCATGAGACCCACATTCCCATCATGTCCACACCACTACATTCGTAGTAAGCCTAATAGATGTTTGCCCATCACACTCATTACTCGTGGCACACGCTATGGCCCAACTCGTACGGGACTTGGTAGATTAATCTGCCACGAGTAATGAGTGTGATGGGCAAACATCTATTAGGCGCACTACGAATGTAGTGTTGTGGACATGATGGGAATGTGGGTTTCACGGGGAGCGTGTAAGGGACGAGTCCCTGCAGGGGCAGTATCCTCTGTGCCCTCGGCGACTCACATGGATAGAGCGTCTGCCATGTAAGCAGGAGATCCCGGGTTCGAGTCCTGGTTGGGGCACACATTTTCAACATATCCCAATGATGTATATCAACGCCTGTTTGCAGCTAGGGTGCCGATTTAATTATCATTTCATTCTAGAGAAGCTGCAAAGTCATCAATGGTATCTAGATACTACCTTCATATATAGTCAAAAGTGTAATATTCATAATTTGAGCCCGTACTGCAGTATAATGACACTAAGACAATGGTTCTGTTTGCTGAAGGCCTGTCTCAACTCTTGACCCTAACGTTCTATCATCAATTGAACACGAGTCATGAACCCCGAAAGAATCTCTTTTTTTTTTTTTTTTGCTCGGAGTTTTGGAACATATTAGCTAGTGCATGCTGTCTCTTGCTTACCGATAACTAGCACGTAGTGCACATCGTGACAATGTGACACGTGTTGCATTCCACTTTCGTGGTGTTGTAATTTTAATGGCCATCAGAGTGTACAGGAATAACTAGGCTAGCCGACCGAAGAGTCGCGTGCACGGTCCGCAGTTCCAAATGGGGGTCACTTCCGCTGATCGCGGCTGCCACGAAAGCTGACTGCATTCGGGGTCACCGGGGTCCCACAGTCACGTCAGCGACGCGCAAAACACGAGCGCTGCTGCCCTCGCCGCTGCTGCCGGCGCCATCCGTGGGCGGCGGTCTGACGCGCGTCATTCAGCGGCCTGGCGGCGGCCTGTGACTCGCTTCTTGCGGGACACAGTGAGCGGGCAGCGTCGCGCGCAGGCGACACGCTTCAAATTCGCGGGCAGAACTACTAATCCGACACTATTTCCATCATCACCAGAGCATGTGACGCAAATGAGGTCAAACGCTATACGAAATACACAGTGAGGGCGAGTCCTGCCTGGATATCTGTCAGTAAGGGAATGTGTCTACTTAAGACAAAGTTTCCGTGTTCGATTCTCGGTCCAGCATACAGTTGTAATCTGTCAAGAAGGTCAAATCAGCCTGTTCCCTACGTTAAAAGAACATTTGGCCGGAAAGCAATTCAGCTCCGACGACGAGGTGAAAGAAGAAGTTCATAACTTTCTGAACAGCATGGCGGCGAGCTGGTATGACATGGGAATACAAAACTGCCACAGTGTCTACAAAAATGCACTGACAGAAATGGTGATTATGTCGAAAAATAGCTAGATGTTCAAGCTGTAAAGTGATGTAAACCATTGTAGAAATAAACAGGTCTACGTACTTACAAAAAAAAAAATAGGAGGCCTTAGTTTTGGGATTACCCTAGTATAGGAATTTTCTTTTGTCGACTGATTGCAACCAGTATTCTACGGCTAATATAAGATAGTCATTTGATCCTCTTACAACTGAGCCTCTATGGTTTCTCTCTCTCCCCGTCTCTCTCTCTCTCTCTCTCTCTCTCTCTCTCTCTCTCTATCCCCGTCTCTCTCTCTCTCTCCCCGTCTCTCTCGCTCTCCGTCTCTCTCTCTCTTTCTCTAACACACACACACACACACACACACACACACACACACACACACACACACATTGTAACAATGACGGACTTTTAAGAGCACCATTGGATCCCATTTCGCTTGCTTTCCTCCATAATTCATTTCACCTGCGAAGTACTTGGGGAGAATGGCCCCCACGCACCGTGCTAACAGCAATGCGCCTCCCACATCAAGAGGGCGTTGTTCTGCATCACCTCCAAGTTGCTTATTCGCCTGATGCTGTCATACGTTCCATTTTGACAGTGTCCATTGCGGCGCCAATCGGGTTACGTGCTCGTTGGCCTCCTTCCACGCAGAAAACGAATGTAAAGGAAGTTTGACTGGGGCTAATTGAATGATGAGCTGGCAGCGCGTAGGTGCGGTCGCCGTGTCCGACAGAGTAATGGTCTGGTCTGGGTCGCGGATCGCGGGCGCCGGCGCCAAACGGGCGACATTCCTAGCGCCCCCCGCGGCGTGGGCCTCAATTAACGGCTCGGTCGCGCTTGTTAGCGCTAATTGAATTCCGAGCAGTACAAGTAATGGATGGCGAGCGGCTCGCACCAAAAAGGGAGCCGTCAGGTCAGCGGCGTTAGCGCGGCCGGCGCCGCGGCTCCGCGTGTGGAGCCACTGGGTGGGAGGGGCTGAACAGCGCTTCTAACACGAGAGGCAAAGTACCTGCCAGTGCCCGACTGACTACGTTATTTATACTGAGAACTAATTATACGGCCACTTAAAAACTAAAGCTACAAGCTCCTGATGCTATTTCTAACTTATCATTGTGGAACAAGTTTACATATAGAAAGCATATGATGTCTACGTCCACGCCTGGTTTTCTAGCGAGCTACGGAGGGCAAAATGTACCCAGTTCGCATCCAACGTACTCGCTCTGGCGGAGGCTGCGCCGGTGGATAAGTGTCCTTTTCGTGTAAGCTTTTCAGTTAGCTAATTAATGCTTCCTTTTTCTTCCAGAATATTCCTCATCATACGTGCCACAGATTTTAGCGAAGTGAAATGTAAATGGTTCAAATGGATCTGAGCACTATGGGACTTTACGTCTGAGGTCATGAATTCCCTAGACTTAGAAGTACTTAAACTTAACTAACCTAAGGACATCACACACATGTGCCCGAGGCAGGATTCGAACCTGCGACCGTAGGAGCAGCGCAGTTTATGACTGAAGCGCCTAGAACCGCTCGGCCACAACTGTCGGCTTGCAGTTGCTGACGGCATGGAAAATGACTGTCCCGACACGAGCTCTCCTTAGCGTTAAGATAGACAATTTTGTAAAGAAGCTTCGTTTTCAACCTTGGTACTGGAGCATATTTTGTTGTTGTTGCATACAGCGATTAATGCAGTATTCACTTTTTTTAAAATTTTTATTTCTTCGCGTCGATGTGAAGCACTAACGCAGTATCCAAGTAGATCAAAGATCGATACATGGTAATTTTACAGTGCAGCAGTTAATGTTCGTCAATTTTCAAGAAAGATTCACACTTGTTCAGGCATCAGATGTTTCCCAGCATCCTTCTGAAACATGATGCCACGTAAGAGGGCTTTCAAGAATTACTATCGCAGTGAGTTGGGAAAGACAAGGAAGGCCTTAATACTGCTCCTGAAGCTAATTGGCTGAAAGACTGGGTCATGTAAAAAATTTTAGTGGTAAGTGGAACCCGGAAAGTCGTGAAGGAGGGTGGGAGCCCTCCAGGATGCATATGGTCCTCTGGAGCGGAGATGCTCTTTCGACAGATGTATGGATTTCTGAGTGTGGAGGCCCGTGATTCAATATGGTCTAAAAATTACTTCTTTAAGTACCGAAAATGAAAAAAAGGAAGGGTAGTTATTCTGGTTTTTGTAAATAAGTACACCACTTGAGAAAAAAGTGCAATTGTAGTTGGTAAGAAGCGGCCCATCTGATTTTATGTGAAATTGAAATTTGTCGTAAGGACTATGAAACCAAACTGCTGAGGCCATCGGTCCCTAGGCTTACGCACTACTTAATCTAACTTAAAGTAACTAATGCTAAGGACAAAATACACACCTATGCACGAGAGAGGACACGAACCTCCGACGGGGTGAGCCGCGCGAACCTTGACAAGACCCCCTAGACCGCACGGCTACCTTGCGCGGGTCTGATTTGATAATGAACTTATTAGCTGGCTCGATGTGATATTAAGTGGAAGAGACAGACTTTGCAAGGCCTAATTGAAGCCCACATTGCGGACCTAAAATCATTCGTAAGTAACTTCAAACCAGGTCGACAACCGAACACCCTCTCTATCTCGATAGTCGGGGCAGCAAGCGCAACAGCTGTCCTGGTGCGTTACCTTGTTGATAGATAATGTGACGGAAACTTTGAAGGCAGGGCCTTGCTACCAGATTTAACACCACATAAATTTAACACCTGCTGTTAAACCACGAGAAAATGGACAGCTTCACACAGAAGGTTGAGCTAAAAATAAATCTAGACAAAACAGACTTCATGCATTTAGGAAGAAACGAGCAGCAATAAGTTCTTGATATAGATGGCATATAGTTCAAGATAATTCACCACTTCAAATACTTGAACATCAAGGAAATAATAGCAGTAGAAACGAAATGCGTGTATTGTCTCAGGGAAACGCTCTGCCCAAAATCAATATCAGCGAATACTAAGATGAGAAAATATTACACAGCAGTCATGTACCGTTTAGAAACCTGGAGCATTGCTAAAGGAGCAAAGGAAAAACTATTAATGGGGAAGATGTGGGGACCGAGCCGGACGTTGTGGCCGAGCGGTTCTAGGCGCTTCAGTCCGGAACCGCGCTGCTGCTACGATCGCAGGTTCGAATCCTGCCGCGGGCATGGATGTATGTGATGTCCTTAGGTTAGTTAGGTTTAAGTAGTTCTAAGTCTAGGGAACTGATGACCTCGGATATTAAGTCCCATAGTGCGTAGAGCTATTTGAACCATTTTGAAGATGTGGGGACCGATCATAGGTAAAGGGGAATGGAGAAGCAGGAAGAATGAGCAAATCTACTTCTTGATGCAACAACCAACAATTTTACAGAAGCTGAATAGCAAAAGACTCCAGTAGGCGGGCCACGTAGCACGTAAGACAGAGGAAGAAAGTACTCGAGGGGAAACCAAACACCACAAACCCCTTAGGAAGAGCAAGGCAGCGCTGGATGGATGACATGCCGAAGGATCTTTCAGCCCTGGGGATTGAAGACACCTGGAGGAACCGAACACAAAAAACCAAAGGAATGAAGGCAGTTTGTGGAACTAGCGCCTGGTCTCTAAGGGCCTGTGAGTGCTCAGGCCGCCCAAGGGCTACTACTGCAGTGGATGACCGCTACCTACGGATTATGGCTCGGAGGAACCCTGACAGCAACCCCACCATGTTGAATAATACTTTTCGTGCAGCCACAGGACGTCATGCGTCGTGTTACGACTCAAACTGTGATCAATAGGCTGCATGATGCACAACTTCACTTTCAACGTCCATGGCGAGGTCCATCTTTACAACCACGGTACCATGCAGCGCGGTACAGATGGGCCCAGCAACATGCCGAATGGACCGCTCAGGATTGGCATCACGTTCTCTACACCGATGAGTGCCGCATATGCCTTCAACAAGACAATCGTCAGAGACGTGTTTGGAGGCAACCCAGTCAGGCTGAACGCCTTACACACACTGTCCAGTGAGTGCAGCAAGGTGAAGTTTCCCTGCTGTTTTGGGGAGGCATTATGTGGGGCCAACGTACGCGACCAAGTCATGGAAGGCGCCGTAGCAGCTCTACGATACATGAATGCCATCCTCTGACCGATAGTGCAACTACATCTGCAGCATATTGGCGAGGAATTCGTCTTCATAGACGATAAGTCGTGGCCCCATCGTGCACATCGTGTGAATGGCTTCCTTCAGGATAAGGACATTGCTCGACTAGAGTGGCCAGCATGTTCTCCAGACATGAACCCTATCGATCATACCTGGGATAAATTGCAAAGGGCTGTTTATGGATGACGTGACCCACCAACCACTCTGAGGGACGTACGCCGAATCGCCGATGACGAATGGGACAATCTGGACCAACAGTGCCCTGATTAACTTGTGGATAGTATGCCACGACGAGTACAGGCATGCATCAGTGCACGAGGATGTGCTACCGGGTATTAGAGGTACCGGTGTGTACAGCAATCTGGACCACCACCTCGGAAGGTCTCACTGTATGGTGGTACAACATGTAATGTGTGGTTTTCATGGGCAATAAGAAGGGCCGAAATGATGTTTATGTTGATCTCTATTCCAATTTTCTGTACAGGTTCCGGAACTCTTGGAACCGAAGTGATGCAAAGCTTTTTTTGAAGTGTGTAGCTCAACGACACTTGAACCACACATATAGAAAGAACTGATACGGCATAGATACTGCAATGCCTTTGTTGTTCAGAATTGCAATGCAATATAGCTTCGGACATGCATGCATCTCAGAAGGAACGTTGCATTGTTCTTCTGAACAATACAGGCGCTGCAATATCGTATTTATCCGCCGACACCGGATAAGCGATTTCCAGTTAAGTTATGTCCCCTGTGTGGATGCACATATGTTGGTTGTACTAGTGCAGATTGTAGACTCACGGTTAACGACATATCATATGGAGGTTTGGGTCTGTCCGTGAAGCGCGCGTGGATTGCCTAATGGTAAGGCGACCACAAACGATAAGAGGGAAATCCGGGTATGAAAAATTTTCCAGCACAAATTTTCATTGTCGTCATCCCATTACACAGCTGATGGTTATCCACATTCGCAACTGAGAATACATTTTATGTGATACAGTATAGTACAGAAGATAATTGAAAGAAATACGCAATGAGAGGAAGAGAAATGACACTTTTATTCAAAGACAATAATTACAATGAAATCGCGATTTATGGTGTTCCCTCGACTTTAGAAAAGGTATGAAGAGTTCTTAATAGTGTTTGCGATCATCATGGCAATGCATACTCCGCAACGTGATTCCATGTTGACAAAAGCCGGCTAGGAATTCTTGTGGTACGGCGTTCAGTTCGTACACCGCGAAGGTTGACAATTGCTGGATGGTCATTTGTACTTGTGGACATTCTGCAGTACGTCTCCCCAACGCATTCCAAGTTTGATAGATGGGATTTAAGTCGGGGGAGCTGCATGTCAGTCCAGTCACGGAATGTCCTCTCTTTCCAAGAGCTCCCCCACTTGCGTTGTCCAGTGGGGTCACGCAATGTCATCCATAAAAGTAAATCCTGAAAAAACGCACGCATGGAAGGAGTACATCTACATCTACATCTGCATGCCTACTCTGCAATTCACACTTAAGTGCCTGGCAGAGGGCTTACCATTCCACTCTCGAATGGCGCATGGGAAAAAGGAACACCTACATCTTTCCGTTCGAGCTCTGATTTCTCTTATTTTATTATGATGATCATTACTCCCTACGTAGGTGGGTGTCAACACAATATTTTCGCATTCGCAAGAGAAAGTTGGTGATTGAAATTTCGTAAATAGATCTCGCCGCAAAGAAAACGGGCTTTGTTTCAGTGACTGCCACCCCTACTCGCGTATCATATCAGTGACACTCTCACCCCTATTGCGCGATAACACGAAACGAGCTGCCCTTCTTTGCATTTTTTCGATGTCCTCCGTCAATCCTACCTGGTAAGGATCCCACACCGCGCAGCAATATTCCAGCAGAGGACGGACAAGTGTAATGTAGGCGGTCTCTTTAGTGGGTTTGTCGCATCTTCTAAGTGTTCTGCCACCAGAGCGCAGTCTTTGTTTCGCCTTCCCACAATATTAGCTATGTGATCTTTCCAATTTAAGTTGCTCGTAATTGTAATTCCTAGATATTTAGTCGAATGGGCAGCCCTTAAATTTGTGCGATTTATCGTATACCATAAATTTATTTGGATTTCTCTTAGTAACTTTGTGGATGACCTCGCACTTTTCTTTGTTTATTCCCAATTGACACATTTCGCACCATACAGAAATTATGTCTAGATCATTTTGTAATTGGAATTGATCATCTGATGATTTTACTAGACGGTAAATTACAGTGTCATCTGCAAACAATCTAAGGAGGCTGCTCAGATTATCTCCTAGATCATTTATGTAAATCAGGAACAGCAGAGGGCCTATGACACTACCTTTCGGAACGCCAGATACCACTTCCGTTCTACTCAATGATTTACCGTCTATCACTACGTACTGTGACCTCTCTGAGAGGAAATCACGAATCCAGTTACACAACTGAGACTATATTCCACACGCACGCAATTTGATTAATAGTCGCTTGTGAGGAACGGTATCAAAACCCTTCTGAAAATCTAGGAACTGTCACAATAACAATAAGGGGTGATTATACCGTGTTCAAAGATGTGGAGATCAGTACGTCCACGCAACATATGCCTCCCTACATTATAACATGTGGATCACAAAAACCATCATTCTCGAAAACGTTAGTCGGTGCATTGCGTGTTCCCAAATCTCGACATACCAAGAAAAGTCAATAATTGCTACTTAGACTGAATCTGCTCTCATCCGAGAAGAGCACCATCACAAATACACTCACCGGGCAACGTAAGTGTGATACTATAGTTGTTCTTCGTGTGTGCTTTTCTGGGCTGCATTTCACCCTGACATCAGTTTTATGGATGACAATGTGCGACCCCATCGAACAGCATGTGGGAGCTTTTTGAAGGGGAGGATATACGGTGAATGGACTGGCCTGCCCATTTTTCGGAACTTTAATCCCATTGAACACATATAGCATGTGTTAGGGAGACGTGTTGTAGCACGTCCATTTACACCAACGACCATCCAGCAATCGTCAGCCGCACTGGTGGAGGAACTGAAAGCTCTACCAAAACAACTCCTTACCAACCTTGTGGGCAGCATGGGAACACGTTGCTGAATGTGCAGTGCCTGTCAACAACCTCATCCCGCCTTCCATTATGGTGATGACTTCAGTGTAACTACTATTTTTGAATAAAAGCTCATTTCTATTCATCCCATCGCGTATTTCTTTCAGTTATCTTCTGTACCAGTTCTTCGTATGCATAGTCTTAGTTCTATCGATCTATGTCACTTGGCAGTGGTACATCACGCGAAACTTACTTTCGTGTTTAAATTTTGCACAGCGATGTAGTTTGACATTGGTTACATGCCACCTTCGTGGTGCTACAGTCTTATTGAATGTATAATTTCAGTTTTTTATCGCTTTTTATTTTCATGAACTACAGAATTTAGCACGTTTTGACCTAAGTCGCTATCATAAAATGATTTAAATAGGCGTCGATATGCTGCCGCTCGTCAGATTCCTATGCACAAACTCGTATTCAGAACTATCTAAAACTTCCTGGCAGGTTAAAACTCGGGACTCGAGTCTCGGTCCGGCACACAGTTTTAATCTACCAGAAAGTTTCATTTCAGCGCACACTCCGCTGCAGAGTCAAAATCTCATTCCAGAATTGTCTAGATAGGATTCCTCGTGAAGAATGGGAAAGAAGTTTTCACAACAGCATTTCGTCACTTATGTCATCATCAGCAGCAATAAATTCCGCAGTACGCTATACAACATCTACATCTACATCTACATCTACATCTACATGACTACTGTGCGATTCACATTTACGTGCTTGGCAGAGGGTTCATCGAACCACAATCATACTATTTCTCTACCATTCCACTCCCGAACAGCGCGCGGGAAAAATGAACACCTAAACCTTTCTGTTCCAGCTCTGATTTCTCTTATTTTATTTTGATGATGATTCCTACCTATGTAGGATGGGCTCAACAAAATATTTTCGCATTCGAAAGAGAAAGTTGGTGACTGAAATTTCGTAAATAGATCTCGCCGCGACGAAAAACGTCTTTGCTTTAATGACTTCCATCCCAACTCGCGTATCATATCTGCCACACTCTGTCCCTATTACGTGATAATACAAAACGAGTTGCCCTTTTTTGCACCCTTTCGATGTCCTCCGTCAATCCCACCTGGTAGGGATCCCACACCGCGCAGCAATATTCTAACAGAGGACGAACGAGTGTAGTGTAAGCTGTCTCTTTAGTGAACTTGCTGTATCTTCTAAGTGTCCTGTCAATGAAATGCAACCTTTGGCTCGCCTTCCCCACAATATTATCTATGTGGTCTTTCCAACTGAAGTTGTTCGTAATTTTAACACACAGGTACTTAGTTGAATTGACAGCCTTGAGAATTGTACTATTTATCGAGTAATCGAATTCCAACGGATTTCTTTTGGAACTCATGTGGATCACCTCACACTTTTCGTTATTTAGCGTCAACTGCCACCTGCCACACCATACAGCAATCTTTTCTAAATCGCTTTGCGACTGATACTGGTCTTCGGATGACCTTACTAGACGGTAAATTACAGCATCATCTGCGAACAACCTAAGAGAACTGCTCAGATTGTCACCCAGGTCATTTATATAGATCAGGAACAGTAGAGGTCCCAGGACGCTTCCCTGGGGAACACCTGATATCACTTCAGTTTTACTCGATGATTTGCCGTCTATTACTACGAACTGCGTCCTTCCTGACAGGAAATCACGAATCCAGTCGCACAACTGAGATGATACCCCATAGGCCCGCAGCTTGATTAGAAGTCGCTTGTGAGGAACGGTGTCAAAAGCTTTCCGGAAATCTAGAAATACGGAATCAACTTGAGATCCCCTGTCGATAGCGGCCATTACTTCGTGCGAATAAAGAGCTAGCTGCGTTGCACAAGAACGATGTTTTCTGAAACCATGCTGATTACGTGTCAATAGATCGTTCCCTTCGAGGTGATTCATAATGTTTGAATACAGTACATGCTCCAAAACCCTACTGCAAACCGACGTCAATGATATAGGTCTGTAGTTCGATGGATTACTCCTACTACTCTTCTTAAACACTGGTGCGAACTGCGCAATTTTCCAATCTGTAGGTACAGATCTATCGGTGAGCGAGCGGTTGTATATGATTGCTAAGTAGGGAGCTATTGTATGAGCGTAATCTGAAAGGAACCTAATCGGCATACAATCTGGACCTGAAGACTTGCCCGTATCAAGCGATCTGAGTTGCTTCGCAACCCCTAAGGTATCTACTTCTAAGAAACTCATGCTAGCAGCTGTTCGTGTTTCAAATTCTGGAATATTCCATTCGTCTTCCCTGGTGAAGGAATTTCGGAAAACTGCGCTCAATAACTCCACTTTAGCGGCACAGTCGTCGGTAACAGTACCATCGGCACTGCGCAGCGAAGGTATTGACTGCGTCTTGCCGCTTGTGTACTTTACGTACGACCAGAATTTCTTCCGATTTTCTACCAAATTTCGAGACAATGTTTCGTTGTGGAACCTATTAAAGGCATCTCGCATTGAAGTCCGTGCCAAATTTCGCCTCTGCAACAGCGTTCGGACCTGTTTTGTGTACCATGGGGGATCAGTTCCATCTCTTACCAATTTATGAGGTATGAATCTCTCAATTGTTGTTGCTACTATATCTTTGAATACAAGCTGCTGAAGGGCCTTGTGGAAGTACACGGAGCTATCCGCCTTGCATGTCGAACAGGCCTACTGAGGGTCGCTCCGCTTCGTTGGCAGCTGCGCTTCGATGCATGCCTAAAGAATGCAGCCGGTGCTAAATCCGGCACCGGTTTGTCGCCCCGTCCTGATGAATTCACACTTAGTTGCTCACGGCGAGCAGGTTCCCTCTGCAGCCGTGGCGTCCAGTTCACACTCTGCCAAGGTTACGCGGCGGCTCTGCGGAGCGCATTCGCGCCGTTCGTCTTCAGTACCAGACTTGTGCTACTCCATTTCTTCTGATACACATTGAAGATTAGCACACTATAGAGCAGTTCTGCTAGTTACTTTTAATGATCCGGCGCATAAGTACAGTACTAGCGGATTACGAAAACGTGCCACAGTGAGGGAACACTCAGTCACAAATAATACCGAGAAGTGACTAGAGCTAGAAAGACAAAGCAGTGGAGCAGAGAATGTCATTTGCTTTTTCCATCGCACCTTAGTATGAATCAAGACCAGAAAGAAGCATCATCATGACATCTTGCCTCCACCAAATAGTCTTAGAACATTTACGTTCCTAACCTAATCCTGTGCCTATTGCATCTATATTCCGCAAGCAACCTTGCGGTGTGGGGCGAAGGGTGCTTATGGTACTACAAACATGCCTAACTCCTCAGTTCCATTCGAAAATGGTACATGGAAACAAGGACTGTCGATAAATCTCTGTTGTTGTTGTGGTTTTCAGTCCAAAGACTGGTTTGATGCAGCTCTCCATGCTACTCTGTCCTGTGCATGCCTCTTTATCTGCGAGTAACTACTGGAACCTACATCCTCATGAATCTGCTACTCTGTACTGTGAAAGCCTCTTCATCTACATCCTTCTGAATCTGTTTAGTGTAATCTCTGTATGAGGTATAATTTCCGTAATTTTCTCGTTGTCACTCCGTGAGATACATGTGGCAGGAACACGTCAAAGTCGGACAAATCACAAGTTTTCCAAGATCGCCCCCATCGTCTGATTGTTGTGAGGCTCCCACTTCTATATTCTGATAACTGGATTACCTCATGAGATGGCCGCTTCTACGTTCTTAGACTCTGTGTGCGCACTCTGTCCCGAGCGGTTCTAGGCGGTTCAGTCCGGAACCGCGCTGCTGCAACGGTGACATGTTCGAATCCTGCCTGGGCATGGATGTGTGTGATGTCCTTAGGTTAGGTAGGATTAAGTAGTTCTAAGTCTAGGGGACTGATGACCTCAGATGTTAAGTCCCATAGTGCTCAGAGCCATTTGAACCATTTGAACCCCCACCTCAAGCGGTAAACTGTGAAAAGCGCTCTTTCTTTTTTCAAGTGGACCTTGTATGCATTGCTAAGTAGTTAGTCGGTGTCTTTATTGAAGCTGTTTTTACATTGTCTAATTTCAACTGCTTCCCAGATCACAGAGTCCAAATAGTTCGATGCTTGACTAAGGTATTCTCGTTGGCTGTAATAAAATCATGTGTTTGACAAGCGGTGCTCGGCCACTGCAGACTAATGTCTAGCTCCTGAACCTCACCTATCTCCTATCACACCAACTCAACGTTGCTTAGTCTATGATATGTTTCAATACGTCATAAGATTTATCGCCACTGATTTGCGATCCATGCATATGGCTTTCTGAAGTCGTCATTAAAGTAAACTGGGCTGGACAGAATGTCTCTACGTAGAGAAATCCTACGTCTGGGTGTGGCATTCTGGTCTCCTTTTCAAACTCCATACATACGCCTGTCCAGATAACTCTGTCCGCCTTATTTCATCCTACCTACCTTATCGCCCATCCTTTGTCACTATTTCCGACGGCCTCGCCGCAGTGGTAACACAGGTTCCCGTCAGATTACATCGAACACCTTCGCATCATCTATACTATCCGCAAACTAGACTGTAATAAATCCATTGCTTTTTCTCTGATCACCAATACTGGGTGCTATCGCGCCTTTGAAAACACATCCCATATCCCATACACCTTCACATACTAAATATCTTATCCCAGCGTAAACTGGACCGACTCCTCCTCAAAAACAATGAAATCCGCTCCGATATTTATTCATCCTACCAGGTATAGTTTATCCCACTATTCCCAGTCCACACCAGTGCTCTCTCTTCTCTCCTTCCCCTCCATTTTACACCCCCCTTTCTCTCCTGATACAATGACGCTGCCCACCCACCAAATTCATCCTTCCTTTCCGTCTTTTCCAATACCCACCTTATCACCTACACTCCTTCTGCAAATACTACCCAACGGCCTACAAACTTCTATCTACAACCACCGTTAAGCGTTCGTTAACTTCTTCACCCAATGCAGGTTCTTCAGCTTTTTAGTGTAAGTGGTAAACTTCCTTAACGGACGTCATGTGTTTCGTTTTAAAGTTTTTAAATGTATATCTCGTCTTTTTATCTTTGCCTGTCAGACTTACTTCCTTTTTAAACTTTAAACGAAGAATACCACTGCTGGCGGCCCAGGTCCCTATTGAACAAGGGGGATGAAATAAAAGAAAAAAAAGTGCAGCCGGCCGAAGTGGCCGTGCGGTTAAAGGCGCTGCAGTCTGGAACCGCATGACCGCTACGGTCGCAGGTTCGAATCCTGCCTCGGGCATGGATGTTTGTGATGTCCTTAGGTTAGTTAGGTTTAACTAGTTCTAAGTTCTAGGGGACTAATGACCTCAGCAGTTGAGTCCCATAGTGCTCAGAGCCATTTGAACCATAAAAAAGTGCCAGCCCTGACTAGATTTCAATAACCGCATTGTCTCCCCTCTGACCACCAACTCTTGTATGCTGCTGTGCCTGTAACAGTTCCATACACCAACACACGCTCATTATCCAATCCCAATGCAGCTTCAACCAACTCCCCTTCCAGGCACTGAGATCTGCTCCCCAATTTATCCCTTGTACCAACTTCAACTTTTCCCTGCCTGTCCTACTCCACACCACGACTCCTCTCCTTCTCTCTCTCCATACCCGATCCTTTCTTCATACCCACACACCAAACTCCTCCATTCTCTGACTTTCCTGCCTCCTGTGTTTCTATTAACCCTATCTTCACCTCGACAGCTTCCAATCTAACAGACCCTTATCTTTTCTACACACACCCCTGAACCCTATGGAACATATTTTCTCCTCCCGACATCCTTCTGCCAGTGCAGCTTCTTCATATTTTCAGTGAAAGTGCAATGTTTTTTCTTAGTAGAATTTCACATTTCTACGACGTGTTTTTAAAATGTTTGTATTTGTTTTTTTAATTATTAGCCCTTACATTTTTAATTTAAAAAAGAAGTCAGTCTTTTTTTATATACGCCAACAAGAAGGCGTGAATGGGAGTTTGGCTTGAGCAGGGAGGCAAGCTAGTATAGTCCGTGTTGCTGTGCAAAACCAGTGTGTCTAGATGGCGTAGTGGTTAGTGCGTCTTCCTAGTGATCAGGGACCTTGGTTCGAATCCTGGACTTAATACAAATTTTCGTTCCTTACTTCAATCTGCTTATGCACGGTATAGATGTTTGTGACTTGAATAGGCTGATTCGACCCATTTGTTGCTTTTAAAACCTTATTAACATTTCTTCTCATCCTCGTTACATTAAAAAAAAAAAATAAAGAAAGCTCCTGGTTGAAGAGCAAGATACTGTACTGCTGATAGTCCACCCTCCACCATATGGGACGAAGGAGGTGAAACAACAATAAAGGAAAAAAAACCACCATTGATATTTCCAACTACATGTGATAAAGGTGGCGCTGATACTCGACGCAGCGGTCGGCAACAGTCCATATTAACTGGTCAACATAACTTTTGACTCCTTCTCAAGGAGTATTATAATTTCCCGTTACTCTCAGGCCGAAGTTATCTTTAACGGACCGCAACATTTATTTAATTTTCCTGAGTGGCCAGAAGACTGGTCTGATTCCTTGTCTGTTTAGGACTCTCCTTACTTCTTGTGTTCCGTAGACTGGAAGCCGCGCTGTGTGTTGGTCCTCCTGGATTGTTTGAACGTTGTCGTGTCTTGGTTTCCTCTACTCCATTCACCTAACATCACGGGCAGAATTCCCGTTCCTTCTGAATACCGTCGTTAGGTGGTTAATGTCGAAACCAAGGTGGTCACTGTCCGAAATAATTCTGTTTCTGTGTAGTAAGATGTCCAGCATAACTCCCTTCTGATCTGGATGATGAAAGCTACTTCCGTTGGGATCTGGTTGTCTCGGTTTTCTGTACACGGAATGATCGAGCAATGTGTTACCTGGAATTTCAAGAGTAAAGGTAGAAATTCTTCCAGTCAATATGTGGCATAACAGCAAACCAGTGCTTAACAGTATTGATTAAAAACAGTCTTGGTTGCAATTTTTTATTTTTTTATTTTTCAACGACGCGTTTCGCCTTATTTAGGCTTCTTCAGGTTATCCTTTCTAGATGGACGCGAGAGGCACCAAGATCTGCATAACGCGTTCCCGTTCACAGGAGCGTCCATCTAGAAAAGATAACCTGAAGATGCCTAAATAAGGCGAAACGCGTCGTTGAAAAATAAAAAAAATAAAAATTGCAACCAAGACTGTTTTTAACCAATAAAGAGTAAAGGTCTCCGTGATATACAGCGACTCTTCTGTAGCTTATTGAACATCCCCACAACGTTCTCGTGCTTACTAAAAGATTTTGTGACGAAACGCACCACTCCTCGTTGTACGTTCTCTTTTATTAATCCAATCCGGTGACAGTCTCATACTAAGTCAGTTATTTCGTGGATGAACTGCATTCCTTCAGCGGAATCCCTCATGGTCTCAGACATTGTACATTAGATCGTTTGTATGTACTGAAAACAGTAACGGGCGAATTATGCTCTCTTGGAGTACATCTGCCACAACAAACCTAAGTAGCTGCTTCCACTATTTAAGACATCTGTGACCAAAAATTCTGTCCAGCCCAGTGTACTTTAATGACGACTTCAGAAAGTCATATGCATGGATCCCAATATCAGTGGCGAAAAATATTATGACGTATTGAAACGTATCATAGACTAAGCAACGTCAGCTGAGCCTCAACGTTTCATTTAAAGCCTTTGGCGATTGTTACAGAGCGCCAGCAACTTTCGTCGTAGATAGTAATTGGACTGAGAGTAAGCATTTCACAGTGGCCCAAATGTGGCCTTAACTGTAATCCACTGATGTATGCAGAGCTTATATCTGCCCGAAGGTACACTAACTGTGTGTAGGAAGCTGAGAGCAGTTGGTAAGTATGGCTGACATCTCGCAATTTGTGAACTGCAGTGCAGAGACAGCATCTGGAGTGAACATCATCGAGGGTGGACCATGAGTGGACTATGTGCCCCTCAAAGGCGAATCTGGTACAGTTTTCCGAATGACTCTTACGCAAAAACAGGGAAAGTGATATCCTGTAAAATCACAGGAACAGATTAAGGATCGTGTTGTTCATCATGGTGGTGTTGGTGAGGGTGATGGTGTAGAGGAGCAGTGTAGCTGTTGGCACTGTGGAGCTTCACGACGGTAATTGGAGGAATACAGATAGTTCCCATGGGCACGGCACTGAAACTACAAGTGAGACCTTTTAGATGCACAGTTGGTACACACTTCCTCTACTTGGACAATAATGTCTGCTCTGGACGGTTCTCTAGCAGGTAAATTTCCCGTAGCTGAGGATATCCATCGCAAGGACTTGTAGGCGAGGCCTCCGAATCTGAATAATAAAGGGCGTATCTCGGATGCGTTGGTAGAGACGAACTGCAGACTTTCAGGACTCACTAAGAACCCGTCCAGTTGTCTGCACACTCCTTTCTCAGGAATGGTTTCACCTCATGAGTGATTTCGAGCCATCTCATTGCGAGAAGAGTTTGTCTCAAGGCTGGATCGAGGCTACGGTGAGCACATCGTGTGTTAAATGTTTGATTATTGTATAAAACACTTTCTGGTTTTGTTACTTTGTATTTTGCAATATGTGTGCTGGGGGTTCAAAATTTTTACAGTTCTATGTTTGTTTTTCTCAAATATCTCGTAATTAAGCACTTCATAGCTTAGAAGCAATTCCTAGTTCCCGGTAAGGAAAACCGTGCTGTTATCTTCATTGTTCTTGGAAGTTACGTAAGATTGGTTTGAATACTGCAATGACTTACTAGGCGTGGTCCTATTGGAGATGGCCTGTCCAGGGCAGTCCTCACGACATCAGATGCTAGAGGATTCAAATAGCTCAAACACCTGCAGCAACATTTAGCTGAAGCCTTACTTTAAGCATAGCGTTTGACGAGCCTGTGTAAGCTCTACCATACTTCCGTCGATCTACATCCAATACCTACAGGGCGTGGGATTGGGTGGTCAACAAATTAGATAATGAGAGAATATTGTGCCGTCCACTCATAGCTCTGTCGTAGCTGAAGATACTAGTGAATCCAACGTTTGTGACCTGACACCTTAAAATAGTGCCCTATCGTGCACACCGACGAAAGCTGTATCGAAAGATAAAGTAATATTGGTAAGTTGGTGAAGATGTTTGGTTTGTGGGGCCCTCAACTGCGTGGTCATCAGCGCCCTTACAAAATCCCAATTTTTACACAGTCCAATTCTTTTACCCTGTCCAATCTAGCCACTGTCACGAATGATGATGATTATGAATTGATGAGGACAACATAAGCATCCAGTACCCGGGCAGGCAATCGAACCCGGGACCCCGTGATCTAGAGGCAGCAATGCTCCCCGCTAGGCAACCAGCTGCGGACACACTGGTAAGTTGTTGGAAGCAATCTGTGACTTTGTTTATACAAGGGCATGCTGAAAGGCATGATCTCCGAATTTTTTATGTGAAAACTTAAATTTTTTTAAAGTAAAACAAACATTATTAACAATTTACATCTTTATTCTTCATGTCTACATTTTGCAGTCCTGAACTGCTAGAGGGCTCCGAATTATAGTGTATAACTTGGCGACGTGTAACGTGAGAAACAGCGATCTGTAATCGAGTTCAGAATTTGAAGAATTCTTCCACAAATGGAGCACCCTCTCCTCCAGGATGACACGGTGGCAGTGACATCGGCAACGATCCGATGTCTTTGGTCCACTGTCATCGATCGTCCTCCGTACAAGTCTCTTAATGCCTCCATCCAATTTTCACCTTTTTCCAAATGTTAAAGAACACCTTCGAAGACTTCAGTTTGATGGTAATGGATCGATGAAAACAGAGGTGAGGGTGTGGCTCCGTCAACAAACATTCTACAGTGTCGGTATCGACAAATTGGTCTCCCACTGGGAGAAAAATATTCGCCGCCAGGATAACTGTGCTGAGTAACAAATAGGTAGACGTGAAGAATAAAGATGTACAACATTAATATCGTTTGTTTTGTTGAAAAAGTTTTAAGGAATTTTACATAAAAAAATTGGAGTCATCACTTTTCACCACGCCCTCGTAGAAATTGGGCGAGAGAGAGAGAGAGAGGGAGGGAGGGAGGGAGATGTATTCTCCAGCAGCCCGACAGTTGGTTTTCAACTTAACAGCGCGTTAGTGGTCCTCTTAGATGTGGTATTCTCTTGCGCTCTTGAAGTAACATTTTGGGGCCTTCAGTTTAACGTAGACGCCAAATCGCAGTACAACTTGGTATTGCTCAGTTATTTAAATCATTGTAAGAGAAGCTTAAGAGCACACCACCGACATCATACACACTGCAGTGAAATGAGCTTTCGCTTATTTTGCACCTCCCGTGCCCAGCAGAGCAGCAGGTGGTGGCAGAGAACCCGTTTCTGCTGGTGCGAGCCCGGCGCCCCGCTGTCACATTACCGACGCCAGGCCGTCCGTAATGTGGCAGACGCGTATCAGCCGCGCCCTGCCGTCAGCCGAGATGAAAAGCTGCAAAACTGGAGCCGCGCGCTGCTGGCCGCTATTACTGACACCTCATTTGTTCACGCACTCGTTCTACGTCATTGCCAAATCTCTTTATGCCAAGTATGATGAAATCCTTGAAGTCTGTTTAGCATTTCGTGTTAATCGCCGAACTGTTGTCATGTAAGCAACTGCATGCTTCTTGAGGACAGTGCTTGGTATTCAATGTATGCTTCGCGTGCACAGCTCAACCGTGAGAAGTACTGTACTGCCCCAGTTATCTACCTTATCTCTGATTATAACCCAAATTGTCAAGACAAAAAAGAGAAAGGCAACAAAAGCTAAGACTCTTAAATAGAAGCAGGGAAACTGTAACATCTGCACATCTCAATGAAGGGTACTAGTCACACTGAAGGTACAAATGCGTTTGCACGTTACGTCTAACAGACTCTTCAGTGATGTGTACAGATATTGCAATGTTACTGCTTACATTTATGAGACCTAAGTGCTTTAATACTGGCACTGAAGATGGTGACACAGTGATTGAAATTGATTTACAACAGAAATAAAGATTTAATCTCCAACTACCAACGCTGACCCTCCGATTTTTCTAATATTTGTGTGGTGGTCGTGGTGCATGTAACTCCTGATGGAGTCCCCATTCAATTCCAGAGAATCCCAGAAATGCAAACATAAACAAATAATAGTAAAGGATATAAATTGAGAAACACACAGAAATACACTACTGGCCATTAAAATTGCTACACCACGAAGATGACGTGCTACAGACGCGAAATTTATCCGACAGGAAGAAGATGCTGTGATATGCAAATGATTAGCTTCTCAGAGCATTCACACAAGATTGGCGCCGGTGGCGACACCAACAACGTGCTGACATGAGGACAGTTTCCAACCGATTTCTCATACACAAATAGCAGTTGACCGGCGTTGCCTGGTGTAACGTTGTTGTGATGCCTCGTGTAAGGAGGAGAAATGCGTACTACCATGTTTCCGTCTTTGATAAAGATCGGATTGTAGCCTATCGCAATTGCGGTTTATCGTATCGCGACATTGCTGCTCGTTAGGTCGATATCCAATGACTGTTAGCAAAATATGGAATCGGTGGGTTCAGGAGGGTAATACGGAACGCCGTGCTGGATCCCAACGGCCTCGTATCACTAGCAGTCGAGATGACAGGCATCTCATCCGCATGGCTGTAACGGATCGTGCAGCCACGTCTCGATCCCTGAGTCAACGGATGGGGACTTTTGCAAGACAACAACCATCTGCACGAACAGTTCCACGACGTTTGCAGCAGCATGGACTATTAGCTCGGAGACCGTGGCTGCGGTTACCCTTGACGCTGCATCAGACAGGAGCGCCTGCGATAGTGTACTCAACGACGAGCCTGGGTGCACAAACAGCAAAACGCCATTTTTTCGGATGAATCCAGGTTCTGTTTACAGCATCATGATGGTCGCATCCGTGTTTGGCGACATCGTGGTGAACGCACATTGGAAGCGTGTATTCGTCATCGCCATACTGGCTTATCACCCGGCGTGATGGTATGGGGTGCCACTGGTTACACGTCTCGGTCACTTCTTGTTCGCATTGACGACACTTTGAACAGTTGACGTTACATTTCAGATGTGTTGCGACCCGTGACTCTACCCTTCATTCCATCCCTGACAAACCCTACATTTTTGCAGGATGGTCCACGACTGCATGTTGCAGCTCCTGTACGGACCTTTCTGGATACAACAAATGTTCGAACGCTGCCCTGGCCAGCGCATTCTCCAGATCTCTCACCAATTGAAAACGTCTGGTGAATGGTGGCCGAGCAACTGGATCGTCACAATACGCCACTCACTCTTCTTGATGAACTGTGGTATCGTGTTGAAGCTGCATGAGCAGCTGTACCTGTACACGCCATCCAAGCTCTGTTTGACTCAATGCCAAAGCGTATCAAGGCCGTTATTACGGCCAGAGGTGGTTGTTCTGGGTACTGATTTCTCAGGATCTACGCACCCAAATTGCGTGAAAATGTAATCACATGTTAGTTCTAGTATAATATATTTGTTCAATGAATACCCGTTTATCATCTGCATTTCTTCTTGGTGTAGCGATTTTAATGGCCAGTAGTGTATTTGTGATACGTTTGCCAGCAATGTCGGAGGTAAATGGAAATGAGCGTTTGGCGTCACTGTCCGGGATTCCCCTTACGGGGCAGGTCCGGCCGCCTTGGTGCAGGTCTTATTACATTGGACGCCACATTGGGCGACCTGCGCGCCGGATGAGGGTGAAATGATGATGAAGACAACACAACACCCAGTCGGTAATCGAACCCGGGCCCGTAGGACGGCAATCCGTCACGCTGACCAGTCAGCTATAGGGGCGGACAATGTCGGAAGTGATTCACACGAACATCTGGAGTTTGCATATAAGATGATTTAACACCTAAACAAAACGGAAACAGATATCGAAGGACTGAAACTTATAAATGAAGAAGGCTTGATTACATACTATAAATTTAGGAAATGACGGATCTGAACAAAGGGAATTTTTTTCACGAAAATTTAAGTGTTTTCTTCAAATCGAGGGAAAAATTAAAAGAAGCTCTGAAAATCAATAGAAATTGGAAAGCTACAGACACAGATAAAATGAACGTAGAACATCTGAAGCGTAATGGAATATTCCTTGAATTAAGACTGCTTCACCTGTGCAATTTACGTTGCATACAACAACAAATATCGCAAGAAGGGAGACAGAAATGTTTGTAGTAATGGTACGGCAATCACCTTTATGACAGCATTTAAAATATTTACAAAATAAATAAATTTTTAATAAACAAAGCAGTTACGAAGACCTTTGGGCTTGAGGAACAATGCCAGGCCACTAATACATTCATCGTGTATACGTAATGAATCAAGTGATTGAGAAAGTTAGAGAATTCAACATGGAAACGCGTACAGAGTCTAAAGACTATGAAAAGGACTATGTGAGAAGGAGGGGTGTGTAGCGGATTCTGGATACGAGCAGCTACCTCAATATGTTCTTATCTTACAAAGATATAGACTACAATGAAGGACTGAGTAAACCAATAAATGTGAACAAGAGCAGTCTCTCACCTTTACGTTTTAATATTTATATTGACAATATCCTACGAGAAAGGATGGATGAACACTATGGTTTTAAAGAAGGTCTTGAGAAAACATCAAGCACTGTTTTATTTGCTGACAACCAAATAATCTCGCGGAAAACAGAAACTGAACTGCAGATCCCGGTACCCAGACTTGCCCAAACTGCTAATAAATATTTTTTGAAGGTCCCCTCCCCACAAATAAGACCAAAGTAATGGCATTTAGGGGAAAACAACCTGTAAGAACTAATCGTCATTGATGGGAAAATAAGAAAGCAAGTAAGTCGTTTAAAATAAGTAATTTTACCTGGAATTAATTAACCGAATGACAGGAACGTTGGAGTTACAGAGTTCAGTAAGTAGAACTAATGTGTAGAGCAGTAAGATGAACATTAAAGAATAAAGATCGTACAGAGATTTCGATGAAGTTTTATAGAACAATGGCAGTACCTGGTTAAGTAAATGGTAACGAAGCATGTATAACGGGAAAAAACAACAAATTCAATCAGCAGAAATAAGATGTTTAAGATCAGTAAAGAGATCTATAATAGAGGACAGAATAAGGAATGAGTATATTCTTTCAGGAGCCAAAAATCTTTGCGTTGATTGACTACAGGAAAGAATATGGCCGGCCAGAGTGGCCGAGCGGTTCTAGGCGCTTCAGTCTAGAACCGCGCGACCGCTATGGACACAGGTTCGAATCCTGCCTCGGGCATGGATGTGTATGATGTCCTTAGGTTAGTTAGGTTTAAGTAGTTCTAAGATCTAGGGGACTGATGACCTCAGATGTTAAGTCCCATAGCGCTCAGAGCCATTTGAAAGCCATTTGAAAGAATATGGATAGGACGGAGGAAAATCGATTACTCGGCCTGGAAAGATGCTACGTTCCAAGGGCTAGAAGAGACGTCGATAAACCGCGGGAAAAATGGAAAAGGAATGCAATAGGTGAAGAGTCAATGCTTGAAGGAAAGAGGAATAAATACACTCCTGGAAATTGAAATAAGAACACCGTGAATTCATTGTCCCAGTAAGGGGAAACTTTATTGACACATTCCTGGGGTCAGATACATCACATGATCACACTGACAGAACCACAGGCACATAGACACAGGCAACAGAGCATGCACAATGTCGGCACTAGTACAGTGTATATCCACCTTTCGCAGCAATGCAGGCTGCTATTCTCCCATGGAGACGATCGTAGAGATGCTGGATGTAGTCCTGTGGAACGGCTTGCCATGCCATTTCCACCTGGCGCCTCAGTTGGACCAGCGTTCGTGCTGGACGTGCAGACCGCGTGAGACGACGCTTCATCCAGTCCCAAACATGCTCAATGGGGGACAGATCCGGAGATCTTGCTGGCCAGGGTAGTTGACTTACACCTTCTAGAGCACGTTGGGTGGCACGGGATACATGCGGACGTGCATTGTCCTGTTGGAACAGCAAGTTCCCTTGCCGGTCTAGGAATGGTAGAACGATGGGTTCGATGACGGTTTGGATGTACCGTGCACTATTCAGTGTCCCCTCGACGATCACCAGTGGTGTACGGCCAGTGTAGGAGATCGCTCCCCACACCATGATGCCGGGTGTTGGCCCTGTGTGCCTCGGTCGTATGCAGTCCTGATTGTGGCGCTCATCTGCACGGCGCCAAACACGCATACGACCATCATTGGCACCAAGGCAGAAGCGACTCTCATCGCTGAAGACGACACGTCTCCATTCGTCCCTCCATTCACGCCTGTCGCGACACCACTGGAGGCGGGCTGCACGATGTTGGGGCGTGAGCGGAAGACGGCCTAACGGTGTGCGGGACTGTAGCCCAGCTTCATGGAGACGGTTGCGAATGGTCCTCGCCGATACCCCAGGAGCAACAGTGTCCCTAATTTGCCGGGAAGTGGCGGTGCGGTCCCCTACGGCACTGCGTAGGATCGTACGGTCTTGGCGTGCATCCGTTCGTCGCTGCGGTCCGGTCCCAGGTCGACGGGCACGTGCACCTTCCGCCGACCACTGGCGACAACATCGATGTATTGTGGAGACCTCACGCCCCACGTGTTGAGCAATTCGGCGGTACGTCCACCCGGCCTCCCGCATGCCCACTATACGCCCTCGCTCAAAGTCCGTCAACTGCACATACGGTTCACGTCCACGCTGTCGCGGCATGCTACCAGTGTTAAAGACTGCGATGGAGCTCCGTATGCCACGGCAAACTGGCTGACACTGACGGCGGCGGTGCACAAATGCTGCGCAGCTAGCGCCATTCGACGGCCAACACCGCGGTTCCTGGTGTGTCCGCTGTGCCGCGCGTGTGATCATTGCTTGTACAGCCCTCTCGCAGTGTCCGGAGCAAGTATGGTGGGTCTGACACACCGGTGTCAATGTGTTCTTTTTTCCATTTCCAGGAGTGTAGTTTGGATTCCTACATACCATTACGAGCGTATAGTCGAACTACTGTAAACGACCTTTTGGGGTATACAGAGTGTGACATAAATAACGGCTCGAAAATAGAAGCAAAATGATTCTCAACATGGGTTCGAAAAAAGAGTCGTTTGCTAGTAACTTCAACTGTTTGTTTACAGCCAGTGACTTCACAATAAAATTTCCCTAATTAGTACAAATGTCTTTGAAATGTAAATTTTTCGATGAGTTCCGTAACTAATTGGGCTCAAATTTGACGTACACCAACGCTCTGTTCATGAATCACAACATTAGCAACATGTATCATTTGGCCACACATTCTTCCCACAAAACGTGATTGGCAAGGGTACCCTTAGTTTGTATGCCAGTATCTACCAGGATTGCTTGAGATTGATCTCCTTGCTTAAAATTGGATAATGGGGGACCGTCACATTTTGGTGCCATTGGAAGGTGACATCTAACGCGACAATACGGTCCAAGATGAGGTCGATCGAGGCCTGTTATGTGAACTCTGAGTTCACTTTGGATTTTACTGTCTGGGGTCATCTCAAAGTTGAAGCCTACAGCACTCCCGTTGATATGGTTGAAGATCTAGAGCAGCGCAATGTACAGGCTTATCGAGATCACGAAAGGATCGGGGATTATTGGAAAGAATTCGTAACTCGCAGCAGAGATGAGTGCAGTGTTGTACCCAAATGCGAGGAAGACCCGTTTCATTTCTCGCTGTCAGTTATGATTCACTTTATGTATGACATCCTCATAAAATGGAGTAAAATATGTGTCTTTTCGAGAATATGTGTACCTATCAGGCACCTAATGCAAACAGTGTTTATGCAACCTCTGTTGCCCGAAACCTGCACATGCTATCCGCACCTACGATCATTGCATGTATAGAAGCGTTGTGTTTATGCTGTAAACAGACACATGTGATCCCATCGCTGCTCATGTCGCCGATTTATATTTTCTGAAGTTGCTTAAACCATTCAGCAATGGGACAAGAAAACGTCCAAAGAAGTTACCCGCAAAAAGCAAAGGTCTCACGTGCAAGTGCCGGTCCAGCACACAGTTTTAATCTTCCATGAAGCTTAAAAGCAGCGCTCACTCCACTATAGAGTTAAAATTTATTTCGAGAACTTGACATTCTTCGCACTTAACACTTCATTTTTGCAATAATCATTGTAACACGTGGATAAATTCGAATTTGTTGTAAGTGTAAAAACTGAGGAGCAGTCCTAAATCTACTTCAAACTCACAAATACAGGGGGTTGACAAAAATATGTAAACACCAAAAACATGAAACATTACCATGTTTAGCATGGTGCGGGAGAATCCTTGGCATTCAAAACAGTTTCCAGACGTATCAGAATGAATACATACAGAGACTGTAAGGTTTTCAAAATGGTTCAAATGGCTCTGAGCACTATTGGACTTAACATCTGAGGTCATCAGTCACCTAGAACTTAGAACTACCTAAACCTAACTAACCTAAGGGCATCACACACAACCATTCCCGAGGCAGGATTCGAACTTGCTACCGTAGCAGTCACGCTGTTCCAGACTGAAGCGCCTAGAACCGCTCGGCCACACCGCCCGGCTGTAAGGTTTTAAAGGGAATCCTACATCATTATTCCTGCAAATTATTTGCAAGTCCAGGTAATGATGATGGACGATAGCAAACATGCAGCCTTCTCACCAAAACAGACTGTGGTCATATAAAACCTGGCTGTAATACGACGTCGGAAAGTAACCATGGGGCCTACGGAATACCACAAAATGGCTACCCAAATCATCACTGGGCCCCCATCATGTTTCACTCTTAGGAAGTAAACAAGGTCAGAAGTTGAAAATAGTGGGAAACAATGATGATCCGACAAAATGACTTTCTTCCATTTCTCCACAGTCCAGGGTTTATGGCCACGTTAGCACGTTTACTTGCTAAGGGCATTTTCATCACAGATGAATGGTTTTGGAATTACAGATCGACTTTCAACTGCTTGCTTATGGAGCTCCCTTGTTGTTTTGGCGTTGACACGTTTTGCGAGTGCTACTTTCAGTTTGCAGTGATTTTTGCAGCTGTCGTCCTCTTATTTTTCGTGACCATCCATTTCAATGACCATCAGTCACGATTAATCAACCACATTTTTTTCTGCGTTGTTACGTAGCAGATGACGCTATTTTTCTTTCCCTGTATTCAGTATAGGTCTTCGATATGGTGCCTCTTGAAACACTAAACAATTTGGTTGCCTTGGTTATGGAAGCACCCACCATATGGGCATCAACAATTTGCCCACATTCGGCTTCATTAAGCTTTGACATAGTGTTTTGACCACGACTGACACTTGCAAAGTACTGAGGACATTGTGCAGGTGCTGTTAATGGTCAAATACAAAGGTGTAGCCTGCTAGCCTTGGCTAGCATCTGAATTTATGTTCAAGCATGCATTTCTCTCGGTATTTCCCTGTCTTTGTCCAACCATTGAATGAAACATCTTTATAACATTACGTAAGGAGAGACATAAATTCGGCAACTTCAGTGTACCTTACCAGGCTTTAGACTAGAGAAATCCTGGTAAAATTCTGCGGTTCATTGTCACAAGAAAGTACATATGTAGTCACAAGTTGTCTAATCAGTAAATTGTATGCTGTATTACATAAAATGGTGTGAAATTGGTCTTTGTGTCAGTGACACCAAGTGAGGGCTCCTACATTTTATAAATTTTTATCTCTTGGAGAAAGAATGCGCAGATAAGTTCTTGAGTGTAAATAATGACGGAGCTGTTACGTAAGCCATTCTGCGTGACAAGACAACCAAGTCACAGTTAACAGCGTTCATTAATAGTGGCGAATAGCAGACGTCAGGTGTCAGTCGTACGTGCATGTGAGCTTCTTTTTGCTCGCCTGCGACCTTCATCAGGGCAGCGCATGCGCCCTGCAGCAGGTGCGCGCACCCGGCTGCTGGGTACCGTTGCTGCCAGAAATACTGTACGAGCCGCGGAGTGGGTGCCGTGCGTTTGGCCGCCCCTGCAGGCGCAACGCTTCATCAGCAGCCGGGTCGTTTAAGAGCCTAGCACTGGAGCTCCGATTAACACGGTGCACCTACCGTGCTCGGCGGATTTCACGGGGGCAAGGAAGTGTATTAACCTTGCAACCGAAGAGGCCTGCTCTGTTAATCTAAGCGGCCACACGCAGCCAACATTCTCCTGTAATTAGCTTCTCCAAATCCACATTCTTATACACCTTTAGAGAGAAGCGAGTGGGGGATCACGCAAAACACACACACACACACACACACACACACACACACCCACACACACACACGCACACACACACACACACACACCCACACACACACACACACACCCACACACACACACACACATTCACATGCGCACACACTCATAGGTGTATTCACGACTTGGTGGGCAGCTTCCCCTGTCAGAGGTTCGAATCCTCCCTCGGGCATGGGTGTGTGTGTTATCCTTAGTGTAAGTTAAAGTTGGATTAAGTAGTGCGTAAGCTTAGGGACCTATGACCTCAGCAGTTTGGTCCCATAAGACCTTACCACAAATTTCCAGATTTTGTTTCCACGACTTGGTAAGTAATTGTGCCTAGAGCAAAAATGCCTAAAATCGCTTCGTCCACCTGTCACTTCCTCTCTCGACGAATTCCCACACTCTTACTTCCCTTAACTTCTGCCTTATACTGTACGTACTGATGAGTGCGAAATTCCCGCATCTATCATATGCCACACATTTAGCATAAATTCTGAGAAAAATGGGAGTAAGCTATGCGAAAAGACGGGTAAAGTACGAAATGCACAAGAACGAAGAGAAAACAATTAGGAGACGAAGAACGAGGTGCCCGGATTAAAAAGGGTGTAAGATAGGGATACAGTATTTCAGCCATACTATTCAATCTATGCGTCGAAGAAGAAATGGCAGAAATAAAAGCAAGTTTCAAAAGTGGGATTAAAATCAAGGTGAATAGATATTAATGATGAGATTCGTTGATGACGCAGATATCCTCAGCGAAAAGTGAAGAAGAATTACAGGATCTGTTTAATGGCATGAACAGGACGACGAGTGCAGAGTGTGGACTGAGAATGACCAAAAAAGAAAGATGTAATAAGAAGCAGTGAGAAGCTTAACATCAAAATTGGTGATTACAAAGTGAGTGAAGTTGAGGAATTCAGGAATTCTGCTTCATTAGAAACAATTGGAAGCAAAATAACCCATGAACAAAGAAACAAGAAAGAGATAAAAGGAGAGCTAGCACAGGCAAAGAGGGCATTCCAAGCGGCGAGAAATCTACGAGTGTGAAACACAGACGTAAACTTGAGGAAGAAATTTCTGAGAATGTATGTTTGGAGCACAAATTGCACGGTACTGAATCATGGGCTGTAGGAAAACCAGAACTGAGGAGATTCGAAGCGTCTGAGATGTGGTGCTACAGATTAACGCTGAAAACTAGATGGACTGATGAGGTAAGGAATGAGGTTCTCCGCAGGATCGCCGAAGAAAGGAATATATGGAAAACACTGACGAGAAGAAGGGACAAGATGATGGGACATGCGTTAATATCGCTAGTAGCAGAGGGAGGTGCAGAAGGTAAAAACTGTGGACAGAGATCTGAATACATCCAACAAATAACTGAGGATGTATGGTGCAAGCATAATAAATAAGGTCATTATAATGAGCATGTTTCAACTTCTTCATGATGTATTCTGTTACTTTGTCAGCAGGCCAGTACCTTTACTTCCGGACAACAGCGTTACTCCATTCGCATCTGTAGTAGGCTTTCCGTCTGTCTCTAAGGATTTGCGTTTATTGAGATTCCACTACATAATTTAAGGAGAATGCAGTGATGGTACTCTCAAACAAGCAAGTGCCGATTCCTTTTCTCCTTCGTTCTCCGTTTCCACGCTTTCGATTTCACGGGATGTCAAACACGGGTCTTCCTCCCTGTCATCCTCGAACATGTTCCGCATAACGCTATTAATCTTGATGGCAAGCTCTCGCGTTTCCAGACGGGTGACAGGGTTGAAATACCGCGACTCTTAGACGAGTTTCGTACTCATCACACTATGGCGAAACTTTGCCAGACGATGATGAGCGTAACACTCGTCTAGACAGAGATATCTCAACACTGTCATCCGACATGAAATACGAGAGCTTTCCATCGGCAGTAAACGCCGAAAAAGTCTACATAATTAATCTTAAACTTAATAAATAATGTTCCGGACGATTAAGTTCCGTAAACAGGCTCGTTAAATCGTTCAGTAAGTTGCGCTACAGCTACCTTAGGATGTTTTTGAATGATTTTTTAAAGAATTCACAACCTCTACCAATGCGCCGCTCCCCTGGATCGAAAATTGCAGTGCCATGGTTTTGTGTAACTCAAACCAAAGTGTTTATTTTGCCTACTGGCTGCCGGTTTCGTTAAAAAGTACCATCCCCAGGCCTTCCCTGGTACGCAGCCATCACCTCGTCACCCTTATTCTGAAGTAGGTGTGTCAAAGCTGCCAACACACACACACACACACACACACACACACACACACACTCACAAACTCACCCGCACGAGCGCGCTCAAGAGGAGAAGAGAGAGAGAGAGAGAGAGAGAGAGAGAGAGAGAGAGAGAGAGAGAGAGAGAGAGGAGGGGGGGAGGAAGAGAGTAGGGAAGGATGGAGGGTGGGGGAGAGAAAGATGAGACACAGAGCGAGAGAGACAGCGAGAGAGCAAGAGACCAATAGGGGACTGAGTAAAAAACATAATTTTAACATAAACTTTATCTTCGAACTATTGGCATCCAAGCACTGACAGCTTTCCTGCTGAAAGCATTTCCTTTCGGAACTTGCGTCCACCAACTTTCTGTTTTTATGAGTATTTTTCTAAAGTGGCGAACCTTACGACGGTTGCTAAAATCTAAGCAGTACTTTCCCAACCAGATGTAATAAATTTGACTAAATTCCCTATTTGGAGCAGAATTTCGTACGTGAGAGCCAACGCCTTGTTGGTCAACGCACTGGGTTTGGAGCACCTGCGAACAAGGAACTGCTCCTTTATGCGAAAGGCTATGCTAATGTGTGTGAAAAGTTGAGCTAGTGTCGCATAATAGTACGAGGACAACGTCGAGGGCCTGCTATTAGACCTGACGTATTACCACAGCGATTCAGAGAGCATAGTGTTCGTATTTAATATAATAAAAGGAAAGCTGTCTTCATTCGGAAGGTTGGATTAAACAACATAGTGTTATACTGTGTATGGTCCTGTTAGTAAGCCCTTGTCTTATCCGTTCTGGGAACTGACTTACCAAACATGTTGTAACAAGACC
The DNA here is from genome assembly GCF_023864345.2 of Schistocerca serialis cubense. Classification (NCBI taxonomy): domain Eukaryota; kingdom Metazoa; phylum Arthropoda; class Insecta; order Orthoptera; family Acrididae; genus Schistocerca; species Schistocerca serialis. Next base: position 498,605,974 of record NC_064645.1, read on the forward strand.
TAACGTTTAACGAGATCTACGAACGACACAGCAACCTGCCAGTTTTCACACTGATAGACCACTCAGAGGCTTCAAAGACCCTATTAGAGACAGAAAAAATCCTTAGCTCTCTGGAATCGCATCTCAGATCCATGGCTTTCTAACTGGTACTTAACACTGCTCCGCCAGACGTGGTCATCATCATCATAATCATCACTATATTTCCTGGCAGATGAGATGTTATGTCACCTCTTTAGAAACCGTCGGATGTTAATATGGGGATAAATATAGAATAGCGGGATGAAACACATCACATAAGCTGGCAGAAGTGTTGTTGAAGTTAATATAACTGAAATTAATCAGAATACAGTCCAGAAAGTGCTAAACATCAGTATTATTCATAATTTGGTGTGGAAGGCGTTCCAGAGTTTGCATGATACTTAGAAATCCCATGGAGCAATCATGAATTACATGTTCACCTAACGAAATTGACGGAACCGTGAATTAATTTTTGTGTCTTCTTCTCTACATTACAAATTTTGAGAGCTGGTGATGTGTATTTCGATTTACTGTAGTTGACACTGTTTACACGCCAGACAGATCGACATTCCTGCAACTACGCACTGTGACCACTCTTTCAGATCTCGGCGAGGCATTTACACTGCTAATCCAGCCACCATATTCGAGCTGCACCTCCGTGGAGTACTATGTTCACATCGGGTTCAGACGATATCAAGTGTAGTTACAAGTTTGTACGTACTCCTCCACCCAAGACAGAACAAATTCTACAATTTCATTTTAAAAGTACAGTACTGCTGCACTAATTGAATCGAAGTTTAGGAATCATTTACACTTGCAGACTGGAAGCGATGCCGCAGCAGTGTTCCCCTCCCCTGTCCCCCACTTCTCCCCCTCTTCCTCGTCTTCTACACTCATTAATATGCACTGCAGCGAATCTTAAAATTTACAGCTTAAGCTTATCTCAGAACACTTATATAAAACTTCCGCTAGTCTTTGACAAACAAACAACTCTTTTCCCATCTTTACATAAAAGTTACTAACGATGAAGAGTTTAGAGAAAGAATCTCTGTGTGATGGGTATTATCGTCAAGCAAGTAGCTTGTGGGTTTAATAGGAGATCGTAGACTTTTACGACCGACAGCTATTTCAATAAAATTCTTCTGTATGCGTTACCACGTCAGGTGCGATATAATTGCCGATGCTGCGACGACTATTTCAGGCAGCCTTCAACACGGTGACTTGTGCGATTATAGAGGTTATTTATGATATAAATACAAATTTTTGTAGGGAGGAATGCTAATTTCCTTTTTCGTTCTGATAACAAAACTTTCTGATGCAGGCTTTGAGACATTACTTTGTGAAATAATTTTACCGAATCATTTTCAGAATTTACGGAAGCTACTCTCATCTCTTGTCGTATGCAGAAATTTAGACATGGAAAAGAAGTCGTCATGAGTTCACTCGCCCCTTACCATATCAGCAAGAGACGAGCCCAGGAGCTGTAGTAATGAAGCCTATAGGGCAAAATACAAGAAAATGACATCCGCTGACGCAATACTCCTCGTGCCAGGCTCAGGACGTATTCACTGGTGATGACGAAACGATAGTTATCTCGTCTCTTGTCATCTTTGCGTATCTCAGATTTAAAGAGCGAACAGAGAGAGAAGGAAAAGTTAAGTGCAGTCCTCTCGCTGCTGTTTTTGTTGTTACTGTTGAGAGCAGGGCACCGCTCCAAATAAGCCGACGTCACGGGTGCCGCAAAGTGGACAGCATAAGCTTTCGGCAAACACAGTGCTGGTTACGCGCCGTGCGTCCCCCCAAGCAGGAAACGAGTCACAAACTGAATAACCAGAACATTCACAACAATCGTAGTGTTGGCAACATCCTTACGCGTCTATTACTTTTGCAGATGTAGTAACGATAATCTACAGATACAATATTAATCAAATCAAGCTTTCTCTCTTATGTCTGTCACGAAAGAAGTTATTCAGTTATTATTGAGGATAGGTGAGTAAACGCACCCAATTCACATCAGTAGACTCTAGACATTCACATTGAGAACATTTTTTAAAAACAGTTGTGATTTTGCAAACAGGTTATGCAGCCAACACATCATCTGTTTTTTGACGTTTCAGTGTCTTAAGTTAGTCGTGGTACGCGGCAATACTGTATTACGTCAGACAGTAATTTTCATTATCCGTCATTGGTACGCATATCACATGTATACAGGGTGTTACAAAAAGGTACGACCAAACTTTCAGGAAACATTCCTCACACACAAAGAAAGAAAATATGTTATGTGGACATGTGTCCGGAAACGCTTACTTTCCATGTTAGAGCTCATTTTATTACTTCTCTTCAAATCACATTATTCATGGAATGGAAACACACAGCAACACAACGTACCAGCGTGACTTCAAACACTTTGTTTCAGGAAATGTTCAAAATGTCCTCCGTTAGCGAGGATACATGCAACCACCCTCCGTCGCATGGAATCCCTGATGCGCTGATGCAGCCCTGGAGAATGGCGTATTGTATCACAGCCGTCCACAATACGAGCACGAAAAGTCTCTACATTTGGTACCGGGGTTGCGTAGACAAGAGCTTTCAAATGCCCCCATAAATGAAAGTCAAGAGGGTAGAGGTCAGGAGAGCGTGGAGACCACGGAATTGGTCCGCCTCTACCAATCCATCGGTCACCGAATCTGTTGTTGAGAAGCGTACGAACACTTCGACTGAAATGTGCAGGAGCTCCATCATGCATGAACCACATGTTGTGTCGTACTTGTAAAGGCACATGTTCTAGCAGCACAGGTAGAGTATCCCGTATGAAATCATGATAACGTACTCCATTGAGCGTAGGTGGAAGAAACTAAAACGAGCTCTAACATGGAAATGAAGCGTTTACGGACACATGTCCACATAACATCTTTTCCTTATTTGTGTGTGAGGAATGTTTATGAAAGTTTGGCTGTACCTTTTCGTAACACCCTATAGATATAGGGCGATCAAAAATTTTCCGTTTCAGGGCGTTGCTGCTGCGTATAAGCAATGTAGCGCGACTCTGATGGGGGTATGTAGACGCAGGCATGTAAACAAGGGACTAGTGCGGCATTCGTGTCTTTCCGACGTGCGTGCAGTAAATGCGGATAAGCGAACTATGGCGACGTTATTACCAAACGCATCCAAATAAGACAAGCGAGCTGTTATTTTGTTCTGTGCTGCCGAAGGACAAAAACCGGTAGACATCCATCGGGGCATGAAGAATGTGGATGGGGAAGCACGTCTGCCGAAAACCACCACGACGAGGGTTGCTGCTTGATGACAACACACATCCCCTTATCGCATATGCTCAACTAAAAAACTAGCGCACCCGCCCTATCGTTCTGATCTCTAGCCATGCGATTATCACGCCTTCGGTCTTCTAACAAAAACCTTGAAGGGTCGCTGATATGCTTTTGGTACTGCGAATGGTACGCGCCAGATGTCCAACGAGTGATATTTTTACCACTACATGTTCCGGGAGTATGTTATCCTGCTAAGCAGTTCCTTTGTCTGTCTTATCCACTACAGGGGACGTATGTGTCCGAGGTGCAACTCCAATCGCCATCACAGTTTTGCAAACAGGCGACGCCGCCAGAGACCACGGAGTGCAGCAATCAAAAAAAAAATGTTGTTTTCGGGAGTATTACAGACGGAAATACACATTCGGCTCCAAATACGCAGTGATGACTAGTTTACAGCAAACATACACCAATGACTAAGTCACAGGCACACCGAACGTCTAATCCTGTAACAAGCAGAGCAAGGGCGGGAGTTTAGCACTGTCCTATAGAGAGCTCTGGTTTTGGTTATTTCTACAATAAGGCATCCAGACAACTAATTCAACACCGCACGGTGTAGTCTGCGAAATCCTCCAAATTACTGTGTTTGTTGCCAACTAACTTTTAGAAATGGCTCTGAGCACTATGCGACTTAACTTCTGAGGTCATCAGTCGCCTAGAACTTAGAACGAATTAAACCTAACTAACCTAAGGACATCACACACATCCATGCCCGAGGCAGGATTCGAACCTGCGACCGTAGCCGTCGCTCGGTTCCAGACTGCAGCGCCTAGAACCGCGCGGCCACTCCGGCCGGCTAACTTTTAGAAAGCAGTTATGAAAAATCTTACAAGAACGGAACCGTTATGCTCAACTCTTCGCTATCATGTTACGACTAATTCACTGTAGGTTACTAATTTAGTAGCTAGTGAACTAGCGTATCTTGTAAACTAGGAAACAGCTAGTGGACGAATATCTTGTTCACTCAAAATGCACATTTCTATTCATATTACGAGTAGAGCAGGGACGCCAATTTAGCACTTTTATATAAGGAAAGCCTGGTATCGGCTATTTAAAAAAATAGGGCTTCCAGGTAATTGTTTCAACAGAAAATAATTACAAAAACGCACGATATAGTCTGACAAATCCTCGAAATTACAGTGTTCGTTGCCAACTAACTTCTAGCGAACAGTTATGAAAAAATTTACCAGAACGGAACCATTACGCTCAACTCTCCGCTCTGCCAGTTACAACTTGTTCACAGTAGCTAAGTAGTTTAGCAGCAAGTGAATTGGCGTATCTTCTAAACGAGGAAACAGCAGGTGGGCGAATGTCTGTTTAGTCACGGCGCGTTACCAGTCTCTGTGATGGGCACGCTGCTAGATGATTCGCAAAGCGAAACCTAGTACGGCAATAAACCTTGCACCATTTCTCGTCCTGGAAGAGGTGCACGTATTACAGATGAAAAGAGGAGAAACCAGAATAACAGAAGAGGTCTGGGTGGATCTTCTCATCTGATTTCCGGAGAACGCGTGTCTGAAGGTTCTCCGAAACTGAGGATGTAGGACTGAAAATTCAGTTGTCTATCAGAAAAACTACAAGCTACATTCTAGCACACCAATATTAATGCCAGGCAAGCCATACTTGCAAAAATAAAACTCGAGACTTCTTGACAGTGGATGCAATTAAGACACCACTAAACTTCTTCGACCACAGAAGCACTTCTGTCGCATATGTACAGTAATGGATTTCATCATTGTTCCACCATAGCGAAGATTCATGTTACTGATTTACTTGTAACAGGTATGAGTGATAAGAGAGAGCGCAGTAAGGATGTACCACTAATGAATTCTAATAAACAGGCGGTATTCAGATGGGTCCAATGGCGAACCACGATTGCGTTGCAGTGGGGAATGCTACTCGATCACACTGATTGGGGTGCACCAAATCATTTTGACAACTTTGTATGCACACCATTAGCTATTACATCATTCGGTAGTGGACTAAGTCACTGGCCTTGTGTGAAGCAGCTCCTACTTACGATGTGAACCTTGCCGAGAGAAAACAGCTGAATTAGGACGCATTACAGTTTCCTCTGCCTTTTGTGCTGCACACGTTTTCCTTCTCCTAAAATAGAATGCTACACTACAAAAACTTTACGTGGAGACTATACCTGAGCATTCGTACAGTAACTGTTGAAGTACACAAGTGATAGGCGTGATACCTTTATACGTCCAAAAGCTTGTCCAATTTTATGAATGTCCTAGTTCAAGGATGCTCAATGCTAACCAAATTATTACACTCGATTGCCGTCGCATATTACATAACCACTTTGAGATAGTCGGATGTAGTCAGAATATAAAGGGGACATCAATAAAACTAAAACTGTTCTCTTCAATAGGATTGATAAAATAATCATGGGTGCAAAACGGAAGTAGTTACGACACTGAGTTGTTATTACAATGACGGGGTTCGATTCTCCATCCGGCCATCCAGATTTAAATTTACCGTCATTTCCTTGAGTCGCTTCAGCCGAATCGTGGCATAATACTTTCGGTAAAGCTATTGACAATTAATTGCCCTGTCAGTATCCAACTAAGTTATCGGTTACTTCTAAAGATCAGCCTTGATTCTCTCTCAGTAGAGGATCAGATTTCATAAGGCAATTTAATCCATCACTCACAGAGCTGAAAACTCTCTGATCACTTTTTGCGCTTCAACTGGCGCTATACGCCCCTGTATCAAGCTGTGTAATGACTGATTACCATTCCGGCACTCCTTTTTATCTTTGCAACAAATGGTCGCTACAGCCAGACTTCAGCGTTCATAACGGATTTTATTTCAGCTAGTGTTCCTTCAGTAATTTTGTAACGGCCCATTAAATCGGACAAGGTGTATTTAACAGTGAAACATTTTACAGCAGTGTGGTTCTGCATCAGAGAGTCATAAAATTAAACAATTCATCTCACTTAAAGGTTCTTTTTCAGTGGTTGAGCGTTTCACTCTGCGCTTCGTAACTGATATGTCAACTCCCTCCCATCGCCACGACGAAAAAGCTTCAGAAGGAAATGTGGGTTCCTCGGCTAAAGAAGCTATTATTAGAGGAAGCAAGATTAAAATTTAACGTCCTGTCACTGACGAGCCGTTAAAACTAATACAGACTCGGACAGATCAAGAAACCATCTTAGCGTATGCTCCAGCTGATTTGAAGCAAAATGGAAAAACTTGAGTCTAGATAGCCGAAGATAGATTCCAATACCGATCCTTCCAAATTCAAGTCACTTGCCTTTACTACTGTACCCCTCCGTCAGAATGAAATCATTAAAATATTCTGGCAGATTAAGAAAGTGTACCGAACGGGGTTTGAACCAGAAACCTCGCCGATTGGTGCATCCAGGCCCTCACAACTTCAATTAGCCACTACCTCCGTGGTACTGTTGCTACTACTGCTATTACAACTAGGCAAGGTTACAAGTTCGTGTACTAGTCCCGCACATTTAATCTACTAATAAGTTTTAAAACGGTTCGCACTCCTGCGAAGTGAAAGTTCCTTTCTTTGCCGGAGGATCCGTTTAGCTGCAACGAAGTGGGTTGCTCGTAGTTAAAGAGTCACTATTCAGTTGTTATGACTGGCTAAATACTAAATTCCGGGTGGCAATCCGACACCGATCCTTGCCTTCCGTGAACAACGGTGTTCCGGGTGTATTCGAGTGCTTGTCTAACACGCGGTTTTACTATATTGCGTATGTTGGACTGTTCACCTGCTATTCAGGCGCTGGTTAACAACTGAACATGAAACTTGATATGACGAAAAAATGAAAAATTTAAAAAATAAAATTGGTAAGCAAATTCTTCCCGTTAAGATCTAAGGGACCCACAGTCGACAGTCGATCGGTGCTTCTGTTGGGGTGTCTTCTCTGCTGTCTTCAAGAGGCTGAGAGGATTCCTCTCAGGAAGTACAAATGCCTGACTATAGTACCGGGGATCGAATCCATGTCTTGTGTTACTGGCTGCCTCACACGCTGATCGTGAACTGCTGAGGTGGAGAAGACCAAAAGGAAATTTCATGGAAGCTTGGAGAGTGACGACGAGATCGATTTCAGCGCAGTTTTTCCTTATAGTTCTGCGGTAAAATTGTTTTGCGTGTCTGCATTCGGTCATCGTGGTGAGCGTACAGACAGGGAGGAGCACACGCGAGCGTCGCACAGTACCTTGCGGGGCTGCGCAGCGCTGCGGCCGCTCGCCGGACACTCATGCCGGCGTCCTCTCCGTGGCTCGGCGCTGCCCTCCGCGTCCACTCGCGGAACGTCTCCTTGCCAGAGCAGAGCGGCTACCACGCACGTCTCGCGCCCGCCGCCAGACTGAGGCGCCGAGGTGGACCCGCCGACGCCGCAGCGTCGCGCCGGCCGCGGCCGCAGCAGCGCCTCTGGTGGCGGCAGCTGTCCACTACATCCACTGGCGGGCGCTCGGCGCCGCCCGCAGCGGCTTCTGGACGCCGGAGTACTCCGCCGGTGACCTTTCCGGCCTTCTAGCTGGCGGCTGGCGCCAGTGGCGTTTCAAAATTGGGCGGCGGAGTGTAGAGCGCGATTTGACGCCTCAGGGAGCAAAGACGTGGCCACCATCAAGCGACGAAACTTCATTATCCTTGTCAGAAAGGAAATAAAAAGCGATCTTTTCTCTTAGATTAGATTAGATTGGTACTTGTTCCATAGATCATGAATACGACACTTCGTAATGATGTGGAACGTGTCAGCTTAATAAAAGGTGTCTATACAAGATACTACATTACACAAAATATTACATGACGCTCAATATTTTTGATACTTTCTGGCAAATCAAAACTGTGGGCCGGACCGAGACTCGAACTCGGGACCTTTGCCTTTCGCGGGCAAGTTCGCAGGAGAGCTTCTGTAAAGTTTGGAAGGTAGGAGGCGAGATACTGGCGGAAGTAAAGCTGCGAGGACGGGTCGTGAGCCATGCTTGGGTAGCTCAGTTGGTAGAGCACTTGCCCGCGAAAGGCAAAGGTCCCGAGTTCGAGTCTCGGTCCGGCACACAGTTTTGATCTGCCAGAAAGTTTCATATCAGCGCACACTCCGCTGCAGAGTGAAAATATCACTCTGGACTCAATATTTTTTTTTTTTTTTTTTTTTTTTTTTTTTTGTGGGGGTTGGGAAATTACCTACTTACTATATCCAAAAATTCATGTAATCAGTAGAAGGAGTTGCCATTAAAAAATTCTTTTAATTTCCTTTTAAATGCTATATGGCTATCTGTCAGACTTTTGATGCTATTAGGTAAGTGACCAAAGAGTTTTGTGGCAGCATAATTTACCCCCTTCTGAGCCAAAGTTAGATTTAACCTTGAGATCATCCTTTCTCCTAGTGTTTGTAGCCATGTACACTGCTATTACTTTTGAACTCGTTCAGATTGTTAATAACAAATTTCATAAGTGAATATATATATATTGTGAGGCTACAGTGAAGATTTCTAGCTCTTTAAATAAGTGTCTGCAGGATGATCTTGGATGAGCTGCAGCAATTATTCTCATTCCACGCTTTTGTGCAATGAACACTCTTTTACTCAATGATGAGTTACCCCACAATATGATGCCATACGGAAGCAGAGAATGAAAATAGGCGTGGTAAGCTAATTTACTCAGACGAATATCGCCAAAATTTGTAATCACCCTAATAGCATAAGTAGCTGAACTCCAACGTTTCAGCAGATCCTCAGTGTGTTTTTTCCAGTTCAACCCCTCATCAAGGCATACATCTAGAAATTTTGAATATTCTACCTTGTTGTTGTTGTTGTTGTTGTGGTCATCAGTCCTGAGACTGGTTTGATGCAGCTCTCCATGCTACTCTATCCTGTGCAAGCTTCTTCATCTCCCAGTATCTACTGCAACCTACGTCCTTCTGAATCTGCTTAGTGTATTCATCTCTTGATCTCCCTCTACGATTTTAATCCTCCACGCTGCCCTCCAATGCTAAATTTGTGATCCCTTGATGCCTCAGAACATGTCCTACCAACCGGTCCCTTCTTCTTGTCAAGTTGTGCCACAAACTCCTCTTCTCCCCAATTCTATTCGATACCTCCAAATTAGTTATGTGATCTACCCATGTAACCTTCAGCATTCTTCTGTAGCACCATATTTCGAAAGCCTCTATTTTCTTCTTGTCCAAACTATTTGTCGTCCATGTTTCACTTCCATACATGGCTACACTCCATACAAATACCTTCAGAAACGACTTCCTGACACTTAAATCTATACTCGATGTTAACAGATTTCTCTTCTTCAAATGGTTCAAATGGCTCTGAGCACTATGGGACTTAACATCTGTGGTCATCAGTCCCCTAGAACTTAGAACTACTTAAACCTAACTAACCTAAGGACATCACACACATCCACGCCCGAGGCAGGATTCGAACCTGCGACCGTAGCAGTCGTGCGGTTCCGGACTGAGCGCCTAGAACCGCTAGACCACCGCGGCCGGCTCTCTTCTTCAGAAACGCTTTCCTTGCCATTGCCAGTCTACATTTTATATCCTCTCTACTTCGACCATCATCAGTTATTTTGCTCCCCAAATAGCAAAACTCCTTTACTACTTTAAGTGCCTCATTTCCTAATCTAATTCCGTCAGCATCACCCGACTTAAATCGAATACATTCCATTATCCTCGTTTTGCTTTTGTTGATGTTCTCTTATATCCTCCTTTCAAGACACTGTCCATTCCATTCAACTGCTCTTCCAAGTCCTTAGCTGTCTCTGATAGAATTACAATGTACATTACACAAAATATTACATAACACTCAATATTTTCAATTTTTTTCTTTTTTTTGGCGGGGGGGATGGGAAATTACCCACTTACTATATCCGAAAATTCATCTAATGAGTAGAAGGAGTTGCCATTAAGAAATTATTTTAATTTCCTTTTAAATTCTATATGCCTATCTGTCAGACTTTTGATGCTATTAGGTAAGCGACCAAAGACTTTTGTGGCAGCATAATTTACTCCCTTCTGAGCCAAAGTTAGATTTAACCTTGAGTAGTGAAGATCATCCTTTCTCCTAGTGTTGTAGCCATGTACACTGCTATTACTATTGAATTCGTTTGGATTGTAAATAACAAATTTCATAAGTGAATATATATATTGTGAGGCTTCAGTGAAGGTTTCTAGCTATTTAAATAAGTGTCTGCAGGATGATCTTGGATGAGCTCCAGCAATTATTTTCATTACACGCTTTTGTGCAATGAACACTCTTTTACTCAATGATGAGTTACCCCACAATATGATGCCATATGGAAGCAGAGAATAAAAATAGGCGTGGTAAGCTAATTTACTCAGATGTATATCGCCAAAATTTGCAATCACCCTAATAGCATAAGTAGCTGAACTCAAACGTTTCAGCAGATCCTCAGTGTGTTTTTTCCAGTTCAACCCCTCATCAGTACATACACCTAGAATATTCTACCTTAGCTACCGATTTCTGATTGAAGTCTATTTTTATTAATGGTGTCATTCCATTTACTGTGTGGAACTGTATATACTGTGTTTTGTCAAAGTTTAATGAGAGCCCATTTGCAGAGAACCACTTAATGATTTTCTGAAAAACATCGTTTACAATTTCATCAGTTAATTCTTGTCTGTTGGGAGTGATAGCTATACTTGTATCATCGGTAAAAAGTACCACCTTTCCAACTTCGTGAATATAGAATGGCAAGTCATTAATATATATTAAGAACAGCAGAGGACCCAAGACCGAACACTGTGGCACCCCATTCTTGATTCTTCACCAGTCTGAGAAACCACCAGTTTTTTTGTATATTATGTGAACTGTTTATTTCAACTTTCTGCACTCTTCCAGTTAGAGCTAATTTAAACCATTTGAGCACTGTCCCATTCATACTACAGTACTTGAGCTTAGTATTCCATGATTTACACAATGAAAAGCCTTTGATAGATGGGCCAATAGTGTGAACGGAGCAGGTAAGACACAGGATTTCGAAAAAAAAAATCTAGGTGAGGGGTCACGAGACTACAGCTCGCGTGCTGGATTCGGCGACGCCTGTTCGTCTCTCCTGCCAATAGTGCTTGAATTTTTTTTCCTTAAGAGAAGAAAAACTTCTTAGCAAAGATCGCAATAAAACACTGTATTGTGGATGACTGGTTTCGGTAAAACTATGTAACCATCATCAGATCTGTAACAATAATAATTAGATCTAGACTACTGCTAAAAACTGGAGCTGCACCATTGCACTTTTGATGCCCAGAAGTTATAGGCGCATCGAGTAGAAATAATTGTTTAACACTAATAACGTGACAAAAAAATTTCTCCAATAATAGCTAACTGGTGTATGATGCAGTGTATGAACAGAGCGCACTGCAAAAGTCTCAGCTTAGCCCTGATCACTCAACATAGTAAATTTAAGACACATAGGAGCCAGTTGTCTATAGAAGTACGAACATCTGCTAGTATTCGAAACATAATATTCCAATTGAAACTGTATCGCAAAGTCTCATGCTCCATACGTTTTGTCAAACAAATTCAAGAACATTAGTTTACTCATACTTCTTAGGAGAAAAAAAACGTCTTAGCCAAGATCGCAACAAAACTCTTTATTGTGGGTGACCGGTTTCGACATAAAACTATGTAACCTTCATCATATCTATAGCAGCATTACAAAAGATGCTATAACCTGTTATACAAATAATGCCAAATTAACCCCGTAGAGGAATCAATGACAACATACCATCGTACAGCTTATTATAAACATCTTGTGCCATATGCACACAAAATCATTCCATTAAATTTCCAGACGCACAACGTATGACATGAATAACACTACTGGTCATTAAAATTACTACACCAAGAAGAAATACAGATGATAAACGGGTATTCATGGGACAAATATACTACACTAGAACTGACATATGATTACATTTTCACGCAATTTGGGTGCATAGATCTTGAGAAATCAGTAACGAGTACAACCGCCTCTGGCCGTAATAACGGTCTTGATCTGCCTGGGCATTCAGTCAAACAGAGCTTGGATGGCGTGTACAGGTACAGCTGCCCATGCAGCTTCAACACGATACCACAGTTCATCAAGAGTAATGACTGGCGTATTGTGACGAGCCAGTCACTCGCCCACGATTGACCAGACGTTTTCAGTTGGTGAGACATATGGAGAATGTGCTGGCCAGGGCAGCAGTCGAACATTTTCTGTATCCAGAAAGGCCCGTACATGACCTGCAACATAGGGTCGTGCATTATCCTGCTGAAATGTAGGGTTTCACAGGGATCGAATGAAGGGTAGAGCCACGGGTCGTAACACGTCTGAAATGTAACGTCCACTGTTCAATGTGCCGTCAATGCGAACAAGAGGTGACCGAGACGTGTAACCAATGGCACCCCATACCATCACGCCGAGTGATACGCCAGTATGGCGACGACGAATACACGCTTCCAACGTACGTTCACCGTGATGTCGCCAAACACGGATGCGACCATCATGATGCTGTAAACAGAACCTGGATTCATCCGAAAAAACGACGTTTTGCCATTCGTGCACCCAGGTTCGGCGTTGAGAACACCGTCGCAGGCACTCCTGTTTGTGATGCAGCGTCAAGGGTAACTGCAGCCATGGTCTCCGAGCTGATAGTCCATGCTGCTGCAAACGTCGTCGAACTGTTCGTACAGATTGTTGTCGTCTTGCGAACGTCGCCATCTGTTGACTCAGGGATCGAGACGTGGCTGCACGATCCGTTACAGCCATGCGGATAAGATGCCTGTCATCTCGACTGCTAGTGATACGAGGCCGTTGGGATCCAGCACGGCGTTCCGTATTACCATCCTGAACCCACCGATTCAATATTCTGCTAACTGTCATTGGATCTCGACCAACGCGAGCAGCAATATCGCGATACGATAAACCGCAATCATGATAGGCTACAATCCGACCTTTATCAAAGTCGGAATCATGATGGTACGCATTTCTCCTCATTACACGAGGCATCACAACAACGTTTCACCAGGCAACGCCGTGCAACTGCTGTTTGTGTGTGAGAAATCGGTTGGAAACTGTCCTCTTGTCAGCACGTTGTAGGTGTCGCCACAGGCGACAACCTTGTGTGAATGCTCTGAAAAGCTAATCATTTGCACAGCACAGCATCTTCTTCCTGTCGGTTAAATTTCGCGTCTGTAGCACGTCATCTTCGTGGTGCAGCTATTCTAATGGCCAGTAGTGTATGTGTTGGCACGTCAAAAGTAAAAGTTGAAATTACTGTGTACGCAAATCGCAACAACATTGCGTCCGTATGATCACACGTTGTGCCTGCTAGGGCGCCACAGGACTGACTGTCAACAGCCAATGCATGAGATGAACTGACAACAAGTGCGACAGTGTCGCTGCAGAGCATAGTTCATACCATTAGAAGTTGATTTAAAACCAGTCATGATTTCAAATAGATAAAGTTCTGAAATGCTAAGAAACTTCTTGATTATTTGTTCCTGACAAAACATGGTTGATGATGATGACGACGTCCCATACTCCGAGGAGCATAGGGGACGTTACGGGAAACATAGGGGACGATGCGGGAAACCGGCACCGCCGTACTAGGCAAAGTCCTAGCGGAGGTGGTTTGCCATTGCCTTCCTCCGACCGTAATGGGGATCAATGATGATAATGAAGACGACACAGCAACACCCGGTCATCTCGAGGCAGGAAAAACCCTGACCCCGTGCGCGAGAAGCGAGAACGCTACCGCAGACCACGAGCGGTTATGACATCCTATATATAATATTTACAATGAATGCATAATGTCATCACAAAACTGCAATTACCTTAATGACAGCATGGTAGAAACTATGCACTGCAGCGATACCTGTCGCACTTGTTCTCAGTTCATCTCAAGCATTGGCTGTTGACGGTCAGTCCTATGGCACCCTAGCACTCATGACGTGTTACCATTTGGATGCAATGTTGTGGCGATTTGCGTACATAAATAGTAATTTCAACTTTTAATTTTGACGTGCCAACACATGATTCATGTCACATATTGTGCATCTGGAGATTTAATGGAAAGATTTTGTGTGCATCTGGCACAAGATGTTTATAATAACCTGTACGATGGTATGTTACATTGATTCCTCTATGGGTCACTTTGGCATTATTTGTATAACGGGTTGTAGCATATTTTATAGATCTGATGAAGGTTACATAGTTTTATGCCGAAACCGGTCACCCACAATAAAGAGTTTTGTTGCGATCTTGGCTAAGACGTTTTTCTTCTCCTAAGAAGTATGAGTAAACTAATGTTCTTGAATTTGTTTGACAAAACGTATGGAGCATGCGACTTTGCGATACAGTTTCAATTGAAATATTATGTTTCGAATACTAGCAGATGTTCGCACTTCTGTAGACAACTGGCTCCTATGTGTCTTAAATTTACTATGTTGAGTGATCAGGGCTAAGATGAGACTTCTGCAGTGCGCTCTGTTCATACACTGCATCATACACCAGTTAGCTATTATTGGAGAAATTTTTTTGTCACGTTATTAGTGTTAAACAATTATTTCAACTCGATGCGGCTATAACTTCTGGGCATCAAAAGTGCAATGGTGCAGCTCCAGTTTTTAGCAGTAGTCTAGATCTAATTATTATTGATGGGATAAATTCTCTTTCCCTGGCTATTGGATATTGTATTTGAATCAGCAGAACTGAACTCGGTGGGAAAGACTTAGATACACTGGCGGAAAAAGAATCGCAGTACCAAAAAATAATTAATGTAGAGTAATGAAATTTGGGGAATTCATTTGTCTAGGTAATATATTTAAGTGATTAGCATTGCAATGCCATAGGTTCATGTAAGCGCGAGAAACGCCATTTGCGAACGAGAAATGCCGGTACATTAATAACCGGCGTAACTACCAGAATGTTGAATGCAAGCACGCAAGTGCGCATGCATTGTATTGTACAGGTATCGGATGTCTGTTTGTGGGATGGAGTCCCATGCCTGTTTCATTTGATTGGGCAATACACGGGCTTTGTGGATGACGCTGGAGTTGTCGTCCCATTTGAGACAGATCTTGTGATGGAGCAAGCAAAGGCAACAAGTCGACATTCTGTAGAGAATGTTGGGTTACAACAGCGGTATGTGAGCTAGCGTTATGCTGTTGGAAAACACCACCTGGAGTGCTCTTCATGAACGGCAGCACAACAGGTCGAATCACCAGCCTGACGTATAAATTTGCAGTCAGGGTACGTGGGATAACCACTAGAGTGCTCCTGATGTACGAGATCGCGCCTCAGACCTTAGCTCCAGATGCGTTTAGCACGCAGACACGTTGGTTGCAGGCTCTCAACCGGTCTCCGTGTAGCCAATACACAGCCATCACTAACGCCGAGGTAGAACTAGCTTTCAAAAGAAAAGACAACGGACCTTCACCCTGCCCTCCAGCGACACGTTGAAGTCAGAAATGGCGGTGGTTTGAGGTCAGTGGAATGCACGCTAAGGGGCGTCTGGCTCAGAGCCGTCCTTGAAGTAACCGATTTTTAACAGTTCGTTGTTACTGTGGCGCCACTTGCTGCTCGAATTACTGCTGCAGATGCACCCCTATGATGCGCCAGAGCCATACGCCGAACACGACGGTCTTCCCTCTCGGTAGTGCACGTGGCTGTCCGAAGGCCGGTCTCCTTGCGACCTTACATTTCCGTGACGACCACTGTCAGCGGTCATGTACAGTGGCTACATTCCTGACAATTTGTTCCGCAATGTGCGGAAGGAACATTCAGCTTCTCCTCGCCCTATTACACGAACTCGTTCAAAGTCAGTGAGGCATGTCTCATATCTTTAAAATTCTGAGATAAGCAGTGTTCTATTTGAATATGGCTATAGGACAGAACCAGTAATAACGGATTTTACAAATAATTAATTTCAACAATGAAATGGAAGGCGAATGTTCGACTTCGGTTTATTAGGAGAATTTTAGAAAAGAGTGGTTCACCTGAAAAGACCGCATGCAGGACGCTGTTGCGACCAATTCTTGAGTACTGCTCGAATGTTTGGGATCTGTACCAGGTCGGATTGAAGGAAGACATCGAAGTAGTTGAGTGGCGGGCTGCTAGATTTGTTACCGGTACGTTTGAACAACACGTAATTGTTACGGAGCTGCTTCGGCATCTCAAATGGGAATACTTGGAGGGGAGGCAAAAAAATTTAAAGAACCGGCATTTGCAACTGACTGCCAAACGATTCTACTGCCCCCAACATACATTGCGCGTAAGAACCACGAAGATAAGATACGGGAAATTATGGGCCATACGGAGGCATACAGACAGTTATTTCTCCCTCGCTCTATTTAACTAGTAATCGTCCAGGGTACCCTCCGCCAAGTGGCTTGTGGAGTATCTATGTAGATTTAGATGTAGATGTACTAATAGATGTAAAGAGGTCATTCAACTAGATGGAAAGTTACTTATATGTATGCAGGTCTGCGTAGAACCTACTGGAGGAGCATCAGGTGTAGCATTTTCAAAATGTGAACCAATACTTTGACATGGACTTCATTCCTTCTAAACCAGTACAAACAGTAACAATCCCATGATAACGTCATAGGCGACTAGCGCAATGTGTTTCTGAGTACTTGGTGGGCTCTGCTAGAAATTTTCGTCACCCTCTGGTTGCGGAGATCTCACAGGAAATTCTGCCATGCTTGGTGCTCTGTAACTCCATCAACAGCCCCCTCACGACAAATCGGACGGGGATCCCTGTGTAAGAAAGTTCTTTGATCATTAGATTGTTATTGGGAGTGCTGACTTTGCTTCCCAATGGGTTGCAGGCAGGTCCAATAGGGTTCAAGTTTAGACAGTTTGCAGGGCTCAGCGATTGAAAGAGTATCTCGCTTTACAGCATGCCGCCCACTGTGAAAAGAAGAACGTATTCCAGAATTAAGGAAATCACTGTCAGTGGCGCCACAGTGTGATAGGTGCAAAACAACCGAATAAAGGTTGCCTTGAACATCAGTGGGCCACCACGACAGCTATAAATATAAGCTCGTTTCGCAGCCTACACTCTGCGTAAATGAAGCGTATCGCTTATCAGCCACGACGCCAGAGGACAAAACACGTCGAAGCGTGTGCCCCTTCCTCTACGTTCTTCCGCCCATTGTCTTCAGGCACTATGGCTTCCTGTTTCTCAAAATCCTGTAACACAATTTCACATAATGTTTTATATCGCGATAATGAGACAAGGCGCTGCCCATGGTGGTATCATAATGAACGTACATGTCTAGTACAGATCGCTTCTCGCGACGCAGTAATTCTTATCACTCGCTTGTCTGAATCAACGGAATGGCTCCCTCCTTCATCCTGTAATAATACTGGATGATTGTACTACGAATTGATCCAGACACAACGATAAGTATGGTGTCTTGGCTGATTCCAGGTTCAAGGAGTAGAGAGAATAGCCACTTGGAAATTTTTTCGAAATTTGTGGTAAGGTCTTACGGGACCAAACAGCAGAGGCCATGGGTCCCTAAGCCTACACACTATTTAATCTAACTTAAACCAACTTACAGTATGAACAACACACACAAGGGAGGACTCGAACCTCCGACGAGGGAGGGGGGGGGGGGGAGCTGCACGGACCGTGACAAGGCGCCCCAGACCGCGCGGCTACCCCGCGTGGCAATAATCACTTCATATGGTTAATATGTAGAAGTGACACAAAATGACGTAGTACTACAACTGGAAGCATAAGAAATTTCGAACTCGAATATATTACGTCCAGTTGTACGAGTGTGAAGCAGGGCATTGTTAGAAGTGCTATGTGACGATATTCAACATATCTATATTTAATACTAGATATTATATATATTACAAGCACCATATCATTAATGAAATACAGACGTTATGCGAGCTATAAGAGAACAAAGTCAATAACACTACGTCGAACATCTGTACCAAATAGGCCGGCCGGCGTGGCCGTGCGGTTCTAGGCGCTGCATTCTGGAACCGCGCGACCGCTACGGTCGCAGGTTCGAATCCTGCCTCGGGCATGGGCGTGTGTGATGTCCTTAGGTTAGTTAGGTTTAAGTAGTTCTAAGTTCTAGGGGACTGATGACCTCAGAAGTTAAGTACCATAGTGCTCAGAGCCATTTGAACCATTTTTGGTACCAAATAATTTTCAACACTCAGCATATCCATCCCCTTGCAACTGTATAAGCAGCAGGCATTACAGTATATAAATAAGAATAAGAATTCATGCACCTGCATGTCAAAAAAAGTAAACTGAACGCGATCGGAAAAAAATTTGAAGTTATTTTTGTACAACGGTTTTCATGAGATACAGGATGTTAAAAATGTATTTTATACTTGAGAGATGATAGTGCGGGGAAAATCAAGAAGAAAATGTCCAGTAAAAGTGAGCTCCAAATGGAATAACTCAAGACCTGTGAACATTTGTTCATCTTCGCGGCTGTGGAACACATCTTTTTGCTGGTACGGACGACTTGCAGAAAACAGTAAACAAGTGCGGACACAGTCCTCTGTTATTCTGTATAGTTACAGCATGCAGTAAACATATGTTTGTTTGAAACTTCCTGGCAGATTAAAACTGTGCGCTGGACCGAAGTTGGGATCTTTGCTTTTCGGTGGCTAGTGATCACCGACCGAACTACCCAAACACGACTCACAACTCGTCCTCGTAGCTTTACTTCTGCCAGTACCTCGTCTCCTACTTTTCATACTTCGCAGAAACTCTCCTGCAAAATTTGTAATAACAGAACTCATAGAACAAAGGATACTATGAGACACATCCTGGGGGATGTTCCCAGAACGAAATTTTCACTCTTCAGTTGAGTGTGCACTGATATGAAACTTCCTGGCAGATTAAAACTGTATATCGGACCGAGTCTCGAACTCGAGACCTTTGTCTTTCGTGGGCAAGTGCTCCACAGACTGTGTATGGGACCGAGGCTCGAACTCGAGACCTTTGCCTTTCGTGGGCAAGTGCTCCACAGAATGATAAGAGGACCATAAAGCTGTTAATCATAGATTTTGATGAGTCTTCGGTATGTTATAGAGGGACCTGCCCAGAGTACCTGGCTAGTGACTTTTCATGTGACGGCACCTAATTTCCGAAAGTATGTAGCTGCTTAGACGCTGCGCAATAATGTTTAAAATCTGTGGTTTGGTTATCTGTTTTGTTCCAAAACCACATCAAGTGAAGATTTCATTCTAACTGCCAACCAATTAGCCTATTACACAAATTTTCTCGCTTTTACATAAGACAAAATTGGTTTATATAATCGGAGAGACTTTATTTGGCAATGATTAGTGTTATATTTAAGTTTAATGATTTTTATTACCTATAACTCTTGATGAGTTTAGATTGTGGAATAAAACTTATTGCACAGCCAAATGGCGGTTATATCTTGCAAAATGTTTAATATGACTGTGGCTACACACAAAAATAAAATTGTATCAGAAGCATTAAGCAGCACTAGAAGTGTTAAAACAGGAGAAAATATTACTGACACACATTCACTTTACATTTAGAGCTATTAAAAAAAAAGCATTAATGCCTATAAGATAAAGCACTCAGGACAAATAAGTAAAAGACAGCTTGAAGTAAGACAGTCTTCGTTGCAAATTGTTTTACCTGTTTACTGACAATGTCGTGTTTCGCCATTATGAGGGTCTCCAGATTAACTTAAGAAGTAATGTGGTGAACCAACATCCGTCCTTTAATGCCAGAATAAGGCACTGATAAAAAATTATAAGGAACCATCGTCCTATCATTTGCCTAATGACGATAGGACGAAGTTTTCTCGTGATGCCATTGAAGGACGGATGTTGGCTCACCACATTACTTCTTACATTAACCTGAAGTGCCCCACAATGGTGAAGCGTGACATTGATAATAAAAACATAAAACAATTTGCGACGAAGTCTGTCTTATTCCAAATAATTGATTGCTGGTTGTTGTAATAGGCGCCCAGCGTGGTATGGAACCAATTATACTTAAGTAAAAAATATCTGGGATGGCCTAAATTGCTGTAACAAGAGACTAAGCAGTAACAGAAGTACAAAAATAGGTAATAATGAAATGTACAGGAAAATGCTATAAAGGGAAACAGCAATTACACGCACCACTTGTCCATTGCAGATAGCATTAAAATGCTTAAAATGAGCAGAATTAACATAGAAAGAATAACAGCTATAGAATACGTTAAATGTAATTTATTTCAGCAACAGTCTTGGAGATATGTGGAACCAAATATTTATGCACCAGTCAGGCAATTCCTGGACATTATAGGCCTGTGGTTTGTGAGCGAGCAGCTGATGCCCGATAGTGTCCAGATGTGACCCATTGGGCTCAGAGCAGGCAAATTTGTTAGCCAAGACATCAAAGCGAGTTCACTATCAAGCACTTCAAACTACTGTAGTACGTTTCTGGCCTTGTGACAGGGATTGTTATCTTACTGCAAGATGCCATCGCCGTTGGGGATACGTTAGGGATGAGGACAAGACAGAAGGCATGCATAGGGACTGTGATAATGTTCAGTTACTCCACAGGCGCTATGGTACTGTAGATCACTATCACAGATCCCAAGGAATCTCAGATGAATGACCCCTCCCCAACATAATACTGTTCCCACCTGCTTTCATCTACGTCGTGGTGCATGTTTCTAGAAGCCATTCACTTAAATGATGGCTTAGTGGGACATAACAAATCGACCTGGTGTAGCAAGAAGTGTGATCCGTCGTAGCAGGTGACACGTTTCTACTGATTCATGGTCTACTCTCGACAATCGCATTTGCATTGCGATCATAGTTCACGATATCATTGGAAGAACATGGGAAGATGAAGAGATCGTGTGTTGCAGAATTGTTTACTGAACTTCTTGCTCTGGAAAACTTGTGGTTCTACCAGCATCTCTCACAGATCACCGTCTACCATTCTTTACAGAGCGGGAAAGCATTCGACCTCTACGTTCCGTGGTGAAATTTGGACGTCCAATTCCTTATCTCCCACTCACGATTTCGCTGTCCTTGAACAAGTTGGTATATACACTCTCGACAGTAGCAAGTATTTTGGAGATGCTCTTTCCTAGGCTAGAGCCATAACAGTCTGTCCTTTGTTAAAGTCGCTTACATCAGTGGATTTGCTGTGCATTGATAAAATGATTCCTCATCAGTCTCTATTCCACTTACATACTACTTATCAAGTGCCCACGACACCACCAGGCAGCCTATAATGTCATGGTGGTCAGTGGTGACATGTTTTGGCTCACCAGTAGTGAGGCTGGATGTATTTCTGGACAACCTGCATTGTCGCCAGGTCTCCATCCACTATCCCTTCCTCCCACCTCTCCATACAATATCACACAGTGGTAACAGATTCTCCCTTCCTCCAATCCCCCTGATAGCACAGGCCAATTGCCCTACGTATGAAATGCGAGGAAATTCAAAAAATTGGTGGGAAATACAAAACTGCCCAATTGTGCTAGAGGATTTCCCCCTGGGATTAATATGTGATGATCTACATTTAATGTCTATGCACATGAAGGTTATGTATTACAGTAGTACACAACTGCTACCTGGTTTTCTGATTTTGGTGCTTGGGACCTGAAAATACTCTGATGTTGGACTGAAATCGATTGTCTTCATTAAAAAATAGCGTTGCAGCTGTGTGTTTGCGGTGCAGTTTTTTAACCTTCCTAAAAGCTGTCCATCACCGCCTACACAAAATATTTCAAACTGAAACATGGTATCAAGAGAGGCAGTGGGAAGATAAAAAAAAAAACATAAAACTTCGCCCAGTTTTAAAACTGTCGAAACTATGGTCAAGGTTTAATGAACTTGTATTTTGCAACTGGTTGGCTATTATTTTCAACCCACTGAAACATAAGTGATCAATTATCTTCAATCTATTTTAACACATCAAATTTGAAAAACATAAATTAATTCGAGAAAACCAGAAAAAAAGATTTAATGTTTGAAATTTGAGCAATTTTCAATTGAGGTTTATAATTGTAGCATTACGTAGAGCTTCTGTCACAAAATAAATTCTATAAATCACTGTATGACTTGAGGTATTACTATAACTGACAAAAAATTTCGGTGAACTCAAGTCTCACCCCCCTCCCCCCCGCCCCCCCAAATACAATGAGCATCAATAAAATTTAGTTACAGCTTTAAGCACAGCAGATCAGAACAAGCAATTGTCAACTTCATGTAACACGAAAAATAATCTCTCCGTAAATCAGAGAAATATTATGTGAACTCTCGTAGATGGTGGGTGTTGGCTGGTTGGTTGAATTAGGCGAGGGGACATAACAGCGAGATCATTGGTTCCACTGGATTAGGAAAGCATGGGGATGGAAGTCAGCCATGCCCTTTCAAAGGAACCATCCCGGCATTTGCGCAATTCAGGAAAATCACAGATGGCTGGATCAGGTACTGAACCATCGTCCACTGGAATGTGAGTCCAGTGTGTTATCCCCTGCGCTATCTCGTTTGGTGGTAGTGGATGTCTCATTAGAATAGCCAAACATCAAATTAACAAAATGCAATTCACAACCAAGAGACAATGCAATGTACGGTACATAGCTTGATTTTAAGTTGTGATAACTCAGAATAGTTCTATAAAAGAGTGTATAAATAATATTTAAACAAACAGATCAAACAATGTCAACAGTGAAACAATTGCTCCACGAGAATAATAATTGGCTCTAATTATATTCATAAATTACCAACAGGGGTCAGAATCGGTGGACACGATAAACTGTGTCATAAATTTTTTTTAGCAATGTAAGTTAACCAATTTGGGACTGAAATAAAAGCAGAGTTAATTCAGATCTGAAACATTATAACACACATAGTATAAAGAACCTTGTAGCCCAGTGGGTAGCCCCCAAAGAACTGTTCGTCTGGCATATACACTAAGGCTCTCACCAAATAAGACCAACAAGCTGTGACGACTAAGGACCAGCAACCGCACTTTCCCTGTGAATTCCGTGGATGTAAGTAGGGGGCAACGTTCTAATCCTGTCTGTCACCAAATCCGAGCGTCGTGCCATGCTCCCTGGCAGTGCGTGAAGGAGGTGTTTGCTTAGCTACACCGAGAAAGAAATTATTTCATCCTTTCGATTTGGAATCGAAGCATTGCATGAGTCAGAAACAGCAAGGCATTCGAAAAACATGTCAAGGATCGTAAAACATACTCGTATTTGTCTGACGATCCCATCTTTGTAAATAACTAATACCTCGTTGTCAATCAGTTTTTAAAAAGTGGGATGTGTAATTCAGAAGAATGAAACCGGATGACACTGTAAGACTGCTTATGGATCGCAGATGTATATGCAGAACCTGGGAAAATTCCCTGTCACTCGAATCCCACTAATGTTTCATTTCATGCCAACGCTTTTGCGAACGATGATATTGCTTTGTTAGTGGCTGGTGCACCACAGGTATAAGCTGACAGTGCACAATTGTGTATGTGATTGCAGACAGTCTGCCTTGATTACGTCACGTTCTTATTTTCAAAAATGGCTGCAAATGCGTTGAATTCTGTCAAGTGGGCACTGCGAGTGGTGAAGAGAACGTATGGACGTCTTTCCTTGTCGAAGATTTTGCCTGGTGTTCTTCAAATACTTGTCGGCTATGAACCAACAATCTTTTTCATCGTGTACAAAGAAATGTGAACCTATGAAATGCAGAGATGATTTGTACTTAAGAAAAACGGATGATGGCAGCTACATGAATACCAAAGTCAAAGTATTATTTGAAGTATACATACTGGATATTTTCTCAGGCATAAAACAACACATTGCATTCGCAGTGATTAAATACATGTGTATAATGACTGTATATTTTTTACATCCTTAATATCTTTTATTTATTTTGTGCTTAAGTTTAAATGAAGTGAAGGGTGATGTTATTGACCATTGATAAGCAGTCTACAATGACGTTGTCTGCTCCTCATAGATGACGAATGTCTGTTGTGTATTGGGTGATAAGGTGCAAGTGTTAGTAATGACAGAGTTTGAAACTTTTGATGGGTATTACAAGGCATCAATGAGCAGTTTGTGTTCTGTAAATGCTGTAATATGATGGCCTTCGATATCTTCACGTACGTATTTCACGGTTTCATGATCTATGAGGAGTTCTCATTCAAAACATGACGATTTTGATTTTTAATGAGAGGGTGTAAGTTTTCATGAGAAGAATTGGAGGGGTGTGTGAGTACGGCGCCAATGACAGAGTAGTTGGAACCTATAATGTCAATTAGTTGAGGGTCTGGGATGGGGTGGGTTAGTGTGATACTATGAACAAGACAATCTTCTGTGAGTTTCAAAGCATCCTTCATTTCAGTAGTCCAGTCAGTCTTTCTTCATCCATGGTTATTGGCGCCTGCTATATGGTAATTAGAGGTGTCTGTAACGCTGGTGCATGTGTCAGGGGTGAAGGTGAAAGATCAGAATTCAGAGAAAGCAATGGAGTTCGTGGTAATCTTGAGGGAATGGAGGCTGTTTTACAATATCGGCCCTGTCTGGTGTGAATATGATGCCAGCCATAGTAACTATATGGCTGATTTCTGTATTTGGGATTTGCAATCGTTGATCACCATTGTTAAGAGCAGTGAGAACAGGTTAGAGGTGTTGGTCATGGTCTTTGAGTGTAGTCAAAAAGATGGGAATATTGTCTAGATAGGCACAGCAATAATCGAAACAGAAAAGAATCCTGCCGATGATGCACTGCAGAGTCTCGGCACACTTTTTAACACATAAAGCACGAAAGGGTTTTCGAAGAGATTGAAGAGCGTGATAATCACAGTTTCCATAATCTTGTCGTCCATAATCTTGTAGTTTAAACGCAGCCAAAACCTCTCAGACAAACAGAAACTAAACGATGTGAAAGTTAGCGTAAGGAGGGCTATGCGTGAAGCGTTCAGTGAATTCGAAAGTAAAATTCTATGTACCGACTTGACAGAAAATCCTAGGAAATTCTGGTCTTACGTTAAATCAGTAAGTAGCTCGAAACAGCATATCCAGACACTCCGGGATGATGATGGCATTGAAACAGAGGGTGACACGCGTAAAGCTGAAATACTAAACACCTTTTTCCAAAGCTGTTTCACAGAGGAAGACCGCACTGCAGTTCCTTCTCTGAATCCTCGCACAAACGAAAAAATGGCTGACATCGAAATAAGTGTCCAAGGAATAGAAAAGCAACTGGAATCACTCAACAGAGGAAAGTCCACTGGACCTGACGGGATACCAATTCGATTCTACACAGAGTACGCGAGAGAACTTGCCCCCCTTCTAATAGCCGTGTACCGCAAGTCTCTAGAGGAACGGAAGGTTCCAAATGATTGGAAAAGGGCACAGGTAGTCCCAGTCTTTAAGAAGGGTCGTCGAGCAGATGCGCAAAACTATAGACCTATATATCTGACGTCGATCTGTTGTAGAATTTTAGAACATGTTTTTTGCTCGAGTATCATGTTGTTTTTGGAAACCCAGAATCTACTCTGTAGGAATCAACATGGATTCCGGAAACAGCGATCGTGTGAGACCCAACTCGCTTTATTTGTTCATGAGACCCAGAAAATATTAGATACAGGCTCCCAGATAGATGCTGTTGTCCTTGACTTGCGGAAGGCGTTCGATACAGTTCCGCACTGTCGCCTGATAAACAAAATAAGAGCCTACGGAATATCAGACCAGCTGTGTGGCTGGATTGAAGAGTTTTTAGCAAACAGAACACGACATGTTATTATCAATGGAGAGACGTCTACAGACGTTAAAGTAACCTCTGGTGTGCCACAGGGGAGTGTTATGGGACCATTCCTTTTCACAATATATATGTAAATGACCTATTAGATAGTGTCGGAAGTTCGATGCGGCTTTTCGCGGATGATGCTGTAGTATACAGAGAAGTTGCAGCATTAGAAAATTGTAGCGAAATGCAGGAAGATCTGCAGCGGATAGGCACTTGGTGCAGGGAGTGGCAACTGACGCTTAACATAGAAAAATTTAATGTATTGCGAATACATAGAAAGAAGGATCCTTTATTGTATGATTATATGGAAGCGGAACAAACACTGGTAGCAGTTACTTCTGTAAAATATCTGGGAGTATGCGTGCGGAACGATTTGAAGTGGAATGGTCATATAAAATTAATTGTTGGTAAGGCGGGTACCAGGTTGAGATTCATTGGGAGAGTCCTTAGAAAATGTAATCCATCAACAAATGAGGTGGCTTACAAAACACTCGTTCGACCTATACTTGAGTATTGCTCAGCAGTTTGGGATCCGTACCAGATAGGGTTGACGGAGGAGATAGAGAAGATCCAAAGAAGAGCGGCGCGTTTCGTCACAGGGTTATTTGGTAACCGTGATAGCGTTACGGAGATGTTTAGCAAACTCAAGTGGCAGACTCTGCAAGAGAGGCGCTCTGCATCGCAGTGTAGCTTGCTCGCCAGGTTTCGAGGGGGTGCGTTTCTGGATGAGGTATCGAATATATTGCTTCCCCCTACTTATACCTCCCGAGGAGATAGGGAATGTAAAATTAGAGAGATTCGAGCGTGCACGGAGGCTTTCAGACAGTCGTTCTTCCCGCGAACCATACGCGACTGGAACAGAAAAGGGAGGTAATGACAGTAGCACGTAAAGTGCCCTCCGCCACACACCGTTGGGTGGCTTGCGGAGTATAAATGTAGATGCAGATGGAGGTTTCTAGGTGATTCTTTTGCAGTCAATCACATTTAAAATGATTGCGTCTGCTATTGAGTGTTTAATGTCTTGTTACTGTTACTGTACAGGTGTTGCAGACTCATTAGCCACCACAGAGGTATTATGCCCAATCGTTTTATGTTAGTAATTTGAGATGCCCCTGGGCTGTTTGATGGTTGAACAATGCTTATTTGTAACATTTGGTCAGTCTTAGTGGCATATAAGTTAGCTAGGGTCATGTGGTGCACTTCTTGATGTATGGAATCGTGGTAGTTGTTATGATACGATGCATGATTACTGTAGTGCCTGCAGCTCCGTGGTGGGTAACATAGAGGGGGGCGGGGTCCGTGTCTGAGGCGCTCTGCAGTGAGGCAGAGTATTTGGTACTAACCTTAATGTTCCTCTGTGTGTTCACCGTCATTGATGGCATTGCTGCAGTGGGCGCAGACAGTGGAGTGTGGCTGGTCGAAAACAGCGAGGTCTTGAGGGTTTCCCCGTGTTTGTTGGGGTGGTGGATACACGAGATGGCCTTCAAGTGCTTGCGGGTTAGCGTGGATATTGTTGATGTTTGCTCGATGCGATGTAGAGGAGAAGTATTCTCAGTCAATAGTGCATTGACAAATGTGATTATAATTACTGGCTCCATGACGTCAGTAACTTGAAAGGTCTATGTGAGTTAATTTTGAGGCGATAGTTGTTGTGTTCATGTGGTGTAACCATGAGCCGTGCTCTTTGTATTACTAGCTGCACAAAGTTGTAATACTGATGTTTTGTTAAGTGCTGATATACCCTCCAGATGTATGGAGCTAATATCAGATCCCATGTCCAATAAAAAGTACTTTCATAAATTGAGATCGAGGATAGAGAGTCGGCCTACCGCATGTGTAGACGAGGAAGACTGTGTTTGAGTCACCCGTAGTGGCTTTTGGCGGCTTAGCGCGTTTGTGTGGGCCAGTGCGCCTACGGCAGGCAGCTTTCCAAGCTTGGGAACCCTGCAGGGGTGCTGACAGTTGAATGCAACGTCGCCACGATGTGTGTGATACCAACTGCATCGTGATCTTCAGGTGCCTGTAACATTCAATTTTATGCTAGCCACTGCAGGAATGGCGCCTTCTGTAGCCTCCTGGTTGGTGGATGGGTTCAATGTGCTGACACGAATGTCAGCTGTTCTCTTCTCCACTCGGGGTTGTCCAGGGTGGGAAGTATATAGCCTGGTGGCTGCATGAGGTGACGATGCTGTGCCTTTAAGATTTATATGGCGCCTATGCGGAAGTAAAATAAACAACCTATCTGCTTGAGCCCAAGTTGGTCTAAGTGTTCAGTTTCATGTGATATCATTATCGATTTTAGCTGCAAAGTTGTATAACGAACCAGAGCGTCCATAAGGCGACATGAGGAGTTAGGGTGGCATCCAGCGTTGAGCGGAGTCGTCGCTAAAGCTGTGATGGCATTTTATAATTCAACTGTTCGTCTTAAATAGCATGGTACTGCTGCTGCTCGGGTGTCGTAGCAGTGCCGTTTAGTCCCGTGTATTTGTTGCGCGAAGATGGTGCCAAGATGCCGTCCCTGATTAAAGCTGCACGTTCTTTTAGATGGCAAATGAGGGTAACAAATCAAGTGTCGTCGTCGAGGATGTTCAGTGAGGTGAATATGCACTTTGCGGTGCAGAAGCATAGGGCAGGCTGTTCGAGTCTGAGCGGAGGTCATTTCGGTTGTGAGCTGAGTTTACGAGGTAAAAAGAGGCTGTGACAGGTGGTCACGGCGCGGAAGAAAATGAAACACTTAGTAAGTCGAAATGTAGGTGTGTTTGAACAGGAAAGTGCGGAGCGAGCGAATGCCCCATCCCGCAAGGCGGCGCGGTTGTCGCGGAAGTCTCGTGAAGCATTTCATTGAGTGAACGAAGTTTTACTTGTTTATTTGTTGTGACCTCGGTTTAGAATCTCGTTCGACGTCCAGTAATGTTATTATGTAGATTTTGACACCGTGGAATTTGTTGTAGGAAGGCGTGCCAAGATGACGTCACTGAATAAAGCTGCATGTTCTGCTGGATGACAGATGAGGGTGACGAATGTAGTGTCGTTCTCGACACTCAATCGAATTTAGGTTTCAATAATCAGTTGTCAGTTTGCTGCCGTTGTCGTGGCGTAATATGCGTTGCGTTAACTGGCAGCAGTTCATACATAGCTGAAGTGCACTCTTGTTTTATCATGGGCTGTGTCAATACAATGATTGCACTGCCGGTGCACTTCACATGCTTTAATTACAGATACGTTATTCCCTGTAATCGGTACAACTATGTAAGCAGGGAAAAGTGGCTGCATTGTTACCGCGCAGTAAAACGTTTCTTTCGAAAGCTCGTGCGACATGGTAGGTGATTTTGACGTGGGGTCAACACTGAAGGAACGTTCCCTATCAGATGATGGGCAACGTCCTAATAACGTAGTCGGATCGGAGATTGTGCAGAAGATTTATTTAGCCTATAAAGCGCAATACAATGACACGTTGTCGCTCAGTCATGACACAGAACGCACTGCAGTCTTTGCTCCGTTCAAAGATAAATCTCCCCTCACTCTTCAGTTATGTATGTTGCTGTCGATATCCCCACAGTTGTAATTTCTCAAGCAAAATTCTAAGCATATCAAATGTAAGGAATACACATAGGTCCAGCAGAAAAAAGTTTATTTGCGTAAAATTTCGTTAACCATAAAGTGGCAAATGAAAGGAGTTAATTAATGTGGGGACACTGTAACGTAATGACGGACAGACGAAGACGCTTCGTTTAATCGGTGAAAAAAGTGGCAATTTCCAATGAGGGGCAGCTTTCTTTCTGATGGAAGTCAGAAGACTGTATGTGGAGGAGAGGATTACAGTAGTGAAACAGAGCAAGGAGTCTGAATATACAGACACGAGCAGTATGCAGAACTTCCCAGAAAACTATCATAGTAGCATTCTTACAGTCTGAAGAAGAAATAATGTTCAAATGTGTGTGAAATCTTATGGGACTTAACTGCTAAGGTCATCAGTCCCTAAGCTTACACACTACTTAACCTAAATTATCCTAAGGACAAACACACACACCCATGCCCGAGGGAGGACTCGAACCTCTGCCGGGACCAGCCGCACAGTCCATGACTGCAGCGCCCCAGACCGCTCGGCTAATCCCGCCCGACAAAGAAGAAATAAAACTATCTACGAAGAAGAGGGGAAAATTCAAGAAAAGAAAACGCAGGAACCAAGATTTCAAGATCGCGAAATTTGACCGAGGAATGACGCAGAATTTCAAAAGGTCATCATGACGCTGAATGTACGAGAAGAACTAGTTGTTGTCACAAAACGCTTGCGTGTACACAACAGTTATCATCTTGGTTCAGGAGAGACAGAGAACTACAGTGGCAACACAGTGTTGCGGAAAGAGAATATTATTGTTTATCTGCTATTTGAAAGAGTGACCTGTGAAAGGATTCACTATAGTTAATTGATGTGAGAACTAAAGTGAATGTTATCTGCGGCGTGATAGCTGGAAATAAAACTGACGCTACACTATTAAAACCCATCGCTACGCGTGTGCCCATTGTTTGTGCTGCATTAAATAGTGTCTAAAGGGTGAAAAGTATTTAAACCGGAAAACTCTGGGTAGTTGTAGGGGACATAAAAACAAATATTTTTCCCTAGTGTCATTTTTTCCTATGAGGATTATTTAAAACGGTGGACGCCGTATTACGCTCTTCAGTTGTTAGAGGCCGTATTACGCTTTTCGGTTGTAGGCAACTGCTGTCCACCAGTGTAGTAGTGCATTGCCTCTGTTTACTAATGGAGCGATGCATCTGGAGTGAGTACGCTGATATGGTTGGTGAGTACTACGTATCGCACCACAACGGACGAGCTGCACAGTGGGTTTATCAAAAACAATATCCTAATCGCCGTATCCCGCATCATACGACCATTGCTGCTGTGCACCAACGTCTGCGAGAGACCGGGTCATTTAGCAGATTAACCTGGACAGGGACGCCGTCGCACGGTAAGAATGCTGCAATTTGAGGAAGCTGTCTGGCAGCATGTGGAGCGGGATCCTTCAATCAGCGCTCGTGCAATTGCACATAACATGGGAACGAATCAGACGAATGTAAGAACAGTCCTTCGAGAGCAGTTGTTACGTCCATTTCACTTACAGCGTGTCCACAACCTGGAACCAGTTGATTATCCAACCAGAGCACAGCTTTCGCAGTTGTACCTGGAACAGTGTGAAATGCATCCAACATTTCCATCCTCTGTGTTGTTTACCGATGAAGCAACGTTCGGGCGTGATGGAGTCTTCAACATGCAGAATTCGCATGCTACAGTTACTAGCGCTCATAAAGTGCGGTTCTTCGTTAATGTGTGGGTCGGTGTGGTTGAGAACTGTTTAATTGAGTCGTATCTGCTACCTAGGCCATTAAATGGCAGACACTGTTACAATTTTCTCGACAGAGCATTGCCAGAATTGCTGGAAGACGTCCCGCTCCCTACAAGACAACGCATGTGGTTCCAACATGACGAGGGGCCGGGACATTTCAGTCGTCGTCTGAGTCGATTCTTGGACCGACGGTTCCCAGAAACGTCGATTGGCAGAGGTGGTCCTGTACCATGGCCTGCTCGATCCCCAGATATGTCCCTTCTGGACTTTTTTGTGTGCAGAGAGATGCGCAACCTTGGTTACTCAACTCCTGTTGCATCAGAAGAAAGAGGATTCTGGTTGCCCGGATAGTGGCAGCAACAGGAACAATTCAGGATACTCCTGGGGTTTATGCCAGTGTCAGACAGAATATGATCCGACGGTGTAATCTTTGTTTACGTGTCAATGGAGGAATTTTTGAAAATCTACTGTAACTGAAATCGGGTTGTGATAATGAGTTATTTCTTGGTCATAAAAAATGGAAAAGTGTTTGTTGGTTTGATTAATTTTCCGCCAGAGAAATCTTCCTCTACCGGTTTAAATGCTCCTCATAGGAAAAAATTACATTAGGGAAAAATATTTGTTTTGATGTCCCCTACAACCTCTGAGAGTTTGTCGGTTTAAATACTTTTCACCCTGTATGTTTCAAACCCAGTACGTTCTGCAACACCATGTTGTATCGGAGTGCCAGGCAAGATAATTTATGTCTATTTGCTAAAATAATTCATACAGTGACAAGACAGCATCCCACATTCCCTTATTTTTTCCCGAGAACCGCTGAACATCCAGCGATTGTTAGCTACAGCGACAGCATCACAGGTGAAACAAGGCAAAATTGGCGGTGATTCATTTACACTGATGAGCCAAAATATTATGACCGCCTGCTTAATAGGTTGTTTGTACGTCTTTGGAACGATTCTGCGAATCAGGGGCCAACAGTTTGTTGGTATATTTGTGGAGATATGCAGCATTAGATTTTCATGCACAGGTCGCGTAATTCGCGTAAATACCAGTCTGCTAATTTGCATACGCGCTGAGGGCGTCAGATAGCAATCCAGATGGGTTCCATAGGATTCATATCACGCGAATTTGGTCGCTGAGACATTAATTTGAGTTCACTGTAATGCATCTCAGACCACTGCATCACTGTTCTAGCTCCGAGACACGGACAGTTAGACTGCTGAAAGATGACTTCGCCATCAGGGAAGACATCAAGCATGAGGGATGCAAGTGGTTCGCAGTTGTCAGCGCGACTTCAGCTACTACCACTGGCCACACGCAAGCGCAGGAGACCGTATTGCATAATACTTCACCCAGCAGCCTGCGTCAGTGGCGCACTGTGCGTTTCGAGCCGCCGTTGACCTCGATGACGGCGTTTGTGGAGACGATCATCTACCTAGTGTAGCAAAACTGTGATTCACCCGGAGAGCCGACACGTTTCCACTGATCGACGGACGAATCCCGAAAGTACTGTGCCCACTGAAATCGTAATTGACAATGTCGTTAGTTCAACATGTGAACACGTAGGGGTGGTTTGCTGCGGAGCTCCATGTTAAACACAGTATGATGAACGGTGTGCTCCGAAACACTTGTGTGTGCACCAGCGTGTCCTCTTTGGGCAGATAAGCCTCAGATCACAATCTACCCTGAGTTACAGAGCAGACAAGCCTCCGAATCAAAATTTCTCTGAAGAGTGTTCGTCGTCCAACCATAGTGCCTAGTGTTAATTTCACTGTCCTTCCACCTCTTTCCGTAGACAGTAGCACGTGAAAATTCGACCATTTTCGCCGTTTTCGAAATACTCGTACACAGGCTCTGCGTAATAATAATTTGCCGTTTGTCAAAGTCACTTATCTCAATGGATTTCCCAATTTTCAAGGTGATACCCAGTCCGCGTCTGCTCCGCTTACATACCTTTGCTACTGGGCCATGTGACCGCAAAGCCAGCAGGCGGCATTCAACGTCCAGATGGGCAGTAGTCATAATGCTTTGACTCATAAGTGTACATCTCCTGCCGGCCGTTGTGACCGAGCGGTTCTAGGTGCTTCTGTTCGGAACCTCGCTGATGCTACTGTCACAGGTTCGAATCCTGCCTCGCGTATGGATGTGTGTGATGTCCTTAGGTTAGTTAGGTTTAAGTAGTTCTGAGTCTAGGAGCCAGATGACCTCAGATGTTAAGTCCCATAGTTCTTAGAACCATTTGAACCATTTTTGTACATCTCCGTAAACGATTATCTCACAGCAGACTTGCTAATGAACATTAAGTAGGTGACAAGATTACGATATGCGCATATACAAAACTCGGTATACCACAATACATAAGGTATAAAAGCGCAATGCATTTGTACTCAGTGATTCATGCGGTAAGGTTTCCGACATGAAAACAGCCGCACGAGGCGTACTAACTGACATTGTAAGCGGATTTGTAGCTGGAGCTAGACGCACGGGGCATTCCATTTCGGAAATAGTTAGAGAATTCATAATTCCAAGGTTCACAGTGTCAAGAATGGGCCGAGAATATCTAATTTCAGGCATTACCTCTCACCACGGACAACCCAGTGGTCGACCACCTTCAGTTAACGACCAACAGCAGTGACGTTTCCTTAGAGTTGCCAGTGAGAACAGGCAAGAGACACTGCGTGAAATGATCACGTATCCGTTAAGACAGTGCGGCGAAAACTGGCGTTAGAGGGCTATGGCAGCAAACAGACGACCCGAATGCCTTTGCTAGCAGCACGAAGTCGCCGGTAGCGCCTCTCCTGGGCTCGTGACCACATCAGTTGGACATTAGACGACTGGAAACCGGTGGCCTGGTCTCATAAGTCTCGATTTCAGTTGGTAAGAAGTGACGGAAGGGTTCGTGTGTGGCGTAGACGCCACGAAACCATGGATAAAACTTGTCAGCAAGGTACTGTGCAAGCTAGTGATGGCATCATAATGCTGTGGGTTGTGTTTACATGGAATGGACTGGTTCCTCTGCTCCACTTGAACCATTGATGAACTGCAAATGTTCACATTCGGCTACCTGGAAACCATTTGCAGCCATTCATGGACTTCATATTCCCAAATGACGACGGAATTTTTATGGATGACAATGCGTCATGTCACCGGGCTACAATCGTTCGCGAATGCTTTGAAAAACTTTCAGGACAGTTCGAATGAATGGTTACGCCACTCATGTCACCTGACTTGAATCCCGTTGAACATTTATGGGAAATAGTCGAGAAGTCGAAATCTTGCACTGGCAACAGTTTCGCAATTATGGCTCAGTATTTCTGCAGGAGATTTCCAACGACTTGAGTCCATGCCACGTCCAGTTGTTGCACTAAGCTGGACAAAAGAAAGTCCGACACGACATTAGGATGTATCCTATGACTTTCGTCACCTCAGTGTAACATAAATAGAAAGGACAGTGAAGATGAAAGGCAGTTATCTAGATAATAATAATTAGACTAAATACATCTTATTTTTCTCTCAAACTTAACTCGCAGTTAAAAAGTCATTACACTTCTTAATTTGACTGCGATGGCGCACCATATGCCTGGAATACGTAATGTAACAATAATTAATGCATTTGCAGTAGTGAAAACTTTTATTATTTGAAGTACTTCGTAAATATATCGATTTGAAGTTGTTCAGGCTCCAACATATACTTAACGTATACGAAACTTGACTGATATGTACACAATCGCACTCAATTTGGAAATTTGTGGTAAGTTCTACGCGACCAAACTGCTGAGGTCATCATTTCCTAGGCTTACACAGTACTGAATCTAACTTGAAGTACTTACGCTAAGTACAACACACACACCGATGACAGAGGGAGGACTCGAACCTTCGGCGGGGGGAGACGTACGAGCCGTGACAAGGCGCCTCGAACCACGCGGCTACCCCGCGCGGCCGCACTCAATAATACCAATACTTCCTTAGACAGTCCTTGTTGCGAACTTCATTTAAATTCTCTTACACGGAACTGACAGGTCAATAAATGTCAATAATTCACTTTGATTTATACTTAATTAGTTCTGGCCGGCCGAAGTGGCCGTGCGGTTAAAGGCGCTGCAGTCTGGAACCGCAAGACCGCTACGGTCGCAGGTTCGAATCCTGCCTCGGGCATGGATGTTTGTGATGTCCTTAGGTTAGTTAGGTTTAAGTAGTTCTAAGTTCTAGGGGACTAATGACCTCAGCAGTTGAGTCCCATAGTGCTCAGAGCCAATTAGTTCCATGTCGTAGGAGACGCTCTAAATGTCCTGACAAACAGTGATCTCTTACCAATGAGCTAAGCACACTGTTAATATCGCAATAAAACTATACCATTTCTCTTCGAATGCGAGCTGGAAATCATACTAAAATTACAACAGTTCTCTTCGAATGTGTGCTGGTCTGCAAATAAAAAGGACGGAAACGTGTTTTGTAGTGCTTACACATAGCGAAATACCAGTGTCGAGTGCTGAAATGGTCAGTCATTCTACGGTCAACTCAGACTGCGCATGCTCAAAAAAATGGTTGAAATGGCTCTGAGCGCTATGGGACTTAACATCTATGGTCATCAGTCCCCCAGAACTTAGAACTACTTAAACCTAACTTACCTAAGGACATCACACAACACCCAGTCATCACGAGGCACAGAAAATCCCTGACCCCGCCGGGAATCGAACCCGGGAACTCGGGTGCGGGAAGCGCATGCTCAGATGTGACGTGATCCATGCTAGCAAACAACATGGAGAATACTGCACATGATCCGCTGAAGATGTTCTTTTGCAGTAGGTCTTAGGAGAAGAAATTAGGTTAAAAAATTAGGTAGAACTACTCCAAATTTATACCTAACAAGGTGATGGCACGGGACGTGCCTCAGCAATTTGGCTCAATTTATGTCAGTAGAAGCAGGTAGATGCATCTTTCAAGTTCTTACAATATTTCGTCTGAGTGGGCCGCAGGAAAAAAACGCTTTATAACAATTTATGAGGAGATCATGAGGGATTTTTGAACAACATGGCACATATCGATGCCTTTGCGCAAGTGTCAAGTGCGGTGTCTGGCAGTTTGTTTGCTTGGGTGAATTCTCCCCACTACACTTTTCCATTTTATTTTGTTTACCATAACGTTAGACTATTAATTAAAAAAAAGAGTGTACGAGGAAATTTAGTATGAAACCATATGGAAGGAAATCGGCTTGTGAGTGTGATGTTCGCATTGCATTTTATTGCTTTCTATGTTTGTTATTCGGGAACAGATATGCGTGGGGTGCAGGGGGAGTGAAAGATCTTCAACATATTATTGCACCAACAAAAATAGTGTAGAAATCATGAACTTATGAACTACATACTTGATCTTAGTGCGTTAGGTGAAGCTAATATCGGAACAATATTAAATCGCGACCTTCACAGCGACATGACTTTATCTTTGTATTACCGTAGCACACTGGTAAAATTTTGCACCACCCACTACTGATTGCAAGTGACTGTTACTGGAAGTGGCATCAGTCAGTCAGTGTAGCATAAATTGGAGGTAATCGAGCACATGAAAGCAGTATTGTAGGATGCTCATGCAACCAGTCAGTATTAGTACATCTTATCATTACAATATCATTATATTTTAACCGTTTTATTTGATATCGACAGTGACAGAGAGATTCAGTAGTATTTCACAGTCACTTGGTAGGGCTTTCTCCATATTACTTGGTCCCCAAATTGTTTACGCAGACAATAAAGGTATATAATTTCAAGTAATTATACCTACTTATTCAGACAACACTTTAACCATTTTAAATGGCCTCCGCAAAGAAGGTGAATGCAGAAGAATGATCCCTGTAGTTATTGGTAGTCATCCTCGATTGATAAAGAAGCGCCACAGAAGCAAATGTCAACAATTGTCGTCAAAAAAGGACTTCTTTAGAGGTTTTCTATGCCGTACGCTCTTCAGCTATAATCATACATGTTGTTCTTTCATGGTTTTTAATGCCATCTGGGTTATGGTCTTGGCTTTTTTATATCTAAGAAAAGAACGTTCTTGACTTTCAGAATGTGTTCGAGACAGTTTCACACTGCTGCCTAATGAAGAAAATACGGGAATATGGAATTTCAGACCAGGTGTGCGATTGGACTGGAGAGGTCCTAGCAAACACAGCATGTTATTATTACGGGGGAGGATAATTCAAGGATCTCTACTTTAAGCACTGCATCTTGGAGATAACTCCGGATGTTCCCCGAGGCTTTTCGCACATAACGTTGTATACAGCAAAATCGCAACGCAAAAATATTGTAGTGAAAGGCAGGACCAGGTGTAAAGAATCTACACTATGTGCAGAGGTTCGTTGTTGACCATAAACCAATGTATTACTGACAAATATGCGGAAAGATCCATTATGATTCGACGATTGCAGAATGCTGACCGGAAGCAGTCGTATGCATTACATATCCAGGAGTACGCGTACAGAGCGATTTAAAGTACAATGGCCACGTAAAACTAATCGCAGGTAAGCCAGATGTCAAACTCAGATTAAATGGAAGAATCCCCAGAAAACGCAGTCGACCGAATAGGAGTTACTCTACAAACCAATACTTCAACCAGTACTAGAATATTTAGCCGAGCCGTTCTAGACGCTTCAGTCTGGAAACGCGTGACCGCTACGGTCGCAAGTTCGAACTCTGCTTCGGACTTGGATGTGTGTGATGTCCTTAGGTTTGTTAGGTTTAAGTAGTTCTAGGTTCTAGGGGATTGATGACCTCTGATGTTAAGTCCCATAGTGCTCAGAGCCATTTGAACTAGAACATTGCTCGTCAATCTAGGATCTGTAACAGGTAAGCGTGATAGCGTAAGTAGAGAAAATCCAAAGAAGAGCAATGTGTTTTGTCATACGTTAACTTATTAAGTGCGGAAGCGTGTTGGGGATGCTCAGTCTACCCCAGTGGCAGAGGTTGCAAGAGAGGCGTTCTGCATCGCCGTGTGGTTTATTATTATAATTCCGAGAGCGTACTTTCCTCGACGATTCTAAGCATGTATTGCATCCTCCCACGTATATCTAGCAAAAAGTCCACGAACTAAAATTAGAGATATTCGGTCTCACACTGAGGGCCACAGACAGTAGTTCCTCCAGCGAAACATTCGCGATTGGAAAAGAAAAAGGAGAAGTGATAGTCATACACGCAACATAAGGTAGCTAGTAGAGAGTAGCTCTAGATGATATAGATGTAGAGGATGGTTGTAATTAAACTTTCGCTACTTGGGCCAGTGTAGAGGGAAAACTGTCCGTACCCAACTCTTTACGAATAATGTTAAGATTGTGCGCTGCGGGATTTGCGTTGTTAGTAGTGTTAGTGTCATAGTTTGCTGCTAGCTCCGATACTGGGATGGCGACGTAGGATTGAAACACAAGCATCAGTGCGCATTACAGTTGCAGTCAGCACGGGTTTGGACAAGGTGAGTAGGGCTTTACTCGTAAAGATGTTTTATGAAAACTGTGATGACTGTAGTTACGACTCCACAGACTACAGCACCAGAATC
The DNA here is from genome assembly GCF_023864345.2 of Schistocerca serialis cubense. Classification (NCBI taxonomy): domain Eukaryota; kingdom Metazoa; phylum Arthropoda; class Insecta; order Orthoptera; family Acrididae; genus Schistocerca; species Schistocerca serialis. The sequence goes on from NC_064645.1 coordinate 498,644,973, forward strand.
ATAAGCCGCACTCGAAACACTCGTACGGCAGCAGCCGAATGGGTTCGCAGTAGAACTATCCGAGTTAACTCTGATCCTCACCTCCCCTTCCCTTCCTATGCCCTGTACCTGGGCTCCTTCTCCCCCCTTCCACCTTTTCTTCCCCACCTGTCCTTTCTTTGACTCCCTTCTCCCCCCCCCCCCCCCCAAGTTCTTTTGCTTTCCCCTATCCTTCTCGCGTCCGCTCTGCCCCCCGCTTTTTATATGTCCTCTTCCTCCATCCCTTTTTTTCCCTTTCCACTCCTCCCCCCTTTTTTCCTCCTCATCGGTTCGGGTCCTACCCCCGCCCCCATCTGCCACCGTGTCACCTATAGTGCTGTTTTCAGCGAATTTTTAGTGTTGTGCGACCCCTGTCAGTGTTGCAAACAGCCACCATACTGTCGCCAGTTGTGTTTTTCATCTCGTGCCAACAGACACCAGACTGTCGCCTTGTTATTTAATTGTACCTGTCTACTTACTGTGTGTCTCCACCCGCATCGTCAAAGCCGTGTTTTTATATTTTAAATTCCGCAACTTCCCGCCATTTTACTGTTATTAACAAAGTCACCGTTTTATCGCCTTGTTATATTGTTTGTTATCTTACCATTGTTTGTTTAACTCCTCTCTCGGCTATAGGGAAGCGTATTAAGCCGCTGTCAGCCCGAGTCCCCCCCTCAATCTGGGTGGAGGGAATCAAAACGCAATAAAGGGGGAAAAAATGCCGAGGTCCTCCACGGGCCGCAGCTGCCAACCCATGGGCATCACGTGTGTGGATAGCTATTGGTCAATGCCTCGTTAAATACCGAAGCACTGAGCTATGGCGGTCAGTTCCCTTCAATGCGCTGAGACGTGTACGGTACCCAGTTACCGCTGAGCCTACAAGCTGCAATGTTCGTCCGCCTTCTCCGAGACTCAGGCTCCGTAGACATCGTAAGTCAGCTCTGGGCTCTACATAGGCATCACTCAGAGGCATAATGACAGAACCTTAATATTTTAGAGGACTTGTAATAATTTCAAACGTCTAATTCTGCAGGATATTTCACAAGAAGAAGCATTATTTGAGTATTTCTTCATATTTAACAAATATCATTTTATTACTAATTGTTGGAAATCTTTCTGATTGAAGCAATAGTGCTGCTGCTCTTCGAGAGTATCGACGTATTAACCATAGATTACTACACCCTCGTAACCCACCCGGCTAGCCGCGCGGTCTAACGCGCTACTTCCCGAGTGGGAAGGCGTGCCGTTCCCCAACACGAATCCACCCGGCGGATTTGCGTCGAGGACCGGTGTGCTGGCCAGCCTGTGGATGGTTTTAAAGATGGTTTTCCATCTGCCTCGGCGAATACGGGCTGGTTCCCCTTATTCCACCCTAGTAATACTGTGTCGGCGATTGCTGCGCAAACACTGTCTCCACTTAAGCTTACACCATAATTACTCTACCACTCACACATTTGGGGTTACAGTCACCTGGTATGAGACGTTCCCAGGGGGGTCCAGTGGGGGCCGAACCGCACAATAACCCTGGGTTCGGTGTGGGGCCTCGAGATGACTGGGTGTTAGTGTTGTCCTAATCATTTCATCATCATTCATGAAAGTCGCGAGATTGGACTGAGCGAAAGTTGGGAATTTGCACGGGCGCTGATAACGGTGCAGTTGAGATCCCCACAAACCAAACATCATCATCATCATCGGTGTGGGGCGGCGGCGGGGTGGGTGGCCTGTTGTGGGGTCGTGGACCATTGTGGCTACGGAGGGACGAAGCCTCTCCGTCGTCTCTAGGTCCCGGTTCAATACGCAATACCCATACACCCTCGTAAAATTACCAATTGCAGCTGATACCAGTTCGCAGTTGCCACCTATCTGATATCGCCAGTATAGAGTGTAAAATAAGACATTTTGTACTTGTTCTGTATGTGATATATCATTAGAGACATTATAATTGTAATTAACTAGTGCATAAACAATAAATTATGACGTCCTTAGAATAAAATATGGAGTAGCAATATTTACGATGGTTTAGTAAAAATGTAACATTTTGCCCCCTTGTGTTCTAGGGTTAAAGGAACATGGAGAGTCATCTTCCCACACTACGTTTGAAGAACATGATACGGAATTTCAGTTTGCTCTTGGGAGTTGCCCAGGGCCTATTGCGCAACAAATTGTTGAAGGAGTTACCGTTTTGCCACGGCTCAGAATGCTGGACCAATGTGCGATGTTCAAGTTGCGCAGAAGCCATGACGCGACAGATGAACATTCCTGTGATCCACCGTTGTTCCGGGCAGCAACAGAACAATCTCCAGTGCGGTTCCAGGATGTCGTGGAGCAGACGGTCTTCACGTTGACCAGCGTTTGTCACCTGGAACGTAAACATGGTACGCAGTTAACAAATGTTACCCTCCCATGTGGAAATTGAGACGTGTTTCTTTCAATGTTTTAGTCGTTATTTCTCTTCCTCATGTCCTTCCAAATGTTTCCACAAAGTTTCATTGTCCTACGATTACTCGTTTATCTTGTGGGCACTCTCAAGTAGCCAAAGTTTAATTATATCCACCCTGCACGTCCACCTGCCACCCATTTGCCTTTCTAAATAACAATATGAAGAAAAAAACACTATCTGGACGTCGCGCGTGACCTTTGACGTGTATCTATTATATGGCAGTAAAAAAATTTAAAAAAAGGTATCTACACCACTTCCTCTTTTAATTTTGTTCGTGGGTTAGACGCTGCAAAGGCATATGTGACGTAGGAACGTGGAACATACGCATTCACGCACGCACGCATACGAACACACATACACACACACACACACACACACACACACACACACACACACACACACACGAAATACCAAACATAAAGATTTTCCTTTTTCTACATTGCAAACATCCGTCATTTGCGACAAACTCATTGCATCATAACGTGCTTCACAAAATGTTCCGTGAAATATTTCATTCGTTAAAAGTTCTTCAGATGATTTTTTGTACAGCTACATTGTGACTGAGAAAAAAAAAGGATTTACAGAAAAATCGAAAAACATATTACTGCATCCTCCAATAATCTGCTGTCTCGTTTCGTTATAAAAAAGTTTCCTGTCTTCACTCTCGGACAAGAACCAAGTGGTCCTCACAGGGGCATCGCATGCAAACCGGAATGCAAAGATGGAGGGCTTCCTCTACCGAAGCTCTTATTCTAAACACGTCAATGAATGCGTTCGGCTTATGAACGAGATTTAAACACTAGACCGCTTCGGGGTTCTGGAAAAAAATAAGTCTCGTTGGAAATGCCAGACCTTAGTTACAGCTCTTAACAAATGTCGCGGAACCTGTTCCTAGCATTCCAGCAGCAACTTATTTTTCTGTTTTCTTTTTCCTCGAAACATGACAGCCAAACAGTCTCTCACGAACTTTATACCGCACGATCGCCTCTCCGTACACAATAAAATCCCCTTCGGTCGCTGACGCAGAGGCATAAAATTCGTGCAGCACCGATACAAAATTTATTGGACTGCGTGTATCCCGGTTATTAAGACACCCAGGCGCCGGAACATGATTCAGACTATTGTTTAACCTCTGTCGTTCGACAATCGTATGGTAACTGCAGATGAGCTCTGATTTTTTTCTCCGAAATTAAGCGTAAGGTGCGAAGAGCGACTGCGTCGGGGTATAAGATATAGTTCTTTTTACTTGGGGAAGCAAACTGAAAGACATTTGTACATAATTTTCCCTTGACAACGGATGATGCGAAATTTTATATACGACTGATATACAACACGTGTGAATTACGCGTTTACATCAATTCTTCCGCCCACAGTTGCTTCACGATTCTTTGGGGACGACGTTCGTGTCAGCAGAGGCGTTATAACGATGACATAAACCCGCTACTGAGTGATATGATCTTTGACGTCACAAACATATGTTAATCAGAATCGTTCGAAAGCGATCGATCATGAAAAATCCATCTCGGTTCTTCAAACATGTGTGAGACTATTGGATTCGAATCCACTGTGTAGTCATCTATAGGAAATGTAGTACTAAGGGATACCTAAGATGACTTTTCATTGCTTTGGGATTTGTTGATGGTTCTGCAGCACGTTATCGTGACGGGAGAGACTTAATAATCCCTGTCTGGCTTTAGGTACACCTTATGAACGGTGCTGTGGTTAGTACATGTCAGATAACATAATATAATCTTTGACTACTCGCGGGAGTGCAGTTTTATGAGACAAACTGTTACCTGGAATTAACATAAATATTCTTCTTCTTCTTCATTTGTTACAGCAGTCCATCTCCCGTGTGGTCTTCCGTAATTTCTGCTCCCAGAGAATTTATAATTGAGGGTCTTTACCGGGAATCTTTCTGCACTCATTTACCCATACGTTCCTTAATTTTTTCGTTTAGGTTATATTTTCCTATATCCTTTCTCATATTCTTATATATTTTACAATATTTCCTCGCACAGCCTTTTACTCTTCTTAGAAATCTTTTTTGATAAGCCTGTATTCTACTTTCTTAGTTTTTGGTTGTTGCCCATGCTTCACATCCATAAGTAAGGGCTGGTACTACCATTGTTTCATAAAACTACAGTTTGGTTTCTTTCTGGCTTTATTCTGCAAACCTCTTACGATCGTTCTTACTTTTTAGTTCACGTCATGGTATATTTGTAAGTGATGTCGCATACCAGGTATTTATTGTGTTTAACTTGCTCCAAGTGAAACCTCCCCTTAGAAACATTTATGAATGACTGTGCTGATAGACCTCTTACATTATCTGATTTTCAAACAGCTGAGCAGAACTGAACGTACTCAGACATTTCGCTCTTTACCTATTCTGATCGACACTAAACTGACACACAATATTTTTAGCGTAACGCATTCTGACTTTCAAAAATCCCTACAAAAGAATGGCCCTGACTAACATTAACCTATACCTTTCACAAATCACTTACCTCACAAAAATCTTCGTTACTCGAACAACTGCAATACAGCGAGCGCCACTACTGCCAGCTAAATAAAAGATTCTAACTGTGGTGTCACCGCCAGACACCACACTTGTTAGGTGGTAGCCTTTAAATCGGCCGCGGTCCGTTAGTATAAGTCGGACCCGCGTGTCGCCACTGTCAGTGATTGCAGACCAAGCGCCGCCACACGGCAGGTCTAGAGAGACTTCCTAGCACTGGCCCCAGTTGTACAGCCGACTTTGCTAGCGATGGTTCACTGACAAATTACGCTCTCATTAGCCGAGACGATAGTTAGCATAGCCTTCAGCTACGTCATTTGCTACGACCTAGCAAGGCGCCATTATCAGTTGCTATTGATCTTGTAATTCATGTATCATCAAGAGCGATGTTCACCAATTATGGATTAAAGTTAAGTATTCCAGAAGCCACGTACCTTTTTTACTAGTCTCACCTCCTTTGACTGTTCCAGACCTCACGCCAGCCTGCGTGAGCTTAAACGCGTGCCTTTCGGCTTCACCTCATAGTGGCTTGGCTGTAATCCCAAGTCACAACACTAACTACTGAAGGCACTAACTACCGATAGGCATAGTTAGCAAATGAAAGATTTTGATAGAGAACAAACAATGTATTTACCTTAATAGTGTTCAAAAGTCATTATATATATATATATATATATATATATATATATATATATATATATATATATATATCAGTTCATGACATCCAGTCTTGCAAATATACTCTTTCTGGCGGACACGCGTCCAAATCATCCGCTCTCAAAACTCCGCCATTTCACTCCCCACGTCCACCACTGCTAGCGGCTCACCTCCAACTGCGCAACGCTACGCGCTGTTCACATCCAACCGCCCAACACTACTGTTGTGGACTGGCAAGACAGCCAATCCACAGTGACGGGTAACCGAAAGGCACGCGCTTAAACTCACGCAGGCTGGCGTGAGGTCTGAAACAGGATACGTAATGAATGCTATAAAGAAAAGTACGTAGCTTCTGGAATACTTAACTTTAATCCACAATTGGTGAACATTGGTCTTGTTGATACAGTATTGTCATCTCAATATAACTTGGTGATGGCGCCTTGCTAGGTCGTAGCAATTGAGTTAGCTGAAGGCTATGCTAACTATCGTCTCGGCAAATGAGAGCGTATTTGTCAGTGATCCCCTTCTGGCAAAGTCGTCTCTACAACTGGGCGAGTGCTAGTACGTCTCTCTAGACCTGCCGTGTGCTGGCGCTCGGTCTGCGATCACTGACAGTGGCGACACGCGGGTCCGACGTATACTACCGGACCGCGGCCGATTTAAAAGCTACCACCTAGCAAGTGTGGTGTCTGGCGGTGACACCACAACTACAATGGCGAATATTCCAACAATGCCAACTAGCCACACACTGCACACAGCGCAGCCAGTGATTTTCAGATAGAGCGCTAGGTGACGTTACCAACATAAAAACCTAAACAGCCTACTTACACAAGGTTTTATTATTCAAGACCATTTTAGATGTTAGTGCTTGTCAGCAGAGAAATGATATCAGTTTCGTTTTATTTACAGACAATGTTCAATTGCAATCTGAGGCTATGTGATAGAAACTGTAGACTCTCATCCGAAGTTCATCTTTATTCTCTGTAATCAGAGTTATGTCATATGCATCGAAAATTACGTTTATACTAGTGTCACCATCTAAAAGTGCTCCTTCTACATTTATGAGTCGAGGAAATACAGCATCCTTGTTGTAGCCCTTCGTTTGTCTTCTTTGACTCTGTGATTACATTTCCCATATCCATAACAATTTTGGTGTAAAATCTTAATGGCATTTGCGAGAGAGACCTCATTAAGTCTTTACATTCTATAGTATTTCTCTTCTCACATTATCACATGCTTTTCCTTTTGCAATATCTGTAAAAGCAAGCTGGATTTTACTATTGAATTCTCGTCTCTTTCCCATAACTTGTAGTGTAAAAATATTGTCGGTAGCTGATCGTCCATTTCGGAAACCTGGTAATTTTTCAGATATTAATTTCCAAAGATATTTTTTATTCTCGCATTTCGGATTTTGGCATATAATTTATAGGATGCATCAAGGAGTCCTGTACCTCGATAGTTACTACATTTACTTTTTACTGCCTTTCCATAGACAGATACTTGTCTTTTAGACAGTCGTTTGGTACCGCCTTACTTCTCTAATAGTGAATAAGGATTTGAACAAGGCTTAGAGGTAAGAATAATTCTCCGTATTTCCACACGTCCATATTGATACCATCTAACCAAGTGGCTTTCCTATTCTTTGTAGCTAGTAGAGCTTCTGTCAATTCCCTCACATTAGTATCGTCTATGCCTTTTGTGTTTGTACGGCACACCCGTGGCCTAGGGATCGTGTCTTTCATTAGTAATCAAAACATCCCTCCCGGGTTCGAAACTCGCCTCAGCTTAGACTTTGATTAGTTATCAGCATTGGCGGCGAAGACTTCCGGCATATGAAGTCACCCTCATTCTGCCAACAGCCTTGTCACAGAGGGCGGAGGAGCGGACAGAGGTTCAGGGCACCCTCTTTTCCCTAGGGTGCGAAACTGCCCATAAAGGCGGAAGAATCAGTAATGATCAACGGCATGAGGATGCAGAAGACAATAGAAACCAATGCATTAAAGACGCGTAACGTATATCCACAGGACATGTAACGTGTAACTGAAAAGTGTCATGATGATCTCTTCATTGGCAAAAGATTCCGGAATAGTCCCCATTCGGACCTCCGGGAGGGGACTGCCAAGGGGGGGGGGGGGGGGTGACCATGAGAAAAAGATTGAATAACCAACGAAATATTAACGTTTTGCATGTCGGGGCATGGAATGTCAGAAGCTTGAACATGGTAGGGCAGCTAAACAATCTGAAAAGAGAGATGCAAAGTACTCGTAGGTATAGTAGGGGACGGTGAAGTGAAATAGGAAGAAGACGAGGAGTTCTGGGATGAGTATAGGGTAATAGCAACTGCAGCAGGAAATGGTACAACGGGAGTATAATTCGTAATGAATAGGAAGGTAGGACAGAGAACAGGTTACTGTGAACAGTTCAGCGATAGGATTTTTCTCATCAAAATCAACAGCAAACCAACACTGACAGTGGTAGTTCAGGTATACAAGCCGACGTCGCAAGTTCAAGATGTAGACGTAAGTATGTAAGGATACTGAAAGAGTAATTCAGAACGTAAAAGAGATGAAAATGTAATAGTCGCGGGGGGGGGGGGGGGGGGGGGGGGGGACGACGACGCAGTTGTAGGCGAATATAGGCTTGGGACAAGGAATGAGAGAGGAGAAAGATTAGTTGAGGTCTGTAATAAATTTCAGCAAGTAATAAAGAATATTCTGTTCGAGAATCACAAAGAGGAGGAGGTATTCTTGGAAAAGACCGAGTGATACAGGAAGATTTCAGTTAGATCACATCATGGTGAGACAGAGATTCCGAAATCAGATACTGGATTGTAAGAAGTACCCAAGAGCAGATATACACTCAGATTACAATGTAGTACTGATGAAGAATAGGCTGAAGTTTAAGAGATTAGCAATGAAGAATCACTACGCAAAGAAGTGCGGTACGGAAGTACTGAAGAATGACGAGGTCTTCTTGAAGTTCCCTAAGACTATAGATACAGCAGTAAGGAGTAGTTCGGTAGGCAGTACAATTTAAGAGGACTGGACAACAATAAAAACGGAAATCACTATAGTTGGAAAGAGAAACACAGGTACAAAGAAAGTAACTGCGAAGAAAACATGAGTAACAGAAGAAATACTTCATTTGATCGATGAAAGAAGCAATTAGAAAAATACTGAGGGAAATTCGGGAATACAGAAATACAAGACGCTGAGGAATGAAATAAACAGGAAATGCAGGGAAGCTAAGACGAAATGGCCTGACGGAAAATGTGAAGAAAGCAAAAAAGAAATGATTGTCGGAACGACTGACTCAGCATATAGGAAAGTAAAAGCAACCTTCGGTGAAATTAAAAGCAACGGAGGTAACATTAAGAGTGCAGCGGCAATTCCTCTGCTAAATGCAGATGAGAGAGCAGACACGTAGAAAGAGTACACTGAAAGCCTCTATGAGGGGGAAGATTTGTCTGATGTGACAGCAGAAGAAACAGGAGTGGTTTAGAAGAGATAGGAGATCCAGTATTTGAATCAGAATTTGAGAGAACTTTGGAGGATCGAATAAGGCAGAAGGGATATATAACATTCTACCAGAAGTTCTAAAATAATTTGGGGGGGAGGGGGGAAGTGGCAACAAAACGACCATTCACGTTGGCGGATAGAATGTGTTAGTCTGGCGTCGTACTATCTTACTTTCGGAAAAATATCATCCCAACTATTCCGAAGACTGCAAGAGCTGAAAAGTGCTAGAATCATTGGACAATCAGGTTAACAGCTCATGCATACAAGAATAATATACAGAAGAACGGAAAAGAAAGTTGGTGTTAGCTGACGATCAGTTTGACTTCAGGAAAGGCAATTCTGACGTCGCTGTTGGTAATGGGAGCAACACTAAAGAAAAATCAAGACACGTTCATAGGATTTGTCGATCTGTAAAAAGCATTCGTCAGTGTAAAAGGGTGCAAGATGTTCGAAATTCTGAGACAAATAGGGATAAGGCGTAGGGAGAGAGGGGTAATATACAATACGTACAAGAGCCAAGAAGGAATAATAAGAGTGGACGACTAAGAACGAAGTGCTATGATTAAAAAGGGTGTGAGACAGGGATGTGGTCTTTCGTCCCTACTGTTCAATCTGTACATCGAAGAAGCAATGATGGAAGAAAAAAGAGAGATTCAGAAGTGGAATTAAAATTCAAGGTATGAATGATAGGATTCACTGATGATACAGCTATCCTGAGTGAAAGTGAAGAAGACTTATGGAATCTATTGAACGAATGAGCAGTCTTATGAGTACAGAATATGGATTGAGAGTAAATCGAAGAAAGACAATAGTAATGAGAAGTAGCTGAAATGACAACAGCGCGAAATTTAACATCAGGATTGAATTCTACTACCTAGGCAGCAAAATAACCAATGATCGACGGGGTAAGGAGGACATAAAAAGAAGACTAGCACTGCCAAAAAGTACATTCATGGCCAACAGAAGTCTACTAGTATAAAAACATAGGCCTTAATTTGAGAAAGAAATTTCTGAGCATGTACATTTGGAGCACGGCATTGTATGGTAGTGAAACATGGACTGTGGGAAAACCGGAACAGAAGAGAAGCATTTGAGATGTGGGGTTACAGACGAATTTCGAAAATTAGGTTGACTGATAAGGTAAGAAATGAAGAGTTTCTGCACAGAATTGTTGAGGGAAGGAATCTGTGGAAAAAACCAACAAGGAGAAGGGACAGGATGATAGGACATCTGTTAAGTCATCAGGAAATGACTTTCTGGTACTAGAGGGAGCTGCAGAGGACAAGAACTGTAGAGGAAGACAGAGCTTGGAAAACATCCAGCAAATAATTGAGACGTAGGCTACAAATGCTACTCTGAGATGAAGAGGTTGGCAGCGGAGAGGAATTCGGGGCGGGCAGCATCAAACCAGACAGAAGACTGGTGACTCGAAAAAAAGCAAAGGAGATGAGCGTTGCAGTAGATAGCAGCATGCGGGATCTCTATCGAACTAGGATTACAAACACAACAGGAAATTGGGAAACGATAGAAGATTTTAAAGGAGAATGGAAAAACTTAAAAACAGCCATCTCAAACATAGTTAATGAGGTACTGGGGTAGAAAAGGAAACGCAGGAAACGTGAAGAGGCAAGGGTTTGAGCACAATAGATAGAAACAGCGGTTACAGAAAAACAAAAAGCTATCAAGACCTACGTAAGTAACCTGACAAATGGATACTATAATGAATATAAATAGAAAGAAAATAATACAAAACATATAACTCTGAAAACGGTTGCAGCGGAACGCTTTATTAGCAATACAGAGCACCAATTTCATGGGTGACAAACCATCCCTTATAAATAGACAAGAAAATGAGCTTATACATGACGGTGATACTGCAGACATCATCATGAATATTCACCAAACAAAAGCAACCGTAAAATTTTTTATTTGTGGGGATCCACAGGCTCCAGATGCTTAATAAACGTAGAGATGGTCCATTGTAGGTTCTAACGTGATTTTTATTTAATCTCACAAGCTGCGACATGGTCGCGAATTGAACAATGACTAGAATATAGTTTAAATTTCCTTTACTTCAGCTGATTTTGTGTTTAGCATTTGACGATGCCACTATGGGTCCAGTGAATTTGGACACGATTATATAAAACAGATCTGGAGGTAGTCATTATAGACCGAAACCGGTAGTCTGACGACCTAAAATTTGAGACCATAGACGTGAAGTGAAGGAAATTTAATTTATTTAATCGTGCGATTAGGCAGTCGAAATTAGCTAATAGCACCATTAAATAAAAATCACGTTGAGTCTACTACGGACCATGTTTACGTTTATTAAAAGTAACCGTAATAGCTTCTGAGCCAGTAAACACTGTGCAAGGAACTGGGAGTTAGGATTTATGGAGACAGAAAGTGGAACGATTCCACAGTTTCAATCATGGCTGAAGTAAGCGTTTTTCGTTTCGTTGACAGGGAATTACGAATAAGTGGTTTCTTTATAAAAACAGACATTGGAGGCGCTTGCCATTCCTTTCTAAAACAGTGCTGCAATACTTAAACAATGTAATGAAAGCACAGAGCGTGGAACAATTATTGTAGTCCCAGGTTTAAAGAGATTATTGGTGAAATGTAGCAGGCACATAGAAAAAGCTGTACTTACAGCCACGTGAAAAACAAATCCAAGTACTTAATTTCGTTCATCATAATCGATGTTGTTGGAAAGCCTACAAATGTGTTATTCATGATTTAAATAACGAAAAACTCCATCAGCATCTTATTTTTTCACGTTTACCTTCAACATGTTTCGAGAATTTATTCTTATTTTTCAAGTGCATTTGTTGACGCGGATGTCTTTGTGGTGCTTGCTTGAGGATTTTCTGTCTCTTTTGCACTGTAGTTGTCTTTTTGAGGTTACACTGTAGTCGGAAAATAGTACAAAATAAACCTTGAAGAGTTTTTTTTGTGCAAATGTTAAATGTACTATTTTTGTCCGTCTACGTAAAAATAGTGCACCTCCTCCGTTACACAGAGTACCACGTGCAAGCAAATCATCAGTTACACTATTTCTTTTTGTAAAAACCATGTTACAGAGATATTACGACAGTATGGTTTTACAAACAAGTCTTATATTTCCTGTGAACTACATTATCTGTCCAAAGTTGTCAACTATACAACTTATTTTACCATTATTGATTACTGAATTATCGATTATATTTCTATTTTATTGTGGATGTTGTGTAGGGTCTGTAAGGAAATGAACGTATTTATGGAAATCGCTGTAGTTATGAAGGCTGCCTGTCTTGCCTGCGAGATGAAAGCAGAGCTGACCATTTGCAGCATAGTAGACAGGACCGATTGCGGACCTCTGGTACAGAGCCGAGTGGAGGCTCAGACGAGTCTGCTATCGTGTAGGCTGCAGATTCCTCGACTTGCGCCGTATGGTGTTTGGGTTTTGGGTTCCGATGAGCAGGTGAGGAGTTCACTACACGCAGGAGGCGGCTACACGGGTAGCAGGGGCTGTGAGCGTGGAGTGGGCGATTTTTTAGGTTAGAGTATTTCGGAAAAACACAAAAAGGCTTCAGTCGCAAAGGGTGCAGGCTGAACACAGGAAGAACGTAGAGACGGGAATCATTGGTATAACAGTTGCACATTGTCATAGCTGTGTTGGGGAAATACCAGAGCTCCAAGAGCTAATAGAAAGCACTGATGCTCAAATCGTTATAGGCATTGAAATCTGGCTAAAGCCGGAGACAAGCTCAGCCGAAATTTTTGCGAATAACCTAATGGTGTTCCGAAAGGACAGGCTAAACACGGTTGGCGCTGGCGTGTTTGTTGCTGTTAGAAGTGGTTTATCTTGTCGCGAAATTGAAGTAGATAGTTCCTGCGAGTCAGTATGGGCAAATGTCATAGTTGGCAAACGGAATAAAATAATAATTGGATCCTTTTACCGACCTTCCATACAATTGCTGAAAGGTTCTAAGGAAACTTGAGTGTGATTTCAATTACCAGACTCATACGATTGTAGCTGGTGGTGACTTTAATTTGCCCTCGATATGTTGGTGAAAATACATTTCAATTCCGGAGGTACGCCTAAAACAAAATCCGAAATTGTGCTAAAAGCATTCCCTCAAAATTATTTCGAGCAGTTAGTTCATGAGCCCACGCGAATAGTAAACGTTCGTGAAAACACACTGAACATCTTAGCAACTAACAACCTTGAGTTAATAACGAGCATCAAAACAGATACAGGGATTAGCGAACACAGGATTGGCGTAGCGAGACTGTATATTGTAATAGCCAAATCCTCCAAAAATAGAAGAATAATATACCTATTCAAAAAGCAAATAAAAATTCACTAGACGCCTTCCTGAGAAACGATCTCCACTCCCTCTAAATTAATAATACACTCCTGGAAATTGAAATAAGAACACCGTGAATTCATTGTCCCAGGAAGGGGAAACTTTATTGACACATTCCTGGGGTCAGATACATCACATGATCACACTGACAGAACCACAGGCACATAGACACAGGCAACAGAGCATGCACAATGTCGGCACTAGTACAGTGTATATCCACCTTTCGCAGCAATGCAGGCTGCTATTCTCCCATGGAGACGATCGTAGAGATGCTGGATGTAGTCCTGTGGAACGGCTTGCCATGCCATTTCCACCTGGCGCCTCAGTTGGACCAGCGTTCGTGCTGGACGTGCAGACCGCGTGAGACGACGCTTCATCCAGTCCCAAACATGCTCAATGGGGGACAGATCCGGAGATCTTGCTGGCCAGGGTACTTGACTTACACCTTCTAGAGCACGTTGGGTGGCACGGGATACATGCGGACGTGCATTGTCCTGTTGGAACAGCAAGTTCCCTTGCCGGTCTAGGAATGGTAGAACGATGGGTTCGATGACGGTTTGGATGTACCGTGCACTATTCAGTGTCCACTCGACGATCACCAGTGGTGTACGGCCAGTGTAGGAGATCGCTCCCCACACCATGATGCCGGGTGTTGGCCCTGTGTGCCTCGGTCGTATGCAGTCCTGATTGTGGCGCTCACCTGCACGGTGCCAAACACGCATACGACCATCATTGGCACCAAGGCAGAAGCGACTCTCATCGCTGAAGACGACACGTCTCCATTCGTCCCTCCAGTCACGCCTGTCGCGACACCACTGGAGGCGGGCTGCACGATGTTGGGGCGTGAGCGGAAGACGGCCTAACGGTGTGCGGGACTGTAGCCCAGCTTCATGGAGACGGTTGCGAATGGTCCTCGCCGGTGCCCCAGGAGCAACAGTGTCCCTAATTTGCTGGGAAGTGGCGGTGCGGTCCCCTACGGCACTGCGTAGGATCCTACGGTCTTGGCGTGCATCCGTGCATCGCTGCGGTCCGGTCCCAGGTCGACGGGCACGTGCACCTTCCGCCGACCACTGGCGACAACATCGATGTACTGTGGAGACCTCACGCCCCACGTGTTGAGCAATTCGGCGGTACGTCCACCCGGCCTCCCGCATGCCCACTATACGCCCTCGCTCAAAGTCCGTCAACTGCACATACGGTTCACGTCCACGCTGTCGCAGCATGCTACCAGTGTTAAAGACTGCGATGGAGCTCCGTATGCCACGGCAAACTGGCTGACACTGACGGCGGCGGTGCACAAATGCTGCGCAGCTAGCGCCATTCGACGGCCAACACCGCGGTTCCTGGTGTGTCCGCTGTGCCGTGCGTGTGATCATTGCTTGTACAGCCCTCTCGCAGTGTCCGGAGCAAGTATGGTGGGTCTGACACACCGGTGTCAATGTGTTCTTTTTTCCATTTCCAGAAGTGTATAAGTGTACACCAGATGTAGCCTGAATTCAAAGAAATAGTATCGGCAGCAATTGAGAGATTTATACCAAATAAATTAACAAACGACGGAGCCGATCCTCCTTGGTACACAAAATCAGTCGGAACACTGCTACAGAAACAATGAAAAAAACAAACCAAATTTAAACAGACCCAAAATCTCCAAGATTGGCGAACCTTTAC
The DNA here is from genome assembly GCF_023864345.2 of Schistocerca serialis cubense. NCBI lineage: Eukaryota > Metazoa > Arthropoda > Insecta > Orthoptera > Acrididae > Schistocerca > Schistocerca serialis. The sequence goes on from NC_064645.1 coordinate 498,660,144, forward strand.
AGAAGCTCGAAATTTAGCGCTGACTTCAATGCGAGATGCTTATAATAGTTTCCACAACGAAACTTTGTCTCGCACCTGGCAGAAAATCCAAAGAGATTCTGCTCGTATGTGAAGAATGCTAGCGGCAAGACACAATCAGTGCCTTCTCTGCACGATAGCAGTAGAGATACTATCAAAGACAGTGGTTCCAGAGCAGAATTACTAAACACAGCCTTTCGAAATGACTTCACAAGAGCAGACGAAGTAAATATTCCAGAATTCGAATCAGGAACAGCTGCCAACATGAATAACGTGGTAGGAGATATCCTCAGTGTAGTGAAGCAACTTAAATCACTTAATAAAAGCAAGTCTTCCGGTCCAGACTGTATACCAATTAGAATCCTTTCAGAGTGTGGTGGTTCAATAATAGCTCCACACTTAACAATCATATAAAACCATTTGCTTGACGAAAGATCTGTACCCAAAGACTGGAAAGCTGCACAGGCCCACAAATATTCAAGAATGGTAGCAGGAGTAATCCACTAAATTACATCTACATCTACATCTACATCCATACTCCGCAAGCCACCTGACGGTGTGTGGCGGAGGGTACCTTGAGTACCTCTATCGGTTCTCCCTTCTATTCCATTCTCGTATTGTTCGTGGAAAGAAGGATTGTCGGTATGCCTCTGTGTGGCCTCAAATCTCTATGATTTTATCCTCATGGTCTCTTCGCGAGATATACGTAGGAGGGAGCAATATACTGCTTGACTCTTCGGTGAAGGTATGTTCTCGAAACTTTGACAAAAGCCCGTACCGAGCTACTGAGCGTCTCTCCTGCAGAGTCTTCCACTGGAGTTTATCTATCATCTCCGTAACGCTTTCGCGATTACTAAATGATCCTGTAACGAAGCGCGCTGCTCTCCGTTGGATCTTCTCTATATCTTCTATCAACCCTATCTGGTACGGATCCCACACTGCTGAGCAGTATTCAAGCAGTGGGCGAAAAAGCGTACTGTAACCTACTTCCTTTATTTTCGGATTGCATTTCCGTAGGATTCTTCCAATGAATCTCAGTCTGGCATCTGCTTTACCGACGATCAACATTATATGATCATTCCATTTTAAATCACTCCTAATGCGTACTCCCAGATAATTTATGGTATTAACTGCTTCCAGTTGCTGACCTGCTATTTTGTAGCTAAATGATAAAGGATCTATCTTTCTGTGTATTCGCAGCACACTACACTTGTCTACATTGAGATTCAATTGCCATTCCCTGCGCCATGCGTCAATTCGCTGCAGATCCTCCTGCATTTCAGTACAATTTTCCATTGTTACAACCTCTCGATACACCACAGCATCATTCGCAAAAAGCATCAGTGAACTTCCGATGTCATCCACAAGGTCATTTATGTATACTGTGAATAGCAACGGTCCTATGACACTCCCCTGCGGCACACCTGAAATCACTCTTACTTCGGAAGACTTCTCTCCATTAAGAACGACATGCTGCGTCCTGTTATCTAGGAACTCCTCAATCCAATCACACAATTGGTCTGATAGTCCATATGCTCTTACTTTGTTCATTAAACGACTGTGGGGAACTGTATCGAACGCCTTGCGGAAGTCAAGAAACACGGCATCTACCTGTGAACCCGTATCTATGGCCCTCTGAGTCTCGTGGACGAATAGCGCGAGCTGGGTTTCACATGACCGTCTTTTTCGAAACCCATGCTGATTCCTACAGAGTAGATTTCTAGTCTCCAGAAAAGTCATTATACTCGAACACAATACGTGTTCCAAAATTCTACAACTGATCGACGTTAGAGATATAGGTCTATAGTTCTGCACATCTGCTCGACGTCCCTTCTTGAAATCGGGGATGACCTGTGCCCTTTTCCAATCCTTTGGAACGCTACGCTCTTGTAGAGACCTACGGTACACCGCTGCAAGAAGGGGGGCAAGTTCCTTCGCGTACTCTGTGTAAAATTGAACTGGTATCCCATCAGGTCCAGAGGCCTTTCCTCTTTTGAGCGATTTTAATTGTTTCTCTATCCCTCTGTCGTCTATTTCGATATCTACCATTTTGTCATCTGTGCGACAATCTAGAGAAGGAACTACAGTGCAATCTTCCTCTGTGAAACAACTTTGGAAAAAGACATTTAGTATTTCGGCCTTTAGTCTGTCATCCTCTGTTTCAGTACCATTTTGGTCACAGAGTGTCTGGACATTTTGTTTTGATCCACCTACCGCTTTGACATAAGACCAAAATTTCTTAGGATTTTATGCCAAGTCAGTACATAGAACTTTACTTTCGAATTCATTGAACGCCTCTCGCATAGCCCTCCTCACACTACATTTCGCTTCGCGTAATGTTTGTTTGTCTGCAAGGCTTTGGCTATGTTTATGTTTGCTGTGAAGTTCCCTTTGCTTCCGCAGCAGTTTTCTAACTCGGTTGTTGTACCACGGTGGCTCTTTTCCATCTCTTACGATCTTGCTTGGCACATACTCATCTAACGCATTATGTACGACGGTTTTGAACTTTGTCCACTGATCCTCAACACTATCTGTACTTGAGACAAAACTTTTGTGTTGAGCCAACAGGTACTCTGAAATCTGCTTTTTGTCACTTTTTCTAAACAGAAAAATCTTCCTACCCTTTTTAATATTCCTATTTACGGCTGAAATCATCGATACCGTAACCGTTCTGCGTTAACTTTTTCAAATAGTTCGGGTCTGTTTGTCACCAGAAGGTCTAATATGTTATCGCCACGAGTCGGTTATCTGTTTAACTGCTCAAGGTAGTTTTCAGATAAAGCACTTAAAAAAATTTCACTGGATTCTTTGTCCCTGCCACCCGTCATGAACGTTTGAGTCTCCCAGTCTATATCCGGCAAATTAAAATCTCCACCCAGAACTATAACATGGTGGGGAAATCTACTCGAAATATTTTCCAAATTATCCTTCAGGTGCTCAGCCACAACAGCTGCTGAGCCAGGGGGCCTATAGAGACATCCAATTACCATGTCTGAGCCTGCTTTAACCGTGACCTTCACCCAAATCATTTCACATTTCGGATCTCCGTCAATTTCCTTCGATACTATTGCCGATATCATTAACTTCGTGATTCAGCAGGATTTTGGAACACATATTGTGTTCGAACGGTATGAATTACATCGAAGAAAACGGTCTATTGGCACACAGCCAACACAGATTTAGAAAACATCGTTCTTATGAAACACAACTATCTCTTTACTCACATGGAGTGTTGAGTGCTATTGGCCAGGGATTTCAAATTGATTCCGTGTATCTGAGTTTCCGGAAGCCTTTTGACACTGTACCACACAAGCGGCTTTTAATGAAATTGCGTGCTTTTGGACAATCGTCTCAGATATGTGACTGGATTCGTGATTTCCTGTCAGAGAGGTCACAGTTCGTAGTACTTGACGGAAAGTCATCGAGTGAAACAGAAGTGATTTCTGGCGTTCCCTAACGTAGTGTTATAGGCCTTCTGCTGTTCCTTACCAGTGTAAACGATTTGGGAGACAATGTGAGCAGCCGCCTTAGGTTCTTTGCAGATGAAGCTCTCATCTACCGACTAGTTAAGACATCAGAAGATCAAAACAAACTGAAAAACTATTTAGAAAAGAAATCTGTATGGTGCGAAAATTGCCAATTGACCCTAAATAACGAAAACTGTGAGGTCATCCAAATGAGTGCTGAAATGAATCCGCTGAACTTCGGTTACACGATAGATCAGTCAAATCTAAAGGCCGTAAATTCAACTAAATACCTGTGAATTACAATTACGAACACTTAGAAAATGTTGTCGAGGAAGGCTAACCAAAGGCTGCGTTTTATTGACAGGACACTTAGAAAATGTGACAGAACTACTAAGGAGACTGCGTACACTATGCTTGTCCGTCCTATTTTAGAATACTGCTGCACGATGTAGGATCCTTACCACATAGGATTGTCAGAGTACATCGAAAAAATTCAATGATGGGTTCCACGTTTTGTATTATCGCGAAATATGGGAGAGAGTGTCACAGAAATGGTACAAGATTTGGGATGGGCATCATTAAAACAAAGGGCGTTTTTCGTTGCGGAGCAATCTTCTCACGAAATTCCAATCACCATCTTTCTCCTACGAATGGGAAAATATTTCGATGACGCCTATGACGACGATCTACTTACGGAGAAACGATCACCATGGTAAAATAAGGGAAATCAGAGCTCGTACGGAAAGATATAGGTTCGAACTTTCCGCGCGCTATACGAGATTAGAATAATAGAGAATTGTGAAGGACGTTCGATGAACACTCTGCCAGACACTTAAATGTGATTGCAGAATATCCATGTAGATATAGCAGATGTAGATGTAGATACACTGAGATGACAGTAGTCACTGAATATCTCCTAATATCGTGTCAGATCTCCGTTTGTCCGATGTAGTGTTGCAACTCGACGTGGCGTGAACTCAACAAATAGTTGATAGTCCCCTACAGGAATAATGAACCAAGCGGCGTCTATAGCTGTCCAAAATTGCGGAAGTGTTGACGGCGCAGGATAATGGTTCAAATGGCTCTGAGCACTATGGGACTTAAATTCTGAGGTCATCAGTCCCTTAGAACTTAGAACTACTTAAACCTAACTAACCTAAGGACATCACACACATCCATGCCCGAGGCAGGATTCGAACCAGCGACCGAAGCGGTCGCGTGGTTCCAGACTGTAGCGCCTAGAACCAACCGGCCACTCCGGCCGGCGCGGCGCAGGATATTGTGAACGAACTAACGTCTCATTTCTGTCCCGTAACTGTTGAACGGGATTCGCGTAGGGAAATCTGGGTGGCCAAATTATTAGCTCTAATCTTCCAGAATGTTCTCCAAACCAATCGCGAACGATGTTACAACCTGGATCCATGACTTCGGGGTCTGCACCACACTCGAACCCTGGCACCAGCTATTACCAACTGAAATTGGGACGATTCTGACCTGGCCACGTTTTTCGAGATGTCTAGGGCCCGACCGATACGGTCACGACCTCTAGAGAGGTGCTGCAGGCTACGTCCTGCTGCTAGCAAACGTACACGTGTTGATCATCTGTTAACATAGTCCATTAACGACATATTTCCCAGCACTGTCCTAACGGATATGTTCGTCGCATGTCCCACATTGATTTCTGTGGTTATTCCACGCATTGTCGCATGTCTTCTAGCACTGACAACTCTACGCAAACGCCGTTGCTCCCTGTTATTAAGTGTAGGCCCTCGGCCACTGGGTTGTTCGTGGTGAGAGGGGCACACTCTGGACACTTTCCATCTTGGTCTTTTGAATTCCCTAACGATTTGCGAAATAGATTGTCCCATGCGTCTAGCCTGAACTACCATTCTGCGTTCAGAGTCCGTTAATATCCGTCGTGGGCGCGTATTCACGTCGGAAACCTATTTACATGAATCACCTGAGTAGAAATGACATCTGCGCCAGTACACTGCCCTTGTACACATTGCGTATGCGATACAATCGACACCTGTGTATCTGCGTATAGCTATCTCATGATTTTTATTACCTCAGTGTATGCAGGAAAAAATTCAATGATCGGCTATCGAGTTTGTCACTGAGAATTTTTGCCTTTGCTTTTTTGTGATACACAAAAATTTCCTAAGGTCTTCTTCTAGGTTATTGAATGGGTGCCCAGCGTAGTTTTTGTGTGTTGCTGTCGTTGGTTTTGTAAATCGATTGTCTGTGTAACAGTTGGTGGTATCTAATTTAAAAGGTCTTTCACTTTATCTTTTTTATCGTTTAAAGTGTTGAGTAACTTCCGTTGTAATTTTTCTTTTTCTTTTTTTGTGGAGGAAGCTACTTTACATTATGATACCTACGTAGGTTTCCTGTTTTTTGAGAAATCTACGTAAGATATGTTGGTCATATGTGGAATTGTTCCTTCTAAAGTGCCAGTACACTGACGGAAATGGTAAGTGTTACACCATGAACACTAAGACTATTTTCAGTACTTACTGCGCAAAAAGACAAAACACACACACACACACACACACACACACACACACAAATTTCGAAGGTGTGATCACAGGTTGGGTAATTGTAACCTTACTGCAAATTTTCTAGTGGAGATCGCGATACAGCATAGCCAGCGAACGTGTACTTACAGCTTATTACCATCTCAAATAATTGGTATGAAAGACATGAGAGCATCATACTGACAGATCGCAGAGGCAGTTGGCTGTGGTGCAGTAACTGCACAGTCAGTGGTGATGGCGTCCTCGGGGAAACAGCATGACAAGAATATTCATGTCTCCTTCCAGAGAGTACACACCACGAGAAGATGTTAGGTACGTTTAACTGACTGATGATGGGAACGACTGAAATCCGTGCTGAGGTTACCGGCAGAGTGTCACCACCAACACTGGACAGCACATTAGTGGAAGCTAAATTAAGTTCTCAAGCTACCATTCATCGCTTACCGGTGATCCCATACCACAGACAGTAGAAACTTCATTTGTGTCGATATAAACTCGGAGACTGCGTGACTTTTGACATGTTGAGTGAGGGGCTTCACTTGTGTTTCAGGCGGTGAGATCGACACCGAAGTCACTGTGGACGAGCCGGTGAATGGTGATGAGCGATTCTCAAAAAAATGCTTCAAATGGCTCAAAGCACTATGAAACTTAACATCTGAGATCATCAGTCCCCTAGACTTAGAACTACTTAAACCTAACTAACGTAAGGGCATCATATACATTCATGTCCGAGGCAGGATTCGAACCAGCGACCGTAGCAGCAGCGCGGTTCCGGACTGAAGCGCCTAGAACCGCTCGGCCACAGAGGCGGGCGATTCTCAACACACATACCTTTCCAGTTCGTAAAAGCGGTCCACACGGCAATTAGATTTTTATAATTTTTAATATTTAAGTTACGCGATATTCAAAACTTAAATGTCAATTTGCTAACGCCGTTTAATGCAACTCTCAAAAATTTTCGAGAAAATCGATTTTGATGTTTTGAGAGTGTCCTTAATATCCTAACGTAAGGTCGATTAAGATGACGATTTATTTGGCGTTAGGGAAGGTAAAAGTGTCGGAGAGGCACTTTTGACGTCGTGGTTGATAATGGAAGCAAGACTAAAGAAAAATCAGGACATATTCATAGGATTGGTCGATCTGCAAAATGCGTTCGATAGTGTCAAGTGGTGCTAGACTCTCATTACCAGCTCAAAGGAGCCTTCATCGGAAGTGTTAAATTTGAGCTAGGTGAGCTATAGCTACGTACACTACTGGCCATTAAAATTGCTGCACCACGAAGATGACGTGCTACAGACGCGAAATTTAACCGACAGGAAGAAGATGCTATGATATGCAAATGAGCAGCTTTTCAGAGCATTCACACAAAGTTGGCGCCGATGGCGACACCTACAACGTGCTGACATGAGGACAGTTTCCAACCGATTTCTCATACACAAACAGCAGTTGACCAGCTTTGCCTGGTCAAACGTTGTTGTGATGCCTCTTGGAAGAAGGAGAAATGCGTACCATCACGTATCCGACTTTGACAAAGGTCGGAATGTAGCCTATCGCGATTGTGGTTTATTGTATCGCGACACTGCTGCTCGCGTTGGTCGAGATCCAAGACTGGTAGCAGAATATGGAATCGGTGAGTTCAGGTGGGTAATACGTAACGCCGCGCTGGATCCCAACGGCCTCGTATCACTAGTAGTCGAGATGACAGGCATGTTATCCGCATGGCTGTAACGGATCGTGCAGCCACGTCTCGAACCCTGAGTCAACAGATGGGGACGTTTGCAAGACAAAAACCATCCGCACGAACAGTTCGACGACGTTTACAGCAGCATGGACTATCAGCTCGGAGACCATGGGTGCGGTTACCCTTGACGCTCCATCACAGACAGGAGTGCCTCCGATGGTGTACTCAACGACGAACCCGGGTGCACGAATGGGCCGGCCGGAGTGGCCGAGCGGTTATAGGCGCTACAGTCTGGAACCGCGCGACCGCTACGGTCGCAGGTTCGGATCCTTCCTCGGACATGGATGTGTGTGATGTCCTTAGGTTAGTTACGTTTAAGTAGTTCTAAGTTCTAGGGGACTCATGACCTCAGAAGTTAAGTCGCGTTGTGCTCAGAGTCATTTGAACCATTTGTACGAATGGCAAAACGTCATTTTTTAGTTGAATCCAGATTCTGTTTACAGCATCATGATGGTCGCATCCGTGTTTGGCGACATCGCGGTGAACGCACATTGGAAGTATGTATTCGTCATTGCCATACTGGCGTATCACCCGGCGTGATGGTATGGGGTGCCTTTGTTACATGTCTCGGTCACCTCTTGCTCGCATTGACGGCACTTTGTACAGTGGACGTTACATTTCAGATGTGTTACGGCCCGTGGCTCTACCCTTCATTTGATCCCTCCAAAACCCTACATTTTAGCAGGATAATGCACGACCGCATATTTCAGGTCCTGTACGGGCCTTTCTGGATACAGAAAATGTTCGACTGCTGCCCTGGCCAGCACATTCTCCAGATATCTCACCAATTGAAAACGTCTGGTCAATGGTGGCTGAGCAACTGGCTCGTCACAATACGCCAGTCACTACTCTTGATGAACTGTGGTATCGTGTTGAAGCTGCGTGGGAGCAGTACCCGTACACGCCATCCAAGCTGTGTTTGACTCAATGCCCAGGTGTATCAAGGCCGTTATTACGGCCAGAGGAACTGCGGCTTGCAGGTGCGGCTGTGCTGAGAAAATTGTTCAGGAAAAATTCGACAGGTTGCACCATTTCCAAATTATTTAGCATTGAAGTTAGCCAATTAGTAAGTCGCGCGCCCAAACCCAAGAAGGCTGCCAGAGACAGTGTCGCCAAACTTGTTCCACGTCTGGTTTCCTCAAACCGAATATACACTACTGGCCATTAAAATTGCTACACCAAGAAGAAATGCAGATGATAGACGGGTATTCATTGGACAAATATATTATATTAGAACTGACATATGATTACGTTTTCATGCAATTTGGGTGCATAGATCCTGAGATATCAGTACCCAGAACAACCACCTCTGGCCGTAATAACAGCCTTGATACGCCTGGGCATTGAGTCAAACATAGCTTGGATGGCGTGTCACTTCTACGCTTTTTGCTCCTCACTTTCATTCCGTTGTAACATTTAGTGCTAGCCGTGTATATTTCTGCAATAAATGTGAGAATAAATTACTTGTTCTTCATTGTTTTAAAGATGCTCTTTCTTTTTTTCTCACCTGTGACTACACATTGATTCAGTTTTATGAAGACTCTTGTCTGAGACGTGGAAGAAAATAATTAAATAATAAATATTTAAGCTCGCGCTGTACTTAGGTTACGATGGACTGCCGTGAAACCTAAACAGCAGGCGATCGACAACGGCTTCATTACAGTTACTGGTGTTGCCACTTTTTCTACTTACTTTGCATTCCTCTACAGTTCTGCACTGAAAATACTATAAAAGTTTTACTAATATTGTTTTTAAATAAAATGCTGAACAATGTAGCATAATTTTTAGTCCATTTAAAATTACGTTTAGCATACGAAGTATATGGAATATGATGAAAATAGCAGTAAATTTAACTTCTAAAAACACCGCCTGGATACAGCTTCAAATTATACAAAATTACCTTCATTTTGAATTTCAGTTCAGAATATTATTTTGAATAGTTTCTGAGCTGTGAATCTGACAATCGCGTGACTTTATTGTATTGCGGTAATTGTGTCCCATAAAGAGACACGCAAGTGATTGTTCATTACAGCTGCGTTTTTGCAGAAAATATTGATTTAACTTCTATTTTAGATGACAGAAAATTGAACCCCCACATAAAATGCAAGGTTTTCTGCCGTGTGAGGTGAAACGGAACATCCCAAAAGTGAAATTATTCATATATTCATGACACGGTCACTCTGACAGCCAGGATTGATAAGAAAACGTCTTATTGGATGACCAGTTGGGACAGAGCAATGCTTTCATTGTTGGATCTTATGCTTTAAAATTTTTTACAATATGTTGACTAGCTTTGTTGCAGTGGTAGTGGGAAGTGTGTATGCGATGTGAAGCAGCTTACAATACTGATGGGCAACATGTTGTAAAAAATTTTAAAGCATAAGATCCAATAAGACAGCATGGCTTTGCCGAAACAAGTCATCAAATAAAATGATTTTCTAGCGATCTTGGCTTGTGAAGGTTTCTTCTCATATAAAAAATGAAATTGTTAAATCTGTACATTTTCAAATTACAAACCGCAGGTGTCGCCTTTGTTTTATCACCATGTTTTATACACTGAGGGGGCCAAAGTAACTTGTATAGGAATGGGTATTCCAATACAGAGACATTTAAACAGATAGAATACGGTGCTGCGGTCGGCAACGCCTATATAAGACAAGTCTCTGGCGCAGTTGTTACATTGGTTACTGCCGCTACAATGGCAGGTTATCAAGATTTAAGTGAGCTTGAACGTGGTGTTATAGCCGGCGCATGAGCTAAGGGACACAGCATCTCAGAGGTAGCGATGAAGTGGTGATTTCCCCAAACGACCATTTTACGAGCGTACCATTGAAACGTCCCCTTAGAAAAATTATTGAATTACTGTGCTGGTAAACCCCTTACGTTATTTGATTTTCAAACAGCTGAGCAGAACTGAACGTACTCAGACATTTCGCTCTTTACTTATTCTGATCAACACTAAACTGACACACAATATTTTTAGCGCAACGCAATCTGACTTTCAAAAATCCCTACAAAAGAATGGCCCTGACTAACAATAACCTATACCTTCCATGAATCACTTACCTCTCAAAAATCTTCGTTACTAGAATTACTGCAATACAGCGAGCGCCACTACTGCCAGCTGAATAAAAGATTCTAGCTACTGAAGGGACTAACTACTGATAGGCATAGTTAGCAAATGAAAGATTTTGATAAAGAACAAACAATGTATTTACCTTAATAGTGTTCAAAAGTCAAAATACGAGGCCTGTTCAGAAAGTAAGCTCCGATTGATTGCCAAATTGAAACCACAGTGAACATCAGAAATGTTTTACTTGTAACAATTAGCTACACCTTTCAGCTACTTCTCTACGTAGTCGCCGTTCTGACTTAGACTTTTGTCATAGCGTTGTACCAACTTTTCGATAGCCTCATCATAGAAGGCAGCCGCCAGTGCTTTCCGCCAATTCTCCACGCTAGCCTACACCTCGTTGTCTGTGTCAAAATGTTGTCTTCAAAGACAGCGGTTCATGTGACCAGAGATGAAACTCAGGGGGAGACAATTGCGGACTGTATTGTGGGTAATCTAACATTTCCATTTGAAAACGATGCAGGAGCATCTTCATTGCCCCTGCAGAATGCGGCTGAGAATTGTCGTGAAGACGAAACAGCACGGCAGTTATATAATGTTAGCTGCATAGCTTCAGGCGAAATTTCTCACCAGGCCCTCGTACTTGGCGGCAGACACTATTTTCTAGACATCTTTACGCACTCACTGCGAGCTCAGAAATGAGAAGAGCGACGTGATGCTAACTGGGGTTATACTAGAGACACTACCCAACACATCTGTGCAAAGCTTTATCGGATTTTCATAGTCGTTTCCATTTCGCGACCGATCGGAGCTTACTTTCTGAACGCCCCTCGTATATATATCAGTTCATGACATCCAGTCTTACAAATTTACTGTCTCTGATGGACACACGTCCAGATCATCCGCTCTCAAAACTCCGCCATCTCTCTCCCCACATCCACCACTGCTCGCGGCTCACCTCCAACTGCACAACGCTACGCGCTGTTAACAGCCAACTGCCCAACACTACAATAGCAAATTTCAACAATGCAAACCAGCCACAGACTGCACACAGCACAGTCAGTGATTTTCATATAGAGCGCTACATGGCGTTACCAACATAAAGACCTAAACAGCCTACTTAACACCGTGAATATCAGGAATCCTTTTAAATATCAAATCTCCGTCGTCGCTGCGATCAGAGAAAGATCCTGCAAGAACGGGACCAACGACGACTGAAGAGAATCATTCAACGTGACAGAAGTGCAACCCTTCCACAAATTGCTGCAGTTTTCAATGTTGGCCCCTTAAAAAGTGCCAGCGTGCGACCATTCAACGAAACATGATCGATATAGGCTTTCGGAGCCGAAGGCCCACTAGTGTACCCTTGATGACTGCACGACACAAAGCTTTACGCCTCGCCTGGGCCTGTCAACACCGACATTGTACTGCTGGTGACTGGAAACGTGTTCCCTGGTCGGACGAGTCTCGTTTCATATTGTATCGAGCGGATGGACTTGTACGGGTTGGAGACAACCTCATGAATGCATGGATCCTGCATGTCAGAAGTTGAAGGTGGTGGAGGCTCTGTAATGGGCGTGTGCAGTTGTAATGATATGCGATTCCTGATACGTCTAGATACGACTCTGAGAGGTGGCAAGTACGTAAGTACTGCCTGATCACCTGCAGCCATTCGTGTCCACTGTGCATTCCGATTGCCTTGCATAATTCCAGCAAGACAGTGCGACACCACACACTTCCAGAATTGCTACAGAGTGGCTCCAGGAGCACTCTTCTGAGTTTAAACACTTCCGCTGGCCTCCAAACTCTCCAGACATGATATTGGGGTACCTTGCAAGGTGCTGTTCAGAAGTGACCTGCACCCTTCGTACACTTATGGATTTACAGACAGCCCTGCAGGATTCATGGTGTCAGTTCCCTCCAGCAGTACTTCAGACATTTGTCGAATTCATGCCACGTCGTGCTGCGGCACTTCTGCGTGCTCTGGCGGGGGAAATTACATCAGTACCTAGGAATGGCGCTGGGAAGTAAGCAACTGTTTAAAACCGTTTATCGGGCTGAAAGACAGCACAGTTTCTTGGGATTATGTTTGTGCGTAGTTACCTACGCTGCTTTTAACAGTGACCCGTAAAAGTGACCTACCAGGGATAGCTTCGTTTTCGTCCCTCACTCTCTCCCTGCCAAACAGAGCAAAAGCGACGAGCGACAGCGCGAGGTGGTCTTCTTAACGAGCGGACTGTATGCGCTGCGCAGCCAGCTCTCACTGGAACGCAAACATTAAGTTGGAAGAGCCGGGCCGTCTAGACAGGCCGCGCAAATACGGTGAATATTTAGGGGAGCCGCTTCTGGCCGGTCGCCCCCGCAGCCGCAGTGGCCGCCGACTATCCACGGACCTGAGACATTTGCACGCTGACTCCACTACGCTGGGAACTTGCCGCGGTAGCGACCGCACGCTAATTGCGTCTGCCAATGCTGCGGTGACTGGCGCAGCGACTGCAGGGCAGTGCAACAGTCTGCAGTACCGCACGTCTCTCCAGAACATCGGAACACCGGGACTCGACATCTTCCAAATCACCGCCACCCTATTATATTTACTGCCGCCGCCCACGCCTGGTCACGAAAACTGATTTGGATGCGGGCAGGTGTTTGCTCGAACAAAATATCCACGAACTTCCAGCTGCTATAACATCCACGATATATATATGTATATATTGCGAGTGGAATATGAACGTGTGGAAAATTACCTAATTCATTCAATTATGTAATTATTTCTTAAAAAGGTGATAATTATGCAAAACAGAGACAATATTTGTCTCACATTCTTTGTTAATATATGTCATCCTTTTCTTTTCTTTTGTACCCTTTTGTCGTCTTCTTCTGATGTACGTCGCCGACGCAAGACGCGAATCGATTTGATGTCTGTTGAATGAAAAACGTTTAACGTAAAATTATTGTACTTTTATGTTCATTTGCTGGTAAAAAACAAATAGAGCCAAATGCGTTAAAACTATTTATTATTAATTATTGAAAAATCACTTCCTCTTTTAATTATAATTTTGTATTAATTGTTTTATCATAGCTGCAAGAAGCTCAGCCATTGTTAGTTGCGATTATATAGCAACTTCGTCTGTACTTCTAGTTGAAAATAGCATGGGTTTGTGTTAAACTAATTGCAAAACAGTATTAATAATTTTATTTGCTAGCATCAATTTAAATGATTAATTATTTATTGAGCAAAGGAAAACCTTAATTAAAAAATAAATCCTCTATCGTTTGTTGGCCGCCTTCTTAACTTTTATCTCAGCGGCAAATTTAAATTACTTGAAACTACAAACAATATTCCGATGTGTAAGAAATAAATGTGCACTGGTGGTACTGAACTCTATTTATAAAAAACAAAAAAATTAATCGAATCAGACTGCATGTTCTAAGAACAGTGCTGATGGTATTTATTGTTGAACAAGATTTCATTACTGATGTATGAGGCCAAAATGAAACTACGCACGAATCACAGAGAAAAATATTTCTGGTAGCATACGTCAGTGTTGTGTGAGGGTGGTATTCTGTAGTTCCTTTTCGTGATCAATTTGCTAAGAATAATTAAATCCATCGAAAACAAAAAATTATAAAAGCTCTGATGTACTATCTGTAATTTCAGTGATAAGAACGCAACTTACAGTCAACATTATTACACTACGCCAGGTGGAATTCTTGTGCAATTTGAACAAAATAATTATCCGGGAGAAGTTGTAGTATGAATATTGCGTTACACATGTGTATAATATTGTCAGTATCATTTACAAAATCAAATCAATGCAACTGCTAAATATCAGAGTGAATTCAAACTACACAATACCATAGAGTTTCATATCACCCATATTCATTGCATTTGTCCATGTTGATGTTACCCAAAACCACCACACTGCGTCAAGTGATTGAAGTGCCACAAGATTTAGATCGAGCACTCCTTGCCCACTGTCAGATGGAATGGCTGCTGATTGGTTGCTGCCACGTTCTGAGATACTCTAGCTGCCGGCTGTGACATCACTGGTGCTCACTGCATCGCGGCTTCCAGACGTACAATGAGGTGATGAAAGTCATGAGATACCTCCTAACATCATGTCGGACCTCATTTTGCCTGGAGTAGTACAGGAACTCGACGTGGCATGGAGTCAACAAATCCTTGGAAATCTCCTGCAGAAGTATTGGGCCATATTACCGCCCGTAACTGCGAAAGTCTTACCGATGCACGATTTTGTGCACGAACTGACCTCTCGACTATGTCTCATAAATGTTCGAAGGGATTCATGTAGGGCGATATGGGTGGTCAAATAAATCGCACGAACTGTCCAGAATCTTCTTCAAACTAGTCACAAATAACTGTGTCTCGGTGACATGGTTCACGTCATCCACAAAAATTCCACCGTCGTTTTGGAACATTAAATCCATGAATGACTGCAGATGGTCTACAAGTAGCTTCAGTTTGATGTAAACACAGACCCCATCATCATGTAGGGCCATCCAGTTTTCACAATGCCTTGTTGATAACTTGGGTCTATGGCTTCGTGGGGTATGCGCCATACTCGAACCCCACCATCAGATCTTAACAACTGATACTGGGATAGTAATGGAGACATTATCGAAGCGCGATAGCAATGGAGATACTACCGAAGACAGTGCTGCCAAAGCAGAGTTACTAAACACAGACTTCCGAAATGCCTTCACAAAAGAAGACGAAGTAAGTATTCCAGAATTCGAATCGAGAACAGCTGCCAACATGACTAACGTAGAAGTAAATATCCTCGGAGTAGTGAAGTAACTTAAATCATTTAATAAAAGCAAGTCTTCTGGTCCCGACTGTATACCAATTAGGTTTCTTTCGGAGTATGCTGACGCATTAGCTTCATACTTAAGAATCATATACAACTGTTCGCGCGACGAAAGATCCGTACCCAAAGACTGGAAAGTTGCACATGTCAGACCAATATTCAAGAAAGGGAAGTAGTAGGAGTAATCCACTAAATTGCAGGCCCATATCGTTAACCTTGATATGCAGCAGGATTTTGGAACATACTTTGTGTTCAAACATTATGAATTACCTCAAAGAAGAGTGTCTATTGACACACAGTCAACATGGGTTTAGAAAACATCGTTCCTGTGAAACAGAACTAGCTCTTTATTTACATGAAGTGTTGAGTGCTATTGACAAGGGATTTCTGATCAATTCCGTGCTTGCGAATTTCCGGAAGGCTTTTGACACTGTACCACACAAGCGGCCTTTAGCGAAACTGCATGCTTATGAATATCGTCTTAGTTACGTGACTGGATTTGTGCTTTCCTGTCAGAGAGGTCACAGTTCGTAGTAATTGACAGAAAGTCATCGAATAAAACAGAAGTAATTTCTGGCAATCCCCATGGTGGTGTTATAGGCCCTTTGCTGTTCCTTGTCTATAAAAACGATTTGGGAGACAATGTGAGCAGCCGTCTTAGGTTGTTTGCAGATGATGCTGTCGTTTATCGACTAATAAAGTCATCAGAATATCAAAAAAATTGCGAAACGATTTATAAAAGATATCTGAATGATGCGAAAATTGGCAGTTGATCTTAAATAACGAAAAGTGTGAGGTCATCCACATGAGTGCTAAAAGGAATTCGTTAAACTTCGGTTACACGATATATCAGTCTAATCTAAAAGCCGTAAATTCAACTAAATATCTAGGTATTACAATTACGAACAACTTAAATTGGAAGGAACACATAGAAAATGATGTGGGGAAGGCTAACCGAAGACTGTATTTTATTGGCAGGACACTTAGAAAATGTAACAGACCTACTACGAAGACTGCCTCTACTACACTTGTCCGTCCTCTTTTGGAATACTGCTGCGCGGTGTAGGATGCTTACCAGGTAGGATTGACGGAGTACATCGAAAAAATTCAAAGATGGGTTGCACGTTTTGTATTATCGCGAATTATGGGAGACAGTCTCAGAGAAATTATACGGGATTTGGGCTGGACAACATTAAAAGAAATGCGTCTTTCGTGGCGACGGAATCTTCTCAAGAAATTCCAATCACCAATTTTCTCCTCCGAATGTAAAAATGTTTTGTTGACACTGACTTACAGAGGGAGAAACGATCACCACGATAAAATAAGGGAATCAGAGCTCGTACGGAAAGATATAGGTGTTCGTTCTTTCTGCGCGCTATACGAGATTGGAATAATAAAGAATTGTGAAGGTGGTACGATGAACCATCTGCCAGGTACATAAATGTGATTTGTAGAGTATCCATGCAGATGTAGATGTAGATTCATCTGATCAGAACACAGTTTTCCAATCGTCTAGGGTCCAACCGACCGAAGGAGAGGCGCTGCAGGCGACGTCGTGCTGTTAGCAAAGGCATTCCTGTTGGTCGTCTGCTGCCATAGCTCACAAACGCCTAATTTCGCTGCACCATCCTAACGCACACACTCGTCGCACGTCCCTTAATGATTTTCTGCGTGTATTTCACGCAATGTTGCTTGTCTGTTAGCACTGACAACTCTATGCAAACGCGAACGGCGTTGCTCTCAGTCGTTAAGTGAAGGCCGTCGGCTACTACGTTGTCCGTGGTGTGAGGTAATGGCTGAAATTTGGTATTCTCGGCATGTTCTTCACAGTGCGGATCGTGGAACGTTGAATTCCCTAACCACGTTCGGAACGAAAGTTCCATGCATCAGGCTCCACCTATCCCTCCGCGGTAGTTGCAGTCTGTTAATTCCCTTCGTGCGCCCATAACCACGTCGGAAACCATTTCACGAGAGTCAGCTGAATACAATTTACAGCTCCGCCAATGCACTAGCCCTTTACATCTTGTGTCAGCGAATCTGTCGCCATCTGTAAATGCGCATATCGCTATCATAAGATTTTGTCACCTCAGTGTACTTTGACTCGGTTTTCGCTGCTCCCGCTTCAACCACGCGATCGTTTGATCCTGTGCCGCGGGAAGCTACAGACCGGCATTTCCGTTTAGGATGTTGTCAGTGATTTTTATGTCAATGGCTTCTTTACTTAGACAGCTACAGAAGCCGTTGGCTCTTGCCAAGAAAGAAGTTTTGCGAAATTTAGTCCGGTGACCGCTTTCTAAAACATGCTCACCTGAAGCGGATTTTTCTGAGTATCGCAGGCGATAAAACATCTCATCCTCCTTCCTGTCCAATATTGTCCGACGTAAGATGGCCACACTCGCAAGGTATCTGGTAGGAAACAGGCGTTCTGGGACCTGCCACTTTTTTACATGTACCAGTAATTGCCAGATTTTTGGCGGAAGTCTGGAGATAGATTTGATCTTGTGTCTTTACAGCAGTATCCAGTGTACAGTGTAATAATTCCATTTTTTTTTATCGTCGCGTGTAGATACGGTTCAAATGGCTCTGAGCACTATGGGACTTAATAGCTGAGGTCATCAGTCCCCTAGAACTTAGAACTATTTAAACCTAACTAACCTAAGGACATCACACACATCCATGCCCGAGGCAGGATTCGAACCTGCGACCGTAGCGGTCGCGGGGGTCCAGACTGAAGCGCCTAGAACCGCTTGGCCACACATGCCGGCGCGTGCAGATATGTTGATCAGTTTGGATCCTGGGCCACTGTGTCTTTGCCTACACCTTATTGTATCGGTCCTTTTCAATTTACTTGTTACATCAAGTGCCCCTTCTTCATATACAATAATGATGATGATGATGGTGGTGGTGTTGGTTTGTGGGGCGCTCAACATCGCTGTCAACGGCGCCCGTACAACTTCCAAATCTTTTCAGTTCCAATCTCGCCACTTCCGGAACAACATAAACAGCAAATCCCCGGGCAGAGAAAATCCCCGACCCCACCGGGAATCGAACCCAGGATCCCGTCATCCAGAGGTAGCTACGACAGCCAGTAGACCACGAGCTGCGGACACAACAAAGATCGGGGTTATTCACACCAAACAACAGCTTCTGTTACATTACATTTTCTGTAATTTACGTAACGTGTAGATGTATTCCATTTTCATTCGACCGCTTCTCGTCCTACTGCGACAGTTTCCCTGCATCGCTTAATAGAATTGCCGGGATGTACTGGAAAGTGTATCTAGGAAGAGGTTCAAGATATAACTTATTAGTAAAGTGTTTCACTTACACTGAAAATTTTTCTGTGCAAATCAGGATATCTTGATTATTTACTTTATTATATTTATTTTTTGTTTATTTAATTATTTAATATAAATGTTGTTGGATTTTGTCTTAGTATATTTTATAGAATTTATTTTTTAAATTATAGTGTGGGAAAGGATTCAGTTGCTTTCCTTCTCCATCCTTCCCGTGCTCCGTCTCTAACGACCTCGTTGTCGACTGGATGTTAACCACTAATCTCCTCCTCCTCCTATTGCAAAGAGGCGTTCGAATGGGTTTGGGGTGTTGCGCAGCCTTCTACTTTTTACACTTTTAGAGTACTACTAATATATCTTGCGATATATATGTGTCTCACGCAGTGTTACTCTGTCATCTTCCTGAGCTATCCGTCATTGTATATACGCCACTCCATCGAACCAATTCAATCCACTTCTGGTCGGCCTTCTAGTTGGGTGGCTGTCCGTATGTTCCAGTCACAATCAGTGTTTGTCATTATTTTGTTGCCTCCTCGTTTATTGACTCTATATGGAGGAAGCGGGGCGTACCTCCAGTTCATTTCAATATTCATTACGTTCACATTCCGGCTGAGCGAGTTCAGAGATTTTGTCTATCAGTTTGGTAAAAATTTATGATTGACTGCAATCTCGGAAATGTTATTGTAAGTTCCTTGTTTGTTGAAGCTACCTCCGTACGATGCCAGCCCGTGCGTAGTCGGTATACCCCCTCCCACCGCCCCGTCCCAAACCTTCTTTCACAACAGCCGCATTCGGTGCGTGACCTCTTACGGATACAATGTGTGTACACCGAATAAGGCTCGTGCAGCGTTACTGGTGATACCTAAAACGATACAAATTTCTTTTCACTTCTTTTTTTAGCCGAAGAATTGCTGGTCCAATAAACCAAGAGAGGAACGCCGCTGCGTCGCAGTTGACACGATAGCGGTGTCGTGTGGCGGCGGCCGGTGGGGTGCCATCAGTTTTGCAAGAGGACTGGGTTCGTATCCGGTACGATACAGGAATGGAAAGAAGCCAGACACACAGCCGCAGAGATGGCTGCTGGCAGATAGAGTGGTAGGGAACCGGCTCTGGTGGTGCGACATGCCTGGGGAAGGGCGCAAGGGAACAGTGTCCAGTTCTGGCGGCACGGTATGTGAAAAAGATGCGTATGCTAACGGTGCACGGCGATAACTTTGGGCTTCGTAACGAAGATCCAAAACGCGTGTCGTCTAGTGATCTCGAAGTTGCCCTAAGATGAACCGCTTGATATTGGACGGTTGACATTCCAGCGGCCTCCGTGGAGGACGCTGCTCCCTCCAGTTGGACACTCCATTACCCTCTGCCGAGACGTACACCATCTAGGGATAGGAAACTGCTACAGGCTGACAGGGCAGTATGATGTCGCATGCTTCGGAAGATGGCTTATTAATACCCAACAGTTTGGCAAACATGTACTGCATTCAGGTCCCATCAGAATTCGACACAATTAATGATGAACTTACCTTCAGTACGCAGAAGTATGCAAAGTGTACATGAATAACGCTGTACAGATAATTTTACCAAAATTACAGGGATTCGAAAAATTCAGCCGTCACCCAAAAACGCGTAGGAGACGCTTTTAAGGTTTTGTACCTCAATAGGTGAAAACGGAAACTTTATAGGATCGCTTTGTCTCCCGTCTTTCTGTCCGATTTTTAAGTCCTTTTTCTCAGGAACGGATTGAGTGTGAAGCTGAAAATTATGTCATATACTGAAAACTATAGTAATTTGGCGGTGTAAAACATAAGAGGTTTCAAGTCAGTGCGATCAAAAGAAACGGCCGTTCAGTCACGTACTTTCTTACTCGCAAACTCACTCTCCAAAACCTGTAGGGTACTTCCCACTGGCCTAGAATCATGGAATTTAGTAAAAAGGAAGGTTTCACAGCACGAAAAAAGGAAAAACATCAGAGAACTGCAAATTTGTAATTACTTCACATGAAAAGAAATTTTTCTCGTTTCTTATCCGACTGTCTGTCTTTTCGTCCGTCTGTGAGGGCCCCTTTTCGTAGGAACGGGTAGACGTACCAAGTTGAAATTTATGCCTATGATCGCTTGGCGGCGTAAAACAATGAAGGTTTTAAGACAATACAATCAAAAGTTACAGCCATTTAGGTCGCATATTTTTACACTCGCAAAGTCACTCATTAAAACCTAAAGGGTACTTCCCGTTGGCTTAGAATGATGAAATCTGGCAAGAAGCAAGATTTCGTAGTACTAATTTGTAACTATATCACACGAAAAAAATATTTCTTTTGTCATTAGGTAACCGACGTCAGACTTAAAATTGAAACAATGTGTATTTCTGCATCCAAGCTGACTGGATCACAATGGTAAAAGTCAAATATCAGCAAAGAATGACTAGCCTGTGAATGTCATATCTGAAACTTCCTGGCAGATTAAACTGTGTGCCGGAAAGAGACTCGAACTCGGGACCTTTGCCTTCTGAGCTACCCAAGCACGACTCACGCTCCCTCCTTAAGCTTCACTTCTGCCAGTTCCACGTCTCCTACCTTCCAAACTTTACAGAAGCTCTCCTGCGAACCTTGCAGAACTAGCACTCCTGAAAGAAAGGATATTGCGGAGACATGGCTTAGCCACAGCCTGGGGGATTTTTCCATAGTGAGGTTTTCACTTTGCAGCGGAGTGTGCGCTGATATGAAACTTCCTGGCAGATTAAGACTGTGTGCCGGACCGAGACTCGAACTCGGGACCTTTGCCTTTCGCGGGTGGGCCAGCACACAGTTTTAATCTGCCAGGAAGTTTCATATCAGCCCACACTCCGCTGCAGAGTGAAAGTCTCATTGTGGAAATGCCATATCTGTGTCCAGTAATCACACTTGGATATCTGATGATGGGAAAATTCCGAAACGTGTCATATCAGCAATAAAGTCATTCCTTGCCTGATGTTTGATTTTTACCACTGCGATCCAGTTTGCCTGAATCCAGAACTACTGATTGTTGTAATAACGCTAGCCTCCCTCTTGCATGACTTTTTATCACATTTATATTTTTGAAATTGAAACGTTCTCTAAAATCTTAGTATTCCTGGGACCGGTATCTTATCAGTATCAATGTCGATAACAGGCAAAAATGGTCGAGATTTCCGGTTTCCGGAATGGATGGTCTTTAAAGATAACCAAATTTGTGTGGAACCCCCTGTATGCGAGTCTTACTCGCGCCTGATCAGTTTTTAACTGTTGTATACAATCTTAATGTAAGATGGTAGACCTGCAATTAGCAGTGGGTTCTAACGATGCTTTTTCCTACAGTTTTGTTTATTGTGGTGCAACATCGCTGAACAGCCTTAATACACACAAGTTTACTTTTACTGAACGTAGTACTTCCCATTGCCGGTACGCTCTTCAGCTTTATTAAAATAACATGGAACAAGTTCGACGCTGTATTTAATATAATAATAATAGTGATACAGTAGGAAGACAATGTCGTTGCTGTTGTGGACTTAAGTCCAGGGACTGATTTGATGCAGTTCTTCATGCTACTATATCCTCTGCAAGCTTCTTCGTCTCTCAGTACCTACTGCAACCTACATCCTTCAAAAATGGTTCAAATGGCTCTGAGCACTATGGGACTTAACATCTGAGGTCATCAGTCCCCTAGAACGTAGAACTACTTAAACCTAACTAACCTAAGAACATCACACACATCCATGCCCGAGGCAGGATTCGAACCTGCGACCGTAGCAGCAGCGCGGTTCCGGACTGTAGCGCCTAGAGCCGCTCGGCCACCACGGCCGGCCCTACATCCTTCTGAATCTGCTTAGGTATTCATCTCTTGGTCTCCCTCCACGATTTTTACCCTCCACGCTGCCCTCCAATACTAAATTGGTGATCCCTTGATGCCTCAGAACATGTCCTACCAACCGATCCCTTCTTTTAGTCAAGTTGTGCCGCAAATTTCTTTTCTCCTCAATCCCATTCAATACCTCCTCATTAGTTATGTGATCTACCCATCTAACCTTCAGCATTCTTCTGTAGCACCACATTTCGAAAGCTATTCTCTTCTTGTCTAAACTATTTATTGTCTACGTTTCACTTCATACATGGCCACACTCCATACAAATACTTTCAGAAACGACTTCCTGACACTTAAATCTGTACTCGATGTTAGCAAATTTCTCTTCTTCAGAAACGCTTTCCTTGCCATTGCCAGTCTACATTTTATATCCTCTCTACTTCGACCATCGTCAGTTATTTTTCTCCTCAAATAGTAAAACTCATCTACTACTTTAAATGTCTCATTTCCTAATCTAATTCCCTCAGCATCACCCGATTTAATTCGACTACATTCCATTATCCTCGTTTTGCTTTTGTTGATGTTCATCTAATATTCTCCTTTCAAGACACTGTCCATTTCGTTCAACTGCTCTTCCAGGTCCTTCGCTGTTTCTGACAGAATTACAATGTCATCGGCGAACTTCAAAGTTTTTATTTCTTCTCCATGGAATTTAATTCCTACTCCGAAATTTTCTTTTGTTTCCTTTACTGCTTGCTCAATATACAGATTGAATAACGTCGGGTATAGGCTACTACCCTATCTCACTCTCTCCCCAACCACTGCTTCCCTTTTATGTCCCTCGACTCTTATAACTGCCACCTGGTTTCTGTACAAATTGTAAATAGCCTTTTGCTCCCTATATTTTACCACTGCCACCTTCAGTATTTGAAAGAGAGTATTGCAGTCAAAGGAAGACAATAGTAAAATCATATCTACTTGGGTTTTAAAAAATCCATTGCCTTTTAATGTTTGGAGACACTGGACACGTATTAGATTTTGACTGTAAGGACGTGAACATATCAAACAGATATCGGTTCTTCGGTTTCATGTTTCTGAGTTGCTCAGTGCGCAGCAGATAAAAAGCGGAAAGCTGCTAGAAACTAATCATGTTGTTCCTAGTTACAGTGGACTGAAGTAATGTTCCTTCAGAAACATCTTTTGCAGTTCTGTCTCTAAAAGTTGCCTGGCTCCGAGAAGCTGAATCAGTTATCTCTCTCTTCGTTTATCTGGCTCATTTACTTTCATAAATTTCATTATGTACGAAAATTGCCGATCGTAAGTTAAACTATGATATTCCCAGTACAATTTTAACATGATTAATGCATTCAGATTCACTTTTCAGGCTGTTAGCAGGATTACAGACTGTACCTTGAAACATACGCGAAAAATCACCACCTACGTTTGAAATGGATGTGTTATTTCGCTGGTTTTCATGCACACAGAGACGTTCATGCCATCTTAAATTAGGAGTTACGGTCAAACGCAAACCATTCGCTTCCTCGATACCTGTTTGATTACAGTTTTCTACCACCACTATGCTGAAGTTGGTGGTCTACAAGCTTATCTTTAGAGGTACATTTTGTTCTATAAAAGGCACACAGCATCATTCTACTGCATCATGGATATTGCACACACAAACAGCAACATTACAAAAATTGCATACACTGACATTACACTGACATTTTGATGGGTACTGCAAACCATCATACTGTCGTCTGTTGCCTTTAATGTTCTACCACTGTCCTGTGTCAATTATGGTTCCTCGCGTGTCAATAACACGTTTTATGTCACTAGAAACGGCATTTACGTCGTTACTGTCAGTAGTTTTAGCAGTTTACGTGTTTCTCCAGCAGACTGTGTGCAAAACACCTGACTACGATCACCTTTAGAGGTGAGGCAGGACGGATACCATGAGTACCCAAACAAGAACAGCAGCAGCAGCATCACTTCTTTGTGTTTGTACACAGAGTTGTGTTAACTGTTTTCTCATGAGCTTCTGTCAACAAGTGAGTATGATCTGTATGTTTATGTGGGTTGACTAGTGTTTACACTTTCTAAGTGATTGCGACTTTTCCCGTTCATTAGCTCTTTTGTGAACTGACTTTCCAGTGAAGAATAAATTTTTATATGTCTGTTTTCAGCACTAGAATTTATTTTTAAGGTTCGGCGCCTCAATCGGTGGTACGGGTGTTACTTAACACCAATTTGTTTAACCTTAAAGTCTAAAGGGGGTGGAAGGGCTGACCCAATAAAGTGAACATTTCAATTCCAATGGATATATTAGCTACCCAAAACGATCACATAAAATTTGACAGGCGGCGCTAGGGCAAGATTATTTAAGAGACTTACATTACATAAAATCATAAGCAAGTTAATAAATCATTAGCCAAACACTGAGAACCACCACTCAGGCAAAATATGTGTGAAATTTTCATTACATAAAATCACAAGTTAAAAAATCATTAGCCAGACATTAAGAACCACCACTCAGGTAAAATATGACCATAACTTTAACAAAGCAACTCTAGTTCAAACACAACAGAAAGTGTGTACCAACCGAAGCGAGGCCCAAGCTTATAAGGGCGAAGTTTAACCACGAACAGTGGAACCGACTGAGAGAAGCAATACTTCGAACCAAGACATGGCTCCGTTTGCAACCCCACGTCGAGAAGGCCACCAAAATGTGAACTAAGCATTGACCGCTGCCTCAGCTCACTGAAACACAGACCACACCCGAAACAGGAGGCAGGAAACATTTCTTAACTTCAACATCTAAGATAAATCAGTAAATTAACTCTATAATATCAAGGGTAAACAACAACTAATTTCACTCGCAAGTCCTTCAAGTGAAACAGTACTTGATAAACACTAAGAGTGGGAAATGAACTGACTCACAAGAACCGACAGTGAATAGAACTTACGGATACAGATCTGCAAATACATCGATATTATGCGGAAGCAGAGCACACGCTGAGTAAGAGACCTCAAATGAAATCAAACCAACATAACATCACACGTCTTGCAACGTGTTACTGTACCGAGAGCGATCACAGTGACAGTTAACTAAGCGCTGTTAGTAAATAGCGTACTTAACTTCGTGTCTTGATGCTGGGGCAATTTTGCGAAGATGTCAAACCATCGCTTCGCAAGTCCATAACAGCGTCTCCCTCCAAGGAAGCGGGCACATCCACAGCTCACGAGGTTGCCGGAGAACGCACAGTGCCGGCCAACTCCTGCCGACTCCAGTACAAACACGTGACAACCACCGCCCGGCCTCAGCCATGCCGTCTTCGCATCCGCCCGCCAGCCAATCGCCAACTCGCGCACCGCGGCGTAACGTTCTCAAAGCGTTGTCCTCTCTCCTACTCGCAATCGGCACACCCTTATATCTCGAGCCGACCCAAGCCCAAAGACAAACCTCTGCACTAGGAAATCGATCGTACTCATGTCAGAGATACTACTGGCGCCAGTCTCGCCACGGCTCAATCGGTAAAAACGGAACCATTATAGCATCATCGCTTTGGTGTCCGTCCGTCTGTCTGTCTGTCTGGCTAAGTGTTAAAAACCTTTTTTCTCAGGAACAGGCAGACATATTAAGTTCAAGCACATGTTACGTACTAAGGCCTACAGCCCCTTCGTTATGTAAAAAGTTGACACTTCTCAGTCAGCGCAATAAAAAGATACAGCCTTTTATGTCACATATTTTGATACTCGTAAACTCACTCACCTGCAAGGTACTTCCCGTTGACGTACAGTTATGAAATTTGACAAGAAGTAAGGTTTCACAGTATAAGAGAAGGAAAAAATCCGAAAATAATTTGTGATTACATCACAAGAAAAAATTCCTTTGTCATTTACTGCCCACGTCAAACTTGACAACAAGACAGTAGTAGTTCGGCATTCAGTCTGACGGGGTTGCAACGGTTGAGTAAAACATCAGGCAATGGTTGGTTGGTTGGTTTGGGGAAGGAGACCAGACAGCGTGGTCATCGGTCTCATCGGATTAGGGAAGGATTGGGAAGGAAGTCGGCCGTGCCCTTTCAGAGGAGCCATCCCGGCATTTGCCTGGAGTGATTTAGGGAAATCACGGAAAACCTAAATCAGGATGGCCGGACGCGGGATTGAACCGTCGTCCTCCCGAATGCGAGTCCAGTGTCTAACCACTGCGCCACCCCGCTCGGTCATCAGGCAATGAATGGTTAATTGCAGACACGACGCGTTTCTGAATTTACCCATCATCAGTTATCAAAGAGCGATTACTGCACATACACTCCTGGAAATGGAAAAAAGAACACATTGACACCGGTGTGTCAGACCCACCATACTTGCTCCGGACACTGCGAGAGGGCTGTACAAGCAATGATCACACGCACGGCACAGCGGACACACCAGGAACCGCGGTGTTGGCCGTCGAATGGCGCTAGCTGCGCAGCATTTGTGCACCGCCGCCGTCAGTGTCAGCCAGTTTGCCGTGGCATACGGAGCTCCATCGCAGTCTTCAACACTGGTAGCATGCCGCGACAGCGTGCACGTGAACCGTATGTGCAGTTGACGGACTTTGAGCGAGGGCGTATAGTGGGCATGCGGGAGGCCGGGTGGACGTACCGCCGAATTGCTCAACACGTGGGGCGTGAGGTCTCCACAGTACATCGATGTTGTCGCCAGTGGTCGGCGGAAGGTGCACGTGCCCGTCGACCTGGGACCGGACCGCAGCGACGCACGGATGCACGCCAAGACCGTAGGATCCTACGCAGTGCCGTAGGGGACCGCACCGCCACTTCCCAGCAAATTAGGGACACTGTTGCTCCTGGGGTATCGGCGAGGACCATTCGCAACCGTCTCCATGAAGCTGGGCTACGGTCCCGCACACCGTTAGGCCGTCTTCCGCTCACGCCCCAACATCGTGCAGCCCGCCTCCAGTGGTGTCGCGACAGGCGTGAATGGAGGGACGAATGGAGACGTGTCGTCTTCAGCGATGAGAGTCGCTTCTGCCTTGGTGCCAATGATGGTCGTATGCGTGTTTGGCGCCGTGCAGGTGAGCGCCACAATCAGGACTGCATACGACCGAGGCACACAGGGCCAACACCCGGCATCATGGTGTGGGGAGCGATCTCCTACACTGGCCGTACACCACTGGTGATCGTCGAGGGGACACTGAATAGTGCACGGTACATCCAAACCGTCATCGAACCCATCGTTCTACCATTCCTAGACCGGCAAGGGAACTTGTTGTTCCAACAGGACAATGCACGTCCGCATGTATCCCGTGCCACCCAACGTGCTCTAGAAGGTGTAAGTCAACAACCCTGGCCAGCAAGATCTCCGGATCTGTTCCCCATTGAGCATGTTTGGGACTGGATGAAGCGTCGTCTCACGCGGTCTGCACGTCCAGCACGAACGCTGGTCCAACTGAGGCGCCAGGTGGCAATGGCATGGCAAGCCGTTCCACAGGACTACGTCCAGCATCTCTACGATCGTCTCCATGGGAGAATAGCAGCCTGCATTGCTGCGAAAGGTGGATATACACTGTACTAGTGCCGACATTGTGCATGCTCTGTTGCCTGTGTCTATGTGCCTGTGGTTCTGTCAGTGTGATCATGTGATGTATCTGACCCCAGGAATGTGTCAATAAAGTTTCCCCTTCCTGGGACAATGAATTCACGGTGTTCTGATTTCAATTTCCAGGAGTGTAGATACAGAGTTTCAAGCTGTAGCTGAAACAAACATTTGCAGACTAGTATGCTAATGTTTCTTTCCAACGCAGCTTGAAACACCGTGTCTGCATCTAGTAATTGTTCTTGGATATATAATGATGGGTAAATTCCGATACCCGTCATACGAGGAAGTAAGTCATTCTCTGCCTGGTGTTTGACTTTACCACTGCGCCGCGGCCAGACTCAATGGAGAACTACTATCATAATAATGGCTCCGTGTCCTCTGCATGCCTTTATGTCACTGAGCCGTGTGCGGCTCGCGTTCATGCCGTTTGTTCTCTGGCATTTTGTCACATCGAGTGGCGTTTTGTTTCTTCCTTACTTACTGGCGCAACGAAGTTGCTGGCTTGCATCCTTGAGTGGCAGCAGCAGCGCTTATCGATACCAGTACTGTCGTACTATCTTTGGTGTGACGGCTAGTATCTCCGGGTGGTGGTGGTGTGTGTGGTGCTCAGTAGGTTGGGACGGAGCAGCGAGGAAGTGTCCGTGGCGCGCGGCCAGCCCAGGACCGCTGGCAGAGCGCACGCGCTGTTGGATCGTGAGGCGATAGCTGCGAGAGCAACAAAGTTCGTTGCCTACCGAACCTGGACGCTGAAGTTGAGTGATCAGTTAACCTGTTATGAAACCACAACTATTGTTGCTCCCTGGGCCGTTCGGTCTAGCAGCAACGTATGATTTGTTAGAGTTGGTGAAATGTTGCAGCCGTCTTCCTATATTGTGATTAATTATTAAATTGACTGTTGCTTGCCAGTGAAGTGCACCAGCGGTATTTTCTGCCCTGGGCCGTTAATGCCCCTGTTACCTGCCCTGGTCGTTAGCATAGTTTTCCGGGAGTGTGCCTTTCCTCGTCGTGTTGATTCTGTCCGGCACGGCGTGTAGTTCGACAGCCTTTTAAGTTGTTTGGTTCATATTTTGCTTAGAGTGGTTATTGTTCCCTTGGCTGTTTTTAGACGCCAATTTCTGAAGACGTAGTGCTGTTCGTATGCTCGTCCTTCAGCTAAGATTTTCCATTGTTGTGCCGTTGGTTGGACGGAAGGGAATTGGTTAAATTGTTGGTCAGTTCTTGGCCTTGGGCTGCCTTCCGATTATTTAACTTCAACTCTTGGCTGCCTGTCTCACCACACCTTACGTTTGAGCTACCTTCTCAGGCTGACCCTTTGTATGCTTCTGAGCCCCACTCGTTCTGTTTGTTTTAGATTGTAATCTTCATTTTAGTTCGAAATATTGTGTGAGGCCTTCAGCCGTGTATTTATTCAGTTCTTTTTAAATTTACATAAAGGCCTTCAGCCGTGTTAAATTAAAATTTTGAAGATTGAACTTATTAAAAAGTATTTTCTTCTTAAAATTTGTTCTATCTGAAATTGTTTGGAATCCAGACCCGAAGCCATTAGTTGTTCGATGTTTGGCATTCGGCCAAGGATTTATGTGAACCCCTTTTAATAAAGCCTTCGGCCATGTGTGTTCTTTAAAGGAAAATTTTTTATAAAAAGGAAGGGGTTTATTTTCGATTGTGTGTCTGACTTGTTGTTCAGGCTTTCGGCTGTTGTTTTAAATTTGTTTGTGGCCTTCAGCCGTGCAATAAGTTAATATTTCTTTAATTAGGCTTTTGGCCATTCTGTTGTAAGCTTAGAAAGAAATTTCTTGGTTAGAAAAAAATTGTTTATTAATGTGTTTTAATTATAGTTGTCCTTCAGACGTGTAGTGTAGGTCTTTTGCCGCTAATTGTTTTCGTTATTGCATGTTTTTTTAAATTACCTTCTATTTTTTAATTGCTTTTGATTTCCAAGCCAGGCCTTCAGCTGTTCTTGTTTTGGTGTGGTTACGGGCCTTCAGCCCAGAAAGCATCTCAAGTTTTCTTTAACCAGGCCTTCAGCCGTATTGTCTAATTGTGATCTTTTAAAGCAACGTGTAAATAAGTGGTTCTTAGAAAAATATAGTTGTGTGTTTGATTGTACAACTCACAGTAACTATTTACGGCCCCATCCACGATCGTAACCTTTTCCTGTGCGCTCTCTGAGTACCTACCAACCTGGTTTCAGTCACAATTATCTTACTGAAATTAAAATATATTTAGATACGCTTGGAATCCCTCGGACCGGTATCTTGCCAGTATCAATGACGATCACAGGCAAAAATGGTCTTGATTCTCGATTCCCGGAATGGATAAACTGTTTGTATACATAATTAAGTTTGTACGGAATCCCCAGTGCGCCAGTCCTACTCACAGCACGTCACCTTTTAAGATCTTGCGGATTTTATGGCCTTCATAGCCAGAGCTTTGTAAAGCCGATTTTTACTGTTAGTTTCTTACTTTTCTCGTGTGTATTTCGTGTGTGTTAATCACACGTAAGTTAAGTGCTATCGGTCTTGGCTAGCACTTAGAAGGGTGGCCATCCGGGTATGCCGAGCGTTGTTTGCAAGAGATGTGTACTGGGCCTTTGCGAGGCCAAGTGAGGAGCTATTTGAGTGGGAAGTAGCAGCTCCGGTCACGAAAGCTGACAACGACCGGGCGTGTGGTGTTGCTGACTACATGGCCCTCCATGTTCGCATCCAGTGATGTCTATCGGCTGAGGGCACCACGGCACTCGGTCGCTACCGTTGGGCCTTCTGAGGCCTGTTAGGACCGAGTTCCGCTTTTTTTTTTTTGTATGTCTATGTACTGTGAAGTTTACCTGCTATTATTTGCACTTAGCCACTGACGGACTTTTTGTGTTATGTTACATGCAGTGTCGCATACTTCATTATTCGACAAGTCACATAGATAAGTAAATCCTATTAACTCATTTGTGTGACTTTGTTACTAATTTGATGTAGTGTTGTAGAACCTTCGTTGCCCCATCCACTTACCTCACCCTGGGGCATTGCTGTGTAATTTTGGAAGGGAGAAATTGTCTTAGCGGCATACTACACCAGAAGCCGGTTCACGAACTCACACGCTCTGTCTACCATAGCAACAGTGGCAACTCGGACTTCACAGCAGTAGCAACGAGGCCTTTAGAAAACTGACGACGAGGGTTTACAAAACCTTGTACTTACAGAGACTGCTGCAAAAGTCTCATATTAACTTCTCAACCACAATAGGGGAACAGAGAAGAAACTTCTGAGTACCAGATAATTTTCCAGAAAAGTTCCATTTATTAATTTAAGGAATAAAGCAACCAGTCACATTCTTACGCATTTTTATTTAAGCCAATAAGCGTTTCGTGCTTTTCGCCAATCTGCAGTTGACGCAATATTATTTAATCTTCAAAAGCACGTCGTTAAAACATCGACTGCAATTTCATGGCTGCAGCTGCTCTGTGCAACATAAATTTGTATAACTACTACACTTCTCAAGTTATGAATTTATAATATACACTCCTGGAAATTGAAATAAGAACACCGTGAATTCATTGTCCCAGGCAGGGGAAACTTTATTGACACATTCCTGGGGTCAGATACATCACATGATCACACTGACAGAACCACAGGCACATAGACACAGGCAACAGAGCATGCACAATGTCGGCACTAGTACAGTGTATATCCACCTTTCGCAGCAATGCAGGCTGCTATTCTCCCATGGAGACGATCGTAGAGATGCTGGATGTAGTCCTGTGGAACGGCTTGCCATCCCATTTCCACCAGGCGCCTCAGTTGGACCAGCGTTCGTGCTGGACGTGCAGACCGCGTGAGACGACGCTTCATCCAGTCCCAAACATGCTCAATGGGGGACAGATCCGGAGATCTTGCTGGCCAGGGTAGTTGACTTACACCTTCTAGAGCACGTTGGGTGGCACGGGATACATGCGGACGTGCATTGTCCTGTTGGAACAGCAAGTTCCCATGCCGGTCTAGGAATGGTAGAACGATGGGTTCGATGACGGTTTGGATGTACCGTGCACTATTCAGTGTCCCCTCGACGATCACCAGTGGTGTATGGCCAGTGTAGGAGATCGCTCCCCACACCATGATGCCGGGTGTTGGCCCTGTGTGCCTCGGTCGTATGCAGTCCTGATTGTGGCGCTCACCTGCACGGCGCCAAACACGCATACGACCATCATTGGCACCAAGGCAGAAGCGACTCTCATCGCTGAAGACGACACGTCTCCATTCGTCCCTCCATTCACGCCTGTCGCGACACCACTGGAGGCGGGCTGCACGATGTTGGGGCGTGAGCGGAAGACGGCTAACGGTGTGCGGGACCGTAGCCCAGCTTCATGGAGACGGTTGCGAATGGTCCTCGCCGATACCCCAGGAGCAACAGTGTCCCTAATTTGCTGGGAAGTGGCGGTGCGGTCCCCTACGGCACTGCGTAGGATCCTACGGTCTTGGCGTGCATCCGTGCGTCGCTGCGGTCCGGTCCCAGGTCGACGGGCACGTGCACCTTCCGCCGACCACTGGCGACAACATCGATGTACTGTGGAGACCTCACGCCCCACGTGTTGAGCAATTCGGCGGTACGTCCACCCGGCCTCCCGCATGCCCACTATACGCCCTCGCTCAAAGTCCGTCAACTGCACATACGGTTCACGTCCACGCTGTCGCGGCATGCTACCAGTGTTAAAGACTGCGATGGAGCTCCGTATGCCACGGCAAACTGGCTGACACTGACGGCGGCGGTGCACAAATGCTGCGCAGCTAGCGCCATTCGACGGCCAACACCGCGGTTCCTGGTGTGTCCGCTGTGCTGTGCGTGTGATCATTGCTTGTACAGCCCTCTCGCATTGTCCGGAGCAAGTATGGTGGGTCTGACACACCGGTGTCAATGTGTTCTTTTTTCCATTTCCAGGAGTGTATTACTCTTTAGATATTATTGCATTGTACTCTGCTTGTCGTTGCTCCAATATTCCGTCTTTATAAGCATGATCTACACACTTTTTCTTTGTATGAAGCACGAAAACAACGCAATACGCTCCGTGTTGCCAATTGACACGTTTGTTTACATCTCAAAATTGTGTTTATGATTTGATCACTCGGCAACCATACACATAATTTCCCGATGCAAACAAACTTGTCATTCGGCAAACATTGACAAAAATTATCGATGTTGACAAATACCACAGTCGGCAAAATGGCGGATTCTACGCCTTTTTTGTATATCATACAAAGGAAATCTATTTGTGCCACGCCTATAAATGCGGAGAATTGGAGTAACAACAACCGTAAAAAAGTAAGTGTATCTAACGAGCAACAAGTTGTAATTATACAACTCGTGAAGTGCTGTAGTTAAACAGAATTGTCATTTTGTACAGGGCAGTTGTATCTAAATTGCAGTCTGTTTCTTAACAATGTGCTAATTGGAGCCCGAAGCTCGCATTGGTCAAATAAAAATACACAATTTCATTTGCTGCTTCTCGTATTACTGAAATTAATTTAGATCACAGCCAAGGAGCTCAACAACCAGGAAAATGGATAAAGCAATTCAGTATAACTCACTGATATTTGTTCCCCCAAATACTGTCGACAGCTCTGAAATGCAGAAAAGAATTAGTGCTGATAAAATGCTGTTTCACTTAGTAGCAGTTAGGCCGTTAGTTTTATGAGAGGAAGAAAACAGTATCAGTAGTTTGTGATATGAGATGTTAATGCATTAGAAGTCACGGGGCTTTTAGCCCTCCCCTTGTGCGTTCCTTCGCCTCTATCTCTCCACTTTCGTGTCTCTGTCCTCGCTTCCCGGCACCCCCGCCCCGCTCAGCCAGTCACGCTACGCAGATGTTCTGAATATTTTAAGATACTTCTTTCCGCCGGATGTCCTCTCCGTCCGTGTTAACATCTCTGCGGAAGGCTAATTCAGTTCAGCGAACTTCACGTGAATGAGATGGTTTCCTCTTACTCCGTCGCGTTATCCTTCTCAAACACTGCTCCGCTATGTAAATGTATTCGCTGAATTTGGGTCTCCAGGGGAAACCACTTGAATTACAAGTGGAAGAACATTCTTAGCGTTAACGTGGCTTTCGCCTCCTCTATCCCAAGGTAAAAACCCATTTCGTGTGGGACGGAAGTTCTAATTCGATTTATTTCTACTTCTCGTCAAGCCAAGCGGTAGTTAGTGTTGCCAGAATCATGCCGAACGTCCAGAAAACGACGAACCACCGAAGAAGCAATAGTAGTACATATCATGCAGGATGAATCACCTAAAACTTACACCTCAAATATTACGGAAATGGGAAGTGTAATTTACATGCCGGATTAATAGTCAGGGGCTCATACTGTTAGCCAATAGGCCGAACGGTTCTAGGCGCTTCAGTCTGGAACCGCCCGACCGCTACGATCGCAGGTTCGAATCCTGCCTCGGGCATAGATGTGTGTGATGTCCTTAGGTTAGTTAGTTTTAAATAGTTCTAAGTTCTAGGGGACTGTTAGTCCCGTAGCGCTCAGAGCCATTTTTTTTTGTTAGCCAATAACAGATTGTAATAATATTCTGAAAGTGTTTGTTTGCATGGAGCAATGTCTATTGACATGAACAAACTTAAGTAGGGTAAATTTGAATGTCAGTGACGTTGGTTGCAGGATTCTAGTGAGCGTTGTTTACGAGGCATCGTATTTCGAAAAGTTTCCACACCGACACTTGCACAATACCTGTCGTAGCGCACCATAATGAAAGTGCATACATAAGCTATGACGATTATGACCAGTAACGAAACAACTACCATCACACGCTGTGTTCAAAATGACCACCGGCAGCGGCAATACACGCCTCCAGTCTGGTATGGAACGACTGCGGCACTCGTGCTACTATATCGGAGATGTCCGAGCTGGCTGCAGTAATACGTCGTTGCACATCATCGAGTGTAGTTGGTACATTTTGCGTCATTTAGCTCTCCTCACATAAAAAGGTCTACAGGCGTCGAATCGGCGGAACGGGACGGTCAAGGTACGGCTCCTCTGCGTCTAATTAATCGATTCGGAAACAATTCGTAAAGACATACTGTGGTACTACGTAGACTACTAGCTAGACAGCCATCATGTTGGTACCACAGGTTTCTTCTAGTCTGCTGAGGAACGACTTCTAGCACCCATAAAAGATGGTCTGTCAGAGGCTGCTATCTGCGATACTTGTGCGCGTTCTGTGTTCCGTCTATGAGACACGGGCCTAAAAGCTGATGGTTCACTAACCCACACCGCACATTTAGACTCAGTGGCCGCTGACTCTCCACCTTACAAAGCCAACAGGCATTGTCAACAGACAATTAGAGCATATTTCGACGGTTTTCTTGGTCATGATTGATAAATGTGGTTTCATCACTAAACGAGACACGTGATACATCTTGAGTATTTTGTCTTAATGCCCATATTCAGAAGTTAACGAACGTCATAAGCGTTTCCATGTAGCTCCTGATGGAGAAAAGTTTGACAGGGATGAAACCCATGTCGATGCGGAATGCATAGGACACTTGCCTGAGTCATGCCACTTCCTCGTGCGATTCTGCAGAAGCTAACATGCGGATCAAATGCAACACCAGCAAGAACATTAATTTCTCCCCTTCTGTCGGCACTTGTTTCCTTTTGTTACATTGTCTAGGTGTTACACTACCACTTTCACGTCGCTAGTTGTAGAGACTGATAAATAACTGCCGAAATGGTTAATGGTTATTGGTTCATGTACGGTTCAAGAAAGAACTGCGTTCTTCCTACTCTCTCCATACACCACTGTCTTGTCCCACTGACGACTCCTGAGAGGGAGTGGAAGGACTGTAAGAATGCACGTCAAAGAGCTTACTTGGCAGGAGGCCTCGTGGTCGTGGGCTGCCTTCTGTGCACTTGCACCACTGAAACGAGGGCTGTAGGATGAGTTAGAAAGTTAGAATACGGAACTCGGATGGGATCTCAGGGTAAACTGAATACAATCATAAATCATTGCATGAGGAGAAGAACAGCTGAACGGAATGGGAAGTGTCTTGAAAGGAGGATATAAGATGAACATCAACAAAAGCAAAACGAGGATAATGCAATGTAGTCGAATTAAATCGGGTGATGCTCCGGAAATTAGATTAGGAAATGAGAAGCTTAAAGTAGTAAATGAGTTTTGCTATTTGGAGAGCAAAATAACTGATGATGGTCGGAGAGGATATAAAATGTAGACTGGCAATGGCAAGAAAGCGTTTCTGAAGAAGAGAAATTTGTTAACAACGAGTATAGATTTAAGTGTCAGGAAGTTGTTTCTGAAGGTATTTGTATGGAGTGTAGCCATGCGTGGAAGTGAAACGTGGACGATAAATAGTTTGGACAGGAAGAGAATAGAAGCTTTCGAAATGTGGTGTTACAGAAGAATGCTGAAGTTTAGATGGTTAGATTACGTAACTAATGAGGAGGTACTGAACGGAATTGGAGAGAAAAGAGATTTGGAGGCACAACTTGACTAGAAGAAGGGATCGGTTGGTAGGGCGTATTCTGAAGCATCAAGGGAACACCAATTTAGTATTGGTGGGCTACGTGGACGCTAAAAATCGTAGAGGGAGACCAAGAGATGAATACATTAAACAGATTCGCAAGGATGTAGGTTGCAGTAGGTACTGGGAGATAAAGAAGCTTGCACAGGATAGAGTAGCATGGAGAGGTGCATCAAACCAGTCTCTGGACTTAAGACCACAACAACAACATAATGTACACTGGAAGCACCCCTGGCACATCCGTTTTATAAACAGTTCTATATACGAAGTCTACTAACCGCCTTCTTAGTAGTGTAACTTCTCATAGCTCAGGTGGAACGTCGGCGGCCACTGAGTCTAAACGTGTGGTGTGGGATAGTGAACCATCAGCTTTTAGGCCCGTGTCTCATAGACGGAATATCGAAGGCGCACAAGTATCCCAGATAGCAGCCTCCTAACAGACGATCTTTCATGGGTGCCACAAGACTAGAAGGAACCTGTAGTACCAACATGATGGCTGTCTAGCTCGTACTATAGGAAATACAACAGTATGTCTTCACGAATTGTTTCCGAGCCGATTAATTGGACACGGAGGAGCCGTACCTTGGCCGTTCCGTTCCCCCGATTCGACGCCTGTAGAACGTTTTATGTGAGGAGAGCTAAATGACGCTGTCTACAAGACGCTGAAGATTAGATGGGTAGATCACATAACTAATGAGAAGGTATTGAATAGGATTGGAGAGAAGAGGAGTTTGTGGCACAACTTGACTAGAAGATGGGATCGGTTGGTAGGACATGTTCTGAGGCATCAAGGGTACACCAATTTAGTATTGGAGGTCAGCGTGGAGAGTAAAAATCGAAGAGGGAGACCAAGAAATGAATACACTAAGCAGATTTAGAAGGATGTAGGCTGCAGTAGGTTAAGGTATTTTTTTTTTTTTAACTGAAGTTTATTGCTTCTCCCATAAACACGATAAATAAGAAAAAGATCAAATTCACGATTTGTCCTTCAACATCCACAGTACGATCGAGCGTATACATGTGTGGAGGCTATCACCTAATTCACGATAAATACCGTGAGCGTACCTCAAGAAAATCGATTGAGTTCCACAGCACCTGTTCAAACTACAACTCCCACAATGGTTTCCCATTAAAACTACCCCAAGTCAAACTTGTAGCTGTGCGCAACAGCTCAAAATTGATAAAAGCTCTAAGATCTTATCCTACTAGTAATCGACACACCAAGAAATTCTCTAAGTCCAGAGATGGGGACTTACAATAATTATAATAATAATAACCACGGCTATGTCGTCACTCATCGAACACGGCGACTCACAGATCTGCCCCCAAGACTTATACCGATTTCCTCATTTAAATATGGCCGCCGGCCTTATAAACCTTCGGTCTATGACTGCTGAAATCAAATGAACAACTTAGGAAGACAATTGCTGAAGTCTATAATTTAAATTTTTATAAAGAAATTTTCCGAGAATTGGGTGTACTGTGCTTTTGATACAACCACGCAAGGAGATTTCACTCGTCGCCACCCTGAACTATTTATAGTGCCCTTAGGGAAACATTAGAAGAGGAGGAGACGACGAAAACATCAATAATCATTAGTGAGAGAACACTCCCATTTATTGACGAATGCTCAACTTTTTACATATGGGCTCAGGCAGCAGCTCCTGAGTTGAAACTACTGTTAAAGGAGCTAAGGGTCGGCAGGAAACAGTTCTTGTACCAGTAGGATATTGACTGAAGACGGGCTAGCACGGACTCGCCAGAAGAAGACGATGCAGTGCGAAGTACGCAAGTAAAAGGCCATCTTCTCGGCAGTCAAGCTGACTTGGAGCTCTCCACTCTTTTGTGGCGCCGGGGCATATCACTTCTCTGGCGCCGCATCCGTTGCGACTTCTTAGTGCGCCAATCGCTGGGCTATACGGCGTCTCTGGAGTGGGTCGTCGACCTATCGACGCCATAGTACTGCTTTGATGGTGCGTGCTGTGCTTACGGCAGCACAGAAATGTCATGCCGCCATTCGTTTTCTCCTATTTGGCATCGTTTCAATGTAAATAACATTCTTCTGCGGCTGTTCTTAGTTTTTCAGGTTTTTACGAGTTGTTGTTGTTGTTGTTGTCTTCAGTCCTGAGACTGGTTTGATGCAGCTCTCCGTGCTACTCTATCCTGTGCAAGCTCCTCCATCTCCCAGTACTTACTGCAACCTACATGCTTTTGAATCTGCTTAGTGTATTCGTCTCTTGGTCTCCCTCTACGATTTTTACCCTCCACGCTGCCCTCCAATGCTAAATTTGTGATCCCCTGATGCCTCAGAACATGACCAACCAACCGGTCCCTTCTTCTTTTCAAGTTGTGCCGCAAACTCCTCTACTCCCCAATTCTATTCAATACATCCTCGTTAGTTATGTGATCTACCCATCTAATCTTTACGAATAAGTATTAATAAATAATGTAAACTATACATTCTAATAATTTCACAGTTATTCCTAGTTTATAGTTGTGCGTATTAAAAAATACTGTAAACTATACATTCCAATAATTTCCTATTTATTTCTAGTTTATAGTAATTCCGCCACTTTAAGGTTTTTTACAGTTATTTAGCAAGAAAAACTCTTTTTAGAGCGCGAAATGCACGTTTTGGCCTGTCATTTAAAATGTGTACAATATCAGTGAGTCCACTATGATTGTCCAATACAGCTCTACGAGATGTATGCGTAGACACCTTGTTTGATGCAATTGCACAATGCGTTGCCGAGATATTTGCTTTTATTGTCCAGAAAATATGAACCATGTTTGATTTACGGTAAGTTGCAAAATACTGCAGGTGTCGAGGGCGCGTCTTCAGCCGCATAATCGATTCCTTTTCTGCTTAAGGTGAGCCTGCTAGCTCATCAGCGACACTAATAGTTATTAATTTCTGAATAAGTTTATTTTTCATGTAGTCGTACAAATGCGGCTGTCAGGTCTCCATTGTCCCTCTTCAACCGCCTGGGTTTTTCTCGTCTG
This sequence comes from Schistocerca serialis cubense, assembly GCF_023864345.2. Classification (NCBI taxonomy): domain Eukaryota; kingdom Metazoa; phylum Arthropoda; class Insecta; order Orthoptera; family Acrididae; genus Schistocerca; species Schistocerca serialis. The sequence continues at coordinate 498,700,051 of NC_064645.1, forward strand.
GAAGTACACGTCTCTCTTCTTGCGCTTTTCATGTCTTAAGACACGCCATACATCGTGATAAACGTGAACCGAGCCCCCACGTGCTAGTGTCAAACCGATCAGGGTCACTCGTCTTCCCAATGCGCTATTTCCATACAGTCACCTTGATAGTGTGTCCAGTGTCTTACAGCTATGCCACCTCACTGGGTCTATTAAACAAATATGTGTAGAACCAAATACAGCAAAAAATACGTCTACATTTAAACTCCGCAAGTTACTTTACGTGGTATGAGTACTTTGTGTACCACGTCTCTTCCTCCGTTTCCTGTTGGTAGTGAATGTCACGCCGGATCAATGATTGTTGATAAGCATCCATGTGGGCTCGAATGTCTAATTTTACCTTCATGGTCCTTTCACGAGACATACGTAGGTGGTAGCGGTATATTTGTGCACACTCTCGGAATTTCATCAGCAAACCGCAGTGTGATACCCAAAACCTCTCTTGTAGAAGTTGGATGAGAATCTCCGTGACTCTTTCGAGCTTACTAAATGAATCTGTAATGAAACACCCTGCCATTCCATAACTTAAAAAGAAAGAGTATAAAGCACTCTACAGTGGATGATCGTTTCTTTACGTTAAATCATATATCTCGCGTTTCTGCTTCAATTAATCGCAACCGTTGTGAATATGTTTAAGTACAGTCATTGTTGAATGTCCAAAATGAGACACGGAGACGACCGCAGTTCTGAGTGTCAATTGAATATCGCTCCCTGGCAGCAGTGGCGGCTGTCGTCTGTGACATGCCTATCTTCTATAAATTGACGTTACAATGGTTTATAGTAGAGTTGTGGCGATTCGTGAATGAGTCGTTCATTTGAACGATTCTAAACAAAGCGTCGTAAGAATCGAATCGTGATACGGACGAATCGTCGTTCAAAAGAATCGTAAGAACGATTGCGTGTTTCCGAGTCGTGACGATTCCAAGTTCCAACGATTCATCGATTCTTAGTACGCTCTGCTTCGAAGGCAACTTCCGAATCGTGCCGAATGATTACGACCGCCAGGTGGCAGTCAAGTGGAGGATGCGTGTGAACAAAGGAAGCTCGGAACGAACAAACGAAGTTCGTGGGACGTAATATTACTCGTGAAAACCAAGCTGACATTTGGCGGTGGCTGACGGGAACGAGCGTAAAGGCATTTCCCATTTACTATCCCTATATAGTGCACATGGGCGGATTCATATCATCCTACGTTTTTCTGTGCTCTTTCCAATTCCACAGCACCTTATATTTCATAATAAAGCAACTGTCAGCCCTCACACACTGCAAATGTAGCTTAACTTTTTGTTTCGTCGAAATACAAAGCAAAGGTATTTTGCTTTTAATTTGTCTGAGAACTTGCTTCTGCCACTATTTATGTGAGAAGACGACATACTTCTAAAGTGTAGGATACAATCGTATACAGCGACATTACTTCACTGCTAATTTGCTAATTCTGTTAGTTCCACAAGTGCCAATATTACAGAGCGAATGTAAGCTCTCTAACCAATACCTTTCTTGACGGATCGCCGTGTAATACCGTCTTTAAAATTCTAGTTTTCGAATGTTACCGTGTTCAGATTCATATTAAATGTTAGTGAAGTAACGTCGCGGTATACGATTGAATCCTATTGTTTAGAAGTATGTCGTCTTCTTACGTAAGTAGCAGTGACAGCGGCAAGTTCTCAGACAAATTAAAAGCAAAATACCTATACTTTGTATTTAGAAGAAATGAAAGGTAAGCTAAATTTGCTGTGTGGGAGGGCTGTTAGCTGCGTTATGAATTACAAGGGTGATGTGGACTTGGAAAGACATTTAGCACAGGAAAACTTAGGATGATATGAGGCAAACCACGTCTGCCTCACTGCTAGATTTTGTTACTATAAGACAGAGGTCTGTAGTTAAATACGTTCAAGCCACACAACCAAACTGGCATACCACGTAATTTTGCACCATCTTTCGCACAAATCGACGCCTCTTTTCTGGCATACTGAAATAAAACAATAGATGCAATCAAATCAAACGTGACCTTTTAACAATTAAGGCATTACACGTATAAATCGAGAATCACACTTGCAACGTCATTTGCATGTTTACTCATAAATAAACTATTTGTGGCATATCTCATCATCACACAGTTCGATTCTAACCCCATTGACAATTTTAGACATGTCCTGCCATCTGTGAGTAAGATGTAGAATTTTTTGCATTCCGTAAGAATCGTGCCATCGAAGACTAGAATGAATCGTGGAAGAATCGTGAACGAATCGTAGTAATCGATTCGCAATGTGAGATTGAATCGTAGGAATCGAATCGGGAAAAAGAATCGTGTTGCCCAACTCTAGTTTATAGACACATCTGTCATGACAAGTGAAATGGATGTTTTATTTATTAAATGTGCTTATGCCATACAAGACTTATTTTATTTCTTACGTTCTATTGCCAAATCGTACATTAGTACTGGTAAAATTAAACTTGGTCAAACAGTCTCATATTTACATTACTGTTGTGGGTGAATTTTTACACGTGGACTTACCAATGCAGTGGAGTGGTTAACTAATGTTATTGTAATATTCTGGCTGCGAGTACCAACGATAATGCTGTACCGTAATTGGAACGACAACGCTCTTTGCTGTGAAGAGAAACATCTATGCCTTTTGTAATTTGGGAGATAAGGAATTCCTATTGGACATTGTTTTTTGGGGGGTCAGATACGTAGTTTGCATATAGACATAATTTGAAGTGCAGAGAAGATACAACTTGTAACCGTAATTACGAGGAAAAAAAAATTATTTTGTGAAAAAGAAGGTAAAAAACGTCCATGAACTTCTATTCGGTGTCGGATTCCCGGACCTTCATAAAACGATTAGTGTGTTTAGCAAGCCAGTGCATAGTGATTTCTTTACAAATTAACAATACTGGGCGAATCTGCAACTATCACAGTCCGAAAGACGCAAAATATTTCGCTATCAGCTTGTGTTTTAAAGACATCGCCTAAGCCACCAGTTTGTTAGTAAGAAGATATCACACTGCTACTGTTGTTCAACCTTATTCTGAAAGTGTTTCCAGAAAATCTTACGGAGACTAGGAATACTTCAGCTGCCACGAAAGTCGGAGTTTTCATCACGAGTTGTAGAAATTTTCTCCCACTTTACCTGGCGTTCTCTGAGAACCAGAGAAATGCAAACCTTCGACCGCCAACTCATCCTGTACCTAACCTGTTCTCTCCTTACAGCAGCCACGAAGAAAACATATTCATCCATAGGCAAATTTTTTTCACAGACTTTATATTAGACAGTTCAAAATTTTAAAATCCATGCATCTAGGCAAAAAATCAAAAGAGCGTTTATACCTGTCTTATCTGTGTCAAAGTCAAAGGTCAAGTAAATTATTTTTTCTTTACAATGTAGCAGTTCATTATATGTCACGAGCTGTGAACCTGAGAACCTATTCTAAATCTCTCTTGACTGTTATACCCTGGTCTGATACATAACCTGTCTTCGGTGAAGCGGAGCCTCTTTGTTGTTCCCTAGCTAAATTTTATTTACCTGGTACACGTTATTTGGCTCGAATAGCACATACGTCATTGCTCTCAAATCTTTTGCAAGTATTAACTGTTAGTGCTCGGTGCGATTCTCCATACTAGGAGGCTTAGCAGTTTAACTCCTTATGAATTAAGACACGCCTGTGAACAAGTGTTCACATAATGACTCGCGCAGTCGTCTCAGTGTGACACGAGTTGCCTTGCTCAAATACTGGACGATGTGCTGCAAGAGAAGAAGCGAATTACTCTGTCTGCAATTTGCCTGTATCAGAGCTGGCGGTCATGCATTTTCTTTCTGGCCAATCAGAACGTTCTTGTTGTAACTTCATCCACTAGAGTTTTTGTTGCATATCACAGGTGTCGGTTCTTTCATAGGACAGAGTTTAACTTCTGCTATATAATACTGAGATAAACAGCTTTTCTTTCATGCGAGGTTTAACATAGGATGCTACAGTGAGTCACTGATGTTTTGAGTTGGGTTTCTCTGGACATTTATCTGGCATCTCCTACCATGTTTCTGTACAAAGGCTTTCTGAAGGATCGTCGTTAAAGTAGGAACGAGGGCTGCTTTTGCCAGCGGCTACGGAGTGGCTCCAGTGTCTCATTGTATCTGCTAGGTGTCCCTTTGTGAAAGTTTCAGCCGAACATGGGACGAGCATTCCCTCATAAAATTTTTTCTTCTCTCAGAAATGCATCTTGTAGTTCGTTCTCGGAAATTACTTGCGTGCAGTTATTAGTGTGTGTGTTGGTGGCTTGTATTCACGAAATGTCGGTTTGTTTATTCGCTTTGCCTATCAATAAAATTCCTACATTTCACGTAACTATGTCGTGTGACATACCGAGTTAACTGGAATTGTTTCAGGAATTCAATGTAATGTGATTTATTTGATTGACACCCTACAAACCACTAAGAGAATAAAGCAGAGGGTGAAGGTCATTTCAAAATAATTACTAACGGATATTTAAGGCTATGTCTTTGACTTTTGGTATTTGGCTTCTCAGGTATTAAAAAAAAAAAAAAAAAAAAAAAAAAAAAACCTGTTTAGTGTTTGCTGAAAGTGAGCCCTTAGGGCAATGCAATAAGGAATGAAAATTTTTAATAGACTATTTCGTTCTATTGAAAAATAAATTAAAGCTTAATGCATGCCAATTGGTATTTCGCTTCTCAGTTACATATAGAGAAATGTTTGTTAGAAGATGGAAGTTGCTATGGAAATGTCTCCACAAGAACACAAAAGGCACAATTAATCACAACTTTGGACTCCAGCTACCAGAACCGCTTTTTGGTCAGACGTACATTTGGACCATGGTTATACGGCCTTAATAAAGTGTTGCAATTTGCTAACATAAAAATTAGATTAAATGAAAGCAAAAAATTCTACACAGGCCATACAGTCTACACGAGTGAAGCAGTGGACACTAAGCTAATTTAAAGAAGACACATGGGGTCACAAATATCGCGAAATGCCCCAAAAGTGGATGACAAATGCTGAACATTTGGGATCGCTAGATGTAACCAAGCAAATGCTGTTCTTATTTTGAGTTTCTCTCCTTTTGTACATTTTTTATCGTTTACAGACTTTCTGTACTAAAGAAAACATTTACTACTAACGACGCAATTTGGAAGCTTATACTCACTCACTTTTGACGCAATGTGGTAGGTTTCTGTTCCATAGCACTTTGCAACAATCCAGCAGAGACCGCGAGATCAGTACATAAAATAATAAATCTTATCTCAATGTAATCACACAATTGTGTAACCAATGAAAAAAATATTGCCTGTCTGATGCAAAACTCGAATCTTCATCTCCATGCGCTAAGGCCATGTACATAAGGCCGGAGCCAAAACGACATGAAAACTTGGCTTGTGGAGTTGGATTATTAGGCGAAACAGCTCGATAGATCCAACTGCTGCACATGCGGGGAGGTACGTCACCTGGTGATGTCACATGTTCAACATTTATCATCCAGTTTTTGGGTATTTTCTGACAATTGTGACACCAAGTGTCTTATATTAAATTACTTGTCTCAGCATCATCTACTATGGGTTTTTTAAAATGTTAGTGAAAATCACCCTGTTTTTGTAGGTGAGGAGTTAATATTAATGAAGGGGCCATCTGTTTGTGCTACTATTGTTCACCTCCCAACTACCCCCACCCCCACCCCCACTTCTTGGGCAGAGTCAACTTTCTATTTTGAGATGTGTAATCTCCATGGTTACTGCATATTCTGGGCCTACACCAAAAATACTTACGGTTTACTCAAACCATTGTTTTCCATTCGTGGTAGATGGTGCTGTAATCAAGAACTACCAAGTTTGCCTTTTTTTTGTAACTAAAAACGGACGCATTTGAGTCTACGTTTCAATTGCGATGCAAATGTAAACCTTTGCGTTATAAAGGTTTGTATTTATGTTCGCAATTTACTTTAGCATTGCTGATTTGATTGTACAGTAGGATATAGCTAGCCGTTTCAGTGTCTGATTAGAAATTACGATTAGCGTGATCCAGGAAGAACGACATGGATGTGATAGTTTTGTGTTCCCATCGGGATGCTTGATTTGGTGGGTGCTTGATTTTGTTGGGTGTCCATGGCAGGTGTACTTGTCACTATCACTTCACGGACATTCTACCTGATTGCTGTGGTTGTAGTTCGCATTCTGCCGATAGCCGCTTAGCGGCCAGTGAGAGAGGTACGTCGATTGAGTGGAAACACACACCTTAGTCTAGAAAACGGTTCAAATGGCTCTAGGCACAAGGGAACTTAACTGCTGTGGTCATCAGTCCCCTAGAACTTAGAACTACTTAAACCTAACTAACCTAAGGACACCACACCTTAATCTGCTACCTGCAGTTCGAGAGCGGCCACCTAAATCAAGTATTCAGATGGTTTGGGGAATCACCACAATCAATCCCATAGTGAACAGAAAACCACTTACCATACAAGTAGCTTATTTGCCAGAATCAACAATGTCTAGCCACATTATTTGTACTGTACAATCGCATTTGCAACACTTAAGTAGCGTTTGAACATCAGTATTAACATTTAGACCAAAAGGTTTACTTTTACATCGTAAATGAAATGTAGAACCAAATGCGTCACTTCTTAATTGCCAAAAACAGGCAAATTTGTAAGTCGGCGATTATAGCACCATCTACCACGAATGGTTAAACAGCGCTTTAACCTGGGCGCCTTTAATAAATTACAGAAACATATGAAGACCTCGGGTGTAAAAATGGTAAGGGACACTCGGTGAGTAACAGAGATACCACCTGTACAATAGTGTATGTGACGTCCTTTATTCATATTAGTTGATAGTTCCACTATACACCAAGAAACGGCAGCTCTGTCTCTAATTTCTGCTTCTAAATAATGGCAGCTTTGTCAGGATATGTGCGTGCAAACAGTGATAAGTGCAATGGCTGCTAGTAGTAGTAGTAGTAGTAGTAGCGCGTGCCGCTTTCGTGACAGAAAATGCTTTTCTCGGATGACTTGGGCAAATAGATGATGATGACAATAACTACAACTCGGTTAAAGATCCTGAACATGCTCCTGATCGCAAAGGTGCTTTAAAAGTTGTTGATAATCAGGCAAATATCAATAAATCTTTAAGCAAGCAAACAACGTTGTGTTTCTTACCATTGTTTAAGAGAATTTACGAGACAATGTGATAGCAGAAATGTTAAGGGGGCATCCTTAATATCTTTTCGAAGTTGTTACACTTCAGTATTTTAAAAAGTGAAAAACGTTAATCTTAGTATCATAAAATGAAACACTTCTGAACTTTTAAATTTGTATTTTTGAGAGATTTCACAGTTAACGTTTCTTTAACTCGTCCAGCGAATAAAGAGTGCTAAGTCAATGATGAGTCATGTTAGATTCGTTCAGTTTGCAATTCAACAATGTTAAGCACCCACTGACGTATTGTTAAAAATAAAAATTTTGAATAGAATTTTTAATTTTAAAAATATATCGCTACTTTAGAAATACTTGAAAACAGTGGTCTGTCTGCACAAATGGAAAAAACCTTTATGTATTTAAATACCTCATTAATGAGTTTTTATTGAATTTTCACCGCGCAATTTCTCTGAGCATCCAACTTGTTCGCTGCCATTGTTTACGGAGGAAGTCTCGATATGATGGTAACGGTTCTACTTCTATCTTTTCAAACCACCGACAATACCTATTGTGCCTTGCCATTGTTTTAATCAATGGCAATTGCAAATCCTTGGTAGGCGTTCGCAGGAAGAACAAGCCCTCAGGGATGTCGATTATAGCACTCCATCCCCTCAGGATGTCCCAGGATGCAAGTTGCAGTTAAATTTTTAACAATGAGGAACGTGCATAATATCGCATCATTTCCTATTTCTATTCCTGCCCGCACCTGGGCCTTGACACTTTGTGCCTTTCCCTTTAGCGCCCCCGTAATTTTACAATTTTGATCCGGTAACGTAGGCAGTCTTTTATTGTCGTTAATAACGTTAAAGAAATCTTCAGACATGACTGACAGAGCCGCTCCTGTGTCAATCAAAACCTTAGCAAGTACACCGTTTACTTTCACGTGTACTGCGGCCTGCACAATCTCTGTTTGCGCGTCAGAACATTTAATTCCTCTCGCAAATCCTGGCCGTCATTATAGCGCACCATAGCAATCCGATTATTGTTATTTTCGAGTCTGCCTTCGCTTCTATTCCTGGTGGTCGAGTGCCGAAGGCTTACATCGACCCCCTGCTGTTTGTTGACTGGGTCTCCTCGGTAACTTCTACTATTTGCACATTGTGCTGTCTATTCGCACTATTTTGTGAGGTACTTGGTTTATTAACCCATGTTGGAGTCGCAGTATTCCCCGGCATGGGAATAGCCTCGACACCATTAATTGGGACTCCCTGCTCCGGGCCGCGCGGGTTTAGCCAAACGGTCTCGGGCGCTGCAGTTATGGAGAGTGCGGCTGGTCCCGGCGGATGTTCGAGTCCTCCTTCGGGCATGGGTGTGTGTGTTTGTTCTTAGGATAATTTAGGTTAAGTAGTGTGTAAGCTTAGGGACTGATGATCTTAGCAGTTAAGTACCATAAGATTTCATACATTTTCCCTGCTCTGGTCTATTTGACTGCGCCGACCAGTTAGCAGTCACATTCTGACGCCACTGGCCACCATGTTTCATATTTTTAGGCTGAAAATTACTTCCGTAATTCTCATCGTTTCTCCTTTTTCGATTCATAGTGTCATTTCTATCCTTATTGGGTGAGCAGTTACCGCTCGACATACCACTTCCTCCATTCCCATTACCTTCTTTTTGTCCATTCGCTCTCTCATAGCTATTGCCGCCACATTTATGTCCCCAATTATTATTTCGGTTATGATTTCCATAACTGTAATTTCTAGGTTGATGGTTATTATTTATCCCCTCACCGTTATTGCTTTGTTGTCGTGCATCCTCTTGTATCAAATCTAGAGAATCCACAACAGACAAGAATGTCTAAATCGTTATCAGGTACGTGTACCAATTCTCTCCTTACTGAGATCGGCAACTTAGATTTGAATATCCTAAGCACGTCGCGTGTAGCGATCGGCTCGGAACTGTACTTTGTTTTGTTAATATACTTTTCGAGGTATTTTCTGTGTTCCTTGCTTGAAAATATACATCTCCGGAATGTTTCCGCAATCTCTCTTGTATACTAGCCGACCAAAATTTGGCCAAAAATTGTTGCTCGAATTCACAAAAAGAATGACAGTTCTCTGCAACTTCAGATGCCCATAATGCGGCATCTCCGGTAATATATGAGATAACAAACTGTATCTTTTGCCTTTCCTGCCACGATACAGGTAACACATTCTTAAAACTTTTTATAAACATTACTGGATGACAGGATTTTTTTCTCTTCGGAAAATACCTGAAATTGCCTATGTTTCAGTAATGACTCTTCCTGTTTCAGTGTGGTCAGTGTATGTGCTTCATTACGAACAATTACCGGGTTATTTTTATCTGTATTCGCTGCATATGGACTGACAGTTAAACGTTATGCTAGTGGGTTTCCGCACGCGCCTCGATTTGAAACATAATTTTCGCCCTGCTGTGCGTTACATGAACGACTGCAACAGGGACTAGGTGCGGCACAGTTCATGATTCTGCTATCATAGTCATTCACTGGCTCTTCTGTATTCTCGGGTCTTACGGGTTCGTGGTTCGTGGAGGTACCTTGTTGACTCTTGTGTTCAACATGGTCAAGCATTATAAGCTTCACTTCAGGTTCTACCTTTCGCTCAATAGTTAGAGATTTCCTCGATGCCTTTGGTTAATTGCTTAACTTTGGCATCGAGGGATTCCTGCACCTCTTTGACCTCTGATACCTCTCCGGCCAAAGTATTTACTTTATCGGGTAATTCCTGTAAATTTTTCTTCACTTACGATGCCTCAGATTCAACCTTTTCTATCTCGCTGTTAACATGTTTTAATATGCGTTGATTCCTATCGTCAAGAGCACGATTCAGTTTTTGTATCAACGCTTGTTCGCGTTTGACTAACCGCTCGTCCACTGTGGCGATTAGGCTAGTCTCAACCTTTTCGAAAAACTCATTCTGGCGTTGGATATCCTCCTCGCGCTCGCTTTTCCTCTGCTGTCCCATTAATTCCTGTTCTTTCTTTCTTTGCTGTTTCATTAATTCTAATTTCCGGAAAAGTTGTGCAAGCATATCGCTTGGATTTGCAAAGTCAACCTACGCGCGAACACTTTTCTCTGCTTTCTCGCAGTTGATTTCTCTCGCGGTCTCCATATTCTCTTGTCCGCCCAGCACTGTTATTGATTGAAGCAATGGCAAGGCACAATAGGTGTTGTCGGCGCTTTGAGGAGATAGAACTATAAACCGATACCATCATATCGAGACTTCCTCCGTAAACAATGGCAGCGAACAAGTTGGATGCTCAAAGAAATTGCGCGGTGAAAGTTCAATAAAAACTCATTAATGTTGTATTTAAATACATAAAGTTTGTTTTCATTTATGCAGACAGGCCACTGTTTTAAATCATTTTTTATAGTATGTTTATAGGAATTGATCCGTTGTATACATTACTCTGTTCTGTTGGTTGTCATATGAGATCTAGCGGGTGCGCGGTGAAAGTTCAATAAAAACTCATTAATAAGGTATTTAAATACATAAAGTTTGTTTTCATTTATGCAGACAGGCCACTGTTTTAAAGCATTTTTTATAGTATGTTTATAGGAATTGATCCGTTGTATACATTACTCTGTTCTGTTGGTTGTCATATGAGATCTTGCGGGGCTTCTTCTTATAAAGCTTTATGCCGGTGATTATTCGACTCGATGGAAGTGACTTCTGGTGGTGCTTCTACCTATAATGCCTTATATCTGAGATTTTCCGATGCGATGGACGTGCGTGCGTTTAAAAGGCGATGAGCGGTCTACTGGACAGAGGAAGTCGTGCCTAGAGTAGCATCGTTATGCAGCTAAGCTGCCGCGGACAAGACTTGGAGGGTAGGGCTGGAGGTGCGGTGAGGCGGTCTCATTATGCGGTCCCAGGCGAGGACCGTGGCTGGTTAGCAGGTAACGAGGCGCTGCCCTGCTCCGCGGTTCGGTCGTGACGTGAGCCGGCTGCTGCCTCCGGCGTAAACGCGTACGGTCTACAGGTGCCTAGCCACAGCGCAGGGCGCAGAGTCGCAGCGCTGGAGTCGTCTATCAGCGGAGACTGCAATCAGTATACACTCCACTCGAAAATTAAAAAAAAGACCACTTTGTACTAATAAACTCACTCGAATGAAGTTTTGCGAGTATTTACATAAAATGCACGGTTTACACGATGTATGGTCATCCAAAATACTGACATGAATTATATACGGAAGAACATAAAGATGAATGAAACAAGAATTCACGGAGGATCTATCTTGATTCCGCAGCAATGTAGCAAAACGCTGGCTAATGCTTGCTAATTCTGACCTTACGATTTATCTTAAAAGATAGGTTGAAGAAAGGAAAACCTAAGGTTTGTAGATTAGATTAGATTAATACTTGTTCCATAGATCATGAATACGACATTTCGTAGTGATGTGGAACGTGTCAGGTTAACAAAACATGTCTGTACAATAAATTACATTACACAAAATATTGCATGACACTAATGTTTAATTTGTTGTGGTTTTTTTCCCTTGATTTATATCTAAAAATTCAGCCAATGAGTAGAAGGAGTTGTCATCTAGAAATTCTTTTAATTTATTTTTAAATGTTGGTTGGCTATCTGTCAGGCTTTTGATGCTGTTTGGTAGGTGACCAAAGACTTTTGTGGCAGCATAATTTACCCCTTTCTGTGACAAAGTCAGATTTAACCCTGCATAGTGAAGATCATCCTTTCTCCTGGTGTTATAGCTATGCACACTGCTATTACTTTTGAACTGGGTTGGATTATTAACAACAAATTTCATAAGTGAATATATATACTGTGAGGTTACTGTGAGGATCCCTAGATCCTTAAATAGATGTCTGCAGGATGACCGTGGGTGGGCTCCAGCAATTATTCTGATTACACGTTTTTGAGCAATGAACACTTTTCTACTCAATGATGAATTACCCCAGAATATGATGCCATACGAAAGCAGTGTATAAAAGTAGACATAGTAAGCTAACTTATTGAGATTCTTATCACCAAAATTTGCAATAACCCTAATAGCATACGTAGCTGAACTCAGACGTTTCAGCAGACCATCAATGTGTTGCTTCCAGTTTAACCTCTCAACAATGGACACACCTAAAAATTATGAAAGTTCTACCTTAGCTACAGACTTCTGTTCAAAGTCTATATTTATTACTGGAGTTGTGCCACTTACTGTACGGAACTGTATATACTGCGTTTTATCAAAGTTTAAAGAGAGTTCGTTTGCTGAGAACCACTTAATAATTTTGTGAAAAACATCATTTACAATTACATCACTTAGTTCTTGGTTTTTGGATGTTATTACTATACTTGCATCATCAGCAAAAAGAACTAACTTTACATCTTCATCAATGTGGAATGGTAAGTCATTAATGTATATCAAGAACAGTAAAGGACCTAAGACCGAACCCTGTGGGTCCCCATACTTGATAGGCCCCCAGTTTGAGGAATCAGCTGTTGTTTTAACATGTATCCCATTCGAAACAAAGGAAGGAATGTAGCTGTAAATGTATTTAATTCCTCCGAAAAGAAATAGCTCTGAGTCGGGATACACCACACTGACCACAGCAGGAGCATGGCAAAGAAATATATGTCATAAGACACTCCATTCTGATTAAATACATACCTTTTCCATTACAATGCAGACACGAAATCTCGTAGGAGGCAGGCGACCTTGGCTATATTATAATGTAGCACTGCGTTGAAGCTGAGCACGTCGCTTTAAAATAGTTACGCAGCCGGTAAATAATGACTGTTATTCAAATTGCTTATTTTCGCGTTTAGGATATTTCCATCATTAGAGATCCAAGTGCACAGAATGTACATGATATTAGCGTTACTAGCTGACAGAGTGGTAGCACAACAGGTGCAGGCAGATGGGGCGGGGGTGGGCAGTATTATCGTATTTGGGACAATTACGTACCTTTGGTAGTAATGTAGGGCACCACGACTGTTTCCAAACATTGTGATCTATTGGTTAGTCCGTGTGGGCTTGGGGCTTGATAGTGTCCCCGGTGTTTTCCATCTGCTTCACATCATTCAAATTTGATGGCCAAGGCATTAATGTAACTTCACCATCACGCTCCTCACACGAGTCTGGCATTGTAAAAGAGAGGTTGTTCTCCTGGAAGATGACATCGCTGTCGGGGAAGAAATCAAACATGAAGGACTACAGGTGGTCCACAATAATGTCATTGCGCCTTTAATTATTATCGCAGGTCCTATAGAAGCAGAGGTGAGTGTCCCCCATAGAAAAATGACGCCACCTGCGTGCATCGCTGACGTGGAGCATGTTTCGAGCAGCCGCTCGAGTTGATGACGTTGTATTCATTCACGAGCATCGACTTTGAAACAAGATTGTTGCTTTATCCGATAGGAAGAAACGTTTCCACTGTTCCGCAGTCCACTACAGATGGTTGCCAACCTACGGTAACACCAACTGACGATGTCATTGGGTCAACATGGGAAAACGTAGGGGGCGACTGTAGTGGAGACCATTGTTCAACAGTTTACACTGGCAAGTTTGCTCCAAAACACTTGTGCACGCAGTAGCATTATTCTCTGCGTTGAGATCTACCACAGCACGATGTTAACATTCTGTGATGAGGCGCCAACATGCAATATCACCTCGCCTTCATTGTTTCACCATCCACCCATCTCCACATGTGCTTAATGAAGACAGCGCGCGAACGGCCAAGCAGCTTCGCTGTGTTCGAGATCTTGGTTTCCAGACACCGGATCGCACAATATGCTTTTTGTCAGAGGCAATTATGTTTGCTGATTTCATCATTTACAGCCCGTATCGTTACTACAATGCTTCCCCATTCTTCTCTGCTCCGCTCACGACCAGGCTGCATTCAGTGTCGCGAAGGGCAGTACTAATAATGTTTTGGCTCATCAGTGTAGTGTGGATAAAACAGCTGAACCATTGTGCCTAGGTCTGGCACTGTTCACATGTTATCCCCAGTATTAGGCAGTACTGAAACCCTGAAATCCGATGATGAATACAATTTTTTTTTTTTTTCGTTTTGGTGGAGGGGCCATGTATTCAGGCAAAAACTTTGCTGCAAGACCATGCAAGTTCAGTGCTGCACTACAAAAATTAAAGACCAAGTTGACGACCTAAGGGAAGATGAGTAGATGATAGGAAACATACAAAAACAATAGGGTTTGTATTGTGAAGACTGGGATACATAGTAAATCTAGAGGAAGGTTTTATATGACGGTGAATGTCAAGTAGCTGATTGTTACGATGATCCGCGAATTGCTAAAATGACACGATCAAAGCTGAACAGTATTCTTCTCTTACTCTCATACTCTTCGGATCTTAGTCGAGCTAAACTCCTTGTTACTTCACTGATCAATCAGAACCTAACAGCCAGTATGTCCACAGATAACAGCAGCGAAAATGGCAGGTTGCTAAAGGGAGTTGACAGCACATCTGCACACACAGTCACCTAATTGCCGTAAATTTTGGGGAGGTGGCGATGAGCTCTGACGCCACGTTCAATCACATCCCAGATGGTTTCGATCGGGTCAAATCAGGCGAGATGAGTGGCAGCAAATCAACTGGAACTCGCCACTGTGCTCCTTGAACCATTCCATTACACTCCTGGCCTTGTGACGTGCGCATTATCTTGTTCAAAAATTCCATTGCCGTCGGGAAATATGATCGTCATGAAGGAGTGTAGGTGGTGTGCAAACAGTCTACGATACTCCTTAGCCGTCGTGGCGCCGTGCACGAGCTCCACTGGAGCCAAGGATGCCCATGTGAATGTTCCACAGAGCATAATGGAACTGCCGCCAGCTTGTCTGCGTCCCGCAGTACATGTGTGAAGGAGCTGTTCCCCTGGAAGATGACGGATTCGCACCCTCCCATAGGCATTGCGAAGAAGCTGTCAGAATTTATCAGACCAGACAACGCTCTACCACAGCGGCAACGTCCAGTGCCGATGGTCAGGTGCCCGTTTCAGTCGTAGTTGCCGATGTCGTGGTGTTAACATTGGCACATGTATGGGTCGTCGGCTGCAGAGGCCCTTCGTTAGGAGTGTACCCTGTCCAGCATTAAAGTCTAATGTTAGTTCCGCCACAGTTTGCCGCCTGTCCTGTTATACCAATCTGTCCAGCCTGCGACGGCCGATATCTGTAACGAGGGGTGGGCGCTCAACACCACGATGTCTGGTCGTGGTTTAACCTCGGTTTCACCATGTGTTGAAGACATTCACCATAGCACTCGTCGAACACCCGACAAGTCTTGCAGTTTCCGAAGTGCCGAGCCTCCTGGCCTTTCTGGCTGTCCTCGGTCAACCTCATATAGATCACGCGCCTTCTCCATTCTACACACGGACATCACGCTCACTGATACTATAAGCACCGTGCGTGTGTGTGACTGTCAATCCTCGCCAGGTGACGCTACTATCGACTGGACGGGTTTATATCGATAGTAGGTCGACGGTCATAATGATCTGGCTAATCAGTGTATTTTCATTGTCATAACGCCCTTAGAGCAGCTTTGGAGAGCAATGGAGGTGTCTTTGCCCCATGTTGAAAGTCCAGTAATTGCTGACTGAATTGCATCCAGCTTGCATGTACGTCGTGTGCGCTGCAGTCGTCGCTTACACTGGATACTAACTGATGGCCACCGTAATGTGATTCTGGTTTCCGTACGGATCCTGCTTCCAACTATTAGCGCCTGCTATAACAATGGCAAGTATTGGTTGTTTTGTTATTCAAAGCAGATACGCTATGCACGTACCGAATATTACCCTGGAGCACTGCATCACATAACACTGAAGCAAAATCTGTTCCCACTGCTTATTTTGCTGGTGTAATTAGTTTACATGGAGCGCTCCGCATAACTGCACAGACTGGAGGGAGAACCAGTCCTCTGCAGAGGAGTATCGCCTAATAATGCCCAGAAGCTATTCGGTGCAAACACTGTTACAGCGAGAATAATTTACGAGTTCCACTCACGTCTACTGCAACGGCCCCTCCCCCTCTCTCCCGTTCCCAATGTGTGTGTATGTGTGTGTGTGTGTATGTGTGTGTTAATCTCATTCAAATTTTCGTTGTATAATACAATTCATCTGTGAACAGAATTTATGACTGTCTGAGTACAGGTGAGGCAAATTCAAAAACTTGGCAAAAGAGGTCAACTCAAGTTCAATGTCCCGTAGCTCAAAATAATAAACTTTCGCGATGTATAATTATGGTCCTGTGTTCCCTGAGAAAGAGAGTAGTGTCGAGTGTGATTAATTGACGATGTTTTTGGGGCGTTTTTCTTTGGATATATTAATAGAATGACTATTTCTGTGTTGTACCTAATTATATAAATTCTTATTTTAATACAACAGTAATTATTTTATCAGTTTTGATTGTTAATGATAATTCTGATAAAAGTTGTACACCTTTATATCCTTAGAAATTATAAAAAAGTACATTAATTGATTAAACACTGCTATGTATTTCTTATTCAATAGTATTTTATGAAGGGAGTATCGTGTTGAAAATTAATTGTCTTTCGTTAGTAAAAATCAGATACAAATTTTCCTCCTTCAAAGTGTGAGCAGTCCATATGCCACCATATGCGGCCTTTGCATCGCTCGTATTTAGCTGGAGATTTTTTCACATGCAGGACACTCTACTCTCTTTGGAAGTATTTCTTTGTTGTTTTAAACGTTATTGTTAATAAACTGCCTGTTGGCTTCTGTCTCGAATTCTTCAGCCACGTTCGTCCGACGATTTTTCTGACGTTTCGCCAGCACGACTAGCTGGCATTGTCAAAGTTTCCCCCTCCATTGCTGGTGGCGGACTGGAGCCGAGCTCGCGGCCGCAGACTATATGTGCCTGGCTCGTCAACGTCCAAGGGCTTCTCCGCGGTCATTTCTGGTCCGGTTCTCTTGGTACCCGTGACGGTCGTTCGCTGCTGCACGGGAAACCAGGATCCGTTTATCTTGAAGCTTTCTTCTTTCTTGTTGAAGATATTCTCGTCTTTGTGTATTCCTATAACTTCTTTGAACAAATGGGTGTGATAGTTCTTCTCTACAACCAGAACTTCCATGTCGGCGAATTTTACTACTTGGTCGGTCTCACATAGCGCTTGCTCTGCCACGGCCGATTTCTCCACCTGCTCCAACCTGCAATGTCGTTTATGTTCTGTGCTACTGGTGTTGATTGATCGTCCAGTCAAAAATCGCTCTGAGCACTATGGGACTTCACTTCTGAGGTCATCAGTCCCCTAGAACTTAGACGCTTAAGTCTAACTAACCTAAGGACACCACACACACCCATGCCCGAGGCAGGAGTCAAACCTGCGACAACAGTGGGATCGTCCAGTCATTCCAACACAAACTTTTCCCCATGTGCATGGTGTGTGGTGTATTCCCGACACTGCAAGTGGGTCCCTTTTCTGCTTTGCCAATCATTGTGGATTTGTAAATAGTCTTTACTCCGTGTTTGCGCTATATACGACCGATTCTGTCCATCACTCTGGGAATGTATGGCAGAAAGACCGTACCCGAGATTTATTTTTCTGATTTGCACTTGTTTGGCATTGTTATACTTCTAATGTAACTTGTGGAGTACCCATTGCTCGTCAGAACACCTTCCAAGTGTTGTATTTCGCGTCTGAGGTGCTGCGACTCACATATTCGTCTTGCTCGCGTTCCGTGCGTATTTATCTTGTGTCTTTTCTGTTCGGGCGGTGATTTGATAGTTTGTGCAGGTATAGGTTCGTGTGTGTCGGTTTTCGATAAACGCTGTGTCCCAGGTTTTCACCATCCCTTGTCACCAGCACATCTAGAAATGGTAGCTTTCCATGGCAAATTTTATGTTGACATGGAAGCTGTTCAAGTGTCTTAGGAAGTCACCAAACTGTTCTTCACCATGGCTCTACACAACGAAAGTATCATCGACGTATCTGTACCACAAATTGAGTTCACAAGTTGCCAAGTCCAGTGCCTGTGCTCAAAATGTTCCATGAAGAAGTTGGCCACCACTGGACTAAGACAACGATCGTTTATTCCACAAAAACTTACGTTGAATGTCTTGAAAGTTACAACACGTCAGAAAGTACGCAGTTACCTTACCCACACGGAATGGTCCGTAGCAGTTTCCCTGTGCTAGATTTAGTGTTTCACGTTGTGATGCGATACTGCCTAGACTTATGGACTCAAACTGAGTGATTATTCGTCCTGCTCGTCTCGTCAACCTGTCACGATCTCGCTCACAAGCAAATGAAAACCTCACTATAGTCAATAGTCAGTACAATCGTCTTCTCGAGAGCTACGGCAACTGTTTAGATAATTAAAATAATTCTCATTTATTGTTCCATCTCCGTTGCACGTTTTTAATTAGATTGCATGTTTCGATCACTCTGGATCATCTTCAGATCTAAAACAAATTAAAACTAAATATGTAGCACCTAATATTTTACAATGAGTAAAAAAGACAAGAACTGTACATAAACGTAGAATTTACGTAATCAGTTGCGGCAGCAACCGTACTTATCTACTCAGAACTACATAGGAATTTCTGCTATTTATACAAGTCAACAAGTAATTCAGATAAGAAATTCGGAATATGTTTCGAGCATTCTGTTTTACTGCGCAACCTCGCTTTCTTCCTGCATCTATTTTCTTTCTACATTAGCGAAGTGTCGCTGGTATGCAAAGATTATTAACTAAGTTTAGCGCCACCTTGAGGCTAGACATAACATCCGTTCTGTGACGAAGTGAGCTTGTAGAGATACGAGTTTATAGCAGCCACTGGGTACAGAAAAACATGTACCATTCGTAAGATTTGTTTTTCTATATCAGCGTATATCTTCCTTGAGGATCTAGGGTCTATAAGCTATTTATAGGGTTCTGGAGATGGTAAACATAGCAAAACTGGGGGAAGGAAGGAGGAATGGAGGGAGGGAGGGGCAGGGTGGTAGCGGGATGTCTAGTAAAGCATGTAGCGAGTGTAGGTGCCACCTGGATTTTAGATGTCGATGTATTATACTGGGGCATAAGTACGTAGCGTTTTTATTTTGCATCTTGCTATGGGTTTATTTATCTATTGTAATTTTTTATTTTTAGTTTACTGTTGCTATTTGAGTTCACTTACTGTCATTTTGTCATTTGGAGATGGGTAGTGGAGGTGTGGACGCTAGAAAATTTTGTATTTTGTTTAAAAATTTTTGTGCGCGTGGGTAGGGATGGGAAAAGGTAATACAAGTCGGTACTGCAAGAAAATGGTTTACTGGTGCAAAAAGTTGATAAACGATTACATAACTTTGTACGTAGGTGCGGTGCTGAAGCGAAGTGTCCTGGCAGGCTGCACCTGTTGAAAAGGGCAGAATCTGTAGCGATGCTCGTAGAGCTCTCCAGCGCCGGCTTGAGGGCGCTGTCGTCGGTGTCTGTCGTAGTGCCAACCTAAGCAGTGGCGTCGTAGCTATCGATACCACATCCCTTCCCCCCTGAAACGACGCGCTGTCGTTGAGTGTGGTTTCCGGCTGCGGGTGGAGGGACCCAGGGGCGGCGCAGCTGAGGGGTGCGCTGTCCACCCCCGACCTCGAATTGATCGCGAGGGGGCGGGGGTGGGGGGGCGGGGGCGAGGAAAACGCCCTGTGGAAAACCGGCCCAGGCCGCGGACTGCTACTGGGTATGCTCGGATGAGGAGGCGGAGCAACGACCTCCATGGGCGGCGGCGGCGGCGGCGGCAAGAGGCGTCCGTCCGGTGCAGGTGACCGGACCGGCAGCGGCGACGACGGCAGGCGTGCCCAAGGCGGAGGCGCCGTCGGTGGCGTCGTGGGCTGAGGCGGCGGAAGCCGCGAAACCTCCAATTCTGTCGGAAAACAACCAGAGGCAGAAAACCGAGGACGGCACAAACGAATCGGGTTCCGGTGTCGCTTGACAGTGCCGCAGGGACCAGAAATGAGAACTAAGGCGCGGCCAAGCTGGCCAAGAATGCGCCCCTGCTCCCAGCTCTGCCTGCCAGAGAAAATGCGATAGAACACCAAATCATGCGGCGCCAAGCCAGAACGATGCGAAGCAGCGGGAGCGTTCAGCGGCGGGTGCAACAGCTGCAGGAGCGCCCGATGGGCGCGGCCGTGTGGCAATTCCGCTGGGGAACGGGTGCCGCGCGGATGAGAGCGACAGGAAGCAAGGAAAGTCCAGAGCGCGCGCTCGCGAGAGTGCGTGGCGCGCAGCTTGCTCATCAGCGACTTAAATGTACGCACAAAGCGTGCAGCCTCGCCGTTGGACGTTCGGCTGGGGGGTGGAACGGGGCTGAGGTCAGATGACGAATGCCACTAGCAGCACAGAATGCTTCAAACTCTGAGAACACGAATTGGGAGTCGTCATCGGAGACAATAAATTCGGGAAGGCCTTCAATGCAAAAAATAGACGTCAAAGCCCGAATAGTACTCGCAGATATAGTAGAAGACATAGGCACAACAAAATGAAAGTTGTTGTATCCATCAGTGACAATCAACCAGAGGATGTCCCAGAAAGGACCCGCAAAATCAATATGAACGTGCTGCCAAGGTGCAGTGGGAGTCGGCCGCGCAAAGAAGCGCTGGCGGGGAGCAAATTTATGCTCCGCGCAAGATCGACAGTTAGCAAACAAATTCAGAATTTGTTTATCAATGCCAACCCAAGGGCAGTGACGACGCGCTAATTACTTCGTCCGCACTATACCCCAATGACCAGCGTGCAGCAATCGGAGGATTTCCGACTGCAGCGAACGAGGTACAACCACGCGAGACTCATCATTGTCAGTTCGTAACAAGGTAACACCGTGATGTACACACAAGTTGTGATGTTGCGCAAAGTAACGTCGAACAAGTGGATCACGAATTTGCATAGCAGATGGAGGCCATTGGGTACGAATATACTGCAAAAGAATCTGCAAAGAAGCATCGGCGGCTGTCGCGGAAGCAATGCGACGGAAATCCACTGGAAAACCATCAGCTAATTCCTTATCTTGCGAATCAATAAACATACAGGACAGATCGGAAGAATCAAACACGACGTCAGGACCGATAGGCAGACGAGACAAAGCATCAGATTTTCCATGCTGGACGGTAGGCCGAAACAAAATTTCATAATTGTAGTGAGACAAAAACAAAGACCAACGTTGCAACTTTTGCGCAGTATGAGTCGGAACTGGCTTTGACAGGTGGAATAACGACGTCAAAGGCTTATGGTCGGTTACCAAATGGAAACTTGCGACCGTACAAAAAAAATCATGAAACTTAGTTACGCCATATACAATAGCTAAAGCTTCCTTCTCGAATTGAGAATAGTTTTGCTGGGCAGAATTGAGCAACTTAGACGCATAAGCGATCGGGCGAGACAACCGCTCCGACGCCGAGAGAAGATGCATCGATAGCCAAAACAACTGGTTTGGAGAGATCGAAAGGAATAAAACAGCGATCGCTCAACAAAGCACATTTGAGCTTGTGGAAAGCAGCGTCACATTCCGAAGACCAAACAAAAGGAACGTTCTTACGCTGAAGGCGATTCAAAGGCGCTGAAATCTGCTCTGTATTTGGTATAAACCGAATATAATATGTAATTTTGCTCAACACAGACTGAAGTTATTTCAAGTTCCTGGGATCTGGAAAGTCTCTAATCGGGGCGAGGGGTGGATACCCTGTCCATTAATCGTATGTCCTAAATACTGAATCTCAGTTTGAAAAAATTTACACTTGTCTGTTACACTTTAGTCCTGGCTGCAAAAGTACAGTAAATAAGGCACGAAAATTCTGCGAATGTTCGTCAGGGGTGCTACCTAATACAAAGATATCGTCCAGATAATTTGCACAACCAAGGACAGTGGCACACAAATGCTGCAAATAAGACTCAAAAATAGCAGGAGCCTAAGCACAACCGAACGGAAGGCGGCGAAACTTGAACAATCCAAGGTGGGTGTTAATCACAAAATAACGCTGCGACCTTTCGGCGAGCGGAAGCTGAAAGTATGCATCCCGCAAGTCAATGGTGTAAAAGAATTTTCTCGCAACAAGCTTATCAAAAACGTCTTCAGGACGTGGTAAGGGAAACATAGCTACTACCACTGTCTGGGGATTTATTGTTGACTTAAAGCCAGCACAAATACGGAGACGACCGTTTGGTTTTTTCTCACACACTATAGGCGAAGCCCATTGCGAACCAGAAACAGGTTCAATGACACCACTGTCTTGCAAATGCGTAAGTTCAGCAGCTATGGCGTCGCGCAGTGCGTACAGTACCGGGCGTGTGCGCCGGAAAATAGGCATGGCATTGTCTTTAACTACAACATGCGCTGCAAAGTCTGTGGCACAACCAAGTCCATCAGAAAAGAGTTCAGCAAAATCATCGCATAGTGCGGCAACACTGTCTGCATGGTCACTAGTGTTGATGCAAAGTACATTGCCCTGAATTGCGAGGCCAAAAAGTTCAAATGCGTCCATGCCAAAAATGTTCGTAGCATCGCTAGAGCGGAGCACATGGAAAGACACTGTACGGGTCGTTGCACCATACGTGGCTTGCAAACTACACACGCCGAGCACTGAGATTTCCTGTCCAGTAAATGTAGTCAGCGTGGAATGCGAACGACAAAGCGGGGGCGAACCAAGCAAGTCATACGCTGATTTGTTCAGTAAAGAAACTGACGCACCAGTGTCCAGCTGCATGCGAACAGAACGGTCGCAAATGTTTAAAGTCACAAAAAGTTTCCTCGCATTGCGCTGAATGCGAGAGGAAATGTCTGGCTGTAGAAGCACGTGAAGCAGAAGGCTTTGAATGTATGGCATTAATGTCCATAGGCTGATGTATATCATGATTACGGCTATTTCCGTGGCGGTGACGCCCACGCGAGTCACTCGAACGGGAGAGAAGTTTGGAATTAGAGTTTCTCTTACTGAACATACGAGGGCAGTTCAATAAGTAATGCAACAGGTTCTTTTTCTCGGCCAATTTTGGTTGAAAAAACCGGAAATTTCTTGTGGAATATTTTCAAACATTCCCGCTTCGTCTCGTATAGTTTCATTGACTTCCGACTGGTGGCAGCGCTGTACGGAGCTGTTAAAATGGCGTCTGTAACGGATGTGCGTTGCAAACAACGGGCAGTGATCGAGTTTCTTTTGGCGGAAAACCAGGGCATCTCAGATATTCATAGGCGCTTGCAGAATGTCTACGGTGATCTGGCAGTGGACAAAAGCACGGTGAGTCGTTGGGCAAAGCGTGTGTCATCATCGCCGCAAGGTCAAGCAAAACTGTCTGATCTCCCGCGTGCGGGCCGGCCGTGCACAGCTGTGACTCCTGCAATGGCGGAGCGTGCGAACATACTCGTTCGAGATGATCGACGGATCACCATCAAACAACTCAGTGCTCAACTTGACATCTCTGTTGGTAGTGCTGTCACAATTGTTCACCAGTTGGGATATTCAAAGGTTTGTTCCCGCTGGGTCCCTCGTTGTCTAACCGAACACCATAAAGAGCAAAGGAGAACCATCTGTGCAGAATTGCTTGCTCGTCATGTGGCTGAGGGTGACAATTTCTTGTCAAAGATTGTTACAGGCGATGAAACATGGGTTCATCACTTCGAACCTGAAACAAAACAGCAATCAATGGAGTGGCGCCACACCCACTCCCCTACCAAGAAAAACTTTAAAGCCATACCCTCAGCTGGTAAAGTCATGGTTACAGTCTTCTGGGACGCTGAAGGGGTTATTCTGTTCGATGTCCTTCCCCATGGTCAAACGATCAACTCTGAAGTGTATTGTGCTACTCTTCAGAAATTGAAGAAACGACTTCAGCGTGTTCGTAGGCACAAAAATCTGAACGAACTTCTCCTTCTTCATGACAACGCAAGACCTCACACAAGTCTTCGCACCCGAGAGGAACTCACAAAACTTCAGTGGACTGTTCTTCCTCATGCACCCTACATCCCCGATCTCGCACCGTCGGATTTCCATATGTTTGGCCCAATGAAGGACGCAATCCGTGGGAGGCACTACGCGGATGATGAAGAAGTTACTGATGCAGTACGACGTTGGCTCCGACATCGACCAGTGGAATGGTACCGTGCAGGCATACAGGCCCTCATTTCAAGGTGGCGTAAGGCCGTAGCATTGAATGGAGATTACGTTGAAAAATAGTGTTGTGTAGCTAAAAGATTGTGTAGCTAAAAGATTCAATGCTGAATAAAACAACCCCTGTTTCAGAAAAAAATGTGTTGCATTACTTATTGAACTGCCCTCGTAGCTTGCACATATCCTTTCTTATTACAAAAGTAACACCGTGCTTGACAGGATGGGCAACTGTCCCGTGGGTGGGCACGAAAGCAGTTCGGACATGATTTCAGTTTCAGAGTGGGTGCCTGGTTTGAACCATGTTTACGAGTACGCGAGCGGCGTGTCGTGGCTGGCCGTGCTAGCGGGCGGGAGGGCACGTGTTGTGCCGCACTAACAGTACACACACCCGCGGTCACGTCGAACGCGGAAGTAGCCGTGTCTAAAGTATCTTGTCTGTCTAGCAAGTCCACGACTTCCTGCAAAGACGGGTTTTTAAATCTGAGGATTTGTTCGCGGGTACGGTGATCCACTACGTTCTAATCATTATATCCGCTTATGAGCGTCCACATCAGCAATGAAAGTCACAATCATAAGTTAGTCCTTGCAGGTCCGCTAACCATGATTTGTTGGACTGAGTAGGGCCATGCCGGAGACGAAAGAATTTGTGGCGTGCAGCTACTACATTTACACTGTCATGGAAGTGGGAGTTCAAAGCTTCAATCACTACGTCGTAAGTTTTAGTTTCTGGGCGGGTGATGGGAAACAATTTCGCGAGCACACGGTACAACACAACACCCACGTTGGCAATGAAAAAAGCAAGCCGCTCTGTACTTGGTACGTTGTAGGCTGTGAAGTGTACCTCGAGCTGGGTGATGTATTCTGGCCAGCGTTCAACGTCAGGATTGAAGGCACGAAATGGTGGCGCCGGTACAGGCGGTGGCGTCGGAGGCGCCGAAGTAGCTGCAGTCTGTAGTGTGACCAGTCCATTTACGGCAGCAAGCAGATGCGTCATTGGCTTTGCCTGAAAACGGACAAGATCGGACAGCGAAGCCTATTCCTGTGGCGAAGCCATGGTTTACACGAATGAAAGTCTTATAGCGAGTGTTAGGAACACTCATACACACACACGGCCACACTGGGAAATCACAAAAAGGTAAAGCAGTACCGAGCAAAAAAGGATATGACAGGAAAGGCAAAAAAAATGTTAGTCCCTGATCGTCGCCATCTTTTGTATCCCGCCTGGGAGGCGGCGCGTGGGTAGGAACGGGAAAAGGTAATACAAGTCGGTACTGCAAGAAAATGGTTTACTGGTGCAAAAACATGGTGATAAACGACTGCATAACTTTGTACGTAGGTGCGATGCTGAAGCGAAGTGTCCTGGCTGGCAGCACCTGGGCAGAATCTGTAGCGATGTTCGTAGAGCTCTCCAGCGCCGGCTAGAGGGCGCTGTCGTCGGTGTCTGTTGTAGTGCCAACCTAAGCAGTGGCATCGTAGCTATCGATACCACAGAAAATGGAGTGCCAAGTGCATAAATCACAAAATTTCTGACTTATTCTTGTGTTTGAGTTCAATAGAGGGGTGATAGCAGTGTAGGTAGCCAGAAACGTTTGCGGCGTGTATGGGGATAGTACCATTGATCAGAGCACGACAAGACAATGGTTTTCATGCTTTAAGAAGTATCGTTTTGACATTAGTGACTCTCCACGTTCAAGACAGCCTCCGTGGTTTCATGCAGTGAGGAAGGTACAAAATTCGAGTTTATGGGTACGGCATGCTCTAACCCTAAATCAAGAAAACAGCGGGTGACCATATGTGGATCTCTGCTTGCTCGTCGCCAGCTGACTCGTGAACTACACTGACCATCCCTATGTCCTGTATTCCTGTATCTTTACTGGTGACTTAAAGAAAACAAAAGAATGGCTGAGCCCAAACAAGGAAGAAATCCCGCGAACAAAGGCCTGCGCGCTTCCAAAGAAGATAATGTTAGGCATGTGGTGGTACAGCGACGGTGAGGTGTATTACGAATTGCTTCTCCGAGGTGTAACCATCAGTGCTGAAATTTACTGTCAACGACTTAGACGTCTTGAAATCCAAGATAATGCCCGCCCGCATCCTGCTGGACTAACTAAAAACACTACATAGGAGTTGGATAATGAACTCATTCCATACTCACGCCTTCACTAGATCTTGCGCCCTCAGATTTCCACCTTATCCGCTCTCTGTCCAACAACCTCCAACTAACTTCCTTCCCGGATAAAAACGCGCTCTGAACATGACTCGACGAGTTCTTCGGCTCAAACCCACAAAATTTCTACAGTCGCAGAGTCGAAAAGTTGGCTCAAATGGTTCAAATGGCTCTGAGCACTATGGGACTTAACTTCCAAGGTCATAAGTCCCCTAGAACTTAGAACTACTTAAACCTAACTAACCTAAGGACATCACACACATCCATGCCCGAGGCAGGATTCGAACCTGCGACCGTAGCGGCCGCGCGGTTCCAGACTGTAGCGCCTTTAACCGCTTGGCCACCCCGGCCGGCTCGAAAAGTTACCCGAGCTTTGGCAGACTGTTGTAAATGGTGATGGAGAATATGTTATTGATGACGGAAGTCTCTGTTATATGTATCTATTGTATTTGTTAACTTATGGAGAAACGCTACGAACTTATTCACAAACCCAGTGGTTGCAAGTCAAGCAGTTGCAGAAGTAAAACGGTAACAAAATGTCTATTTCACTAACACTCTCTTCGTCTGCGTCGCGACATTACGAATCGTAATAGTTTATGTGCTTTACAATGCATTTCTACGTAAAACAAACGATTCTCGCGTGTGTTTAAAATATTTAAGAAAAGGAAAACTGATCTGAAATAATGCAGTCCCTACACTGATAATTCTTACGGCTACCGGTACGTATACTTTGGTTTCACAAACTCTCAAAACCACGTCGTTCTTGAAATTTTCTTGACGTACTGAATATTCAGTGAGGTCTCGGGATTGCAGCCGGATCATGTTGACTTTTTGCTACAGTATTTCAGCTGACAACCATTCATTCTTCTTCAAAATGGCTGAACGGTTGTCAGCCGAAATATTGTGCCAAGAAGTCTACGTGATCGGGCTGCAACCCCGAAACCTCATAGAATGGCAAAACCATTTATCATGGAGAGGGAGGAACAGCCATAGATGTTTTGTTACTTTTCTCGTGCCGAAATCTCAGTACGTGGCACTCCCCAGCTTGCAATGCAATTAACGATATGAAGAATATTTACAGCGGAAATTGTAATTACATAACACTACCGAGAAAATTACAGCGAAATGTAAGACGAGTTATCAATTAAGGACTGGCGCAAACTCTAAGATTACGTAAAGTAACGTATTGTGAAATTCACTTGTCAATGTGCGGGACTGGGACTCGAACCAGGAGCCTTGCCTTTCAGCAATACTCTCATTCACGGCGTTCCACAAACACTAGTTAACAGCT
This sequence comes from Schistocerca serialis cubense, assembly GCF_023864345.2. Classification (NCBI taxonomy): domain Eukaryota; kingdom Metazoa; phylum Arthropoda; class Insecta; order Orthoptera; family Acrididae; genus Schistocerca; species Schistocerca serialis. The sequence goes on from NC_064645.1 coordinate 498,727,792, forward strand.
TCAGCTTTTCCACTGCCACTCTCCTACTCTCTTAACTTCATAGAATACCTCCTTCGTGTCTTTCTGAACTAGTAACTACCTTAAGTAAAGAGGAAGAAAAAGGTAAGAAGATTGACGTTTAACGTTCCTTCGACGAAAGATGTCAATAGAGATGGAGCACTAGATGGCCTGGTACTGGATGGAGATGGAAACCAGTCTGGGACTGTCCTGACATTTTCCTTAAACAAATGGGGGAAATCACGGAAGGGTGGCCGGACCGGAAGACGCGCCTCCATCATCCTGAGCACGAGTCTTACCTCTGTGGCACCAAGCTCGGTCGAAGCCATTAGAGACGAAACACAAGCCCAAGTCGCATAACAACCCGTCCTTTTTATAGAGTTTCTACTTATGGGATTTAGGGAAAAATCAGGATGTGAATTACCTGATGGTTCAAATGGTTCAAATGGCTCTAAGCACTGTGGGACTTACAACTGAGGTCATCAGTCCCCTAGACTTAAGAAGTACTTAAACCTAACTAACCTAAGGACATCACACACATCCATGCCCGAGGCAGGATTCGAACCTGCGACCGTAGCAGCCACGTGGTTCCGGACTGAAGCGCCTAGAACCGATCGGCCACAGCGGTCGGCTTACCTGACCGGGTTTACAGCCCCACTCATCCTTAATGCAAATGCATTGTCTTGACTTCTACGCCGAATCAGTTGGGGACTCAGGATGCATTAGACTGAGGAGGAAGCATCGATCTGTTTCTAGGACACTGTACGATTGACCAATAATGCTCCCGAGTTAAAATTTCTGTTTTAAGAGAGGGAATGTACTGTTCGCTCGGGTGAAACATCAACTAGTTTCAATTTCTGCCGGCCGGCGTGGCCGAGCGGTTCTAGCCGCTACAGTCTGGAACCGCGCGACCGCTACGATTGCAGGTTAGAATCCTGCCTCGGGCATGGATGTGTGTGATGTCCTTAGGTTAGTTAGGTTTAAGTAGTTCTAAGTTCTAGGGGACTGATGACCTCAGAAGTTAAGTCCCATAGTGCTCAGAGCCATTTGAACCATTTTTTAATTTCTTGTCTTTCACATTCGTAAGTATTTATTTTTTTTTTACTTCTTCAGCCTCGTTAAATTGAAAGGCCATTACCTTAGACACATACTTTATTCAGCACTACCAGCTAGTCACAAGTGCAAATTTGGAAATTTGAGGTAAGCTTCTATGGGACCAAACTGATGAGGTCATCGGTCCCCAGACTTACACACTACTTAATCTAACTTAAACTGACTGACGCTAAGGACAACACCAACACCCATGCCCGAGGGAGGACTCGAACCTCGGACGGGGAGAGCTGCGCACACCGCCACAGACCGCGTGGCTACCCCGCGCCGCCTTCTCAAGCGCGCAGTGGATGTGTAAACACCAGTGTAAAACGGAAATACACGTTCTACAGAGCTGTATACAACAAGGTCGCCGATGTGCACGACCTCGCAATAGGTATTCACACACACACACACACACACACACACACACACACGCAACTGTTCCCAGATCCGCCATATGTGATTTGTGTGCAATTGAATTAAATTTGTTTGGTCGCCGGTCTGTAGATCGTCTGAATGGGATAAACGGGCCTGTCTCCTACTTCTTTCTTGTGCAACCTCTTCGTCTCAGACTACAATTTATAACGAAGTTTTCAATTATTTATTGGATATATTCCAATCTCTGTCTTCCCTTACAGTTTTTACCCTCTGCAGCTCCTTCGAGTAACCCAAAAATTTATTCTCTGATGTCATAACACATATCTTATTACCATATCCCTCAAGTCAGTGTTTTCCACGTGTATGTCTCCTCACCTATTCTGCGGAGAAATTCCTCATATCTTATCTTATGGGTACCTAAGTTTTGTCACATCCCAAATGCTTCGATTCTCACCTTTTCCACTCTTCCCACAGCCCACGATTCATTTCCATACAATGCTGCGCTCAGTTATTTGTTCTACAAATCGAGACCTAATGGACTTCCTTTACCGAGAAATGTCCTCGCCTGCCTGTTTCTTATGTCCTCTTTCTGTCGTCCGTCATGTTCTATTTTGTTTCCAAGGTAACAGAATTCCTTCACTTCAAGTGCATTTCACTGTCCTCAATATTTATGTTATGTTTAGCCTGATTTCTTTGCTCCTCGCCTCACTAGTGTCGTCTTTCTTCGGTTTATTCTAAATCCATTTTCTGTGCTCATTAGATTGTCCATTACACCAATAGGACTTTCTCACTTTCAAAGATAGTAGGAATGTCATCAGTGAATATTAGCATTGATACCCTTACACCTCTAGTTTTAATCCTACTCCTGAAGTTTTATTTCCGTCACTACTTGTTGGATACATCGACTAATGAGCGGGGAAGAAAGACTGGATGCCAGTCTTACAACATTATTAATCCGAGGGTTTCTTTCGTGTTCTTCCATTCTTATTGTAACTTCTTTGTTCTTGCACGCATCGTACACTGAAATGAGAAGTCATGGGGTACCTCTCAATATCGTGTCGGACATCCTTTTGCCCGGTGTATTGCAGCACCTCTACGTGAAACGCAGTCAACAAGTCACTGAAAATCCCCTGCCGAAATATTCAGACATGCTGCCTCTTTAGCCGTCCATAATTGCGAAGGTGTTGCCCGTGCAGGGTTTTGTGCACGAACTGACTTCTAGATTATGTCCTACAAATATTCGATGGGATTCATGTCGTGCGTCTGGGTGGCAACTCCGTCACTCGAATAATACAGAAACTTCTTCAGACGAATCACGAAGAACTGTGACGGCTGATACGATGGATTGTCTTCCATAAAAATTCCATCGTTGTTTGGGAACATGAAGTCTACGAATGGTTGAAAATGGCAAATGAACGGTTAAGTTAGACCAGAAGACCCAGTCCATTCCATGCAAATGCATCTTACACTAATGTGGAGCCACCACTAGCTTGCATAGTACCTTGTTGACAACTTCAGTCTTTTCAGTTCAATAAACTGTACCGGCAGTCGTATACTTTAGGTTATTTTATTTTATTTCGAACGCAGCCAGTTTCGGCAATTCATTTTGCCATCTTCAGGCCCCATACACTTTTTTCGGATCAACGAGTTTATCGTATAGCGCCATAAAACTGGATACCGTGAATCCCAATCTTTGTGCAACTGATTCATACGAAAGTGTTGGTTTGAGTTGGTGTCAAGCTTTCGCATGAATCAGTTGCACAACGATTGAGATTCACGGTATCCAGTTTTATGGCGCTATACGATAAGCTCGTTGATTCGATAAAAGTGTGTAGGGCCTGAAGGCGGCAAAATGAATTGTCGAAACTGGATGCGTTCGGAATATAATAAAATCACCTAAAGTATAAGGCTGTTGGTAAAGTTTATTGAATTGAAAAGTACGTAACGGCCGATGTCTCCTGATCATAATGGACCGACAGAGTCTTTGGCTTGATGGGGGTCTGCGCCATGCTCGAACCTTACCATCACCCAAAGGTTTTTTGAATCGTCAGGGTCTGCAGCTCGTGGTCGTGCGGTAGCGTTCTCGCTTTCCACGCCCGGGATTCCGGGTTCGATTCCCGGCGGGTCAGGGATTTTCTCTGCCTCGTGATGACTGGGTGTTGTGTGCTGTCCTTAGGTTAGTTGGGTTTAAGTAGTTCTAAGTTCTAGGGGACTGATGACCGTAGATGTTAAGTCCCATAGTGCTCAGAGCCATTTGAAACATTTTTGAATCGTCAGGTCCCGCCACGAATACCCTCATGTGCCTAACTTTTTGTCTCAGAGTAGCGCTTGCAATCTACGCCCTGAGTTCCTAAATGACCTGTATTTCCTGAATTTCCTGGAACATTTTCGTACTTTCTTCTTTCGTCGATCAACTGGAACATTTCCTCTTTTGCCCATGGTTTCTTCGCAGTTACCTTCCTTGTACCTTAGTTTTCCTCTCCAACTTACTGCCCATTTTAGATACGGCCATTCTTCATCATCTGAACTGCCTGTTGAGCAGTTCATTGTCGCACTATCTACAGTCAGAAAACTTCAGTCACATCTCTTCTTTTCTTACTAATTCCGCATTCCATTCCTTTGTGCATTGATTCTTCGTGACAGGTCTCTTCAACCTTCTCTTCATCATTACTAAATTTTCATCTGCGTCTACGTTTGTCCCTGGGTACGCCTTACACTCCAATAGCCGCGAGGGGTAGCAATGCGGTCGAGGGCGCCTTGTCACGGTCCGCGCCGTGATTTTCATCTCCCTTTACGAGCTGAATTAAAAATGGTTCAAATGGCTCTGATCACTATGGGACTTAACATCTGAGATCATCAGTCCTCTAGAACTTAGAACCACTTAAACCTAACTAACCTAAGGACATCACACACATTCATGACCGGGGCAGGATTCGAATCTGCGACCGTAGCGGTCGCGCGGTTCCAGACTGAAGCGCCTAGAGCCGCTTGGCCACAACGGCCGGCTGAGCTGAATTACCCATTCAGTATCCTCATATACACTCCTGGAAATTGAAATATGAACGCCGTGAATTCATTGTCCCAGGAAGGGGAAACTTTATTGACACATTCCTGGGGTCAGATACATCACATGATCACACTGACAGAACCACAGGCACATAGACACAGGCAACAGAGCATGCACAATGTCGGCACTAGTACAGTGTATATCCACCTTTCGCAGCAATGCAGCCTGCTATTCTCCCATGGAGACGATCGTAGAGATGCTGGATGTAGTCCTGTGGAACGGCTTGCCATGCCATTTCCACCTGGCGCCTCAGTTGGACCAGCGTTCGTGCTGGACGTGTAGGCCGCGTGAGACGACGCTTCATCCAGTCCCAAACATGCTCAATGGGGGACAGATCCGGAGATCTTGCTGGCCAGGGTAGTTGACTTACACCTTCTAGAGCACGTTGGGTGGCACGGGATACATGCGGACGTGCATTGTCCTGTTGGAACAGCAAGTTCCCTTGCCGGTATAGGAATGGTAGAACGATGGGTTCGATGACGGTTTGGATGTACCGTGCACTATTCAGTGTCCCCTCGACGATCACCAGTGGTGTACGGCCAGTGTAGGAGATCGCTCCCCACACCATGATGCCGGGTGTTGGCCCTGTGTGCCTCGGTCGTATGCAGTCCTGATTGTGGCGCTCACCTGCACGGCGCCAAACACGCATACGACCATCATTGGCACCAAGGCAGAAGCGACTCTCATCGCTGAAGACGACACGTCTCCATTCGTCCCTCCATTCACGCCTGTCGCGACACCACTGGAGGCGGGCTGCACGATGTTGGGGCGTGAGCGGAAGACGGCCTAACGGTGTGCGGGACCGTAGCCCAGCTTCATGGAGACGGTTGCGAATGGTCCTCGCCGATACCCCAGGAGCAACAGTGTCCCTAATTTGCTGGGAAGTGGCGGTGCGGTCCCCTACGGCACTGCGTAGGATCCTACGGTCTTGGCGTGCATCTGTGCGTCGCTGCGGTCCGGTCCCAGGTCGACGGGCACGTGCACCTTCCGCCGACCACTGGCGACAACATCGATGTACTGTGGAGACCTCACGCCCCACGTGTTGAGCAATTCGGCGGTACGTCCACCCGGCCTCCCGCATGCCCACTATACGCCCTCGCTCAAAGTCCGTCAACTGCACATACTGTTCACGTCCACGCTGTCGCGGCATGCTACCAGTGTTAAAGACTGCGATGGAGCTCCGTATGCCACGGCAAACTGGCTGACATTGACGGCGGCGGTGCACAAATGCTGCGCAGCTAGCGCCATTCGACGGCCAACACCGCGGTTCCTGGTGTGTCCGCTGTGCCGTGCGTGTGATCATTGCTTGTACAGCCCTCTCGCAGTGTCCGGAGCAAGTATGGTGGGTCTGACACACCGGTGTCAATGTGTTCTTTTTTCCATTTCCAGGAATGTACTTCTGTCTCTTGATCTTCGGCTTGCAACGTTAACATGTACACGTGAACTATTTTTACAAACTGAAATCGGGACTGTAGTGGCCGAGCGGTTTTAGGCGCTACAGTCTGGAACCGCGCGACCGCTACGGTCGCAGGTTCGAATCCTGCCTCGGGCATGGGTGTGTGTGATGTCCTTAGGTTAGTTAGGTTTAAGTAGTTGTAAGCTCTAGGGGACTGATGACCACAGAAGTTAAGTCCCATAGTGCTCAGAGCCATTTGAACTATTATTTTGCAATCGGGACCCATGTGACCAGGTCTCGGTTTTCCAGTTGTCTGAGGTCCAACCGATACTGTCACGAGCCCAGGAAAAGCGCTGCAGGCGATGTCGTGCCATTAGCAAACGCACTGACGTCGGTCATCCGTTGCCAACCCCTTTAACGTCAAATTTCGCCGCACTGACCTAACGCATAGTTCGTCGTACGTCCTACATTATTTCTGCGGTTATTTTACGCTGAGTTAGTTGTTTGTTAGCGCTGGAAACACTACGCAAACGCCACCGCTTTCGGTCGTTAAACCACTGGGTTGTCAATGGTGGGAGGTAATGCCTGATATTTGGCATTCTCGACGCACTGTGTGTCTCGGAATATTGAACTCCCTAACGATTTCCGAAATGGAATGTCCCATGGGTCTAGCTCCAACTAGCATTCCGCATTCAGTTTGTTAATTCCAGTTGTGCGGCCATAATCACGTCAGACACTTATTCACATCACCTGAGTACAAATAACAGCTCCGCCAATATACTGCCCTTTTATACCTTGTGTACGTGAGACTACCGCCGCCTGTATGTGAGCATGAGTATTGTTACCTCAGTGAATGTTACCCGTGTTCCCGCATATATTAAACTTATTTTTCTCAGAATTTCTGCCGTCTTTCCCAACAACAGATTTTGCTTTCAAAACCATGCGAAATTATACACTACTGAATCTACTGCCATAAATTTTGTTCTTTTTTTTATTTGTTTATACTTCATTGGGGGTTAGTCTTTCATTCGCTGCTCTCGTTGATTCTCACAAGTAAGTTCATTCATATATGCAGATCGTTAACGCTTTTTGAGCAGTTTAGTCATTGTTACTATTAAATAGTCTTGATTAGTTTAATGGAAGATACAATAATTTCCTACACCAGTCTTTCCACTGCTTGAATGGTGTTATACTTGCTTTTCTGTATCATGAAGTGAGCAACAGCCATTAACAACTAGGTTATATGTGTTCTGTTATTACTTAAAATGTGTAATTTTCTTCATATGTTTCGTATATCGCCACATAATAAGACTAGGGCTGAGTAAATGTTTTCTTGCATAACAAGAAACATAGGGAAAGTTTTTGCTGGAAGGTTCAGCAATGGCCTGATTACTTTTGCAGGAATTCCAGTGGGAGAAAAATGTTCAAATGTGTGAGAAATCTTATGGGGCTTAACTGCTATGGTCATCAGTTCCTAAGCTTACACACTACTTAACCTAAATTATCCTAAGGACAAACACACACTCACCCTTGCCTGAGGGAGGACTCGAACCTCTGCCGGGACCAGCCGCACAGTCGGTGACTGCAGCGCCTTAGACCGCTCTGCTAATCCCGCACGGCATCAGTGGCAGAGAGCAGCCTTGAAGACAGCAGCATGTCGCAGCTTAAGGTAAATACCGCGTGCAGAGGCATAACATTGTTGGTTCACCAGCTTGCGTCCACTGTAAACTCGAGCGGCCTTGGGTAATCAAATGTGTCACTTGACTAACCATCCACCATAGACTTGATTGTCATCCTAAATAGTACCGAACTTTGAACCGGAATCGGACGATTTTCGTAGTACTGACCAACATAATAATGTATGTGTATAAGCAATTTTGTAAAGAAATGTCTAATTAAACTTTCATATTATTGTGCTTAGGATTAATGTAAAGAAACTTCCGATTAAACTTTCATAATATCGTGCTTAGGACTAATGTTTTTGATGTTGGCTAGATGTGTTACCATTGCGCTGTTTTTATGTTGACGAGTTGAAAACTATGTGAAAAGCTGTAATTTGGTGAGAAATATTGCGACATTAAACATGAAATTTCACCATACACAGTTGCTCTCAATTCCAGAATAATAACATAAAAAAACCACCCTTACACAGTTGATAGGCTATATGTCCAAATTCCTGACCTGGAAATTTGGTATTTCTATGTATAGATTATGGTGTAAGTCGAGACATGTTTTATCGAATACGAGGTATGGACCACCAAGCGTAAGCATACAAAGTAGGCCATTGTCCGTTATCGTGTAAGGCCTGTTGCATCGTCAACTGAGCGACGCACTCATGAGGTAAATCGAGGAACACCTCCTCCAACAACTGCTTCTTCCATACCGATAGAGGCAACAAATTGTATTTCATACGAATCTTGCTTAAGTTTGGACTATAGTCACAGACCGAATATGCGTGAGGTGGTGGACAGGTAAACAGCATTTCACAGAGTGCATTATTACTCCCCGAACTGGGCAAACGACGGAAACCGAATCATGTCCGATGCTCAAGGAACCGTTACGCTAGGCGCAAATTGAGACGCGTATAGCGTGTGTGGCGCGGCGCACCGCAACGCGCATTTTTGTGGCTTCACAGGTTCAAATGTGACCGCAAAAATTGCGACGTGACTGGGACGCGACACGCGCCTACACCAGATCGCGCGGCGTTGTGGTTGTGGCATAGTTCCTTGAGCCGCGCGTCGCGAGACCACTGCGGGGGAGGGGGGGGGTTGAGGCGGGAGCGGGAAGGCACTCCTGCCATAAGCTCACTTCGGCATGGCGCATATGGGTGGTGGAAGTACTGCTCATCCGGAAAATACTGCCTTGCAGTATACTGACTTTTATTGTCGCTGAGTAGTTCAAATGGCTCTGAGCACTATGGGACTTAACATCTGTGGTCATCAGTCCCCTAGAACTTAGAACTACTTAAAGCTAACTAACCTAAGGACATCACACACATCCATGGCCGAGGCAGGATTCGAACCTGCGACCGTAGCAGTCGCGCGGTTCCGGACTGAGCGCCTAGAACCGCTAGACCACCGCGGCCGGCTCGCTGAGTAGTGTTTCGTTTCTCACCATTTAAGCGCTCTATCTCTTTTCGATAGTACACTATAGTTTTCAGTTACATATATCTGTATACTTTTTTGTTTTGTTTGTTCTTTTGTCAAGAACGGTGCACATTTCAGTAACTGGTGAGCCATTAGCCACTGGAATTGTATCTTCTGCCTCGACAATGTTTTCAAATCGTAAGAAGGGGCAGACGGTTCATCGTGAGTTCTAGTGACTAAGGAAGTAATATTATAAAATTATACGGTCTAGAAGCAAGTCAGGGAAGTAAAGCAAGGTTACCTACTTGCTGCCTGTTATGCTGACATATCTCTACGACCTGTTAACAAAGTCTAAAAGGCGTAATTTCCGCAGGTATGACTCCTTTGTGCGCCTGGTAAAAAGCGTCCGAGATATGGAGATAAGTTTCATCATTGTTTGGATATGGATGTAATAAGAGACGTTATACTGTGTGCACGTGGACATCACGTTTCGACTGCAAGCTGTAAACAGTCGGGAAGTCCTCACGAATAACGGTGTTTTAATGAGCTCGTCGTCAAGAGAAAAAGCCTTTCATTCGTTGCATACACACTATCAACATTAATAAACAAATCACACAACAAGCTAACAAATGAAGTAGCCGTCGGTATTACTTCGAAAGTATAAATATCCCGAAAGAGTGTGGTGATTTCATACATTTAATTTATTGAAATGTATTGCTGATAAAGACAGGTCTGATTACATGCCACTGTCTTTCGGACGACGTGAACTCTTTCTCTCACAAAGCAGCCGGCCGCGGTGGCCGTGCGGTTCTAGGCGCTCCAGTCCGGAGCCGCGCTGCTGCTACGATCGCAGGTTCGAATCCTGCCTCGGGCATGGGTGTGTGTGATGTCCTTAGGTTAGTTAGGTTTAAGTGGTTCTAAGTTCTAGGGGACTAATGACCACAGCAGTTGAGTCCCATAGTGCTCAGAGCCATTTTTTTTCTCACAAAGCACACTTGGCTGACTTCCGCATTCCTGTCGCGCGCATTATTCTCAGGTACATTCTTCCCATTCGAAGAAGCATCATTATTTATGAGTAACGGCCACATTGCTCTTGTTGACAGGTTCAATTGTACTTTTTTTTTGCCAAAACACAGTATAATCTGCAAAACTTCATTTTTGCAGCAGTTACTGTGACGGAATTCTAAAAACAGTGTCTCATTAAACAAGTAACTGGCGATCAGAGAGCTCAGTAGGTTACGAAAAACTTCATTGTGTCGGTTTGTGGTAACATAAGAAGAGAAATTTCATATTTATTTTCATACTAGGAAACTTGTTTTTCTACCAGTCAATAACTCAGATTTACAGTCACTGGAATGAAAAAAATATGATAGAAAATACAGCTTCAGATATATTGGCATAGATAAGAAAGTTCAATGTGTTTACGAACTGGCAAAGGATTGGTTGGTTGATTTGGGGGGGAGGAGACCAAACTGTGAGGTCATCGGTCTCATCGGATTAGGGAATGATGTCGGCCGTGTCCTTTCAAAGGAACCATCCCGGCATTTGCCTGAAGCGATTTAGGGAAATCACGGAAAACCTAAATCAGGATGGCCGGACGTGGGGTTGAACCGTCGCCCTCCCGAATGCGAGTCCAGTGAGCTAACCACTGCGCCACCTCGCTCGGTAAAATGGCAAAGGACTCTCCTCCTTGTGTGCTATCATTCGCCAAAACCTTGTTTTGATGTCTCGAGCGGTTTACGAGATATGAGGAATGTTGTGAATATTTCAATCCCGCGGGCGTGAGATCGGAAGTGAACGTGCTACATAGGATCCATTTTCTCGAAATCGAAGACAGATAGAGACCTCCTCCCCAGTTTAAACAAAAATTTAGTATATTAGCTATATTTCATACGCAGAAACATATGGTGCAATACGCACCAAACGCTAAATCGTAGCGACCCCTATTTTTCATTGCGAACTTTTCGACTTCTGCGTAGCGTATTACCAAAATGTGTATATCACAATAAGTACGACCATTAGCGAGATGATGGGCACTTCGCCACGAAGCTGACATATAACGCCACAAGTAAGGCAAAAATCAAATATTTTCACTGAATAGTTTCTGTAAAATCGTTTGAGAAAGATTTCAGGGTGCGTCCGCTTCTGTTCCGTCAGCGCGGAGCGTCGCCAATCGGCGCGTGCGAAGTATACGTTCGCGTCACAAAGTGCATTGGACCAGCGCGACATGTGCAGAACGTGCGCACCGCGCTGTAGTGTCGTGTCACGGATACTGTGGCTGAAAGCAAACTCTCAAATTTGAACAATGCTATGTTTATGTGGGGGAGTGGTGGGGGGGCGGTGGTGCAGGGGTAGGCCGGGGCGAGGGGGCGGGTGAGCAACTCATATGAACAGAGTGGTGAGACGTGTGTCTAACGCTGTGCGCGAAGTTAAGTTGATGGTGTTATGACAAGCGCACAAACTTTTTTACACTTCTATAGCCACCTAGACTTACAGTCATTTTACGACATGTAGCGTAATTAATCCTCTCAGAAAATAGCACATGAGATTTTATGAGCCGTTGCAGTATCCACGCATGATAGGCGCCAACCAGTTCCACAAGCTGACAGACAGAATTAACTTAGTCTCTATGCACACTTTCATATGATTTATCAGTTGTGCTCCTGCAATGAAAACAAATTCAGATATACAACTGAATGAACCTCGAGTATTGTGCAAGAAATTATGTGCCGCACGTCTCTTACATATTTCTGAAAACATGACCTGGACCTCTCTCAGAGCTACACGTAAGACTTATTGCAAATGACGCAATTATCCCACACAAAGTACTGTCTGAAAACAACAATGTAAAGATTAAATCAGATATAGATAAGTTTTCAAAGTGAGGAAAAGGTTGGTGACCCGCTACACATGTTAAGATATGTAAAATTATACAACTCACAAATGAAAAATCTTAGTACCATATGACTTCATCAGCAACTTAAAAGTCTAATCAGTCAACTCATACAAATACCTGGATGTAACAGTTTGTAGGGATATGAAATGGAATGATCACAAAGTTGTGGATTAAGGTGACAAGAATTCAGGTCACTGGTTGTATACCGTGAAAGTGCAGTCTGTCTACAAGAGAGATTGCTCCAAATGAGTCGTGGGACTTGTCTTAAAATATTAAGTGTGTAGGACCCTTACCAAATAAGACTAAAGGGGTACATTGATCGTATATGAACAAGGGCAGCCCTCATAACATAGATCTGTTGGGCTGAAGGGAGATTGCCACAGCGATACTGAGAAACCTGAACTGACAGACGCTCGAAGCTAGTCGCAAACTTTAATGCAAAAGCGAATTTACAGACTTCGAATAAATAGTAATGAGGAATCAAGGATATACTACAATCCTATACTTTAATACTTCCCACGATTCACAGGCCACTGGAACACGAAGAAACGACAGTACGTGATACAACTGGGAACTATACGCTTCAGAATGATTTACAGTCTTGTAGATGTAGATAGACACTTCAGACGCTCAGAATTCCACATGAGTTCAAGGATCCGTCAAAGTCAAGATCATTAGAGACGAAGGAAAAGATCAGTTTGGACAAAGAAGGGAACGCACAATCACGGCATTCTTTTCTTGTCATTTCGGCAAACCACGAAAACTCCACATCGTATTGACTGGACAAGATGCTGAACCCTGCTCCTCCCAAATACGAGTATAGACTCTTCACCATTAAGCCATTTAACACGGTCCGGCATTCGCGAACTGTCCTGATGTAATCTGGGTCTCAAGTTCGCTTCTTACATTCACTCCACGGCCGAGAGCTAGTATTGTTTCACCACCGGTTCAGCCGTCAGAAGCGTTGGGGCACTGCTGCTAAGGCGACTATCAGATTGTTCAGGTCAGGAACCGTAACACGTCCACTGGCGATCGCGGCGACTATCAGATTGTTCAGGACAGGAACCGTAACACGTCCACTGGCGATCGCGGCAGTCTGGCGGGGTCTGAGCGCGCGGGCGTCCTTGCGGCATGGTCAGCACATTCGCAGTTATCGAAGCTCTTGCTACCCAGGCATTTATCAGCCTGCTGAGCAGTCGTGTGTGAATAATCGCTGAAGTCTGTATCCATTTGGCATGTTAACTAATCATCCTGGTTACTGTCTGTGTTCACAACGCACTCGAAAAACAACACGAGACTTTTTATGATAGCTGGATGAACATTAACACACTCATTTCTGAAATGGTTCAAATGGCTCTGAGCACTATGGGACTTAACATCTATGGTCATCAGTCCCCTAGAACTTAGAACTACTTAAACCTAACTAACCTAAGGACAGCACACAACACCCATCCATCACGAGGCAGAGAAAATCCCTGACCCCGCCGGGAATCGAACCCGGGAACCCGGGCGTGGGAAGCAAGGACGCTACCGCACGACCACGAGATGCGGGCTACTCATTTCTGACACTGTTTAAATAGTTATATCGAACCACTGATATCACAATATCTTAGTCACGTGTCTTGCAAGATAACGGTTTAAATTCCGCATAAAAGTGTTTATGTATGGTCAACATTGGAAATTTCTATTAGACCATGACTAGATTCTGCATTTCCGGCTGTTTGCAAGAAGTCGCTTAGCCAGCGAACACACCACCAGGCCATGGAGTTCAGTATTTATGGACGTATCTTCACTGCCGTGATTTGCCTCTGCATTTTCATTGATTTTATCCTCATCAATCCATTAATTTCGTGTTCATTAATCAATTTGTTTCACGTCATTAATTTAATTCAGTTGACATAAATTTCATGTTGGAGTTTAGGGCACTTTCTTCCATCATATCTGTTCGTCTCATGCTCCTATTCCGACGTGGAGAAGCGTTTGTTTCTACTCGAAAGCAGTAGGAGAAAATCCGGTTCCTCTGAAGTTTAAGGCAGACTTGGGGTTGTGGCTGGGTACCATAAGAGGGAAATTGTCAGCTCGTTAGAAGCATGAAATACTGGTCCGAGCCACCATCGGACGTAAATTATCAGTTGTGAGGAACATATTCTTTATATTGAAGATTCATCATTTTTGAACATTTTGCACTGATTTCACTTCACGACATTGTGCTTTATTGATTTCATCCCCGTCGGTCCTGTCATTTCATTTCAGTGCTTTTAACTCAGTTCTTTCCTAAGTATGTTCTCGTCTCAACACAAGTAAATGCTTTAAGTGTGGATTTTTCCAATGAAGCTTGACTCAAAATGATACGGACCAGCCATGGACCATATGGTACCATCCAGAGATTGAGCGGGGATACCAGTGTTTCCAACGAATCAGTACCACATGCGTTGGCTTATGCTCGCTGCAGTCTGCAGTGACGTGTGGGGGGCACTCCAGATAATAATTCCACCCTCTCAGCAACAGCAGCGCCCTTGCACTGAGGTCAATATACAGTCGCGCATTCCAACAGCTCAGCCGCAGTTCAAGACCTCGGCTACAGCAATCAACATCATCGAGTACGACTGTAATAGTTAAAGTTTCTGATGTACTTGTTTACTTAAATACGCAACCTTGTACTAGAGGAGAACAGTTTGTTAAGCTGTGCATCACGTGTTGCTCTAATAGTGAATGACATTTTTAAATTATCCAGTACTCCTGTTGAAAATTTCCTTTAAAATAGTTTCAATTTGGTTTTGGACTCGTGCTGGCTTGGTTGGTTGGTTGTAATTTTGCTGTCGTTTAGCTTTGCGTGACTTTGTACATTTCCAACTGCGAGAGGAACCAAATAATATCTGCCTGCAAGAATACAACATGAATTTGGCCCTGTTTTATAATCTTTCTAAAAATACGCAGGCTGATAAAATCTTGAACTTTACTATTCATCTCTTTAATTAAACAGAGTGGTCTCTGTGCATTAATGATCTGCATAATAAAGCTGGTCGTGAAATGGTCCCTGTGCGTTGATAATTTTCGTAGCAAACTGATCCTGAAAGCAAAATATGTTACCTCGTAACTTAACTCATTGGAAACCCAGTGCTTGGTGCTTTTTGTGAGCCAGCAGCAAACATCTTACTACTCTTACTGAGAGCTTAGTGGAATGCTCCATACAACAAATAAACTATTTTGTACACATGATTGAGTGAGACACTCTTTAAATGAAAATGACTTGGCCGGCCGGGGTGGCCGAGCGGTTCTAGGCGCTACAGTCTGGAACCGCGCGACCACTACGGTCGCAGGTTCGAATCCTGCCTCGGGTATGGATGTGTGTGATGTCCTTAGGTTAGTTAGTTTCAATTAGTTCTAAGTTCTAGGGGACTGATGACCTTAGAAGTTAAGTCCCATAGTGCTCAGAGCCAGAGCCAAAAATGACTTGGGTCGAGCATGTGGACAATGCTCTTAGGTGAAATACACTGGTGTCCAAAATTGTAGCAACAAACGAAAATTTTGCAAGATTGCGAAAGAGTGCAAACAGGAGATAGTAAAGTACAAGCTATTTAAAGAATACAGAGTGTAAATGACTACAACTTGCATAACGGTAGACAAAATGTACTTCGTTTTTCCAACTTAATGGATTTGCCCACACGTTCCGACAACCAATAAATGTGCTCATTACGGGGTGTCACCACCTCTGGCAGCAATACAGGCTTAACAACAATCGGGCATCCTGCGAATGAAGTCATCAATCTCATGTTGAGGCAATAACACCCATTCTTCCTGCAGAACTGTTCGCAAGTCTTAGGGTATGGTTAGCAGGTGATGACGTGATGCAACGCGACCCTCTAGTGCGTCTCAGAGAGCTCTATGGTATTTAAATTGGGAGAGCGAGCAGGCCACGACCTGCGTGCAAAATCTACCGTTTTCAAGAAAACATCAACCACGCGCGCTGTATGAGGTCTCGCATTATCGTCCATCAATACGAAATCTGGGCCCCCAGCACCTCGCAACAACCGGGAATGAGGTTCCACGATCTCGTCACAATACCTGACAGCAGTTAGACCTTGCCGTAACCCGCAAAATTTTATGAAGAGGTGTTCGAGTGGTCAACATGACCTCTGCCCACACCGTTAGAGATCCTCCTCGATATCGGTCTATTTCCACAATGCCTGGGTACCAAAAATCAGGTTCCAGTTCCCTCCAGAAGCGAATCCGTCGAGAATCACTCTCTAAACTAAATCGGGACTCATCTGTGAAAAGAACATTCGTCCACTGTTCGACCGTCTAGATCGCAAGTTGACGACTCCTTTCTAGACGTTTCCTTTTGCGAAGACGCGTCAGAGTATAAATACAGCAGGTCTCCAACAACAAAGGCCACTCTACCGAAGCCTTACGTATACCGTTTGCCTCGATACAACACGTTCATTGCATGCTGCGA
The DNA here is from genome assembly GCF_023864345.2 of Schistocerca serialis cubense. NCBI lineage: Eukaryota > Metazoa > Arthropoda > Insecta > Orthoptera > Acrididae > Schistocerca > Schistocerca serialis. The sequence continues at coordinate 498,744,160 of NC_064645.1, forward strand.
GATCAGATGCCAGCTCCTGTGCAGTACTAAGACGGTAGAGTCGTGCCCTTACAGCCAAAGAAAGGTCTTCTCTCTCTGGTGCCACACGTAGTCGGCCCTGCCCCCTGCCCTGGTCTTCAGGATTCAGTTTCTGTCTTTGAAAATGTCGCCACATCCGAGAAACAACCGAACGATTCACATTAAGCCATACAGCCATATAAGTTTGCGACTGTCCTCCTTCCATTCTTCCTATGGCCCTCCACTGCAGAGTCTGGTAGGCGTCTTCTCTGTGCCACACAGTATCTTCTGTGACCATGTACACAGCGATCGTGGATGTGGACCACCCGGCAAACACTACCCTGTTTGGTAGGTGCCCTGATGTCATCGTTGGCGTGTTGGTCCGTAGACCGGAATGCCATCTTCCGTGCAGAACACGTCCCTACTGACATACTGTTTGTTGACTGTTTGCATGATTATTCGTGAATTAGACACAGAACGGGGAAAAGGTGAACATTGAGAAAGGGCAACATTGACATCAAACTCTTATGCTCACAAATGTTAGAAAAATAATTAATAAACATGAAAAATACCTGACAGTGAAAATAACTCAGTCTTCAATGAAAAATTTAAAGTTCCTTGATATGTCTATTTCATACAATAATGGTTGCAAACGACGCCCGACTGCAATGCAAGTAAAAAAAAAAAAATGTTATCTTCATTCCTCTTCATATGCTTTTCTAACACATTGCATCTCACTTCATTCTAAATCACTAACAGAATCTTTCTCTTCTGTTTCACTAGATTCAAACACAAATTATTTTACTTAAACACAGATAGACTTAACTTTACGTCTACATCGCCACGAGTCATGAACGGCGTTTGTGTCACTATTCCTCCTGCCAAGCAGTGACGACGGAACAAGCACATCTTCCAGCGACACAGCTACTCTGACCAAAGACTGCCCGTGAATGATAAGCAATTCAAAATTGTCGCTCGGCGTTTGAGATATCCAAAGTATGCGTAAATCCCAGAAGTACAAATAACAAACTTTCATTAGGCCTGTTGCACTGTGTCAAAGAACTGCGGCAAAGTTAAGAGATATTCATCCTTTGAATTTGCAGAACATTGGTTTTTCTTCTTACCGCAACATGTTTTGTCCCTTCTGTGAAATCGTCAATGGGTTTTGTTTAGTAAAAAACTATATAAAGTGAAAATGTTTAGCCGGACGTTGTGGAAGAGCGGTTCTAGGCGCTGCAGTCCGGGACCGCGCTGCTGCTACAGTCGCAGGTTCGAATCCTGCCTCGGTCATGGATGTGTGTGACGTTCTTAGGTTAGTTAGGTTTAAGTAGTTCTAAGTCTAGGGGACTGATGACCTCAGATGTGAAGCCCCATAGTGCTTAGAGCCGTTTGAACAACTTTTTTGAAAATGTTTTAGGTTTTTTTTTGTTTAATAGAGGGATTTGATAACTCGTGGATGAAATTCACATTTACATCGTTTGTTTGCAGATAAAAATCTGTCAGTGGAGGGCACCATAAAGATGGCCTGCAAAACCATGCACTGTAAAATCCAGGTAAGAACAAAAACGAACAGAAAGTGTCATTAAGGATCATTTTGTTAGGTAAGCTACTACCTAAAATACGTTCACTTTTTACAGTTTCTCAACGAACAAAACCCACTGATGATGCCACAGACGTGCCGAAACATATTTGTGTAACAAGAAAAAGCAGTGTTTTGCATAAAAGGTGGAACCTGTATCCAATGGGTTAGAACTGCTCAGGGAGAAGGTTCATCAAACTAGAAACATGACATACTTATTACATAAACGAATAAAAGACTTACTTAACATATGAGAGTTGGAATTTAAATAGTGGCAACTATTTATTCACAACCGATACAAAAGAGTTACATGTTTGCACCTGTTACTGTCCTTCAAAGTAGTCACCAGTCACCACGGAATCGGATGGTGAAGGAGCTCCAGTAGGTTAATTCGTCTTCTTATTTATTATTTCTTCTCGCTCCCTCTCTTATGGTTTGTTTCAGCATTGCTTTTCAGCATAAATAAAAGTGTCAAACAGATCAAGAATGCAATTAAATATTTCCACACTGTCAGCTAAATTAAACGAGTAACATTATTTTCAGATCAACAGAAATCTGATTTTTTAAAATGTACTATTGTTTAATAGACAGAAAATTTCGGAAATCTTGTTATACTCTATGTTGCAACATAGTTTTGCTTCATTCCATTGACAGCTTAACTACCAATGTTAGTGAGTAGGAATTCCAATTTACGTTTCAACGTGTGCTGAAGCTTAAATAAAGGCTTCATATTTCAACTGTCAGTTTCACCGAGTTTCTGATGTTTTGTACTATATATAACAATACCTATGCGTTGTCGGAATGTAATGATTTGAGGTTCTTTGTAAATTAACTCCTGTTAATAAAGCATCTGACTTGTTAATGCATTGTTCGGATTGTTTAAATAGCTGGTTCTCGGTGGGCTCTAGATAACAATATTTCAGGCATCATGTTTCGAACCAAACGAAGCGTTCCACAACACTGGCGAGACAGCGAACTCCATTAGAACCACCGGTAATATTACTACAGCAGTTTATTGGACTCCATATCAGAACAAAACAACTTTCGTCCGGCCAAAACTGTAGGTTCTTTGACTGCTCAGGGAGAAGGTTGTTGTTGTTTTTTGGGGAAGGAGACCAGACATCGAGGTCATCGGTCTCATCGGATTAGGGAAGGATGGGGAAGGAAGTCGGCCGTGCCCTTTGAAAGGAACCATTCCGGCATTTGCCTGAAGCGATTTAGGGAAATCACGGAAAACCTAAATCAGGATGGCCGGACGCGGGATTGAACCGTCGTCCTCCCGAATGCGAGTCCAGTGTCGAACCACTGCGCCACCTCGCTCGGTCAGGGAGAAGGCTCATCAAACTAGAAACATGATGTACTTATTACATAAACGAATAAAAGACTTACTTAACATATGAGAGTTGGAATTTAAATAGTGGCAACTATTTACTCACAACCGATGCAGAAGAGTTACATGCTTGCATCTGCTACTGTCATTCAAAGTAGTCACCAGCGTTGTGTAGAACCCGTTGTCAGGGATGTGGAAGGCGTAGCATACAGTTAGCAGAGCCTGTTCTGTTGATGGTACGAACTGAATGGTCTACTGCCTGTCGAATCTCTGGAACAGTTCTGAAGCGAATGCCGCGAAGTGGTTTTTTCATCTTCGGAATCAAATCCGAATCACGAGGACTTAAGTCCGGGGCTTGTGGTGGATGGTACAGTATGTCCCAATCCCATCGGTCGAATAGAGGAGCCACAGCTTGCGCTGTATTCGCCCGCGCATTGTCGTGCAAAATGATGGGTGGGGTGAGCAGAAAGTTTCGCCGTTTCTTTGGCAAAACTGGTAGCAGGTGATGTTCGAAAAACGAACAGTAATACGACTTAAGTCCTTGTGACTTGATATATACAGGGTGTTACAAAAAGGTACCGCCAAACTTTCAGGAAACATTCCTCACACACAATGAAAGAAAATATGTTATGTGGACATGTGTCCGGAAAAGCTTACTTTCCATGTTAGAGCTCATTTTATTACTTCTCTTCAAATCACATTAATCATGGAATGGAAACACACAGCAACAGAACGTACCAGCGTGACTTCGAACACTTTGTTACAGGAAATGTTCAAAATGTCCTCCGTTAGCGAGGATAATGCATCCACCCTCAGTCGCATGGAATCCCTGATGCGCTGATGCAGCCCTGGAGAATGGCGTATTGTATCACAGCCGTCCACAATACGAGCACGAAGAGTCTCTACATTTGGTACCGGGGTTGCGTAGACAAGAGTTTTCAAATGCCCCCATAAACGAAAGTCAAGAGGGTTGAGGTCAGGAGACCGTGGAGGTCATGGAATTGGTCCGCCTCTACCAATCCATCGGTCACTGAATCTGTTGTTGAGAAGCGTACGAACACTTCGACTGAAATGTGCAGGAGCTCCATCGTGCATGAACCACATGTTGTGTCGTACTTGTAAAGGAACATGTTCTAGCAGCACAGGTAGAGTATCCCGTATGAAATCATGATAACGTGCTCCATTGAGCGTAGATGGACGAAACTAAAATGAGCTCTAACATGGAAATTAAGGATTTCCGGACACATGTTCACATAACATCTTTTCTTTATTTGTGTGTGAGGAACGTTTCCTGAAAGTTTGGCAGTACCTTTTTGTAACACCCTGTATATATACCAATTAAGTTATATAATGTAATGGGTTCCCCACACTATTCTACAGGCGTAAGTTGTGGGTCATTTACGAAGGCAAGTAAGAAAGATCCGGGCAGCTGAAGTCATATTTCTTTGGACTGTAAAAGTCTGTACCTGGTAGACAGATTAAGAAACAGCGATATTAGAAAGCAGTTGAACATATTTAACTTAAGGGATTAAACTGAAGATAACGGTAGAAAACTGAGTGAACATCTCGACAAAATGAAGAGTGGCAGACGACATTACAAATTCAGAAATTATAATCCGGTAGGCCGATGAGGTCTGCGATGGCTGAGGAAGAGATGGGTACCATAAAGAGCGAAACCCTAAATGCTAAAGAAGTCACCCTTCCCGAAAGCACCAGGGCAATATTTGTAAAGTACAAACTCCTTTCCACGCTGCAGTTGAAGAAGGTGGTAGCGCACGCTTACGAGCATTGTGCAGACGTCCAGAGTATAGACAAATACGATTTTTGTCGAGGCACCCGCGCACTGTGCCAGGTTCGCTGAGGTGAGCTGGGAGACGATTTATTCGGCCGCCCGAATAGCTGCGGATCCGCTGGCCGTGTGCCGCGCCGCCACGCAGGTGTTGCGCACACAATGGAGCTCCGCGATGTTGGCCGCAGATAGCAGGCCGACACTCGGGCAGCCGCAGAATTCGCAACTGGACGCCCAGCCCAGGTGCCAGAGGCGGGACCGTACAGCAGTCGCAGCGAAAAAAAAAACCACCTGCGTCGCAAAACTACTGCTTCGGGAATTTGAACGTTGAACTTAGTGAATCTTGACACGATATGACACGGGACACACACACACACACACACACATATATATATATATATATATATATATATATATATATATATATATATATATACACTCCTGGAAATTGAAATAAGAACACCGTGAATTCATTGTCCCAGGAAGGGGAAACTTTATTGACACATTCCTGGGGTTAGATACATCACATGATCACACTGACAGAACCACAGGCACATAGACACAGGCAACAGAGCATACACAATGTCGGCACTAGTACAGTGTACATCCACCTTCCGCAACAATGCAGGCTGCTATTCTCCCATGGAGACGATCGTAGAGATGCTGGATGTAGTCCTGTGGAACGGCTTGCCATGCCATTTCCACCTGGCGCCTCAGTTGGACCAGCGTTCGTGCTGGACGTGCAGACCGCGTGAGACGACGCTTCATCCAGTCCCAAACATGCTCAATGGGGGACAGATCCGGAGATCTTGCTGGCCAGGGTAGTTGCGTACACCTTCTAGAGCACGTTGGGTGGCACGGGATACATGCGGACGTGCATTGTCCTGCTGGAACAGCAAGTTCCCTTGCCGGTCTAGGAATGGTAGAACGATGGGTTCGATGACGGTTTGGATGTACCGTGCACTATTCAGTGTCCCCTCGACGATCACCAGTGGTGTACGACCAGTGTAGGAGATCGCTCCCCACACCATGATGCCGGGTGTTGGCCCTGTGTGCCTCGGTCGTATGCAGTCCTGATTGTGGCGCTCACCTGCACGGCGCCAAACACGCATACGACCATCATTGGCACCAAGGCAGAAGCGACTCTCATCACTGAAGACGACACGTCTCCATTCGTCCCTCCATTCACGCCTGTCGCGACACCACTGGAGGCGGGCTGCACGATGTTGGGGCGTGAGCGGAAGACGGCCTAACGGTGTGCGGGACCGTAGCCCAGCTTCATGGAGACGGTTGCGAATGGTCCTCGCCGATACCCCAGGAGCAACAGTGTCCCTAATTTGCTGGGAAGTGGCGGTGCGGTCCCCTACGGCACTGCGTAGCATCCTACGGTCTTGGCGTGCATCCGTGCGTCGCTGCGGTCCGGTCCCAGGTCGACGGGCACGTGCACCTTCCAGCGACCACTGGCGACAACATCGATGTACTGTGGAGACCTCACGCCCCACGTGTTGAGCAATTCGGCGGTACGTCCACCCGGCCTCCCGCATGCCCACTATACGCCCTCGCTCAAAGTCCGTCAACTGCACATACGGTTCACGTCCACGCTGTCGCGGCATGCTACCAGTGTTAAAGACTGCGATGGAGCTCCGTATGCCACGGCAAACTGGCTGACACTGACGGCGGCGGTGCACAAATGCTGCGCAGCTAGCGCCATTCGACGGCCAACACCGCGGTTCCTGGTGTGTCCGCTGTGCCGTGCGTGTGATCATTGCTTGTACAGCCCTCTCGCAGTGTCCGGGGCAAGTATGGTGGGTCTGACACACCGGTGTCAATGTGTTCTTTTTTCCATTTCCAGGAGTGTATATATATATATATATATATGGGTTGGAATTTACAGCTCGTACAAAATCTCGTAGCAACCCCTCGCTATACGGCGCGGCCCACTGGACTCGCGTGGCGACCTCACATGCGCTGACGCTCAAGGCGGACAAGTCAACCGATCGATCGAACCGCCAATGACCGTTGCCTGAGCAACTCGAGCACACTGGCGGCCTAACGCGCAGACTCAGATGCAGGAACTAAGCCCCCTACCGGGCGACCACTCGTTGAGTTCTCTCACTGCGCCACAAATTCGGACGAGAGACAGACCCCAGACCGACTCCAGACTCGCCCAGACTGACCCACTGGCGAGATCATAGCGCCCCTTAAATGCACGTGAACAGGCAACCTTTCCCCTTTTTCACCAGAGGGAGGGAGACACCAAAGCTGCGATTGCCACAGCGGCGCCACCGCCAGAAACGGAGAGCGACTGCTTCACACAACGCGCTGCGGCGCGCTCTTCAAAACAGCAATTTTTACGACGGGTCAAGGATATCATGTGAAAAGCACCAAGCTGAGTTTCGCACGAGCGGTACTTTCTAAATCCGTGTTGATTCGTGATACAAATTTTTCCCCCACAAAAAAATTTACCATACTCCATCTTCCGACATATTCAAGAATATTGCAGCAAACTGAGGTTAAGTATTTGTGTCTGTAATATTGCGGGTCATTTTTGTACGCTTATTATACACGAGAGCCAACTGCGTTTTTTTCTAGTCGCTTGGGACTTAATGCTGGGCGAGAGATTCGCGAAAAATGCAGGCTCTGTAAAGGCAGAGTGCCGAAGAGTACTCTGTGTAAAACCGAACTAGGTTTCCATGTAGACCTGGAGACTTGTATGTTTTCGCCTCTCTCAGCTGCGTTTCAACGTCATCGCTGCCTATTTCTACGTCCTTCACGCAGGAGGTTGTGTGGCGGTCAGACTATACTACGTTTCTACGATCTTCCTGTGTGAAGGAACTGGATACACGAAATTGAAATTTTCAGATTTCCGTTTGCTTTTGGCACACTGCACTGGTCTTAGAGTAATACAAGCTTTCGATCTGCTTAGCGGTTTTACGTAGCACTAGAATTTTATAGGATTCTCAGCAAGATCTGTAGCTAACGTATATCGGTGAAAGTATTTGTATGCTTCCCGGATCGATCTCATAGATGGAGCACTTATTCAGACAAAGAAAGAGCGTCGATTAAGCCGCCACCTTTCCGTAGAAACTAACCCTCAAGACATCTAGGGAAATAGTAGAAAATCTAAATTGAAACCGATGGACGAAGATTAGATTGTTTCAAATATGACTAGAGCTAATAGCATCTCCTTATAGGAAGGCAAGTATTTATTCTGTTTTCGAATTCGACAGCAACTATAACAGACACATCTTAGCAAAAGATCTGGTAGAGAACCCGAAAAAATTCTGGTCGTATGTAAAATCGCTAAGCGGGTCTAAGGCTTCCATTCAGTGCCTTGTTGACCAGTCTGTTGCGGCAGTTGAAGATAGTAGACAAAAGCTGAAGTTTTAAAATTCACGTTAAAGAAATAATCATTTGACCATCGGACAGACTCCCGTACATAATAACAAGCATACCTGGCGTAGAGAAACAACTGAAAGATTTGACAGCAAATAAATCAGCAAGTCCGGGTGGAATCCCAGTTCGATTTTACAAAAAATACTTTACGGCATTGTCCCCTTACCTAGCGTACCTAGCTATCGTGAATCTCTCGCCAAGGGCAAAGTCAGAAGCCACTGGAAGAATGCACAGGTGACTCCAGTGTATAATAAAGGTATAAGAATGGACCCACAAAATTACAGACAAGTATCCTAACTTCTGTTTCCTGTAGAATGCTTGAGCATACTCTCAGTTCGAATATAATAAACTTCCTTTAGACTGAGAAGCTTATGTGCACGAATCAGCATGGTTTTAGAAAGCATCGCTCATGCGAAACTCAGCTTGCCCTTTCCTCATGTGATATACTGAGATCTATGGATGAAGGGCAACAGGCAGATTCCATAGTTACAGATCGCCAGAAAGCATTTGACTCGGTGCACCACTGCCGACTGTTAACGAAGGTGCGAGCATATTGAATAAGTTCACGGATATGTGAGTGGCTCGGAGACTTCTTAAATAATAGAACCCAGTATGTTGTCCTCGACGGCGAGTGTTCACCAGAGAGAAGGGTATCGTCAGGAGTGCCCAGAGGTGTGGCAGGACAGCTGTTGTTCTCTGTATATATAAATTACTTTGCTGACAAGGTGGGCAGCAATCTGCGGTTGTTTGCTGATGACGCCGTGGTGTACGTAAGGTGTCGAACTTAGTTGGCTGTAGGAAAATACAAGACGACTTAGAAAAAGTTTCCAGTTGGTGTGATGAATGGCAGCTAACCCTAAATGTGGCAAAATGTAAGTTAATGCGCATGAGTAGGAAGATCAAATCTGTAAGTTTGGGAGAGAGTATTGCTAGTGTCCTGCTTCACACAGTTAGGTCGTTTAAATATCTGGGCATAACACTGCAAAGCGACATGAGGTGGAACAAGTATGTGAGGGGTGTGGTAGGGAAAGAGAATGGTCGACTTCGGTTTACTGGGAGAATTTTAGGAAAGAGTGATTCACCTGTAAAGGATACAGCATACAGGACACTGGTGCACTGCCCAAGTGTTTGTTGTTACCCATACCAGGTAGAACTGAAGAAAGACATCGAAGTAATTCAGAGGTGGGCTGCTAGATTTGTTACCGGTAGGATCGTACAACATATGAGTATTACGGAGATTCTTCGGAAACTCAAACGGTAATCCGTGGAGGGAAGGCGACTGTCTTTTCGACAAACACTATTGCGAAAATTTAGAGAACCGGCTTTTGAAGATGATTGCCGAATGATTCTACTGCCACTAACGTTATTTCGCGTAAGGACCACGAAGATAAGATAGACAAGAAACATTCATATGGAGGCATACAAACAGCCATTTCTCCCTCACTTTATTTGCGAGTGGAACAGGAAATGAAATGACCAGTTGTGGTATAGGATACCCTCCGCCGTGCACCTTACGGTTGATTGCGGAGTATCTACGTGGATAGTTCAGCGCAATGCGCACTGACTTGAAACTTCCCAATCGATCAAAACAGTGTCCTAGTCTGGAACTCGAACACGGAGCCTTTGCCTTTCGCTGACAAGTGCTCTTCCCCAGCAGAGCGGTAATGGCAGAAGTGAAGCTGTGGGAGTGGGTGGTGATTACGTTTTGATAACTCAACCAGTCCCCACCCCCCCCCCCCCCCCCCCACCCTCCATGAACCACGGACTTTGCCGTTGGTGGGGAGGCTTGCGTGCCTCAGCGATACAGATAGCCGTACCGTAGCTGCAACCACAACGGAGGGGTATCTGTTGAGAGGCCAGACAAACGCTTCGTTCCTGAACAGGGGAAGCAGCCTTTTCAGTAGTTACAGGGACAACAGTCTGGATGATTGACTGATCTGGCCTTGCAACACAAACCAAAACAGCCTCGCTGTGCTGGTACTGCGAACGGTTGAAAGCAAGGGGAAACTACAGCCGTAATTTTTCCCGTGGGCATGCAGCTTTACTGTATGGTTAATGATGATGGCGTCCTCTTGGGTAAAATATTCCGGGGGTAAAATAGTCCCCCATTCGGATCTCCGGGCGGAGACTATTCAGGAGGACGTCGTTATCAGGAGAAAGAAAACTGACGTTCAACGGATCGGAGCGTGGAATGTCAGATCCCTTAATCGGGCAGGTAGGTTAGAAAATTTAAAAAGGGAAATGGATAGGTTAAAGTTAGATATAGTGGGAATTAGTGAAGTTCGGTGGCAGGAGGAACAAGACTCTTGGTCAGGCGAATACAGGGTTATAAATACAAAGTCAAATAGGGGTAATGCAGGAGTAGGTTTAATAATGAATAAAAAATAGGAATGCGGGTAAGCTACTACAAACAGCATAGTAAACGCATTATTCTGGCCAAGATAGACACGAAGCCCATGCCTACTACAGTAGTACAAGTTTATATGCCAACTAGCTCTGCAGATGACGAAGAAATTGAAGAAATGTGTGACGAAATAAAAGAAATTATTCAGATAGTGAAGGGAGACGAAAATTTAATAGTCATGGGTGACTGGAATGCGAAAAGGGAGAGTGGGAAACGTGGTAGGTGATTATGGATTGGGGCTAAGAAATGAAAGAGGAAGCCGCCTGGTAGAATTTTGCACAGAGCACAACTTAATAATAGCTAACACTTGGTTCAAGAATCATAAAAGAAGGTTGTATACATGGAAGAAGCCTCGAGATACTGACAGATTTCAGATTATATAATGGTAAGACAGAGACTTAGGAACCAGGTTTTAAATTGTAAGACATTTCCAGGGGCAGATGTGGACTCTGACCACAATCTATTTGTTATGAATTGTAGATCAAAACTGAAGAAACTGCAAAAAGGTGGGAATTTAAGGAGATGGGACCTGGGTAAACTGACTAAACCAGAGGTTGTACAGAGTTTTAGGGAGAGCATAAGGGAACAAATGGCAGGAATGGGGGAAAGAAATACAGTAGGAGAAGAATGGGTACCTTTGAGGGATGAAGTAGTAAAGGCACCAGAGGATGAAGTAGGTAAAAAGACGATGGCTAGTAGAAATCCTTGGGTAATAGAAGAAATATTGAATTTAATGGATGAAAGGAGAAAATATAAAAATGCAGTAAATGAAGCAGGCAAACGTCTCAAAAAGGAGATCGACAGGAAGTACAAAACGGCTAAGCAGGGATGGCTACAGGATAAATGTAAGGATGTATAGGCTTATCTCACTAGGGGTAAGATAGATACTGCCTACAGGAAAATTAGAGAGACCTTTGGAGGAAAGAGAACCACTTGCATGAATATTAAGAGCTCAGATGGAAACCCAGTTCTAAGCAAAGAAGGGAAAGCAGAAAGGTGGAAGGAGTATATAGAGGGTCTATACAAGGACGATGTACTTGAGGACAATATTATGGAAATGTAAGAGGATGTAGATGAAGATGAAATGGGAGATATGACACTGCGTGAAGAGTTTGACAGAGCACTGAAAGACCTGAGTCGAAACAAGGCCCCGGGAGTGGACAACATTCCATTAGAACTAGTGACGGCCTTGGGAGAGCCAGTCCTGACAAAACTCTACCATCTGGTGAGCAAGATGTATGAGACATGCGAAATACCCCCAGACTTCAAGAAGAATATAATAATTCCTATCCCAAAGAAAGCAGGTGTTGACAGGTGTGAAAATTACCGAACTATCAGGTTAATAAGTCTCGGCTGCAAAATACTAAAGCAAATTCTTTACAGGAAAATGTCACTACTTTAACACAGTTTGTAGGAAGCTAAAAGGTTTCAAACTATTCAGATCGGATGATCATGCATAGTTCCGGAATTTTTTGAACAGACCTCGTATTTTGTTGGCGTCGCAGTAAATAGAGAGCTTAAGATAGCGGTTTCTATTTCAGTAAGTATCAAATGTTGACGATCAAAAATTATTTAGATAATTTTATTCTATAAACACCTCGGAACATTAGTATTGTTAGATAATAACTAAGTCGCATTCTAAGCCAATTCATTGTTGTATGATTCGAAAGCGAAAGGTTCTGCTCCCTAGTGGCTGTCAGAAGATTGCTTTTCAGAGGTGGCCTGTAACGTCAATAGCATTTATGTCATCGAGTGAGTAATTTAAATCATCATATTAAAATATTGTGGAGAATGTAATATATTTCTGTTAACATCCTGACAAGTGATCTGTTGTGTTTTTATAGACTAATGTTCAGAAAAAGAAAAACAGAATACTTTGAACGACTAGAGATAGGACGTTCATATTCACAGGACATGTGTGTTAGTATGGTCTGCAGACATGATTAGTATTTCAGTCACCTCAGTTCAATATGTATCCTGTTGCCTAGTAGGCACAGGGTCCGCCATTGGCCTTGATAACTTGGTGCATGCGTGACAGCATCGGCACGAATGACGTCCTGTGGTACAGCCATCCGTGTTGCATTCACCTAGTTCAAAGGTTAATCTGTGGTGGTCGGCATTGGGACACGAAACTGCACCCGTCGTTCATCATATCCCACACATTTTCGAATTGCGACAAGTATGATGATCTGACGGGAAAGGTCAAAAGGCTGACATCTCGTCTTGTGACACCAAGAAGACACGTGTTCGTGCAGCAACATGTGGTCGTGCATTGCCTTGCTGAAAAATGGCATCTGGCTTGTTGTGCAGAAAGTGTATGACTACCCGTCACAGGATGTTATTCAAGGGGTCAAGCTGGTCACAGTGCACTGGACACGTGCCAACTGTGATTTGTGGTTCTTCTCAATAGTACCTCACACCATAAGGCCTTGAGTTGGCGCTGTATGTCTTGTGCGAACGCAGTCACTGTGATGCCGCCCGCCCCCTAAAATGCGGCCATCATTTTCAAACAAACAGAACCTGGATTCGTCCGAAAAGACTATGATGCCATTCCTGGCCACAGGAACGTCGTTCCATAAACCACTGTCTCCTAGCATTCGTCAAAGGTACACAGAGAAGTGGACAAAGTGCACGTAACCCAAGCCGTAACAAATGGTGACGGGCTGTCGCCCCTCATAAGAGTACGATGTGCTACAGTGTTCCACTGTTGCGTCAGAGCCGAGAAGGGGGGGGGGGGGGGGGTTGGGTGATGCAACCTGCCCCATTTCCTCGTATTCTACGGCCCTCCGTGAACCATTCTGCACACACCCGTTGCACTGCCGAAACACTTCGTCGTACACGGAGAGCGATCTCCCGAATGGATCAATCACATTCATACATGGCGATAATGCGTCCTCTATAAAACTCACTAATTTAACGGCGCATACGTCTGCGAGACATCCTCCACGTCTGCTCAAGTCACACTGATCCAACCTTCGGTTTACAGCGACAACAGGAGCCGCAGGCGCATTACACCGGTTGTTGGCGTTGCACCGCGATATCGGTGTTGACCCTGACCATAATGGCCGAGATGGTTCAATTGCTATTGTTTCTGGGGAAAAAAAATGGAAATTTGTGGTAAGGAGTATGGGACCAAACTGCTGAGGTCTTCGGGCCCTAGGCTTACGCACTACTTAATCTAACTTAAATTAACTTACGCTAAGGACAATACACACAACCATGCTCTAGGGAGGACTGGAACCTCCGACGTGGGGGCCGCGCGAACCGTGACAAGACGCCCTAGACTGCACGGGTACCCCTCGCGGCCAATCATTTCTGCAGAACGCATTAATGTACATATCTTATGAATATGAACGTCCTATCTCTAGTTGTTCAAGGTGTCCTGTTTTTTGTGAACATGAGTGTATTTCCTGGAGTTAGTTTCAGAGAGTCTTGTGCTAATATGTCACAGAAAAAAAGTTCTGATACTTTTTCACCGTCTACACTAATGGCTTGCTTATCTAAATGTTGATATACAACTGCATTAAAAAAAGAAACATCTGGGTTTAACGTCCAAGACGGTACCGTAGCACCGTACGGACAGCCTCCTGACGATGGTATTGTGTTTATAGCTTAGCAACGCTTCGTAGCTAAGAAGGCAAAGATGTCTACTGGAACTCCGCTATCCGCTTCCAACAACCCTAATATGAGTGAGAAACGTAGTTTCTGAAAGTTAAATGGATCTGAAAGTAGGTACGTCGAGAAAACGGTAAACTTTGGGTTCCAGCTAAGAGCGGCGTATAGTGGATATCCGAGTCAGAACAGTTTTCATTACGTAATTATGTTTGTATCTAATTTAGTTTTTGATGAAGATAGCAATCAAATATAATAACAGTAAAAAATAAAACGGTTTATAAATGAGAAAATACTGAGTTTCATATAGCAGGAAGAAATATACGAATGAGGAAGTTAAGTGAGAGCAGCTTGTAGGCAGCTGGAATCGACGTCACAGAAGACTGAACTACCAACATTTCCCCTTTCACCACGATCATAATCAGGCACCTGATGTTTGCGGCAATGTCTCCACCACTCGAGGACGGGAACTTACTTTTTACCCTTTTCATCGCCCTCTACCACCGTAAATCACACAGTGCGACCATAATTAGTGAAGAATTTGGCAATAATGACAAAAATTGGGATGGGGAACTAGAGAGAGAGATCCGAAGTTTATTAGCTGGAGTGGTGACGTTCTACTCTTTTATAACAAGTTACTAGTCTACATCAGTCCATGCTGGATAAGCAGTCTATCAAACGTTTATCGAGCGCTTGTGCGTGAAATGCCACCTTTCTGCGTGCGGCTTACCCAAAATCAGACAAGTGAAAGGACTGAGCCAGTATTTTAAGGGCACGTCATTCACCACTTGACAAACTTTATTGCCATTAATAAAAGCGGTATGTAGACTAGAAGAAGCAATTTATGAGATCAGCAACATTCGTCTTAAACAGCAATTAAAGGGGAACAACAGTTTAGATACCAATAACAATTATGAAATGAAGCATTTTGTAAAATTATAGCCGGCCGCTGTGGCCGAGCGGTTCTAGGCTCTTCATTCCGCAGGTTAGAATCCTGCCTCGGGTATGGATGTGTGAGGTGTCCTTAGGTTAGTTAGGTTTAAGTAGTTCTAAGTGTAGGAGCTGATGACCTCAGATGTTAAGTCCCATAGTGTTTAGAGCATTTGAACCATTTATTATAAGTCTTTGTAGACAAGTCCATAAACTGGAAATCTTTAATGTCAAATCACGACCAAATGTAATTGTCATTGAAACCACAGACTGTATATATTTTAACAAAGGGCAAAGTTTGGGGGACAGGAACGGGCTCAAACAAATTCAATTAATTTTTTATTATCTTTGACAATAACACAACAAACTTTCCCCACTGAGCTGACTTAACATTTAAACAACCATGAAACTAAAGCACAACGGCCTGAATTTTGGTATAAACAAAAAAAGCATGAAATCTCAGGCCTAGGCGTTGCCCCTACATCTCCAGCGAGAAAAAATTCCGACGCCCTAGCTAACCTTAGAATTCAATAAGTGAAGAAACAAATTTAATTTTTGGCAGTGCGAGCTTTTCTTTTCCCTTTTACTGTTTTGATTTTTATTTATTTATTTACTTTTTTAAGCTATGCAGTGCAGATTATACGCTGTTCCCCTATAACATTTGGTTGGTAAAACCAGACAAAATAAATCAATAAATACAACCCAACAAGCGATGTCCTGATTGACCAAGGAATAACCAAACACATTCTATTTTGCATTTAGGCACCGCGCTTACAATATCAGTCAACTGTGGCCAAAGTCAGTGCCATCACAGCCCCCGAGATTAAAAGAAAGAGGGGAGGGAGGGGGGGGGGTCTGCGACTTTAAATGAAACTACTATACCACAAGAATGAGCAATTTACAACAGGGATAGCTTCCCATAGATAGCTTGCCATAGTAATTAAAATAAACTTGGCCAAGTTTAAAAACATATTACACTGTTAAAACGAGTGGCACCAAACTGGCATTGAATAACTGGCCGCCTAAGCCTTTAGAATGAGGAAAATGGCCGCTACATAAAAGTTACTAGATTAAAATTATGCAAGTTAGCGAGTGGCGACCTCCACTGACGTGATGACTGGGTGTTGTGTCATGTCCTTAGGTTATTTAAGTTTAAGTAGTTCTAAGTTCTAGGGGACTGATTACCATAGATGTTAAGTCCCATAGTGCTCAGAGCCATTTGAACCATTTTTTGAACCTCCACTGACCGCGTAGGCCTTTAGAATTTGGAAAACATCGGTTACATGAAATAGTTAATAAATTACAAATACATAACTTGGCAACGCGCGACTTCCTTGGCGAAGATGGTGCAGGCCGGTGTGGCGCATAGAAGCACAGCTACGAAAGCACTACCATCCACGAGTCCCATAAGACGGCATATCACACTCTGTGACGCTGGAGCAGACAAACGGCGCGTCAAAGTCCGGGCCGCCACTGCAAGCTTAACAATGGCACAGTTCCGCCGCTCAGCGAGATGGCTAAAGCTGAGTAAAGGTGTCGTAGTACACACACACACACACACTCACACACACACTCACACACACACACACACTGTGGGTATCACAAAACAAGGTGGCAGGATAGGAAAATAATTCCCAAAGTTCTGCCGGGGAAGGACTAAGAAACCTAAACAGCCAGAAATTTGCAACTCAACTCGTCCCCTCTCAGATTTGCAAAGGTTTCCGGAACGAGACAGGCAAGGCAGTGGGACTCTTACACGGCCATAACAATCATGCTCACTTGTAAAAGTTGGAGCTACGACAAGAAACAAAGGCGCTTAATTCCACGGCCACGAATCAGCTACCATGAGGTACTAGATTACCAGACGGCAAACTAATCAATTCTGGAAGACATGAGTGAGCTCTACACTAGGAAAACCGTTGTACGCACACCAGGGAAGACGAATGGAATATTCCACAATTTGAAACACGAACAGCTGCTAGTATGAGTTTCTTAGAAGTTGATACCTTAGGGGTTGCGAAGCAACTCAAATCGCTTGATACGGGCAAGTCTTCAGGTCCAGATTGTATACCGATTAGGTTCCTTTCAAATTACGCTGATACAATATCTCCCCACTTAGCAATCATATACAAACGCTCGCTCACCGATAGATCTGTACCTACAGATTGGAAAATTGCGCAGGTCGCACCAGTGTTTAAGAAGGGTTGTAGGAGTAATCCATCTGACTACAGACCTATATCATTGACATCGGTTTGCAGTTGGGTTTTGGAGCATATACTGTATTCAAACATTATGAATCACCTCGAAGGGAACGATCTATTGATACGTAATCAACATGGTTTCAGAAAACATCGTTCTTGTGCAACGCAGCTAGCTCTTTATCGCACGAAGTAATGACCGCTATCGACAGGGGATCTCAAGTTGATTCCGTATTTCTAGATTTCCGGAAAGCTTTTGACTCCGTTCCTCACAAGCGACTTCTAATCAAGCTGCGGGCCTATGGGGTATCGTCTCAGTTGTGCGACTGGATTCGTGATTTCCTGTCAGGAAGGTCGTAGTTCGTAGTAATAGACGGCAAATCATCAAGTAAAACTGAAGTGATATCAGGTGTTCCGCAGGGAAGCGTCCTGGGACCTCTGCTGTTCCTGATCTATATAAATGACCTGGGCAGATCTCTTAGGTTGTTCGCAGATGATGCTGTAATTTACCGTCTAGTAAGGTCATCTGAAGACCAGTATCAGCTGCAAAGCGATTTAGAAAAGATTGCTGAATGGTGTGGCAGGTGGCAGTTGACGCTAAAGTGTGAGGTGATCCACATGAGTTCCAAAAGAAATCCGTTGGAATTCGATTACTCGATAAATAGTACAATTCTCAAGGCTGTCAGTTCAACTAAGTACCTTGAAACGTCCCCTTTGAACAATTATACATGACTGTGCTTAAACTGACACACAATATATTGTTAGCGCAACGCAATCTGACTTTCAAAATTCCCTACAAAAGAATGGCCCTGACTAACATTAAACTATACCTTTCACAAATCACTTACCTCACAAAAATCTTCGCTGCTCAAGCTACTGCAATACAGCGAGCGCCACTACTGCCAGCTACATAAAAGATTCAAACTATGGAAGGCACTAACTACTGATAGGGATAGCTAGCAAATGAAAGATATTAATAGAGAACAAACAATGTATTTACCTTGATATCATCATATATAAATATAGCAGTTCATGACAAATTTCAAAACTCCGCCATCTCTCTCCCCACATCCACCACTGCTGGCGGCTCACCTCCAACTGCTCAACGCTACGCGCTGTTCACATCCAGCTGCCTAACACTACAATGGCGAGTATTACAACAATGCAAAGCAGCCACAGACTGCACACAGCACAGCCAGTGATTTTCATACAGAGGTGGCGTTACCAATAAAAAAACCTAAAGAGCCTACTTACATAGCCCCCATGCTCCCCACAAAAAAATTTTACAAATTGGTTTGGGCAGTGGCCAATACAGATTTGAAAAAATTTTTCATAATTACGATAACAAAGAAATCAAATGCACACACTTATTGATACAATGTTGGTCAAAAGCTAAAATTTTCTCACAGTCCATAAAGACAGTCCTCATCATTCGTCACAGTAAAATTGCAGTGTTGTTCTCAAAGTCTGAGCAGTAAAAGAAAATGCACACAGAAGTAGTGGATTTCCGTGCAGTCTTGAAGAAGTAGTGTTGACCTCCCAACGGAAAGACAGTGCTGACTCTCGACATGCAGACAGGTAATGCGCCACAACAGAGCAAACCCACAGCAGAGTCAGTCGAAGTTTTGAAGAATATTGGTGGGTAGGTCATCACAGAGCAGACCCAGTGTAGTCCTGGTAGAGATTACGGTATTGGTGGGCCACCAGAGGTGCAGACCCACTGCAGTCCTTTTTAGAAATAATGGTATTGATGGATCATCAAAGATGTAGACCCACTGTAATCCTTGTAGAGATAATGGTACTGGTGGGTCATCAAAGATGCAGACCCACTGTAGTCCTTGTAGAGACGCCAGCAGCCATCTGTTGCGACTGTGCAGGTGCACAATCACCATTGAAGAGTCTTGCGGATAATATAGCAAGTCCATAAACCACCACTTGTGCACTCACAAAGTTTTCGAAACTGTCCTTAGAACCAACAATGCTGTTATCCAGTCCCTTGCTGAATTATTAACACACGTGCAAACACTAACAGTCCCTACTTCTCACATATTGTCCATATACTATGACCAACAGAAACGTGTGCAGTGAAATGTAACTTACAAGTTAATAATAAGATGAACTGGTGTCAATTACAATTTTATAACATGAGAATACAATTACAAAGGTACAAAATACATCATTAAAGAACATAACAATACAGATAACATTTGTAGTAAAACAGGCGTTACAAAATAATAGAAATAGACATATACATCAGTGTTACAGGAATTATGACATGAGTACATACATAAAAGATCAGAATAACTTTCGAAACATCAACTTCACACATGAGCATTAACACAAAACAGAATAAATAATATCTAAACATCTTTACAAAGTAAATAACACATTATTAATGCCAATTGTATTTGAGGATAACAGTATTCCTCATCATAGTGAATGTAACTTAGTATTAGAAGAGAAAAAAGTTCTATGAAACAGTACACAGAGACAGGAAGAAAACAAATACACAAGGGTACACAAACATATAGTGGGATAACACAAAAGGGAAAGGACAGGGTTTGTTTTACTGCAGTATTTTGCATGGAGATCTCCCTTTGTTCATCATTATTCCCAAAAAGTCCTATCTAACCCTGCTTTCTGTATTCTGTTCATATTTCTTTCAAAATAATTATTTCTGATTGTACAATACTCATTTGGGCCCAAATCTTTTTCATATAACTTCGCAATGCATTCTTTACCTATTCTCCATAGTCAGTTTCTTATATAGTCTACCCCCTCTTAAGCTAACTTAAATCTACTGAGCTCAGATGCTAAACTAAGGGACGAGGCAATGCAGCAGCACATAAAACAATTAATATAAACAGCAATGAAAAAAAATGGAAAATCGCAAAGCAAGCTACAGTAAATCTAAATTACCAAGCAATTCAACATTACACCTAATATGAGGCAATGCACAGCAAACAAAAAAATAAATCTGGCTTAGCAGAGTGCCACAAATTAAAGTTCAGTAGCACTATGCCTGGCAAACAGCAGCTTATATCTAAACATGACATAGCTCAAGCAGAAAAAATAGTACACTAAAGATAACAATGCAGATAAGGGAAATGTATAATCATATCTTAATGTCTAAGTAATTAAAGTGGTGCACCACAACAACTTATTGTAAAAGAAATATTACCATGTACTTGAAAAGAATATTATGTATGCAGTTACTGTTACTAGTCCCTTCTTATTGTTCTTTCCTTTCCAAGTGCTCCTTTTTTGAAGAATGTGGATCACAAAATTATTATTTAATAGATCTGTTGACAGAAAGTGTTCACATTAGCAAATGCATTTAATTTTATTTTATGAAACCAATGCTGCAACACAGCTGAAGAACAGATGTCAAATGAAATAAGCAATTACGTAAACCAAAGCATAAAAACATCATTCAATAGTTATGTGGCATTTCGTAAGTCAGTAGCTCTCAACTCTCCTAGAAAGACACTTGTCATTATCAGGTTTGCAGATGTAAGAATATTTCCCATCAATTCATAAGCATTTCAGTAAATAACATAAATTAAGAGCTCCACAGTGTAATCATATGTTTTCAAGTTCGACCGTGTCGTTTTTGCGATGCTTTCTACA
This sequence comes from Schistocerca serialis cubense, assembly GCF_023864345.2. NCBI lineage: Eukaryota > Metazoa > Arthropoda > Insecta > Orthoptera > Acrididae > Schistocerca > Schistocerca serialis. Next base: position 498,765,025 of record NC_064645.1, read on the forward strand.
AAGGAACGTCAATAGCAAGGATAATGGCCTCCCCTTTTTTTTTCTACCTGTGCCGCTGAAAGGCTAATGGCTTTTTTTCGGGCGGCTGTCGCCCAGGTGGGCGCCCGCGACGCATTACGTGCAGGTGGTCACTTAACTTTCTTACGGAAATATTTACGACAGCAGTTTCCGCTGCAGTGACAGTCTCACATAAAAATATTTCACAGGTCAAGAATTAGCGTTGCAAATCTGTAGAAAGAAAATCCTATAAATATAAGTGTCCAAATAAAATATTCGTCAGCATTGTGATATAGTCACGCATTTACGCACATTTCATAACTCTTAAAGTACCATTCTTGGTTTCCAACATACTTCTTATTCCTCATATACGGTAGCATCATCTTATTGATCATAAACATATCTCAACAGCATAGTACACATCGTCGTCGTAATAATAACATCATAGCACCTCAGTCAAATCTCAAAAACGTCGTAGCTTTCTGCAATAATTTCAAAACCTAAAGAAAATTCTCTGCACATTTCAATAGTGTCATCTACCTCAAACGTACTTTAAAATCATGCTCCCTTACCAAATACATCATTCAAAGCTCTCATAGTATCACAATGATTCCGAAAAAATATGAACAGCTTACAAAGTACAGACAAAATACAGTTTCATAAGTGTGAAGTTACCCAACTGTGTATTGCGTAAACATGTGTCACTGATGTAGTAAAAAAATGTTTATCTCTCAGTTAAATGATCAGATAGCTGTGTAATTTGTGTGTTCGAGAAATATGGTACCGATGTGTAAAGTTGTATAAGCAAATACCATATTAGCTAGGGTTCCTTGTGGTTGCCACACACATGGTACACAAAGTAAGCGTGTACCCCCCTGAGGATTAATGTAATTATACCCTCAGGTGTTACAGATTACAGCAATGGAATGAAATGTATCACGGAAAACTTTCTTTGTTCAAAAATGGTTCAAATGGCTCTGAGCACTATGGGACTCAACTGCCGAGGTCATTAGTCCCCTAGAACTTAGAACTAGTTAAACCTAACTAACCTAAGGACATCACAAACATCCATGCCCGAGGCAGGATTCGAACCTGCGACCGTAGCGGTCTTGCGGTTCCAGACTGCAGCGCCTTTAACCGCACGGCCACTTCGGCCGGCCTTTCTTTGTAATTCAAAAATCTTTAAAAATAAATATTTTAAGTACAAAATTAATCACTCAAATACGTGTACTGTAGCGCTAAATGTGCGTCTTGTTGCAACATAATCTGTGTGGAAGTGTCGTAGTTATCGTCCTCCGAAAGCTAAGTTCTGCAGAAGTCAATGTACTTACCTCATAATACACAAAAGTGAAATGCTTTGCGTATAAATGTCTTCCATTTTTACGTAATTACTAGCTACGGCAGCTGCGTCATCAGTTTCATAAGTACGTTTTGTTGCTGCCAGCAGTGTGAGTCATTGCCTATTGTCTCTTTGTTGGCGCGCGTCGTTATTGGGATTTGGAGACCTAACTTCTACAAATTCACCGTGACGAGAGGGCCCTGCTCTGTTTGAATCCCGCCAGTTCTGATGCAATTCAGGTCTGTCGTTATGATCATATCGTCTGTCGTCATGTCGGTAGATTCCATAGTTTCTTTCTTGTCGGTCACATGGTGGAGAATTTCTCCATGAATCGTAACTGCGCGCTGGTCCGTTGTGTCTAAAGTTATTCTGTCTCCCTTGATAGTATTTGTTTTGGTTCCCATATTGTCTGTTTCTCTTATTGTCTCTGTGATAGTCATTACCACGGAGAGGTGATCTTTCCCTGTAGTTATTACTACTCTGCCAACGGTTGTCATACGGGTGGTGTCTGTTTTGGTCACGATTTGTGTTGTGAGAATAGCCTTGTCGTGTCAAGTTATTACTTCTTTCATCACGGAATTGCGACGGATGTGACCTGTAATTGTTGTGTTCCTGGTTTCGCGTTCCGCGATTGTCAGTGTCAATTTCTAATTCTTGTAAGAGTCCCTGAAATGCTTCAATGTCGTCTTTGCAACGTCCTGCCAAAATAATATGTCGTAAATGTTCAGGCAGTTTGATTAAGCAAATGCGGATGAGTTCTGAGGGGCTGTATGGGTTTGAAAGATACTGATTCTTATGCAACATGTCTTCAAAATATTTCATAAGACTGGAAAATTCAGATTGTTCGAAACGTTTCATCATTATGATGCTATGTTTTACTCGGTCTTGTGTGGCTTGAGACCAATATGCTGAGAGTAAGGCATGGTAAAACTCTCCTTCACTGTGGCAATCGTGAATTACCGATCGCATTCTTACAGCTGGTTCATTCTCTAAGTAGCCACACATAAATTCTAATCTGTGTTCTAACGACCAGTTGGGAGGAAAACAATGAGAGAATTGATGGAGCCATGCTTGTGGATGAATGTCGTTGCCAGAATTCTTAAATGTTTTGAATTTACGTGTAGTAATGAACAGCTTATAGTCAAAATCATCATGTCGGAGAGTCGCATATCGGTCATTGTTAGGTCGTGTCGGTCGTTCCATCTCAAAATTCGGTGCACATTGCCAATTTCTTTCATAACTTCCGAAATGCCCTGTGTTATTATTTTGTGGCTGTTCCGTATTTCTGTGTCCCTCTTCCCGTATTGGGGCGCGAGTATCCTCTGAAATACGTAATTCTTGTATTACCTGTGTCAGCTGATCTTGTACTTCCCGGATTTCTCTTTTGTACTGTGTATTGATTTGATTTTGATTCTGTTTGAATTTTCTAATTTGTTCATACTCTTCTGTGTCAGTGAAGGCTACAGGTCTTGTGTCATTCAGATCATCATCTACCTTTGTAGATAAGTTAGTGACCTGATCCGAAAGTTCGGCTACTTTCTCCGATAGTGAACACATTTCCTCAGTGTGTTTTTCTGAACCAAGTTTCAGAGTGTCCATTTGTGTTGAAATCGAATCTACTGTGTCCTTTAAGTTTTCCTGAGTTTTTGCAAGATGCGTAACCGAATCGGTAGATGCAACTGAGTCAATTTTAGCCCACAAGATCTCATGATTTTCATGAACAATGGTTTGCAGTTCTTTTATGGCTGCTTCGTGATTCTGTAATGCATTTTCACGCCGCGAAAAAATAGGTTGAAAATGCTCACAAATTTGTGTTTTTACGTCATTACAGACTTTTTGACATTTCGATTCAATGTTATGTAACTCAGTAGTTAAATCTTCACGTGTTTGTTCAAGTGTGGTGTCTAACGTTTGAAGATTTTGTTCCATTGTGTCTAACTGTTGCTGTGTTTGTCTCTGGTGTTGTTCCATTGTGTCTAACTTTTGAAGATTTTGTTCCATTGTGTCTAACTGTTGCTGTGTTTGTCTCTGGTGTTGTTCCATTGTGTCTAGCTTTTTAAGATTTTGTTCCACTGTGTCTAACTTTTTAAGATTTTGTCCCATTTGTCTCTGATTTTGTTCCATTTGTTGCATTAATTGCAATAATAATGTATTAGTGTCTGGAATCTGTTTCTCTACGCTTTTCAGCGGTGCATTTGCACCGGCAACATTCACATTTTGACAAGCAGAAAATGTGTCTTGACTTATTTGAGAAAACGGTGATGACCCAAAACCTGAATCTACAGTATTTGCGAAATTGTGTCCTGTCATTTCGGATTCCTGAGGTGAGCTGTTGCCGACCGATCGATCGATAATGCTTCCCTGTTCACTACCTGTTTCACTGTCTACACCATTGTTTGCAGCCCGCTCCATTTCCCTATTCACAATTACCAAATTACTACTTTGAACATCAGTTAATTCACTACTCGGTGGCGCTAACACACTGCTTTCGTCTCCACTGTCATTTCTCAGTTTACTTTGGAGCCTAGTATTACGTTTTTCACACGCCATAATTGTCACAATATTTCACACGATAACACAGAAAAACACAATTTGAAGAGCAAAAATAAGAGAACACATTAACATAACACTGAAAATAATATCTAGTTAATTGCAGCTGCGAAATACTTGGTGCAAATCTACATGCATGCCACAACTGTTTTACTGTACAACAATGAAAGACTGCAACTACAAAGGAGATTTTCTCTACAATTACGCGCTAGCAATAAACAATAGCTACACTAATTACACAAACTACAAGAAAAAATCAGAAGATTCCAGTGAGGTATCCTCGGCTAAGGGTCGACATATGAAACGTCCCCTTTGAACAATTATACATGACTGTGCTTAAACTGACACACAATATTTTGTTAGCGCAACGCAATCTGACTTTCAAAATTCCCTACAAAAGAATGGCCCTGACTAACATTAAACTATACCTTTCACAAATCACTTACCTCACAAAAATCTTCACTGCTCAAGCTACTGCAATACAGCGAGCGCCACTACTGCCAGCTAAATAAAAGATTCAAACTATGGAAGGCACTAACTACTGATAGGGATAGTTAGCAAATGAAAGATATTAATAGAGAACAAACAATGTATTTACCTTGATATCATCATATATAAATATAGCAGTTCATGACAAATTTCAAAACTCCGCCATCTCTCTCCCCACATCCACCACTGCTGGCGGCTCACCTCCAACTGCTCAACGCTACGCGCTGTTCACATCCAGCTGCCTAACACTACAATGGCGAGTATTACAACAATGCAAAGCAGCCACAGACTGCACACAGCACAGCCAGTGATTTTCATACAGAGGTGGCGTTACCAATAAAAAAACCTAAACAGCCTACTTACAAGCTGGGTGTTAAAATTACAAACAACTTCAGTTGGAAAGACCACATAGATAATATTTTGGGGAAGGTGAGCCAAAGGTTGCTTTTCATTGTTTTCATTGGCAGGACACTTAGAAGATGCAACAAGTCCACTAAAGAGACAGCTTACACTACACTCGTTCGTCTTCTGTTAGAATATGGCTGCACGGTGTGGGATCCTTACCAGGTGGGATTGATGGAGGACATCGAAAGGGTGCAAGAAAGGGCAGCTCGTTTTGTATTATCACGTAATAGGGGAGAGAGTGTGGCAGATATGACACGCGAGTTGGGATGGAAGTCATTAAAGCAAAGACGTTTTTCGTCGCGGCGAGATCTATTTACGAAATTTCAGTCACCAACTTTCTCTTCCGAATACCAAAATATTTTGTTGAGCCCAACCTACATAGGTAGGAATGACCATCAAAATAAAATAAGAGAAATCAGAGCTGGAACAGAAAGGTTTAGGTGTTCGTTTTTCCCGCGCGCTGTTCGGGAGTGGAATGGTAGAGAGATAGTGTGATTGTGGTTCGATGAACCCTCTGCCAAGCACATAAATGTGAAGTGCAGAATAGTCATGTAGATGCAGATGTAGATGAAACTTCCCAGTGTCCAAAGTCATTATTCCTAGCCACAAGTTCGAGCTACGTGACTCCCTTGACACTGAGGGAGAGGAGGAAGTCACCTCTCCCCCCACCCCCGCCCCCACCATCGCCACCTGTCCCAGCTCGCTACTCCCCTGGGTAACGCCTTTATTTCTACATCGTGGCACCACCACCATGCTCCCTAGATAAACAGCACACACTAAACTGCGGCTGCGAACTCATGTGGACGAGGCGAGCAATTTGTGAAAGGAACGGGATCCGACACGACTCAATGCGGTACCAGCTTAGTATTCATACATTACTGGCCATTAAAATTGCTACACCAAGAAGAAATGCAGATGATTAACTGGTATTCATTGGACAAATATATTATTCAAGAACTGACATGTGATTACATTATCACGCAATTTGGGTGCACAGATCCTAAGTAATCAGAACCCAGAACAACCACATCTGGCCGTAATAACGGCCTTGATACGCCTGGGCATTGAGTCAAATAGAGCTTGGATGGCGTGTACAGGTACAGCTGCCCATGCAGCTTCAACACGATACCACAGTTTATCAAGAGTAGTGACTGGCGTATTGTGACGAGCCAGTTGCTCGGCCACCATTGACCAGACGTTTTCAATTGGTGAGATCTGGAGAATGTGCTGGCCAGGACAGCAGTCGAACATTTTCTTTATCCAGAAAGGCCCGTACAGGACCTGCAACATGCGGTCTTGCATTATCCTGGTGAAATGTAGGGTTTCGCAGGGATCGAATAAAGGGTACAGGCACGGGTCGTAACACATCTGAAATGTAACGTCCACTGTTCAAACTGCTGTCAATGCGAACAAGAGGTGACCGAGACGTATAACCAATAGCACCCCACAGCATCACGCCGGGTGATACGCCAGTTTGGCTACGACGAATACACGTTTCCAACGTGCGTTCACCGCGATGTCGCCAAACACGGATGCGACCATCATGATGCTGTAAACAGAACCTGGATTCATCCGAAGAAATGACATTTTGCCATTCGTGCATCCTGGTTCGTCGTTGAGTACACCATCGCAGGCGCTCCTGTCTGTGATGCAGCGTCAAGGGTAACCGCAGCCATGGTCTTCGAGCTGATAGTCCATGCTGTTGCAAACGTCGTCGAACTGTTCGTGCAGATGGTTGTTGTCTTGCAAACGTCCCCATCTGTTGACTCAGGGATCGAGATGTGGCTGCACGATCTTTTAGAACCATGCGGATAAGATGCCTGTCATCTCGACTACTAGTGATACGAGGCCGTTGGGATCCAGCACGGCGTTCCGTATAACCCTCCTGAAGAATTCCATATTCTGCTAACAGTCGTTGGATCTCGACCAACGCGAGCAGCAATGTCGCGATATGATAAACCGCAATCGCGATAGGCTACAATCCGACCTTTATCAAAGCCGGAACGTGATGGTACGCATTTCTTCCCCTTACACGAGGCATCACAACAACGTTTCACCAGGCAACGTCGGTCAACTGCTGTTTGTGTATGAGAAATCGGTTGGAAAGTTTCCTCATGTCAGCACGTTGTAGGTGTCGCCACAGGCGCCAACCTTGTGTGAATGTTCTGAAAAGGTAATCATTTACATATCACAACATCTTCTTCCTGTCTGTAGCACGTCATCTTCGTGGTGTAGCAATTTTAATGGCCAGTAGTGTATAAAATTATTGCGAGTGACGAGCAGCGTGGGTGGAGAGGGGGGGGGGGGGGGGGAGAGGGCAAGGTAAACTACTGCCTGGAACCGGCACCCGTATTGAGCAGTGCCCATTATACCATTGCACTCGTAACAACCGCACCCAAGTCACTTCCTATGTGACAGGCATAAGCTCCATACTCGTACGTTGCGAGAGCTTTGTAGGTGGGCAAAAATTGATAACTGAAGCGTGATCAAACGTTTACGTTCACAGAATGTACGCTAGACGTCACGCTTATTTTTATAGACGCTCACGTCATATTATCAATTTCACTGTCGCGATTATGAATAATTCAGCTGAACACTACATCTCGTCGACGTGAGCGAAGAGAATCCGACTTTACTGTTATGGCCGAAGTTTACGACCTCACTGCGCGGGAAACTACTCTGTTATTTGGCCGCACTCATCCAGCAAACGCGAGGTGCCAAACATCCCCGACTGCCGCAGACGAACACGAAAACAAGCCTGTTGCTGTTTACAGGCGCTATCCATCCGCAACAACGAGACAGAGTGTGAGTCTTCTGTAACAACCTACGTTGGTTCCCACGAGAAGATTGCCGCAAGTCAGAGAGAGAGAGAGAGAGAGAGATTGCAAGAGGTCTCAAACGTGTTAACATTTTTAAGAATGCTGCTCAGACGACTCTGCGAGAGGTCTTTGTGAAATCTTAGTATCCCACCATAAGAACAGGGCGGAAGCTCTCGGCGTGGAAAGGGGAAGAAGCTCATTACTTTTCCAGAAGTCAAACACGGACGTATCCTTTTTACGAATGGAACCTTCTTCAATTAATTCAATATTAAACTGACGCAATTTTTTTTTTCTGTGCACTGCTGTTACTTTAGCCTGCGTTAACAATTTAACAGATCCGTGAAGGTGAGATACTTGTCTACATTACGTTTGTGTTTAAAATTTGAAACGAAAATTTGCAATAATTCTTTATGTGTGTACAAAGAGTAAATAATCTGTTTGAAAACAATCCACGCATATTATAAAAATGTATGTATGAATGTTTGTGTGTATGTGTGTAGTCCACGTCTTCTCCTAAACAACTGGACCGATTTGAACCAAACCTGGTACACATATCCCTATCTGTCAGGCCTCCATCGCTGTGGGGGTAAGAACGACCTTCCTATCATAGTGTAGGACACCGAAAGAAATCAAAGACAGATGCGCGACGTGGGAGCGGCAGTTTCAAACGTTGCGCGTGCCCCTGGCACCACATGACGTCATAGTGTAGGATGTATATCGTCATAAACGATGAGGTGCCTGAAGAAACTGCCGCACTGTGCATGACGTTTAAATTTATTATTTGTTTGCTACTAACTCTATCTGCAACATATTTCCCTGATAGTATGCCGCTAAATTTATCTACGCAAATATATCATTGTACGACACATAGGTCAAGAGACATGGCGTCAGAAGCACTGGAATGCTGAAAAAATGCTCCATTTTGCATATTTTAATACATCTATTCTTCACTGCTGACTAGGGAAATTCCCTAACGCACCGCCCTTCGATTTAGTGGCAAAATGGTGCAGTGGATAGCCCACCCAAGCATACAGGGTGTTACAAAAAGGTGCGGCCAAACTTTCAGGAAACATTCCTCACACACAAATAAAGGAAAGATGTTGTGTGGACATGTGTCCGGAAACGCTTAATTTCCATGTTAGAGCTCATTTTAGTTTCGTCAGTATGTACTGTACTTCCTCGATTGACCGACAGTTGGCCCAATTGAAGGAAGTTAATGTTGACTTTGGTGCTTGTGTTGACATGCGACTCATTGCTCTACAGTACTAGCATCAAGCACATCAGTACGTAGCATCAACAGGTTAGTGTTCATCACGAACGTGGTTTTGCAGTCAGTGCAATGTTTACAAATGCGGAGTTGGCAGATGCCCATTTGATGTGTGGATTAGCACGGGGCAATAGCCGTGGCGCGGTACGTTTGTATCGAGACAGATTTCCAGAACGAAGGTGTCCCGACAGGAAGACGTTCGAAGCAATTGACCGGCGTCTTAGGGAGCACGGAACATTCCAGCCTATGACTCGCGACTGTGGAAGACCTAGAACGACGAGGACACCTGCAATGGACGAGGCAATTCTCCGCGCAGTTGACGATAGCCCTAATGTCAGCGTCAGAGAAGTTGCTGCTGTACAAGGTAACGTTGACCACGTCACTGTATGGAGAGCGCTACGGGAGAACCAGTTGTTTCTGTACCATGTACAGCGTGTGCAGGCACTATGAGCAGCTGATTGCCCTCCACGGGTAAACTTCTGCGAATGGTTCATCCAACAATGTGTCAATACTCATTTCAAAGCAAATGTTCTCTTTACGGATGAGGCTTCATTCCAACGTGATCAAATTGTAAATTTTCACAATCAATGTGTGTGGGCTGTCGAGAATCTGCACGCAATTGTGCAATCACGTCATCAACAAAGATTTTCTCTTAACGTTTGGGCAGGCATTGTTGGTGATGTCTTGATTGGGCCCCATGTTCTTCCACCTACGCTGAATGGAGCACGTTATCATGATTTCATACGGGATACTCTACCTGTGCTGCTAGAACATGTGCCTTTACAAATACGACACAACATGTGGTTCATGCACGATGGAGCTCCTGCAAATTTCAGTCGAAGTGTTCGTACGCTTCTCAACAACAGATTCGGTGACCGATGGATTGGTAGAGGCGGACCAATTCCATGGCCTCCACGCTCTCCTGACCTCAATCCTCTTGACTTTCAATTATGGGGGCATTTGAAAGCTCTTGTCTACGCAACCCCGGTACCAAATGTATAGACTCTTCGTACTCGTATTGTGGACGGCTGTGATACAATACGCCATTCTCCAGGGCTGCATCAGCGCATCAGGGATTCCATGCAACGGAGGGTGGATGCATGTATCCTCGCTAACGGAGGACATTTTGAACATTTCCTGTAACAAAGTGTTTGAAGTCACGCTGGTACGTTGTGCTGCTGCGTGTTTCCATTCCATGATTAATGTGATTTGAAGAGAAGTAATAAAGTGAGCTCTAACATGGAAAGTAAGCGTTTCCGGACACATGTCCACACAACATATTTTCTTTCTTTGTGTATGAGGAATGTTTCCTGAAAGTTTGGCCGTACCTTTTTGTAACACCCTGTATAAACAGGTGTACCGAACTATCAAAAAAGCAGCAAAATGGAAACAACGGACGGTCAAATCTGAAGAAGTGCAACTTCGAGCGATTTGCTAGAACCACGGCGCTGTCGTTGTGTGGTTGCGGTGTTGGACTAAAAAGCGGAAGGTGCGTGTTCAAATCTCCCACTGTCTCATTTTTTTCCACAAAATTACGAACATTCCGTCCCCTCGTTGACTTCTTCTTCTGTAGTTTTGGCAATTGTCATACTATACATTGATTACAGAATATGAGTCATATGGTAAGAATATATTACCGTCGCACTTAAATGTGATAAATAGTGTAAGCATCTCACAGAAATAGAAACAACAAATAAACGAATGTGAATTATGTTACAGCAAACCAATTCAAGAAAGTTTCCATAAAGAAACTCAAGAGAGTCGTAACATTTGGTACTTATGTAAAACAAATAGGAGGTACGTACGTCCGGTGGTCTCTTCCTTACACATCGTTGTTACAAACGACGTTACACCACGACACAGACACAAATTTGAGTACAACGAACAGACACGTCAGTTATCGGCTGGAGAATTTGTGAGAAAAGAATATATACGACTAGGAAACAAGGGAGGTTTGAAAACTGATGTTCCCCTTCGTCGTCCATAAAACCAACACGGAGTGGATATTTAAATTTGCTCGATGTTGCACACCTTGAGCTTTTATTGTTTACTGTTTCTATTTTGCATCCTTTTCTACGGTTCAGTACGCGTTCATCTCGTTTTCAGGCTTGATTTGTGTTCAGTTTTTGACGGGCTTTCCACTGGGCTGTCTTATTGCTAAAACTGAAGAGGGTGCGATGGGGAGTGACACTCCTGCGGTCAAGTCAACAATTAGGGATCATTGAAGTTAAAATCTTGTGGGTTATTAGGCCGCCTCACATGTCTTCTAAAATGATAGACGTTTCGGCCCCTCTGCTGGGATTTTCCTCAGGATCTTATGGTGTTCACTGTTGCAGTGTTCTAGCAGTAGTGGACACCAGAAGATACTGGAAGATCCCAGCAGAGGGGTCGAAACGTCGATCATTTTAGAAGAAATATGACGCAGCCTAATAACCCACAAGATTTTAACTTCAGTGACAACGGCCACGAAAGCCTGCAGACTAACATATTAAGGACCATATTTCTGAATTTGGATACTGTACCTACACATTTATACATTATGCGTATATCTTTGCACGACTATTTTGTAATTTCAAAGGTGTTTTCAACAAATCATGGAAATGAAATATTTAAGATACTTCACTACAAAAGCAGTTAATTTTCTGTTCTTGTTTCTAATAGAAAACTGGCAAAATAAATACTCGGGTAATGCTGGACTTGTCAGCTGTCCTATTGCACACTCTGAATAACGAGATAGAATTAAAGCACTGAGGTATTTTGAATAACTTTGATTGTCTAAAAGATGGATTTTAATTTCCTCTACTTTGTGATTCTACTTATTTTTACGTGTATTACTTTTTCGTCGCTATGTTTACCTTTTTTATTATTCTATCTTTGGATACATTCTTTCACTGTTAGGTCGGTCCCCAACCTCCCCTATTCAAAAATCGCACCGCGTCTACCTTACTTCGCGGTCTTACTGTCGCTCATTAGTGCCCCCATCTTACATCAATATTCCGTGAGCTGATAGACACCGCATTGTTGGTATCTGTCTGGTTTTGATTTCAGTTTATGGACGTGCTTTGGTATGGAGTTGTTTGTTTTGCAAATAATGTTTATGCCTTGCTTTTTGAATATGTTACCTATTTTAAGTTTGAATTTGTTGTGGTATCTATCAGCTCAGTTGCAGAGATTGTGAAAAGATATACATTGGAATGACTGGCAGAACATTCGACAGAAGATATAAAGAACACATCAGAGCATTTAAATACGGCACAAATCATACAACATTGGTGGATCATCTAAAACAAGAACACCATTGACCGAGAATAAAAAAGTTCTCGGTTTTCAAGCCGCGTCAGTTCGAATAAAATCCTCGAGCTTTAGATGAGCATCTCAGCCATCGTCGTCAGGATTTCACTGACTGCCGGGGCTGCTACAGTTTCTAGCTTATATAGATATGATGACATCATCAGCAGCCAATCAGATAGACCCAATGTAGCGGGCGGGCAGCTAGCGGACCTATTGCCTGTCGCAGCACCGGTGACGTCATATGGCGCCAGGGGCAGGCGCCACGTCTGAAACTGCCGCTCCCGCGTCGCGCACCTGTCTTTGCTTTCTTTCGATGTCCAACGCCCGCCCCCATGCCCTGCTGAGTGTGTACCACTGGTCTCTGTCGAAATTGTTGTTGTTTGAACGAATCTCGGCCGCTTCCTTTATAACGGAGTCCCAATATGTACATGCATGAGTCAACACTTTTGTATTTTCGAACAGTATTTTATTTCCGTTTTCTATGCAATGCTCCGCTATGGCTGACTTGTCAAGCTCCCTTTGTTTTATATGGCGCTTGGGCTCAGTACAACGCTCCGCAACCGTGCGAATTGTTTGTCCGATATACATATTGACACATTCACAGGGTACACCATTCGTGTCGGACACTGGAGGAGCAATTTCGTCTTTAACAGGGCGCAACATACCTCGTATCTTGGGGGCGGGCCGGAACACTGGTCTTAGCCCATGTTTCTGCGGCAGACGTCCTAACCTGCTTCTAGTCGCTCCACAGTATGGCAGGAATGTAGTCCGTTTGGCCTCTTCTACTGATTCACCAGGTGTCTTTCGTCGGCGGCCCTTAAAAGCGTTTGCCATGTCTCTTTTGCTGTATCCATTTTCCCCGAAAACAAGTTTTAAGTTCTGCAATTCAGATGGTCGTCTTCAGAGATAATCTTGGCTCTATGAACCAACGTGTTCAGGACCACTTTCTTGTGTACAGGGTGGTAGAAACTATTGGCGTTCAAGTACGATCAGTGTATGTTGGTTTCCGGTACACTGAATGACCAAGCTGGCCTCCTGCCTTCCGCTCAACCAAACCTTCCAGGAATGGTAGTTTGCCGTGCTTCTCCATCTCGACAGTAAATTTAACATTGGGGTGGACATCATTCATGTGATCGACGAACTGCTGTAGTGTATCTTCACCAGGAGGCCATATCAGGAAGGTGTCATCACCGTATCGTAGAAAGCAAGACGGCCGAATGTCGTAGTTTGCAGAGCCTGCTCCTCAAAGTGCTCCATGAGGAAATTTGCGACTGCTGGAGAGAGTGGTGATCCCATGGCTGTGCCGTCCGTCATCTCATAATATTCATCGCAGTACAAAAAGTACGTTTGGCCCAACATTTTCCATCCGGAATCATTAAGTTGTTCCGTTACGTCATAAAGACAACGTACTTTTTGTACTGAGATGCCATCCTGGGCTTACACTTCATCACATGCATTTCCCGCACATGGCGAGACTTTCTACTACTTCATGCTTGCAAAACTGTACATGTGCATCACATCTACGCGCTTTTATCCCACTCGTATAATATTTGTGCTTGGTGCGACTTTTTCTTTTGTCTTAGGATATTGTTGTTGTTGTGGTCTTCAGTCCTGAGACTGGTTTGATGCAGCTCTCCATGCTACTCTATCCTGTGCAAGCTTCTTCATCACCCAGTACCTACTGCAACCTACATTCTTCTGAATCTGCTTAATGTATTCATCTCTTGGTCTCCCTCTACGATTTTTACCCTCCACGCTGCCCTCCAATACTAAATTGGTGATCCCTTGATGCCTCAGAACACGTCCTACCAACCGATCCCTTCTTCTGGTCAAGTTGTGCCACAAACTTCTCTACTCCCTAATCCTATTCAATACTTCCTCATTAGTTATGTGATCTACCCACCTAATCTTCAGCATTCTTCTGTAGCACCACATTTCGAAAGCTTCTATTCTCTTCTTGTCCAAACTATCGTCCATGTCCATGTTTCACTTCCATACATGGCTACATTCCATAGAAATACTTTCAGAAATGACTTCCTGACACTTAAATCTATACTCGATGTTAACAAATTGCTCTTCTTCAGAAACGCTTTCCTTGCCATTGCCAGCCTACATTTTATATCCTCTCTACTTCAACCATCATCAGTTATTTTGCTCCCCAAATAGCAAAACTCCTTCACTACTTTAAGTGCCTCATTTCCTAATCTAATTCCCTCAGCATCACCTGACTTAATTCGACTACATTCCGTTATCCTCGTTTTGCTTTTGTTGATGTTCATCTTATATCCTCCTTTCAAGACACTATCCATTCCGTTCAACTGCTCTTCCAAGTCCTTTGCTGTCTCTGACAGAATTACAATGTCATCGGCGAACCTCAAAGTTTTTATGGCTTCTCCATGGATTTTAATAGCTACTCCGAATTTTTCTTTTGTTTCCTTCACTGCTTTCTCAATATACAGATTGAATAACATCGGGGAGAGACTACAACCCTGTCTCACTCCCTTCCCAACCACTGCTTCCCTTTCATTTCCCTCGACTCTTATAACTGCCATCTGGTTTCTGTAAAAATTGTAAATAGCCTTTCGCTCCCTGTATAGGATATATTTATTAATAGTTATTAATATAGTTATCCATCTCCGGAAGCCAGGATGGTGAAATCCGTCAGCCTGACAATAAGAATTCAGAGTTCTCGTGAATGCATAGCTAACCACTAATGACCAACTATATTTAGGTATTTACATGAACAGTTTATTACCCGCACGTGCACTCATATTGATCCTGGCTGCTCGTTGAATTTTCCTTATTCTAATGAATTCGCGATTGCGAATGAGGACTACCATCAGCTGTGGAACGGAATGACGACTATGGAAATTTGTACCCGACCGGGACTGGAACCCGGATTTCCCACTTATCGTGAGCGGTCGCCTTACCATTTGGCTATCCGTACACCATTCACGGTCAGACCCAAACTTCCGTACTTCGTCAACCGTGCGTCTGCATGCATGTCGCCCGCATTTCGTGGTCGTGCGGTAGCGTTCTCGCTTCCCACGCCCGGGTTCCCGGGTTCGATTCCCGGCGGGGTCAGGGATTTTCTCTGCCTCGTGATGGCTGGGTGTTGTGTGATGTCCTTAGGTTAGTTAGGTTTAAGTAGTTCTAAGTTCTAGGGGACTGATGACCATAGCTGTTAAGTCCCATAGTGCTCAGAGCCATTTGAACCATTTTTTGCATGCATGTCCAAAGGAAATTCGCATCGTAATCTGAATAACACAGGCACTGCACTGTCGTAGTTTCCTTCTTCATTTCTTAGTGATAGCTTTCGTTTCATCTTACGAGAAGGCAGTCTTGAGGATCTCTGAAGGGATTTAATAGCACGCGCATCTCTCTGTTGGGTCTCGTCTTGCTGGCTGTTGACGAAAGCTAACAGTGGTCGCTCGCTGAGGATCGAGGACCAGTCGTCGTGTTGTGGTTGGCGGTTGTTGAAGGTGAAGATTTGAAGAATCACTGCTTTCCTCTGACTTCGTGGTCGCGGGTGACGTCTTCTGAGTCGCTTTGGTTAGTGGATGCGGTCCCACCACCATTCGTGCATGTGGTCATGCAACCATTTCTTTCGCACCAAGGTTCGTCGTCGA
The DNA here is from genome assembly GCF_023864345.2 of Schistocerca serialis cubense. NCBI lineage: Eukaryota > Metazoa > Arthropoda > Insecta > Orthoptera > Acrididae > Schistocerca > Schistocerca serialis. The sequence continues at coordinate 498,780,811 of NC_064645.1, forward strand.
AATAAATCGTCAGCACCTTGCTTTGCGTGTGATTAGTGTTGGATGCATTTCACGGAAACCTCTGTTCTTTTAATGCGCTCTTGTCACTGAAGTTAGTTTTCGGGTTCTTGCCCACGGCTTTGTGTATCTTTTGCTAGTGACCGTTGTTTTGGCCTGTTTGCTTAATGCAGGTCAGCATCTGTGATAATTAAAACGTGCCAAAGTTATTCCTAAGAAAGGTACAAAAGCGCCAATATTTTGCCCAGTTCTAGTTACGTCATTACATTACTAAGGATAGAGATTGATTCATCAAAGCTATATATCTCATTTTGAATGCTCAGGTGATCAAACCTTTATAAAACAATTGTATCTCCAACTGCTTGTTTACTTTAAAGCACTTGTGGGTTAAACGGACACAGTTTCTCTTGCTTTGTTATGCCGAGGCCAAAGACCCATGCTGGATTTCTAATTTATTTTTGTTATATAATCTCAATGCCAAGCGCGTTGCCACAGGGTAACACCGCTTCCCGACCGATCACTGAAGTTAGCGCTGTCGGGCTTGGCTAGCACTTGGATGGGTGACCGTGCAGTCTGCCGAGCGCTGTTGGCAAGTGGGATGCACTCAGTCCTTGTGAGACCAATTGAGGGCTACTTGATGGGGAAATAGAGGCTCTTGTCATGAAAACTGACAACGGCCGGGAGAGCGGTGTGCTGAGGATGACACGGCGGTTGGTCGGTATCGGTTGGCCTTCAAGGCCTGTTTGGACGGAGTTTAGTACAAATTATAACGTGTGTCTTGTGTGTGTTTTAGAGTATGAGCTGAACCAACCAAAAACATGTGAGGGAGGGCCGCCGGTTACTTCTGGCGGAATGGCGGAAGGGCAGGGGGGGGGGGGGGGGGCAAGGTGGGGAGCATGCCTCTCCCAAAAGTGTTTTGAAAAGAAATTTCAATTTTTGAGTCTTACTTGACAACAATTACAACGTTTAACGAATATATCCAAGCTTAACCAATTACAAATACTAAAAGCTCCTCCGTAGTAAGAATTAATGGTTCAAATGTTCAAATGTGTGAGAAATCTTATGGGACACACACCCATGCCCGAGGGAGGACTCGAACCTCCGCCGGGACCAGCCGCACAGTCCATGACTGCAGTGCCTTAAACCGCTCGGCTAATCCCGCGCGGCTCTGCCATGGGTCATCGGCTGTATTTCTCAGGCATCTGACCTCGTAAGACCACCGAAAGTATACCATACTCACAGGTGCCTATTAGATAATTTGTTGTTATTGTAGTGCGAATTGAAATTTTACACGAGTTGAACATCGAAAATCTCAATGGTCTCTGCTAAAACTGTAACCTTTGCAATTCTTGTGTCAAATCTCACTGAACAGTTGGATTTGCAGTGTTTCATTTTTATTAACCCTGCTTACAAAATTAAGATTTGTTGAGTATGTGTAGAAAAAAAATGCGGGAAGGTAGTTTTACGGAGGGGACGAAGACGACAGGAGGTCTTCCAGGGGCGCAGGAACTTCCCGGGACTGTTCTGCGTGCCGTCGCTCTTAGTTGTTGACACTTGTCCAAACTCGATTCGTGAGTAGACGTATAGGTTCATCCAGTAAACAGCTTTGTTGTCTCAGAGGGAACGGTCTGAATGAATTCCGCCTGTACGCTGTCCGCCGTGAGGCAGCTCTCTCGACGTACGGTCCCGGAGTGACGGGTAGCCCTTCCCCTTCTGGGCAGCGAACTGACCAATATATTCCTTCCCCCCGTCACATATCATTCTCTTTGAATTGCAGTCTGACGTTGTGACAGGAGCCATCCGATAGTTGCCTCGAGCAAAGAGAAATACAGAACCGCAGCAGTTAACAATACTTCTATTGTTTCCCCGCTTACGTAAACGAGAAACAAAACCCGCGACACGTGCTGGGAGGCCTTTAGCGCGGTGTAGCTGTCCGTGGGTGCCACTTGTCACTCGTGCCACCAATAAATCTGTGTAGCGCTCGCAGTTTCGACAGCTTTTATTGGATTTGTCCCGCCAAGAATGAGAGCATGGCGGCCTATGCCTGTCTGACTGGAAGCGAGCAAAACAGGAGGGAGCAATATTGTGGTGTCACGTGTCAGTGTCGCATGCCGGAGCTGCTGTCCGGTTTTCAGTTCGCCTGCGTAGCTCTCACTTTTTTCGTGTGTAATGCATGCGTCATGCATACGACGCCCACTGTAATTCCTACGCAGAGTGTACGGACAGGAAGGAAGAAAAGCATTCCCAACTGAAGAGCTGCACCTCAGAGCGATGCATTGTTCTGTTTGTCCTCCGTCATAGAGTAAGGGAATATTATAACCGTAAAAGCCTTTTATTAGTCTACTATTTTCTATTCGCCTTGAATAAATTAATATTTCTGCATGTTGTACTCCGAATTAAGACACGTCGCGATGTTACCCTCATCTCTAGAAACACTTACACACCCGACTGTGTGATCACGTAATAAATTTGAAGTATTTGTTTGCTGGCCAAAATTCACGCGATACCGGTTTTCTCATCTGAAGTACTGATCACAGAATATCTTCTAAGTCTCCGTCCCCGTGACGTCACACGCCATGTGACTGTGCTGACGAACACTGGCGTTTTGTTGAGTAGCTATACTGCAAAATAATCATCCAGGTTAATTCAGACACAAACCTGGTGATATCTGTTACTGTTACCAAAGTTGTATCTGCGTGCTAGTGCATTATACTTCCAGTAATGCCGAGGCTATGTGAGACTCTAAAAGTTGTTGCTGTACAGTACAATTAGAATCGAGAGAGTTTTTGGTTTTGTTTTGCCTGTCGTACTGAATCAAACGTGAGCCTATTACTGACACTCATCTACATAAAAGATATACATTTCGTGTTCTTTACAAACCGATAACATAAGTGCTATTGTCAGAGGTAATCAGGTGGAGTCGGTATTCCACGACATAGAATTGCTTTTATTTCAATCATAAAATGAGTTCTGAAAAATAGAGACCGTGAGTCACCTAACAAGGTTTGTGAATGAACTGAAAATTTCTTAACAAACTGACTTAGCTTGTTATCTTGCATACTGAGTCACTTACAGGCACTAAAGTAATAACTGGTGTCATAACTGGTGTCATATATAATAACAACTTAACGGATAATATTAGTGACACTGAGACTTTCTGCAGATTATTCTGGTTAACTTTCAGTAACATACAATGAGATCTCGACAAAATACCAGCCCCCTCCAAATTTAGAGAAATGTGAAGTTATGCCCTTCATGAAACATAAATGTGTGGTACATTTTCACAACATGAATAATGAGTCATGACTACAGTCAGTCATACCATACAAATACTTAGGACAAGTAATGGAACGATCACATAAGTTCTGGTGTGTGTAATAGCAGGCTACTATACATTCGCTGTTGGGAAGCTCCACTTTCCCCATTAAAATGATCGCTAAAAAGTGCTTGCACGGTCGAAAGTATGTTACATTCGCATCAGGTCGCACCAATTGGGTATACCGAGTTCATAAGAAAGAAGGGTGGCATGAATACGCACAGGCGTGTTCGACTGACGACACTGAGGAACAAAAATGTTAACTGGCAGGCACTCTAAGACATACAGTAGGCTGTATATCACACAAAAACCTGATTAGAAAATTCAAACAAGCAATTTTTCAGATGAAAACAACGAATATTCGTCAGAAGAGACATATTTAATCGGAACATATAGATGTGAACAAACAATTATTCTTAACCCACTTGCTCTTTGATGAAATTGGCAGAATCCTTAACATACCGTATAATGAAAATAGTACCCTCTCCCGTACTCTGTGTAGTGATTCGTGGAATATAGAAGTATGCGCATACAACAACATTGCTCTACTAACCGAAAGCTGGTTCGACCTCTGCCTAAGGTACTATTGGCGAGGCACGTGGTCAGCACACGAATCTCCCAGCTGTTAACGTTGGCTTTCGTGCCAGCGTAACCACTACTCCAACTACGTACTATATTGTTTACACAATCTGAATGGATCCACTCCAGTCCCCAGACCATGAAGATAGTAATAAAACAGTCGAGTAACAAATTTATCGACATTACAAAATATATAGCGGAAAAGAGTGCCCGACTCGTCTTGCGATTGCGACGACGTAACCCAGATCATCCAACACATCGAACAAGAGTAGTAGCATATCCAGGCAGTGAAAAAAACTTACCGACACTGGCCCAGGATCGACTAGATTTAGAAATTAAATTTGATACTCATAGTCATTTATTTACGCAAGTCACAAGCATATACCTAGGATTCTATAAATTCGTAATTTCGTGTAAAGATTTAGAACGAATTTATACATGTTCTGAAACCTTTTGGGTCAGATTGAGACAGATGATAACGTGTCCACAACCGTTTATATTGAGATAGGTAATCAGTGGTTGGAATTGCATATTTATTGTATTGTGGACATACATCGCGTAACAACAACGTAGCCCATAGTAACTGTTCAAAGTGACGACTGCAAGTCTTAATGCATGCACTGCAACCGCGCATGAAGTTCTGTTGCACCCTCTCAAAGATCCCTGATGTCTGTTGTACCAGGTGACAGGCAGCTTGGACCCAAGCAAGCAGGTCTTAGTTCTTTTCTACGGGAGACGTGACTTGACGTAAGTCACAGGAAGAAGTCCATGTGTGTGAGATACGACGATCGCACTGGATGAGGGTACGTGTTGTTCAGGTGCTCACGGGCACTAACATCGAACGGGGGGCTGGTGCACCGTCGAGTTGAAAGTGCATCCTTTCGTGGACAATAAGTAGTACAGTCTCCAAAAACAGTGGACCTTGTGTACTCCGTAATCCACCTTACGGTGTGCGGTGGTGGTACTTTGTGTACTTCCTTGCATACTTCCCCCTTCTTCTGTTCCAGTTATGAATGATTCATGAGAAGAACGATTTATGGTAAGCCATCGCGTGAGCATCAATCTTTCTAATTTTATCTTCCAGGTCTTTTTGCAAGATGTAGGTAAGACCAAATAATATAGTGGTTAACTCTTCTAGGAACGTACATTCTCGGACCCTTCACAATAAGCCACACCATGGTGCAGAATGCCTCTCTTTGCAGCGTCTGCCAGAGAGAGAGGATAACAGGATTGGAGTTTAACGTCCAGTGGAGAAAGAGGTTATTAGAAATCGTCCACAAGCTCGGACTACGAAAAGATAAGGAAGGAAATCGGACGTGACTTTCAAAGAAACCGTCCCAGCATTTTGCTTCAGCAATTTAGGAAAAAGACTGAAAATCTAAATCTGGACGGTCGGACGCAGATTTGAAACGCTATCCTCCAGAATGTGAGTCGAGTGTGCTAACCTCTCCCGGTACTGGAATTGTCTGAGCTTCTCCGTGCCGCTTTAATGTTTACTAAACGAACCTGTATCGAAACGTACTGCTCTTCTTCGCATTTTTTCTATTATACTATGTGGAACGGATCCCAGACTGTCAAGCAATATCCAAGCATTTGTTTTGTAAGCAAAATTAAAATTAAATTGACTTTACGGAGTGACAAGCAACTACTGTAGTATTTTCTTCTGTCTTGAACAAATCCTCCTCTCTCCAAAAAACATTGTAACATTAACACTAACAGAGAGAGATTTGTTGTCTGTTCTTCTCAACATTCATAAAGCACTGGCCATTGTAACTATTCCCATTTCATTAGGTTGTTCAGTGATTGGGCAACATCTGTTCGTAGCCTGTTCAGTGATCTCCATGTGGTCCACTCCAAGTTGTGTCGGCAGATAAGCATTCTGCTGGCCTTACCCCTGCTTGTAGATGATTTATTGTGGCCGCCCACAGTTTTTCTCTAATTTTCTTGGCTGACGTATTTATTGGTGTTGACTACAGAATGCTCATCCTAGACTTCACCCTTGGTCTTGCTGGAATATGTTCATGCAATGGGTGTAACTCATTTTCTTCGCCTTCCTTTCGCTCGGCATTTGCGGCTGCTTCCCGGCGTATGTCAGGAGGAGTAATGTCTACCATGCAGTACAATTTATCGTCAGGGGTTGGATCCAGCTACCTAGCAATCAGCCTCGTGGTTACACTAAGGGCTACTGTACTTCTTTCGTGTGAGCGGATCTATACTTCACTGGTCAGGTACATTCATCAGCCAAGAAACAGAATAACATAGCACAGGGACGGATCACGTGTGATTGCGCACCCAGGTTACTATCAACAAGTTTCCGGATGACGTTGTTTCGGACCGACAGCTTATGTTTGGTATTAAGGTAATTCCGCAGGTAAGTCAGTGAACTGGTTTCTCAAACTGTGTTCCGGGTAGTGAAAAAGAGCTCTGCAAAAAACTTATAATAACATGGAGTTTTTCGACGACAGTACTTCTTTAAATTTTATTTTGGTTTCTGTGTAATTAGTTACGGGAATGGTAACAGGATCGGGAGAGGAGGGATAGAGTAGGAAGCTCTGCCATAAATCTCAGTTAGTAAAAGCGAATATTATGTTCAGGAAACTCAAGAGGAGCCGATATGCTTGGGAAAGGCCGGGAGATACGGGAAGATTACAGATTCTGAAATCAGATATTGGATTTTTAGACGTAGCCAGGAAAAAAACGCAGATCACAAACCAGTAGTGACGAAGAGTAGGCTGAAGTTGAAGAGATTAGTCAGAAAGAATCAGTGCGCAAAAGAGGTGGGACACGGAAGTCCTAACGATAGAAGAGATACGCTCCAAGTTCTCTAATGCTATAGATACTACGATAACGAATAGCTCATTATACAGTTCAGTTGAAGAAGGGACATTTCCAAAAAGGGCAGACACAGAGGTTGGAAACAAACACGTAGGTACAGGGAAGGTAATTCTGAAGAAACCATAGATAACAGAAGAAATACTTCATTTGATCGACAAAAGAAGGAAGTACAACAATTTGCAGGGAAATTCAGGAATACAGAGGTACAAATGATTTAGGAACGAAATAAACAGGAAGTAGATGGAAGCCGGAGGAAAATGGGTGTATGAAACTTGTGAAGAAATCGAAAAAGAAATGATTGTCGGAAGAGCTGACTCAGCACACAGAAAAGCCAAAACAGCCTTCTGCGAAGTTAAAGGCAAGGGCGGTATCATTAAGATTGCAGTGAGAACCTCACTGTTAAATGCAGAGTGGATAGGTGGAAAGAGTATATTGGAGGGGGAGGACTTCTGTAATGAGCTGATGGAAGAAGAAACAGGAGTTGACAGAGAAGTATAGGGGATATAGTATTACAATCAGAATTTAAAAGATCTGAAGACGACGTAGGATCAAATAATAAGGTATAACTGATAGATAACATTCCATCGGAATTTCTAAAATCATTGGGGAAAGTGGCTACAAAACGACTATTCACATGTATGAGAGTGGCAATATACCGTCTGACTTTCGGGCAAATATCATCCACACAATTCCGAAGATCCATGCATCCAAGTTGCTGACAAGAGTAATATGCAGTAGAATGGAAAAGAAAATTCAGGATCTCTTCGATGAAGATTAGTTAGGCTTTAGGAAAAGTAAAGACACCGGAGAGCCAATTCTGAAGTTGCGGTTGATAATGGAAGTAAGACTGAAGAAACGTCAAGTCAAGTTCATAGAATTCGTCGGCCTGGGAAAAGCATTCGACAATGTAAAATTATGCATGATGTTCGAAATTCTGAGAAAAATGGGATAATCTGTAGAGAAAGACGGTTAATGTACAATATGTACAAGAAACAAGACGGAACAATAACAGTGGAAAACAGAGAACGAAGTGCTCGGGTTAAAGAGAGTGTAAGACAGGGATGTAACCTTTCGCCCCTACTGTTCAATCTGTACTTCGGAGAAGCAATGATGAAAATAAAAGAAAAGGGATAGAAGAAACAGTTTAGATTGCAAAACTGAATTTTTTATTTTCCTTTTCCTCCAATGACGCACTTTTCCTTATACAAAACATCTTCAAATTGCCTGGAAACATATGGTGCTAAGGTGCTGAGGACATAGGACGCCGAGCATAGAAACGTCCCACCAGGAAACCGCCATGGTAGAATATGAAAAAAAAAAACGTTGTCCGGTATCTGGTACAGAAGTTGTTAAATACACGAATACACGGGAAAACCGTACCTTGTCAATTTTCTGACAAGGTTGTCGCGCGAGGCACTGCCAAGAGCAACTGCCGGCTGTGTCTTTCATGTGATTTAGGTGCGGTTTCCCTTGTATTTGAAAACTTCTGTATCAACACCGCACAATGTAGTTTAGGATTTTGAGCACGGCGGTTTCTTGTAGGGAAATTTGCATGCACGGCAACCTGTGTACGTAACACCATATTTTGCCACCGAGTGTGAAGATGCCTTGTATAAGGCGAAACGCATCATTGGAGGATAGACAAATTTGAGAAGGTGTATCCGTGGTCTAGGGGTAGCGTCTTTGATTCATAATCAAAACGTATTCGGTCCCCGGGTTCGATCCCCGCCACTGCCTAAATTTTGATAAATAATCAGCATTGGCGGCCGAAGACTTCCGGCATAAGAAGTCAGCCAACGGCCTTGTCAAAGAGGGTGGAGAGCGGATAGAGGTTCAGGGCACTCTCATGTCCTAGGGGTGGGAAATTGCCCCTAAAGGCGGAAGAATCAGCAATGATCAACGACATGAGGATGCAGAAGGCAATGGAAACCACTGCATTAAAGACACGTAACGTGTATCCACAGGACATGTGGCCTGTAATTGAAAAAGTGTCATGATGATCTCTCCATTGGCAAAAGATTCCGGAATAGTCCCCCATTTGGATCTCCAGGAGGGGACTGCCAAGGGGGAGGTTACCATGAGAAAAAGGTTGAATAATCAACGAAAGGATAACGTTCTACGAGTCGGGGCGTGGAATGTCAGAAGCTTGAACGTGGTAGGGAAACTAGAAAATCTGAAAATGGAAATGCAAAGGCTCAATCTAGATATAGTAGGGGTCAGGGAAGTGAAGTGGAAGGAAGACAAGGATTTCTGGTCAGATGAGTATCGGGTAATATCAACAGCAGCAGAAAATGGTATAACAGGTGTAGGATTCGTTATGAATAGGAAGGTAGGGCAAAGGGTGTGTTACTGTGAACAGTTCAGTGACCGGGTTGTTCTAATCAGAATCGACAGCAGACCAACACCGACAACGATAGTTCAGGTATACATGCCGACGTCGCAAGCTGAAGATGAACAGATAGAGGAATTGTATGAGGATATTGAAAGGGTAATACAGTATGTAAAGGGGGACGAAAATCTAATAGTCATGGGCGACTGGAATGCAGTTGTAGGGGAAGGAGTAGAAGAAAAGGTTACACGAGAATATGGGATTGGGACAAGGAATGAAAGAGGAGAAAGACTAATTGAGTTCTGTAACAAGTTTCAGCTAGTAATAGCGAATACCCTGTTCAAGAATCACAAGAGGAGGAGGTATACTTGGCAAAGGCCGAGAGATACGGGAAGATTTCAATTAGATTACATCATGGTCAGACAGAGATTCCGAAATCAGTTACTGGATTGTAAGGCGTACCCAGGAGCAGATATAGACTCAGATCACAATATATTAGTGGTGAAGAGTAGGCTGAAGTTCAAGACATTAGTCAGGAAGAATCAATACGCAAAGAAGTGGGATACGGAAGTACTAAGGAATGACGAGATACGTTTGAAGTTCTCTAACGCTATAGATACATCAATAAGGAATAGCGCAGTAGGCAGTCCAGTTGAAGAGGAATGGACATCTCTAAAAAGGGCCATCACAGAAGTTGGGAAGGAATACATAGGTACAAAGAAGGTAGCTGCGAAGAAACCATGGGTAACAGAAGAAATACTTCAGTTGATTGATGAAAGAAAGAAGTACAAACATGTTCCGGGAAAATCAGGAATACAGTAATACAAGTCGCTGAGGAATGAAATTAATAGGAAGTGCAGGAAAGCTCAGACGAAATGGCTGCAGGAAAAATGTGAAGACATCGAAAAAGATATGATTGTCGGAAGGACAGACTCAGCATACAGGAAAGTCAAAACAACCTTTGGTGACATTAAAAGCAACGGTGGTAACATTAAGAGTGCAACGGGAATTCCACTGTTAAATGCAGAGGAGAGAGCAGATAGGTGGAAAGAATACATTGAAAGCCTCTATGCGGGTGAAGATTTGTCTGATGTGATAGAAGAAGAAACAGGAGTCGATTTAGAAGAGATAGGGATCCAGTATTAGAATCGGAATTTAAAAGAGGTTTGGAGGACTTACTGTCAAATAAGGCAGAAGGGATAGATAACATTCCATCAGAATTTCTAAAATCATTGGGGGAAGTGGCAATAAAACGACTATTCACGTTGGTGTGTAGAATATATGAGTCTGGCGATATACCATCTGACTTTCTGAAAAGCATCATCCACACAATTCCGAAGACGGCAAGAGCTGACAAGTGCGAGAATTATCGCACAATCAGCTTAACAGCCCATGAATCGAAGCTGCTTACAAGAATAATATACAGAAGAATGGAAAAGAAAATTGAGAATTCGCTAGGTGACGATCAGTTTGGCTTTAGTAAAAGTAAAGGGACGAAAGAGGCAATTCTGACGTTACGGCTAACAATGGAAGCAAGGCTAATGGAAAATCAAGACACTTTCATAGGATTTGTCGACCTGGAAAAAGCGTTCGACAATATAAAATGGTGCAAGCTGTTCGAGATTCTGAAAAAAGTAGGGGTAAGCTATAGGGAGAGACGGGTCATATACAATATGTACAACAACCAAGAGGGAATAATAAGAGTGGACGATCAAGAACGAAGTGCTCGTATTAAGAAGGGTGTAAGACAAGGCTGTAGCCTTTCGCCCCTACTCTTCAATCTGTACATCGAGGAAGCAATGATGGAAATAAAAGAAAGGTTCAGGAGTGGAATTAAAATACAAGGTGAAAGGATATCAATGATACGATTCGCTGATGACATTGCTATCCTGAGTGAAAGTAAAGAAGGATTAAATTATCTGCTGAACGGAATGAACAGTCTAATGAGTACACAGTATGGTTTGAGAGTAAATCGGAGGAAGACGAAGGTAATGAGAAGGTAGTAATGAGAACAGCGAGAAAATTAACATCAGGATTGATTCACGAAGTCAATGAAGTTAAGGAATTCTGCTACCTAGGCAGTAAAATAACCAATGATGGACGGAGCAAGGAGGACATCAAAAGCAGACTCGCTATGGCAGAAAAGGCATTTCTGGCCAAGAGAAGTCTACTAATATGTTGAAAATTAGGTGGACTGATAAGGTAAGGAATGAGGAGGTTCTACGCAGAATCGGAGAGGAAAGGAATATGTGGAAAACACTGACAAGGAGAAGGGACAGGATGATAGGACATCTGGTAAGACATGAGGGAATGACTTCCATGGTACTAGAGGGAGCTGTAGATGGCAAAAACTGTAGAGAAAGACAGAGATTGGAATACGTCAAGCAAATAATTGAGGACGTAGGTTGCAAGTGCTACTCTTAGATGAAGAGGTTAGCACAGGGAAGGAATTCGTGGCGGGCCGCTTCAAACCAGTCAGAAGACTGATGACACCCCACCCAAGAAAAGAGCACAGCTAGCCAGACTGAATGCAGACAGCTACAGATATTTCCGTACCCACTGTCTTCTCTACAGCTTTATTGACGAGCATTAGGTCTCATATCCCTCCTCGACCTTGCCGCTCCTATGTAAACAACATGGCAGAAATACCCGTTACTATCAGAACAAAATCATTTCTGTTCCACTTTCTCAAAGTCCTTCTAAGAAGGAGGAAGCCGACTATGGAATAACATCCCCCATGATATAAGAGAACTGAATAACATCTCCAGCTTCAGAAGACAATTAATAACATATTTATAATAGCAACAATATTACTATTATCCTTGTACGCACATGTTACTATTCCACATCATTATTTCCAACCAGATCTTCTTTTCACAGTACTCATAACTGCTGCACTCTCCTTTCCTCCAGAACTCACTATATCATACAACATAAACGTTGCACACCTATCAATTCTTTTTATATTTGCTGCTATCATTATTGTTACTACAGTCATTATAATTGGCAATATTTTATAATTATTATCGCTATTGGTTGAAGCAGTTGCAATTGCACAAATACTGCAGTTTTAACCTTATTAGCTCATATACTTATTTAATCACATTTCCATTTCTGACACACAAATCTTTTTAATACTATTAGTCATGTTAAAAGCGTCCACCCCGGTAGCTGGGTGGTCAGCGCGACAGAATGTCAATCCTAAGGGTTCCATTCCCGGCTGAGTCCGAGATTTTCTCTGCTCTGGGACTGGGTGTTGTGTTGTCCTGCTCATCATTATCTCATCCCCATCGACGCTCAAGTCGCCGAAGTGCTGTCAAGTCGGAAGACTTACACTCGGCGAACGGTCAACCCGACGGGAGGCCCTAGTCACACGACATTTTATATCAAAAGTGTTATTTCCTAGGAAACTAAGAAGGAAAACAGGTATTATGTGTTTGAAATCCTGGTTAGATGTAAAAGAATACCTGATGGCCAAAATGAGGTCAGATTAAATAAATAAATAAAAAATAGTGCTCAAGCTTGATGCCTTCCGAAATCATTTTCAATCTTCTATCTGCCTCTTTCATAGATGATAAGCACAAATCTGGGAAGCTTTTCAATACGATGAACTATAATTACTATAATTATATGTAAGATAGTTGCACTCTTATTTGCACTCTATGTTTTATCTACAGCACTGGCCATTAAAATTGCTACACCACGAAGATGACGTGCTTCAGACGCGAAATTTAACAGACAGGAAGAAAATCCTGTGATATGCAAATGATTAGCTTTTCAGAGCATTTACACAAGGATGGCGCCGGTGGCGACACCTACAACGTGCTGACATGTGGAAAATTTCCAACCGATTTCTCATACACGAACAGCAGTTGACCGGCGTTGCCTGGTGAAACGTTGTTGTAATGCCTCGTGTAAGAAGGAGAAATGCGTGCCATCACGTTTCCGGCTTTGATAAAGGTCGGACTGTAGCCTATCGTGTTTAATCGTATCGCGACATTGCTGCTAGCGTTGGTCGAGATCCAATGACTGTTAGCAGAAAATGGAATCGATGGTTTCAGGAGGGTAATACGGAAATCCGTGCTGGATCCCAAGTGCCTTGTATCACTAGCGGTCGAGATGACAGGCATCCTGTTCGCATGGCTGTAACGGATCGTGCAGCCAGGTCTCGATCCCTGAGTCAACAGATGGGGACGTTTGCAAGACAACAACCATCTGCACGAACAGTTCTACGACGTTTGCAGCAGCATGGACTATCAGCTAGGAGACTGTGGTATGGTGTTGAAGTTGCATGGGCAGCTGTATCTGTACACGCCGTCCAAGCTCTGTTTGGCTCAATGCCCAGGCGTATCAAGGCCGTTATTACGGGCAGAGGTGGTTGTTCTGGGCACTGATTTCTCAGGATCTATGCACCCAAATTGCGTGAAAATGTAATCACGTGTAGTCCTAGTATAATATACACTCCTGGAAATGGAAAAAAGAACACATTGACACCGGTGTGTCAGACCCACCATACTTGCTCCGGACACTGCGAGAGGGCTGTACAAGCAATGATCACACGCACGGCACAGCGGACACACCAGGAACCGCGGTGTTGGTCGTCGAATGGCGCTAGCTGCGCAGCATTTGTGCACCGCCGCCGTCAGTGTCAGCCAGTTTGCCGTGCCATACGGAGCTCCATCGCAGTCTTTAACACTGGTAGCATGCCGCGACAGCGTGGACGTGAACCGTATGTGCAGTTGACGGACTTTGAGCGAGGGCGTATAGTGGGCATGCGGGAGGCCGGGTGGACGTACCGCCGAATTGCTCAACACGTGGGGCGTGAGGTCTCCACAGTACATCGATATTGTCGCCAGTGGTCGGCGGAAGGCACACGTGCCCGTCGACCTGGGACCGGACCGCAGCGACGCACGGATGCACGCCAAGACCGTAGGATGCTACGCAGTGCCGTAGGGGACCGCACCGCCACTTCCCAGCAAATTAGGGACACTGTTGCTCCTGGGGTATCGGCGAGGACCATTCGCAACCGTCTCCATGAAGCTGGGCTACGGTCCCGCACACCGTTAGGCCGTCTTCCGCTCACGCCCCAACATCGTGCAGCCCGCCTCCAGTGGTGTCGCGACAGGCATGAATGGAGGGACGAATGGAGACGTGTCGTCTTCAGCGATGAGAGTCGCTTCTGCCTTGGTGCCAATGATGGTCGTATGCGTGTTTGGCGCCGTGCAGGTGAGCGCCACAATCAGGACTGCATACGACCGAGGCACACAGGGCCAACACCCGGCATCATGGTGTGGGGAGCGATCTCCTACACTGGCCGTACACCACTGGTGATCGTCGAGGGGACACTGAATAGTGCATGGTACATCCAAACCGTCATCGAACCCATCGTTCTACCATTCCTAGACCGGCAAGGGAACTTGCTGTTCCAACAGGACAATGCACGTCTGCATGTAACCCGTGCCACCCAACGTGCTCTAGAAGGTGTACGTCAACTACCCTGGCCAGCAAGATCTCCGGATCTGTCCCCAATTGAGCATGTTTGGGACTGGATGAAGCGTCGTCTCACGCGGTCTACACGTCCAGCACGAACGCTGGTCCAACTGAGGCGCCAGGTGGAAATGGCATGGCAAGCCGTTCCACAGGACTACATCCAGCATCTCTACGATCGTCTCCATGGGAGAATAGCAGCCTGCATTGCTGCGAAAGGTGGATATACACTGTACTAGTGCCGACATTGTGCATGCTCTGTTGCCTGTGTCTATGTGCCTGTGGTTCTGTCAGTGTGATCATGTGATGTATCTGACCCCAGGAATGTGTCAATAAAGTTTCCCCTTCCTGGGACAATGAATTCACGGTGTTCTTATTTCAATTTCCAGGAGTGTATTTGTCCAATGAATACCCGTTTATCATCTGCATTTCTTCTTGGTGTAGCTACTTTATTGGCGAGTAGTGTATTTTTAATATTTACTATTTTTTATAACTGTATAATAATGCCATGTGTTCTGCTATCCACGAAATAAATGGTGTCGTGCTCGGAGCCTGTTGTGGCTGGTATGCGGGAACCAGTTCGTTCAACGACCCGTGTCATTGTAGCCGTGTAAAAACTCGACCCCTGCGTAACGTCGATACCAAAGGAGGGCAGATAGGCCTCCGCGATGGGCGGTCCCGCTCCCAATAAATCTTACTTGACGCGTTCGCAGTCTGGGCGCAGCTGAGATAACTGTGTTGTTTTCAACACGTGCTTCGATTATTTCGCCATCGGTCTATAGACCCATAAAAAGCTGTCATCCACTACCCGCAAAGACTTTCCAGTGAGCTTTACGTCTACATGTGCACCTAAATCTGTCGTCTCCAAATCAACACACAGTTCTAGAGGTGGAGGGGTACAGCATCCCAGTGTCAATTTAGCCACTCCCTATACGTGGAAGAAAGGCTGTTGCCGATATTCCTCTAATAAATTTCTCTAACTTTACCCTCATGAGGACGTAATACGGTTTTGATTAGGCTAGGGATCACTGCAGCATATAACAGGTTATATAAATTCACAACTACTTTTCGACTGCATCTTCCAGTGAATTTTTACCTAATATCAGACGCTTCATAATCAAGGGCATTCTGTACACATTGACTGGTCAATAATTTGATACAAAATTCGTCTTGCGAGATAAAAGCCGAGACATTTCTATATCTACGTTGTTTGGTCCTGAGCGTTGATTTCACACCATCCTGCTTCATACTTTTTTACCCTCACTAAACATATATATCGCGCAGCGTTATAGTTTGTAGTAAATGAAAAATAAGATTTCTGTAACATAGAAAAACGAGTGAATTGTCCCGACTAGATGAGAGTGATTTTACTTGTGTCCGTGGGCGAGAGGGGGAAAATGGATAGTTTCATATTTTACGCAATGAACTTAATTGTTTCAAAAGAGCAAACTAGAATAAAACTAATACTAAACGCAGTTGTTCTGCAACTCCGTGAATTATATTGAGAAACAAATGAAAACTAGTATAAAGAGTTCAAAAAAGATATCAATCACTTCCGAAACGAAAGATGAGCAAATGACCTATAACAGGTGAGTTTGAATAAAAACTGTATTCAAAGGTGATGCTTTAATCAGTTGTAATGTTTGTTCGAACACTATGGTTCCTTACTATGCTAGGTTTGTTTCTATTGGAGGCAGTATGCTCTTGTTTTCCTGCGATCTTTGAACTGACTTACCAACCCAGTTGTAGGGGTACATACAGTGCAATGTGAACTCCGAAGCATGATATGACTTAGAACTGTTCATATTAGTAATTCTTACCGCAGGTGGTCAAGATAATGAGTGACAGATAAATCTTTGAACTGGATGGGGATTGAAATCTGGACCAATGGCTTTGTGGTATGGTGCTGACCGGCTACGCCAAAAACTATATGATATTTTCCAAATGTTAGAGCGTTCAAGAGTCATGGGTATAAGGACAAAACTGACAATACGAGTGGCGTTCAGTAAGTATTGCAAAACATTTATTTCTGAAAGCTAGTTGGTGTTATTCATGATTCCAAAGCCGGCCACGGTGGCCGAGCGGTTCTAGGCGCTTCAGTCCGGAACCGCGTGACTGCTACGGTCGCAGCAGGTTCGAATCCTGCCTCGGGCATGGATGTGTGCGATGTCCTTAGGTTCGTTAGGTTTAAGTAGTTCTAAGTTGTAGGGGACTGATGACCTCAGATGTTAAGTCCCATTGTGCCCAGAGCCATTCGAACCATGATTCCAATACACCATAATATTCCCCTATCTTTTGGCACAACATCTTATTTTTCAACATAATCTGCGTTCAGTGCGACTGCTCTGCGCCACCTTACTGGGAGAGTCTGTATGCCCAGATGGTACCACTCTACTGGTCGACGTCGGAGCCAACGTCTTGCTGCATCAATAACCTTCCTGCCAGCGATGTACTGCTCCCCGAAGAGTGCATCCTTCATTGGGACAACAGATGAAGGTCGGAAGGTGCAAGAACCGGGCACTTGCGTTGTCGTGGAGCAAAAGGTTCGTTTGCATTTTTGTGGCGACGAACACGCTGAAGTCGTTTCTTTAATTTCCTGAGGGGTAGCACATTACAGAGCTGATGAGGGAGGACATAATACAGAATAACCCCTTCAGAGTCACCGAAGATCATCGCTACGGCTTTGTAGACTGAGGGTGTTCATATGGTTCAAATGGATCTAAGTACTATGGGACTTTTGCAGCATGATGAAAACTTCCTGACAGTATAGTTTCAGTATGTAGGGTCACTGCTTCCTTCTTGCAGCCTCACACGAAACATCATCTGGCCCATTTTGGGCTGGCATACATCAGAGCTGCAACACAGTCTGATGGTCGTATCCAGCCTGATATCCAGGTCCAGGTACTTATAGAAAAGAAATGACACAATCTCAGAGACTTTACTGGTCTCATACAGATACGATTTTATGTGTATAGACTGGGGCGGCAGGTGCAAATTTGTGCCAGGTTCGGGAGTTGAACCTGGATCTCGTGCTCGCTGGGCGGGTGCGCCTTCCATTATGCCACCTTTGAGGGAGGCATGCCAGGGTAATCCGTGCAGTTGTGCAAACTGCTGTGCCAAGGTGGATTAGTGGCTGGTGCGGCTGCCTGGTGGGCGGGGGAGATAGGTTATTGAGTCGAGTGGTCTGTTATTTGTGAGTCTGCTTTCGTCGTTCGTATAGGCCTCGCGCCTCATTAGTGTGTTAACATTTTGTGGCGTGCACTGCAGCTGTAGCGGTTATAAGCTAAGTACTGACAAACTTATTTGTGCTCTGTAATACAGTTATTAAATTTAATAGATTTCAGCGGTGTTGCGTGCCGTTTGTGGCGAAATAACGACTTAATAAACTTTTGTAATCGTTCGCTCGCTGTGTTTTAGAGAGTTTTCAGTGTGTTGAAGTCGTTAGTAATTTTCGTGCTTTAGTTTTCAACTGACGTTTATTATTCTTTCTAGTGAAATATTTCAGTAACATTTTCATATAGTGTTTTAACTTCGCTTAGTGTTACAGTGGTAGTTTTAATTTTTTGGTTCTAGCTAATAATTTTGTGAAGTTTTGCTGGTATTGGTATCGGCTGTGTTGTAGTAGTATTAATACAAGTAGCTGCTTTCTTAGTAGGCAGATAATTTCGAGACCATTGTTGTTAGTTCTTAAATAGTTCTACTGGTGTAACTGAACTTTTGTAACGTAGACGTATAGCTTTTTTTCAGTAACTGTAAAATTTACCATGAGTGAAAAGTGTGGGCTCTGTCGTAGGTTTGTGAGTAGTGGATTACGGTGTGGGATTTGTTCAAAGTATTTTCATTGGGGGGAATGCAGTGGGGAAGCCAGTGGTCATTTTAGGGAGATCCTCTCCTGGGAATGTAGAATCTGTAGTAGAAACAAGTTAATAGAGGAGCAGGAGCGTAAGATCTGTGCCCTTCAGGGGCAGTTACAATGCGCAAAGGAGGAACAATATAGGTTGAGGAGGGTGAAGGGTGGTGGGGAATGGGAACTGGCAGTTGGCAAGAAGGTAGCTAGGAAGAGGAGGTACTCAGACAGTTTTACTTTGCATACATGCAATAGATACGACCAACTGTCAGAGTTGAGTGGAGAGGAGCCTCGTGTAGCCGTAGATGCAGGTAACTTGCAGCAGTCCTCAGCAATTAGGAGGCCTAGGTTAGCTGCAAAGTCTAGCAGAAAGAAGGTTCTGCTGCTAGGTAGTTCCCACGGTAGAGGTGTGGGCCAGCAGTTGCAGGAAGAGTTGGGGAATGAGTACCAGGTCACCAGCATTGTGAAGCCTAGTGCAGGGTTGGCTCAGGTGACTGAAAGCATAGGGGTGTTATGTAAGAATTTTACGAAAGAGGATCAGGTAGTGATAGTGGGTGGAGCAGGGAACAGTCTCGGTAGGGACGGGGAATATGATGTCAGTGGTGACTTGGTTAAGATAGCTACTCAAACTGGTGGTACTAATGTGCAGTTCGTACAACTGTTTCAGCGTCATGATCGGCCTCACCTTAATGCGGCTGTTAGGCGCGTTAATGTGGGGCTGGGGAGGGCACTGATGGCGGAGGGCATGGATCACAACTCAGTGGTGCCAGTTGGGTCTATCAGTAGATGGGGTTTCACTAGGCATGGCCTGCACCTCAATAGGTATGGGAAGGGGAGGCTGGCTAAGCTTATAGGTGACAGTGTAGTGGGTGGTGGTCGTGGTAGTGGTATCACTCATGGAAAAATTCCTATAGTAGTTGGTGTTAGAGCTGCACCTTTTTTAGACTGAAGTCAGCTGATAGGTATACCTGTTTAAAGTAAGTGCCTCTAACTAAGGGCTCACCTCCAGAGGATGCAATGTTTCCAAGTAGAGAAGGAATTAGCATATTTCATCAAAATATAAGAGGTATTAGAGATAAAGTTAGTGAACAGCTAATAGATGTTAACTCTGAAATTATTGGTGTATCAGAGCACCACATAAATAATTTGATAATTGAGAGGCTTCCTTTACCAGGCTACAGATTAGCTGGCTGTTTCTCAAGGAGTTCCTTGCGGGATGGGGGAGTGGCTCTGTACGTAAAAAACAGTATTTCATTTGAGTCCATAGACGTATCACGACACTGCACTGAACAGATGTTTGAAAGTTGTGCAGCATTAGTTGAATTTAGTGAAACTAAACTTCTAATTGCTGTTGTTTATAGGTCCCCTAACTCCGACTTCAGAGCATTTTTGCTTAAGCTAGAGAGGGTTCTTGATTCACTTTGTAGGAAGTACCAAAAATTAGTTCCATGTGGTGACTTCAATATTAATTTTGTGCATGATTGTGCAAGAAAAAGGATGTTGGTAGATCTCCTAAATTCATATGATCTGATGCAAACTGTGTTTTTCCAACCAGGGTGCAGGGGAACAGTAGCACAGTCATAGACAATATTTTTATTCATTCTTCGTTACTAGATGGGCATTCTTTTAGTAAAAGGGTGAATGGCCTTTCAGACCATGATGCACAAATTTTAACACTAAAAGGTTTTTGTACTCTAACCAATGTCGTATTTAATTACAAACTACGTAGGAAAGTTAATCCAACAGCAATAGAGAGTTTTTCAAAACTTGTCAAGGAACAAGAGTGGCAAGATGTTTATAGTGCCGATAATATAGATGATAAATACAATGCTTTCCATAACACATTTCTCATGCTCTTTGAGAGTTACTTTCCATTAGAACATTCTAAACGGGGTACTAGCAGTAATGGACAGCCCGGTTGGCTGACTAGTGGGATAAGTATATCATGTAGAACAAAGCGGGAATTATATCAAAATGTTAGAAGTAGTCACAATCAAGCTACAGTAGCCCATTACAAACAGTATTGTAAGGTGCTTAAAAACATTATTAGCAAGGCAAAAAGTATGTGGTATGCAAATAGAATAGCTAATTCACAGGATAAAATTAAAGCCATATGGTCAGTTGTGAAGGAATTGTCTGGTCAGCAGCACAAGGTTGACGATATAAAGTCAGTTCGCAGTAATAATATTTCTGTTACTGTTAAATCAGATATATGTACAGTATTTAACAACCATTTTCTGAGCATTGCTGGTGAATTAAATAAAAATTTAGTATCTACAGAAAATAATATAAATTTCTTAGCAAATGCCTTTCCGAGATTGACGTCTGAAATGCTTCTCTGTGATACAGACAAGAGAGAGATTGAGACAATAATCAAATCACTGAAGACTAAGGACTCTCATGGTTATGATGGAGTGTCAAGTAGAATATTAAAGTACTGTGCTGCACATGTTAGCCCTGTATTTAGCCACATTTGTTTCCTGAGCGATTAAAGTACTCAGTAGTAAAGCTGCCTTATAAAAATGGAGAAAGGGATAATGTAGATAATTTTAGACCTATTTCTATGCCATCAGTGTTTGCAAAAGTTATCGAAAAGGCTGTGTATGTAAGGTTAATTGATCATTTTATATCACACGATTTGCTATCAAATGTACAGTTCGGCTTTAGAAGTCGTTTAACAACTGAAAATGCTATATTCTCTTTTCTCTGTGAGGTACTGGATGGGCTAAACAAAAAGTTTCCAACGCTTGGCGTATTTTTTGATTTAACAAAGGCATTTGACTGTGTTGATCACACAATATTGCTCCAGAAGTTGGACCATTACGGAATGAGGGGAGTAGCTCACAATTGGTTGACCTCTTACTTTAGCAACAGGCAGCAAAAGGTCATTATTCACAATGTTGATAACGGCTGTGATGTGGGATCTGAGTGGGGTACTGTCAAGTGGGGGGTGCCCCAGGGAAAAGTGTGGGGGCGCTCCTGTTCCTCATTTATATAAATGATATGCCCTCTAGTATTATGGGTAAATCTAAAATATTTCTGTTTGCTGATGACACTAGCTTGGTAGTAAAGGATGTTGTGTGCAACATTGACTCGGTTTCAAGTAGAGCAGTACATGACCTCAGTTCATGGCTTGTAGAAAACAAACTATCGTTAAATCACAGTAAGACTCAGTTTTTACAGTTCCTAACACACAACTCAACAAAACCTGACGTTTTAATCTCACAGAACGGGTATATGATTAGTGAAACTGAACAGTTCAAATTCCTAGGTGATCAGATAGATAGTAAGCTGTCGTGGAAAGCCCACGTTCAGGATCTTGTTCAAAGACTTAATACTGCCATTTTCACTATTCGAACGGTATCGAAAGTGAGTGATATTTCGACACGTAAATTAGTCTACTTTGCTTATTTTCATTCACTTACGTCGTATGGTGTTATGTTTTGGGGTAACTCTTCCCATTGTAGAAGGATATTTTTGGCTCAGAAACGGGTGGTTAGGGCAATAAGTGGTGTGAGTTCACGAACCTCTTGTCGACCTCTTTTCACGAGTCTTGGTATTTTGACATTGGCCTCTCAATATGTGTATTCCTTATTGTCGTTTCTTGTTACCAATATTAGTTTATTTCCAACAATAAGCAGCTTTTACTCGGTTAATACTCGGCAGAAATCAAACCTCCATTTGGATCTGACTTCCTCAACTCTTGTGCAAAAAGGTGTGGAGTATACTGCTGCATCCATTTTCAATAAGCTGCCACTCGAATTAAAAAATCTTAGCAGTAATCGCCCCCTCCCCCCCCCCCCCTATAAACCATGGACCTTGCCGTTGGTGGGGACGCTTGCGTGCCTCAACGATACAGATAGCCGCACCGTAGGTGCAACCACAACGGAGGGGTATCTGTTGAGAGACCAGACAAACGTGTGGTTCCTGAAGAGGGGCAGCAGCCTTTTCAGTAGTTGCAGGGGCAACAGTCTGGATGATTGACTGATTTGGCCTTGTAACATTAACCAAAACGGCCTTGCTGTTGTGGTACTGGGAACGGCTGAAAGCAAGGGGAAACTACAGCCGTAATTTTTCCCGAAGGCATGCAGCTTTACAGTATGGTTAAATGATGATGGCGTCCTCTTGGGTAAAATATTCTGGAGGTAAAATAGTCGCCCATTCGGATCTCCGGGCGGGGACTACTCAGGAGGACGTCGTTATCAGGAGAAAGAAAACTGGCGTTGTACGGATCGGAGCGTGGAATGTCAGATCCCTTAATCGAGCAGGTAGGTTAGAAAATTTAAAATGGGAAATGGATAGGTTAAAGTTAGATATAGTGGGAATTAGTGAAGATCGGTGGCAGGAGGAACAAGACTTCTGGTCAGGTGAATACAGGGTTATAAATACAAAATAAAATAGAGGTAATGCAGGAGTAGGTTTAATAATGAATAAAAAAATAGGAGTGCGGGTAAGCTACTACAAACAGCATAGTGAACGTATGATAGTGGCCAAGATAGACACGAAGCCCATGCCTACTACACTAGTACAAGTTTATATGCCAACTAGCTCTGCAGATGACGAAGAAATTGAAGAAATGTATGATGAGATAAAAGAAATTATTCAGGTAGTGAAGGGAGACGAAAATTTAATAGTCATGGGTGACTGGAATTCGACAGCAGGAAAAGGGAGAGAAGGAAACATAGTAGGTGAATATGGATTGGGGCTAAGAAATGAAAGAGGAAGCCGTCTGGCAGAATTTTGCACAGAGCATAACTTAACCATAGCTAACACTTGGTTCAAGAATCATAAAAGAAGGTTGTATACATGGAAGAATCCTGGCGATACTAAATGGTATCAGATAAATTATAGTATGGTAAGACAGACATTTAGGAACCATGTTTTAAATTGTAGGACATTTCCAGGGGCAGATGTGGACTCTGACCACAATCTATTGGTTATGAACTGTAGATTAAAACTGAAGAAACTGCAAAAAGGTGGGAATTTAAGGAGATGGGACCTGGATAAACTGAAAGAACCAGAGGTTTTACAGAGTTTCAAGGAGAGCGTAAGGGAACAATTGACAGGAATGGGGGAAACAAATACAGTAGAAGACGAATGGGTAGCTCTGAGGGATCAAGTAGTGAAGGCGGCAGAGGATCAAGTAAATAAAAAGACAAGGGCTAGTAGAAATCCTTGGGTAACAGAAGAAATATTGACTTTAATTGATGGAAAGGAGAAAATATAAAAATTCAGTAAATGAAGCAGGTAAAAAGGAATACAAACTTCTCAAAAATGAGATCGACAGGAAGTGCAAAATGGGTAAGAAGGCATGGCTGGAGGACAAATGTAAGGATGTAGAGGCTTATCTCACTAGGGGTATGATAGATACTGCCTACAGGAAAATTAAAGAGACCTTTGGAGAAAAGAGAGCCACTTGTGTGAATACCAAGAGCTCACATGGAAACCCAGTTTTAAGCAAAGAGGGGAAAGCAGAAAGGTGGAAGGAGTATATACAGGGTATATACAAGGGCGATGTACTTGAGGACAATATTATGGAAATGGAAGAAGATGTAGATGAAGATGAAATGGGAGATACGATACTGTGTGAAGAGTTTGACAGAGCACTGAGTGACCTGAGTCGAAACAAGGCCCCGGGAGTAGACAACACTCCATTGGAACTACTGACGGCCGTGGGGGAGCCAGTCCTGACGAAACTCTACCATCTGGTGAGCAGGATGTATGAGATAGGCGAAATACCCTCAGACTTCAAGAAGAATATAATAATTCCAATCCCAAAGAAAGCAGGTGTTGACAGATGTGAAAATTACCGAACTATCAGTTTAATTAGTCACAGCTGCAAAATACTAACGCTAATTATTTACAGACGAATGGAAAAACTGGTAGAAGCCGACCTCGGGGGAGATCAGTTTGGATTCCGTAGAAATGTTGGAACACGTGAGGCAATACTAACCTTACGACTTATCTTAGAAGGAAGATTAAGGAAAGGCAAACCTACGTTTCTAGCATTTGTAGACTTAGAGAAAGCTTTTGACAATGTTGACTGGAATACTCTCTTTCAAATTCTAAAGGTGACAGGGGTAAAATACAGGGAGCGAAAGGCTATTTACAATTTGTACAGAAACCAGATGGCAGTTATAAGAGTCGAGGGACATGAAAGGAAAGCAGTGGTTGGGAAGGAAGTGAGACAGGGTTGTAGCCTCTCCCCGATGTTATTCAATCTGTATATTGAGCAAGCAATAAAGAAAACAAAAGAAAAATTTGGAGTAGGTATTAAAATCCAGGGAGAAGAAATAAAAAATTTGAGGTTCGCCGATGACATTGTAATTCTGTCAGAGACAGCAAAGGACTTGGAAGAGCAGTTGAACGGAATGGACAGTGTCTTGAAAGGAAGCTATAAGATGAAGATCAACAAAAGCAAAACGAGGGTAATGGAATGTAGTCGAATTAAGTCGGGTGATGCTGAGGCAATTGGATTAGGAAATGAGACACTTGAAGTGGTAAAGGACTTTTGCTATTTGTGGAGCAAAATAACTGATGATGGTCGAAGTAGAGAGGATATAAAATGTAGACAGGCAATGCCAAGGAAAGCGTTTCTGAAGAAGAGAAATTTGTTAACATCGAGGATAGATGTAAGTGTCAGGAAGTCGTTTCTGAAAATATTTGTATGGAGTGTAGCCATGTATGGAAGTGAAACATGGACGATAAATAGTTTGGACGGGAAGAGAATAGAAGCTTTTGAAATGTGGTGCTACAGAAGAATGTTGAAGATTAGGTGGGTTGATCACGTAACTAATGAGGAGGTATTGAATAGGACTGGGGAGAAGAGAAGTTTGTGGCACAACTTGACTAGAAGAAGGGATCGGTTGGTAGGACATGTCCTGAGGCATCAAATGATCACAAATTTAGCATTGGAGGGCAGTGTGGAGGGTAAAAATCGTAGAGGGAGACCAAGAGATGAATACACTAAACAGATTCCGAAGCATGTAGGTTGCAGTAGGTACTGGGAGATGAAGGAGCTTGCACAGGATAGATTAGCATGGAGAGCTGCATCAAACCAGTCTCAGGACTGAAGACCACAACAACAACAACAACAGCAGTAATCCACGCGCTTTCAAATCGAAACTGAAGAGTTTCCTCACTGGTCACTCCTTCTATTCTGTCGAGGAGTTTCTTGAAAAATTAAGATGATTCTCATTGTATTGCTGATAGCGTTTACTTAAACTTATGGACTGATTTTCTTTCAGGTTCATGAACATTTATTTTTTATCTGTTATTACTTTTTATGTTGTAAGTTCATGTACAGACACGTTCCATGACCTTGGAGATTTGCTCCTCCATTTGGTCCCACGGAACTTGACATTTAAATAAATAAATAAATAAATTGGCCTTGCTGCGGGTTTCACTCCCCGCTTCGGTGTATATACATAAGATCATCGTGTTGTTCTAACACTATTTCTATCCTACAAATATATTTTAAACTGGCACAATTCTGAGAGAGCAGTCTTCAACCTGGTTGTCTTCGCCTGCTATGTGCAGGACGTGACTTGAGAACTATACAATGTACTCGACCTGCCTGCAGTGGTGCAGTGAGTTGCGATGAATGTCACACTGAAAAATGGCAGCCAACTGCTTGTGAAAATTGCAAAATATCCTTTCGACCAATGGGTGAAAATCTTTAATTGCTAGGTAAATAGGAAGCAACTCACAATCAGTTGCACTCCATGTTGAGTGTTTTTGAGTCAGGTTCTTACAGAAAAAGGCAAGTGGCTGCCAGTTGCCCTTGACTTTCTGTTCCAGTCACTCCCACAGCTATTGACCTACATCTACCATAAGTACCGTATTTCTGGATTTCCAGAAGGCTTTTGACACTATACCTCACAAGCGGCTCGTAGTGAAATTGCGTGCTTATGGAATATCGTCTCAGTTATGTGACTGGATTTACGATTTCCTGTCAGAGAGGTCAAAGTGTGTAGTAATTGATGGAAAGTCTTCGAGTAAAACACAAGTGATTTCAGGCTTTCCCCAAGATTGTGTTATAGGTCCTTTGCTGTTCCCTATCTATATTAACGATTTGGGAGACAATCTGAGCAGCCGTCTTCAGTTGTTTGCAGATGAGGCTGTCGTTTATCGACTAATAAAGTCAAAAAATGGCTCTAAGCACTATGGGACTTAACATCTGTGGTCATTAGTCCCCTAGACTTAGAACTACTTAAACCTAACTAACCTAAGGACATCACACACATCCATGCCCGAGGCAGGGTTCGAATCTGCGACCGTAGCAGCAGCGCGATTCCGTACTGAAGCGCCTAGAACCGCTCGGCCACAACGGCCGGCTAATAAAGTCATCAGAAGATCAAAACAAACTGCAAAACGATTTAGAAAAAATATCTGAAAGTTGCGAAAAGTGGCAGTTGCCTTAAATAATGAAAAGTGTGAGGTCGCCCACATGAGTGCTAAAAATAACTCGTTAGACTTCGGTCAGTCTAATCTAAAAGCTCTAAATTCAACTAAATACCTAGGTATTACGATTGCGAACAACTTAAATTGGAAAGAACACATAGAAAATGTTGTGGGGGAAGGCTAACCAAAGGCTGCGTTTTATTGGCAGGATACTTAGAAAATGTAACAAACCTACTAAGGAGACTGCCTACACTACGTTTGTCCGTCCTCTTTTAGAATACTGCTGCGCGGTGTGGAATCCTTACCAGATAGCACTGACGGAGTACATCGAAAAAGTTCAAAGAAAGTCAGCACGTTTTGTATTATCGCAAAATATGGGAGAGAGTGTCACAGAAATGATACAGGATATGGGCTCGAAATCGTTAAAAGAAAGGCGTTTTTCATTGCGACGGAATCTTCTCACGAAATTCCATCACCAACTTTCTCCTCCGAATGCGAAAATATTTCGTTGACACCAACCTACATAGGGAGAAACGATCACCACGATAAAATAAGAGAAAGCAGAGCTCGTATGGAAAGATATAGGTGAACATTCTTTCCGCGCACTGTACGGGATTGGAATAATAGAGAATTGTAAAGGTGGTTCGATGAGCCCTCTGCCAGGCACTTAAATGTGATTTGCAGAGTATCCATGTAGATGTAGATGTAGTTGTAGACCTAAAATCTGAGGTCATCAGTCCCCTAGACTTAGAACTACTTAAACCTAACTAAGGACATCACACACATCCATGCCCGAGGCAGGATGCGAACCTGCGACCGTAGCAGGCGCGTGGTTCCGGGACTGACAAGGGGAGGCCGCCAATTGTGAAATTCAGATTCGATTCATACTGCGCATAATAAAAGCTTATGCCCAGAGGTGTAATGTGGCAAAGCACCAAGATGCACTTCTCAGCCGTTGTCGAGAAAATCGACAGTTAAAAGAAACCGTAGCTGTGAAATACTCTCTACGATGAATAATTTTCTACAGCGTCGTGGCACAGCGGTAGGCGCTCGGGTTCGTAATCCGCAGGTCGCCGGATCGAATCTCACGCCATACAACCCTTTTTTATAGTATTTGTTTTTTGTAATTCAAATATATATAATTCCCGGCAATCAGTTGCAACAATTATGCATATAATAAGTTGTTGAAAGTCGTTTGTCGTGGAAAAACTGGCGACTTCGTCCATCATTATGTTTTTCGCAAACAAAGTTGTATTTCACAAATTTTATTAATTGTCTTCATAATGTTAACCACGTATAGTTAACGGAATACGTAGAAACGGTATTCCGAAACGAATACGTATAGCGTAAGTCAAGCGTTCGAATTAGAATAGAGACCCCACGAACACAAATTTGCTGCGGCAGGTATGAAATATAAACTCCGTTACTCGCTCGTTACACTTGAAGGACAGATGTTGAATGGGCCGAAACGAGCCGCCGCGTAACAGCGTAGTTGCCTGCTAACTTCGAAAGAAGGTAGATGCGGTCCCTAGCGCAACTTAAAACATCGTCGAAAATCAGAACGGACGGGAGAGCTTTGGTACACCCCGTTAAAAAAACGGAAAAATGGAGGCGGTACAATTGGAGAGCGATCCGCCTTCACCAACATGCATAAGCAATTCATTAATTGTATATATATATATATATATATATATATATATATATATATATATATATATATATATATATATATTTGAATTACAAAAAACTAATAATAAAAAAAAATTGCATGGCGCGAGATTCGATCCGGCGACCTTCGGATTACGAACCCGCGCGCTTACCGCTGCGCCACGACGCTGTAGAATATTATTTATCGAAGACAGTATTTCACCGGAACGGTTTCTTTTAACTGTCGATTTTCTCGACAACGGCTGAGAAGTGCATCGTGGTGCTTTGCCACATTACACCTCTGGCCATGAGCTTTTATTATGCGCAGTATGAATCGAATCTGAATTTCACAATTGGCGGCCTCCCCTTGTGAGTGCGTGGCTCTGAACTTTTTCTTCGGAGGAGAGGTGATGTGACGTCACTCTATGGATAACCGCTATGTCTTCAGTTCGAAGTGATAAACCGATGATCCATCGCCTGTGACGATGTTTGACAAACGATTTTTACGATCAGCCTCGTAACGCGCTAGCAGTTCCTCACAAATGGTTATTCGTTGCTCTTTGTGATCATCTGTTAGACGGCGAGCAACCCGATGGGCGCACACTATTGTATACCCCAACTGGTGGACGAGTGTGCCAGCACTACGAACAGATACATCCAGTTGAGCAGAGAGGGTTTGACTGTGATCCATTAACCATCTCGAATGAAAGTCTCCGCTCGTTCCAACATTGCAGGAGTCACATATGTGTGCGAACTGCCGGCGCCAGAGATATTGGACAAGTTTGCGCGCTTTTTCTGCGATGATGACAAGCGCTTCTCCAAAACATGCTTTTGTTCGCTGTCAGGTCTATGAGTATCACAATGTTCTGGTCAAAAGAAACTCAAAAAATGGTTCAAGCACTATAGGACTTTACAGCTGAGGTAATCAGTCCTCTGGAACTCAGAACTACTAACTAACCTAAGGACATCACACACATCCACGCCAGAGGCAAGATTCGAACCTGCTACCGTATCAGTCGCGCGGTTCCGGACTGAAGCGCCTAGAACCGATCGGCCACCGCCGCCGGCGAAAGAAACTCAGTTACAGCTCTCTGCTTGCAATGCAGTTCCGTTACAGACCCCAATTTGAAGATTATGTACAGCGCCGTCACCTATCAGAACTTCATGGAACTAAAGTGGCTGAAGCGTCAATATTCCACGATGTCCACAACATATTCCACAATTTTTCAACCGAAACTGACAGAGAGAAAAAAAAAATGTGTGGCATTACTCACTAATCGCTTGTCGCAACTCTATTAAACGGACTTCTTGCATCACCGCTGTCAGTAGTACAGCATGAAGTGTCTGTCACTTATATCCGTCTTTTATCTTCTGTAATAGAAAGAAATACTGCTGCAATGGTGAAGAAGGCGAATTTTCGTCAGGTATAAGCCCCTCAGCAGCAGACGGCTTACCTGCGAATTCATCAGTGTTTCCAGATTACGACATTTCAAAGAATGCAGCTGCTAACTGCGAGCAGCTGTCAGACAGAGAGAGTATTACGTACCACGGCCCTCTCTCTTCATAAAGAATTTCTTCAGGAAGGTTAGAAGCACTAGGAGCATACATTATAATAATCAATGACAGCAAATGACTATTCTACTTATAGTAACCGTAAATCAGATGTATGTGGCTGTTTTGGAAGGTAATAATGTTCCATATCCGACCCGTGTCTTGCGCTCACAGCGTTTCACCAGCTGGGCCACACCGCACTCTCTAACTCAAAGCCACAGTCAGTCATTAGCTCTCTCCTCGTTTCTCGACATCTCTCAGGCTTCAAGGCATACTTAGTTAACGTAGTATATCTGGAAATTATGTCGTGAAGAGCCACTCATTTTCCATAATGAAAGAGAAGCAAAAAATTGGTACATAGAAAATTTAAGGGAATGAAGGATGGCGCAATATCAGGCACTAAAGCCATTGAGACAAGCACGAATTTGCATTATATTGAGGAGGGTGAATAAATATCCTAGGCCATTTTTGAATCACTATCCTGGCATGCCACTCAATATGACAAAACCATCTACATCTATTTCTACATCTTATGGGCCTGGCAGTGGGTTCTTCAGATTATTTCTCTATCCACTCTCTAACAGCGCAAGGGAAAAAGGAACGCTTAAATCTATCTGTAAAAGCTCAGATTTCTCTTATTTTATTATGATGATCACTTCTCTCTATGCAAGTTGGTGACAATAGAATATTTTCATATTCGGAGGAGAAAGTTGGTAATTGAACTTCATGAAATCACCTCGCCGCAACGGAAAATGCCTTTGTTTTAATGAGTGTCATCCCAACTCGTTTATCATATGCTTGACATTCTCTCTCCTTTCGCGATAACACAAAACGAGCTGCCCTTCTTTGAACTTTTTGATGTTCTCCGTCAATCCTGCCTGGTAAGAAGCCCATAGAGTACAATCATATTCTAGCAGAAGACGAACAAGCATAGAGAACACAGTCTCTTTTGTAGACCTGTTGCACTTTCTAAGTGTCTTGCCAATAGAGCACAGTCTTTCCATTGCCTTCCGTACAACATTATCTATGTGGTAGTTCCAGTTTTAAGTTGTTCGGAATTGTAATTCCTAAGTATTTAGTCGAATTCACAGCCTTTAAATTTGTGTGACTTATCGTGTAATCGAAATTTGAAGCAATTCTTTTTGTACTCATATGGATGACCTCACACTTTTCGTTATTTAGAGACAATGGAACTTTTCATAGCATTTAGATATCGTATCTAAGCCATTTTGCAGTTCTTTTTGATTTTCTGGTGACTTTACTGCACGGTAAATGACAGAATCATCTGCTAACGACATTAGAGGGCTGTTCAGATTATTTCCTAAGTCGTTTCTATGCATTAGGAACACAGGTACTTGGTGAACGCCGGATATCACTTCTGTTTGACTCGACGATTTTTCCGTCGATTGCTACATACTATAAGCTTCGTGAGAGGAAATCACGAATTCAGTTACACAACTGAAGCCATACTCCATAGGCACGCAATCTGATTAGAAGTCTCTTGGGAGGAACAGTGTGAAAAGCCTTCTCGAAATCTGGAAATATGGAATTAGTTCTAGATCCCCTGCCGATAGCAATAATTACTTCGCGTGGATAAAGAGCCAATTGTGTTTCACAAGAACGAAATTTTCTGAATCCTTGCTGCCTGTGTGTCAATAGACAGTTACCTTCGCTAATTCATAATGTTCTAACACAGTATATATTCCAGCTATCTAAGCTATTAATATGGATCTGTAATTCAGTGAATGACTTATTTCCTATCTGGTGTGATCTGTGCAAATTTCCAGTCTTTTGGTACAGTTTTTCACGGAGGGAGCTGAAATAAATTAGGTTGGTTAAAATAAAATGTGATAGCCGCTTCTACCATTCACATATTTTGTATGTAAATTGGTACTTCCCCTAGCTTGATTTGGAGCTTTCACCATGGGGTGAAGTGTTCTCGGATAGCTCAGTTGACTGTACTTCATAAGCGGAAGCCGAGGAGCCATGATGGAGTTCACTTCATCTCTTTCTTTCCGAAGGAATGTCCTAAACAACTACCGAAAGGCAGATAATAGTCCAAAGAGTGGCTGGAGCTTACACGATGCAATAGAAACTCATCACTTGCTGTAGGTTTACTCGTTTCCTGGTTCTTAGATAAAACTGTTAAAGACTGAAGGTAAAATCTTATAGACTCTTAGGCTGCGTCATGTTCCTCTTCAAAATACATCATAAAATCGACATTTCGTTCATCTAACCAGAGACACCATAAAATAAGTGCGTCGCACAACGTAGGGCAGTGGGGGCTCTATAGGTGTAGGGGAGTAAACCCTAAAAAAAATGCAGGTCCTCCAAGTCGGGGGTTGGGCGTGAGGCTAACAACCTTACCCCGGAAAAAAGTGTTGTTGCGGATACTATACACATGCCTCGGAACGGAAAGGATTGCCTGTTGACGACCCGGCGAGAAAAACGGTTAAAGAGAAGGAACACGGATATTCGGATAGCCACGTGGAATGTGAGGACACTCAAGAGGCCTGGCAAGCTACAAGAAATTGGTAATGAACTAGATAAGTATCAAGTGAAAATAGCAGCAATACAAGAAACTAGATGGAAAGGGCAGGGAATGATAGCGTCGGGGGACATTTAATGATGTATAGCGGTGGAGGTACAGGCCTCTACGGCACTGGTTTCCTTCTACACAGGTCTATGAAGGCTAATGTAATTGGTTTTGCGGCAATAAGTGACAGAATGTGTTCTCTAAGGGTAAGGGGAAATGATATATTTTATGCCAAATTGGAAGAAGAAATTGGTAAAATTCAAAAGCACGATGTGAAAATAATACTTTGAGACCTAAATGCAAAAACAGGGAAAGAAGAGGTATATAGAAGTGTAATAGGAAAGGAAAACCTACATAATGACAGTAATGATAATGGGCTCAGACTGATAGACTTCGCCAGTGGGAAGAGCATAATAAAAAGTACCTATCACCCAAGGAAGGATGTTAAGAAATGTAAATGGGTATCACCAGATGGAAAAACAAGAAACCAAATAGATCACGTACTCATAGACAAAAGACACGCATCAGATATTATGGAAGTTAGCAGCTGCAGAGGGGCAGACGGAGACACAGACCACTACTTAGTACGAATTAGATACAGGCAGAGGATAGATTTGGTAAGAAACAAAAGGAATAAGTTAAGAATGAAACACAATATACAAAGACTCCAAGCGAAGGAAACACAGGAAGAATATAGGAAGAAACTAGAAGAGATTTTGGAAGCAGCGAAACACAGGGAATGAAGATAATGTGGAAACTAAATGGAAGTCGTTGAAAACTGCCATTAACGTAGCTGCAGAAGAGATACTGGGGAGAGAACAACGCAAAAGGACGGTTAAGTGGTTTGATGAGGAATGCTTAACGGTAATACACGAGAGAAATAAAGCGAAACGGAGAATGTTGCAAAGGAATACGAGGTTAGCGGCAGAAGAATACAGAGAAAAGAGGAAAAGAGCGGATAAGCTTTGTAGGCTAAAGAAAAGGCAGCATGGAAGAAAGATAGATCAGCTGGACGAAATGGGAGATAATAAAGAGATCAGAAGGTTCTATGAAAGAACAAGAGATTTGAAGAAAGGTTTCCAACATCAAACAGTTTGCTATAAGGATGAGGACGGAAAAGTAATTGGAGATAAAAGCAAAGTCCTAGAAAGGTGGCAAAAGTATTTTACCGAACTGCTTGAAGTGAAAGAAGGGGATATAGAGGAAGGAACCGTGATTGAGAATGAAAGGAACAGGACTCAGATGTAGAGGATCGGGAAGAGGAAGTAGTCCTAGAGCTAGAGGAAGTGAAGAATGCTATCAAGAGCCTAAAAAATAATAAAGCAGCAGGAGAAGACGACATAGAGGCCGAATTATGAAAATATGGGGGAAAGAAAATGGAGGAGGCAGTCCATGAATTGATAAAGGAAATATGGATAAAGGAGGTAACGCCTAAG
The DNA here is from genome assembly GCF_023864345.2 of Schistocerca serialis cubense. Classification (NCBI taxonomy): domain Eukaryota; kingdom Metazoa; phylum Arthropoda; class Insecta; order Orthoptera; family Acrididae; genus Schistocerca; species Schistocerca serialis. Next base: position 498,814,774 of record NC_064645.1, read on the forward strand.
GATTGGATCATGGGAATTATCTGCCCGATACATAAAAAAGGCGACAAGTCAGAATTTATTAATTATCGTGGAATCACTCTCTTGGACGAAACATATAAGATATTTAGTAAACTTTGTCTTCAGACATGAAGGAATGATGGAGGGGATATTGAGGGACTATCAGGCTGGACTTAGAAGGAACACATCCACGATGGATAAGATATTTTTATTAAGACAAGTGCTGGAGAAGTTTTATGAGTATGACAAGCAACTACATAAGTTGTACATTCATTTTAAGCAAGTGTACGACAGCCTACATAGGAAGACAATTATCATGAAAGAATTTAGAATCCCACTCAAACTGGTTAATTTAACGGAAATGACAATGAAAACAACAGTGTGTAAAGTAAGAATAGAGCAAGAACTGTCTGGTGATTCCAAGTACAGAGGGGGCTACGAGAGGGAGATGTGATCTCTACAATGTTATTTAATTTAGTTTTAGAAAAGGTGATGCGGCAAATGCCGATAAACCCGGGAGGAACAATACTTAATCGGCAAGTTCAAGTGCTAGCATATGCGGATGACGTAGCATTATTGGCAAGGAATGTAAGGGCACTGAAGGGGAACTATGATGCGTTAGAGGTAGCAGGAAGAGAAGTAGGTTTAGAAGTAAACATAAACGAAACAAAGTATATGGTGATAGGGGAGCCCAATACAAACGGACAAAACAGTTCAATAGTAATGAATGGGAAAGAATATGAAAAAGTGAAGTTTGCTAGTATCAAACATAGACTTTAATTTGAGGAAGAAATTTCTGAGAATGTACGTTTGGAGCAAGGCATTGAATGGTAGCGAAACATGGACTGTGGGAAAACCGGAACAGAAGAGAATCTAAGCATTTGCGATGTGGTGCTACAGAAGAATTTTGAAAATCTGACGGGGATTGGCAGCTCTCAGGGAATGTCGTCTACCCCAGGAGACTTGTTTTGATTTGGGTCTTTCAGTGCTCTATCAAATTCCTCTCGCCGTATGATATTTCCTATATCATCTTCATCTACGTCCTCTTACCTTTCAATAATATTATGGTCAAGTTCATTTCCCTCTTATAGCCCCTCCATTTTCTCCTACCTCTGGGCTTCCCTTTCTTTGTTTAGCACTGATTTTCATCTGAACTCTTGATATTGGTACAGCTGCTTTTCTTTCCTCCATGCGTCTGTTTGATTTTGTTATAGTGTTAACTATCTTTTTCCTGGTTATTTGTTCTTCTATATCCCAAATTTATCGTCTAGCCATTCCTGGGTGGCAAATTTGCACTTCCAGTCAATCTCATTTTTAGACGTCTGTGTTCACTTTCGCTGTTTCATTTTCTTCGTTTTTAATTTTTCTCTTTTCATAAATTGAATTCAATATAGCCTTTGCTATCCAAGCAATTCTACAAGGCCTTACCTTTTACCAGTTAGATACTCTGCTGCCTCCACTATTTCATCTCTCACAGCTACCCATTCGTCTTCTACTGTATTCATTTCCCTTATGAGCACTTTATTTCTAAATGACACTGACTGCGAAGATCTCGCACATACCTACAAGTTGCACCTGCCTTTGTCATTCCTCTACCGGATCAACGTTTCCAGGCATCGCAACAAACTGCCGTCGACACTTCCTGACCGCCGCTTCTGTGAAAGGGCTTAAGGAATCACAGGAGGGGCACGAGTTGCCAGTTTAAACACCAGTTTCAGATGACTGTCAGGATAGGGCATCTCGTGGGTGGACCGTACTGCTAGTTGGAGGACGGGAAATACGTTGTACGTGTTAAGGCAGACGTTGTTGGTCGCTGAGTTTCCGAACCCTCAGCTATCGACGAGACCGCATTCTTAACTCCACCATGCGAATAGAACAACGTGGGGCACTCTCAGGAACAGGATTAAGGCAACTCTGAGCGTGAAATTTGAAACGGGACTCGGAAACAAATGCGGTCTCGACCAATAACCACAATACAGGGCACTTACACTATTGGCCATTAAAATTGCTACACCAAGAAGAAATGCAGATGATAAACGGGTATTCATTGGCTAAATATATTATACTAGAACTGACATGTGATTACATTTTCACGCAATTTGGGTGTATAGATCCTGAGAAATCAGTACCCAGAACAACCACCTCTGGTCGTAATAACGGCCTTGATACGCCTGGACATTGAGTCAAACAGACCTTGGATGGCGTGTACAGGTACAACTGCCCATGCAGCTTCAACACGATACCACAGTTCATCAAGAGTAGTGACTGGCGTATTGTGAGGAGCCAGTTGCTCGGCCTCCATTGAACTGACCAGACGTTTTCAGTTGGTGAGAGATCTGGAGAATGTCGAACATTTTCTGTATCCAGAAAGGCCCGTACAGAACCTGCAACATGCGGTCTTGTATTACCCTTCTGAAATGTAGGGTTTCGCAGGGATCGAATGAAGAGTAGAGCCATGGGTCGTAACACATCTGAAATATAACGTCCACTGTTCAAAGTGCCGTCAATGCGAACAAGAGGTGACCGAGACGTGTAACCAATGGCACGCCATACCATCACGCCAGGTGATACGACAGTATGGCTAGGATGAATACACCCAGGTTCGTCGTTGAGTACACCATCGCAGGCGGTCCTGTCTCTGATGCAGCGTCAAGGGTAACAGCAGCCATGGTCTTCGAGCTGATAGTCCATGCTCCTGCAAACGTCGTCGAACTGTTCGTGAAGATGGTTGTTGTCTTGCAAACGTCTCCATCTGTTGAGTCAGAGATCGAGACGTGGCTGCACGATCCGTTACAGCCAAGCGGAAAAGATGCCTGTCATCTCGACTGCTAGTGATACGAGGCCGTTGGGATCCAGCACGGCGTTCCGTATCACCCTCCTGAACCCACCGATTCTATATTCTGCTAACAGTCATTGGACCTCGACCAGCGCGAGCAGCAATGTCGCGATACGATAAACCGCAATCGAGATAGTCTACAATCCGACCTTTATCACAGTCGGAAACGTGATGGTACGCATTTCTCGTCCTTACACGAGGCATCACATCAACGTTTCACCAGGCAACGCCGGTGACCTGCTGTTTGTGTATGAGAAATCGGTTGGAAACTTTCCTCATGTCAGCACGTTGTAGGTGTCGCCACCGGCGCCAGCCTTGTGTGAATGCTCCGAAAAGCTATCATTTGCATATCACAGCATCTTCCTCCTGTCGGTTAAATTTCGCGTCTGTTTCACGTCATCTTGGAGGTGTACTTACAAATATTCAGAAAGTTTCTATTGGTTTTACAGTTTTTAGCATCAAGAATACTAACTGGTAGTGCCACAGTGTCTTAGCCGTTAAACATCTCGAACAAGAGGTAAAAAGTATTCAGTTTCCTCTTACTAAATAGATTTAATACCTTATCACATCTCACAAAGCAGACTAAGTTTCGAACCCAGATCCTCAAACTGCGAAATTGTCAGTCTCAACTCCAATAAAATTATGAAGGCTCTTCCTAGATAAATCGTATTTTGGTATAAGCGAACCGTGATTTGCGGTGACTCGTAGGGGAGGTACACTCATGTTCAGTAAAAAACAGAACACCTAGAGCATCTAGAGATAGGACATTCATATTCACAGGACATGTACATTAATTGGTTCTACAGAAATGATTAGCATTTCAGTCCCTTCAGTTCGTCATGTGTCCTGTTGCCTAGTAGGGCCATGGTCCGCCATGGGTCCTTACAACTTGGTCCACGCGTGATGGCATCGACGCATATAAGGCTCGGATGGCGTCCTATGGTACAGCCGTCCATGCTCCGTTCAGCTACTTCCAAAGTTCATCTGTGGCAGTCGGCATTGGGACACAGTACTGCACCCCTCATTTCACAATATCCAACACATTATCGATTGTCGACAAGTCTGATGGTCTAGCACGCCAAGACAGAAGGCTGACATCCAGTGGCACCAAGGAGGTACGTGTCCACGCAAAACATGTGGTCGCTCACAGTCTTGCTGAAAAATGGCGTCTGGGGTGTTGTGCAGAAAGGGTGTGGCCACGGGTCGCAGGATGTCGTTCACATAGGTCTCACTGGTCACACTGCCCAGGACACGCACCAACTGTGATTTGTGGTTGTACCCAAAAGCACTCCACACCATAAGGCCTCGAGGTGGCGCTGTTTGTGTTGGGCGAATGCAATCGCTGTGATGCCGCTTCCCTTTTCTGTGGCGAACCAAAATGTAGCCATCATTTTGAAACAAACAGAACTGGGATTCATCCGGAAGCACTATTAATGCCATTCCTGTACCCGGTGACATCGTTCCATAAACCATTGCCGTCTAGCATGTTTCTATACATTCGCAAAAGGTAGGCGGAGAAGGGGAACACGAACACGTAGCCAATGCCGTAATAAATGCCACTATAGCTGCAGTACATTAGGACTTTGTTTTTATAAAACAGATCTGATGATGGTCATTATATCCTGAACCGGTAATCTGTTAACAAAAAGTTTGTGACCATAGACGTAAATTAAAGGAAACTTATTGTATATACGGGTCACTGTTTTATTCACTACAATGTCGCAGCTTGTGAATGATTCCGCGTGGCTCAGTGACCTGGTGTAAGTCTTTTCGTTGGACGCCAATTCAGGAATTTGCGTTTCCGTAACCTACCCGAGTAGTCCTATAGCTTAGCGTGAAATCTTGAAGCACGTGTCCTTCCTGGCGAGTTTTCAGATCGTTGTGAGGTGAAGGCTAGGTTAAAGACATGCTGAAATATTCTGTGGTCTGGCTGGAATTAAAACCCGCGACCTTTCGGGTTCTAGGAACAGACACCCAGACCCGACAACAAAGCCAGTAATATATACATAAGCTCCAGGGTAATGAATTATCTCTCGGACAGATGTAAAACTACTGTGACGTGGTTTTCAGTCACTGCAAGAACTGTTCAGCGTAGCATCGTTGCACTTTTCTTCTACTACAGTCAGTAAACGTGTAGAGAGGCGTATTTTAACGAACTGATCCTCAGTAACGGTATCAGTACTGTTGGTTCGTTAGAGACGGAGACATCTTGGCACTAGAACTGCCTTAGAGCTTCATCCTAGAGCTGATCAAAGATGTTAGGGCTGAATTTATAGCTCTCGGGTACCACTGCAGCCATCCTCTACATCTGAGTCTTAGAATGATGGTAAGCTGTCCCAATTACGTACGTCGTGAGGTGGTGGCGGCACAATAATTTGATTAGTGTTACAGTTATTTTCTGAATTAATTCACACAGTCAGGTTGTACAACTCAACATGCGCTTAGACAACGTAACTGATGCTCATTTATACTTATCTGGACATTTTCTATAATCCGTTGACTAATTCAGTAATCATTTCTGTGGTCATATCTAAGTGTATCATTTCGTTTCAAATTCCATCCATCTATGTCAAGGTATTGTCGTACATGTTTAAAGACCAATTTGAACCTTTGTGATCTTTATCATTATTTATATTACTTAGCCAATGACTGGGATCACATTAATGAATCTTAGTAACAAACAAGGTTTTATTGTGACCTTTAGTTTCATTCCATATTTTGATGAAACCATTTCTCATGATATATATGCGAGCTGTTGTTGTTGTTGTGGTCTTCAGTCCTGAGACTGGTTTGATGCAGCTCTCCATGCTATTCTATCCTGTGCAAGCTGCTTCATCTCCCAGTACGTACTGCAGCCTACATCATTCTGAATCTGCTTAGTGTATTCATCTCTTGGTCTCCCTCTACGATTTTTACCCTCCACGCTGCCCTCCAGTACTAAATTGGTGATTCCTTGATGCCTCAGAACATGTCCTATCAACCGAACCCCTCTTCTAGTCAAGTTGTGCTACAAGCTCCTCTTCTCCCCAATTCTATTCAATACCTCCTCATTAGTTATGTGATCTATCCATATAATCTTCAGCATTGTTCTGTAGCACCACATTTCGAAAGCTTCTATTCTCTTCTTGTCCAAACTATTTATCGTCCATGTTTCACTTCCGTACATGGCTATACTCCATACAAATAATTTCAGAAACGACTTCCTGACACTTATATCTATACTCGATGTTAACAAATTTCTCTTCTTCTGAAACGCTTTCCTAGCCATTGCCAGTCTACATTTTATATCCTTCTACTTCGACCATCATCAGTTATTTTGCTCCCCAAATAGCAAAACTCCTCTACTACTTTTAAGTGTCCCATTTCCTAATTTAATTCCCTCAGCATCACCCGACTGAATTCGACTACATTCCATTATCCTCGTTTTGCTTTTGTTGACGTTCATCTTATATCCTCCTTTCAAGACACTGTCCATTCCGTTCAACTGCTCTTCCAAGTCCTTTGCTGTCTCTGACAGAATTACAATGTCACCCGCCAACCTTAACGTTTTTATTTCTTCTCCATGGATTATAGTACCTACTCCGAATTTTTCTTTTGTTTCCTTTACTGCTTGCTCAATATACAGATTGAATAACATCTGGGAGAGGCTACAACCCTGTCTCACTCCCTTCCCAACCACTGCTTCCCTTTCATGCCCCTCGACTGTTATAACTGCCATCTGGTTTCTGTACAAATTGTTAATAGCCTTTCGCTCCCTGTATTTTACCTCTGCCACCTTCAGAATTTGAAAGAGAGTATTCCAGTCAACATTGTCAAAAGCTTTCTCTAAGTCTACAAGTGCTAGAAAAGTAGGTTTGACTTTTCTTAGTCTAGCTTCTAAGATAAGTCGTAGGGTCAGTATTGCCTCACGTGTACCAACATTTCTACGGAATCCAAACCGATCTTCCCCAAGGTCGACTTCTACCAGTTTTTCCATTCGTCTGTAAAGAATTCGCGTTAGTATTTTGCAGCTGTGACTTATTAAACTGATAGTTCGGTAATTTTCACATCTGTCGACACCTGCTTTATTTGGGATTGTTATTATTATATTCTTCTTGAAGTCTGAGGGTATTTCGCCTGTCTCATACGTTTTGCTCACCAGATGGTAGAGTTTTGTCAGGACTGGCTCTCCCAAGGATGTCAGTAGTTCTAATGGAATGTTGTCTACTCGCGGGGCCTTGTTTCGACTTAGGTCTTTTAGTGCTCTGTGAAACTCTTCACGCAGTGTCATATCTCCCATTTCATCTTCATCAACATCCTCTTCCATTTCCATAATATTGCCCTCAAGCACATCGCCCTTGTATAGACCCTCTATATACTCCTTCCACCTTTCTGCTTTCCCTTCTTTGCTTGGAACTGGGTTTCCATCTGAGCTCTTGATATTCATACAAGTGGCTCTCTTTTCTCCAACGGTCTCTTTAATTTTCCTGTAGGCAGTATCTGCTAGCTATGTTACCTATATATGACGATTAATGAGGTCACTCCTTCTTACATTCAGCTGATTCATTGTTTCCGTTGTGTCACTTTTGCTCAAAATTTCACATGATCTAACGGGAAGCGGTCTGTTCGCTATATAGGTCATATCTTGTTAGTATCACACTGGTATGCTAAATGCTCAACTATTATATGACAGCGTATCACTATTCACATGCAGCTATCACTATCACGAAAACAAACACGAGACAGAATCAAGTAGAGCTAAATTCAAACAGTAGCACTAAGAGTGCTAACAGTTTTGTTTCGAAACAATACACACCGCACATACTGTTGACATTTACACTGTTGTACAGACATTATCAATACAATATGTACACAGATATAAATGGGACAATAAATTAAACGAGCCATCGAAGATAACGGGTTCCGTATACTACATTAGTCAGAAAGTATCCCTTAACCACCCACAGACTTTTGTAGATGGAGATAGGGTTCCCATTGTGTACTCGCCAAGAGCAGTATCAAATGGAAACGTTTACATTCCCACTCAAACATTTTTTTCACTGAGAAGTACGATAGCACTTTTAACCACCGAATTACCACCTGCAGACGTTTTATTATGATCGTAACCAGTATAAAACGCATATCCACTCAGAACAGGTTCCATATCAGGTAACGTCAAACACAAAAAAACCAGCTAATGTGGCTCTTTAGCTTTTGGAATTTTGAATCCACTATACTGGAAGCTCGGTTCAGCTTGTGACGTACAAAGTGATTTGTATCGCAATGATTCACACGTTTTTATCACCTTCTGATCATGCGACAAGAGTTTTCTGCATTTCTTTCGGAAGTGCCCCAGAATGTGAAATTGTGTGTTGTGACGTCACAGATATCGTTGCGCTCCGAGTCTACCTTCACGTTAACGTATCCCAATGCGAACACAGTAAAGAGACTTTTCTTTGAGCACGTCAGCAAAATACGGTGACATTAAAATAGAATCATTATTTTACCTTGGCTGCACAACTCTGAAATTATAACATTAAAATATTTTTCAAATTCCTGCTCTGCTGCGTTAACTTTTACAGCAGTGAGTGCTTATAATCAAAGCTGTAGCATACAGTATTTTGTTTCATGGAAAAGCTGTCACAGATCTCGTGCAGTAATAGCTACAACTGGAACAACATTTCTGCCCAGTAATTGGGTACTGATAGTCTTTCCTCCGAAACGAATTTTGCTTATTGAGTTTATTTTGCGCCCGCTCTCTACTGGGAAAGATTTGTTGCATTGGCTTGCAGAGAACCATATCAAGGAACGCGAGCGGCGAAGCGTTCGCCGATGAAATTGTGTCCGGGCGTAACAGGAAACTTTTACGGTGTCGCTTTCAGAATAGGAGCGTCTATTCAATTTGTTGGCAGCGACGCGCCTTCAGGCGCTGTGTATACCCAGACATTTTTACTGCCGCAGCGAGGAACAGCGAGGGGAAGAACGGTCTCGCGCAGTTTACAGCGAACAGGCAGGGAGAGGCACTTCGTAGAACAGAATTTTAGTGTTCAGTTCAGATGATATGACGTCTGTCCATTTGTTACAGCACGACGTTGTGACTTATATGCTTCAAAAATCTTATACTGAGGTACTGTCACTCTTCCTTCCAACAAATAAACATTTGTGTATGTGGATATAATCTATACTATTATATAAAGACAAGTCGATGTTTAACGTTATTACCAAAAATCTCGAAAAGTTCTTGGGCAATATACTTCAAATTTTAACACTATAATCTAATGAAGATTCGGACTGACATAGAATGTATGTTTTTTTACATGTAATATATAAATATATAATGAGAACGAGAATTAACTAACATTAAAAATCGCCCACAAATTTTTAACGCTTAACTATTTTTCGTGAAACAGAATACATTTTGTTTCTTACAGTGATGGAATTGTTTTGCACTGCCAAGATTCAATATTATCAAACAGTTTGGGTAAACTGATGAGTATGTTTGCGACAGACTTCTACAGATAATACAGCAGTACGTTTCCAAGAACTTGGTGAATTAAATCCTCAAATTCATTAAGACTTTTTTGTTTTGTGCGAAAACTTTCCTGTTTCGGTCACATCTCAGGGCGATAGGTCAGGATTCCCTTGCTGACCATCCAACGGGGCCACGACATCCCAAGCAGCGTCCTGGAAAATGGGTGTCGAGCCACACGCAGACCGAATATGCGAAGTGAGGCGGTCCCCCATCTTGCATGAAGATTAGGCCATTTTACTTGTCCGATGCGGATACAATATTGTGTGTGCAGAATGAGACACAGACCCATAACATTCGTGGATGTCATGCCGCACCGCACTGTGATCTTTGGACGATGTCGGCTTTATTCAGCAATCATCCTCCGATCCTCTGCTGCCCAACAATAACATTTGTGCCGGTTAACAAACCTCCTAAAATGATACACGGCACCATCTGACCACACAATATTACTGAAAACACCGGACAAGTCTTCATACCAAGCAAGCATTATCTTCCCATACTCAAGCCCATGATCACAGTATTCCAGCGATGGTACCTGGCAGTAATTTGATTTTCATGGACGAAAATGCAACTGTTTCTTCAGAACAGTTCGGACTATGTTTCGGGTTTCGCGAGACGCCGGTTTTTGTGATGTCTGAGTACGTCGAGTGAACATTTTCTGATCTTGCTCATGTTCCTCGGTCCTGGATACTGAGAATCGACTACTTCTCCTAACACTCGCACGTTGACACAGTCGCACGCTCTGTGAACACCAGCGGCATCACAGATCAAAGATGGCAGGCGTCAGAAATTATCGATACTGAAACTAATAATCAACGGTTGAAGTAGCATTAACTCTGCCCCTCTAGTTTTTTACAAGTGAGAAAGCAGGCTGTCATGCAGAATTCAAACAAAACCACCATCTCGATTTATAAAGTTACTTGCTAATTTAATTTCAACGATATCCTTAGTAACACTATCCCCATAGCTGGAAGTGCATGCCAGAATTACTGTGAATATCCAAAGGGTGACCGGTGTCAAGACAATGTTCTGTAATGGTAGATACCGCCGGCCGTAGTGGCCGAGTGGTTCTAGGCGCTTCAGTCTGGATCTGCGCCGCTGCTACTGTCGCAGGTTCGAATCCTGCCTCGGGCATGGATGTGTGTGATGTCCTTAGGTTAGATAGGTTAAAGTAGTTCTAAGTCTAAGGGACTGATGACCTCAGATATTAAGTCCTATAGTGCTTAGAGCCATTTGAACCATTTTTTTGTAATGGTAGATATGCTCGACTGGTGAAAGTGGGTTTGCTGCTGATGCTCATTACACTGGTCCTCCACAGTCCTGATACTCTGATCAATGTTTGACATGCCACATCTTCACGTTACACTGTAGACATCCACCTTACGCAAACCAATAACATTCTTTACGGAACTTAAATGGACCCTGATCTTAGATGGTGGTCGAAAAACACACTTCACGTCATAATTCCACAAAATAGACCAATCCTGTTCCAAATTATCCTTGCGTAAGGCAAAAAGACCATAGATTTTAGTGGCCCCTCGGTATTATCACCGATGCACAGTTGGTCGAATGCGGAGCGCACTATAACCATTCTGACGAAACGTGACTTGAGATGAGTTAACTCAGGTGACAAACTCTCAGGGTCAGAGATGGAATGGGCACTGTGAACCAAGGTATGGAGCAATCCTTCACGTTGAGCCGGATGGTGACAACTGTCAGCATTGATATAAAAATCAGTGTGAGTAGGCTTCCTATAAACAGCATGTCGCATCGTATGCTGAGCATGTCTCTGACCAACTGTTCAGGGTAGGGAAACAGAGCCCTTTTCTACCTCCATTCTGAAACGAATATTACGACATCTGTGGACTTCCACTTACTTTTCTTTCAATGATCGGTACTACAAGCAGATAGATGGAGTTGCGATGGGAAGCCTGTTATCACCTATTACAGCCAATTTGTTTATGAGAGACTGCGGGGAACGAGCCTTGGTGGCTTTGAAACCTGAGTGTTTTTTTTTTTTTTTAGATATGTAGACGATACTTTCGTTGTTTGGTCTTATGACACTAAGAATTTGAACTACTTTTTAGAACACCTGCATTCAGTCCACCCGAGAATTCGCTTCACGATCGAGCCGGAAAAGGATGGCCGTCTTCCCTTCCTTGATGTGTTGGTCAGGGGCAAGTTGGATGGTGTTTTGGAGCATGTTGTTTATAGGAACCCTATTCACAATGATCTGAATATACATGCTGACAGTTGTCACAATCCGGCTCAACGTCAAGGGGTACTTCGTACCTTGGTTGAAAGTCTTATATCGGACGCTGAGAGTTTGTCACCTGGGTTAGCCCATCTCGAAATCAAGTTTCGTCAGAATGGTTATAGTGGAAGACAGATCAGGCGTGCGTTGCACTGTCGACTGTCTGTACACAGGGTGAGTGATGATAATACCGAGGGGTCATTAAGGTCTATGGCCTTTTTGCCTTACGCAGTGAGAATTTTCAAAAGGATTGATTCTATTTTGCGGAAATATGTGACGTATGTTTTTCGGCCACCATCTAATAGCAGGTTCCTTTTAGGTTCCGTAAAGGATGTTCTTGGTTTGCGTTGGGTGGGTGTCTACCGTACACCTTGAAGTTGTGGCATGTCATACTTCGGTCAAATTATCAGGACTGTGAAGACCAGTGTAATGAGCATTAGCCGCACACCCACTTTCGCCAGCCGAGCATATCTACCATTGCAGAACCTTTACACCGGTCATCCTATGGAATATAATAACTCAGTAATTCTGGCACGCACTTCCAGCAAATGGGCTAGTGTTATTAAGCAAATTGTTGAAATAAAATTAGCAACTAACCTTATAATTGGAGATGGTGGTTTTTGTTTGAATTCTGCAAACAGCCTGCTTTCTCACTTGTCAAAAACTAGAGGGACAGAGTTTATGCTACCTCAGCCATTGATTATTAATTTTAGTATCCACAATTTCTGACGTCGATCATGTTTCGTTTGTGCTGGCGCTGGCGTTCAGAGTGTTTGAGTGTGTTTGTGTGTGTGTGTGTGTGTGTGTGTGTGTGTGTGTGTGTGTGTCTGTTATCTTTAAGGAGTTTCTGTGGAAACAAAGGTTTTAAATTCGCTTGCACAGCGCATAATAGCAGGGTGTACAGGGTGTGCTCCTGCAGAAATACCGGCGGTTGACGATGACCCCACACGGCTGCAGTCCCGCAAGTTATTTAAACATCTGCCAGTTATTCAAATAGGATATATTATTGCTCTTTTTCTAACGCTCTATGATTCTCCTACTATTAACAAAACATACGTAGATACTTTCTGGAATCCAGCCAGAGACCGAATAGTGAAATAAAAAAACTTGTATTCCCGTTTTAATGCATTCAACTTGACCCGATTCTCGTATGCAGCACAATGTAAATCTCAACAAAATATTTTTCTCGTTCCCAATTTAGAAGACATCAAATACTAACGACCCTCGTAACTGTCTCACAAAGAATTGGTAGTATTATTATTATACTTAAGCATTAGCTCCTTCTTATCAGTTTAAATCTCGAATACAAATTCGCTACAAATAAAACAAACATACAGAATAATCCCTTTTTAGTATTAATCAGTTCTCTCATCATTCCGGAAAATAGCCATGAAGGACACGCAAGAAGGAAGACAGTTCTGTAGTGAAAGGATTTGAAGATAAGTACAAATACTCAATGCTAAGTATGGGTTCCGCTTGCTCCTTATAGGGCGAAACGATAGTGCTATTGACGTGTAGTTTTCACAGAATAGTCTCGTATTGTTAGTCGGTACACAGATCATAATACTCGTAATAATTAGAAAGTGCATTTTTTTTTTTTTTTTTTTTGCAAACATACACTTTTTAAATGGAACAATGCCTGTTGACATTAACCGACTGAGTACAATATATCAGAATATCAGTGGTGTTTGTTACAGGATTCTATTGCTAGCCGTTTACGAGAAATCCTATTTTGAACAGTATCCACACCAACACTTGTTAGTGCCATTCAACTTGCGTAGTTGCAAGGCATGATGTTGTTATAATTGCTTACAGTGTGCTTGTGTGCTCCTTGAGTCCACTGCGACTAGCTAGCCACTTAGTGTCACAATCTAAGCAATAGGTAGTGAGTGGACGTTGGGATTTACTAACGCAGAACAAGCTGACATGCTCGTGGTGTAGGGAGAGTGTAGAAAGAACACACTTCGTTCTTGTACGATACACACGGCAAGATATCCCAATAGTCGTCAACCATCTCAGCAATTATTTATTAACCTCGCCAACTAGATACGTGAAAGTGGTAGGGTAACACCTAGACAACGCAACAGGAGGAAACAAGCCACGATGAAAGGGGTGGGGTGGGGGTGGGGGTGGGTGAGTTAAATGTTCTTACTGCTGTTGCAGTTGACCAACACCTCAGTTCTCGCGATATGGCAGGAATCAGGCAACTGTCCTACGCATTCTCCATCGACATAGGTTCCATCCTTACCACATCTCTCTCCATCAAGAGCTGCATGGAAACGATTATGAGAATCGTGTTAACTTCTGTACATGGGCATTAAGACAGAATAGTCCAGATCTATCGTGGATCTTGTTTAGTGATGAAGCCACATTCACCTACCGTGATCAGATGAACCGTCGAGACATGTACTATCGGTCTGTTGACAGTCCCCGTTGGATTCGTCAGTTCTAACGTGAGCGTTCATGGAGTGTAAACGTATGGTGTTGTATAGTAAACCACCAGCTCATAGGTTCGTTTTCCATAGAGGGAACACTGAACGTGCACAAGTATCACAGCCTCCTAACAGACTATCTTCGTTGCCGAGCGTTTCTAGACGCTTCAGTCTGGAACCGAGCAACAGCTACGGTCGCAAGTTCCAATCCTACCATGTAAGACCTTAGATGTTAAGTCCCATAGTGCTCAGAGCCATTTTTTTAGACTATCTTCCACGTATTCTAGAAGTTCCTATGCAGACTATGAGGGACATATTGTAACAATATGATAGCTGTCCAGCCATAGTGCAAGAAGTACTACAGCACGTTTTCATGAATTTGCTTCGAGTCGCCCTCAGGGGATCAGAATCGTTTGCTGGTTACAGGCTCGGCGGCCCCAGCGTTCCTAAACTAAGGACTGGTATGTGCCGCCAGTCCTCTGTCACTGCAAGCCCGGGCATCCGTCAGGGAATGGAGATCTTGGCTTGACAACCCGGATGGTGAGGATGGTAAAAATCTGTACAAAAATCTCTCAGTCTCAAGGTGTGCTGCGTGCTGATGAGATGCATGGCTGTTGAGATGGAACATCGTTGGCAGACAAGCTCTGGGGAACCTGCTGCACCTCAGATGTATAAGGCATACCTAGGCACGTGACACTCTGTCTATGTGGACTTTTATTTCACCAGCTGCTCTTGGGACCAGGATGGATCCTTTGAAATTCTCCTGCTCCCAGCAGAAAGGGTGGACCGCTGATAGGTACCAACAGCCAATCAACAAGAGGGCTTGTGCAGCCAATCTTCCTAAAACTGGAGTTATTCAAAGTTATGGTATTTACAGTAACAGAAGGCATGCTGCTGGCCAGTATGTGTTTTTAATAGTCAAGCGGAAAGAGGGTAGTTTTGGGAAGGTTTCACTCTCTATAGCGAAAAGGCTTTAGAGGGAATCTGTGACTCTTGAAAGTAAGTCAATCGCTTGCACAATGGGACATTGTTGATGGAAACTTCTAATTCCCAATAAGCAACTAACCTCCGTAAAGCTAGAGGTCTTGGCGTGTATACGATAGAGACAGAACTGAACAACATCTTGAACTACAGCAAAGGTGTTCTGACTTGGGCGAGATCTCGTTGACATTCCTAGAGAAGGACTCAAAAATAAGGGGACCCAAGAAGGCATTGGTGATGTGCAAAACGTAATGAAAAGGGTGGATGGTGATCCAGTAAAATCAGTTTCATTTATTTTTAATTCCAACAGCAAGAAATTTCCAGAGCATGTCAATGCAGATTTCCTTCGCCATAGCGTGCGGCATTACTTCCCCAACCCAGTGTGCTGTTTTGAATGCCAATGCTTTGGGCATACTGCTGTCGACTGTAAGGGAGAAGCCGCTTCCGATAAATGTGGTTAGGCCACCCGTGAAGGAGTTGGTTGCTCATCTCCTGAAGTGTGTCAACTGTTCTCGAGTATGGGCTGTTGTGTCTTTCTTGAAGAAAGGAAGATATAGAAGATCAAAAACACTAAGCGTATCTTGTATGGTGAGGGCAAAAAGATCTATAAGGCCATGCAGAGCCCGACGTTCGCTACTGCCTTTGCATCTGTTCGTAAACACCCATTTCCGAAAACCAGTGCTGCTATGCAGTGGAGGTTTCCAGTGCCAGCACTAGTCTCTACGACTGTAAATGCACTTGTTCTGCTACAGTTATTTTGAAGCCCATACCTGCTCTCGGAACGTCAGACATGTCTGTGGTTTCCGCTGTTGTGGATCTCCCTGACTCTCCGAAGGTTAAGCCTGGACTACCATCCAGTGCTGCCACTAACGCAGCCACGGTTGTGGCTCCAAAACCCACCTAGGACAGAACCACAGACAGAGCTGAGAATTCAACTGTTCTCTCTGAAGTATCTCTCGATTCTTCTTCAGAGCTAATGGACCTTGATTCGTCCCAAGGCTGAACCTACATACATGGAACCTCCCCTCCCAGGCAGAAAGGTAGGATGAAAGTGCAACCCCCATGATAAGTGTCTCCTGTCCTCCAGCGGAACGTTAATGGGTTCAGGACACTTGTGGAGGAACTGAAGCTTCTAGTACAAGAATGGTCCATCTGCATATGCTTTCACGTAGCCGTAGTATCTGATGATGCCCCTGTCCTACAGGGCTAATACACTCTATCACAAAGATGACCTGACTGGAGCAGGGGCAAGGGAGGGGTTGCTGTGTTTTAAATAAAACACACCACTCTTTCGCTCTCTGCTGGCTACTGTTGCAGTTGCAATTGAGATTAACGCATGTCAGAGGATCACTGTTTGTTCACTGTACTTACCTCCTCCAGATGCAGTACACTCTGAGATCCTCACAGATCTTATGGAAAAACTCCCCCAACCATTTTCCCTCCTGGGAGTCTTCAATGCTCCTCATCTCTTGTGGGGCTCGACCTATACTTGTCCTTGCCATTTCGAGAGCCTCATGACATCTCAAGAGCTGAGCATCCTCAACACGGGTACTATCACTCGCCTTTGTGTTGCTGTGGGTTCATTCTCTGCCATCGACCTATATTTCTATTCCTCAGCCCTCGCAGACTCTGTCGAGCGGGACGTCATTGACGACCTTCTTTCCAGTGACCACTTCCCACTCCGTATCCACGAACTGGATGGAGGGTTGGTAGAACAGAGGCCACCGAAATAGATGGTCAGCTGGGCTAACTAGACGCGGTTCAGCCAGCTGATTATGCTTAAACGCCATGGCAGAGACTAGGACCTCATTACGCAAGTTTCTATCATGCCACTGACTTATCCATCCCAAAGTCTTCAGGTCATCTTGGTAGGCAACCTGTATGTTGATGGACAGATGAGGGCTGTTCAGCGATCCTGGGCAGGTGTACAGCTCTTCGAATGTTTAAATGCCGCCCAGTAGCAGACAATCTCACAGTGTTTCGAGACGCGAGAGCCAGGGCTTGACGTGTAATTAAGGAGAGAAGTAAAAAGGTCACGGCAAGTGTTCCTGGACTCCACCAACCATTCCACTTGCTGTACAAAAGTGTGGGAAGCCAACCGGAGGATTTCTAGTAAACACAGTGGTTTACCAACAGCAGCAGCGCTGAAACAATGGTGTCTCAGAGATGACAGAGCATTTTGCAGCGACTACTGCCGATGCCAGCTTGGATCCTCCACCATGCAACTGTAGAAATGGGTGAGTTGGACTTCAGATCCCACATTTCTTACAATTGCAGTTTGTCCAGTGGGAGCTGGAATCGGCACTGTCTGAGACTCGTGATGCTACGTCCGGTCACGGTATTGCACGCTTAGAGATTTGTCAGCGGCGTAAAATGAAATCCTTCTCGGATGATTTCCCCACTGCTACCTGTAGTCACATGTAACAGATACATCTTCGACGTTCCATGGTGCCTGGCTTGGATGGTGTCAGATACGGAAGGAATCTACTTCCACGAAATCTCACTCACTTCCAACTACCGGCATTCCATTAACCTTATTTTCTCAAAATCTTGTCGACTTCGTCATCTCAAGTACCGAACATTTGACTGCGCACTATTCAGAATTTGATCCAGGGGGCAAATAGACCGTGCCTAAATGCGGCACTGGCACCAGCAATTTATTCACCTGCGCAGACGAAACCCAGGAATGAGCAAAGCAGAGGACGTCGTATTACCTCCTTTCAGTGAACGAGGCACCTGTAATGTGTCTGGGAATACACCTTGTATGTACTGGCTGCTGCGTCGCGTAAAGTAGCGAAAATATGACGACGGCGGGTCAGCGACTGCTACATCGTAGCGAAAACAGAAAGTTTGGGACCGGTGCTGGCGTTGACGCGGTCAGCGTCCACATGGGTCGCGGTATGCTAATGAGGCGATCCGGTTAGCGATGGCAAGTCGACGCGGAGCACGCAACGTAACGCCACATGTAGTTGGAAACTTGCGGGTGGGGCAGCCGAAACGCCGGCGACTGCAGCATCACGGCCACTGGCTTGTCTCAGCGACTTAAAAGCTGCGCCAGACGTGCGGCATCCGCTGAGCCCAGAGAAGTTGCTCTCCCAGTATCGAGTACGCAAGATGCTCAACGTGGCACCGTGCACTATTCGTCAGATGCCGAGCGCCTTGAATCAGATATACGCACGCTGCAGTGTGTCTTATATACCTTGGAGGGAATGAATATTCGCCATCGAGTAGCTGTATGGAATGAAATTAGTGCAGCCGCTTTTGTGGTGCTGCCGTGTAGTACTATATTAAGGAAGAAGAAGGTAGTGAATGGTGTCTGTAACGGAACAGGTGATTACTTGAGTTATCCTTCAAGATGTTTACTATTAAAAAACAAACAATTTTTACCACTAATTACCAGCCGGCACAGCCCAATTAAAAACAATAAAATCAGTTATCACTTCCAGTAAAAAAATGTTACAGAAAGGTTGCAGCCAGTTTCCTTCATACTGCAAATGACAAGTATTATCGTACGTAAAATCGATATACAGATTGCCTTCAGGGTCTCTATCCTGATAAGGAAACTACCTTCTCCTCGCAAGGAGCTGGTAGGTATTTCATAACTATTGCTGACCCATTCAGCAAAACTTCCAACTAGATCAGGAGGCAAGGTCGGCATTCTCACCCTGCTAAAATCACTGGCGCGGCAGCCCTTTCGATGTCGTTGCCTCTTGCCCCGGCCCAAGAAACTCCGTCGCCTCAGATACCCTGCCGCCTTGGTCGAGCAGGCACAACGGCGCCCTCTGTATCATTCGGCAGTATCGTTCAACGTAGACGCCGGAAAATTCAAATGCCATGCGGCCGCCAAAGGAACGGTGCTGTGCCCATTAGAATGCAGATACCCTCAAACAGAATCATTTTTTGTTGTTCAATTCGTGAGTAGTATGCTGGAAGAAAGTTGTCTAAATCTCTCAAATTTTACCTATTTGCTCATAACATGTGATGTATTGTGAGAAAGTAATACACTGGTGTGAAAAACTCAGGGACGAATGTAACTTGTGTATCATTGTCTGGTCCCTTTGAGAGGCACCCACTTGCCTTTCTCATATTGTGGCATCAAGCAGTCAGGCCTGCAAGATGAGTGGTTTGCCAAGCGAGTGGAATCTTCCTTAATTTATCGAGCAACATGAATTCTCGTATCTTACTATTTAGTTACAAATTATCCTCCTGTATGAATAATACGCAACGGAAACACGCATCTGACTATCAGTGATTTATAGAACTCTGACTGTACACTACGCACTGGCAATACCACATTTACCTTTTGTCTTTGATTTAACGGCTTTTATATAAATTCGGGACATTACGATAACATACAATTTAATGAAAAAGGCCACCAATCTCTTTCTTTTCACTATTTGATTTATTCCTAAACACACAAATTCTACAACCTACAACAAAATCACATGAGAAATTCCGCCCAGTGGGCATGGCTTTACGTTAGTGAATCTCTATACTATGGTCTCGTAATCTATTTACCGCAACAGTGCACTCCCTGGATCGGATGGTGGATCTTTTATTATACCTCACACTTCGCCTCTCACAATAATCCTCACGAAACTTTCCTCCAGATCGAGCGATACAGAAGGAACAGGCATACCCACAAATCTTTCGAAACTACCTTGCTACTCCCATGCAAAACACACATACCCAAATTACAAGACATACACAACACAACAATATGAAATATTACACAAAGAACGGTTACAACTTCATCACTTTCCGCTTTCCCACTTCAATCAATATTTATCCCAGATTCACACGACACTGCCCCACTTTGTAATTCTACTTTCCTACTGTGAACTCTGGAGATAAACGCACGTCTTCCTGTGCAATGCAAGCCAAGTGGCGTTGCTGGAAAAACGGCCGACTCGCCTTGATTCTCTCTCAGAGTTTAAATTTAGCGTCACAAGGAATGATATTTCTTAAATACTTCAACTTATGATACACACGCTATTTCTTAAATATTTCAGCTTATTGTACACACGCTATTAATTCTTAAATATTTCAGCTTATTGTACACACGCTATTAATTCTTAAATATTTCAGCTTAAGCTCACGGAAGTATCTCAACTTATAACTACACGTGGGCTCTTTGTGACCGTTGGTTTACTACAATCCCCTTAAAATTACCTGCCTCACTTTGTAATTTTCCCCACAAAAGGTCCTGTGAAAGAGAAATTATTAATTCGAACTACTCTTAAATATTCCACATCCATACCATGCCTCCACTCTTTCATTACGGAGCACAACAAAAAAACAGGTCTTTACAGCAGAAGGTTCAGCGGCAGAGTAGCTGAAACATGGCCGTATTCCGATTCTCACGCACCTCTCTCGAAGTGGGAGAAGCACCCTGCTACCTTATTGGTCAGCCACATTTCAGACGCTCAAAGCTCTGGTAACTTCCATCTCTTTGGTCTCACCAAAGGTAGCCAAAGGATCGACTCAAAGATGATCATATATTCCGATTCACTATCTGTGGTTAGCAGACGACCATACATTCATTCCTTTCACAGATCTCACCAAACTGGATGTAGGGATTTATTTTGAGGGAGTGCACATGTGATCAATTAAATAAATAAATTGTCATTCTTTCCCACACTGGTATCCGGCTTCGCTGTATTAATTGAAATTGAGTTACTTTTACACAAAAAAATGTGTTGTTCTGACAAGAATTTCGTACCTATTTTCAATGTTGGGCGGTACTGTACCCTTTCACCTTCAAGGCCCACAAATCAAACAGTATCACTGTCATGTTGTAAGTTCCCCGCTATGTGTTCGTGTGTGAAATGTATCCCAAATTTGGCTCACGATCTGTAAAAAGTCTAGGTTTTGTCAAAACTATGTACCCAAAAACTGTTATCCAAGTTAAACTCGTCTGCTAACCTTTCACTAAACGGAACCTAATTTGAATCAAACTGTAACTGGACTGAATACAACTTATCTTTATATTAAATTCGCAGCTGTAGTAAATCTGTTATCTCGCCCTAATCAAAATTTCCACTTACCTCGCGTCTTGGCAAAATTGTTGCAGATTTCTCGAAAGCTCAACAGCAAATAGTAACATGCAGCGGCTAAGGTAGACTTCTACTTTTTAAATAAAATTTCAAATAGTATTCAGACTGTTACATACCATGCCGTGCAATGTGGTAATGCGTGGGGTGAGGAGAATAACTGTTCCTATGAAACGATATTCCAAGGCAATGATTTTAGAATGAAGTATGTATTCGAAAAGACAGAGTAAAACTTCGCCTGACCTTTACACATAACATGGGTCTGAACAATACTATGATTAACAAAGTGAACAATGATTTAAAAAAGGTACAATGTTAGTAGAGAATTTCAGTAAAAACCAAATAGCTTAATCATTTGATATGTTAATGCATGACTCAGGGAAGTGGGGCGGTCTTTCTCTCAGCTCTGAGCGGTGAATGAAGTTAACTACACATATCAAAAAAAGTTTTGAATCATCTCGGTTCCGAGAGTTCCAGAACCTGTCCAGAGAATTGGAATGAGATCAACATAAACATGATTTCCGCCCTTTTTATAGCTCATGATAACCGCACATTACATGTTGTACAACTATACAGTGCGACCTTCAGAGGTCACGGCCCATATTGCTGTACACACCGGTAACTCTAATACCGAGTAGCAAGTCATCTTGCATTGATGCATGCCTGTATTCGTCATGGCATACAATCCACAAGTTCATCAAGGCACTGTTGGTCCAGATTGTCCCACTCCTCGACGGCGATTCGGTGTAGGTCCCTTAGAGTGCTTGGTGGGTCACGTCGTCCATAAACAGCCCTTTTCAATCCATCCCAGATATGTTCGATTGGGTTTCATGTCTGGAGAACATATTGGCCGCTCTATTCGATCACTGATCAATGTCTTTATCTTGAAGGAAGTCGTTCACAAGATGTGCACGATGGGTGCGCGAATTGTCGTCCATGAAGACGATTTCCTCGCCAAAATGCTGCCGATATGGTTGTACTTTCGGTCGGAGAATGGCATTCACGTATCGTACAGCCGTTACGGCGCCTTCCATGACCGCCAGCGGTGTACGTCAGCCCCGCATAATGCAACCCAAAACAGCAGGGAACCTCCACCTTGCTGCACTCACTGGACAGTGTGTCTAAGGCGTTCACCCTGACCGGGTTGCCTCCAAACACGTGTCCGACGATTGTCTGATTGAAGGCATATGCGACACTCATCGGTT
Source organism: Schistocerca serialis cubense (assembly GCF_023864345.2). NCBI lineage: Eukaryota > Metazoa > Arthropoda > Insecta > Orthoptera > Acrididae > Schistocerca > Schistocerca serialis. The sequence continues at coordinate 498,837,043 of NC_064645.1, forward strand.
AAGAGAACGTGATACCAATCCTGAGCGGTCCATTCAACATGTTGTTGGGCCTATCTGTACAGCGCTGCATGGTGTCGTGGTTGCAAAGATGTACCTCGCCATGGACGCCGGGAGTGAAGTTGCCCATCATGCAACCTATTGCGCACAGTTTGAGTCGTAACACTACTTCATGTAGCTGCACGAAAAGCATTATTCAACATGGTGGCGTTGCTGTCAGGGTTCCTCCGAGCCATAATCCATGGGTAGCGCTCATACACTGCAGCAGTAGCCCTTGGGCGGCCTGAGCGAGGCATGTCATCGACAGTTCCTGTCTCTCTGTATCTCCTCCATGTCCGAACAACATCGCTTTGGTTCACCCCGAGGCGCCTGGACACTTCCCTTGTTGAGAGTCCTTCCTGTCACAAAGTAACAATGTCGATCTAACCGCGACATTGACCGTCTACGCATGGTTGAACTACAGACAACACGAGCCGTTTACCTTCTTCCTGGTGGAATGACTGGAACTGATCGGCTGTCAGACCCCCTCCGTCTAATAGGCGCTACTCATACATGTTTGTTTACATCTTTGGGCGGGTTTAGTGACATCTCTGACATTCAAAGGGACCGTGTCTGTGGCACAATATCCATAGTCATCATCTATCTTCAGGAGTTCTGCGAACCAGGGTGACGCAAAACTTTTTTTTGGTGTGTGTAGCTGACAATAACCATTCCGAAAAACTAACTGCGCAGTGCTGCAGTCTTAGCTCAAACTTCTTCTCTCCAAAAAAAAAAAAAAAAAAAACATTATTCGAAATTTATATTCTTTACGCCTTTGAATATATACATCCAATCATCCCTGCCGTCCATTACAATAAATCTTGCTTAATCTAGCAGATACCATAGCAAGTCAACATAGCACAGTGGATACGTCCCTCATCTACCACATTTCATGTTCAACTAAGAATGTATCAGATTGCGTAGGGGCAAAGACTATGCGACAGCAAGAACAAACATTGTTTAACATTAGCGTAACTTGCTCTATCTCTCTCTCTGACGTGCACATAGATAACTTACAAAAATCAAAACGACATTCCCACCTTACAATGTAGCAAACTTAGACAATACATGAAAGAAATGTTACAATGTAGCACAGAAGGTACTCGCGTTGGTCGAGATCCAATGACTGTTAGCAGAATATGGAATCGGTGGGTTCATGAGGGTAATACGGAAAGCCGTGCTGGATCCTAACGGCCTCGTATCACTAGCAGTCGAGACGACAGGCATCTTATCTGCATGGCTGTAAGGGATCATGCAGCCACGTCTCGATCCCTGAGTCAACTGTTGGGGACGTTAGCTAGACAACAAGCATCTGCACGAACAGTTCGACAAAGTTTGCAGCAGCATGGGCTATCAGCTCGGAGACCATGGCTGCGGTTACCCTTGACGCTGCATCACAGACAGGAGCGCCTGCGTTGGTGTACTCAACGACGAACCTGGGTGCACGAATGGCAAACAGTCATTTTTTTCGGATGAATCCAGGTTCTGTTTACAGCATCATGATGGTCGCATCCGTGTTTGGCGACATCGTGGTGAATGCACATTGGAAGCGTGTATTCGTCATCGCCATACTGGCGTATCACCCGGCGTGATGGTATGGGGTGCCATTGGTTACACGTCTCGGTCACCTCTTGTTCGCATTGACGGCACTTTTAACAGTGGACGTTACATTTCAGATGTGTCACGACCCGTGGCTCTACCCCTCATCCGATCCCTGCGAAACCCTACATTTCAGCAGGATAATGTACGACTGCATGTTGCGGGTCCTGTACGCACCTTTCTGGATACAGAAAATGTTCGACTGTTGCCCTGGCCAGTACATTCTCTGGATCTCTCATCAACTGAAAACGTCTGGTCAATGATGGCCGAGCAACTGACTCGTCACAATACGCCAGTCACTACTCTTGATGAACTGTGGTATCGTGTTGAAGCTGCATGGGCAGCTGTACCTGTACACGCCACCCAAGCTCTGTTTGACTCAATGCCCAGGCGTATCAAGGCAGTTATTACGGCCAGAGGTGTTTGTTCTGGGTGCAATTTTAATGTCCAGTAGTGTAGGTGCCATCTGCTGCTGCAGTCGACGATCGTCGACCACCTGCTCTCTTCGGGCAGCAGTGATTGTGTTTGGAAGGCTCGCTATCCACGCGAGACAATGCTTGGCTACACTCATCACACTTCGTCATTCTTGCAGATTCATGATGATTCTTCCCCTTCTGTAGTCCTCCATATTGTAATGAATAACACTACCACAGCGCATAGTAACTGCTAGCTAACTGAAACACGCTGTGCTTCTCCGTTCCTTCAAATGCTTCGTGCTGTGGGCCAGCTCAATTTGGCGCTATAGTCACTATGACTCCTCAGGGTGGCTTCCAACTCTCTGCGCACTACTGAAAGACCGCTAGGAACAATGTCCCACACTTCCATTCACTTCCACGGAGTAGTTAACATGATATGTTACTTAATCTAATTCTGCGACAGGTAAAGCATCCGGCCACGCTATACAGCTAACATGTCAAATACAGATAAACATGCAGACCCTATGTAGATACGAAATAAAAGCCAGGCAAAAGGAGAAGTAACTTTATGAAGTCATATGAAAACTTAGGCAAAATGTGATGAAGGGAAGGTGGATCGAAGACATCAACTTACTAGAAGAACTGTGACAAAGTGTAGGTCATCTGAAAAGGATGAGTTCCATGTAACTCATTGGTGTGCTGCTGAAGTCACATCGATCGAGGCCATGTCTGATTGACTTTCCCATCCCTGAAATATTTTCGTCAGCTGCTTATAAACACTGACTAAATTTTATTGTTTATGTATCTATTCCTGAGCAGGGTTTAAAGTGAAGTAGAATTTCTCCAGACAATATTTTAGCCTCTCACCATAATTCCAGTCATAAGAATTCCACTTTCAATCCTGCTAGCATTTTCAAGCGTAAAACATCATTATTTCGTACCGTTCTGACATGTATTGTATTGAACTGTACAAGGGATGCACAAAAATATGGGAACACCAAAAATACAACACATTACTATACCTGATACGGTGTAGAAAACCATTTGGCATGCAAAAAATCTTCCAGTTATGTCGGAATGGATAAATACAAGTCCTGTAGGGTTTACAGGGTAATTTTATACCATTCTTCCTGGAAAGAAATTGGCAGAAAACGATGATCGAGTTTTTAATGATCATGGATCCTTCTCTCCAAAGTGGACCAAAAAGACGCAACAACATGGAGATCTGGTGACTTTGGTGGCCAAGGTAGATGCTCACAAAACCAGTTCTGGACGATGCTAGCTGTGAAAGGCTTCCTGGCTTCTTGAAACACAGCTTCACCGTTCGGAAACAAACATTATAAATGGGATGGACCTGATCAGGAAAAAAGGCCCCACAATCATTGGCAGCTGAAGAATAACCATGGGACACATGGAATCTCATGATATGGCTGCTGAAATCATCATCGTAATGCCACCTTGTTCCTCTCTTGGTATCTCATCTCGGGCAGAGGTTGGTACAGTGTGAAGTAAGACTCGTCCGGCCAATTCTCTATTATTCCAACATCGTAAGCTGCGTGGAGAAAACGAACACCTGTGTCTTTTCGTGCGAGCTCTGATTTCCCTTATTTTATTAATGGTGATCGTTTCTCCCCATGTAGGTCGCAATCAACAAATTATTTCCGCATTCGGAGGAGAAAGTATGTGATTGAAATTTCGTGATATGATTTCGCCGTAGCGAAAAACGCCTTTGTTTTAATTATGTCCATCCCAAATCCTGTATCATTTCAGTGAAACTCTCTCCCCTATTTCGTGATAATACAAAACGTGCTGCCGGCCGGGGTGGCCGAGCGGTTCTAGGTGCTACAATCTGGAATCGCGCGACAGCTACGGTCGCAGGTTCGAATCCTGCCTCGGGCATGGATGTTTGTGATGTCCTTAGGTTAGTTAGGTTTAAGTAGTTCTAAGTTCTAGGGGACTGATGACCTCAGATGGTAAGTCCCATAGTGCTCAGAGCCATTTGAACCATTTGAACCAAAACGTGCTGCCCTTTGAACTTTTTCGATGCACTCCGTCAATCCTGTCTGGTAAGTATCTTTCCAGTTTCAGTTGTTCGTAATTGTATTTAGTTGACTTGAAGGCCTTTAGATTTAACTGCATTATTGTGTAACCGAAGTTTTCCTTTTAGCACTAGTGTGGATGGCCTCGCACGTTTCGTTATTTAGGGTCAATTGCCAATATTCGCACCATGCAGATATCTATTCTAAATGGTTTTGAAATTTATTTTGATCTTCTGACGACTTTATTAAACAATAGCGTCATCTGCAAGCACCGTAAGACAGCTACTCAGATTGTCTCTCAAATCGTTTATATAGATAAGGAACAGCAAAGGGCCTCTAACACTACCTTGGGGAACGCCAGAAATCACTTGTTTTACTCGATAACTTTCCTTCAGTTTCTACGAATTGTGACTTCCCTGACATGATATGACGAATCCAGTCACATAACTGGGACTATATTCCATAAGCACGCAATTTCACTACAAACCGCTTGTGTGGTACAGCGCCAAAGCCTTCCGGAAATTCAGAAATACGGAATCAGTTTGAAATCCCTTGTCAATAGGACTCAACATTTCGTGCGAGTAAAGAGCTAATTGTGTTTCACAAGAACAATGTTTTCTAAATCCGTGTTGATTGTGTGTCAATAGACAGTTTTCTTCGAAGTAAATCGTAGTGTTCGAAGACAATATATCTTTCAAAAACCTGCTGCAAGTCGACATTAACGATATGGGCCTGTAATTCAATGGACTACGCTCACTACGTTTGTTGAAAATTGGTGTGACCTGTGCAACTTCCCAGTCTTTGGGTGCGTTTCTTTCACGAGCGAAAGGTTGTACATGTTAAGTATGGAACTAATGCATCAGCATACTCTGAAAGGAACCTAATTGGTATATAGTCTGGACCAGAAGACTTGCTTTGGTTAAGTGATTTAAGTCACTTCACTACTCCGAGGATATCTACTTCTACGTTACTCATGTTGGCAGTTGTTCTTGATTCGAAGTCTGGAATATTTTCTTCGCCTATTTTGGTGAAAGTCTCAGTCGAAAACGTTCTCCTTGGGGAAGAACAAATGTTTGATCTGTAGCGGTGATAGTCCCCCACCCTCCTAAACGGTACAGTTTTCATTATAGCATCACTGAGTTTAATATTTCTGACATGTCTGATTACATTCCTATTTGTCATTATATATAGTGCTGGGTACCTATTTGTCATTATACACTCCTGGAAATTGAAATAAGAACACCGTGAATTCATTGTCCCAGGAAGGGGAAACTTTATTGACACATTCCTGGGGTCAGATACATCACATGATCACACTGACAGAACCACAGGCACATAGACACAGGCAACAGAGCATGCACAATGTCGGCACTAGTACAGTGTATATCCACCTTTCGCAGCAATGCAGGCTGCTATTCTCCCATGGAGACGATCGTAGAGATGCTGGATGTAGCCCTGTGGAACGGCTTGCCATGCCATTTCCACCTGGCGCCTCAGTTGGACCAGCGTTCGTGCTGGACGTGCAGACCGCGTGAGACGACGCTTCATCCAGTCCCAAACATGCTCAATGGGGGACAGATCCGGAGATCTTGCTGGCCAGGGTAGTTGACTTACACCTTCTAGAGCACGTTGGGTGGCACGGGATACATGCGGACGTGCATTGTCCTGTTGGAACAGCAAGTTCCCTTGCCGGTATAGGAATGGTAGAACGATGGGTTCGGTGACGGTTTGGATGTACCGTGCACTATTCAGTGTCCCCTCGACGATCACCAGTGGTGTACGGCCAGTGTAGGAGATCGCTCCCCACACCATGATGCCGGGTGTTGGCCCTGTGTGCCTCGGTCGTATGCAGTCCTGATTGTGGCGCTCACCTGCACGGCGCCAAACACGCATACGACCATCATTGGCACCAAGGCAGAAGCGACTCTCATCGCTGAAGACGACACGTCTCCATTCGTCCCTCCATTCACGCCTGTCGCGACACCACTGGAGGCGGGCTGCACGATGTTGGGGCGTGAGCGGAAGACGGCCTAACGGTGTGCGGGACCGTAGCCCAGCTTCATGGAGACGGTTGCGAATGGTTCTCGCCTATACCCCAGGAGCAACAGTGTCCCTAATTTGCTGGGAAGTGGCGGTGCGGTCCCCTACGGCACTGCGTAGGATCCTACGGTCTTGGCGTGCATCCGTGCGTCGCTGCGGTCCGGTCCCAGGTCGACGGGCACGTGCACCTTCCGCCGACCACTGGCGACAACATCGATGTACTATGGAGACCTCACGCCCCACGTGTTGAGCAATTCGGCGGTACGTCCACCCGGCCTCCCGCATGCCCACTATACACCCTCGCTCAAAGTCCGTCAACTGCACATACGGTTCACGTCCACGCTGTCGCGGCATGCTACCAGTGTTAAAGACTGCGATGGAGCTCCGTATGCCACGGCAAACTGGCTGACACTGACGGCGGCGGTGCACAAATGCTGCGCAGCTAGCGCCATTCGACGGCCAACACCGCGGTTCCTGGTGTGTCCGCTGTGCCGTGCGTGTGATCATTGCTTGTACAGCCCTCTCGCAGTGTCCGGAGCAAGTATGGTGGGTCTGACACATCGGTGTCAATGTGTTCTTTTTTCCATTTCCAGGAGTGTATATAGTGCTGGGTCGTTAATTGTCCTCGTAGTGCGGCTGACTCTTAACTTGGAAAGCTCATCAGTAATACGATCTAGCATCTCGAGCGTAAGCACATGCACATTTGGCGTCGTCTTTCGGACACTCATGTGTTGATATCACGCTTCACAGAGGAGAATATCAACCATTCATTGTCTGCTCGATAGCGTAAAGGGTGATATAAGACTTGCGAACTCACGTCTCATCGTACCCAGGCGCCAAACATTTTGGGTTACACCAATAGTCGGATACAATAAGACAGTAGCGTCTGAGATAACACTTTGTACGAGGTTGTGTGTGAGTGACGACATATACCTGCGAGATATGGACGCTCGAGAAATTCTTAATATTTCAGAAGTGCCCAAATAGCTACATGCAAAGCATTTACACAATATCACTGGAAGACAAATTAATAACACGTGACTCCAAGACTGATGAAAACCTTCCGACGTGACACTTCCTTCATTTTAAGTTTGCTACACCTCTGGCGAGAATGCTCCGTCAGCTTTATGACGAGTAAATCATCCCAGTCGTGCTACTGTTAATCACCACTGAATATTTTTTTAGGGTGAGGACGTATATGAAATATCTTAAGCTAGGAATAGATTTGTTATAAATTAAATAGTAATAAATTAATTGAAAATTATGCTTGTTTAATCTTTAAATAAAATATTGCTTTCAGATTTCGTTATGGCTATTGGGTAGCCTTATTCGCTGTGTATAACCGCCTTCCTTTTATTTGGAAATGACATATTTTTACCAATAGTATAACATTTTATTTGGTTTAAAGAGTTGAGATTTGTAGTACCAGCGCTGCCCGCCCATGACAGTAACAAGAAAAAAGTCGGAAAAAGAAAGACTGAGACGAGCACGAAGATTTGCTATACTTTGGAAAGGATAGTCAATCTTGACTACAAGAGACTGTACGAAGTTTCTAGACGGCGCAACAAACGTGGTGTGCCTCTCGTTGCACCTGCTGTTGTCGCCTGACAGCATAGCCGTTCACTTACAAATGTTGTTCCCCTCTCTATCTTTTTATAGTCGTGTGCACGATTCCCATTTGATAGCGTTTCACACCGCAGTTTCTCAACAGCGCGATGAAACAGGTTTCAGACAGGGCCAGTGAGGCGTTAAAGTTCTAAGCATAAACTGATGGATCAGAAAAATTGTGAGGGTGACGAAAGCTTATTCAAAGCAGCGGAAGGAATCCCGTCCCGTGTGTGGGCGCACGCCGATTGGAAGATGGACGCCCCTCATTATAGCGCCGTTGTGGCAGCACGCTTCGCGCCCCGCGCCGCCTATCAGCGCTTAAAATCGGACATAAAGCGCTAGTTTAGCGGTTCGGACCCCCATAAAGTGTCCCAGATGGTTAACGCGTCCAGCGACAAGTCTGAATGGTGAGGCAGCGACGTCTGACAAGGATCCTCCTCCGTCACGAAACCAGGAAGGAAGACTGCGTCTTGGCTTCCCGACGACGACGATGATAGAACTCAAGCTCTGTTTAACGAACGATGGAGAGGAGAACGTGGTGTTTCCTATTCAAAGGAACCATCCTCACATTTGACTTCAAAGATTTGGAGATATAAACCTTAAATTTACGTAGCTGGACGGAGAACTGAGCCCCTATCCTTTCGGATGAAGTCATCTCATTCGTCGTCAAGAGTTGAGCAGAACCAGATAGAGGATCCATTGGATTTCACTCTTTCACTTTTATTATCGTACCCTAGGCTGTTTGAGATCTGGTCCATTTTGAGGCATTTGGTTTTGCAATTAAAAACTAGGCGACTGGTAGAGGGTTAGGCAGATTCCAAATTGGGAATGTGCTGGAGAGTATTTCTGATTACCGAATTTACCGTACAACCAAAAGAAGTCAGTCAAAAGGCTTGGTCAATGCCGAATCTAGTAGTGACGAAAATCAAGTACGGAGACTAGAAGTTTAATTCCAATACCTACCGGCGCCTTCAATACTGTTTGACACAGCCATGTGACATATCGGTATGCAAGGGACAGCATGCGCAGCTAATATGATGCAAAACGCAGCGCATAAACATGGAATTTTACAGTACTCGAAGCTCGGGTTCTATTGGTGATAAGGAGATAGCGTCAAATGTTTCGGACAGCCCTTGGGCTAGGGACCATTTGTACAACCAATAGAAAGATTGTCATCGTTTCAATATCCTGCAATACGGGGTGAAAGTATGAATATTACACACTTCCTCCGGCTTAGGTAAATGGAGCAAATCGGTTGGTTCTTTTTTCATTTGATGTGGTCTACGGCGAGCTTGGTAGGACTCATGCAGACATCATTAATTGATGGACAGTTCCTCGGAAAGCTACCATAAAAGAAGTTTTTTGCTATATTATCGCCGTCACCAACGGATCAAAACCCCGTCAAGGATTCCAAGGCAGCTTTGCACATCAAATGACTGATATCGTTACAATATAGTTATAATATCCCAATATCGAACATCCTTGAGAATTTACTTCATATGCTTACCCATTTCGAAGATACCGAGGTTCAAACTAAAATCCGGTATGAGGCGAAATTTAAACAATAAACAATCGCAGTAAATTCCTAAAATTTTAACGGAATATTCTCTAGACATACGGATCCAGAAGGGTAAACTCCCCGTTCTCAAAAATCTTTGTCCGTTGTCGAGAAACACCGCAGAAATTTGTTTTTTGGGTACCCGAACCCAGCTAGGATTCCGAGACGACTTTGCATACCAAATGGGTACAACTTTTACGATACATACCTAAGATCTAGATCTCAAAAAACATTGAAAATTATATTCAAATTTTTTCTGTTCCCAAGCTACACGGGTTCAAAGTTACACCATTTGGCCGGCCGGAGTGGCCGTGCGGTTCTAGGCTCTACAGTCTGGAGCCGAGCGACCGCTACGGTCGCAGGTTCGAATCCTGCCTCGGGCATGGTGTGTGTGATGTCCTTAGGTTAGTTAGGTTTAATTAGTTCTAAGTTCTAGGCGACTGATGACCTCAGAAGTTAAGTCGCATAGTGCTCAGAGCCATTTGAACCATTTTGAACACCACTTGCACACATAAATTACATGCATAAAATCCTGCGTGAGGTGAAAACGTAGATTATAAACTGACATAATACTTAGATATTTGCTCAAAGTGTCTCCGTTATCATGTCGGGACCCCATGGTGTAATACTGAAGTAAGTGAATCTTTTGTTTTTGTATGTAAAATACGATCTGAGATGTAAAATTAGTTTTCCTGTATTCCAGTTCCACGTAAGTAAACTATCTAAATTTTACTGACCAATAAATTTCTTTTCATATGACTTACATGCCCTGCTGCTGCAGAGAAAAGAAGGGAACCAGCAGAAAAATTACCACGCACGACCACGAGCTGCGGACAGAGGGAGAGAGAGAGAGAGAGAGAGAGAGAGAGAGAGAGAGAGAGAGAGACAGAGACAGTGACAATGAGAGGAGACTATAGTAGTAGGAGAGAACGAAGGGGACTGTGGCTGTGACCCAGGAGACAATGACAGAGCCACACAAAGACATAATGAGAACGAAATGTGTTGATTGAGTGAGTAAGGAAGGGCAACTGGGAGTGAATGAGTATGAGCGACTTACAGCGATAAATTAATCGATGTGAGTTTGAGGTGCGTTGCACGTTAAAAAAAGCGCGAATATGTTCGCCTGTCATAATTCGTGGAAACATCTTTAAAGCTGCTGAGCAAGGTAGAATCAGGCAGCTGGTACCCCACTTGTCAGTCAGAGTTTGCTTAAATAAAGACTAACATATCCGCATTTTTTGTGCTCCGTTAGGAACATTCTCCCGCTGGTAGAATAAGGGAAGGAAAATAAGAAAAACATCACTGTTCTAAATACAAACAGGGAGAATGGGCACGGCGGACTGCCGTGTCATCCTCAATCAATGGAGCCATCGAGATGTGGTATGGAGGGGCATGGGGTCAAAACATCGCAGTCCCACACGTGTCTCGTTTGCCGACCTGATGCCGCTACTACTCGGTCAAGCGCTTCTTCACTTGGCATCACGAATGTAGCCCGTTCCAGAGCTGACACCAAGGGAACATCGATCGCAGTTCTGGGAATCGAAACAGGGTCCTCCGAAAGCTGACCACTCAGCGAGATACAAAATACAGAGTGGTTCGAAAAGATTCATCCTACTGTTTCATCAGTAGCATTTGTAATTTATTCAGCTTCCTTAGTAGTATTCTCCCGCTAGTTACACTCACAAAGTACATGTAAAATTCATGCTGACGCAGTACATTGGACACATGTAAACATTAAAAAACAGAGCAGGTCCTGTTAACTAAGATTGTAAAATTACATATGGTTAATTAGTTTGTTACTGGTTCCAAGATGTATAATCCATCGCTACAAGGTAGCGTGGCAATTATTGACTCTGTTGTTAAATAAGGGTCAGTGCTCTAACAAAATCAAATAAATATGTCGACTGTCCAGTTAATTTCTCCTGCAAGTTTGCTTCTAAATAAATAATTTTCTTTTTGCTACTTGAGAGAAAGATTTGTCGAAACTGGACATTGCTTCTTGTTATGAACACGAGACTTATTACTTCGTTCACTTTTGTTGTGAATGTTTTCTGTGCCTAAATGCATATTCGAAGAAGTTTCTCCTAGTTCATGACGTGTGAATACGGCGAGAGATGCTGTAAACGAACGGGTACAATTTTCCTCCAGTAGTTTTTCTCTGTCTAAATCTGTGGTTTAAAAGACTAAGTCTTCAAGTTTTCCTAATTCACTATCAAGACAACGTTTGTTCACTTCCATGCAGTCTGTTTTACGGTATGAATATGAGTAGCACTGCTGCCCATCTTAATGTGCATCCAGTACTTTTAAAACCATCCCTTACTTCTTTTAAAACTGTTTTACGAAGGTCAGCTATTTGCCTTAAGTTTATGAAAAGGATTTTGGACGAGATAGTAGTTAGCTTATTTCCTATGCCACTAAGAAACTGAACCCTTATATAATTTTGTCACACCGAATTTCGAAAGTTAAAATGTTTTCCCTAAGAGGACTGAGCCACTTCTCACATCAGACTTGAAACTCATGAGAACTTCTGCAATTCTGACATTGCCCTTAATGTTTATAAACAACTAACTTTGTTATTTTGTTCTGTCTTTCCTCACACTTACGTTTAAATCTTAAATCCACGTTCGCGCCCATTGTGAAGAGAGGAGTTTATTTTCGAAAAACAACTATATATGCGAATTTCAATTTGCGTGAAAAGCGATCTAAATTTCTGGACAAATCAGCTGTTGTAATTTGGTTTCTCTCATTTCTTCTTTCACCATAAACAACAGTAAGGCTAATACCGGCAATGTGATGTAATGGAGCTTAAGTCGAGTTTCTATAATGTCAGCTTTAGACCTGATTTGTGAGACCCATAACTGCTTCTTTATGGATGAAAGGCGCCAGTCATGCTCTAGCACACAATTGGTTTAGGCAGTGTCAGATGGACACGGACCAGTTAACATTGCCTAAATTAGCAGTGCGCTTAGAGCGTCACTGACACCTTTCGTCTATAAGTCAAATAAGGTTTAAGGTTGTAATTGCGGAAGATGGATTTGCCTCATTTTCCTCTGAGGTACGAGATTGTACAGTTTAGTTAAGCACTAAAGCACTAGGAGCAGTTAGATGACAGTCGCAGAAATATACATTATAGTTAGCTCATGGAAGACAAGGTTCGGCTACGTGAAGCATTTGGCAAGGACAAAGTGGTCATATGTATAAGATAGTAATGGAAAGAGAGTTTCGCAAAATAATGGCTTTTAAACAATATAAGATAACAACCATTCTATGTACCGACCTACGGTGCCGCTTAAATTAACACTGCAAATCGGTCCTATTTATGTACTTATGAAACCCGGTTTATTTAACTTATATCCACAAAGTGCCTATTACTGCTGTTGCCTATACTCGCATGTATACTGACTGATATCCACATCCACGTGGGTGTTGCCTCCAAAGTAATTGCTACCACGGATATCTGCATTCGCGCAGTACTCTACTAAGGGAGATTGCAATCTTAATCTTTTTTTTTCTCACCTTAGTACGTTTCAAGATTGACACTTGATTATTCTTTGCTGATAGTTGATTTGGCACTAGTTTCTGCGAACGTCTGCTGTTCCTGACACGTCGACATTACCTCAGTCTCGTGGGTGAAGTATTCTGGCAGCGAACTGTCTCATACTCCATGAACAGTATGAGTTTGTGCATAAACGCTAATTTGTTATGGTTCAGCAGGGAGAATAGATGTCCCCCTAGTTATGGAAATATGGAAAACATCCGAAGAAGTATGTTACACTACGATCGTTGATTCAGAGTCGTATTTTATCTTGTTCTGGATCACCTCTTGATTAGGTAGTAAGCATCACGAAAGCAACTCACTAATGACTATTCACTGGTTTAGCAGTAAATAATGAAAGAGTCGCATCATCACATAAAAATTGCACTAATTATTTCGAAAACAAGAGTAACTACGACGATAACACTATTTTAGTTCTAATATATTGCAGTGAAAAACTTATTGGTTCTAGGTAGATCCAGAAGATGAATGTTACGAGCTCATAATACGTGGTTCCTTCGACTAACAAACTCGCATAAAGGATGAAGGCGAATAAAAAGCCTGATGTACGACACCAGGCGCCAGGAGCTTAACCTGAATATCGAAGAAGGCTTACTTGGATTCTAGCTGCAGCTAAACGATCCTTAGCTATACGCCGAATCCCAATTAAGACTCTACTGCTCACAATTTAGAACAACGGCGTCTACGGTACCATTTTTAGCAGCTGGTTATTAGATAAGACGTGTGGAATTGTGAAAATAACGCGAATGACGCGACAATGATCGATTCTTTAATATTCAGTTGTTTGCGGCAATCTCAAGCTTTCGTATTGATCAGAATATCTGACTATTGAGAGCAGCATATACTGTATTAATTAACACACACTAGCAGTTACGTTACAGACGCATGTCTCATTGCGTGTAACACACTTTCAAACTGGTTGGGCAATGTGTCATGACGTTGACTCCATAAGCAATAGAATACTACCCGAGAATACCTTTACCAGCTGCCATAAAGCTATCGTCTTGGTCATCTGAATACAGAACGCGTAATGGCGCACTCCCTTCTTAGAGCGTTTGTGTGGGAATGGAACCAGAGTGCATGCATCTGCATCTACATCTACATTTATACTCCGCAAGCCACCCAACGGTGTGTGGCTGAGGGCACTTTACGTGCCACTGTCATTACCTCCCTTTCCTGTTCCAGTCGCGTATGGTTCGCGGGAAGAACGACTGCCGGAAATCCTACGTGCGCGCTCGAATCTCTCTAATTTTACATTCGTGATCTCCTCGGGAGGTATAAGTAGGGGGAAGCAATATATTCGATCCCTCATCCAGAAACGCACCCTCTCGAAACCTGGACAGCAAGCTAACCGCGATGCAGAGCGCCTCTCTTGCAGAGTCTGCCACTTGAGTTTGCTAAACATTTCCATAACGCTATCACGCTTACCAAATAACCCTGTGACGAAACGCGCCGCTCTTCTTTGGATCTTATCTATCTCCTCCGTCAGCCCGATCTGGTGAGGATCCCACACTGATGAGCAATACTCAAGTATAGGTCGAACGAGTGTTTTGTAAGCCACCTCTTTTGTTGATGGACTACATTTTCTAAGGACTCTCCTAATGAATCTCAACCTGGTACCCGCCTTACCAACAATTAATTTAATCCGATGTACTCAATACGAGGCCTACGAGAAAGACAGGCCGCGGCGCGTACGTCACGAGGGTAGTTGGGTTGTTTTGGGGGAGACCAGACAGTGAGGTCATCGGTCTCACCGGATTAGGGAAGGACGGGGAAGGTAGTCGGCCGCGCCCTTTGAAAGGAACCATCCCGGCATTCACGAAGGTAATCCTGCGTTCGCTCGCTCGATCAAATCAACAGAAAAACTACGTTTCTACACCTGTTAACTCATAACTAGGCGTGTCGGTAGAAACGAAACTGAATCTTCTACTGGAATCCATTATTATGGAATCTTACTGTTATTAGTCCTGTAATGATGGGAAGTCCATGGGCCTGCTTATAATTTGTTACGGCTGTACAGGCGTACAATAAAATAAAATCATGTTAAAATTATTATCAGTTGTGTAAGGCACCACTTCCAGCACGTAATGAGTACTGTTTAAATGCTATAAACAAGCCGTTATACCATTTATGTCGAGTACTGATCTTAAATTAAAGTTTGCTGTAGTACTGTTAATCAGTAACATTTCGTAATAGCAGATTCCAGTGGAAGATGAATTCTCGTTAGTACTTACACGCCCAGCTGCGAGTTAACAGGTTTAGAAACGCACTTTATCTGCTGAGCTGAGCGAGCGAGCGAGTTCAGGACTACCTTCGTGACGTACGCGCCG
The DNA here is from genome assembly GCF_023864345.2 of Schistocerca serialis cubense. Taxonomy (NCBI): domain Eukaryota; kingdom Metazoa; phylum Arthropoda; class Insecta; order Orthoptera; family Acrididae; genus Schistocerca; species Schistocerca serialis. The sequence continues at coordinate 498,852,225 of NC_064645.1, forward strand.
CGGCCTGTCTTTCTCGTGGGCCTCGGCTCAATAACAGTGACGTCAGGTGGGTTTGAGGAGGCTGGCATTGCGGCCCGGGGGGTGGGGGGAGAGGGTTAGACAGGCCCCGTCACATCCGCGAAATGCTCCGCAAACCGTTATGACACAGATCGGGAACAGTGGATCTTGCTGTAAGTTGAGGACGGTGTTGAATCTTGGAACACTTTTCGTACTTTCGCCTCTACGCTGCTCTTTAATAGACATTACTGTATTTTCTTGCTCCATTTTAAAATTACGGCAGTCAATTCTTATGTGCTGCAGGCTTATATTACAAAAATTATTCTGGAAAATTAAATTTGTTCCAAACGTGAAAAGACGTTCCAAGATACATCATGGACATATACCTAGAAACAAATATTCGATTGAAATTTAAAAGCACTGCAGTCCAGAAAATTTTCCCAGTAATGTTTTAGTCGTCTATCTGTAACGTTATTACTCTATTAGACGCTTAGATACTAGTAATCACCAAGTGAAATCAAATTAAGCAGAACTGTTATCGAAAACCAGTTAGAAGTTAAACAACGCGTGAAACTGAAGCTACTGGAAAGTAACACGTTTCAAGGTAGGTAAAATTATTGAGACATTACTGGAGCTAACATAATTTGCAAGTATCACATATGCCATCGTAAAAGAACATCTTTTCGAAGGTACAAGATGATGTGCGCCAAAAGAAGTACGACTTAACTGTCCACTAGTTTTAGAAATATACAGAATTTTACTTGTCGTAGCAATGGATTACAGAATAATTAACGATATATGTCAAATACTCTTAATATATTATACAATACTTAAATGTGTAGAAATCAAAATATTCACAAATTCTGCAAAAAATACAACCTCATTTATATCAACAACAAAAACGATAGAAAATGGGGAAACTTCTTAAGGCAACCTTTAGTGCGCATTCCTTCATGGGACTCTAAAATAGTCAACAGGACGGAAGTACTGCTCAAGTACTGATTATGCAGTCCTAGGTAGACTATCATCGACGGACAACACCCTCCCACACAAGTCGCCTGCAGGATACTAAAGGCGGAAAACCCTTGGAAAGTACAGTCCCGTGTATTTGGTTGATGAGAGATGCTGGCACAATTGCATCACATGCTGATTCCCCCCACATGGTAGTACCTCGTACATATGTCAGAATGACAAGCGCTATTTTTCAACTCATGTGGTTCCCTGAGTTTTTTGCCTAGCTATTGACATGTACCAACGTACGGAACGAACTTTGCCCAACTTTCGTTCGTCCAGTATCTGATACGTAGCAGTCCTTAGTTTATAGCTACTTCCCATTTTTTTCTTTTCTCTACGTAATTCGATCTCGGTGGATTTATCTTTTTTTATTACTACATCTTCCTATGCTGCAGGACAATTTTTTTCATATTTCTAACAAAAGGGACAGCTTTACCATGATTCTCCATTGATTTGATATTATACAGAAAGGCTGACTTCCATCAGGGCATGAGTAAAATGTTCAGCAGTTGCAATGAATCTGTCAGTTGTCTTGTTGGTTCGTTTTATGAGGTATTAATTTCCACCACTCTGACGAAGAGAATCAACGTATTAGTTTGGTGCTTAAGTTCGTAGCGTTGCTCTGTAAGTTTAACGAACAGAACAGATACACATAACAGAGACTTCAGTCATAAGTTACACGTTCTTCCTTCACTATTTCCAACAGTCTGTCAACGTTGCGGTAACTTTTCCATTCCGTGTCAGTAGAAATGACATGATTTTGATTCCAAGATCTCGTCGAGCCATGTTCGGAGCGCAGTTCCATCCGGAAAGGAAATCCTTGATGGTTGTTCGATAGAAAGCGGAAAAGGTGAGAATCTAAGGGCGCTAGATTAGGTGAATAAATTGGGTCAGTCTAGCAGAGTGCAGGCGAGCGTTTTCGTGGAGTATCATCACTTCACGCAGTGTTCTTGGTCGTTGTTCTTGGATTCCGTCTGCAAGACGTCTCAGTTCTTGACGACGAATGACAGAAGTGATGGTTAAATCTCGGGGAAACAATTCGAAGTACAACACACAGCCACTGTTCCAACAGATGTGTAACAGTATCTTCTGCGGAGCCCCAAATCTTCATACGGGTAGTTACTGCTTTGCTGCTTTGTCTGAGCTCAACCTTTCCTTCCTTTTGATTATATTAGCTTAAAGAGACCATTTACCGTCGTCAGTACAGGATAGGAATGGTCGATGCTGTTCACGAGCCAGTTGATGACGTGCAGGCAAAGGTGCACATGTGGCCAAACGCTGATTTTTATGGGTTTAGTTTAGAGTATGCGAAACCCATGTAACCGATTTTTGAACCTTCTCCATTGCGTGCAAATGTTACACGATGGTAGAATCGTCATAGTTCTTCACATCCGCCAGTTCTCGAGTTCACTGACGTGGATCACTTTGGATTAATGCGTTTAAACGACCTTCATCGAACCTCGAAGGTCTTCTTGAACGTGGAGAATCACTAACGCCAAAACGACCCTCCTTAACACGAGAAAACTATTCTCTTTCCGAGCACTGTCCAGTGGCATTATTCTTAAACTCGGCACAAATGTTTCTGATTACCTCCTCTGCTGTCACCCCTCTATTGAACTGAAACAGAAGAATATGTGGGAAATGTTCAGATTTCTAAAGGTGGGACTCCACTCACTATGTCCAAAGGACAAAATGACAATTTGTAAACTCAAATGGCAAGAGTGAACTACAAATTAAAAATGATAATCAAGAAATAAACCCGTATCATCCGGAATATCAACATGCAAGACGGAAATGATCCGAACTTACGCATCAACCCAACAGTAGTAGGATAGCAGAAATAATTGCAAAAGAAAAGTAGTGAGCAACTTTCATACAATGATTTATTCTTGTAATTAGACGCATATCTAGTAGAGACAATGTATGAGAAGTTTTTGTTTTTTAGTAAAGTACCATATTGTATGTATTGTATGTTAACCGGGGGCCTAGAAACGACGGATTGGACACTGCCGGTTCAGCCATCGCCATCTGCTGACGGCTGTGCCGGCGCCGTTCTGCCCATGTGGGCAATTGCTATCGATATGCCACATTTTAACGTCCTGTCCGCCGGCCGAGGTGGCCAAGCGGTTAAAGGCGCTACACTCTGGAACCACGCGACCGCTGCGGTCGCAGGTTCGAATCCTGCCTCGGGCATGGATGTGTCTGATGTCCTTAGGTTTAAGTAGTTCTAAGTTCTAGGGGACTGATGACCTTAGAAGTTAAGTCCCATAGTGCTCAGAGCCTTTTAACGTCCTGTCCCAATTTTAATACACTGCGCATTGATCTTGGCCTGCCATGTACTCTGGATGACATTTTAGCGGATGACCCAGGAGCAGCTGCTCGCGTTCTTCGTTTTATCCACTTGAAAAACCTGTCTAAGGACATTTGATTAAGCTGTTTGCTTTTAATCCCTTGCCTGTTAATGTGCGTTTTATAGTGTTGTCCTTTTTAGTTGCTGTTTTAACCTTGTGCCTCGCAGTGCATTTATAACTTAGTCTGGGCGCTAATGACCACTGTAGTTGTGCGCCCTAAAACCACAAAAAAAAAGAACGACGGAGAGGATCCGTCCCCGCCGCAGCCGCAGTGGTCCGCAACCCCACGACGTCTACCGCAGTCCACTTCACCCATCTGCCGGCTCACACCGAACCCAGGGTTACTGTGCGGTTCGGCCCCCAGTGGACTCCCCACAGGGAACGTCTCACACCAGACGAGTCTAGCCCCTATGTTTGCGTGGTAGAGTAATGGTGGTGTACGCGTACGTGGAGAACTTGTTTGCGCAGCAATCGCCGACATGGTGTAGCTGAGGCGTAATAAGGGGAACCAACCCGCATTCGCCGTGGCAGATGGAAAACCGCCTAAAAACCATCCACAGACTGGCCGCTCGCCGGACCTCGACACTGCCGGGCGGATTCGTGACGGCGACCAGGCGCTCCTTCCCACTCCCGAAAGCCGTGCGTTTAGACTGCACGGCCAACCGGGCGAGCCCAAAGTACCGTAAGTTCTACATGTAACCGACCTTTGTGGCGAGAGGGAGACCCGAGTGCAGTCATCCCTCACGCCATGGAGTGGCATCGGCTCGGCACGAACAGGCGGGCTCTTGTTTTGCAGAGGCAAGGAAAAGAAATTTCTGCGGTGAGGAACTCCTGAGAGTTGTCATCTCGCACGCCATGGGATGGCGACGGTGGTGCCTCGCCTGATTCTTTTCTTTTCGGCACATTTGAAAATTTCTGGGCAGAGGGACTTAGCGACAGTTTAGTACCTTGCCTGTCGGTTATCAGCAAGCTCGCCTTTTCTTTTGTGAGTATGCCTGGTCGATTTTACCCACTTTTTCTCTCAGGGGGGAGAATTACGACGGCGATCTCCTCGCATGTCAATGGGTGACAATAAGCCATGTGCCTTGATTGGCCAATGCATTTCTTCTTTTCGTGGGGACACCAGGAGGAGAAAGAAGGCAAGTTTTTGACCACTCCACCCATGACTCTTACTCTGAAAGATGGTTCGGTAAGTGCTACTTTGCTTGTATGTTTGATCTTAATTGAAGACAGAGAGTGTAGCCTCGAGTAAGCATCATTTGATCTTATTGTCCTCTCTCATGGTGACTTCTGATTTGTTTAATACTTCATTGATAATTTCCTCAGTTTTTGCGATCTGCGAGGGAACTTTATCTTAGCAAATATTTGTGCATATATTTGCACACGATAGCTCATTACATAATTCCTTTGGGTGCCTAATCAGCACCATCCCTCCCCCCCCCCCCACCTCTCTCCCGACCCACACATTCTCAAAACAGACTCAGTGCAATTACTTTTTCAGTATTGGTAGATGTAGATTATAGCATGAACCCTGGGGACAATAATTATCATTTCGTTTATAACGTACCATGCGACCCACTCACAATTCTCTAAAATGTGATCAGAATAACTTCATACTTCCCCATGTATATGCACGGTTTTTTTACCTGCATGTAAATTTTCTTAATACTCAGTTCTCCGCGTGTGTTAGAGTAAATTAACTGGGTACTGACTGAACTTTTTCTATTAATTCTGTAGCTGAACAATCCATGCCCCTACTTCTCAATGATCTTGCGAGGCCATTACTCATTGTTCATTTTCTTTTCATCCTTGGCAAGGACTTTAAATTACGTATCTGAATAAGTGAGAATCGCTCTGACAGCCAGAAAGTCCAGCCAGCACCAGACATTAAAATGGACGAGTCACGTCGTGGCTCAAGACCGGTGTCTTGCACAGTTCGTGGCTGACACGTTTCAGACAGCGATACATGATCGCTACGAAAACTCACAACCAACTTACGTGGGCCGTGGTGGCTTATCGGCTGATATCGACTTTGGTAGTCACCTCACGTCTTTGATGGTAGGTCATTGAAACGAATGTGGCTTCCCCTGAGACACTGGGGTGGACTGGGGGTTTGGTTGTCAGTGGTCGACATTTTGGTGACACGGTTTCGTGTTTAAAGGAGTTTCAAATTGTAATTCTTGTGCATGTCTGAGGCACGAGTTACGAATTAATGGCGTATTTTCTAGTCTGTGCCAATTATTTTGGTGAGATGAATTTTCGTATTTGAGTCACGTTTGGTTTGTCATGTTGGCACTAAAGTATGTAACACGACTATGTGACCTCGTTCGTTGAAGCATGTTTAATGGGTGATTAATCACAGTATACTGCTTCTCTTAAATATCAGCCATAATTTAAAATTATTCGATGCTGCGTTTTTACGGCAGTAGCTGAATCATTTGTGCTTATTGCAATACGGTAGCTCATGTGGTAAAAAGCCTCTTTCAGCATATATTGTATTCCTATGTCTCAAGCTTTCTCCTCACAGTTGACTTGATTATGAGTAGTATACGTCTCCATCAAATACATTTTGAGAAAAAATTCATTATTTTAGTTGTAATTTTGTTTTAAGGCTTTAAAAATATAGAAAAAAATTAATGATTCCTTGATGTTTGCAAGCCCTGCTGAGGCCGTTAGATTGTTATTTACCTTTTAGAGGAAACCATTCTCAGTCTTTTGGGGTGCTGGCTTTTGAATGTATATTTGAGAGGGGGTCACTTGGTAGTGTCTTTATAGTGGTCTGTATCTTAAGTAACTGTCTGTACTGCAAGAACATGTCATTGAGATTTATCTAAGGGGATCATTCGTACAGAAGCCGCCCACACAACCTGAGGCTGCCGGCTACATTGATCCCGCTAGCGTACTATCTTGCCGCCAAACATCCGCGGCATTGGGTCTTGGACGAGACGAGGCGCCAGCCGCAATTCTGCTTTCTCATATCTCTGATGATTAACCTGTTTAAGTAGGCTCTCAGCCATCTTTATTGCCATTTTTAGTGAATTAATATTTATTTGAAGATATATCTGGGTATTTTCTCTAAGATCGAGGAATTTAAATTAATTCATTATTGATAATGCAATGTAAGTTACTACACTACTGGCCATTAAAATTGCTACACCACGAAGATGACGTGCTACAGACGCGAAATTTAACCGACAGGAAGAAGATGCTGTGATATGCAAATGATTAGCTTTTCAGAGCATTCACACAAGGTTGGCGCCGGTGGTGACACAACGAGCTGACATGAGGAAAGTTTCAAACCGATTTCTCATACATAAACAGCAGTTGACCGGCGTTGCCTGGTGAAACGTTGTTGTGATGCCTCGTGTAAGGAAGATAAATGCGTACCATCACGTATCCGACTTTCATAAAGGTCGGATTGCAGCCCATCGCGATTGCGGTGTATCGTATCGCGACATTGCTGCTTGCGTTGGTCGAGATCCAATGTCTGTTAGCAGAATATGGAATCAGTGGGTTCAGGAGGGTAATACGGAACGCCGTGCTGGATCCCAAGTGCCTTGTGTCACTAGCAGTCGAGATGGTAGGCATCTTATCCGCATGGCTGTAACGGATCGTGCAGCCACGTCTCGATCCCTGAGCCAACAGATGGGGACGTTTGCAAGACAACAACCATCTGCACGAACAGTTCGACGACGTTTGCAGCAGCATGGACTATCAGCTCGGAGACCATGGCTGCAGTTTCCCTTGATTGCTGCATCACAGACAGGAGCGCCTGCGATGGCGTACTCAACGACGAACCTGGGTGCACGAATGGCAAAACGTCATTTTTTCGGATGAATCCAGGTTCTGTTTACAGCATCATAATGGTCGCATCCGTGTTTGGCGACATCGCGGTGAAGGCACATCGAAAGCGCGTATCTGTCATCGCCATACTGACGTATCACCAGGCGTGATGGTATGGGGTGCGATTGGTCACACGTCTAGGTCACCACTTGTTCGCATTGACGGCACTTCCAACAGTGGACATTTCAGATGTGTTACGACCCGTGGCTCTACCCTTCTCATTCGATCCCTGAGAAACATGCACGACCGCATGTTGCTACTACTCTTGATAAACTGTGGTATCGTGTTGAAGCTGCATGGGCAGCTGTACCTGTACACGCCATACAAGCTCTGTTTGACTCAATGCCCAGGCGTGTCAAGGCCGATATTACAGCCAGAGTGGGTTGTTCTGGGTACTGATTTCTCAGGATCTATGCACCCAAATTGAGTGAAAATGTAATCTTATGTCAGTTCTAGGACAATATACACTCCTGGAAATGGAAAAAAGAACACATTGACACCGGTGTGTCAGACCCACCATACTTGCTCCGGACACTGCGAGAGGGCTGTACAAGCAATGATCACACGCACGGCACAGCGGACACACCAGGAACCACGGTGTTGGCCGTCGAATGGCGCTAGCTGCGCAGCATTTCTGCACCGCCGCCGTCAGTGTCAGCCAGTTTGCCGTGGCATACGGAGCTCTATCGCAGTCTTTAACACTGGTAGCATGCCGCGACAGCGTGGACGTGAACCGTATGTGCAGTTGACGGACTTTGAGCGAGGGCGTATAGTGGGCATGCGGGAGGTCGGGTGGACGTACCGCCGAATTGCTCAACACGTGGGGCGTGAGGTGTCCACAGTACATCGATGTTGTCGCCAGTGGTCGGCGGAAGGTGCACGTGCCCGTCGACCTGGGACCGGACCGCAGCGACGCACGGATGCACGCCAAGACCGTAGGATCCTACGCAGTGCCGTAGGGGACCGCACCGCCACTTCCCAGCAAATTAGGGACACTGTTGCTCCTGGGGTATCGGCGAGGACCATTCGCAACCGTCTCCATGAAGCTGGGCTACGGTCCCGCACACCGTTAGGCCGTCTTCCGCTCACGCCCCAACATCGTCCAGCCCGCCTCCAGTGGTGTCGCGACAGGCGTGAATGGAGGGACGAATGGAGACGTGTCGTCTTCAGCGATGAGGGTCGCTTCTGCCTTGGTGCCAATGATGGTCGTATGCGTGTTTGGCGCCGTGCAGGTGAGCGCCACAATCAGGACTGCATACGACCGAGGCACTCAGGGCCAACACCCGGCATCATGGTGTGGGGAGCGATCTCCTACACTGGCCGTACACCACTGGTGATCGTCGAGGGGACACTGAATAGTGCAAGGTACATCCAAACCGTCATCGAACCCATCGTTCTACCATTCCTAGACCGGCAAGGGAACTTGCTGTTCCAACAGGACAATGCACGTCCGCATGTATCCCGTGCCACCCAACGTGCTCTAGAAGGTGTAAGTCAACTACCCTGGCCAGCAAGATCTCCGGATCTGTCCCCCATTGAGCATGTTTGGGACTGGATGAAGCGTCGTCTCACGCGGTCTGCACGTCCAGCACGAACGCTGGTCCAACTGAGGCGCCAGGTGGAAATGGCATGGCAAGCCGTTCCACAGGACTACATCCAGCATCTCTACGATCGTCTCCATGGGAGAATAGCAGCCTGCATTGCTGCGAAAGGTGGATATACACTGTACTAGTGCCGACATTGTGCATGTTCTGTTGCCTGTGTCTATGTGCCTGTGGTTCTGTCAGTGTGATCATGTGATGTATCTGACCCCAGGAATGTGTCAATAAAGTTTCCCCTTCCTGGGACAATGAATTCACGGTGTTCTTATTTCAATTTCCAGGAGTGTATTTGTCCAATGAATACCAGTTTATCATCTGCATTTCGTCTTGGTGTAGCAATTTGAGTGACCATTAGTGTATTTATTTGAAACAAACCGAAAGTTTCTATTCTAGAGGCTTTGTTAAAGGAAGGCTAATGTCTGTTATTATTTTAAAGTAAATTTTGAAATATGCGTTGTGCCTTATTAGGTGCTGCGTGTTTATGTTATGCAGGGGCATTTGCATATTAATAATCGATCAGATCTAAGTTATTACTCCTGTTAAAATTGTTATTCATTTGTGTTATAAATGCTTGTAATTTTCCTTTTCTTCCTTTTTTTAACTAGTTACTTGCAGTGATAGCTCTGTTTAGTACAGAGTATTTCTTACCTTCATTAAATTTAATGATAAAGTTTATGTAATGTGTAACGAGGATTTGTTCATAAGTTATGTGTTTGCGTTACACCAGTGAATGAAGCACTTGCAATCCCTTAGGCCCAGTCCTTCACGCAAAGTCTTGTGGCCACTTAAGATCCCGTAAATTACTCGCTATTGTTAGTACACATGAAAAAGCATGTACACACTTGTATTCCTGCACAAGTTTTCACAACAGATATTCGATTAATCACTAAGCAGCTTTTACAGTTGTGATGCCTTCTCAAAATTTGTCCTGCACATGCTCAAACATGGTTGCGGCAATGTCTTGATCATGCCGTAATGGTCCATCTATATCGGCCATACGTTCACTTTCTTGTTCCCCCTTGTGGAAGTAGTAATTCTAGATTGTTTCACTGGAAACGTTTTCTGAGTGGTGGGAAATCCTTTTATAAATGTCTGTGAAAAGTATGTTTCGCACTGTCTTCAGAGAGTGTACGAGACGGACCGAAGCAGCTAGTACTGGGGAACGTGTTAGTCATTCAAAAAGAAATCAGCTCAGTTCCGTAAAATGAAAACCTCTGATGGGGTCGCAATGCTGTGTCCTGTGGAAGAAGGTTTCCATCAGATCACCGCAGTTAAGCGCTGTCGGGCTGGGCTAGCACTTGGATGGGTGACCATCCGGTCTGCTGAGCGCTATTCTCAAGTGGGATGCATTCAGTTCTTGTGAGGCAAACTGAGGAGCTACTTGATTGAGAAGAAGCTGCTCCTGTCCCGTAAACTCACATACGGTTGGGAGAGCGGTGTGCTGACCACATGCCCCCCCCCCCCCCCCCCGCATATCCCATATGACGGCTGAGGGCTGAGGATGACACGGCGACCGGTCGGTACCGTTGGGCATTCCAACGCCTGTTAGGACGGAGTTTTGTTTAGTTTTATTGGAAGAAGGTGTGATCGCTATCGGAGTGTCATGGACACACCCAAGTATGATACGACGATCCTCCATCGTACTTGCAAGTAAATCTAACAATTGGATATGCATAGATTTTTATCGGCTTCGAATACGTTGTAGTGTAGAACAAAATAAGAGACACATATTTTTTAAACGTGTCCGTATGGTCGTTAAGGGGATGAAACACCTCCCTGAAAAAAAAATAATTCTGAATGAATATCGTTGAAACGGTAAGAGTGAAAGTTGTATGGCTTTTAATGTGCAAGACAACGGTGCACACTGATTTGTCGAAAAAAGTTTTTTTTTTCTCAATCCCCTCCCCTCGCTATTTTGTTTTTCATTTAGACATTTGACTTACAGAAAAACATAGAGAATCGTTAATACCAGATTCAATCAATAAGCTAAAAATATCACTACATGTGCACACGATATGTGTCTGCTTCAATGCCATTTGTCTTGTTTGGCTGTTTAACAAGTCTTTCCCACGTAGACATATACCAAATGCGTATTCTACATATATTGTTGTATAGATATATTTATTTTTTAATTTTATGAACTTTGAAATATTGAAAGGTCTCTGTTGGATTCCTTTCATGTTAATTTCTTAAATCTGTTGTCATTTACGGCATAAATTCCTCTCCTAAATTTACTGTTGTGTTTCTGACTCTATCTGGGAGGAGACTGAGCAGTGGAACGTGTCACTTTTACACACAATCAAGAACGATCTGTCACACTACTACACTTTAAAATATAATTTCTATGAAATCATGTCACACAGTCTCATATGGAACCTACATCCGCTTTCTTTTATATACTGTATATGATAACATACTGTCATCCCCCTTCCCTTCTGTGTGAAAGACTGAATGAGCAAATGTATGTCTAGTTGCATGCTTGATGGTAGCAGACAAGCCTGTCTGCTAGAGAACAGTAGGATCAACGTCAGAACAGGTACCTATGCTTTCTAAAAGCAAAGAGACAATGGATTTCTTAAGTTCAGCCTAACTGAAAATATAACCACCTTTATTTCAGATTTAGATCAAAAATATCTAATGTTATCTTAAATTACAATGCAGTGTAATTCGAGTGTGAAGTTCGGACTGTCTTCCAGTAATTGCTTTGTCACTACTTTGTGATTAAAGTGGAACCACGTGTTGATGATCCGTAACTCTAACTAAGGTCATCAATCTTAAATGCGAATGTGCGTGAGATTATAACGTCTCGTCTTGACAAAATTTTTCAATATAGCAACTTTTCTTTACGTTCAACCCACGTGGGGTGTACTTTGTGAGACCAGTACCACGTGCTTATACAATTGTTTGATCCATCAGGTAAATAGTAAGATGATAGTAACCAGTTTGAGGCTTTTCTTTTGTAAATTTCCTTTCGATGTAATTTATTTTAATCATCAAAATTATTGTGGAGTTACACTCTTTGTGTAAACCAAGTTGACCACGTGAAGCATGTGGTGTAATCATCAAAGTAGCCCTCAGCTATTCTTTTCGGGAAGCTTTCATAGAGAGTTAGTATGAATTTAGTATACCAGTGTGTGGTAATTTCATGACGGACAGGATTGCGCTACGAACGTAACTTCTTTGGGTGCAAATTGAATCGGTTGGTTGTAGTTATTTTCTTCTTGCATATTTTTCAACGTTCTTCGTGTGTTATTTTCTGAATGCAGTGTTGTATGCAGTCTCCCAATCTTGGCTCCCTATTTGATGTGTTCCGTAAGATTACAAACTCACATTTCCACAATCCTAAATAAGGCACCAGTTTAGTTATGAATCACGTTTGATATGCTGAAATTTTGACGGAACAATGATCAATGTTAAAATAAATGTCCAAATATAAACTGATTTATTTCCTCTTAGTTAAATTGTCTTTATATATATATATATATATATATATATATATATATATATATATATATATATATATAATCACTGGTTGCCGTAAGATGACTATTAAAAGATTATAATTAATGTTAGTCTGGTTGGGAATTTGGTAAGCTAGACTGGATAGCTGGCGAAACAGTTGCTCAGTAATGCAAGGTTAACTTCTCCAGGTAGCTCACAGCTTTTAACCCGCTTTTGTTGTCTTGAAAATCAGCACCGCTTTCAGAGCAACTTAGTGCATCAACATTACAATATCTTGGATCGAAATTGTTCTGTGTATTTTCATTTAGAAGTTGTAACGCATTCGGATTTAATTATGTTGAATGTGAAATTGTTTTTACATTATTGTTGTAACATTGTTGTAAATCTGTAAATAATGAGAAAGTCCAGAATTCTTCACGTCAAAAAATGCTGAATGTACTTTGAATTTGCACACCAGGCAAATCGAACAGTTAGGATTCCACTACATCATATATTAGTGAATTTGGTACTGACGATGCTATAACTTTTGCTGTCAGTTAAATGTAGAAACTAAAACAAAAAACTCGGGGATTTCGAAAAAATATCTTTTTTTACATATCTTAGTGCCCCTTTATAACATACTTTAAAAACTATACAACCTTTATTAGAAGTTTTTTTGTATCTGTTACCGTTTATAAGGCATTAATTCAGAAATATTAAATTCAGTTTCTTTTCTTTTCAGCTGGTTGTTTCACCCCCTTAGCGATCGTGTGGGCTCTTACAAGAAAATGTGTCTTACTTCTCTCTGTATTATAAATCAAAGCCGTTCAAAATCAAAGTGTAGCCCTTGGGTAGGTTTGCTTGTCAGTAGTGCTGAGAACAGAGAAATTGAGGCTTCAAAAGAATAGATAGGAGTAGTGCATATCCTTACAACAGGACTGAGGCAAATGGAAATTCATCGAAGAATTGCACAAGTGTACGAAGAATACAGCAAGTCCTTTGCAATTCCAATGCTTAATCTGACCCCTGGGGCAACGCTTGTCACCCTATCTCGACGGTCATCAATAGGAGGATATCCACCTACTGGACAATGGTATCGGTAATTCGGTGTGACGTTCCACATCGTGTGTCATCGGACAGCTATATCCGGCCTTTCTTCAACCACCTAAACGCGCCCTGGCCCACGGAACTATCGAGTGTAACGGACCGTCGACGTGTGCAAATACTCGCTCTGTCGTCATGCGGCGGTGAGTCCCTCTAGAGGCGAGTTCGGACTATGTTCTCATATAAGGACCACATGTTGTTCCACAGGCCGGGGCACTTCGATCCCCTCAGAGTTTTCATTTTACAGCCTCCGGCTCACTTCTGTTTGAGCAACCTTTATAGTTCCTGGGTGAACAACGTGGAGGAAGTGGAGGTTCGAAACAGTCATCAAGGAGCAAGCGCCTGCCGATATTTTCTGCAGAATGATAAGCGATGTATAACTGTATCATGTTCTTTCCAGATCGACGTAACTCATTTACATGTGCCAGGCCAGCGACAACATTATTGGAAACTGAATTTCGTTTACAGACCGACATAGAGTATAAGGCGCAATAATTGTTCAAACTAACCCGCGTTACGAACGATTTGAGTTCCGAAATAAAAACCTGCGAGTGCTACCCATTCGTAGCCACAGTAAACGCCGGCCGCGGTGGTCTAGCGGTTCTAGGCGCGCAGTCCGGAACCACACGACTGCTACGGTCGCAGGTTCGAATCCTGCCTCGGGCATGGATGTGTGTGATGTCATTAGGTTAGTTAGGTTTAAGTAGTTCTAAGTTCTAGGGGACTGATGACCACAGATGTTAAGTCCCATAGTGCTTAGAGCCATTTGAACCATTTGAACCACAGTAAACAATTTTGCATGTTTTAAAATATTCCATTAATAATTTGGTCACTGCAGAAGATGGAAACGCCATTTGATTAGAACAACGCTTTGGTGTATTTCTGGTTACCTATTAAATAAGGGTCATCGAACCATGGCTGAAGTTGTAGGAAGTAGGGTTCATAAATGGAAGCCGATTTCACAAATTACTAAACATTTGTCCTGTGCTGGCGTACACCTTCACCAGCACACCAGTCGGCGCTAGGAACCACTGTATAGCAGGCGCTGAACTAGGCTGGCGTATGACAAGAGAAGACGAAGACACGCCCCCAGGCTATGCGCAGATAAAGCTCCCTGCGCAGCGTACATACAGGTCGCCGCCGACGACGACCGAGCTGCCTCAGTCTCTCAGTTCGCATTGCCCCTCAATACGTCACACTGTGCTCTAGTCTTCCACGGAGATAGTCGTCGCCTCACACCTTAGCTAGCTGTGAGGGAACGTTAGTCATTGTATACAGCTGTCAATTCAAGGATTGCTGTTAACCACACAACTTCAGATTGGACATCAGTGAAGTTAAGTAGTCAACTGGTTCCTGTAATAAGGTGAATATTAACCACGTGTGCATTTTGTGTTGTAATGAGAGGAAACCAGCCATCCTCACCTCATCCAGCCAGGAACCACAAAACATTACAAAATGGTGCAAATAGCTCCAAGCACTATGGGACTTATATCTGAGGTCATCAGTCCCCCACACTTGGAACTACTTAATCCTAACTAACCTAAGGACATCACACACAGCCATGCCCGAGGCAGGATTTGAACCTGCTAACGTAGTAGCAGCGACAAAACATTACAGGATGACACAGCCACAACATATTCAGATTTAAAAAACATATGGGGTCTCACTTCTGGGTTACTCTTTGGAAACGAAAACACAGAAAATTATGAAACTGATTGAAGCTAATGATGAGGGTACGACTGATAAAAACATATCAAAAAAAGTTTTGCATCATCTCGGTTCCGAGATTTCCGGAACCTGTCCAGAAAATTGGAATAGATATCAGCATAAAAATCGTTTCCGACCTTTTTTATTGCTAATGAAAACCACATATTGCATGTTGTACCACCATACAGCGAGACCTTCAGAGGTGGTGGTCCAGATTGCTGTTCACCCCAGTCAGTACCTCTAATAGCCAGTAGCATGTCCTCTTGCACTCATGCATGCCTGTATTAGTCGTGGCATACTATACACAAGTTCATCAAGGGACTGTTGGTCCAGATTGTCCCACTTCTCAACGGCGATTCGGTATAGATCCTTCAGAGTGGTTGGTGGATCACGTCGTCCATAAACAACCCTTTTCAATGTATCCCAGGCATGTGCGATTGGGTTCATGTCTGGAAAACATGCTGACGACTCTAGTCGAGCGATGCCGTTATCCTGAAGGAAGTCGTTCACAAGATGTACACGATGGGGACGCGAATTGTCGTCCATGAAGACGAATGCCTCGCGAGTATGCTGCCGACATGGTTGCTCTATTGGTCGGAGGATGGCATTTAAGTATCGTACAGCCGTTACCGTGCCTTCCATGACCACCAGCGGCGTACGTCAGCCCCACAGAATGCCATCCCAAAACAGCAGGGAACCTCTACCTTGCTGCACTCGCTGGACAGTGTGTCTAAGGCGTTCAGCCTGACCGGGTTGCCTCCAAACACGTCTCCACGATTGTCTGGTTGAAGGCATATGCGACACACATTGGTAAAGAGAATGTGATGCCAGTCCTGAGCGGTCAATTCGGGATTTTGTTGGGCCCATCTGTACCGCGCTGCATGGTGTCGTGGTAGCAAAGATGAGTGAAGTTGCGCATCATGCAGTCTATTGCGCACAGTTTGAGTCGTAACACGGTGTAGTGCGGCTGCACGAAAAGCGTTATTCAAGATGGTGGCGTTGCTGTCAGGATTTCTCGGAGCCATAACCCGTAGGTAGCGGTCACCCACTGCAGTAGTAGCCCTTGGGCGACCTTAGCGAGGCATATTATCGACAGTTCCTAACTCTCTGTATCTCCTCCATGTCCGAACAACATCTCTTTGGTTCACTCCGAGACGCCTGGACAGTTCCCTTGTTGAGAGCCCTTCCTGGCACAAAGTAACAATGCGGACGCGATCGAACCGCGGTACTGACCGTCTAGGCAATGTTGAACTACAGACAACACGAGCCGTGTACCTTAAACTGATCGGGTGTCGGACCCCCCCCCCCCCCCTCCCGGTTTAATAAGGGCTGCTGCTCATGCATGGTTTTTTATGTCTTTGGACGAGTTTAGTGACATCTCTGAACAGTCAAAGGAACTGTGTCTGTGATACAATATCCACAGTCAACGTCTATCTTCAGAAGTTCTGGGAACCGTGGTAATGCAAAACTTTTTTTGATGTGTGTAGTTAGGAAGACTGAAAGAAGTGCAAATCAGTGTTCCTCATCCGAGCAACTCTCATTTTGAACAAACAAGAGAAATAATCCAATTATCTATGCATCCAAGATGCTCAGGCAACCATATAAAGGCGCGTTGCTCAGAGTACAGGCTCTGAGATGTGAAACTAACACATCATACTATAGGAAAAAGCGACAGTTACTCCCTCAGACTGCACAGTCAGCACAGGACGACAACCAAGAAGTGAATGATCTGACTGCCAGGAAGCAAATGATCAGAATTGAAAGCTATCTGTACTCAGCCCAAACTTTCTCTGAGGGACCGGCAGCAAGCATGTACCCAATATGATGAAAGTAAATGTGCCTCGATGCATGAAAATAGAGGGGAATGCTCTGAAACGTTCCCTGATACGGCGTACAAATACACACATACAGTTTACCGCGTTTGAACGGTCTTTTTCTATTTGTTGACGAAGTATTGAAGTATACACAGTGTCTAAACCGGGGGACTATACGCAGGGTGGGCCGAACAGATATACTGTTGAGATGGAGCTAAATTTCTCAAGTTTCGTCGGAATGGAAATGCACAATTCTCGTTGGCAACCAAGCTGAATGGTTACTTGCTGCATCTCAAGTGGACACTTATGAGGTAAGGCATCGCTGTGAGCGCGTGTGCGATATTAAGCCAAGCAGTCCCTGGGAATCACCCCAGAGTGCCAAACAACTCTTGGGCAAAACTTTTCTGTTATATGTGACAGTGAACACTGGTAGTCCTGGAATCCAATTTTTTGCGTGAGAAGCCTTCAGACGCCACCCAACAGTCAGCACTGACCACTTTTATTTAATAAAGAAACGTTACTGATACAGGATCGTGGTGCGATCTATACCAGTCAAGTTATATCATCTACTTGTCCCCTAAAAAAGTCGACAACCACCAAAATGACATACATGTTGACATTTGTGGGGACCAACTCAAGCCGAATCTGAATTGCTTCCTCAAAGTGTCAACAATTATGTTGCAATGGTGCTTATGGAACACAGATTTTGTAACTCTGGTATGAACCTGTGTGACTGAACACTGTGACTGCACTATCTATCTACGTAACGACACTGTGTGTTTAGTGTACTACACATACTCTGGTCTGAAGATGGTCGTAATTGACCGAAGCTAGTAACCTGATTTATAAATGCTTGTGGTCTACTTGTATTATTATAAAACAAGAATTTACCATTATTAATCTGATGGGATAAGAGATAGATTAGGTTGAAGAGTCGTTATCAGAAGAAAAACTGGGATGAAGCGGCACTGGTTTACTGACATTGTTAGGTTGTTGTTTAGGGGGTTATCGATGTATTGAGGAAAGTTGTGTTCAAACACCTTGGTAAATAGGCTGAAGGGTCGCTAAGTTTCACAAGAGGACTTTATAGAAGATAAGGTTCTTGAGATTTTCGTTGGCCCCGGATAGCGTTATACAGAGTTGCAAGGATATCTAGGAAGGGTGATGTCCATTGGTTGAGGTATTTGCTGGTACCGCAGTCATTATCGAGAGTGGTGTTGCGTTTATTGTGGAGAATTTGTTTAATGCAGTGTGCTGTGATTTGTGTGTTCAGTTTTAGTGAGAGGCGGCAGGCTGCTCTCACCGGCCATCTCTTATTTTACTTTCACTCACAAGATTGGCAAGCAGCTAAAGTTTCGTTTTGTTTTCTAGTTCGACACATCAACGTGAAAGACCGCAGGATGAACTTACTGGGATTTAGACTACCGACTCTTCACTTTTCTTTCTCATTGCCCGATTAAATGTACTACAGTCATTACCTTCATATTATTTACACTTCAACTATGCTTTAGGGAGACAAGTAAGCGAAGAGTTTCTGCAAGCCAGCAAATTTTTAAGTCTTTGAGTGCCTACAGTTATGCACAGAATGGAAGCTACCCTTTGTGGCTGTCAACATTAATCCTCTTGCAACGGTGAGCCGGCTCGGAGGCCAGCAGAGTACTGTATTGCCTGTGAGTAAAGCCTATCTCACACAGAGTAAGGTAAACAGCAGCAATGATCACGCTATTCTGAGAGACTGAACAGAATGTCTGAAGATAAATGCAGACGAACGCCAGGATGTCTCTTTCCAAATACAATTCCCTACAGTTTCCAACGGAAGCAATCTGCCATGAGGAACTGTCAACAGGACGCAAATCATACACTACTGGCCATTGAAATTGCTACACCATGAAGAAATGCAGATGAAAAACGGGTATTCATTGGACAAATATATTATACTACAACTGACATCTGATTACATTTCCACGCAATTTGGGTGCATAGATGCTGAAAAATCAGTTCCCAGAACAACCACCTCTGGCCGTAATAACGGCCTTGATACGCCTGGCCATTGAGTCAAACAGAGCTTGGATGGCGCGTACAGGTACAGTGCCCATGCAGCTTCAACACGATACCACAGTTCATCAAGAGCAGTGACTGGCGTATTGTGCCGAGCCAGTTGCTCGGCCACCATTGACCAGACGTTTTCAATTGGTAAGAGATCTGGAGAATGTGCTGGAAAGGGCAGCAGTCGAACATTTTCTGTATCCAGAAAGGCCCGTACATGACCTGCAACATGCGGTCGTGGATTATTCTGCTGAAATGTAGGATTTCGCGGGGATCGAATAAATGGTAGAGCCACGAGTCGTAACACATCTGAAATGTAGTGCCGTCAATGCGAACAAGAGGTGACCGAGAGGGGTAACGAATGGCACCCCATAGCATCACGCCGGGTGATACGCCAGTATGACGATGACGAATACACGCTTCCAATGTGCGTTCACCGCGATATCGCCAAACACGGATGCGACCATCATGATGCTGTAAACAGAACCTGGATTTACCCGAAAAAATGACGTTTTGCCATTCGTGCACCCAGGTTCGTCGTTGAGTACACCATCGCAGGCGCTCCCTTTTGTGATGGAGCGTCAAGGGTAACCGCAGCCATGGTCTCCGAGGTGATAGTCCATGCTGCTGCAAACGTCGTCGAACTGTTCGTGCAGATGGTTGTTGTCTTGCAAACGTCCCCGTCTGTTGACTCAGGGATCGAGATGTGCTGTTTGTGTATGAGAAATCGGTTGGAAACTTTCCTCATGTCAGCACGTTGTAGGTGTTGCCACCGGCGCCAACCTTGTGTGAATGCTCTGAAAAGCTAATCATTTGCATATCACGGCATCTTCTTCCTGTCGGTTAAATTTCGCGTCTGTATCACGTCATCTTCGTGGTGTAGCAATTTTAATGGCCAGTAGTGTATTTAAAAGAAGTGGAACATACATTTTGACTTACTATACGTCATAATGGAAAACAACTATGTACGAACGAATGTATAATGATCCGAAACATTTTCAGAGTCTTTATTTGTGAAGATATCTTGTGTGGTTTAGGGGAAAAATTTATCACATCGCTTTTTCTCTTCTGTTAATCCACTTCAAAAACCAAACATCCGCGTAACCTAATAAGACTAAAGATATTTTACCGACGTTGTTTCATCAGCAAGGATTTCCAGTGGAACGATTTATTCAAAAACCGTAACTTAGATACAAAACTCTTATAATCTCTCAAGAAATTCAATTTTGTGGGTTGTCTGTATCTCTGTTACTTGCCTTTAAAATTTTGTCTGTTGGACCTGTGTTTCGATATGACTGCAATAGGTGTGTCGAACGTGGCGTGGCACAGCTCGGAAAGATAGCTGGATAGGTGCTGAGAGCAGCCAAATCTCAGCGTGGCTCTGCGGGAAGGCGGAGGCAGCCGGCGGGTGTTTCATTTCGCCACTAATCCCGCAGACGGCCAAGTTGGGAAGCCCTCGCAGATCCAGCTGCCAGCACATCAATATCCGGGGACGGTGCGCGGGGTTACGACGCCACGGTGCGGACAAGGTGGGTCACAGAGTTCGATATTCGTGTCGAAAGGAACATTGCATCGTAACTCGGAATGACGCAGGCACTACAATATCGTATTTACCTGCCGACATCGGGCAAGCGACTTTCAAGCAAAACGTCTCTACAGTACTGGGATATGCATAATGGATGCATGAGTGCAGGTTGTAAACACATGGTTGGAGACACATGGAGATTGGTGGCTGGCCGTGAGTCGTCCTCGGATAGTCTAATGGTAAGGTGACCACTCGCGATAAGCGGAAATCTGGGTTCGAGTCCTGGTCCGGCCCACATTTTTGTTTCTTTTATTAAAAATTAAACTCCTCCAGCTGTACTTAAGATGTCATATTTATTTGGCTGCTAGTTTCGACGTTGCGTTAACGCCATCTTCAGGCTCGTACAGTTTGATGATATCAATTGTGTGTGGCTGAGTTACTGCAGTTACTGCCCGCCATCCATGTGGAGCAAGCATTGGTCTTACCGCGGACCTCTAGTACTCAGCCACGTATAATTTATATCAACAAAGTGTACGGGCCTGAAGATGGCGTTGATGCAACGTTGAAACTAGTAGCCAAATAAATGACACCTTAAGTACAGTTGGAGGAGTTTCATTTTTAATAAAAATTATACCAGCTGATGTCCCACCATCATCCAATTTAAATACGGATGTACGAAGAACAAATTTTTGTTGTCGTCATTCCATTCTACAGCTGATAGTTGTCTATATTCCTAATTCCTAATAGCTTTAATGGTAGATGAGTGTTGGAACGCTCAACCACAAGATCTCGTTAAAAATCTGGCGGCCAGTATCATGGATTGCCGTCCGTGGCGATCGTCCTATTAATAAACATATCCCGTCGTTCGTAATGTCCAGCGAACCATTTGGAAAAGAAGGCTTACGGGCATACCGCTCTTTGATAATTTTCGTCTTCCAAATCAATACCAGTATTTGGCTGTAGGTTTTCATAAATCTTATCTTTTTCCAAAGCATCTCTAAATGTGGGTTTTAACCTTTGCTTGCCAGATGGCTGACTTTTTTACATTCGAAGCTAGTCAGCACCACCTGTTGCTCATTTCTTTGCGCAAATTTGGCCTTCTGCGATCTCCCTCTTTATGCTTTTAGTGTTTTTAGAATCAATATATTATGATTAGGCCTATTCGTAACCTGATAGATGCATACACTAGGTTTTACATCTGTGTTGGATGTGTAGAATTGTACTC
The DNA here is from genome assembly GCF_023864345.2 of Schistocerca serialis cubense. Taxonomy (NCBI): domain Eukaryota; kingdom Metazoa; phylum Arthropoda; class Insecta; order Orthoptera; family Acrididae; genus Schistocerca; species Schistocerca serialis. The sequence continues at coordinate 498,873,893 of NC_064645.1, forward strand.
CAGCATACTTTAATTCTTAATATTTTTTATGTGCACAGTGTTTTCTGTTCCTTTTGTTCGCGAGAATTTTGCTACGAAGTGAGCCCCATGGCTTCAAATATTTTCCACATTCATTTGTTACTCATTTTAAGTAATTAAAACATTTTTTCACAATATTGTACGTCTACAATTTGATGTAACAACTGTCCACTGATTTTTTGTAATTCCTTTGCAGTAACACAGTTTGCTCTCACATAATTAACAATAGGCCCCTGTAGAAGGCGGGAATGTTCGCAGATGAAGTGATGCAAGGCCGTTGCAGTCTTTTGTAAGCAACAGCTTTCGGTTTGGGATTACATTTCCACTATTTTGGATCCACCGTCTGTGTCTTTCGTAATGACTGCTATGCGTATTTTTGTATAAAAATTGTTGTTTACATGTGCCTGAACTCCATATCAGTGTGACCACGCTGGGTGTCTTATGGTACGTTGTCTTTTATATATATCTTGTATGGCTGTGTAGAACTGGTTGTAAGCACTGCTCCTTTATCTATTTGTTTGTCTTTTGAATAGTGTCTTATAGTTGAAATCGATCGGCAATTGAAATTTAGATTGTTCGTCACAGATCGCCTATCTTCGTTCTTGACGATGTCACTTTTGTTTATGTTGTCCATTGTATATCTTGTCCTTGATGCACATAACGTAAATGAGTTCCTTTACTAGACTATTATAACCATTTCCAAAGACACATAGCATTAAAGAAATCTGTAAATAATGCGTTTAAATTAATTCAAAAAATATTGAAATGTGTGTGAATTACTAAGGGACCAAACCGCTGAGGTCATCGGTCCCTTGACTTACACACTACTTAAACAACTTACGCTATGAACAACGCACACAGCCATGCCTGAGGGAGGACTCGAACCTCCGGTGGGAGGGGTCGCGCAATCCGTGACATGGCGCCTCTAACCACGCGGCCGCTCCGCGCGGCGTTAAATTAATTATTGACTGGTTTTGGAAAATGTTCTCTCTCTTAATTACGAAAATCTACATACTCAGTTCCTCCCAGCAAAAGGCTCAACATAACAACAAATTTAAAGCGTGGTTAAAAGTTAATAATTAAGGAATATCACGAAAATTTTTATGTGTACATACAGATGAAAATGTATATTGTAAAAAGGGCGCGTTTTAGAGCTGCTCAAAGAGCTCAGTTTGGCCTGTTTTACGCCTTGTCTCCTCTCAAATAGTAAAAAAAGCAAATCAGTAAAAAAAAGTAGTTTGCCTACTTCATCAGGTTACCTTCCATTAGGAATGGGTGTGCACTCAGCGACTGTAGTCTGATTTATAAATTATAGAGCACAGCAATCAGTCGTCCTTTATTGCAACTTTTATTTGGCAAATCCAGTTTTCGGCTAGTGCTTTATCATCATCAATGCACTATTCCATAGTCTCATTGCATGTCAGTTCCCTTTGCTTGGGCGTCAGTCACACTTCTAGTGCATTGATAAGGGTTAGGCACTAGCCGAAGTTTGGATTTGCCAGATAAAACCTACAAAAAGGACGACTGATTGCTGTGCACTATAATTTATGAAGTTTGCTTACTTTCCTTCAACGAACTGATTTGGAAACTGGGAGAACCTCTTGCTGTAACACTCGGAAGTAGAACGGGAGAAACATTAGTGACGTAGAAAATCTGACCTACCCCTGTACACGTACCTGCACAGACATTGCCGTGCACTATCGTCGTTCCGTGCCATTCCGCCAGTTAAAAGCTCTTTATGAGGACATGGGTATGCACCAGGGATCAACTCCGTGCACAATACATCGTAGCACGATATCCACCGCAAGCGCACTAATCCAAGCCTAAATGTAAAATAATCCTCGATTAGTCGGATGAACTCCTGTCTCTGTCTCCCCTGCAATTCTTTTCACTCTACGATTCCGTCTGGTACAAGGGAAGCTATTTTCCTGATAACTCAAGACACGTTCTATCATACTGCCCCTTCTTCTTGTCATCGTTTTCCCCTGATTCCTTTCCTCCGCGGTTCTACGGTGGACATCTTATCAGCGACCCTTAATTTTCAGCATTGTTTAACGCCATAGCCGGCCGCTGTGGCCGAGCGATTCTAGGCGCTTCAGTCTGGAACCGCGCAAGTAGCAGATTTCATTTGTTTTCTGTGTGTTCCCCAGTTTTGACGTTTAATTTCGTCGTTACTCTCTGTTAGTCCTTATTACTCTCATCTTTCTTGATTCAGTGGGAGTCCGTATTCTATAGAAAGTGTAGCTTTAATTAATTAAACAGGGCCTATATTTTTTTCTTAATTTTCACTGAAGACAGCTGTGTCATAATTGAAGTCCTTTCACCTGGAACAGGGCTTCACAGCATATGTACCCCGCCAGCAATCGGTTAGCGCATACCTGCGAGCAGCGAGTTCTGTACACCCTTCGTCCTCAGAGGTGTATGGACTTGTGCAGAGAAGCATAATAATCCTGAGAGAAATGCTTTGAGAAATTCTGAACGTCTGCAGTTTCTCTGTTGCTTTGGAGATTAGTTACTTCAAGTTGCAGATCAATGCAAATTGGGTACTGCACACTTCTTTAATTTTCTCATTCAGCTTCTCCGATTTACTTCCGGACATGGCTGTCGTTCCGTTTGTAGACACATAAACTAATAAATTCCACGAAAAACCTACATTTTTCAAAGTTTTCTTCGATGCTGCTAACAATAACTTCACCAACTGTGTGCCTATGATATCTACACTTTCATAGATCGCTAAAGAATATGCAATAAACTCTTTACAAAGATTTTGCAAGCTGTCTTTGTATGTTGTCTGTCATAACCTGTGTGGGACACATCACTGTCATATTTGATAACGGGAACAGTCAAAACTGTTCGAAGTGGAGTGGACACTTAGGTGTTCATTTGCAGCTACCCAGTATTATTTTATTAAATCGCCATCTGTGAAAGGGGGCACACTTTCCTAAAATTAGTACACTTCCGTAGCTCATCCGAAATGCACATTCACTCTACTTCTCTTTCCCTTCTGTTTCCTCTTCAGAGTGCTCTTTCTTAATGTTTTAAACTCTCTATGTCCTTTAAATTTTCCGTTTCTGCATTCTTTGATGTGGTAAGACATGTAGAACCTTTGTAAACTGAACTTGAAAGTATTCAGTGTCTTATACATGAATTGTATTCGAAGTTGCTAATGCAAACAACCGTCAGCTATATAAGGGAAAGACGACAATGAAAATTCGTGCCAGAACGGAACTCGAACCCACATTTTCCACTTTAAGCAAATGGTCAGCTTAATCGCTTTGTCTGTTTGTCCTTGACTCAAGTTCAGCTCCAAACTTAAAGTCAGCCAAATTTATTCGATATTGCAGCTCTCCCTGGGGTGTCTCCCACATCCTCTCCCAGGGGTGTAGACGTGGCAACATCACATGGCGTCACCACACCTACGCCTCCTCCCTCCCCTCCTCCACTTGTGAATTAACACGGAAAACGATCGGTCAGTGCTGAGCTGCTAGAGAGTAAGGTACTGCTTTTATTTATTTATTTTGATGGGAAATACGTTCTTGGTGGTGCTATCCTAATTTTGGATTCTCCTACAGCTACCCCCATCCGCCTCCACACTTTCCACCATCCCCACACCCACTTTTCCACCGAGTGAGGTAGTGCAGTGGTTAGCACACTGGAGTCATATTCGGGAAGATGATGGTTCAAACTTGCATCCAGCCATCCTATTTAGGTTTTCCGTGATTTCTCTAAATCGCTCCATGCAAATACTGGGATGGTTCCTTTAAAAGGGCAAGTCCGATTTCCTTCTGTATCTTCGCCTAATCCGTTGGGACCGATGACCTCACTGTCGGTCTTCTCCCCCCAATCAATCAACCAACCTACTTTTCTGATTGCTTGTGTGTGTAGGTTCACCTCGAAGTTAACTGACTACTCTAGTCCACAATAAACAGTGCTACAAACGTCCGCATTTCCTGCCAGCCCCCCCCCCTCCGCCCCCCCCTCCCCCACTTTTTTTCTAAATGTGTGTGTGTGTGAGTGCTCACCTTGCTGTGTGCCCTAGTCGACACTCTCACTCGACACTGGCCGGACATAGAAAAACGCCACCACTCATGAAAAAAAAAGAGGTTCTACACTTCATAGAAATTACAGATTGCTAAAATGATAACTGAAACAAAGCCATAAACTGGCTTAAACATCGAAAACTTCATAGAAATCAGAGTTCTATAAAAACAAAGTCCACAGCGGATGTTAAAATTGGACTACACATACAGAATCTCATAATACTCACCACTCCTAAGCTGCTACATCGTAAAAAATCGCTAACGAAAACAACACTGTTCTAAAAAACAGGAGTTCTTACACTGTGCTAAAAAAGCTGCGTTCCACTAACTGATAATGCAAGCCCTTCATCTGTAAGTTACAGGTGTAGACCTATAGAAAAAGGAAATTTTGCTATGGAGGTTAACAGATAAAAACTTTACAAAATTGTTGAGGCTTTCGTGGCCACTTGTTGACAAACTGCCTACTGGCTTCTGTCTCGGGTTCTTCGGCCGACGTTCATCTAATGATTTTTCTGACGTTTCGCCAGCACGAGTGGCTGGCATTGTCAAAGCTTCACCCTCCATTGCCGGTGGTGAAATGGAGCCGAGCTCGCGGGCGCAGACTATGTGTACATGGCGCGCCAACGTCCGAGGGCTTCTCCGCGGTCATTTCCGGTGCGGTTCTCCTCTTGCTATCTGCGACGGTCGTTCGCTGCAATACGGGAAGCCAGGATCCGTTTACCTTAAGACTTTCCTCTTTCTTGTTCAAACTGTTCGTTTGTTTTTGTATTTCCACAGCTTCTCTGAACAAGCGCGTGTGATAGTGCTTCTCTACAGCCAGAACTTCCGTGTCGGCGAATTTTATTACGTGGTCGGTCTCATTCAGTGCGTGCTCTGCCACGGCCAATTTCTCCACCTGCCCCAACCTGCAATGTCGCTTATGCTCTTTGATCCTGGTTTTAATGGATCATCCAGTTATTCCGACATAAACTTTTCCGCATGTGCATGGTATACGGTATATTCCCGACATTGCAAGTAGGTCTCCTTTCTCCTTCGCCGATCTAAGACACTCTTTGATCTTCCTTGTAGCTTTGAAAATCGTCTTTACGCCATGTTTGCGCAATATACGGCCGATTCTGTCCGTCACTCTGGGAATGTGGGGCAGAAAGGCCGTACCCGACATTTCTTTTTCTGGTTCCTTACCTCGCCGAGTGTTTGGCTCTGTTACACTTCTAATATAATTTGTGGAGTACCCATTGCTCCTCAGGACAGTTTCCAGGTGTTGTATTTCTCGTTTGAGGTGTTGGGGCTCACATATTCGTCCTGCTCTCGTTACGAGCGTACTAATCATGCCTCTTTTCTGGCTCGGGTGGTGGTTTGACAGTTTGTGCAGGTATCGGTCCGTGTGTGTCGGTTTTCGATACATACTGTGTCCCAGGTTTTCGCCGTCCCTTGTGACCAACACATCTAGAAATGGCAGTTTCTTGTCCTTTTCTACTTCCATGGTAAATGCTATGTTGGCATGAAGGCCGTTCAAGTGTCTTAGGAAGTCACCGAGCTGTTCTTCACCATGGCTCCACACCACTAAAGTATCATCGACGTACCTGTACCACACCTTAGGTTTGCAAGTCGCCGAGTCCAGTGCCTGTGCTTCGAATTGTTCCATGAAGAAGTTGGCCACCACTGGACTGAGCAGACTACCCATGGCGACGCCTTCACGCTGTTCGTAGAAATCGCCATTCCACGTGAAATAGCTCGTGGTGAGACATGCATGGAAGAGCTTTCTGATGTCTTGCGGGAAAATGGAATCGATGTGTTCCAGAGCGTCACTGAGTGGCCCTTTCGTAAATAACGAAACAACATCAAAGCTTGCACCAAACGACATCCTGGTCAGCTTTGATGTTGTTTCGTTATTTACGAAAGTGCCACTCATTAGATGAGTGGCCCTCGGACGTTGGCTGAACGTCGGCCGAAGAACCCGAGACAGAAGCCAGTAGGCAGTTTGATAAAAACTTTGTAAATTACCAGCTGCTACAGTTGTGGAGGTAAAAACTGCTACTGCTGTAATGGACACAACCGCCTATAAACGTGATCCTGTATTTAAAGAAAATAATTCCTGGAGTCGCACCTGCTGGCTGCCAACCAGTGTGGCTCATGAATTTGTGTAGCCAGCTCTGTGATCTGCTTGGCAACTACCACCTAGTCATGGCTACTAGAGCCGTTGATTGTCACGACGCCTGAACTAACTCTCTTACAGTCTGGGGCACCCACGAGCTGTTAGCCATGTCTGCAGATTGTTACACCTGCCCACCAACCAATTGTCGATCATAGTGGTCAGGCACACATACCAATACCTGCTCATGACTTGTATTGTTCCCCAGGCAGGTGTGTGTGTACTGCAGATGAGCACCATTCCATCAGATATGTTTCGTCTATACCAGAAAAAGTTGCAGCTCTGTGTGACAGAACAATATATTTCACTTTTAAAGCCAACATGGACTCCTTTCCGAGAAGGGTACGTTTCCTTACGAAGGAGCGTTGAGCAGCAAGAAAAAGTAATGTTTCCACCTTTGCGCTTTGTGTGCGAGCAGATCTTCGTCCCCTGAGAGTACCTTGTAGCTTTGTCTGAAACAGAACAAAATATTTCACTGCCGGAGGTTACTGTGACCTACAGTTTCCTTCTAAGAAGGACTATGCCATTGCTCCCATCGCAAAGGAGCCACCTAGTGAAAGTGTGAAGTTACCTCCTCCTCTGTGGGGGAACTCACATTTTTGTCTGAAATACACCGATTTATCTCTCTAGCGATCTACTGATTCCTTCTTATCATCAGACTACCCAAGAGAAGCCAGTAGGTTTCTGTTTCTCAAAGACGATGGAAACAGCTGCACATCAGCAGGTTCCTGCCTGCAGGACAAAGACTTACAATGCATATAGTCCAGCATTCGGCCGATGACCGGTTTCTACTTGTTGGTTACTGTTCCTGAATTCCTATTGGCTATTGCTAAAATAGGGGGTGGAGCTTGAAGTTACATAAACCTTACTCCCACCACAGTCATTTTCATTCTGCTCTAGTCTTTGTGTTAAGTTGTCATGTTGTTTGCCTCTCCAAGATCTTCACGATGAAGCAATCCTCGTCCACCAGCAATCTATCTATCACTTGCGCCTTTGTCCCGAATTTTGCGCGGGGTTGGCGTGGTTAAATCGAATTTGGCATGTTAATTTGAAACGGTGGTCGGATGCCCTTCCTGCCGCCACCCTATTCCCCCTGGGACAGAATCAGAGTACCCGATATGTCTGTGTCGAGTAGCAATCATGGAAAAGTGCGGATGTGTTGCAAATGTCTGTGAGTCGTGTAACTGAGGTGGGACGTGGGGACCAGTCCGGTATTCACCTAGAGGGATATAGAAAACCGCCTAAAAACCACATCCAGGCTGGCCAGCACACCGGCCCTCGTCGTTAATCCGGCGGGCGGATTCGATCCAGGGCCGGCGCGCCTACCCGAGTCCAGGAAGCAGCGCATTAGCGCTCTCGGCTAACCTGGCGGGTCCTCGTCCACCAGCAATGTCAGTGGCAAATGCCTGAGACTGGATGAAGAAGAATTTCTGTGTAAGTATATACAAATAAGTGCTCTGTTATTTCATTTCATAGCATATGTGAGGACATAGTAGCTCTACGTATTTTCGTGATTTGAGTTCGGATCAGTGCTCGTTATTTCATAGCTTTCTTGAAAACATATATTATTTTGTTGCTCTATGTGGGTTTTTCGTTAAAACAACTACTACTGTGCATGTAAATGACTGTTATTTCGAATTTTGAGTTATAGTTCAATATCTGTGTGTATTTTTTCGTCATGTTCTTTATTTCGTAGCTTGCAGATTTAGTTAAAACGACTACTATGTATGTAAACTACCGTTACTTCGTAGCTCTTTACAGCTTTGTCGTTAAAACGAGTTTCACAACGGGTGTCTCTGAAGAATTAGGATCAGGTACCTTTATGTATTATGGGTGTTATTAATGTTTCTGTGTTTTTCAAACTCTCTTTTCTACACGCTCAAACTGTCAGGGTAGTTGATTCATCATCTTGAAGCTGGAAGAGAGGTGGTGGTTACACAAGCTCAGTAACAGCCTCCTCCACCTACGATTCCACTGGAACATCGACCCTTTAAGTACATAATTTTTTCGTGTTCAAGTCTTGTAGTATATCTACATTTATTATTAGAGTAGGAAATCTCGACCAAACAGATATCCTTTTCGAGAGGTATCAAAATAGGGAGTCTACCAAAATTGTCAAGTAAGTACGTAGAAAACTGGTTTTGTAGTATATTTAGAAAAAAGTGTCGAAATCCTGTTGCTCTTGTTTTGATGGGCACAGATAAATTGCTCCACATGGGTGGTGAGACACTGAAGGAGTTAGTGGAGCTGCAACTACTTTCTGAACCCCAGTCGTCCATTCCATAGTGGGTGGAGGGAAACGTTGAGTGAGCAGGGGAACTGTGAATCCCAATCCCCGGCAATGCCCGACTGTACTATGTTTGTCCCAGATGATGCAAACATCTGGGACAAGATATCGTCTTGTTGTGGTTGTAAATCAGGCAAATATTGTATGTAATTGGTGTTTTTTATTTCTTTGCAGTAGTAATAGTAGTAGTATCAGTAGTAGCAACAGCATGCAAGTATACTTACTTTCTCTCTCTTTTCACAGCTACTCCATCACACGACACTGTGGCGTGGCTGCAAAGCCAGGTGGCAACAGCAACAGCAGAAGACAGCCCAGGCAGGCATGCCTCACCTTGCAGGACAAGGCTTTGCAGCCACCGGCCCAGCTGCCGCTCCTGTTGCTCCCATCCCACTCTGGAGTCCATGAGCAAGGCTCACTCCTCCAGCCGCCAGAACGTCGCCACAAGCAACTGGATCTGTTAGCTGCACTACGTAGCAACCCTGCATCACACCGGCCCATCTGCTCCCATTGGTATGTTGCAGGTCGATCCCATCACAAAGACTTGATTACCCCAGCCCACCTGTTCCAGCTGGGGTAATGAACACTGCCGACAGCAGCCCATTGTAAATGTGTGACTAGGGCCTCCCGTCGTGTAGACCGTTCGCCGGGTGCAAGTCTTTCGACTTGACGCCACTTCGGAGACTTGCGCGTCGATGGGGATGAAATGATGACGATTAGGACAACACAACACACAGTCCCTGAACGGAGAAAATCTCCGACCCAGCCGGGAATCGAAGCCGGGCCCTTAGGACTGACATACTGTCGTGCTCACCACTCAGCTACCGGGGTCGGACAGCAGCCCATTACTAGTCATAGCGTTGCACCCATCCTAATAATGATCAGCACTAGGTCAGTAACGTCACGCCAGAATTAAACTACATGGTGATTTAACATGGTTTTGATGAGCAAACCTCATTCGCAAGGGTTGAGACACTAACAGGGTGATACAAAGAACCATTATGGTTTCTAAAAGTGTGCCTTCCCCTGCTGGAGAGAGAGCTCACTCACCTTATTGATCATTCATGGTACCCATCGATTAAGTAAAATCAGCATTGTTTTGTGAGCTCATGCATCTCCAAAACAAGGCGATGCTGCAGAGGAGAAATGGGGTGGTATTGTGGGGCACCTCAATCGCTATGGTAAAGCACTCAGCTGTGTAACACACCTCGACATCCGTACGCATTTCCATTCAATGGAGGTTCCAGCTATATCAAGCTCCCTGATGATACTCGTATAGCAGCCAAGTGGGCATGTATTAATGTCCGAAATGATGATCAGTTTGTGTGGTCAATCCTGGTTTGAGAAAGAAATTACAGGAAACATCTGCAGCGTACATCTCGATATGGCGGAGGTATTGACGTTCGTGGGTTTTATAGCTTTGTAAGTATCGAGTTCCCTATTACCCAGCATATACCCAAATTTGAGGCACAGAGTCCCGATATATCATTTCATGTTTATACAATGGATAAGTGCAAATCAGATGCTGATAAAGTTTCAAACAGAGTCGTGGGTCCCATCCATTTCTCAGAATTTGAAGGTCAGCATAAGATATATGTCAATGTAGATACAGGAACCATCGGTACATAACACTTGTAAATTGGCGTAGCTGTGTGGGGAAAGTACCAGAGCTCCAAGCGCTAATAGAAAACACTGAGAATTAAGACGGTTTTGAGTAAACAGTATTGTTTTATGGAATTTTCCATATATGATCTTTAAGTTTTGGCATATGGTTTCTGTTGATTTTGAATTTCTGTTGACTGTTTTATTCTTTATCAACAGAAAGCGACCGGTATTCGGTTGTGAAGAAGCAGAGAAAACGCTGTATCAAAATGTAACTGTTGTTACGGACTGGATGTTTGGAATTTGTTCAAAACAATTCAGACAGCTTGTAACCACTACAACCCACTGAGTTAGAAACAACTGATTGTAACAATATGTGTTTATGAATGTTGTCAGTTATTGGTGTTTATGAAAATGTGATGTATGCTGGAAGAATAAGTAAGGAATAATTATCACATCGTTGTAGTAAACACGCTGGGAATGTCAGGGAAATTTATACTGTACGAAACACAAAGAATATCTTTCTTGTAGCACTAACATCGAAGGCACGAAAGAACACAGTTCTCTAAGTGAGTGCAGAGAGCAATTTACGAAGAATCCGTGATGTGGTAAAGACGTGCGTGTTGGTAAGCAAATGACAAACTGAGATAGCTCTGGAAATTGTGTTATAATATGTAGCAAGGAAAAGTGTAAGTAAGCGAGAACGTTTATGGGCACAATATATGATTGCAAGAACGTTTTGGAATTAATGAAGAATATTGTGTGGCTCAAATTTATTCAAGCTGCTCGCTAATCAAGAGGAACATATTGCCATTAATGAACTCCACAAGCAACTCATCGCAAAGTAAGATCAAGTCAGTATTTTTAGAGCTTTGTAACAGGCATGGCAGCGTAATAGTGACTTTTTTGGAATATTAGAGTGGGTGTAATCTAAACAAACTTTGCGAGTGAAACTTTCTTGACCCAAGTCGTTAATCACCGGTAGGGTCCTATCCTCTCATTATAGCTTCCAAAGTTAGAAGTGAAAAAAATAATTAAAAGAAAATAGATTCGATTAGTAATTATTTGAGTAAAAAGCAGTAGTAGCTAATAGTTGGTGTTGCCGTACTGCAACAGATCATCAGTTCGAATTAGAAGTGACTGAAGTCCAGTTCATATTTAAGTGACAAAAGTATGCTGGATTTCTTGTAGTCAAAGCAATTCTGTGATTTTAGGTTGTGTTCTATTAATGATATTATGTGCATATGACTATGTAACATTAGCATCGACAAATGGTTGTTGCCATGAATGAAAGTTTTTGCGGCATTATTTACAGAGCAATTAGTAAACGTTGGTAATTAGTTTTGGTCACGATTGAGCCTATTTTCAAACTGACTGCATTATCGTGAGTTACGTAACACAGTACAGCACCGATGAAGTATTGCTAATAGTTGCATATTATTGGTTTTCGTAATTACAGTTAACATAATCGCATTACGAATTAACGCCTTTTGTGTTGATGCTACACGTTTTTTCTATATTTAAGCTCGTGCGGCTGCATTTTGGTCAGTTACTGCATTATCGTTTTTGCCCAGTATCTTTGTGATTTCAAAGTCATTACAGTATTTCCCGTATTTAACTTTTGCTCCTTTTGTAGTTGGAGATCGTTTTTATGTTGCAGTTTCAATTCTTTCATAAAAATTTTGGTGTACAAAATCACGGCTCGCTGCAGTGAAACTAACTTATTACCATTTTTTTCGATCGCTGTTGCACACAGTAAACACTCTTACAACAACGTTCGAGTTGCAGCTGTGTATGTTCAGTCGGTAAACACTGATTTTTGGATTCAGTGCCTTGTTTACATTAATTACGGAATATTAGCCACAGGCGCCACAAAAAATCTTTTTTACAACGGAGAGCATAGGTGCTCTATAAACAGTACGCTATAGAAGTTGACGTCGGAAGCACAGAAGCAGAGACGAAAGTATTTCTTGTTTTATTTGATTTTCTTTCAGACAAAATTCAAAATACACTCCTGGAAATTGAAATAAGAACACAGTGAATTCATTGTCCCAGGAAGGGGAAACTTTATTGACACATTCCTGGGGTCAGATACATCACATGATCACACTGACAGAACCACAGGCACATAGACACAGGCAACAGAGCATGCACAATGTCGGCACTAGTACAGTGTATATCCACCTTTCGCAGCAATGCAGGCTGCTATTCTCCCATGGAGACGATCGTAGAGATGCTGGATGTAGTCCTGTGGAACGGCTTGCCATGCCATTTCCACCTGGCGCCTCAGTTGGACCAGCGTTCGTGCTGGACGTGCAGGCCGCGTGAGACGACGCTTCATCCAGTCCCAAACATGCTCAATGGGGGACAGATCCGGAGATCTTGCTGGCCAGGGTAGTTGACTTACACCTTCTAGAGCACGTTGGGTGGCACGGGATACATGCGGACGTGCATTGTCCTGTTGGAACAGCAAGTTCCCTTGCCGGTCTAGGAATGGTAGAACGATGGGTTCGATGACGGTTTGGATGTACCGTGCACTATTCAGTGTCCCCTCGACGATCACCAGTGGTGTACGGCCAGTGTAGGAGATCGCTCCCCCACCATGATGCCGGGTGTTGGCCCTGTGTGCCTCGGTCGTATGCAGTCCTGATTGTGGCGCTCACCTGCACGGCGCCAAACACGCATACGACCATCATTGGCACCAAGGCAGATGCGACTCTCATCGCTGAAGACGACACGTCTCCATTCGTCCCTCCATTCACGCCTGTCGCGACACCACTGGAGGCGGGCTGCACGATGTTGGGGCGTGAGCGGAAGACGGCCTAACGGTGTGCGGCACCGTAGCCCAGCTTCATGGAGACGGTTGTGAATGGTCCTCGCCGATACCCCAGGAGCAACAGTGTCCCTAATTTGCTGGGAAGTGGCGGTGCGGTCCCCTACGGCACTGCGTAGGATCCTACGGTCTTGGCGTGCATCCGTGCGTCGCTGCGGTCCGGTCCCAGGTCGACGGGCACGTGCGCCTTCCGCCGACCACTGGCGACAACATCGATGTACTGTGGAGACCTCACGCCCCACGTGTTGAGCAATTCGGCGGTACGTCCACCCGGCCTCCCGCATGCCCACTATACGCCCTCGCTCAAAGTCCGTCAACTGCACATACGGTTCACGTCCACGCTGTCGCGGCATGCTACCAGTGTTAAAGACTGCGATGGAGCTCCGTATGCCACGGCAAACTGGCTGACACTGAGGGCGGCGGTGCACAAATGCTGCGCAGCTAGCGCCATTCGACGCCCAACACCGCGGTTCCTGGTGTGTCCGCTGTGCCGTGCGTGTGATCATTGCTTGTACAGCCCTCTCGCAGTGTCCGGAGCAAGTATGGTGGGTCTGACACACCGGTGTCAATGTGTTCTTTTTTCCATTTCCAGGAGTGTATATATGAAAGACTTTTTCTGGATTGAAAATTTGGAAATTTGTGGTACGTTCTATGACACCAAACTGCTGAGATCATCGGTCCCTAGGCTTCCCCACTTAATCTAACTTAAACTAACTTACGCTAAGGACAGCACACACACACACACATACACACACCCATGCCCAAGGGAGGACTCGAACCTCCGATAGGGATAGCTGCGTGAAACGTGGCAAGGCGCCATAGACCTTACGGCTACCCCGCGCGGCCTGATTGAAAAATCAGATGCCTGGGTGGTCTGTGAAAACTATAGTGCTAGATTTTGAAGTAGCTACAATTACAGCTACGGAAAACAGTGTTCTCCGTATGCCCGAAGTCCATCGTTCCTGGGCTTTCATTTCGCACGTCTGAACGGCGACCGCCGCACTTGGGGGCACTGATCGGCATGTAGCTTCTAGGCTGTCGAGTGAGCGCCTTCTGTGGCGGACACGCGGTGCACGGCTGAGGCGAGGAGCTGTCTTTCGGCCCTGTGACTTGGTGCGAGACCTTCCTGTTTATCGCGGAAGTAGCGTTATGCGACTCGAGCACATCAGGCCAAGGTATCCGTGACCACATCGTCCAGCTGCAGTTCCTGCACAATCAGTTCCACTTGTCCTGAGTTATAGCTTTGATAGAATAGTATTACTACAGTGTGTGGGGTTGTTGACGCAAAATTCAGATACCCGATTATTGAATGGAGAGCATTCATTTGTGTTGATTTGATTGGTTCGTGTCATGCCCTAGGTTTGCTGTTCAGTGTTTAACGTCCTTACCGTGGCTGGTGGCCGTCTTGTGTATGCACGGTCTGGTCGGCAAAAATGTGATTGGCGTGCAGTTGGATTTTGTTCCATGGTTGTTTCTTTTAAATAAATTTGTTTAACATTTGACAGGTTCGGTCGCAGGTTCGAATCCTGCCTCGGGCATGGATGTGTGTGATGTCCTTAGGTTAGTTAGGTTTAAGTAGTTCTAAGTTCTAGGGGACTGATGACCACAGCAGTTGAGTCCCATAGTGCTCAGAGCCATTTGAACCATTTTGAACATTTGACAGTTTTACATAACAGTAAACAGACCCATTTGAAAAATTATTATGTACAACACTTTCACATTTTTTTGGACGGAAATCTGCAAGAAATTGTCTGTTGATGACACTTTTGTACATTTTACATGACATTATTTTTCTTTTTTTGCCTGAGGTTTCACGTCAGAATCATATCATAAGCTGCACTTATTTGATTCTCGAGAAAATTCGCGTACGTCAGCCTGTATTTAGGATGACGAATTACTTTCTCATACTCATCCCATAAGTATGCCAGGTACTGTAAGTTGTCCGTTAATTTAAGTCCAAAAATTATGTGAACAGTATGTGCTACGATCCGCAGTGTTGCGTGTCTCTTTGCTGTTTCCATTCGGGTATCATGGCTTTAGAAACATGTATATAGCGTATGCCCGTTCTATTGATCAGTCGAATTACGTCCCGTGATGTGAGCCATTTCTCGGCAAATTTTGAGCATTCAAAACGATGTTCGATTGCGTCCTCCGAATTACAGTTTTCAGGGGTTAGTGCGAGCTCCTTTGATTCGCAGTTTTCACGAAGGTTCACTATAGTAAATGAAAAGCACCAGTTTGCTTTTGTTCTACAATATTACTTTTATTGTAAACCGGTTTTCGGCTTACAAGGCCATCTTCAGACATGTCTGGTTTACAATAAAAATAATATTGTAGAACAAAAGCAAACTGGTGCTTTTCATTTATTATAATGTTGTTCTGCCAAGAACCGACGGAAGATTCTGTTAATATGGTTCACAATAGGCTTAGAAAAAATTTCTTACAGTAAAAAGAGCTGTGACTGCGTGTGGATCGACCAAAAGTGGAATTCTGTGGAAACACCTGGACAGCAGACGCTACATATTGCTGTTATTCTGCCTGCCTAACTTGAGGTTAATAGCAAGCCATGGGTCGTTCATTCTCTGTCTCTGTACTCATTGCTATGAGAGTTTCCTATACTCACGTTACACCCTCATGGCGAAACGCGGTAACAGATTATACGCATGTGTGGCAGCCGCACAAGATGGTATTTGCCACTTTTGTTCTGATTTGTTTTTCCGGTGCCACACGCGCGATAAAAGCGTAAGGTGGCTCCGTTAGTGGCAGTGCGTATGGATTCTGGTGAAATGTACCAGAAAGTGTAGTAAGTCTACCACAGTCAGCGAGATCAAAGAATTGGTAATTTTATAATTTTATAGCGCAGTCGGTGCAGCCTGTTGATACTGAGTGTCAGTATTGCACTTAAAGTACTGGCATAAGAAAATTTTAGCCCCCAATTGGGCTGCCCCATAATTAGAGGTTAGATGTGGTGCACCAGGCTCCCTTAGGCTAGTATACTTATTAGGGGTATCTACAGCTGTTACGCTGTCCTGCATTAGAACGAAGCTCATATTAAGGGGCGCTAAGATACATAAATTCAGCTGCGGGAGAAAAAAAGTTTGTCCTGTTGATGTTTTGGCATCTAGACACCAATGCGCGTAGCACTATACCACAGAGGTGGTGCGTTGGGCACCTGTAGTTCTGTGTTACGTGTGTTGTCCTGTGGTGATCGCTTACCACTGTAGTGAACTCGAGAAATTATTTTGTCACATCAGAAACCAGGAAAATTACCAATCATGTCGTCCCATGTTGTTTTGTGACATCAAAATTACTAATCAGGTCACCCCACGCTCAGCGCCAAAACTGTAGTGAACTCGAGACATTAAATGAAACCAAGCACAAATGGTTCGTAACTAAGGGGTTCATGAATGAAGGTAAAAGACTGTTTATATGATCAAAACATGAAAGAAATATATTTTCGTGCTGTTTAGACTAAACTGAAAAAAATTATAAATCTCGGGGCCGTTTTGACTGGGCTTCGACACGACTCAGTTATTAAGGGGAAGGAGGAGGGGACGAATCGTCTCAGCATTATTCATTACCATTCGTCGTCTAGTGGTGTCGGCGGCAGGTGCTGCGTCGGTGCGGCGCGACGCGTCGGAGATGTGCTGCACAGCAATAGCGGCTTTGCGGCGGAGCCCAGGTACGATCTCCGCGTTGTCTGCCCGTTGTCGGTCGCGTGGCCGAAGCTCTGCTCTCACGGCCTCTGAAGGCGGATGTTGGTGATGGATAGTGGGGCGCTCATGTCTTCTCGTTTCCACGGTGTCTCCACGACTCTCTCGTCTCTTCTCATCTGTCTCCCCGCTCAACTCCTCATAGAAATATATATATATATATATATATATATATACGAGGCCTGTTCAGAAAGTAAGCTCCGATTGATTGCAAAATTGAAATCACAGTGAACATCAGAAATGTTTTACTTGTAACAATTAGCTACACCTTTCAGCTACTTCTCTACGTAGTCGCCGTTCTGACTTAGACTTTTGTCATAGCGTTGTACCAACTTTTCAATAGCCTCATCATAGAAGGCAGCCGCCAGTGCTTTCCGCCAATTCTCCACGCTGGCCTACACCCCGTTGTCTGTGTCAAAATGTTGTCTTCAAAGACAGCGGTTCATGTGACCAGAGATGAAACTCAGGGGGAGACAATTGCGGACTGTATTGTGGGTAATCTAACATTTCCATTTGAAAACGATGCAGGAGCATCTTCATTGCCCCTGCAGAATGCGGCTGAGAACTGTCGTGAAGACGAAACAGCACGACAGTTATGTAATGTTAGCTGCATAGCTTCATGCGAAATTTCTCACCAGGCCCTCGTACTTGGCGGCAGACACTATTTTCTAGACATCTTTACGCACTCACTGCGAGCTCAGAAATGAGAAGAGCGACGTGATGCTAACTGGGGTTATACTAGAGACACTATCCAACACATCTGTGCAAAGCTTTATCGGATTTTCATAGTCGTTTCCATTTCATGTCATTGGCGGATGAAAAATGTTCAATGTAGCCCAATTACAGAACGCCGTTTCATCGCCACACCTCTCCGTGCAGGGTGGAACTTTTCTATCTGGCGAGGGCTGGCGTGTGCCTCGTGAATTGGCATCTTTCTCACGATTTCACATTTTTAAGATGTTTTCCTGCGTTCCGAGGCTGTTGGGAAAGCAACTACACAACACTTTTTTAAAACCGCTCTCCCTGCGTGAGTCCTGGACAGACTCTTGTTTGGGCTCCGTCTCAAAATCTGCCGACGTCCGTCATTTACAGGGAATCTCCTCACTGTCGAGGAAAAAATCTCAGGAATGCTGGTTTCTTTCACACGCCTCCCTGCGACGACTCCCCGCGCTTTTTGCACGCTCCTCCCTGTGGTCGTGTGGTGCTGGAACTGTCAGCTCGTCCCTGTTTTCTAAGGCAGGTAAAACGACTGCCGCAAGGCCAGAAGAACTCAGATGCTTTCTCGCGTAGATTCTTGGCGTTCCATCCTAATGGCTGCAGGTGTCCATCAGCTCTCCGCACGCTTCTCGTTGTCTACTGCCAATCACCAAAATGCGCTTCACCCGAAACATCAGTAGATTACATTTAATCTTCGAATGCGAATCCCTGAAAGCCAAAAGACACAAAATGTTTGGGTCACTTATTCCTGAAGAGATTTTGTCTAGCAAATAACTAATAAAGGGACTCCTAGGATACTGGCTGGCTGCAGGAATGACAGAGATACTGCTTACAAGATTAGTTTCTATGCAGGCAACAGGATGCTAAAACCACTGTTGTTAAATCTCGCTAATTAAATCAAATGATTTCTACATCAACATGATTACTCTTGCGACGGGGTGGTAAATAAAGAAGTGTGGTTGAAGACTTAACACGAATGTGCATATACAAATGTTGGTTATAAAATGTTATTGCAAATTTTGGCTCTCATCTAAGTCTCACTCTCTTACAAATTCTAAAGGTGGCAGGGGTAAAATACAGGGAGCTAAAGGCTATTTACAACTTGTACAGAAACCAGATGGCAGTCATAAGAGTCGAGGGACATGAAAGGGAAGTAGAGGTTGGGAAGGGAGTGAGACAGGGTTGTAGCCTCTCCCCGATGTTATTCAATCTGTATATTGAGCGAGCAGTAAAGGAGACAAAAGAAATTTCGGAGTAGGTATTAAAATCCATGGAGAATAAATAAAAACTTTGAGATTCGCCGATGACATTGTAATTCTGTCAGAGACAGCAGAGGGCTTGGAAGAGCAGTTGAATGGAATGGACAGTGTCTTGAAAGGAGGATATAAGATGAACATCAAAAGCAAAACGAGGAATATGGAATGTAGTCGAATTAAGTCGGGTGATACTGAGGGAATTAGATTAGGAAATGAGACACTTAAAGTAGTAAAGGAGTTTTGCTATTTGGGGAGCAAAATAACTGATGATGGTCGAAGTAGAGAGGATATAAAACGTAGACTCGCAATGGCAAGAAAAGCGTTTCTGAAGAAGAGAAATTTGTTAACATCTAGTACAGATTTGTGTCAGGAAGTCGTTTCAGAAAGAATTTGTATGGAGTGTAGCCATGTATGGAAGTGAAATATGGACGATAAATAGTTTGGACAAGAAGAGAATAGAAGCTTTCGAAATGTGGTGCTACAGACGAATGCTGAAGATTAGATGGGTAGATCACATTACTAATGAGGAGGTATTGAATAGAATTGGGGAGAAGAGGAGTTTGTAGCACAAAGGAAGGGACTGGTTCGTAGGACATTTTCTGAGGCATCAAGGGATCACAAATTCAGCATTGGAGGGCAGTGTGGAGGGTAAAAATCATAGAGGGAGACCAAGAGATGAATACACTAAGCAGATTCAGAAGGACGTAGGTTTCAGTAAGTACTGGGAGATGAAGAAGCTTGCACAGGATAGAGTAGCATGAAGAGCTGCATCAAACCAGTCTCAGGACTGAAGACCACAACAACAACTAAGTCTCAGGGGATGATTTCCACTCTTGGTGCATTAGTACACTGTTCCACATCCGCGCATTAGCTACAAAAAAATGGATCAAATGGCCCTGAGCACTATGGGACTCAACTGCTGAGGTCATTAGTCCCCTAGAACTTAGAACTAGTTGAACCGAACTAACCTAAGGACATCACAAACATCCATGCCCGAGGCAGGATTCGAACCTGCGACCGTAGCGGTCTTGCGGTTCCAGACTGCAGCGCCTTTAACCGCACGGCCACTTCGGCCGGCCATTAGCTACAGTTTTGAATTAATATTCATGAGCACAGTTTATGCTAGGGAACAAAAATTAGGCGATGATTACAGCAAAATCAGTTGTAATGTTGTTGCATTAATTTGTTCTGGTTGGGGTGCTGATTTTAAAGATAATAAAAGCGGGTTAAAAGCCGTGAGCTATCTGGGGAAGTTAACCTTGCATTACTGTGCCACTGTTTCACCAGGTATCCAGTCTAGCTTACCAAATTCTCAACCAGACTAACATTAATTATAATCTTTTAGTACTCATCTTGCGATAACCAGTGATATATATATATATATATATATATATATATATATATATATATATATATAAAGACAATTTAACTAAGAGGAAATAAATCAGTTTATATTTGGACATTTATTTTAACATTTATCATTGTTCCGTTAAAATTTCAGCATATCAAACGTGATTCATAACTAAACTCGTGCCTTATTTAGGATTGTGAAAATGTGAGTTTGTAATCTTACGGAACACATCAAATAGGGAGCCAAGATTAGGAGACTACATACAACACTGCATTCATAAAATAACACACGAAGAACGTTGAAACATATGCAAGAGGAAATTAACCACAACAAACCGTTTCAATTTTCACCCAAAGAAGTTACGTTCGTAGCACAATCCTGTGCGTCATGAAATTACCACACACTGGTATACTAAATTCATACTAACTCTCTGTGAAATCTTCCCGAAAAGAATAGCTGAGGGCTACTTTGATGCTTACACCACATGCTTCACGTGGTCAACTTGGTTTACACAAAGAGTGTAACTCCACAATAATTTTGATAATTAAAATAAATTACATCGAAACGCAATTTACAAAAGAAACACCTCGAACTGGTTACTATCGTATTACTATTAACCTGATGGGTCAAACAATTGTATAGGCACGTGGTACTGGTCTCACAAAGTACACCCTACGTGGGTTGAACATAAAGAAAAGTTGCTATATTGAAACATATTGTCAAGACGAGACTTTATAATCTCATGCACATTCGCATTTAACATTGATGATCTTAGAGTTACTGATCAACACATGGTTCCCACTTTACTCACAAAGTAGTGACAAAGCAACTACCGGAAGACATTCTGAACTTCACACTCGAATTACACTGCGTTGCAATTTAATATAACATTAGATATTTTAGAGCTAAACCTGAAATAAAGGTGATTAAATTTCAATTAGGCTGAACTTAAGAAATCCATTGTCCTACGGACATAGCAGACACGCGCTTAGCCGGAGATCTTACCACTTCAGACGCTTGCCGCGGACAGACTGCCCTGGGCCGCTACCGAGCGTGCTTAACAGATACAAACGGAAGTGACCAGAGAGGCAACTTCCTATACCAACATGACAAGGAACGGACAGGCCCATACTAAGAATAGAAACCTCTCTGCTTTTAGAAAGCGTAGCTACCTGTTCCGACGTTGGACCTACTGTTCTCTAGCAGACAGGCTTGTCTGCTACCATCAAGGATGCAACTAGAAATACATTTGCTCATTCACCCTCTCACACAGAAGGGAAGGGGGATGACAGTATCTTATCATATACAGTATATAAAAGAAAGCGGATGTAGGTTCCGAATGAGACTGTGTGACATGAATTACATATAAACTGTGTTTTAAAGTGTAGCAGTGCGACAGATCGTTCATGTTTATGTGTAAAAGTAACACGTTTCACTGATCAGTCTCCTCCCAGATAGTCAGAAACACCACAGTAAATTTAGAAGAGGAATTTATGCCGTAAATGGCAACATATTTAAGAAATTAACATGAAAGGAATCCAACAGAGACCTTTCATAGCCCCAAGGCTCCGGGAAATGACTGTGCAGGGAATTTTCTTGTCATGCTAGGACATTCCCAACCAGGTTTCCCTTTTTTTTTTTTTTTTTTTTTTTTTTTTTTTTTTTTTTTTTTTTTTTTTTTTTGTCATCAGTCTACTGACTGGTTTGATGCGGCCCGCCACGAATTCCTTTCCTGTGCTAACCTCTTCATCTCAGAGTAGCACTTGCAACCTACGTCCTCAATTATTTGCTTGACGTATTCCAATCTCTGTCTTCCTCTACACTTTTTGCCCTCTACAGCTCCCTCTAGTACCATGGAAGTCATTCCCTCATGTCTTAGCAGATGTCCTATCATCCTGTCCCTTCTCCTTATCTGTGTTTTGCACATATTCCTTTCCTCTCCGATTCTACGTAGAAGCTCCTCATTCCTTACCTTATCAGTCCACCTAATTTTCAACATTCGTCTATAGCACCACATCTCAAATGGTTCGATTCTCTTCTGTTCCGGTTTTCCCACAGTCCATGTTTCACTACCATACAATGCTGTACTCCAGACGTACATCCTCAGAAATTTCTTCCTCAAATTAAGGCCGGTATTTGATATTAGTAGACTTCTCTTGGCCAGAAATGCCTTTTTTGCCATAGCGAGTCTGCTTTTGATGTCCTCCTTGCTCCGTCCGTCATTGGTTATTTTACTGCCTAGGTAGCAGAATTCCCTAACTTCATTGACTTCGTGACCATCAATCCTGATGTTAAGTTTCTCGCTGTTCTCATTTCTACTACTTCTCATTACCTTCGTCTTTCTCCGATTTGCTCTCAAACCATACTGTGTACTCATTAGACTGTTCATTCCGTTCAGCAGATCATTTAATTCTTCTTCACTTTCACTCAGGATAGCAATGTCATCAGCGAATCGTATCACTGATATCCTTTCACCTCGTATTTTTATTCCACTCCTGAACCTTTCTTTTATTTCCATCAATACTTCCTCGATGTACAGATTGAAGACTAGGGGCGAATGGCTACAGCCTTGTCTTACACCCTTCTTAATACGAGCACTTCGTTCTTGATCGTCCACTCTTATTATTCCCTCTTAATTGTTGTACATATTGTATATGACCCGTCTCTCCCTATAGCTTACCCCTACTTTTTTCAGAATCTCGAACAGCTTGCACCATTTATATTGTCGAACGCTTTTTCCAGGTCGACAAATCCTATGAAAGTGTCTTGATTTTTCTTTAGCCTTGCTTCCATTATTAGCCGTAACGTCAGAATTGCCTCTCTCGTCCCTTTACTTTTCCTAAAGCCAAACTGATCGTCACCTAGCGCATTCTCTTTTTTATTCCATTCTTCTGTATATTATTATTGTAAGCAGCTTCGATGCATGAGCTGTTAAGCTGATTGTATGATAATTCTCGCACTTGTCAGCTCTTGCCGTCTTCGGAATTGTGTGGATGATGCTTTTCCGAAAGTCAGATGGTATATCGCCAGACTCATATATTCTACACACCAACGTGAATAGTCGTTTTGTTGCCACTTCCCCCAATTATTCTAGAAATTCTGATGGAATGTTATCAATCCCTTCTGCCTTATTTGACCGTAAGTCCCCCAAAGCTCTTTTAAATTCCGATTCTAATACTGGATCCGCTATCTCTTCTAAATCGACTCCTGTTTCTTCTTCTATCACATCAGACAAATCTTCACCCTCATAGAGGCTTTCAATGTATTCTTTCCACCTATCTGCTCTCTCCTCTGCATTTAACAGTGGAATTCCCGTTGCACTCTAAGTGTTACCACCGTTGCTTTTAATGTCACAAAAGGTAGTTTTGGCTTTCCTGTATGCTGAGTCTGTCCTTCCGACAATCATATCTTTTTCGATGTCTTCACATTTTTCCTGCAGCCATTTCGTCTTAGCTTCCCTGCACTTCCTATTTATTTAATTCATCAGCGATTTGTATTTCTGTATTCCTGATTTTCCCGGAACATGTGTGTACTTCCTCCTTTCATCTATCAACTGAAGAATTTCTTCTGTTACCCATGGTTTCTTCGCAGCTACCTTCTTTGTACCTATGTTATCCTTCCCAACTTCTGTGATGGCCCCTTTTAGAGATGTGCATTCCTCTTCAGCTGTACTGCCTACTGCGCTATTCCTTATTGCTGTATCTATAGCGTTAGAGAACTTCAAACGTATCTCGTCATTCCTTAGTACTTCCGTACCCCACTTCTTTTTCGTATTGATTCTTCCTGACTAATGTCTTGAACTTCAACCTACTCTTCATCACTACTATATTGTGATCTGAGTCTATATCTGCTCCTGGGTACGCCTTACAATCCAGTATCTGATTTCGGAATCTCTGTCTGACCATGATGTAATCTAATTGAAATCTTCCCGTATCTCCCGGCCTTTTCCAAGTATACCTCCTCCTCTTGTGATTCTTGAACAGGGTATTCGCTATTACTAGCTGAAACTTGTTACAGAACTCAATTAGTCTTTTTCCTCTTTCATTCCTTGTCCCAAGCCCATATTCTACTGTAACCTTTCCTTCTACTCCTTCCCCTACAACTGCAGTCCAGTCGCCCATGACAATTAGATTTTCGTCCCCCTTTACATACTGCATTACCCTTTCAATATCCTCATACACTTTCTCTGTCTGTTCATCTTCAGCTTGCGACGTCGGCATGTATATCTGAACTATCGTTGTCGGTGTTGGTCTGCTGTCGGTTCTGATTAGAACAAACCGGTCGCTGAACTGTTCACAATAACACACCCTCTGCCCTACCTCCCTATTCATAACGAATCCTACACCTGTTATACCATTTTATGCTGCTGTTGATATTACCCGATACTCATCTGACCAGAAATCCTTGTTTTCCTTCCACTTCACTTCCCTGACCCCTACTATATCTAGATTGAGCCTTTGCATTTCCCTTTTCAGATTTTCTGGTTTCCCTACCACGTTCAAGATTCTGTCATTCCGCGCCCCGATTCGTAGAACGTTATCCTTTTGTTGATTATTCAATCTTTTTCTCATGGTAACCTCCCCCTTGGCCGTCCCCTCCCGGAGATCCGAATGAGGGACTATTCCGGAATCTTTTGCCAATGGAGAGATCATCATGACACTTATTCAATTACAGGCCACATGTTCTGTGGATACACATTACGTGTCTTTAATGCAGTGGTTTCCATTGCCTTCTGCATCCTCATGTCGTTGATCATTGCTGATTCTTCCGCCTTTAGGGGCAATTTCCCACCCCTAGGACAAGTGACTGCCCTGAACCTCTATCCACTCCTCCACCCTCTTTGAGAAGGCCGTTGGCAGAATGAGGCTGACTTCTTATGCCGGAAGTCTTCAGTCGCCAATGCTGATTATTTATCAAAATTTAGGCAGTGGCAGGGATCGAAACCGGGACCGAAGACGTTTTGATTATGAATCAAAGACGCTACCCCCTTTTTTTTCTGTCACTCCGACCACTTTTTTTTTTTTTTTTTTTAATATTATTAGACGCTACCCCCTTTTTGGACCACTTTTTTCCCTTAAAAAGCCCATTAGGAAATTGGAACTAAAAAAATAAATAAATAAAAAATAAGAAAATAAAAAAGAAACCTAAGTGCCACCGCCACTTGTCATCCTATAACAAAAAAAAATCTGATCCACTTCAGGCGTTGGCTCCTGAGTAAGCCCACCCCAGAGAGCTGCCTATAGACCAGGGGAAGTATGGGAATCAAGGTTAGGGCTATTCGTCGCCACTTTTTCTTATCTTTTTATATGATTACATTTAGGGAGCGTGTACAAATGAGAATTCTAGTAAGTAAGTGTTACAAGTAAGTGTTACAACAACAAAGGTGGCATAAAAGAGTAATCAAAAAAATAAAAATATAAACCACTGATGTAATTCTAACTAAAAGGTTCTTCAATAATGTAACTGGTTCCACTTGGAGCCTTGCCATCGTTATCTGAAATCTCCAATAGCGCCTTTGAAGGGCATCGGCAACGGAGGCACTCTGCTTCGCTAGTGCCGCAAGGAAAACAGTATCCTTGCAGCAGCTTGTCTCTTCCTTTGGTCATGGCTGACAAGGCAGAACGTTGAGCCGTTAGTGTGATGCGGCACAGCACATTAACCACAGCCTGGCACTCCCCAGCTGAGTGGGGGGTTAACGAAAACGCTGCGTAAATAATTTGCGAAGAGCGTACGGTATTTCGGTGTGCGTTCGAGGGCATTGTGAGCATTTTGTAGGAACCACCAGTAATCAAGCTGCTCTTTCTCTCCGTCGCTAAAGATGTAGGCGACGGTAAGTCCCTTGAACCATGTAAGCGCATGATATTTTGCAGCCGGAAAGTAAGTTTCATCGGGACAGAGTAGGGTCTGCGGGTCAATCATATCAGGTGTAACCCGGAGGTAACAAGCCAGTATCTTCTGTGTTAGTCGCCAACTCCGGACGATGATGCGCAAGTAAAACGATGTTCATCAGTATCCAAAAGGTGACAATCTGGGCAATAAGGGGAGTCTGCCAGTCCGATAGTGTGAAGTCGCTGGCGTGTGGCATATTTTTTGTTGGCGATCTGATACCACTTCGAACGCACCGTGGATGACAGAAAGTGGTGGTGTATCGTTTTCCACACTCTTGGCCAGAAAACCGTAGGGTACTTGTTTTCCACCACGTTATGGTGAACAGCCCGCAGAAGGTTAGTATAAAAATCTTTCGCCTTCGGTGGACGTGTGGCGGAGAGGTTCAAGCTGACATAGCTGTAATCAAGAATGAAGGTCGACACATGGGAGAGCTGTGGTGCGACGTGCGCAACCGACACCGGCGGGACGTTAGAGGCTGGCATCAGAACCTGTAGTAAACGACCCGTGAGAGAGGTATATTGACTTTTCCATCGTTTCCTCATGTTGCTCATGTAAAGGGCAGCTGCTCTCGCCCTGACGTTGACCAATCCCAGCCCTCCTTTGTGCACTGGGAGGGTAAGAGTGTCGTATCGTACTTTAAAGATATGACCTGCGGAAACGTAGTAACTGAAGGCCGCCTGAAGCCGGCGACCTATCTGCAGCGGTAGTGGGAGGACCTGTGCCACGTGGTTGAGTTTGGATGCTACGTGGAGGTTCAAGTATTCAACACGTTGTAGCTGATTCAAGTCCCGGAGCAGGTTCTGTCGCACCATTGCGCGTATGATCTGTAATAACCGTCGGTAGTTTGCTGCAGCTGTTTGACGTACATCTTTCTTGAACGTGATGCCCAAATATCGCAGATCGGAAACTGGTGGGAGGGGAGCGAGGGCTTCCGGTCCGAGACCACGCCCAATGTCCAACGCCGCCGACTTGTTGATGTTCAGAAGACTGCCTGCGGCCTGTCCGTATCGCTCAATCCAGGTTAGTACGCTTTGAACTTCGTCATTGGAACGAACCAGCAGTAGCAGGTCGTCAGCGTATGTCCTATAGCGAAAGGTGACGTCCCGCAGCGTGATACCAGATAGGCGGTGGTTAAGGCCCCCTAGGAGTGGCTCGAGTGCGATTGCATAAAGGTAGGTAGAAAGGGGACAACCCTGTCGTAGAGACCTCTTAATGGGTACTGGTCCTACCGTCCTTCCATTGACCTGGACGTGTGAGCTGGCTGCGGTCCAAAGACGCCGTAGGGTGTCGATGAGGCCCGGGGGGAATCCCATACAGTCCATCACTCGTAGGAGGAAGTTTTGGTGCACTCTATCAAAGGCGCGGTTGAAATCGACGGAGACGATCGCCGCTCTCAGACGGCACGCAGAAGCGATCGCTATTAAGTCCCTGCAGTCACCGGTGGCCGTGTGTATGTTGGCTTCTCCCCCCTGCGACGTCTGTTCTGGAGCGAGGATCATCGGCAAAGTCGTCTTAATACGGCTCGCCATAATCCTGGTGAAAATCTTGTAATCGGCGTTCAACATTGTAAGCGGCCGATAGTCGTTAATCGATAGCCCTCCACCTGGCTTGTGTACTGGTATGAGGAGACCTTCTACAAACGCTGGCGGCACAACACAGTCTGGAGACATAAGTTCGCGGAACATTATAACCCAGCGAGGCATCATGAGGTCACGGAAAGTCCGGTAGAATTCGATGGGCAATCCATCAGGTCCAGGAGATTTATTGGCAGCACCTTTGTCCACGGCGTCTTCGACTTCTTCGAGTGAGATTTCCTCTGTTAGTGCATTCACGGTAGCCTCGTCGATAGTACGTGTTATCTGCTGTAACACTTCAGTAGTGGCCTCGTCAATGACGGTTCTTTCCTTGTAAAGATGACGAAAATGATCCTCCACCGCCTTTACTATGGTTGCTTGGGTCGTACATAAGCGACCGTCGTGTGTCCTGAGTTGTGTGATTAAATGTTGACGTTGTCGGCGCTTATCCGCCACAACGTGGTGCATAGTGGGTTCCTCTGCAACCGTTCGGTCGTGCCGTCGCGAGCGGACTACTGCACCTTCTAGTCGACGCTTCGTCAATGATAGTATGTGAGCCTTGATTCTGCTTTGGTCATGTTGTCTCTCCGGGGAAGGGGGTAAGGCGTCGAGGTCCCTGAGTGCCGCGTAGTAAAAATCGAGGGTCTGTCGATGCCACGCAGTCACGTCCTTGCCATATCGCATAAGTGTCCTACGGATTGCTGGTTTGGCACAGAGGAGCCACCACTCCAGGGTCGAGGTGTATCGTGGGTGGCGGCGTTCACAGTCAGTCCACGTTGCTGCAACTTGCCGACGGCAATCCAGGTCCTGGAGATGAGTTATGTTGAGCTTCCAAAAGCCATTGCTGCGCCAGACTTGTTGGGGGCGTAGGTGTATAGTGCAGATATAGGCACTGTGATCGGAATAGGCTTGAGGCCATAATTCGGCGTCCACCACACCTTGTGTGAGATCTTGTGACACATATATGCGGTCAAGTCGGCTGGCCGAATGACTGGTAAGATGAGTGTGGCCAGAGCGGTTACCGTGGACTTTTTCCCACGTGTCGCAAAAGTGAAGTTCTTGGATCATCGCACCCAGTTCCGGACAAGGCATGTAATGTGGGATTTGGTCCTTGGGATGAAGTACGCAATTAAAATCGCCGGCGAAGACGCTGTGGTCGTATCGTCCAAGGAAAAGGGGAGCGACATCTGTGGAGTAGAATCTGGCGCGGTCGTGACGTCTTGTGGTACCCGACGGCGCGTAAACATTAATGAATCGGGTGTTGAGTGCCGTAAATGCTATTCCTCGCGCGGAGGGAAGAAACGTGACGTCGGTAACTTCAATACCTTCACGCACTAATATCGCCACTCCGGTGTCTGCAGGGCTACCGGGCGTCACATGTGTGGCGTAACCGTAAAAGTGCGGGAGTGCAGTCGTTTTCACTTCTTGTAGGAAAGCAAAGTCAACTCCCATGGCTCGTATGGTTTCTTTCAAAAGTTGGATCTTGACAGGAGAACTGATCATGTTGATATTCATTGTCGCCAGGCGGTAAGCCTGGCAACGCGTTGTTTGGGCGAGGTTATCCATGTTGAAGTTGGAGAGAAGCGAACATCGGAAGTAATGTCACCCCCCGCCAAACGCGGTCCTCCCTGTGCTGCTTATGCTGCATGATTCGGCGGCGCCTCAGCTGGCCGCGGGTCGGGATCTTGTGTCTCGACGTCCTCGGCCCACGAAGCGGGCGCGGATGTCTGTTCATGTTCCATAGCCTCGGAATGTTTGGTAGTAAGGGACCGGGCGACTTCGCTGCCTGCACTGGTACCTTCCCGCTGCTCACTGTTTCTGTCAATGGGCTGATGTTCGAAAGCTGCATGTTTTTCTGTCTGTTCTGCAAGGTTGGAGTCAGTGGAAACAGCCCCAGCTTTGCGGCTGGCTTCTGGAGGGGTCAGTTGTTCTTCCCCGGCCGAATGCGAACCGCTGTGTTCCGACACGGTCCGACGACGGCGCTTTCGGCGTTTCGGTGATCGCTGTTTCCGTACATGGCCTTCATTGTCAGAAGACGGCACTGACTCACGCTCCGCCGGAACAAACGCTTCGGTCGGTACAATAAGGGAATCAATTGCCATCTTGCCGGCGTCAATGTCCGTCGCGTTCGGTAGCTCCAGAGTCGTAGTACTATTTTCCACCACTGGCCAGGTCGGCGGATCATCCAGGTTTTTGTCCGTGGAAAGTGATTCTTGTACCGCTGAAGCGGTCGGCCGTGTCTGTTGTGTGGAGAACGTCGTGAGCGCCGCCGCGTAAGTCACGGGTAGAACAGTCTTCGCCGCTGGTGGTGCAACGTCCTTCGGTGGGAGTTGTGTGATCCGACGCTGGAGGCACTCGGAACGAAGGTGTCCTTCTTTGCCGCATCCGGAACACGTCTTCGGCTGGCCGTCATAAATAACTATGGCCCGCCATCCTCCTATCTGTAGATAGGATGGCACGTGTCGTTGGAGATCTATGCGCACTTGGCGTACTCCATTGAGTACGGGATACGTCTTAAACTGGGTCCATTTTTCAGCCACGTGTTCGTGTACCGTGCCGTAGGGG
The DNA here is from genome assembly GCF_023864345.2 of Schistocerca serialis cubense. Taxonomy (NCBI): domain Eukaryota; kingdom Metazoa; phylum Arthropoda; class Insecta; order Orthoptera; family Acrididae; genus Schistocerca; species Schistocerca serialis. The sequence continues at coordinate 498,903,887 of NC_064645.1, forward strand.
CGGAGCGCCGCTACAACTTCTGCCGCCGGGAGTTCAAATGGAAATTCGAATATGCGGATAGTCCGCAGTCCCATTGCGGCATGGCCAACCTCGACGTTGCCAACATTGCCATCTGCGTGGCAGAAGCGGAGTTCTTGTTTCATCTCACGAAGGACCTTGTCGCATGTAGTTTCGTTTATGAGCTTTACATAGACCGTGCTACTGACGATCGAAAAATGAATGCCGACAATGTCGGCAGCCGGGATCTTGGCTTCCTCTTTTAAAAAGCGTTCGACTTCGAGCCCCTTTGGTCGGGTAAAGTCGTTCCGAAATGTGAATTTCAAGGTTGATCTTCTGTATTGGTTTGCCATGGTCTTGTAGCGCTACGGCGTCACGTTAGTGTCGGCCGAAGAAAGTAAACAAGGCGCGCGGGCTCTCTCTGACAGCGGAGAGCACACACCGCACGTCTGCTTCGCTCGGCTGCGAGAGCCGCACTGAACAAACAATGATCACTGTGTCGTTATACCGAAACTACAATTAATTATGTGATTGTTACCCTTAAAGGGTTCCTCACTATAAATATGCCCCATGCAAAGGCTAACCGATCACAGTCCAATGAGCATGAATAGCCATCTGACTAATAAACGAAGCAATGCCACAGGAATGAATTTACGAAACAAAATATCACAAATCTAATACAACACACAAAAACAAACATTGAGAAATAAAACAGCTCTGAAAGTACAGTAGTCAATGTCTAAAAAAAAAAACATCAATAAATGAAACACCTGCAAAATACAAGAGTCAGTCTAATAAAAAAAAAAAAACACCAATAAATCGAACCCCTGCAAAATACAATATCAAAGTTTCTCTGAAAGAACACACGTATATGCATTTCACTAAGAACTGTATAGTCACTGTTCACTGGCACACTCAGTAGTTCCACTGTTCCGAGGCACAATATACGATGACGGGGGGGGGGGGGGGGGGGGGGGGGGGGGGGTTCGTCGCCACAGCTGTCAATAGGGATTTTTCTCCATCTGTTGCGTGCAATCCCGCCGTCTCTGCCCTCTCATGAAGTTTCTCTTGGTGGCCCTTGTCACGTACGTCTCGATTTGGTTCCATGTTCGTGTTGTCAAATTCGTGTGGTATCCTCGTTTGACACGCCAGGTTGATATTCCTTTGCAAGGATGACACTTAATGGCTCTTCTTTGTGCCACCCTTAGCTACCAAAGAACATCGAACTATGATTTACTGTCGCTTGACAGTGGACATCCGCCAGGAAATGTTGATAGGCGTCATTGAAGTCTGCCAGTTTCTCTGGACAGTATGTGGCAAAAGGCTCCACACTCCTTGTGTTGTTACATTCTTGAGTTATCCTCAATTGGCTCGCCGGTTTGATATTTCTGGGCAAGGATGACACTTAGTGGGTCTTCTTTGTGCCACCCTTAGAGACCAGAGATCATCGAACCATGATTTACTTCGCTTGACAGTGGGCATCTGTCAGGAAATGTTGATAGGCATCGTTGAAGCCTGCCAATTTCTCTGGGCAGTATGTGTCAAAAAGCTCCATGCCCCTTGTGTTGTTAAATTCTTGAGTTACCCTCAATTGGCTCGCCGGTTTGATATTCCTGGGCAAGGATGACACTTAGTGGCTCTTCTTTGTGCCACCCTTAGCAACCAGAGAACACCAAACCTTGATTTACTGTTGCTTGACAATGGGCTTCCGCCAAGAAATGTTGATATTCGTCGTTGACATCTGCAAGTTTCTGTGGACGGTACCTGTCAAAAGCCTCCATGCCCCTTTATACCCTGTCTTCTGTAGTTTCACCGCGGCCGTCTCGTCACGGTCGCGTGCTTGTGTTGCATTGCCAGCAGATGGATTTCCGAGCGGTGGACCGCTCGGCCATCTCAGGTCATCGCCTCCACGGAGGGTCGCACTGGTGCAGCCGGCCATTAGCTCCGGGTGCAAGGGAAAGTGTTTGCCGCGTACCCTTCTTTTATGGTCGACCGCGCTCCCAAAGTGGCCCGGTTGACAGTGTGTCCTGCTGGGAAACCCGCCTGTTTACAACTGGTCCTCCTCCTTGCTGCTCCCGCTGTCTCGTAAGAGTTTAGCTGGTTCGTTTTCACGTGCTCAACTGCATTCACATAAATTGTTCATCGTAGATATGTGATTACAAAATGTCATGCATAATGCCACAATTTTTAAGAACAAAAGTGAGACTTAAATTTTTTTTAATAAAAAAAATTACATGAATCGACAATTTAAAAATAAAAATTCAATGACTTGACAATATAAAAAAACGAAAGTGAAATGACTTGACACTATAAAAATAAAAATTAAATTAACTGACAATATAATATCTAAATCCACAGCACTAATGTGGTTCACTTGCGTTTTAATAAATCAAATGCTAGTTATTAAATCACTAAAATAAATAGGATTATGCCTTGTGCAAGTATAGGTCAGGACAGCATAGGGTTCACACATTATTTACACACACAGACACATGCACACCTGTTGTCTATACTACAAACAAACTACCCATAAACATGTATTACTCAAAATTCTACTTCAATCCACTACTAGTTAATCCAACAAACTACTTCAATCTAGTTCAACACAGTGTTTATACCACTACAATATTGTTCTAATTCGTCCTCTTCTTGATGCTCGAAGCATATGTCTTGTCACATGATAAATATGGAGAAACTTTACTTAAACATGCATAGTAAAAAGAACAATGGTTATTTACACGCCAAAACATTTATACCAGTTGACGCACCTGATAAGACTCGCTATTATACATTTATCATACTCATATGTTTACACATAAAACAGTAAGACAATTTCATCTATAATTACGTTATCACAAGAATTAATCACACAGATGACTCTGAGAAGGGTAAAAATATTATCATTATACAGGTTATACTACATTTTCTTATCCATTTTGTTCCAATTTCGTTCCTTCTTGAAGTTACCTTTCGCTTCCAAATCAGTTATTTCGCCTGTGGTGGTTATTCTGGATTCATTCCTCATGAATGGCAAAATTATGGTCTCCTCTTTTCTGTAAAACATCCTATTGAACTTACAACTGACACAAAAGATCCGAATCCTCCTGTAGTTTAAATGAAAAATGTTTTGCTTCATCCTTATTACATTAAACCAAGCTTTCCTTCGGTTCCTTAATCAAAATTATTTAATCTTCCTCTACCTTCAAGAGGGAAATTTCTTCAGTTCACGTCATATAGGCTGCAGTGCATCCCGCACCAGCGAAAACAGTAAGCTGTAATGCTCACAGCATCAGCAAAACACATAAACGTCACTTTTCTAGGACAAGTATTAACGCAAAATAATTTTTCAGGCTCTGGCTCAACATCAGTCAAGACTACAGAAAGGATCCATATTTCTGTTCCATTCTCCATTTGCTGAAAAACTGCTTGTATTTGATTACCACAATAATACTTCAGGGCCACGTAAATTACACAAACCACAATTCTTCTTCCACCTTCAAGGGAATCAATCTACTTACGAAATCCACAGACAGCACTTTACATACTCAGCTATAAAGAACAAAAAAGACATATATCATCAATATTAACATATTAGCGCACATTGGGAAGCCATTGGTTAAACAATTGTATTATTGCATCCTGTTTTCAAGATTATAAACTTACTCATTCCTTTCTCAGAGTTCTCCTATCTTAAAATATTCATACAGCACGCATACTATAGTAAGAGATTCTCATTTATACTGACAGATATAGAATAGTAATAGATAGATAGTAGCACTGAAAGCAGAAAATCGGAAACAAGGCTACTAACAGCTGGGGACCTGGGTTTGCCAGACCCATAATACCCACAGATCGGATATTCCCCTGAGTTTTGCATTAATTCAACACAGATCTTTCTTCTCTTAGGAGCGACTCTTTTCAATTTACACAAAAAAAAAAAAAACCGTAAACAGCATTTCGCTCGTTCACAAAGAAACCTTTTATCTTCATATTTGAACCAACCTAAATCTTAATTGCACAAGGAAAGAAACAAAAACACAAACATCACTTCAATCAATCACATTGAAACATCTTTATCATTATTTTTACCAACATATTATTCAAAATGCATATGTCACAAATGTAAACTAATCAATTCTTTCTCCTCACCGTCCTCTCTACTCCTCACTGTCCTCTCTACATACCCTATGTACTCATTTGCCATGTCGCTCATTTGTTCCGATTGGGGCCTTCTGTGCTGATCATTTGTCATTGCCGGTTTTGATCATTTCCATTTGCTGGATTATGTCTAGGGTTGGTCGGCCGAATTTCAACCTCATGTGGTGCTCCGCCTACAATCCTATACCCACCATGTTCATCGTAGTATTGCTTCTGGTTGCCGTACCTGTGGCGTTCACGATCTTGTCCCCGTCCTCGATCATTTCCGTTGTTCCACCTGTGATAGCGACTGTTACCCCAGTTTCTATACGGCCGGTCCCGATTATTGTTCCGTTCGCGTCGCGACGACCAGTCACGCCGTTGATTAGTACTACGGCCACGACTGCGGTCGCGCTGCCGCGCCCCGTAATCACTTTGTGCTTGATTAGGCGGGCATTCTCCTGTATTGTATTCCAACTCTTGGAGAGGTGTCTTAAACGTTTCCACGTCCTGTTTGCATCGTCCCACAAGAATGACGTGGCGCAAGTGCATCGGCAATTTGGTGATGCATATCCTAATTAGTTCCGCAGGCCCCTATGGGTCGTATAGAAATTGATTTGCCTGCAGCATGTGGTCGAATAGGCGTGCTGGGCTGCCGAAACCAGACTGGTTCAAATTTGGCAGCATAATTATGCCATGCTTGACCCTATCTTGTGCCACTTCCGCCAATAGGCGGACAGAAAGGTTGTCGAAACTCCCAAGTGGAGTTGCAGTGACGCACTGCTGACCTCATGCGAATCGCCGGTTCGCCTTCCAAATAGCCACACATATATTCTATCTTATGTGAACTGAAATTGCTCGAGCCATGCTCGTGGATGCACTCCTTTTTGCGAATTTCGAAATATCTCAAACTTTCTCACCATAAGGAAATGTTTGAAATCAAATCCCTGCATTTCCTCCCAGCGTGGCCCTTGAATGTTTCTATTTTTCTCATGTCTGCCCCTCAAAATACATTCATCCCTGTCGTCAAAATCTCCCTCATGGCCGGAGTCCCTCTCTTCACTGTTCGTACAGCTATTTTTAGTGCTATTGGCGAGTTCGGAATCACACCCCATGCGGATTTCCAGATGCGCCACGCGTTCTTGTAATTCGCCTGTTACAGCTTTGTGCCAACTGTTCACTTCGACCTGTCTCTTCTGAAATCTAAGAAGCGAACACACTTCTTCGGTCTCTACGACTGCTACCAGTGTAGTATTGTTGCCAGCTGTGGTGGCCAAGCGGTTAAAGGCGCTACAATCTGGAACCACAGGGCCGCTACGGTCGCAGGTTCGAATCCTGCCACGGGCATGGATGTGTGTGATGTCCTTAGGTTAGTTAGGTTTAAGTAGTTCTAAGTTCTAGGGGACTGATGACCTTAGAAGTTAAGTCCCATAGTGCTCAGAGCCATTTGTAGTATTGTTATCGCTCTCCATCACCTTCATCGTGTCTATGATGTCTGCTAATGCCGCAATCTTATAGTGTATTTGTCTGTTGTCCTCCGCCCCAGTCTACTTCAATTGTTCTACTTGCTGTTCGAGTGCGTGAATTGCTTGACTGTTGTCCGCTACTGTGTTGCTAACGGACGCGGGACAATGCGTTTCCGCCTCCTGGACCCTGGAGAGTACCTGCTGGTATTCCCTTTGGCATTCTTCTCTCAGAGCTTGGAAATTCCTAAGTAGCTGTTCCTCGCTCTCTTTCGATTCCACATCACGACTCAGCTTGCCCTGTTCTAAGGCTTGCAGACGATCATCGATTTGTTTGAATGTACGGCCTAATTCTCTCATAATATCACTTTTTATTTTACTTGCCAGATTGTTTATTCTTTCTGAGATATCATCGGACACTCTCTGCATCGACTTGTCGACTTTACTTGTCTGCTGGATTAGTTTTTTGTTTATTTGTTCGTCTTGCTCGCGGATCGATTTTTCGGATGAATCTTTTTGTTCTCGGAACGTTTTTTTTGATTTCTCTGCTTTTTTTTTTTATTTTGATGCAATAAGGCTTTTATGAGCTCCGCCAAATCAATTTGGTTAGTTGGAAGCAAATTAATTTATGGCTCTGCTGTGAGCCCGTTCGTCCTGTTTTGCATTTCCTCTGAAGTATTCCCCATTGCATTTTCGGAACCGTCCGACGTGTTAACATTCGAAATCAAATTATCCCCTTGGTCCATGTTGCTTAAGTTGTTGGACCGCCTACTTTTAGCTTGGTTACGTGTCTGCATTAGTTCAATTTATACCCAGCACGCAACACACTAATCAGAATAAATGTATCCCCCAAAAATTACGACAGTCACACGAAAGGTACCTAACCTAGTACGCACTTTTTACACGCAAAAAAAATTTATATGTTTGATCGAAGTCAGTGCAATTTACAACCGAGAAAAAAAATAGATACATGTAAAACAAAACAAGACAAACAACACAACGCCGCTCAACAACGCCGTGAATCTTTTGAAAATTTGCTCAGAAACAACGCAGAAGTTGTTTGAGCGCTGCAGGGAAAAAAATTAAGATTTTACAACGCTCGCAATCTAACGTTTCAGGGATTCCAGAATCTATCGGAATCACAGAACAGGGTCGCCATGTGTAATGTTGTAGCATTAATTTGTTCTGGTTGGGGTGCTGATATTCAAGATAATAAAAGCGGGTTAAAAGCCGTGAGCTATCTGGGGAGGTTAACCTTGCATTAGTGCACAACTGTTTTCACCAGGTATCCAGTCTAGCTTACCAAATTTCCAACCAGACTAACATTAATTATAATCTTTTAATACTCATCTTACGATAACCGGTGATATATATATATATATATATATATATATATATATATATATATATATATATATATATATAAAGACAATTTAAATAAAAGGAAATAAATCAGTTTATATTTGGACATTTATTTTAACATTGATCATTGTTCCATTAAAATTTCAGCATATCAAACTTGATTCATAACTAAACTCGTGCCTTATTTAGGATTGTGAAAATGTGAGTTTGTAATCTTACGGAACACATCAAATAGGGAGCCAAGATTGGGAAACTACATACAACACTGCATTCATAAAATAACACACAAAGAACATTGAAACATATGCAAGAGGAAATTAACCACAACCAACCGATTCAATTTTCACCCAAAGAAGTTACGATCGTAGCATAATCCTGTGCGTCATGAAATTACCACACACTGGTATGCTAAATTCATACTAACTCTCTGTGAAATCTTCCTGAAAAGAATAGCTGAGGGCTACTTTGATGCTTACACCACATGCTTCACGTGGTCAACTTAGTTTACACAAATAGTGTAACTCCACAATAATTTTGATAATTAAAATAAATTACATCGAAACGCAATTTACAAAAGAAACACCTCGAACTGGTTACTATCGTATTACTATTAACCTGATGGGTCAAACAATTGTATAAGCACGTGGTACTGGTCTCACAAAGTACACCACACGTGGGTTGAACATAGAGAAAAGTTGCTATATTGAAACATATTGTCAAGATGAGATGTTATAATCTCATGCACATTCGCATTTAACATTGATGATCTTAGTTAGAGTTACTGATCAACACGTGGTTCCACTTTACTCACAAAGTAGTGACAAAGCAACTACCGGAAGACATTCTGAACTTCACACTCGAATTACACTGCGTTGCAATTTAAGATAACATTAGATATTTTAGAGCTAAACCTGAAATAAAGATGATTAAATTTTCAATTAGGCTGAACTTAAGAAATCCATTGACCTACGGACATAGCAGACACGCGTTTAGCCGGAGATCTTACCACTTCAGACGCTCGCCGCGGACAGACTGCCCTGGGCCGCTACCAAGCGTGCTTAACAGATACAAACGGAAGTGACCAGAGAGGCAGCTGCCTATACCAACATGACAAGGGACGGACAGGACCATACTAAGAATAGAAACCTCTCTGCTTTTAGAAAGCGTAGCTACCTGTTCCGACGTTGGTCCTACTGTTCTCTAGCAGACAGGCTTGTCTGCTACCATCAAGCATGCAACTAGAAATACATTTGCTCATTCATCCTCTCACACAGAAGGGAAGGGGGATGACAGTATCTTATCATATACAGTATATAAAAGAAAGCGGATGTAGGTTCCAAATGAGACTGTGTCATATGAATTACATATAAACTGTGTTTTAAAGTGTAGCAGTGCGACAGATCGTTCTTGTAACACATTTAACTGCTCAGTCTCCTCCCAGATAGTCAGAAACACCACAGTAAATTTAGAAGAGGAATTTATGCCGTAAATGACAACAGATTTAAGAAATTAACATGAAAGGAATCCAACAGTTCACAATTTTTCACGACACTGTTGAATCACTATTTATTGGCGTTGTCCTTTTCTTTCACACTATGAAATTAGCACTGGTGAGATGGTTTACAGTTTTACTTTAATAATAATTTGACTTCGAACCCCCAATAGGAGTAATGTAGGCTGCTATAATCGAAAATTACCAAATCAACTCGAGCAGAACCACAAGACCCACTGTCCTCTTGTTCTAGCAGTTTTGGCGCGAACTCACAGATCGCCACCTGTTCACTTACGCCGATGTATACCTCGTAAATTGTACTCACACAAATAATCGTAGCACTTCCAGTTCACCAAATATATGCTTGCACACTTGCACTATTAAACAATTCTCTTTGTCAAAATAAATCGGCGCGACCACATGGGCCAGCCGCAACTGAGGCTCGCCCGCCACCCACCTCCCACACGATTGACCAACGACTGGGATCGGACGTCCAAACCCCTGGTTATGCAAGTACCAATCTTACCAGTTAAGGTTACAAATTTTGATACATACATCCCTCGACAGAAATACGTACACTATCGGAACCGCACTAAAAGGTACATCTTATTTACCATGTTACATTAATTTCTAGGATTATTCTGTCGCCCGAAAAATCAAGTTTTAGTTTTTGCAAAATTTCGCCACTTAGCGCAAATTTATTTGTTTACATCTGTGCTGCAAAGTTTTAACTTAGAATTTCTTATATCACCGTTTTTAGACGTAATATATAGCGATCTACACATTGCGCTGTTCAAAATCTTCACATGTACAATAATTAATTAATTATGGGCAATAAATGTTAACAATAATTCGCAAACAATGAAAACTATTGCAACTTAAGTGTATAGTATAACTTAACTAGTTTAAAATACGTGTGATGCCACCCAAAATATTATATAGTGCCGTTCTTTAGGTCATGAATTTTCTATTGAATTTTATAAACAATTTTCCCTCAAACTTTGTTTATTGCTCTTTACGGGTTTAATTATTTATGAATCTTAACATATGACTACGGCACTCGATCCGCTATGACGAAAAGTTTTTAATGAGTGCTCGCTCATCCCTGTAAGTTGTTATTTACTATTTTTGTTAATCTCGCAGTATTCGTGATATTAATCGATTTTAAGGTTACTATAACTCGAAATAAAGATCGATCTTTCAGAAGGTGCATATTGCTGACCACAATCCATTGCCGCATCGCACTTCACCGTAAGTTACATAGTTTTCGCGTAATGCGCGAGAAACCAAGCAATGCCCCAAGCTGCGGGCCACGTGGCCGCCTTGCGGCAGAGACACCCCACCGACCGTTGCAAATCTCGCGGGGGCGTGCCACGCGCTTCCGCGAATCGCGCACCATGTCGCGCGCTCCCTCTCCACAAAGCAATCCTTGCATACTAGACCTATTCATCTAGTAATGGGGTTTGTACCGTCACACTCTGCAGTTCACATTTAAGTGCCGGGCAGAGGGTACTTCGTACTCGCTTCAGACTATTTCTCTACCTTTCCACTTCCAACAGCGCATGGGAAATGAGCACTTCACTCTTTCTGTACGAGCTCCGATTTCTCTCATTTTATTATGGTGATACGTTGGCGACAATAAAATATTTTAACATTTAAAGGAGAAACTTGGTGTTTGAAATTTCGTGGAAAGGTTGTAGGGAAGCAGCCTACTCATGCCGTAGTAAATTCACATTAGTCTTTCCATTGTGTGCCAGCCAGTCCGTTGTAACTAGCTCTGACGTCATAAATGTTGCGCAATACTTAAAAAATCAAGCAAATAACCTAAAACGGTTCTAGCATGTCAGGAGTAATACTAAAGTAATATGTGTTGAATATCAGTTCAATAACTTTAACCATTTTCGAAATTTGGACGTTTTTCTGTAAAAATCATTGGCGCAACAGAAAAGAGCTAGAGCCTTAAAAATTTTTAATTAGATTCCTTTTTCATAATTATTTAATAGAAACAGTCTTCCGGATCTCAAAAATTAAGATTTTAGTTGAAATTCATGATTTTCTGGTTTTTGTCTTAAAAATTAAGGAAGCGAGATAGATTAAGTAGGCTAATAAATAAGGCTAGGATGTTTATATTTAAGTAGAATGGAGATCCGCTGTAACCATAAAGATATGAGAAGTTTCATTTGAATAACTATAAAACTATAGCGATAGCGTATCTCCAAAGGGCCTGTTCAGAGCTCGTCTACTGCGTGCAGTGTAATTAAATTAATTCTCTCGCCCAAAATATTTAACTTAGCCACGTCAAACTTTTATTATGATTAGTTACCTGTGTGCTGAATGCACATTTAAATTGAGAGCTTCATAGGCGATCAGCAAAATAAGCTATGATTTATTCGGTAACTTAATGTGGTGCATTACTAGCCCAGTGGTTAGTCGGGAGAGCCGATTTGATCAGGCGTCCCCTAAGCGTCCGCACCGCGGCTTTATGTATAAGAACGCTGCGCGAGGAAGCAAGGCCCCAGTTCTCTCCAGACGCTGAATAGCACGCCATCTGGGTCGGGAGTCGCGTCGCGACGGTATCATTGCTACAAACAGCCTCGGATGCCGTATTAAGTTACTCGAGATACGCGTAACCATGAAATCATGTTCGAGTGAAGTGTTAATTCTGGGATGACTTTAATTATCGATCTTCAGTTTGCGTATTGTCGTATTTTCACGTGCCGCCGCGGGACAAACATTCTACCATTATTTAGCGTGGCGTTTGATGAACCTAATCATCAAATTGTGGCGAGCATTCATTTAAACATTTAATTTGGACATTTATAGTTGCATCAGCGCATTAGACTCTGAACTGCTCTGTTAGTTAGATTTTGTGGATTCTTTTGTTTTCATCTGTGACTTTCAGAGACGTTTTTTCACGACCGTTTTTGATTATAAATCCCAGACAATATCCTAATTCCTCAGAGCTATAAGCTGTAACTATAAGTGTATTCTCAGATGAAGTGGGCACTAGGAATTCTAATTACAGGCTTCACGTTTTGCTAATCACTTTCTGGTTGCCAATATTGTAGTTAGAAAGCCAGTGTTGAGAACGGCGAAAGACAGCATAAATAACATTCTAAATAATAGGAACTGGTTTTACATTCTACAAATATGTGTATATAAAACAGTAGTAAATTCCACCCGCCGCCCCACAAGGTCACTCCGCAACGAAAGGTGCCTTTGTTTTAATAATTGCCATCACAACTAGCTTATCATATCCGAGACGCTCCCTTCGCTGTTTCTCCGCAATACCCAATGAGCTGCCCTTATTTGAACTTTTTCGGTGTCTTCCGACAGTCCTATCCGGTAAGGATCCGATACAACACAGCACAGCAATACTCAAGCAGTGGGCGAATAAGCATAATGTAGGCATTGACTTTAATAGACCTGTTGCGTCTATTAAGTGTTCTTTCAATAAAACGCAATCTTTGGTTTGCCTTTCACGTGACATTATTTATGTGATCGTTCGATCTTTCTCGTAACTGTAATTCCTAGGTATTTAGTCGAATTCACAGACGTTATATTTGTGTAATTGAAATTTGATCGACTTCTTTTTGTGCTCGTGTGGATGATCTCACTTTTGCTTGGTGAGAGACAACTGCCACTTTTAGTATCATTCAGACGTTGTGTCTAAGTTATTTGCAATTCTGACGACTTTACTAGACGGTAAATGACACCATCATCTGCAAACAGTCTAAGAGGACTGCTCTGATTCTCCTAAATCGTTTATTTAGATAGCAGAAGAGGTCCTATAACACTTTGTTGGGGTCGCCGTATGTCACTTCTGTTTTACTCGATAACTTTCCCTCGAGTACTACATATTGTGACCATCCCGAGAGGAAAGTGGGCAATTGTATATGGTTGCTAAGTATGGAGCTATTGTACCAACGTTCTCTGAAAGGAACCTTTTTGGAATGCTATCTGGGCCGGAAGTTTTCCCTTTATTAAGTGCTTTAAGCTGATTCGGTGCACCTAGAGATTAGATTAGTTTTTCGTTCCATAGATCCGTGCTGAGGAGATCCTCGTGGATGTGGAACATGTCAATTTATTTTTATTTTTTTTAAGCTGAAATAACAATACTAATAGTATGAGTATATACAATACATCATTTTTTAGCTGAAATCACAATACTAATAGTATGAGTATATACAATACATCATTTGTTTCTATTAAAAAATTCGTCAATGGAGTAGGAGTTCGCCACTAGTAAGTCTTTCAGGCTTCTTTTAAACTGATCTTTATTTGTAACTAAATTTTTTATGTTTGCTGGCAAATTATTCAAGATGAGTGTTCCTGAGTAGTGGACCCCTTTTTGAACTAAAGTAAGTGCTTTTAAGTCCTTGTGCAGATCATTTTTGTTCCTGGTATTGTATGTATGAACTGAGCTGGTTGTTGGAAAAAAGAGGTATATTATTTAGGACAAATTTCATTAAGGAGTAAATATACTGAGAGGCAGTAGTTAGTATACCCAGTTCTTTGAAGAGGTTTCTACAGGACGTCCGGGAATTTACTCCACAGATAATACGTATTACACGCTTTTGGACTCTGAAAACTTTTGTTTGACTTAAAGAGTTACCCCAAAAGATTATACCATATGATATTATGGAATGAAAGTAGGCAAAGTATGCAAGCTTTTTCATTTTTATGTCGCCTATATCTGCTAACGCTCGAATTGCAAATACAGATTTGTTTAGGCCTTTCTGCAGTTCTGTGGTGTGCTCCTCCCAACTGAATTTATTATCAAGTTGTAATCCCAGGAATTTGATACTGTCAACCTCTTCTATCTGCTCTTCTTCATACTTTATGCATATTCTGGGTGGAAACCTGTTACAGGTTCTGAATTGCATACAGTGAGTCTTTTCGAAGTTTAATGTCTACTCCTAAGTTACTAATGCTGGCAGTTGTTCACAATATTTACTTCTTCTTTGGTGAAGAAATTTCTGGCAACTGTGTTTGAAAACTGTTGTTCCCATATATCTTACCAAGCACGTTTATACCCCTTCTGTTCTGAGGAATAGCTTCCCTATGTGCTGAAGTCCAGCAGGAACTGCTGTCCCACCAACACCAGCGACGCTGCACTTCTCAGGCGTCTGCGGTACCCCCGTTTAGCCTCCGAGCTAACCGACAACTTTCTCCCGCTTGCCCCGTAAATGCCGGACCGGGGAATTAATTTCATCTTCCGACGCAGCGCCGCCCACCAGCTGCCACGGCTCTCGCGGCCGGCCTACTGCCGTAACCGTTACTACGGCGAGATGTTTCGCGGTTTTAGGTTCTTGTTGCTCCTGTCAAAATCGTAAAGAACCCAACTGTTTCTTCCGGATAACCACCGGCGGGAATATATTTCACGTTGCGCCAAGGCAGGCTGGTCAGTTTCTTTTTAAAACAGGGGGGCCTGCAATATGACGAAGTTTAATGTTTCTTGAAAGCTCTCGTAAGTTACCGCATCCGACTACAACTGAACGAGCTCCGGCCACCAAAGACGCTTATATTTATTACGCAGTTCACAAAAGCAAACATCGTGAACTGTCAGCCACTTTTTCTTTGTGAATATGGTTCGTCGGAGTATGTTAACTGATTTCGATAAACATGTTCGGGAAGTTCATTACCAGTCGGAAGATACCAAGTCGGTTCACGATATTCAAATCAGTCACGTGTCACATTCATGCTTGTTCTTATAACGAGTCAAAACAAATAGATTTAGTTCTCCTTAACTATCTTTTGAGCACTTTTCCCCTGCGGGACTTACGGCTTTGAAAGAGATCTCGTCCAGCTCTGAAGCCTTATTCTTGAAGATACACTTTGCTCAAAGTAGCTAATTACAACTTCATCGGTCAAGCATACCGAAATATATGATTGTAATTAAGTGGCGCGTCAATAATTAATAACAGTAATAACAAGGACGTTTAATTACATTTCCTAAAGATAGATGTACTGCTTGAGAAGTGCAGAACTTTTTCATACACAAGGTGAGGCCAATCTGTATACAGTACCTGATCAAAAGTATGTGAGCACCCCTATGTAGTACGGAATTGTCAACTATACATCAAGAGAGGTAGGCTGCCAATATAAAAGGCGGCAGAGCGAGTTGTGATGTCAGTAGATAAAACGTAACAACAAAATGTTAAAAATGATTTAAAAGCTAAGCTCGCACAAAATATTTTTTATTCAAGACAGCCGGTTTCAACAGTCTTAGCTGTCATTTTCAAGTCCTAAAAAATTTTTTTTTGGTAGTAAAACACGTTCATTTTATGCTGACCTCATGCACCTTATAAAAGTTTTTCATCGCTAATATATTTAAAAAAACACAAAGGACCATGTCCATACACGTATACATAGTGCTCCATTTGACATCTTGTGTATGAGGTCAGGAAAATGAACATGTTTTAGTACCAAAAAAAGTGTTTAAGACCGGAAAATTTTACTGCTAATACTGTTGAAACTGGTTGACTGAGTAAAAGCTATTTTGTGCGATCCTTGCTTTTGAATGGTTTGTAACAATTAAAACTCATAATGAGTCGGTCACGAGAGCTCAGTGACTTAGAAAGTGAACAAGTGGACTAGGATGTCACCTGAGTAACAGGTACATCATGGACATTTACAGTATTCTGAAGCTGCCCAAGTCGATTTATGATGATATGTTTGTGAAGTACTCGAAGAACAGCTTCAGATAAACCAAGACAAGGTGAACCCCGTGTAATGGCGGTCAAGGACCGCTGAGCATTCTGTAGGAGGTTATAAAAATCACATAAAATCAGCGGAAAAACTAAAAAAAAGGGTGTTAGAAGGGATGTAGTCTTTCACTCCTACTAGTCAATCTGTACACCGAAGAAGCAAAGAAGCAATGATGGAAATAAAAGAAAGACTGGGGAGTGGAATTAAAATTCAGGGCGAAAGGACGTACATTCGTTGATGACATTGCTATCCAGAGTGAAAGTGAAGAATCATTACATGATCTGCTGAATGGAATGAAGTGTGATGAGTACAGAATATGGATTGAGAGTAAATCGAAGAAAGACGAAAGTAATGAGAAGTAACAGGAATGAGAACAGCGAGAAACTGAACATCAGGATTGATAGTCAAGAAGTAGATGAAGTTACGTAATCCGGCTACCTAGGCGGCAAAATACTCAATGACCGACGGAGCAAGGACATCAAAATCAGACTAGCACTTGCAAAAAGAGCATTCCTGGCCAAGGGAAGTCTACTAGTATCAAACATAGCCCTTAATTTGAGGAAGAAAATTTTGCGAATGTACGTTTGCGCCACAGCATGTATGGTAGTGGAACATGGACTGTGGGAATACCTAAACAGAAGAGAATCGAAGCATTTGAGATGTGGTATTACAGACGAATGTTGGAAATAAGATGGACTGAGAAGGTAAGGAATGTGGAAGTTCTGAGGACCCGGCTGCTGTAGTCGAGCGGTTCTAAGCGCTTCAGGCTGAAACCGCGCTGCTGCTACGGTCGCAGGTTGGAATCCTGCCTCGGGTATGGATGTGTGTGATGTCCTTAGGTTAGTGAGGTTTAAGTAGTTCTAAGTCTAGGGGACTGATGACCTCAGATGTTAAGTCCCATAGTACTTAGAGCCATTTGAACCATTTTTAGTGCTGCGCAGAATCGGAGAGGAAAGGCATATGTGGAAAAGACTGACGAGGAGAAGGGACAGGATGATAGGACATCTGTTAAGACATCAGGGAATGACTTCTATGGTACTAGAGTGATCTGTAGAGGGCAAAAATTGCAGAGGAAGACAGAGATTGGAACACGTTTAGCAAATAATTGAGAACATAGGTTGCAAGTGCTACTGTGAGAAGAAGAAGTTGGCATAGATGAGGAATTCGTGGCAGCCCGCGTCAAATCAGTCGGATAACTAAAAAAAAAAGTCGGTTGAACTGTTTCTTTTGCTTAGTTCTTTAAAAGAAAAAAAGTCCGCTCGGATCTTCGGGACTGCTGCCCGGTCGCCGGGACCAGCGTCAGAATGGCTGCGGGTGGAATGTAACCAGACACAACAGACAGCTTACCATGAAACAGAGAGGTGTATATGTAAATAATGCGGCCTTATCAAATTGGCAACGTTGCATATTCGACAGGTGGAAATATTTTAAACATTCTGTGGCACGATGAAACAAGAAAGCGTCCATGAATTGCAATGATTTTAACTAGTAATTAAAATTTTTCTCTATCCGTCAAAACAAACTCATCTGCTTACAACACCAAAACGACTGCTTCAGAAAGATAATTAAATCTCTGATGGACGACGCACTTTAAGCCGTAGTAACAACTTGCGATTTCTCAATTTTTCTCGGTCGGCACGCACTCACACACACAGACACACACACACACACACACACACACACACACACACACACACACACACGCAGATGACACAAGGCAGCATAAACACAAGTAACTACTGGACAAAACAATCAAAACCAACGTTGATTAAATGGTTTAAATGGCTCTGAGCACTATGGGACTTAACTTCTGAGGTCATCAGTCCCCCAGAACATAGAACTACTTAAACCTAACTAACCTAAGGACATCACACACATCCATGCCCGAGGCAGGATTCGAACCTGCGACCGCAGCGGTCGCACGGTTCTAGACAAAGTTGATTAGATCACACATAGTAGGTATACTTCAGTTATTGAAGTTACGGGTTTAAGTTCCCTGTCGAACAGGTTTCAGGCGCCTACTGTGACAAACACCCTGAACTAGATGCAGTCGCTTGCCCTGTTCCAGGTGAAGTATATAGGCCTGCAAATTCTTGGCATTCACAGAGGATGGGGTTACTGACAGTTGGCAGGTCCAACATCATGGGCGTAATGCGGCTCCTTTCGGACATGAGTGGAAGGAATACAGTGTGCTCCGTGTGTGGATACCGGGAGAAGTCATTCCAGGTGTGGAACACATGCTTCTGGGTGCCATGATGAGCACAGAGTGCGGCCAATTGCAGGTGGTGGCTCAAGTCGGATCCGAAGGGATCGCTTCCGTTTCTTAAGCTGGTGTATTAACGATGTGCCCTTTTTTATCCTCTAGATTCACATGTGTACTAACGGCGAATAGGCGAATGTCTGATATGCTTATTTCTTTTTCGTATGTAACATTGAGCGAAATACCTCTTAGTGGCAAGTTGTTCGTTACGTATGTTACTTCTAATACTTTGTATTTTATAATTATTTTTCTTTTTCTTTTTTCGCACATTTTATTATCTAATACCATACTCATTTCTAGCTGAGATTTCACGAATCAGAGCGGCATTATTTTCTGGTAACGTTTGATAGTGGCGTTCTATAAAAATAGTTATCGAGAAATAAATTGAAAACTACAAGAAAATAGTTTAGAGACTTCAAGTTCCTAATCAGTTTTAATAATTAACTGGAATCTGTTGAGCGTGCCAGAGATATGGAGAAATGGTTTTTCTCTAGTCCGATACCCCACATGCCCAAAGTATCAATTGACGTAACACTCTCGTGTGCTGCAGATTGTTAAACTAGCATGGAAAGGCAATTTTAGGTGGTATCACATCGAGGAAACAGCAACCATGAACTGTGGAGAACGGAGTTCCCGTGCAGCGTTGATCCTTGCTCTGATAACATAACGTGATGATCATATTAGAAATAGTTGACTGGCACGAAGTTTACATAAATAGCTTGCAAAGAAAAATGGCAAATTAGATTTCAGGCAAGTTTTATGACGATTGTAACATTGGTTATTAAGTAATGTTCTTTAGGAATATCGACGTTTAAAAGATCCGGTACGAAAACAATGAGGTTAACTGGAGAAATTCACCTGTGCGTGCTCCGGTCGTAAACATCAGTATCTGCTGATACCAGGTAGATGTGATCTTAATTAAAACCATAAAAATTTCTAATGTACATTCTTGAATCAGATCAGTGACATACACACATCAAAAAAATTTTTGCATCAGCCCAGTTAACAGAACGCCTGAAGATAGACGTTGACTGTGGATACTTTATCACAGACACAGTCCCTTTGTTCAGAGATGTCACTAAACCCGCCCAAAGATGTAAACAACCATGCATGAGCAACGCGTACTACACGGAGGGAGTCCGACAGCCGATCAGTTCCAGTTATTCCACCAGGAAGGAGGTACACGGCTCGTGTTGTTTGTAGTTCAACCATGCCTAGACGGTCAATACCACAATTCGATCGCGTTCGCAATGTTATCTTGTGCCAGGAAGGTCTCTCAACAAGGGAAGCGTCCAGGCGTCTCTAAATGAACCAAGGCGATGTTGTTCGGACATGGAGGATATATAGAGAGAAACTGTCGATGACATGCCTTGCTCAAGCCGCCCAAGGGCTACTACTGCAGCGGATGACCGCTACCTACGGATTATGACTCGGGGGAACCAGATAGCAACGCCACCGTGTTCAATAATGATTTTCGTGCAGCCACATGACATCGTGTTAAGACTCAAACTGTGCGCAATAGTCTGCATGATGCGCAACTTCACTCCCGACGTCCATGGCGAGGTCCATCTTTGCAACCACGACACCATGCAGCGCGGTACAGATGCTCCCAACAACATGCCGAATGGACCGCTCAGGATAGGCATCACTTTCCTTTCAACGCTGAGTGTCGCATATGCCTTCAACCAGGCAATGGCTGGAGGCAACCTAGCCAGGCTGAAGCCCTAGACATACTGTGGCCGAGCGGTTCGAGGCGCTTCAGCCTGGAACCGCGCGACCGCTACGATCGCAGATTCATATCCTGCCTCGGGCATGGATGTGTGTGATATTCTTAGGTTAGTTAGGTTTAAGTAGTTCCAAGTTCTAGGGCCGGCCGGAGTGGCCGAGCGGTTCTAGGCGCTTCAGTCTGTAACCGCGCGACTGCTACGGTCGCAGGTTCGAATCCTGCCTCGGGCATGGATGTGTGTGATGTCCTTAGGTTAGTTAGGTTTAAGTCGTTCTAAGTTCTAGGGGACTGATGACCTCAGAAGTTAAGTCCAATAGTGCTCAGAGCCATTTGAACACTGTCCAGCGAATGTATCAAAGTGGAGGTTCCCTTATGTTTTGGGGTGGCATAATGTGGGGCCGACGTACGCCACTGGTGGTCACGGAAGGCGCCATAACGACTATACGAAACGTGAATGCTATCCTCTGCCCGATAGTGCAACCACATCGGCAGCATACTGTCATGGCTGACAATTCGCGCCCCCATCTTGCGCATTATGTGAATGACTTCCTTCGGGATAACGACATCGCTCGACTAGAGTGGCCAGCATGTTCTCCAGACATGAACCCTATCCAACATGCCTGAGAGAGATTGCAAAGACCTGTTTATGGACGACGTGACCCTTCAACCACTCTGAGGGGTCTACGCCCAATCGCTGTTGATTAGTGGGACAATCTGGACCAACAGTGCCTTCATTAACTTGTGCATAGTACGCTACGACGAATACAGGCATGCATCAATGCAAGAGGACGTGCTACTGGGTATTAGAGGTACTGGTATGTGCAGCAATCTGGACCACCACCTCTGAAAGTCTCGCTGAGTGGTGGTACAACACACAATGTGTTGTTTTCGCGAGCAATGAAAAGAGCGAAAATGGTGTTTACGTTGATCTCGATTCCAATTTTCTGTAGAGGTTCTGGAACTGGGGGACCCGAGGTGATGCAAAACATTTTTGATGTGTGTATAGTGCTGCCATTTAAGTAACGCCAAAGACTGTATTTTGAAAAAAAAATGGCTCTGAGCACTATGGGACTTAACATCTTAGGTCATTAAGTCCCCTAGAACTTAGAACTACTTAAACCTAACTAACCTAAGGACATCACACAACACCCAGCCATCACGAAGCAGAGAAAATCCCTGACCCCACCGGGAATCGAACCCGGGAACCCGGGCGTGGGAAGCGAGAACGCTACCGCACGACCACGAGATGCGGGCTTCTATTTTGAAATTGTGGTACAACTTTCCATTTTGTTCTGTAGGAGTTAGCACGGTTTGCCAACGGAACTGAAAGGCAAATGTCACAACAAAAAAAATAAGTAAAAAAAAATAAAAAAAAGATCAGGTAATAACACGAAGCGCTGCAAGAGTGTTCTAAGGTTTTCGGAGTGTAGTATAACAAAACATTAGCCTCTTCTTCGTATACGCTTTATTAGAAGAGGACTGTGTCATGAACTTCCTTCTCAGTACTGAACTTCTGTTTGGAAATCCCTACAATTAAGGGCGAATGTGATGTCCTTTAAAACATTCCTATCAGTGGTTCCGCTCTTTCACACCACCAAGCTGCGAGGGAGTTGATCAGCTTCACGTGGTTATATCGAGAAACAGACCATCCTACTACGAAGAAGACTTCACTAACCACACTCGACTAATTAAAAAAATTTCTGTGTGGCATAAGAAAATCGTTACATGATATTCACAATAATCCGTACCTCTAAGAGATCATATTTCAAGCTCTATAATGTTATGTAATCCAATCGTGGGGAACATTAATCCTGTCCAACCTCCTACATGAGGGACTACTAGCGCAAGTCTATGCCTCTTTGTCGACGGTTCCAGTTCTTCTCAAAATTCCTGCTTATGACTTTATTTCTAAAAACTAAGTTAAAATCTCCTAATATCACCTTTATTCTGATTTGTCAATAATTCCTTTTATGAACAGGCTGCATTTAACGGTCCTGCTGTCCGTGCCAGTGGGGGCATAAGCACTGACCATCATAGTTTGTAGAGCCATCGTTGTAGTCTGGTGGCCGGCCGCGGTGGCCGTGCGGTTCTGGCGCTGCAGTCCGGAACCGCGAGGCTGCTACGGTCGCAGGTTCGAATCCTGCCTCGGGCATGGGTGTGTGTGATGTCCTTAGGTTAGTTAGGTTTAAGTAGTTCTAATTTCTAGGGGACTTATGACCTAAGATGTTGAGTCCCATAGTGCTCAGAGCCATTTGAGCCATTTGTAGTCTGGTAGTTTATCTCGTCCTTTTGTCAGTATGGCAATGCCGGCTTCACTGTTTTCATCAGTGGTTGTCTAGTTATTTACTGATGTTAGTTATCAGCATTTCTTGGATATTTACAATATTCACATGGTTCAAATGGCTCTGAGCACTATGGGACCTAACATCTATGGTCATCAGTCCCCTAGAACTTAGAACTACTTAAACCTAACTAACCTAAGGACAGCACACAACACCCAGCCATCACGAGGCAGAGAAAATCCCTGACCCCGCCGGGAATCGAACCCGGGAACAATATTCACATCAGCCATATTTAAATACGGTAGGAGGCTCTGTAATTTGACGGATGATTTGATGTGATTGATGTTCAGTCGTTCATCTTCCTTATTTTTGATTATTCTTGGTTCTTCATTGTAGTCTTCGGATTCATCTATGTCAAATGTCAAGGTGTGACGGCTTTCTGTAGGTGGTTGCGCATTTTCTCTAAGTGCGGTTTTAGTCATATTACAAGTTCAGTAACTCTACGCGTTCCCGAGCGTTGCATCGATACATTTCCTTCGTCTTGTATTCTTTTGCGACAGCTTGTCTTGCCCATTGGATCGTTGTACTGTTCTTAGTGTCTTGTGCTTCAGTGCCGTTGGGGTCGTTGTGCTATTCATCGGTTCATCTTGCATTCTGTACATGTGCGTAGAGCAATTACTTATTCCTGGTGCGTCTGTACATGAAAGGGTGCTCTGATTTTTCCGTGCCGGTCAGTCTCGAAGACAGGGTGCTTATAGGTGATCTATCGATCAGTGAACCACCATACCCAATGAGTGCATTGTCTTCTTGTACCATAATAAATGAGGGTATGCGCCTGTTAAGGATGATTTTGATATTTTTCGTGTCTATGTTAAATGTTTATTGCCGAACCACACGTCCTCTTAATTTTGTATGACTGTTCCATATCTTGCACAGTTTATAAAATGCAACTTTTCTTAGAACTAATCCTGTGTAACTGACGGTAACTTCACCACTAGTGTTGCGTCCCATACTGAGACATTAAAGGCAGGAGACACTGACTATAACTATGACCAGGCCTGACAAAGCGTAGGTTGCTAGCCATTCCCGAACGAGTGCTTCCCACTCCAACTCGATTCGTGTGGTGATGTCACGGCCCCGATACAGCCACGCCGTACGACTATCAGTCACTGTACATCGTAAATTGATTAGTACCAACCCAAACCCAAAAGACATACAACGTGATTGTTATTTAGTTATTTATCTCAAACTCTTATACTTACGATACATTAATGAGATATTTCAATATTTATGTTATATTTATTTAACTTGGTCTTGATAAGTTCTGCAATTCGATTGCAGTTTACGCTATAGACAAACGTAGTTTATGTTCCAGCGACTCATTCCAAACTGCACTACGTTGAGCAGATTTAATGCACTTCATTGAATGAAATGTACTTTCACAAATGTATGTTGACCAGAAAAACAATTTTATTTGAAGAGCGAAGTCACTGATTTTTGGGTACCAATCTTGTGCCAGAATTAAAAAATTTTGTCATCTGTTTTAATTTCGAACGGATTATTTTGTAACCTAAAAACTTCTAATTTTCATTGGATTACCAAACAAAATAATATCTTGCACTATGCACTTAAAATCTTTCAAAAGACTGTGAAACTCATTAGAGACTTCACAAATAATTGAAGTAAATCTTGAAAACTTTAGTTCCATGTATTCTGTCTTCACTTCACAGCAACTCGGGAAATAAAACAAATTTCCTTTGTTTACTTGCAAATTTAACCATGTAAATTTACGCCGGAATCCGTAAACATATCACAAGTATTACGCTCCTTTCCTTCTAAATGTAGATTCAAATTATTTCAATGATTTGTAAAATCTATTAGAAATGCTCATTCTGATAAAGAAGTGAATCATTCAGTTCATTTTAAAATTCCGTAATGAAAGATTTTATGTATTTATTCAAAAATCTGAAATTTGTATACAAAGTGCAAAAAAAAAAAATAATTAAACATTTTCGTGCATTCAAAAAACGAATTTTGAAGTGAAGAAGTGCCTCTGGATTGCGAGTCAGCTTCTTCGAAAAATTGTTTAAATTTTCAAAGAGATAGTGACAGAATTCCTCAGCGTATTATACTCGTAGTTTTCGTTGTATCTTTCATTGCATACAGCAGTCTGACTATTCCCAAATGGTGCTTCCTGATGAATAATGTAAGGAAATATTAAACTATTCGTCTTTTCTTAACTGACCAACATAAAACATTTTTGTTACCGACCACAGATCGTGCACTATCGAAGCAAACTGCTGAGCGTTTTTTAAAACCACGAAGTTAGTCAACGCATTATTAACTGCATTAAAAATATCAAAACCTGTTGTTATGAGCATCAGAACTAAAGCGAGTAACTCTTCATGTACAGAAAATTCGTCCATTATTAAGTGAAAAACTTGATGATGAAGATCTGTTCCATCAGTACTTTCACCTATACACAAAAATAATACCAACAGTTTGCAAAATAAATTGTTGTTTGTTTACTACGCTGCGTCCCATATCATGAATTAAATGTTACATGGAAAAGCAGCTGTTTTAAAATGTATGGCAGCATCAGTAAGACAAAATGCTTTTGTATGTTCTCTTGCAGATTATTTCACAAATAAGCCGCCCCTGAATAAATTCTGAGATCCTGTTAATTTTAAGCATGAGACATACGAAACTGCTAAACTCCTTTCCTTAAGATTTGGTGGTCCAGGCAACTTTTGTAGCTCTTTGTCTAAGTTACCATCACGAGAGTAACGCCTGTGTATTGTTTCACGGAGTGAAGGGAGATGTCTAGCTAGATTACTACCTCTGCCTTCAGTTAAGCATTTTTACATAATAAACATTGAGGTTTCTCATCGGGACTGAATGCAAAAGAGTACTTAATCTCCCACTCCCCCCCCCCCCCCCCCCCCCGAAAAGGAAAAAGCTTTTCAGTATTCTTTTTTTCCGATATTCTTAAGAACCGTAGTAGAAAAATAGCTGCAGAAATAACAAGGATCAAAACTAGAATGATAGCCAGATGATAAAAGTGTGGTACAGTGGCGGGAAAGATCAACCGGCTCCTAAAGAGATATAACATTTCATCAGTGTTCAGGCCCCCAGCAAAAATTCTTCAGCTCATGAGGCCTGTGGTAAGTAGGCTGTTTATGTTTTCTTATTGGTAACGCCACGTAGCGCTCTGTATGAAAATCACTGGCTGTGCTGTGTGCAGTCTGTGGCTAGTTTGCATTGTTGTCTGCCATTGTAGTGTTGGGCAGTTGGATGTGAACAGCGCGTAGCGTTGTGCAGTTGGAGGTGAGCCGCCAGCAGTGGTGGATGTGGGGAGAGAAAGGGCGGAGTTCTGATATTTGTAAGAATGGATGTTGTGACTTTTGATGACTATTAAGGTAAATACATTGTTTGTTCTCTATCAAAATCTTTCATTTGCTAACCATGCCTATCAGTAGTTAGTGCCTTCAGTAGTTTGAATCTTTTATTTAGCTGGCAGTAGTGGCGCTCGCTGTATTGCTGTAGCTTGAGTAACGAAGATTTTTGTGAGGTAAGTGATTTGTGAAAGGTATAGGTTAATGTTAGTCAGGGCCATTCTTTTGTAGGGATTTGTGAAAGTCAGATTGCGTTGCGCTAAAAATATTGTTTGTCAGTTTAAGCCCAATCACTTATATAATTTTTCAAAAGGGGACGTTTCACTGTGAAGCACGATCTAGGGCTTAGAACACCTGGAGTGAACAAGATACCATGTCAGTGTGGCTGCTATCACGTCGGCCAAACAGTACGCACTGTGGAGCAACGCCGGACGGAACACGAGAGGTGCTTACGCCCACGCTATCCAGAAAAATCAGCCGTAGAAAATGGACACCGAATTTTATTCGACGAAACATCTGTCGTTATGAAGACGAAGGGATTTTGGGATACCATCATAAAAGAAGCTATTCAAATAAAAAACCCTGAAAACACCATCAACAAGGACGGCGGTTTGCAGCTCAGCACAGCCTGGGACCCGGCTATCGCGATGTTAAAACGGGCGCGACGGACGCGGGATGAAAACATTACCATATATGGCGAGGAAGAGAGCACGAGTGACGTCACAGCCAGCAGTGCGGCTATGTAACGAGGCGGCCACGGTGACACAGTAGTCAGTCTTCCCACCTGACAATGAACGAGGAAAGCTCGGTCGAAAGCTCGTGGGATTTTAACCACCTGACGTGGCTGGAAGCACAAGGAGGTTTTATTAAATTTTATTAATTTTATAGAAGGCACCGAACTCAGCGCGCCTACGACAAGAGAAGACCAAGACACACCCCCAGGCTACGCGCCGATAATACTCCCTGGGCAGCGCGCACGTAGGCCGCCGCCGCCGACGACGACCAAGCTGTCTCCATCTCAGTACGTCAGTAGCTCAGTTCGTCGTATCGGGACTCGGTGCAGCTCAATATGTCGCTCTGTGCTCTGGTCTTCCACAGTGGTAGTCATCACCTCGCATCTTCGCTAGCTGTGAGGAACGTCACCATTCTGTATAGTTGTGATAGGGACACGGAGAAGATTCAAGAATTAGTACATGCTATTTGATTGCTGTTGACCATATAACTTCAGATTGGACATAATTGAAGCTAAGTACTAAGTTGGTTCCTGTAATAAAGTGTATTTTAAGCACACGTGCATTTTGTGTTGCAGTGAGAGGAAACCGGCCACTCGCCTATCCTACCACCCTCTCCTCATCCAGTCAAGAACCACAAAACATTGCAAGAGGTCACAGCAGCAAAAAGTTGCGACGAGTCTGAGCAATACGTTTTGTTCGATTTTCATGTGTTCTTGGTTGATGCAGGGGGGCTATCGTTACAGTGATTATATTTGATAATTTGTTCTTGTTGTCGCATGTGTTACAGGAGGAGAGCACCAGAACTCATCTATTTCTCTTTTCAGAGGCTTTACACATTGCTTTTTTATTTGTCTTTCCCTATTTTGCTGTAATACAGGGTGATTCAAAAAGAATACCACAACTTTAAAAATGTGTATTTAATGAAAGAAACATAATATAACCTTCTGTTATACATCATTACAAAGAGTATTTAAAAAGGTTTTTTTTCACTCAAAAACAAGTTCAGAGATGTTCAATATGGCCCCCTCCAGACACTCGAGCAATATCAACCCGATACTCCAACTCGTTCCACACTCTCTGTAGCATATCAGGCGTAACAGTTTGGATAGCTGCTGTTATTCCTCGTTTCAATTCATCAATGGTGGCTGGGAGAGGTGGCCGAAACACCATATCCTTAACATACCCCCATAAGAAAAAATCGCAGGGGGTAAGATCAGGGCTTCTTGGAGGCCAGTGATGAGGTGCTCTGTCACGGGCTGCCTGGCGGCCGATCCATCGCCTCGGGTAGTTGACGTTCAGGTAGTTACGGACAGATAAGTGCCAATGTGGTGGCGCTCCATCCTGCTGAAATATGAATTGCTGTGCTTCTTGTTCGAGCTGAGGGAACAGCCAATTCTCTAACATCTCCAGATACTGTAGTCCAGTTACAGTAGCACCTTCGAAGAAAAAGGGACCAAAAACTTTATTGGCTGAAATGGCACAGAAAACGTTCACCTTAGGCGAGTCACGTTCATACTGAGTTGTTTCCCGCGTATTCTCAGTGCCCCATATACAGACATTGTGACGGTTGACTTTCCCGTTAGTATGGAAAGTTGCTTCATCACTAAACACAATCTTTGAAATGAAAGATTCATCTGTTTCCATTTGAGCAAGGATTAAATCACAGAAATCGATTCTTTTAATCTTATCAGCTGCAGACAGTGCTTGAACCAATTTCAGACGATAAGGTTTCATAACTAACCTTTTTCGTAGGACTCTCCATACAGTTGATTGTGGAATTTGCAGCTCTCTGCTAGCTTTGCGAGTCGATTTTCCTAGGCTGCGAACAAATGCTTGCTGGATGCGTGCTACATTTTCATCACTCGTTCTCGGCCGTCCAGAACTTTTCCCTTTGCACAAACAGCCATTCTCTGTAAACCGTTTATACCAACGTTTAATACACCACCTATCAGGAGGTTTAACACCATACTTCGTTCGAAATGCACGCTGAACAACTGTCGTCGATTCACTTCTGCCGTACTCAACAACACAAAAAGCTTTCTGTTGAGCGGTCGCCATCGTAGTATCAACTGACGCTGACGCCTAGTCAACAGCGCCTCAAGCGAACAAATGTACAACTAAATGAAACTTTATAGCTCCCTTAATTCGCCGACAGATAGTGCTTAGCTCTGCCTTTTGTCGTTGCAGAGCTTTAAATTCCTAAAGTTGTGGTATTCTTTTTGAATCACCCTGTATGTTAGTCAGAATGGCTACCCCACTCCCCGCCGCTGCGACTCAGCCGCAAACTTCTCCTGCTCTGGAACCAAATCATATTTTTCGGTTTCAGAATCTGCAAATTGCCACATTTCTGTCTTCTGTCCAGCAATTGCTTGCAGCACAAGCTGCGTAGCTGCCCTGTGCAGCGTGCATATAGGCCGCCGACGACGACGACCGACCTGTCTCAGTCTCTCAGTTTCAGTGCCCCAGTACGTCGTATCGGGACTCAGTCCGCATTGCACATCAATACGTGCCACTGTGCTCTGGTCTTCCACAGTGACAGTCATCGCCTCGCTCCTTAGCCAGCTGTGAGGGAACGTTAGTCATTGTATATAGTTGTGGTATGGACATGTACGAGATTCAACAATTATTACATGTTATTTGATTGCTGTTAACCACAGAACTTCAGATTGGATAACATTGAAGTTAAGTACTCATTTGGTTCCTGTAATAAAGTGTGTTTTAACGACTTGTACATTTTGTGTTGTAGTGAGAGGAAACCGAACACCCTTTCCCCATCCAACAATGAACCACAAAACATTACAAGAGGGCACAGCCACAACATTACCGACCTCGGCTACGGAGGGGGGTACCCTTTATATCGTTGTTGTAGTTGTGGTCTTCAGTCCTAAGACTGGTTTGATCCAGCTCTCCATGCTACTCTATACTGTGCAAGCTTCTTCATCTCCCAGTACTTACTGCAACCTACATCCTTCTTAATCTCCTTAGTGTATTCATCTCTTCCTCTACGATTTTTACCCTTCACGTTGCCGTCCAATGCTAAATTTGTGATCCCTTGATGCCTCAGAACATGTCCTACCAACCGGTCACTTCTTACTATCATGTTGTGCCACAAACACCTCTTCTCCCCAATTCTATTCAATACCTCCTCATTAGTTATGTGATTTACCCAACTAATCCTCAGCATTCTTCTGTCGCACCACATTTCGAAAGCTTCTATTCTCTTCTTGTCCAAACTATTTATCGTCCATGTTTCACTTCCATACACGGCTATGCTCCATACAAATACTTTCAGAAACGACTTCCTAAAAACTTAATTTTATACTCGATATTAACAAATTTCTCTTCTTCAGAAACGCTGTCCTTGCCATTGCCAGTCTACATTTTATATCCTCTCTACTTCGGCCATCATCAGTTATTTTGCTCCCCAAATAGCAAAACTCCTTTACTACTTTAAGTGTCTCATTTCCTAATCTAATTCCCTCAGCATCACCCGACTTAATTAGACTACATTCCATTATCCTCGTTTTGCTTTTGTTCATGTTCATCTTATACCCTCCTTCCCAGACACTGTCCATTCCGTTCAACTGCTCTTCCAAGTCCTTTGCTGTCTCTGACAGAATTACAATGTCATCGGCGAACCTCAAAGTCTTTACATCTTCTCCATGGATTTTAATACCTACTCCAAGTTATTCTTTTGTTTCCCTTACTGCTTGCTCAATATATAGATTGGATAACATCGGGGACAGGCTAAAACCCTGTCTCACTCCTTTCCCAACCACTGCTTCCCTTTCATGCCCCTCGACTCTTATAACTGCCATCTGGTTTCTGTACAAATTGTAAATAGCCTTTCGCTCCCTGTATGTTACCCCTGCCACCTTTAGAATTTGAAAGAGA
Organism: Schistocerca serialis cubense; assembly: GCF_023864345.2. NCBI lineage: Eukaryota > Metazoa > Arthropoda > Insecta > Orthoptera > Acrididae > Schistocerca > Schistocerca serialis. Next base: position 498,933,340 of record NC_064645.1, read on the forward strand.
GTGTTCCAGTCAATATTGTCAAAAGCTTTCTCTAAGTCTACAAACGTTAGAAACGTATGTTTGCCTTTCTTTAATCTTTCTTTTAAGATAAGTCGTAAGGTCAGTATTGCCTCACGTGTTCCTACATTACTACCGAATCCAAACTGATCTTCCCCGAGGTTGGCTTCTACCAGTTTTTCCATTCGTCTGTAAAGAATTCGCGTTAGTATTTTGCAGCCGTGACTTATTAAACTGATAGTTCGGTAATTTTCACATCTGTCAACACCTGCTTTCTTTGGAATTGGAATTATTATATTCTTCTTAAAGTCTGAGGGTATTTCACCTGTCTCATACATCTTGCTCACCAGATGGTAGAGTTTTGTCAGGACTGGCTCTCCCAAGGCCGTCAGTAGTTCTAATGGAATGTTGTCTACTCCCGGGGCCTTGTTACGTCTCAGGTCTTTCAGTTCTCTGCCAAACTCTTCACGCAGTATCGTATCTCCCATTTCATCTTCATCTACATCCTCTCCCATTTCCATAATATTGCCCTCAAGTACATCGCCCTTGTGTAGACCCTCTATATACTCCTTCCACCTTTCTGCTTTCCCTTCTTTGCTTAGAACTGGGTTTCCATCTGAGCTCTTAATATTCATACAAGTGGCTCTCTTTTCTCCAAGGGTCTCTTTTATTTTCCTGTAGGCAGTATCTATCTTACCCTTAGTGAGATAAGCCTCTACATCCTTACATTTGTCCTCTAGCCATGCCTGCTTAGCCATTTTGCACTTCCTGTCGATCTCATTTTTGAGACGTTTGTATTCCTTTTTGCCTGCTTCATTTACTGCATTTTTATATTTTCTCCTTTCATCAGTTAAATTCAATATTTCTTCTGTTACCCAAGGATTTCTACTAGCCCTCGTCTTTTTACCGACTTGATCCTCTGCACCTTCACCACTTCATCCCTCACAGCTACCCATTCTTCTTCTACTGTATTTCTTTCCACCATTCCTGTCAATTGTTCCCTTATGCTCTCCCTGAAACTCTGTACAACCTCTGGTTTAGTCAGTTTATCCAGGTCCCATCTCCTTAAATTCCCACCTTTTTGCAGTTTCTTCTTTATATTTGCTGAATTAAATTCACTGCATTGGAATAGCTGGAAATTACATGAAATTGTTTCAGTGGAAACCGTTCACAAGTGGAGGACCTGCAATATAGCGTGACAAGTGAAAATTTGGAACTAGAGTCTTAATCTTCTGCTTATTAGGAGCAGTCACCTCAACTCTTACGCATTTGAGTTGCATGCCCACTGATTTCATCCCCACTGACTGCATTCTTTTAATTACATTGAATTTAATCCAACTGAAGACCTTCTGTAATAAAACAATCCGGAAGTTTAGGACGACCTTGTATTTAGCCCTTAGGAAAAATTATGAAAAGTCCCTCATAAATGTAATCAGAGGCTTTTCATAATTTTTTCCTAAGGGATAGATACAAGGTCGTCCTCATAAATGTAATCAGGAAGCAGTGGTTGGGAAAGGAGTGAGACAGGGTTGTAGCCTCTCCCCGATGTTATTCAATCTGTATATTGAGCAAGCAGTAAAGGAAACAAAAGAAAAATTCGGAGTAGGTATTAAAATCCATGGAGAAGATGTAAAGACTTTGAGGTTCGCCGATGACATTGTAATTCTGTCAGAGACAGCAAAGGACTTGGAAGAGCAGTTGAACGGAATGGACAGTGTCTGGGAAGGAGGGTATAAGATGAACATGAACAAAAGCAAAACGAGGATAATGGAATGTAGTCGAATTAAGTCGGGTGATGCTGAGGGAATTAGATTAGGAAATGAGACACTTAAAGTAGTAAAGGAGTTTTGCTATTTGGGGAGTAAAACAACTGATGATGGTCGAAGTAGAGAGGATATAAAATGTAGACTGGCAATGGCAAGGAAATCGTTTCTGAAGAAGAGAAATTTGTTAACATCGAGTATAGATTTAAGTGTCAGGAAGTCTTTTCTGAAAGTATTTGTATGGAGTGTAGCCATGTATGGAAGTGAAACATGGACGATAACCAGTTTGGACAAGAAGAGAATAGAAGCTTTCGAAATGTGGTGCTACAGAAGAATGCTGAAGATAAGGTGGGTAGATCACGTAACTAATGAGGAGGTATTGAGTAGGATTGGGGAGAAGAGAAGTTTGTGGCACAACTTGACTAGAAGAAGCGATCGGTTGGTAGGACATGTTTTGAGGCATCAAGGGATCACAAATTTAGCATTGGAGGGCAGCGTGGAGGGTAAAAATCATAGAGGGAGACCAAGAGATCAATACACTAAGCAGATTTAGAAGGATGTAGGTTGCAGTAGGTACTGGGAGATGAAGAAGCTTGCACAGGATAGAGTAGCATGGAGAGCTGCATCAAACCAGTCTCAGGACTGAAGACCACAACAACAACAAATGTAATCAGACAACATATCTATCCATTCTTGTTAGACGAATATTGTAATGCACAACGTGTGCTGTGATAATCTAATAAAATCTGTCCTCAGGGAAGGAATCCTCGAGACCTCATTGTGTCAGGCGTCATCTGTCTTCTGAACAGCGGGGGAGCGATACATTTTAACTCAGCCACAGGGTCACTCTCGGCTACTGACCTATTCTTCTATTTACCTAACTCTCAGACACTGCTCAGAGGGAAGTAAATATTTATCTTTACTTAAGCGACCTCTTTCGAGCGAAGTGCATTGTACAAGCAGCTAAATTGATTGGACAAATATATTATACTAGAACTGACATGTGATTACATTTTCACGCAATTTGGGTGCATAGATCCTGAGAAATCGGTACCCAGAACAACCCACTCTGGCTGTAATAACGGCCTTGATATGCCTGGGCATTGAGTCGAACAGAGCTTGATGGCGTGTACAGGTACAGCCACCCATGCAGCTTCAACACGACACCACAGTTCATCAAGCATAGTGACTGGCGTATTGTGACGAGCCAGTTGCTCGGCCTCCATTGACCAGACGTTTTCAATTGGTGAGAGGTCTGGAGGATGTGCTGGTCAGGGTAACAGTCAAACATCATGATCCTGTAAACAGAAACTGGATTCATCCGAAAAAATGACGTTGTGCCATTCGTGCACCCAGGTTCGTCGTTGAGTACACCATCGCAGGCGCTCCTGTCTGTGATGCAACGTCAAGGGTAACCACAGCCACGGTCTCCGAGCTGACAGTCCATGCTGCTGCTAACGTCGTCGAACTGTTCGTGCCGATGGTTTTTGTCTTGCAAAAGTCCACATCTGTTGACTCAGGGATCAAGACGTGGCTGCACGATCGGTTACAGCCATGCGGATAAGATGCCTGTTATCTCGACTGCTTGTGATACTAGGCCGTTGGGATCCAGCACGGCGTTCCGTATTACTCTCCTGAACCCACCGATTCCATATCCTGCTACCAGTCATCGGATCTCGACCAACGCGAGCAGCAGTGTCGCGATACGATGAACCGTAATCGGAAACTTGGGCGACGCCGGTCTACTGCTGTTTGTGTATGAGAAATCGGTTGGAAACTTTCCTCATGTCAGCACGTTGTAGGTGTCGCCACCGGCGCCAACCATGTGTGAATGTTCTGAACAACTAATCATTTGCATATCACAGCATCTTCTTCCTGTCGATTAAATTTCGCGTCTGTAGCACGTCATCTTCTTGGTGTAGCAATTTTAATGGCCAGTAGTGTACGTTAACTACTGAAGCATATCGAGAACAAGTTTCGAAGTCTATATATTCCGATCCTAACAGAATAATTACATCAAGGTATTCGGGTCGTATGTGACGCAAGCATTATAGGGCTTCTTCACCGTTTCGCACAACTGTGTTTAGCCTTTACAAGTACAGCATTCCTCACAGCTGTGCCCTAGTTTACCTGAGACAAATCGAAGACTTAGGTTTAGTTTCGACTGGGCGAAGCAGTTGCTGCAGTTTTACTTTCCATCTGTCATCTGCAGACCCCCGTGTACTTTTCTCCCTCTAATACAATCATTAACGCGGCCACTTGTCCCGCTCGAGCGGTTTCCACGGCCAGTAATGGGCGGAGGGGGCGCACCACAAATTGAAAATTACGGAGAACCCGGTTATCGGTCGCCTCGGCGCGGCGGCCTCCCGTGGGCCGGCGACCGGTCCGCCCCCAGTAATTACCGATGTCCAGCCGAAAAGAAAGACGGCGCCCTCAGCCCTGAGCTCGAATATTTAACCGCCAAATTGCCTGACGCGCCGAGCATTCTGAATCGCTCGCACGTCTGACAGGGCGGATAAATTGCTCTGGAATCGCTTTCTCGAATTAAGACACGAATGGCGTGCGGGTGAAATCGGTAATTTGCAGCTGCAGTGGACACGCACTCTGCAAATATTCGGGAACTTTCTGGAAGCATAGTGAGCGACGTCAGTAAGAGATGGGATGAAGTTTCACAGCAACGCTTTGTGGTATAACGATAGCAACGAAATGTAGTACGAGACAAAGCTATCTGAAGGGGAAAAAGAAGAATGAAGTGCCCGGGAAAGGGGGAAGGGGAGGACAGAAAATGAAACTCCACGCATCGAAAGGATGTTGTTGTTGTTATGGTCTTCAGTCCTGAGACTGGTTTGATGCAGCTCTCCATGCTACTCTATCCTGTGCAACCTGCTTCATCTCCCAGTAACTACTGCAACCTACATTCTTTTGAATCTGCTTAGTGTATTCATCTCTTGGTCTCCCTCTGCGATTTTTACCCTCCACGCTGCCCTCCAATACTAAATTGGTGTTCCCTTGATGCCTCAGAACGTGTCCTACCAACCGATCCCTTCTTGTAGTCAGGTTGTGCCACAAGCTTCTCTTCTCCCCAATCCTATTCAATACCTCCTCATTAGTTATGTGATCTACCCATCTGATCTTCAGCATTCTTCTGTAGCATATCGAAAGGATATGTGATGTTATTTGAGTCATTATTCAATGGAGTCAGATTTACAAAGAATATGTTTGTATAACCCCACTGCACCCCCTCTGACCTAGATGTAAGCACTGATCCTATTGGGAAGCCTGTCGTGAGGCCGATGTATCCTAGCCTGACGCAAGCTGGCTAAAAACTACTGCAGCTGACCGTGTCGTTACTTCGTCCACCCATGTCATGAATGGTTTTATGCGGAAATCCCTGACTGTGGCCGTGTTTTTCGATTTGGAAAAGGCCTACGGCACCTGCTGGAATACTGGTGTCCTCTGTACTCTTTAAACGTGGGGATTTCGTATCCGCCTGCCCTGTTTCCTTCGGGAATTTTTAAAAGACAGAGTTTTCAAGGTGCTTGTGGGCTCTCCCTTGTCGGACACATTTATCCAGGAAATCGGTGTGCCTCAGGGTTCCGTCCTCAGCGTTGTCCTCTTTGCTATCGCGTATAACCCTATAATGGCCTGTCTCCCGCCGGGCTCCTCCGACTCCCGTTTTGCCATCTGTTGCATTTATCCACGGACCTGTCTCACTGAGCGGCATCTTCAGCGATGTCTTGATCATCTTTGCTCCTGGAGCATCGGCAATGCCTTTCGTTTTTCCCTTGACAAAACCGTCTGTATGAATTTCTAGCGGCGCAAATTGTTTCTCCCACCATCTATACATTTTGGGCCTGTCGCCCTTCCGTTCGTTGAAACTGCGAAATTCCTGGGGCTCATGCTTGATAGGAAACTCTCTTGGTCCTCCCTTATGTCTTACCTGGCAGCCCGATGTACGTGGTCCCTCATTGTCCTACGTGTCCTCAGTGGTACTTCCTAGGGTGCCGATTGAACCGCCCTCCTACGTTTGTACGAAACTCGACGATGTGTGCTTCGTTTATGCGTCTGCACGTCAATCCCTCTTACGCCGTCTGAACAATGTCCAACATTGTGGCATCTGTCTGGTCACTGGTGCCTATTACACTAGCCCTGTTGAGCTTCTGTATGCTGAAGCTGCTGAACTACCACAGTCCTACGTCCATGACTTTCTCCTCAGCAGGTATGCGTGCCGTGTGTGTCATGTGTGGCCACCCATCCTATGCCTCCATCTTCGATGATTTCTTTGATCGCCTGTATGGGGCACGTCCCTCTTCTCTGTTACCTCCTGGAGTCCGCTTTTGGCACTTGCTATGGCGGCTTAACTTAACACTACCTGCCACTTTCCCGGTGGGTGTGAACCCTTCACCACCTTCGTGAAGTGGCCCATGTTAACCTTCAAATGGTTCAAATGGCTCTGAGCACTATGGGACTCAACTGCTGAGGTCATTAGTCCCCTAGATCTTAGAACTAGTTGAACCTAACTAACCTAAGGACATCACAAACATCCATGCCCGAGGCAGGATTCGAACCTGCGACCGTAGCGGTCTTGCGGTTCCAGACTGCAGCGCCTTTAACCGCACGGCCACTTCGGCCGGCATGTTAACCTTGATCTTCGTTTTCTTCCTAAGGATACTACTCCAGCATCGCTCTATCGCCTTCAGTTTACAACCTTCACATGGAACTTCGCGGTACCATTGTGTACACTGATGGCGCTCGGACTGACCGTGGTGTCGGGTGTGCCTTCCCTACTGCCGCCCATGCCTTTCGATATCGGCTTCCGGCACACTGCTCAGTATTTACAGTCGCGCTCTTCGCTCTGTATCAGGCCACGGAGTACATACCACCATACAGAATTTTCAGGTGTGACCTCTCCTCAGACCCTCTCACCCCCCTCCCCCCCCCCCCCCAAAGTCTACGTGGGCTACACACCACCCGTCCCTTAGTGCAACGGGTCCAGGAAAACTGTCACTGCTTACTCTTGGTGGAGCCACTGTGATTTTTATGTGGGTTCCTGGTCATATCGGTCTACCAGAAAAACGTGGCTGCTGACGCTGCTGCCAAGGCTGCAGTCATCGTACCGCAGCCTGAGAGTTCCTGTTTTCCCTCCTATGATCTCTGTGTTGCCGTCTGTCAGGAGGTGGTGTCTCTTTGGAATCGCCATTGGTCCTCACCTTACGGGAAACTAAGCCGGAACTTATTTAGCCTCCCCCGGAGGCTTGGACGACTTCCTCTCGGCCTTCCCACCGGGTGAGGTCATTTTAACTAGACTGCATATTGGGCACTGCCTTTTTAGCCATCACTGTTTGATAAGTGGCGCTACCTCGCCACTTTGTACACATGGCGCCCAAGTTTTAACTGTCCGCCACTTCCCGCCGGAATGCCTATTTTTTAATCGTTTACGTTCCTGCTTGAGTTTTCCGTCTATCGGCCGTCTCAGCAAATAACGCGCGGGCTGTTGATTGCGTTTGTAGGCACTTTTTATCACCCAAATGAATATGGTGAATGTTGTCACTTGGCAAGACAGCCAAGCCACTAGGAGGTAAGCCGAAAGGCACGCGTTTAAGCTCACGCAGGCTGGCGTGAGGTCTGGAACAGGTAAAGTAATTATACTATCAAGAAAAGTACGTAGCTTCAGGAATACTTAACTTTAATCCATAATTGGTGAACATCGGTCTGACTGTACATGCATCACAAGATAAATAGGAATTGACAATGGCGCCTTGCTAGGTCGTAGCAAATGACGTAGCTGAAGGCTATGCTAACTATCGTCTCGGCTAATGAGAGCGTAATTGTCAGTGAACCATCACTAGCAAAGTCGGCTGTACAACTGGGGCGAGTGCTAGGAAGTCTCTCTAGATCCGCCGTGTGGCGGCGCTCGGTCTGCAATCACTGACAGTGGCGACACGCGGGTCCGACGTATACTAAAGGACCGCGGCCGATTTAAAGGCTACCACCTAGCAGGTGTGGTGTCTGGCGGTGACACCACAGTGAAGGCCATCTAATTTTTGTCTTGAACCTCCCTTTCTGTAAGGTGTCTTTCTTAGCCCTTTCTCCACGTCCCTGTCTTTCGTTATCTTCTGACAAATGGGACTGACATAATATGTCAGTTTTTTGACTCCTACATATACATCTACATCTACATTTATACTCCGCAAGCCACCCAACGGTGTGTGGCGGAGGGCACTTTACGTGCCACTGTCATTACCTCCCTTTCCTGTTCCAGTCGCGTATGGTTCGCGAGAAGAACGACTGCCGAAAGCCTCCGTGCATGCTCTAATCTCTCTAATTTTACATTCGTGATCTCCTCGGGAGGTATAAGTAGGGGGATGCAATATATTCGATACCTCATCCAGAAACGCACCCTCTCGAAACCTGGCGAGCAAGCTACACCGCGATGCAGAGCGCCTCTCTTGCAGAGTCTGCCACTTGAGTTTGTTAAACATCTCCGTAACGCTATCACGCTTACCAAATAACCCTGTGACGAAACGCGCCGCTCTTCTTTGGATCTCCTCTATCTCCTCCGTCAACCCGGTCTGGTACGGATCCCACACTGATGAGCAATACTCAAGTATAGGTCGAACGAGTGTTTTGTAAGCCACCTCCTTTGTTGATGGACTACATTTTCTAAGGACTCTCCCAATGAATCTCAACCTGGTACCCGCCTTACCAACAATTAATTTTATATGATCATTCCACTTCAAATCGTTCCGCACGCATACTCCCAGATATTTTACAGAAGAAACTGCTACCAGTGTTTGTTCCGCTATCATATAATCATACAATAAAGGATCCTTCTTTCTATGTATTCGCAGTACATTACATTTGTCTATGTTAAGGGTCAGTTGCCACTCCCTGCACCAAGTGCCTATCCGCTGCAGATCTTCCTGCATTTCGCTACAATTTTCTAATGCTGCAACTTTTCTGTATACTACAGCATCATCCGCGAAAAGCCGCATGGAACTTCCGACACTATCTACTGGGTCATTTATATATATTGTGAAAAGCAATGGTCCCATAACACTCCCCTGTGGCACGCCAGAGGTTACTTTAACGTCTGTAGACGTCTCTCCATTGATAACAACATGCTGTGTTCTGTTTGCTAAAAACTCTTCAATCCAGCCACACAGCTGGTCTGATATTCCGTAGGCTCTTACTTTGTTTATCAGGCGACATTGCGGAACTGTATCGAACGCCTTCCGGAAGTCAAGAAAAATAGCATCTACCTGGAAGCCTGTATCTAATATTTTCTGGGTCTCATGAACAAATAAAGTGAGTTGGGTCTCACACGATCGCTGTTTCCGGAATCCATGTTGATTCCTACATAGTAGATTCTGGGTTTCCAAAAACGTCATGATACTCGAGCAAAAAACATGTTCTAAAAATCTACAACAGATCGACGTCAGAGATATAGGTCTATAGTTTTGCGCATCTGCTCGACGACCGTTCTTGAAGACTGGGACTACCTGTGCTCTTTTCCAATCATTTGGAACCTTACGTTCCTCTAGAGACTTGCGGTACACGGCTGTTAGAAGGGGGGGTAAGTTCTTTCGCGTACTCTGTGTAGAATCGAATTGGTATCCCGTCAGGTCCAGTGGACTTTCCTCTGTTGAGTGATTCCAGTTGCTTTTCTATTCCTTGGACACTTATTTCGATGTCAGCCATTTTTTCGTTTGTTCGAGGATTTAGAGAAGGAACTGCAGTGCGGTCTTCCTCTGTGAAACAGCTTTGGAAAAAGGTGTTTAGTATTTCAGCTTTACGCGTGTCATCCTCTGTTTCAATGCCATCATCATCCCGGAGTGTCTGGATATGCTGTTTCGAGCCACTTACTGATTTAACGTAAGACCAGAACTTCCTAGGATTTTCTGTCAAGTCGGTACATAGAATTTTACTTTCGAATTCACTGAACGCTTCACGCATAGCCTTCCTTACGCTAACTTTGACATCGTTTAGCTTCTGTTTGTCTGAGAGGTTTTGGCTGCGTTTAAACTTGGAGTGAAGCTCTCTTTGCTTTCGCAGTAGCTTCCCAACTTTGCCGTTGTACCACAATGGGTTTCTCCCGTCCCTCACAGTTTTACTCGGCACGGCCCTGTCTAAAACGCATCTCACGATTGCCTTGAACTTTTTCCATAAACACTCAACATTGTCAGTGTCGGAACAGAAATTTTCGTTTTGATCTGTTAGGTAGTCTGAAATCTGCCTTCTATTACTCTTGCTAAACAGATAAACCTTCCTCCCTTTTTTTATATTCCTATTAACTTCCATATTCAGGGATGCTGCAACGGCCTTATGATCACTGATTCCCTGTTCTGCACTTAAAGAGTCGAAAAGTTCGGGTCTGTTTGTTATCAATAGGTCCAAGATGTTATCTCCACGAGTCGGTTCTCTGTTTAATTGCTCGAGGTAATTTTCGGATAGTGCACTCAGTATAATGTCACTCGATGCTCTGTCCCTACCACCCGTCCCAAACATCTGAGTGTCCCAGTCTATATCTGGTAAATTGAAATCTCCACCTAAGACTATAACATGCTGAGAAAATTTATGTGAAATGTATTCCAAATTTTCTCTCAGTTGTTCTGCCACTAATGCTGCTGAGTCGGGAGGTCAGTAAAAGGAGCCAATTATTAAACTAGCTCGGTTGTTGAGTGTAACCTCCACCCATAATAATTCACAGGAACTATCCACTTCTATTTCACTACAGGATAAACTACTACTAACAGCGACAAACTCTCCACCACCGGCTGCATGCAATCTATCCTTTCTAAACACCGTCTGTACCTTTGTAAAAATTTCGGCAGAATTTATCTCTGGCTTAAGCCAGCTTTCTGTACCTATAACGATTTCAGCTTCGGTGCTTTCTATCAGCGCTTGAAGTTCCGGTACTTTACCAACGCAGCTTCGACAGTTTACAATTACAATACCGATTGCTGCTTGGTCCCCGCATGTCCTGACTTTGCCCCGCACCCGTTGAGACTGTTGCCCTTTCTGTACTTGCCCGAGGCCATCTAACCTAAAAAACCGCCCAGCCCACGCCACACAACCCCTGCTATCCGTGTAGCCGCTTGTTGCGTGTAGTGGACTCCTGACCTATCCAGCGGAAGCCGAAATCCCACCACCCTATGGCGCAAGTTGAGGAATCTGCAGCCCACACGGTCGCAGAACCGTCTCAGCCTCTGATTCAGACCCTCCACTCGGCTCTGTACCAAAGGTCCGCAGTCAGTCCTATCGACGATGCTGCAGATGGTGAGCTCTGCTTTCATCCCGCTAGCGAGACTGGCAGGCTTCACCAAATCAGATAGCCGCCGGAAGCCAGAGAGGATTTCCTCCGATCCATAGCATCATTGGTGCCGACATGAGCGACCACCTGCAGATGGGTGCACCCTGTACCCTTCATGGCATCCGTAAGGACCCTTTCCACATCTGGAATGACTCCCCCCGGTATGCACACGGAGTGCACATTGGTTTTCTTCCCCTCTCTTGCTGCCATATCCCTAAGGGGCCCCATTACGCGCCTGACGTTGGAGCTCCCAACTACCAGTAAGCCCACCCTCTGTGACCGCCCGGATCTTGCAGACTGAGGGGCAAGCTCTGGAACAGGACAAGCAGCCATGTCAGGCCTCAAGCTGTGTGACCGAAGCCAACACTGCCTGAAGCTGGGAGCAAAGGGATGCTAACTCAGCCTGCATCCGAACACAGCAGTTGCAGTCCCTTTTTTTTTTTTTGGTCATCAGTCTACTGACTGGTTTGATTTGATGTGGCCCGCCACGAATTCCTATCCTGTGCTAACCTCTTCATCTCAGAGTAGCACTTGCAACCTACGTCCTCAATTATTTGCTTGTATTCCAATCTCTGTCTTCCTCTACAGTTTTTGCCCTCTACAGCTCCCTCTAGTACCATGGAAGTCATTCCCTCATGTCTTAGCAGATGTCCTATCATCCTGTCCCTTCTCCTTATCAGTGTTTTCCACATATTCCTTTCCTCTCCGATTCTGCATAGAACCTCCTCATTCCTTACCTTATCAGTCCACCTAATTTTCAACATTCGTCTATAGCACCACATCTCAAATGCTTCGATTCTCTTCTGTTCAGGCCGGCCGCGGTGGCCGTGCGGTTCTAGGCGCTCCAGTCCGGAGCCGCGCTGCTGCTGCGGTCGCAGGTTCGAATCCTGCCTCGGGCATGGGTGTGTGTGATGTCCTTAGGTTAGTTAGGTTTAAGTAGTTCTAAGTTCTAGGGTACTGATGACCACAGCAGTTGAGTCCCATAGTGCTCAGAGCCATTTGAACCATCTTCTGTTCCGGTTTTCCCACAGTCCATGTTTCACTACCATACAATGCTGTACTCCAGACGTACATCCCTATCCATGCTAAAAACTGTTGTGCAAGGAACGTCTGAACTAATCTACAGAGAGCGCAAACAAATCGACACAAAATTTAAACGGTTATTAAAATACAAGATTGCCTAGTAAATGCAGTAATGCTGCTACTTGCGCACTGCTGACACACTGCTCGGCGGCGGAAGGGGACTACGCGATTTTACACTATTCAGGTACTAAAACGCGATGCTACAACTCTCAAATACTATAATACGCCCGAAATTTGTGAATTAAACAACGCAAGTACCAATAACACGCAAAGAAATTAAGAATTAAACTATGTAACAAATGCGTGAGGTAGGAGTATACGACTTGCTGCTGCAGCTGCTTATCCGACGGCGGCAGGGAGCACGCTGACTGTGACCAACCGACACTGGCCGTTCAAAATAAAAACAGAAGACAAACGACTACGCGAATTTACACTATTCAGGTACTACAACGCGATGCTTCTCTCTGTCTTCGTGTTCTATAGCTTTCACTTGGGCACGTTTGACCCCCGTTGTTCTTGCTCCCTAAAGCGAGACAACAACAACGTAAAAACTACTGTAACTGGTCGTTAATATCCTGGTTACTGGCACTAGGGCAGAGTTGACGCCGACGTCTAAGCTGGGCCCACATATTTTTTATCAGAGAGAGATCTGGGGATCTTACTGGCCACAGGAGTAAATGAAATTGAACATCATATACGAAGTTGAGACACGTGCAATGTGTGGACGCGCAAGAGTTGAAAAACGCTAACAAAATTCTCTAGCATGAGAGCACATGAGGATGCTGGATGTCTGGGCCGTACCGTTGTACCGTCAGAGCTCTGCCAGTCACTACCGGCCGTGACTAGAAGTCATACGGAACGGCTCCCCACAAAGCTATGACTCAGCAAAACTCTGGAAGAATAGGACTTCTTCCCAGGTCGCAGCCACACTCGCTGGCAATGGTCAACAGGGGATAGTACAGAACAGCGATTCGTAGCTCAACATTACGCGACACTATTCAACAGCAAGCCATGTTTCCCAATCATGGCACCACTCCAAATGCTGTAGTTTTTGTTGTGGTATTAACGGCAGCCTACTCGTGGAATGGCAATTCCCTAGTCCAGCTGCTGCTACCTTCCGACCAATTATTTGGGACGACACAGAATGTTGCAGCGAGACTATTTTTACTTGTTCCGGGATGGCAGGGACGGACCTGACGGGGTTACGATGTTCTTTGTGTACAATACGTCGATTGTCCCTTGTTGTGATCAGATGTGTTCCACCGGAACCTTAACAAGTTTGTCTGTCCTCACTTTTGCATGCAGTTCAACATCGGGCCATTGTCACATCTGAATGTCCCACAAATGTGCTTGCTGCGCGATTCGACCAGCCGGCCAAATGGATACACTCAATGAGCCACTTTCCAACTCTGTCTGGTGATAATAACGCTGTCTCACACGACTACGTGGCATCCCCGTGTCCTTCAGAGCGATCACTCAACATCTGACGCTTTTTACACCCATTTATATACCCTACTAGGCCTGGTAACAACTCTAAACACGAACCATACTAGTGATCTCTGGTGACGGTTCAACATGTCACAGAGAATTATAACTCTGTTCATTTACATACCCGCCGTGGTGAGTAAGTATACGAAGTTACATTCACATCCTACCATGTAATCTGGTTGCGTCACTTCTATTTGTCAGGTCGTGTACCTATACCTTGTAGTAGGGTTTACTGATAAATCAGATGTTTGTACAGTATTTAACAATCATTTTCGGAGTATTGCTTGTCTATTAAATAAAAATTTAGTTTCTACAGATATAACTCTCTTGGCAAATGCGTTTCCTAGATTGATGTCTGAAATACTCCTCTGTTGTACAGACAAGGGGGAGACTGAGTCAATAATTAAGTCACAGGAGAATAAGGACTCCCATGAATATGATGGAGTGCCTAGCAGAATATTAAAGTGCTATGCTGCACATGTTAGCCCTGTACTTAGCCATATTTGTAATTTTTCCTTTAGGAATGGTCAGTTTTCTGAACGATTAAAGTACTCAGTAATAAAGCCGCTTTATAATAAGGAAGAAAGGGATAATGTAGACAATTTTAGACCTATTTCTATGCCATCAGTGTTTGCTAAAATTATCTAAAACGCAGTGAATGTAAGGATAATTGATCATTTTATATCACGTAATTTGCTATCAAATGTACAGTTCGGCTGTAGAAGTCGTTTAACAACTGAAAATGCTATATTTTCTTTTCTCTGTGGGGTACTGGATGGTTTAAACAAAAGGTTTCGAACGCTAGGCATATTTTTTGATTTAACTAAGGAGTTTGATTGTGTTGATCACAAGATATTGCTCCAAATATTGGACCATTACAGAATATGTGGAGTAGCTCACACTTGGTTCATCACTTACTTAAACAACAGACAGCAAAAGATCATTATTCACAGTGTTGAGAATGGCTCTGATGTGGGGTCTGACTGGGGTACAGTCAAATGGGGGGTGCCTCAGGGACCAGTATTGGGGCCACTCCTGTTCCTTATTTATACAAATGATATGCCCTCTAGTATTACAGGTAACTCTAAAATATTTCTGCTTGTTGATGACACTAGCTTGGTAGTAAAAGATGTTGTGTGCAACATTAGCTCTGTTTCAAATAGTGCAGTTCATGACAAGTTCATGACTTCTAGAAAACACAATAAGACTCAGTATGTACAGTTTCCAACACGCAATTCCACAAAACCCGACGTTTTAATTTCACAGAATGGGCATATGATTAGTGAAACTGAACAGTTCAAATTTCTATGTCTTCAGATAGATAGTAAACTGTCTTGGTGTCATGGAAAGCCCGGGTTCAGTATCTTGTTCAAAGACTTAATGCTGCCATTTTTACTATTCGAATGGTCTCCTGAAGTAAGTGATCGTTCGACATGAAAATTAGTCTACGTTGCTTATTTTCATTCCCCTATGTCGTATGGTATATTTTGGCGTATCTCTTCCCATTCTAAAGGGATGTCTTTGGCTCAGTAAGGGGTGATTCGGGCAATAAGTGGTGTAAGTTCTCGTGCCCTGTTCACTAGTCTGGGTATTTTGACATTGGCCTCTCAATATATATATATTCTTTTCTGCCGTTTCATGTTAACAATATCAGCTTATTCTCAAGAATAAGTAGCTTTCACTCAGTTAATACTCGGCAGAAATCCAACCAGCATTTCAATCGGACTCCCTCAACTCTTGTGCAGAAAGGTGTGCAATATACTGCTGCATCCATTTTCAGTAAGCTACCACAATAATTCAAAAAACGTAGAAGTCATCCACGCGCTTTCAAATCTTAACTGAAGAATTTTTTCATGGGTCACTCCTACTATCCTGATGAAGAGTTCCTTGAAAAATTAAGCTTATGTTATCTTGTTGATTGCCTTTACTTAAACTTTTGGCTTCACTTTTATGGGTTCATAGACATTTTATTTTTGTCTGTTATTACTTCTGTGTTGTAATTTCATGCACTGGCACGTTCCACGACCTTGGAGATTAGCTCCTCAATTTAGTCCTACGCAACTTGAAGTGTAAATAAAATTAAAAAAGCGAAGTGCCCTCAAAAGACTCAAATCTAAGCCTCCATGAACATACGTAACTCGTGACCGGTGGTTGGCGAGTGTTACAAGTCTACGAATCCATTTTATGTTTGAGGGTATTTATCTTTGTAAATAAGAAATCAAAACTTTGAGTTATACATGTTTATTACGGTTCAGTACAAGGAAAAAATACCTTGCACCTGTGTTAGCAAATGTTGCCAACATATTTAATGAAATCTAAAAATCAGAAAGTCTGGCATAATTAATTCAGCACTCTCCCAAACTGTCCTCCCAACTGCCAATGTTCAGTTGACGCTGCTTCTCTTACTCTGGCGGTTTGTGACGTCATTCTCATGGCGCGAAATAAGCACTTCGTCAGAATTACGACATGTCTTTATAATATAAATAAAATAAATAAATAAAAATATTGTTATTTAGATATTGATTATTCTATCTGTATGATGGTGATTGTGATTGCAATTGTATTTGCTTATCTGGAACGTGGACGTTTAATTATTCAATATCAGACGCTTGACAATGGCTTTTTCGTAAAGGCAATGTTACTCGTAGTTGACCGTGAAATAAAACTGAATAATCGGACTTCGTAATCAAATCGTTTCCAAAGACTGCTGCGGTAGGTGCGGACTCATAATCTAAATCTCAATATTACAATAATTTGCCAGCCATGCCAATACGTCGTACAGAGGTGATTGTCTACTAAACATAAAAAAGTTACACAGTTAGTTAAATCAGATATATTCAATGAATAAGCCTACAGTTCATAATCCTACTTACTTTTATAAATATAATTCTTTACAGAATCGAGTGCCTAGTGTGGTTGCAACTTGCAGTATTCTTCTATAACATGAAATATGGCGGTGTGCCAGACAATAAAATAAAATACGTGCTTCTCGCACCACTTCAACCTGAGCTCTCCTTTTTTAATCAAACATAAGAGTAACGTAATTGTGCTTTTGTTTTATCAGCGACACAGCGCTGCAGTTGTGTGCCATAGGCTTTATTTATTTGTCACTGATCATTTATTTAATTAGTATTTCGCGTTTCCGCGGAAACTCACGCTCGGCATGCAAATGTGCCTTTATATCTTGTGAATCAAATTAAATTTCATGTAATTTTAAGCTATGCTGATGGCCGGCTATGTGGATAATTCAGTGCCTTTAAATGACCTTCGGAATCTCTCACAAACTACCGGTTCTGTTCACGTGCAAATCGTGTTGATAATATACTGATTAAACTGGCTTGAAAGGGGACTGGAACGGCTAAAAACATATGAAAAACCACTAGAAAATTACGTAAATGAAAAACAAACAGAATGTTATCAAACGATTCGGTTTGTTAAGAAGTTTACAGAGCTGAAATTAGATTTTTTCTAGGCAAAGTATTACTAGCGCTATCGATGTAGCTTTGTCGATGATTTAATTAACTGATAGTAATTAAAACCGCGTCTATTAAGTAAACTAGTTGTCAGACTCGAATGATGTTGTACTTATACCTAAATTGAAACGTCTCATTTGCTCGACTGATTCAAAAGGCTTTTCTAGAGAAAGAAATCGAAAGAAGGAAAGGAAGTCGGCCGGCCGCAGTGGCCGAGCTGTTGTAAGCGCTTCAGTCCGCAACCGCATGCCTGCTACGGTCGCAGGTTCAAATCCTGCCTCGGGCATGGATGTGTGTGATATCCTTAGGTTAGTTAGGTTTGAGTAGTTCTAAGTCTAGGGGGCTGATGACCTCAGATATTAAGTCCCATAGTGCTTAGAGCCATTTGAACAATTTTTTTGAAGAAAGTCGCCGTAAATAAGAGTTTGTTGTGGCTACCAGTCTTTTTTTAAGTGGCAGGCGAAAAAGTCTGTTATGTTAGATCAGAATCAACTTTCATCACGTAAAAATGATAGGTTATGCTTTACAAAGAAGTTTCCATCTGAAGCAATCTGTATTGAATAAATGGAGAGGTCGGGAAGTCATTTCGGGTTTGTGAAAATATAGAGTTCAATAAAATTATGTCACCGTAGTATTGTTGTTTATGCCACATGATTTCAAGGTTCCCTTATTGTGTTAGCATATCACCTTATAAACTTCAGTTTAGAGAGAGTAATTTATCACTCAAACCGAGCATGACTTTGGGAATGAAGGCGTTTCATCATAACCGCTGAAGATAAACAGTACTCTGGTCGCTGTGCAGTTTGAATCATTATAGTCGATACTCTGAGCAGTGAATGACGGGTATAATTGCATAAATCCGTGATAGCCTTACGTACGTCCTACATGACAAAATAAAATTGGACCGGACATGGTACTTAGGTCTTCGTGGCAGCATTGCTGTAACTAATCTGTTCCGTGAGTCAACTTCACCGAATATTCGAGAGAGACCGGAAACATCTGGGTCCACGTCATCCTCTTCCGTTTTCACATAGTTGCGTTACATACAATTCCACTCTAATGGACTTGTTGGCTCAAGTTGGTAGCGCTCGGCTTAACTCTCATCTCCCTTTGGTTTACAGAAATGATCTTTTCATGGAATTCGATTGTATCTCATCTTGTTAGACGTGAATGATATTGGTTTTGGAAGCTATGTCTCTCCTCATACACTTAGTTTTCGGTTGAATTCTAATACAATTTTATGTCTGAGTCACTCCTACAACACATGTAGAACTAGTCTCACCTCCGATATTTATCTCGTTCTCTCAACTTGCAATTTTCTTTGGTTCAACTGATTCTTAATTCATAAAATTATAGTAGGTATATCAAATGTTTATTAGAGACTGGCCAGCTAGAAGTCGCCTATGGTTTTGCCAAGGCAAATGGAAGAACTAAGCTGCAAAAAAATAGTTGTACCATTCTCAAAAAATCTTTTTTTTTCCTCTTTGGAGAGAGCTTAAGCTTGGGGTTTATTACAGAGAGATTCTTTGCAGTTAATGTTATTTCTGGCATGAGAGCAGTTGCCTATTCGTGCAAAATTTACGGTGTTGATAGCTAAATCTCTGTCAAGCTCCCATGCATGAACGGTCGAATGGCAAAATTCCTTATGCACGTTTGGCGTGACCGGAGGATGAGGCGTTCTTGAAACAAGTGTTCCGTTCTGTCAAATGCCAGCAGTAACATCCCAGTCCCTGAATACCTTCAAGAGCAAATGTGCACAGCGAAAATGTCACTCCTACTGACACAAGCGAGATAGCTGTACTGAAAAGCAAAAGGCTAAACAAAAAATTTAGAGTTATTAGTCATTTTTACTCATCAACCTCTATTGGTTATGCTTCCCAGTTGTAATATTAATGAAAAAAATAAATAAATACCTTCAACTATTAAGCTACGGAAGCAGCGCTGATATGGTGTGGTCATATTTACTTCTAACGCTGAGACTAAATAGGAAAGAAGTTATTCGAAGATCACATTTCATTCGCAGTTCCATTATTGACGTTAGCAAAAATGTGGAGAAGAGGAAAGAGGAAAGAGATGAGCCATACGCCCCGGGCGATGTATGTGACAGAATGACCGAAGATAAACATGTGGAACACTTTGTATTGCAAACGTAGAAGTAATGGCCAAAAGCACCACTTACATATTCTTGAAAAAAAACATAAATGACTGCCAGTGTTATAAAACGCAGAGTGCTTGATTTCTTAGAGCACTAGATCGTGAAGTCTGCTGTCCTCGTAAATTAAGAGAACAAGACCCCAAGGAATTTTAAACGTTTCTGCTTCTTAAGAAAGTGAAAGTTAAAAAAACCCGAAGACGGACGATGGAATGGGTGTCGAATGAGAGATTAATTCTGTTCCAATATTCAATTTTTACCTGTTGGTCCATTAAGCTCTGTTACGGAATCAGTGAGAATGCTAGTTATGAATTATTAATTAAGACAGTGGTTTACGTAATACGGGAAGGAGAAGACGCTGCACTAGGGGAAGGATGTCTAGGGGTATGCGCACAAGGAAACTTGCGGACATTGAAGATTTTCGGACACAACAGAGTTCCGAAGAAATTTACCCTTTATGTTGTCCGAAGGGATGGTTGCCCTGTCCCCTTCAGCCTCTGTACACAAAAATAATAGTTAACCATTGGCTGTTTTCTGAAACTGCAGTCTTATCTACCACGTTAGGTAATCCGTAAGGATCATTAAGCCACAAAACAGCTACTAAAACGACTTGGTGACGTTCAACATGAAAAGGACAAATTGTTTTCTAGTCTATAAACAAGCAGAAAACGTTGTTTGGCTGCAGTATGTGTATGAAACCACATTATATGCGTCCATGCGTGCCCTTGTACTACACATTTAAAACAGAAAAATGAACTCGCTCCTGAAAATGAATTTTTTGAATGGTATTTTAATACAAAATTCATAGGTAACATTATTTCTGCAATACTAATTACATTTTAAACGTTGATTTAGAAGCTTATGAAACGCATGTAGGATGTACATGATAGTTTTGAACTGTATGTGTCTTAACTAGTGATGTAATTACATTCGGAAGCAGCGGGGGCGCTTGCGGCTGAAGTTTCTCTGCCACATAACTGTTGTAGTCGATGTAAAGAGCTATTCACAAGTATCTACGGGTTTTAGAATATGGCTACAGGAAAACTACTTGACGTACAGAAGATAGACACATGTCAGAGCATCTTGGATTCCGAATATTGTGTAGAGAATCTCTTCAAGTTCTTAACTCATATTACAGGTGCTCAACATAGGCTGCTCTAGTGATGCAGCAAACACAACATGATAATGAACACTCCGTGGTCGATAGCAACGACTGATTTAATTATCCTCGCATACAATGTTTCCAAATCAAGTGACAACAGAGGCAGGAACTCACGATCATTGACATAACCCCATAATACGAAATCACATGGTGTCAGTCAGGTGAATGTGGGTACCATGACGGGAAGTACGTCCATTCCTTCTCTGAGGCAGTTTGCCATTGATTTTGTGAGGGTAGACCTGAGCCTTCAACATACTTGTATGGATGTCACAATGATCCGCATCGTTTGGACTCGCGAGTAGTCAGATAACTCCCCATGGACTCATAATTTAATAAATGGGGTAGCACAACAGGTGACTGATAGGACGGGGGTGACCCTAGTAAACATGACATATTGGTGTTGCACCTCACAAAAGATGACAGAAAGGGTGATCACCGAACTATGAAAAGAAACAGTGGTCCACATTAATCCTTGTTTATTACGAAGTTCTCCGCTAACATACACGAATAACAATTTATTACAGAATCTGTTCGATCACAAGAAATACAGGGACCAAGACTCATACTTGTTGACAGAGAGTAGTACTTATCAGTACCTGAACGTCCTAGTAAACGCTGCACAGCTTAAGTGTATTGGATAAAACCATAATCTATGCATGAATTATGAGAGGTAAATCTGCTGTGGACACGCAGTGATTGCCGTGATCTGCCAGAAGAAAAAAAAACTACATATGCAAATAACATTGCTAATTGAGTCATAAATGAGCCTTGAGTCACTCGAGGAAAGCATTAGATTCGCAAAATGAACCTAACCCTAACAACGCACCTACAATCACACTCTGATTGTCCAAAATGGGATTTCTCACCATATTCCGCTCTAGTTGAACAGAGACTGCAACACATCAGCTCCATTCTCTCTCATATTGTGGGCAGAAGTGCTCTCCTCATGAATCCCAGGGGAAGTGTTTCCGCCGTATGCCAAACCAAAGTGCGTTCTCCACTAACACAGAATTCCTGCTTCTCCCTACAAGTCCGCAACAATTCCTGTTCACCAATTTTTGTCAACAAGGCAACTCTTTTCCCTCCTAGCCAAAGTTTTACAACAGTGTTTCAATCGTTACACACAGAACTGTACCAGTTGTAACAGATACATGTCTATAGTTCTCAAACAATTGCAGTTACTCCACCACTCCTCAACTAAGTTTTGTGCTTCAACCAATATGCTCAGCTCCATTTTTGCATTTTTCGGAAACTGGCGCCCTGACTTCTTCCATTCAGCTGTTTTCTCAGTGAAGAGGATTCTTACAATTTTTCAGGCCGAAAGTTATTCGCCTTTGGAAAACGGAGCCGTAAAGTCAGTGTATCGGCTGAAGAAGAGGTAGGAACCCCTGTCTACAATGGAGGTTCTTTGCTTCTCACAGAACATTGAGATCTATCTGTCATTGACTTCCCTTCGCCCAGCGTTCTGAGCGTTCTAATCGTCACAATACAAGGTTCCTCTAAATGCATTTTGGGTGGATGGCACTGCTTATAAAAATTGTGTTTCTGCACGACTGCAGGTTTTCGTTACATTACGTTACACGATTTCTGTTAATGAAGCCCTTCACTCCATATGTCGCAGGGCGCATTATGCCAAAAACTTCAGGAACCCGACTCAGACACCAGTACTAACAAGGCCTTGGTCGCCGTCTGCTACTTCCGAGGGGTCAGTTCCTCCCATCTCCTCACACTTTCCTTCGAAAGGTGAACTGCATCACCTGGGGGGGGGGGGGGGGGGGTAGGGCTTCCGCCGAATAACAAGTCACTGCCTGGGCTACTGCACCCAGCCTAGCTCATCACATACTCAGGTAAAATAACACAATACTGCATGCAAAATAGTCACTCTAGAAAAGAGAAGGAATTAACTGAACGTAGACAGTTTAATTCTGCCAGTTACTGACAATATTAATCACAAGGATTATTTTATTACTTGATGGGAACAGAATACAGATTGCAATGATTTTAAATAAATTGTGGACAACACATGTGACGTGCCAGTTCAGTAATGGACAAATGCATTTCAATGTAATCAGTAATGCCTGAAAGAAAGTGTGGTGGAGACTATCTTCTTGCAAAATGAAGCCTAAACTGTCTTTTTGTGTGGCATAAGCCATTGCTGCAGCGTGTGCGGGTACACAAAACCAGCCTGTTCTCTCCGCAAAGAGAAATGTCTATAAGCTTTTCAAAAGGACATGGCAGGAATGTGATAAACAACTTTCTGTGGATGTTCTGTGGCCCAGACAGCTAATTAATGACAATCCACCTTTTCAGAGACATGAAACGTGGCTTTGTGTCTAAAAACGACCTTTTGTGAAAAACCGTCTTCCTCCATTAGCTACTGCAGCTTGCAAAGGTCAGAACGGAGCTCACTGTCTGAAGTAATCAGCAAATGTGACAATTGCAGGCGGTACAGCTCCGCACGCAGATGTTTGCGTAGAACGCGTCAGACCGAACGAGGTGGCTGCACTCGTATTCGGGAGGCCGACAGGTCAAACCCGCGTCCGACTGTCCTGATTCAGGTTTTCCGTGAGTTCCCTTAATCGCTTCAGGCAGATGCTGGGTTGGTTCCTTTGAAAGGTCACTGCCAACTTCCTTCTCAATCCTTTCGTAATGAGATCGCTGACCTCGCTGTTTGGTTCTCTCCCTCAAATCAACCAATCAACCAACCAACCAGAACGCGTCAGGCCATTGACTGCGTTACCTGCAGTGTTTTGCTCGCATTTTTCTTGGGGCTCCCCGGGGGATTAGCCGAGCGGTCTAGGCGCTGCAGCCATGGACTGAGTAGCTGGTCCCGGCCGGGGTTCGAGTCCTCCCTCGGGCATGGGTGTGTGTGTTTGTCCTTAGGATAATTTACGTTAAGTAGTGTGTAAGCATAGGGACTGATGACCTTAGCAGTTAAGTCCCATAAGATTTCACACACATTTGAACATTTTTTTTTTTCTTGGGGCTGCTCACGAATGCACACGCTCCACCTCCGCTGACGCTCACAGCCGTGACATGTAACGTCTTGTGCCACCCATGGATTTCTTTGTCTGTTGTACCTCTTACACGATATTTGATAACACGTCATCGCTTAACCGTCACAACTGGATTGCATTTAGCATATTAAAGGGCACGAAACGCATTCCTCGCTCCTTCACTCGTGATGTTCTGTAGAGATGGGCACTCTTGAAGTGGTTCAAATGGCTCTAAGCACTATGGGACTTAACATCTGATCTCATCAGTCCCCTAGACTTAGAACTAATTAAACCTAACTGACGTAAGGACATCACACAAAAAATGGCTCTGAGCACTATGGGACTCAACATCTTAGATCATAAGTCCCCTAGAACTTAGAACTACTTAAACCGAACTAACCTAAGGACATCACACACACCCATGCCCGAGGCAGGATTTGAACCTGCAAACCGTAGCAGTCCCGCGGTTCCGGACTGCAGCGCCAGAACCGCACGGCCACAGCGGCCGGCGGACATCACACACATCGATGCCCAAGGCAGGATTCGAGCCTGCGACCGTAGCAGCAGCGCGGTTCCGGATTGAAGCGCCTAGAACCGCTCGGCCACAAAGGCCTGCAGATGGGCACTCTGCTTCTGAACTGATTCAAAGAGCCAGATCTTTCTTAAGAGTGGATAATGGATGATTCGGAAAAAAGTGAATGGTAACTCATTTGATTTCAAAACGCGTTTCTGGTGGCTGTAATGAGCTGGAAGAAAATTGTGCGTTAGGTTGCTGCAATGGCGCCCAACGTCACACCCTTAAGATAACGTTTCCCAAGATACAAGAAACGTGTTATGAACAATGTGCACATGTGAATTTGCAGACCTTATTAGAACATGAAGCTTTCCTCATCCATTGTTGTTGTTGTTGTTGTTGTGATCTTCAGTCCTGAGACTGGTTTGATGCAGGTCTCCATGCAACTCTATCCTGTGCAAGCTTCTTCATCTCCCTGTACCTACTGCAGCCTAAATCCTTCTGAATTTGCTTAGTGTATTCATCTCTTGGTCTTCCTCTCAGATTTTTACCCTCCACGCTGCCCTCCAATACTAAATTGGTGATCCCTCGATGTCTCAGAACATGTCCAACAACCGATCCCTTCTTCTAGTCAAGTTGTGCCACAAGCTCCTCTTCTCCCCAGTTCTATTCAATACCTCCTCATTAGTTATGTGATCTACCCATCTAATCTTCAGAATTCTTCTGTAGCACCACATTTCTAAAGCTTCTATTCTCTTCTTGTTGAAACTATTTATCGTCCACGTTTCACTTCGATACATGGCTACACTCCATACAAATACTTTCAGAAACAACTTCCTGACATTTAAATCTATACTCGATGTTAACAAATTTCTCTTCTTCAGAAACACTTTCCTTGCCATTGCCAGTCTACATTTTATATCCTCTCTACTTCGACCATCATTAGTTATTTTTCTCCCCAAATAGAAAACTCCTTTACTACTTTAAGTGTCCCATTTCCTAATCTAATTCCCACAGCATCACCCGTCTTAATTTGACTACATTCCATTATCCTCGTTTTGCTTTTGTTTATGTTTATCTTATACCCTCCTTTCAAGACACTGTCCATTCCGTTCAATTGCTCTTTCAAGTCCTTTGCTGTCTCTGACAGAATTACAATGTCATCGGCGAACCTCAAAGTTTTTATTTCTTCTCCATGGATTTTAATACCTACTCCGAACTTTTCTTTTGTTTCGTTTATTGCTTGCTCAAGAAACAGATTGAATAACATCGGGGAGGCTACAAACCTGTCTCACTCCCTTCCCAACCACCGCATCCCTTTCATACCACTCGACCCTTATAACTGCCATCTGGTTTCTGTACAAATTGTAAATAGCCTTTTGCTCCCTGTATTTCACCCCTGCCACCTTCAGAATTTAAAAGAGAGTATTCCAGTCAATATTGTCAAAAGCTTTCCCTAAGTCTACAATTGCTAGAAACGTAGGTTTGCCTTTCCTTAATCTTTCTTCTAAGATAAGTCGTAGGGTCAGTATTGCTACACGTGTTCCAACATTTCTACGGAACCCAAACTGATCTTCCCCGAGGTCGGCTTCTACAAGTTTTTCCTTTCGTCTGTAAGGGATTCGCGTTAGTATTTTGCAACTGTGACTTATTAAACTGATAGTTCGCTAATTTTCACATCTGTCAACACCTGCTTTCTTTGGGATTGGAATTATTGTATTCGTCTTGAAGTCTGAGGGTATTTCACCTGTCTCATACATCTTGCTCACCAGATGGTAGAGTTTTGTCAGGACTGGCTCTCCCAAGGCTGTCAGTACTTCTAATGGAATGTTATCTACTCCCGGGGCCTTGTTACGACTCAGGTCTTTCAGTGCTCTGTCAAACTCTTCACGCAGTATCGTATCTCCCATTTCATCTTCATCTACATCCTCTTCCATTTCTATAATATTGTCCTCAAGTACATCGCACTTATATAGACCCTCTATATACTCCTTCCACCTTTCTACTTTCCCTTCTTTGCTTAGAACTTGGTTTCCATCAAAGCTCTTAATAATCATGCAAGTGGTTCTCCATTCTCCAAAGGCCTCTTTAATTTTCCTTTAGGCAGTATCTATCTTACCCCACGTGAGATAAGCCTCTACATCCTTACATTTGTCCTCTAGCCATCCCTGCTTAGCCATTTTGCACTTCCTGTTGATATCATTTTTGAGACGTTTGTATTCCTTTTTGCCTGCTTCATTTACTGCATTTTTATATTATCTCCTTTCATCAATTAAATTCAATATTTCTTCTGTTACCCAAGGATTTCTACTAGCCCTCGTCTTTTTACCTACTTGATCCTCTGCTGCCTTCACTATTTCATCCATCAGAGCTACCCATCCTCCTTCTACTGTATTTCTTTCCCCGATTCCTGTCAATTGTTCCCTTATGCTCTCCCTGAAACTCTGTACAACCTCTGGTTCTTTCAGTTTATCCAGGTCCATTTTTCCTTAAATTCCCACCTTTTTGCGGTTTCTTCAGTTTTAATCTACAGTTCATAACCAATAGATTGTGGTCAGAGTCCACATCTGCCCCTGGAAATGTCTTACAATTTAAAACCTGGTTCCTAAATCTCCGTCTTACCATTATATAATCTATCTGATACCTTTTAGTATCTCCAGGGTTCTTCCATGTGTACAACCTTCTTTCATGATTCTTGAACCAAGTGTTAGCTATGATTAAGTTATGCTCTGCGCAAAATTCTACCAGGTGGCTTCCTCTTTCATTTCTTAGCCCCAATCCATATTCACCTACTATGTTTCCTTCTCTCCCTTTTCCTACTCTCGAATTCCAGTCACCCATGACTATTAAATTTTCGTCTCCCTTCACTACCTGAATAATTTCTTTTATGTCATCATACATTCTTTCATCTGCAAAGGTAGTTGGCCTTTAAACTTGTACTACTGTAGTAGGCGTGGGCTTCGTGTCCATCTTGGCCACAATAATGCTTCACTATGCTGTTTGTAGTAGCTTACCCGTACTCCTATTTTCTTGTTCATTATTAAACCTACTCCAGCATTACCCCTATTTGATTTTGTAGCCATAAAAACAGAAAATAAAGAAAGTACCGTTTCTTTCCAATTTGTCTGTTGGGCGCTATCCATTCAGCCATTTCAATAGTAATACCAGTTAAGACTATATGAAAGTGAGCACAACACAACACCCAGTCTCTGAATGGGAAAAAAATCGACTTTCCTGAGTATTGAACCTGGGAACACTCACTTCGTAATTCGCTGCGCTGACCATACAGCTGCCGAAGCAAAGGAAAATCGAGGTCTTCAGAACGGTACATTCATGTAGATAACACTTCCAGCATTTATCTGTTCTTAATTTCGAAAGAATATTTTAAGTTTCTGAAGCTCAATAAACGTTTACATACTTTTCAGTGAGTTGTTACTTCTTATTCTTTGACTTAGCAACACACTTGTAATGTGTTGCCAGAAATCATAAAAGCTGTGGCCTTCAGCCAGCGCATGGCCGGACTTTGTCGCAAAGCGATCCAGGCATCATTCCCCTCCCAGTAGATCAGCGATCACTCTCACCGATCGGACGGTAGGCTGTCTCACTACCTCACTGCTCTACACCACTCTCAGGGAACGGATTGCAAGGTAGCTCACAAGCTCACTGCTCTCCACAATTCTTAAGGTTTGTATTGGAAACTAGCTCACAGCTCTCCACCAAGGTAACTAGCTCTCACGGACGAAATCGCACGGAGCAGACAACACTGCGACTTGAACAGTCACTGTTCTCTGCGCTCTAGGCACACTGAAAGAGCTTCCAACCCGCTTTCATGACTGAACACGTCTCCTTAACTCGTCGCATCCTTTTTTGATCTATTGTAATCGTCATCTTCTTGTATTTCTGTTTTTGTGTTTTCTTGTCGTGTGAGTGTTCTTGTCAGGTGTACTATTATGTTTGCTTCTATGTCTGTTGAATTTATAGTTGTTTTTCTTGGTATGTCGGTAGCCTTTATGCACTTTTTAATTACTTGGGTTGGATAGGATACTAATATCCTTGATAGTCCATGTGTACAGGTTGTCTCAGGAGGAATGGTCAATATTCAGAGTTATGACAGGAACGATCATTTGAACCAAAGAAATAAATATGGACTTATGCCCTATTCCAAATGGTTTCTGAGACGAAACATACACCATGTGATCAAAAGTATCCAGACACCTGGCCGAAAATCACTTACAAGTTCGTGGCGCCGTCCATCGGTAATGCTGGAATCAATATCGTGTTGGCACACCCTTAGTCTTGATGACAGCTTCCACTCTCGCAGGCATACGTTCGATCAGGTTCTGAAAGGTTTCTTGGGGAATGGCAGCCCATTCTTCACTGAGTGTTGGACTGAGGAGAGGTACCGATGTCGGTCGGTGAGGCCTGGCACGAAGTCGGCGTTCCAGAACATGCCAAATGTGTTCTACAGGATTCAGGTGAGGAATCTGTGCAGACCAGTCCATTACAGGTATGTTATTGGCGTGTAACCAATCTGCCACATGCATTATGAACAAGTGCTCGAGCATGTTGAAAGATGCAATCGCCATCCCCGAATTGCCCTTCAACAGTGGGAAGCAAGAAGGTGCTTAAAACATCATTGTAGGCATGTGCCACGCAGAACAACAAGGGCTGCAAGCCCCCTCCATGAAAACCACGACCACACCATAACACCACGATCTCCGGATGTTACTGCTGGCGCTGCATACACTTGCAGATGACGTTCACTGGGCATTCGCGATACCCACACACTGCCATCGGATAGCCACATTATGTACCGTGATTCGTCACTCCACACAATATTTTTCCACTGTTCAATCGTCCAATGTTTACGCTCTTTACACCAAGCGAGGCGTCATTTGGCATTTACCGGCGTGGTGTGAGGCTTATGAGCAGCCGCTAGACCATTAAATTCAAGTTCTCTCAAGTCCCACCTAACTGCTATAGTACTTGCAGTGGATCATGAGGCACTTTGGAATTCCCGTGTGATGGCCTGGATAGATGTCTGCGTATTACACATTACGACCCTCTTCAACTGTCGGCGGTCTCTGTCAGTCAACAGACGAGGTCGGCCTGTATGCTTTTGTGCTGTACGTGTCCCTTGACGTTTCCACTTGACCATCACATCGGGAACGGTGGACCTAGGGATGTTTAGAAGTGTGGAAATCTCGCGTACCGTCGTATGACACAAGTGACACCCAATCACCTGACCACATTCGAAGTCGGTGAGTTCTACGGAGCGCCCCATTCTGCTCTCTCACGATGTCTAATGACTACTGAGGTAGCTGATATGGAGATGGAGTACCTGGCAGTAGGTGGCAGCCCAATGCACCTAATATGAAGTGTGTTTTTGTGGGTGTCCGGATACGTTTGATCACGTAGTGTAGTTGCAGTTACTTTGTAATGTTTTTTCTTGAATAACACGAAATCCGCAGCCTCTAGCGAAAATTTGTCGCAGCACAAAATCAAACAATATTCAGTTTCCTTTAAAAGGTTCCTATTCATTTTTTCTCAATGATTTTAGGTTGCGTGAAGAGAGCGAGAGAATATGGAAACTCTTGCGCAATGCTCAGGCATTGAGGTGTAGGTAAGCCAGTTTGAGGTAGTTTTTCGACTTGATAGATCACGTGTCCTATATCAAATTATTCGTCTCGAATTCGTCTACACTACTTTGGTACAAAATAAGTAACAATGTATATTAAATATGTTCTCTCTTGGAAACCATTCAGAAGAGTGCATATGGGATTATGAAATTTCTTGCTTCAAATGATCGTTCCTGTCATATTTCTGAACATTGACCATTCATCCTGGGGCAACCTGTGTATTATGTTTATTTTTTTATTTATTCACCTAACCTGAACAGCTTAATGCCCTCAGGAATCTTCTTACATCAGACCAGAGCTTTGTATGTAATTATTAAACTTATCAAAATCACTGTTAGTTAGAAAAATCAAAATATTTGTAAAATGATATCGATTCTTCTTCTGTCTACATGTAGAAAGGTACTCGCCTGTTACGCCCTCTTGGCTGAAATTGTTGATTTTCCTCGGGCTTCTTAAATATCTTCTGCCCACTGGGTAATAATTAGCATCAGTTTTAGTAATCTGTTGTCTTCCATTCTTTTGACACAATCATTCCAGTTTTTTCTGTGTTTTTTGATCTGCACATTTACGTTTTTCACTCTCAGTTCTTTTGTGATGTCTACATTCACTCTCTCCTCAGACAAAATGTATCCAGCTACTCTTCTTAGCAATCGGATCTCTAGTGCTTGTATTCTGATGGGAATGAGCGTTTCCACTGTACTGTCCAGGAAAGAGCTTCAAGGGCTAGGGAGGAGTAGTTATTGTGAGCAGTAGTGGATCAACAATAAGGTTAAATGTTTGGACTGCGACGCTGTAATATGCGGAAGGATTTTTCGGCAGCGTTGTCAGCTGTAGAAAGAATTTTTTTTTTACGGTTCACTGAAGGTTATCGTTAAAGTCAGGTACTGGTATAGTTCCTTGGTTGAGACAATCGTATCAGCTGCAGCTTGTACTTTGGATACACTTCCCTAGATCACACAAGCTTTTCCATAGAGCATCTGGTCTTTTTTTTTTTAGATAAATGTATTGGCATGTCGTAGTTATCGTTTCTCTCAGTTGGATTGATTCTGTTTGCTTTCTGCATTTAATCAATTTTATTTGCAAGTGTAGGACATATTTTGTGAGTCCGATGGGCAATGTCTCTGACATACACTACTGGCCATTAAACTTCCTACACCACGAAGATGACGTACTACAGACGCGAAATTTAACCGACAGGAAGAAGATGCTGTGATATGCAAATGATTAGCTTTTCAGAGCATTCACACAAGGTTGGCTCCGGTGGCGACACCTACAACGTGCTGACATGAGGAAAGTTTCCAACCGATTTCTCGTACACAAACAGCAGTTGACCGGCGTTGCCTGGTGAAACGTTGTTGTGATGCCTCGTGTAAGGACAAGAAATGCGTACCATCACGTTTTCGACTTTGATAAAGGTCGGATTGTAGCCTATCGCGATTGCGGCTTATCGTATCGCTACATTGCTGCTAGCGTTGGTCGAGATCCAATGACTGTTAGCAGCATATGAAATCGGTGGGTTCAGGAGGGTAATACGGAACGCCGTGCTGGATCCCAACGGCATCGTATTATTAGCAGTCGAGATGACAGGCATCTTATCCGCGTGGCTGTAACGGATCGTGCAACCACCTCTCGATCCCTGAGTCAACAGATGGGGACGTTTGTAAGACAACAACCATCTGCACGAACAGTTCGACGACGTTTGCAGCAGCATAGACTGTCAGCTCGGAAACCATGGCTGCGGTTACCCTTGACGGTGCATCACAGACAGGAGCGCCTGCGATGGTGTATTCAACGCCGAACCTGGGTGCACGAATGGCAAAACGTCATTTTTTCGTATGAATCCAGGTTCTGTTTACAGCATCATGATGGTCGCATCCGTGTTTGGCGACATCGCGGTGAACGCACATTGGAAGCATGTATTCGTCATCGCCATACTGGCGTATCACCTGGCGTGATGGTATGGGGTAGCATTGGCTACACGTCTCGGTGACCTCTTGTTCGCATTGATGGCACTTTGAACAGTAGAAGTTACATTTCAGATGTGTTACGACCCGTGGCTTCACCCTTCATTCGATCCCTGCGAAACCCCACATTTCAGCGGGATAATGCACGACCGCATGTTGTAGGTCCTGTACGGGCCTTTCTGCATACGGAAAACGTTCGACTGCTATCCTGGCCAACACATTCTCCAGATATCTCACCAATTGAAAACGCCTGGATCGTCACAATACGCCAGTCACTACTCTTGATGAACTGTGGTATCGTGTTGAAGCTGCATGGGCATCTGTACCTGTACACGCCATCCAAGCTCTGTTTGACTCAATGCGCAGGCGTATGAAGGCCGTTATTACGGCCAGGGGAGGTTGGTCTGGGTACTGATTTCTCAGGATCTATGCACTCAAATTGCGTGAAAATGTAATCACATGTCAGTTCTAGTATAATATATTTGTTCAATGAATACCCGTTTATCATCTGCATTTCTTCTCGGTGTAGCAAATTTAAGGGCTAGTAGTGTACATGGTCTGGTGTAGCTCTTCCGTTAGCCCAGGTGCACGTTTTCCCTTCAAGTTTCCAGTCTATGGGGGAACATATTTCTTATGTAGCAGTGTTAGTTTAGCAATGATGTTGTGAGCTGATATTCCAGGTACGAATTTCTTTGCTAGTGTATTTCGTGGCAAATATATGTATGGGTGCCTGACTATACGCTGCATTGTGGGTATGTGCAAGCTGAAATACTGTTGCATTTGAAGAAGAAACTAAACACTTGAATTTCACGGTGAAGGGGCAGAATATTTATATTTGTTTTCCTAGCATGTGGTCGTGAGTCGAATCGAATTTTGAAAGTTCAGTTTTGAAAAAGGCAATCCCGCCTATTTTTGGAGGTCTGTAGAGGACACACATTAGGCAAATTTTTTTAAGGGACTTGATACATACGTACATATATTTGTCTTCAGAATGAGATTTTCACTCTGCAGCGGAGTGTGCGCTGATATGAAACTTCCTGGTAGATTAAAACTCTGTGCCGGACCGAGACTCGGTCCGGTGCACAGTTTTAATCTGTTAGGAAATTATATACTTGTTTTGTTTGTCTTCATTAATATCGGATGTGAGTGGTATGGTCGGTAATTAGTCAAAGTGTTTGTCTGACACTACTCCACCTCTTCATCTGTTACTTCTGTTATGTCAACAATCAGGGAACTGGAGAGCACGCTCGGCTTGAGCGAGGTGTCCAAGTTCGTTAGAAGAAAGACATGGATGTGGATATTCTGAAATATTCGGCGGAGTTCGTCGCAATGAATTGAAAGTGATGGCCAACTATGTTGTACAGTAACAATACAAACACGCTTGTAGAAACAGTGGTTTCATGAGTGGACAAGGGCGTATTTCCTAAAGCGCAGGCTTTAGAGTTCAATTGTTTTGCTTTTTTACAGCCTTTATCCCCATCATTGTTCACGCGCTTTGTAGCCCAAATTCGGATATCACATTATTCAAAATTTTTATCTTTCAGCAGTGAAATCCTTGCATGTTGTCAGACTTGACTTCGCGAGTTTCTTAATCACTGTCACTGTTTCAGACCTCGTCTGTGATTCAAACTTCACGATTATGGCTCTAGGTTTCGCAGATCACAACTTCCTACATACTACTCTAGGATTATAACTTCTGATTATGGAATGTGGTGCATGTATAATTGTTCTCACTTTAAGCTATTACAATTAAAATGGACAAGTTAATAGGAAATGTTTTAATTTTACCAATGTACTTCAGTGCTGCACAACAAAATTTTATCCACACTGCCTTCGCCTAGAAGAATTACGAGCGATGTTTGGTACCATTTTACCAAAATGGAAGAAAAAGGAAAATGCCGCTACCGTCAGCAGATAATTGTCATGACTTCTGGCTCACCATCAGTCCTGAAGAGACATCTATACTCCAAGCACCCTACAGTACCCCTGGAACAATGTTAGTCAGGTAACCGATCAAGATCACCATCAATCGATGCAGAAATTCGAGAAATAATTTCTAATGAACTGTCCTCACTGACTCCTGCGTCCTCCTCGGGTGAAGGTATCCTCCCAAAAAGGCAAATTGAGTCTCAAGAACTATACAGCCAACCAGTGTAGTCAGGTTCTGGACCAAGTCCTGACTTATCTCCTATGTGATGTCCTCACCCTCAACTGCTTTTCATTTACTGCAACCAATAAGTAATTTATTTAAAATTACAAAGCCATTAACATTTAGTAAATTTACATGTACAGCTTTTAAAAATGATTTGCAGTAAAAATCAAAAATTTTGCGGCCACCGAAAAGGCAATCTACCGTACGTCTGATGCGTGTGCCGTACCTCTGATGCGTGGACGAGTGTAAGTAACATTAGTCCGAGAAGAGTGAACTACAGCCATACCTTTTAGAGTGCTCAAAATTCGAAGACAGACAGATTGCAGAAAACACCTCAAACTGAGTAAGTCTGTTATCCCAAATACGATATCAATTTTAAAATCACTTTCAAAACAGAAAATGCTTCAAATACGAAATTAACTGCCAAAATTTTAAAACCTACACATATCCCGTGCTTTACACGTTCTTTAAATCCCACTGCACAGCACCCAATTCAGAAGTCCATACACAAAAACCGTTGTAGAGTTCAAATGAGTTGTTGTGTTTCTTCAGGAGAAACCCTAGCTTTACGCAAACTTGCTGAAACGGAAGAAAATTAAAAAAAAGACTGAAATTGAAACAAGATGTCCCAACCAGATGGAACTACTTACGAAATGCTGAAAAGAGTTACTTTAAATAAAGATCCTGTAATTTCTTACCTCGCTGTTTTAGCTGGAAAATAGATCAGATTAAACTTCACAGATACAGACTATACAGACTGGAAGATAATGCAGAAGACTTTACAGATTTTGAAATCTTTTGATAAGGTGACCGAAGAGGTGCGCTCACAGAAAACAGTCTGAGTTTCAATATATAAAAAAAATCTTGCCAAGATTAATGGAATGGCAACTAAAACCTTTTAAAGACAATAATAAAGAATATCCTCAAGATAAAGTCACTGGTTGATGATTTGCTTAAAGGGTTATCAGAGTGGTTTGGTGTTATCTCTCCAGCAACGAAATTATTTGTCAGGCAACACTACTGGACCCCTGATACAAAGACAAGGATTTTCAGATGACAAAATATTCCAGGACGGCTACATGAAGGCTATTGCATAAATGAAAGCGTTGGATGTTCAACAAGAAGGAAAAATATCATGTCTCAACGAGTTACCACCGTTACACGTTAGACTTCTTCAATCTGGTAGGAGTTCAGTGAAACTATGAGTCAACTTCTAACAAGTCAGAACCCGGAAAATGAAGCAGTTGTTGAATTGGACAAATATTTAGCGGGGGGATATTTGCCTAGAAACAGCGATCCCTTAAACTGGTGGGAAACAAAAAAAATTGCTGTGGGGGGCGCTCTATCAGTTGGTTCAAAAGGTATTGTATATCACAGGAACATCAGTGGCCTGTGAAGGAATATTTTCAAAAAGCAGGACAAATATGCACTGAGAAAAGAAAGAGACTCATATCGTTTAAAATGGGTCAGATTTTATTCATAAATTACAATAATGATTAATCGTTCTTTAATGGGAACATATATGGTAACACTGACTGTAAATGATGATTGCAGATATATTTCAATTACCGTTGTTGTAATTCATATATTGTCTTCTTCCAATAAAAATATCAAAATATTACATGAATCTGTCTTCATTCTTAATATTTTTCCACTTGATAAAAAACATTTAGGATTTTCTTGTAATATTTATAACTATAGCAGTAGACGAAATTTAAAACTCTTGTATCTGAAAATTACTAGGGACATAACACAAAATTATTGCTCCCCTTCATATATTCTTTCAAAATAGGACCAAATGAGGTACGTATACAGGATTAATGACATAAATTAAAAAGGCAATGTACCTTCCTTTTACTTATTTTTGTGAGTGAATGGTGAGTGGTGAATCACAAAAAAGAACTAGTTCATTCCAGTAAGTGACCAGTTGTGATCCAATCTCTGAAAAAAACAGTTTTGCCCATCTCTAGTGTTCTGACATGCCTGTCCTCTAACAGTGTCCTCTGCAACCGCGCTATAGCGCGTATTACGAACCGAAAAGTGGCGATATGCTCAATTAACTGATAAGTGTTATTCCGAGGTACAGAAACGTCATTCTGTTTATCTGAAAGCTTTTTCCACAAATCTTCCTGTTTCTGGGGAGAAAACGCTATTGCAGACCATTGTACGAAAGTACGCATTGATTTGCACATAGTATTTGCTATCATTACAGCACTCAACATTGTTTTGACTGATTGTATTGAATAAATCATTCTGATTGTCCGTTTGATTACTAAAAATGTTGCCACTTAAAACTGAGTTTCAAAGAAGATATTTTCTATAGTTAATAACTATAGGGATGAACAGAATCTTCATTAATACCAACGCTGCAACCGGATCAGTGTGCTGACATTGAACGAGACGACTCAAATTGCATTTGCAATCCATTTCTCAGTAGCGTGAGGCGGTTTCATGGCAAAAAAAAAAAAATGTAAATGTCGTGTGACTAGGGCTTCCCGTCGGGTAGACCGTTCACCGGGTGGAAGTCTTTCGATCTGACGCCACTTGCGCGTCGATGGGGATGAAATGATGACGATTAAAACAACACAACACCCAGTCCCTGAGCGGAGAAAACTACTACCCAGCCAAGAATCGACCCCGGGCCCTTAGGATTGACATTCTGTCGCGCTGACCACTCAGCTACCGGGGGCGGACGGTCTCATGCTGGAACATAAACAACAGACAAGCAACGTTTCAAATACTTTTTAACTAGAGAGATGAAGGCTGCACGCAACAAATGTCGAAACACACTGATTCGCTTTGCCGCACACGATTGTCCTTAAATGGTGATGCCTTGACACGTTTTCATCTTTTTTTCCAGCCATTGTCATAAAGGTTTTGTCTTTTATATGATACAAAAAATAATGACATCAGTTATATAATCTTCAAATAGAATTTTGTTACAGATGTTGATGCCGACGAGAAGTTTTGCAGCAGATGATTCCTTTACAAATTCGGACACGAGCGTTCATTTCTGACGTCATGGTCGTTTACGCACATAGGTGCCAAAGTGTTTGATTTTGTCTGTATAAGCAGTAAGTAGTTCAAGTTCATTACGT
The DNA here is from genome assembly GCF_023864345.2 of Schistocerca serialis cubense. Lineage (NCBI taxonomy): Eukaryota > Metazoa > Arthropoda > Insecta > Orthoptera > Acrididae > Schistocerca > Schistocerca serialis. The sequence continues at coordinate 498,970,134 of NC_064645.1, forward strand.
TTGTTTCGTTCATCACGTGTAGTGAAGTCTACTTTGTCTTTCTTAGGTTCTGAAGCAAGGAATGAAGAAAGGCGGGAAGATTATCGTTTAAGATCCCAGTTGCGACGAGGTCAAGGTTCGTATTTGGTGAAATACAGTAAGGTAAGGAATTGGCCATTTCCTTTCAAAGGAACCATCCCAGCATTAACCTTAAGAGATTTATGAAAATTGAAGGAAACCTAATTCTAAACGCTGGTCGGTTATTTAAACCTCAGTGCAGTGCCTTATTATTGCCCCCTTCTCACTCGGCTTAGGTGTCTGAGGACAACAAATACTTGATGATACAAACTGGTAGTGAACTTGATACATATTAGTAGGTGACCGTGTTTTCAACTCGGTTTCTTTGAATGCTGGAACGGTGGTTGTTTCATTTCACATCATGAGGCGCTCACATGCTATGTCACGGAACCGGAATGCATGCGCTCCACGTTGTTGGAGATGAGCTGATGTCGCTTATGTTGCACTGGTCGTTGATATCCCTTGTTCATATCAGTGTGAATATTTGACATTTTTCCATTCGTGGCATTACATACAGTGCCTACCACAAATATTCAGCCACCTATTTTTTTGAAGTGGTCAATTGTTACACCATTGGAAATAGCAACAGAAAATAGTACGGATACAGAACGAAATGCCTAAGCATCACAGGCGTATATTTGAAGCATTTAATTTCAATAGGCTTAGCGTCCCATACCTTAGGATTACACAATGCCAACGGGACGCCATGTTATCTCCTGTCAGTATGTGGTACAGAATGGCATGGGGTCAGCGTACACTTATCCTAGACATTGTCATATTTCAGGATCCGTATCTTGGAGTGCTTTTTTCTCATTGAAATTGCTCCTCAGTTGTCATCACAAGTCTCTCGTTCCAAGAGAAATTCCCTGGAGGTACCGGGAACTGAACAGCTCTGGGCTCCACACAGCTGGACGCTGTAAAATATAAGATATAGCGTTATAAGATGCGCAAATGAAAACAACATTATAGATCATGTGCGGAACTACAAAAGTCATTTTTAGCAGTGCATCAAGCTGTCTCTTCGTAAATGCACAAGGTGATTACGTAGTGCAATGGGCGCTGCGTTTTCTCTGGTTATGATATACTGTTGCTGTCTGCACAAGACATCGGACGAGCAAGAAAGGCGACAATTTAATGTTCTTGATTTTAATGGAATAGATAGGTGTGTTGGCAAGAAAGGAACAACTTGTAGCATACAAATATGCCTCTCTGTGTTACGAGAATATTATGTCCATAAATTGTATGGTATCCGAGAGAAACGAAATTATTCCTTGTTTAAACAACGATCTGCATGAGGGGCTGAATGAACATCATAGGTGCATTTTGTTCGCATAATAATTTGATGAGCAAAACTCTCGTAGAACAGCGACGGTTGTTGTATAAAGTAATCGAAAAGCTTCTACTAAGCCTGAGCTCAATCCAAATGGAAGTATGTAGTGAAACGTCCCCTTGGAAAAATTTATGAATTACTGTTCTGGTAAACCTCTACGTTACTTGATTTTCAAACAGCTGAGCAAAACTGAACGTACTCAGACATTTCTCTCTTTACTTACTCTGATCATCACTAAACTTACACACAATATTTTTAGCGCAACGCAATCTGACTTTTAATAATCCCCACAAAAGAATGGCCCTGCCTAACAATAACTTATACCTTTCATGAATCACTTACCTCACAAAAATCTTCGTTACTCGAACTACTGCAATACAGCTAGCGCCAATACTGCTAGCTAAATAAAAGATTCTAACTACTGAAGGCACTAAATACTGATAGGCATAGTTAGCAAACGAAAGATTATGATAGATAACAAACTATGTATTTACCTCAATAGTGTTAAAAAGTTATGATACATGTATCAGTTTATGACATCCAGACTTATAAATTTCGTTTTTCTGACGAACACACGTCCAGATCTTCCGCTCTCAAAACTCTGCCATCACTCTTCCTACATTCACCACTGCTGGCGGCTCACTTCCAACTGCGCAACGCTACGCGCTGTTCACATCCAACTGCCCAGCACTACAATAGCAAATATTCCAACAATGCAAATCAGCCACAGACTGCGCACAGCACAGTCAGTGATTTTCATACAGTGCTATGTGGCGTTACCAACATAAAAACCGAAACAAACCTACTTACAGTAGTCTGGTGTAAGACGGTTAATTGCAAATGTGATCTGGAAAGGCAAAATCAGAAAACTAAAAATAATACCCGAAAGGGCACACGATAAAATTTATTCAACATATTCTACATTCAAGTTCGTAAGTGTGGAAGAAAAACTTCGCGTCAATGGAGAAAAATGTCTCAAATTCAGAAGCTGGAACGACATTTTTAAGGGCATATTCAGATATACTTTTTGAAGATAAGCATTGGTAAGAGGAACACATTTAGATTATTAATGCGACCCAGTAAGATACAAACAACTGATAAAACACTATCAACATCTTTCTATAGCCTACCATTGAACTCCGCCTGGACAGGCCGTGAAGGTCCAAGTGGTACCGACCGGCTGCCGTATCGTCCTCAGCCCGCAGGACTCACTTGACGTGGATGTGGAGGGGCATGTAGTCAGCACACCGCTCTCCCGGCCGTACATCAGTTTACGAGACCGGAGCCGCTACTTCTCAATCAAGTAGCTCATCAGTTTGCCTCACAAGGGGTGAGTGCACTCCGCTTGCCAACGGCGCCCGGCAGACCGGATTGTCACCCATCCAAGTGTTAGCCCAGCCCGAAAGCGCTTAACTTCGGTGATTTGTCGGGAACCGGTATTACCACTGCGGTAAGGCCGCTGGCATAATCTACAAATATTAGTCATAAAATATGCCCTTAAAGTAAGAGTCATACAGGACGCCAGTGGAAATAATGGGTACTCAAAGAGACTTTGATGTAGTCTCATGATTGTAGAAAAAGAACGAGAGGAAGAAGTTGAAGAAGAAGAAGAGAGGTGAGGAGAAGAGCAATATCTCGGTGTGAGCCTCATGGCGCACGGAAATCAATTTCCAACATTTTGAGATGATTTAAATTGTTTACATTAAAAGGTTTCTACAACGTGAGATTGACTCTCTGACAGGTTATAGACAGATATTTTAATGGTAGGTGTTAGTTACTTAAACCGGGGACCTAGAAACGACGGACAGGCTTCATTCCGCCGTAGCACTCAGTGGTTTACAGCCCCCCAAAAGGTCACAGCAGTCCACCCACCTCACCGCCGCCTCACACCGAACCTATGGTGCAGTTCGGCCCTCAGTGGACCCCCCCCCCCCCTCCCCCTCGGGAACGTCTCATACCAGAAGAGTGTAATCCCAAATGTTTGCGTAGTAGGGTAATGATGGTGTACGCGTTATGTGGAGACAATGTTTGCGCAGCAATCACCGACATAGTGTAAGAGAGGCGGAATAAGGAGAACCAGCCCGCATTCGCCGAGGTAGATGGAAAACCGTCTTAAAAGCCATCCACAGGGTGGCTGGCACACCGGACTTCGATACTAATCCGCGGATTCGTGGCAGGGACCGGCACGCCTTCCCGCTTGGCAAGCAGCGCGTTAGATCGCGCGGCTAGCTGGACGGGCTTAATGGTAGGTACTAATATTCGCATCTATTTTCGTGATCAAGTACCATGTCACATGATTGTTTGGCGTAATGAGAAGGTAGAGAGCTTTCGATATTTCATTACCTGGGACAAGAAGTTATTTGAATTTTCCATATCTCGTTAAGAATTTTTTACTTCCTGCTCGTATTATGGTTGTGCTGAGCAAAGCTGTCACACTGTGTCCCAGTAAGACAAGAGACAGTCGAACTGAGTGGTTGATCTTGGCCACCGAAGTTATAGGTATTGTCACTAGAAACGGTGAACAAAGGTGGCCTTGGTTCGGATACATGTAAAGGAGGTTTCGGTATTTCACACAGTTATTGACCGAATTTGAAAATCTTAAATGCTGAATCTACTCATTAACAGCTACAATCTTATGTTACCGGTTTAACAAAATGGTTCAAGTGGCTCTGAGCACTATGGGATTCAACTTCTGAGGTCGTTTGTCCCCTAGGACTTAGAACTAGTTAAACCTAACTAACCTAAGGACATCACACACATCCATGCCCGAGGCAGGATTCGAACCTGCGACCGTAGCGGTTTCGCGGTTCCAGACTACAGCGCCTAGAAACGCACGGCCACTTCGGCAGGCCGATTTAACACAATTAGTCAAGTATTACAAACAGAAACCGTGTGAAAGACTTGAAGCAGCATAACTAATGGCGCACAAATTGCCCGGACTATATTCATCCGGTATTTGAGGATGAGAGCACTTCACGATTTACAGCAAATCTTACACTTTATTTTAAACATTTACGAAACGTTTTTTCGCTGACGTCCCTTCCCCCGCACGCACACATACACGCACACACACACACACACACACACACACACACACACACACACACAATAAGAGAAGGAAAAAAGGTTTCTCTCTTACAGAATTTTCGCTATTGACGCAATAGAACTTAAACATCGAGCATGACGTTTCAATTTATTATTTCTTTTCTACTAACTCTATTTGTAACATTTTTTCACGTCGAATCTGCATATACCACTGAATGTAACGATACGAAGTTTTGTACGTATAACTTAGATTCTTTAAAGAATTGCGGGTGGTGGTTCATTGGAACTCCCTGTCAAGCTAAATTTTGGTGGATTAAATTGTTTTCCGTTGCGTTCAAATATTTCTGGCTTGAGCAGATGCAGTATTCAAGCTTAGTCTGATGCAATATTCAATCTTACTCTTATGCAGTACTGAAACTTAGTGAGATGCTATATCAGTCTCAGATGTAATATAAAATATTAGTTGGATATATTTGAATATTCAACGTCAACTTTACAACTTGAACACAAAACAACTTTCAGTATGACGAGAAGGATACGCTACTGGGTGCTAAGTAAGAAAAAGATTGATTTTCAATAATCAGTCTGTAATGGTTCTTTATTTACTTGACCATTACGGCACTCCAACCCCAGTTCTCGATACCAGTAATGTCGTATTAGTTTTCTGCGAAGTAATAGACATATTTTTGTGACAATATTCACATTTGGATTTATTAATGTATAGATACTCCGATATATCGATATATTACAGTGATATGGTTCTTGTGTGTATTCATTTCTGTGAGACTGTCATAATCTTTGACTTACTTGTAACCGTTTTGGCGCGAATGCGCACAGAGCAGTCTTTGTTTCACATTGCAGAAGTTAAGATGTTATTTCACTTTGTAAAAGAACAGTCAAGTCTTGTGTTTGGTTAAAGTGGAAACTAAATATATGAAGATTGATACAAAACTGTTTTCTTGATGATGTTACAATTAAGAAGAGGTGTATGTGAATTTACAGGAAGTTTAATAAAAATGTGGATCGTGAACACCAAGTCAAAAATTATTTTTACCATGCCATTGTTCTGATCTGGGATTGTTTGATCATTAAGAATTTCCTGAAAAACGCATTTGTTAGGTCTTAAAATATTGCTAAAATACAGATCTGGACCTTCCAGCAGTCAAAGTTGAATCACCCTAGAATCAACAAGATGAACCATGACTACTTCGACGAAATCTACGACGAAGTGCCAAAATTAATGACTTTTTTACAGTGACTTCATTATTTCCATTCTGACGATACCATCCACAGTTAATAACTTGTTGTTTTCCGATAAAGCGAACATATGCTACGTGAGCAACATTATTAATCTGATTCCTAACCTACTTTGCAAGTGGTGGTATTGTTAGAAGTCGATTACTAAGCCATAAGAAACTGTGCTCTAGCTTGAAAAGTGGCACTGTCCTATTCCAAACAAAATTATACAGTGCTAGAACTTGACAACAACGGGTCGTTGTGATTGAACTGGTACATAGCCTCGCCTCATAAGCGATTCGTGCTTCTGTAACCTTTAGATCCGTTAATCTACAAGCGTCACTGCAGAGACTTAACAAGTAAATAACCTTAATGGATGTTACAACAGACGCATATCCGAATTTTGGAATCATTTTTCTTCACTTTTAACGCTTTTTTGCCAGAGAACCAGCAACTTGATGATATTCCTTAAAGCATATAAAGATACACATACGCCACTCACGTAGTCAAATTTGATTTTGACCTGATAAGAGGTGTGTGTGGATTGCGACATTCATTTTCCAAATTTGTATGAAGTATGTGTTGCCACTTTGATGCTTATTGTTAAGACCAGGCACTGTCAGTGAATCCTCAGTAGACTAGGCTCGAAAATGAACATGTAAGATTCGGAACTTGTCGCCTAATACGAATACTGCAACTATTGACAGATTCCTTAACAAACGCTTTAAAAATCATTCCTGTTCGGTTGTAGACCTTCTATCTGGGGCACCATTTTAATAGACACAAAACTTATCAAGCGACAACAAAATATTCGGCCCTTTACGTATTCGTCTCTTTATGTATTATTAAATGCAAAAAAAGCTTTTCTGTAACTCTGAAAGTTTAAAAAGCATTGGAAGAGGGAAGGTGGAAGAGGGAGACAGAGAGCGATGCCAAACATACCGATCCAGAAGTTGCAGCCATCTCGCTCGGCTGGTTCCCGTGAATTGCCGCCCCGCTGGATACGTGACGCATATCTTCTGTGGCCTTGTCGCTGCCGCCTCCGAAGTTAACGATATCAGCACCACTTATTGTCCTTTTTATTTACTGGAATTTACTGGCGCGAAAACTCGTTGATAGGCGACAGTCTAATTTTAGTCTTAATAAGGCGCGTGCCGCTCCAGAACACGTAAAAAGCAATCTGTACGAGCAACAAAACGAGAAGCGCCAAGCAGTTATTATAAAAAGTTTGAGGAGGCCTGCAGTGAGTAGAAAACGATACAAAAGGAGCGATCAACACTGCGCGTGATGCTTGCTCGTATATCTTTGGGGCTTCTCTGATGCGCGCGGACTGTTTCATGTTGCCGAATCGTGCATCGTGGAGTGATAATTAAGGACCATATCTCCTTGCAGTCAGTCTCCGTAGCAGAGCTGATTAGAGCGTGTGGCTGCTACGCCGAGGACCGAGGTTTAGTTCCCGATGCAACCGGGGATATTTCCTTAGTCGCAGAACTGAAGTGTGATGCACTCATAAGTAACCCTACCCAAGGGATATACTTCGATTTTGTTCGGCTTTCAATATGTTGTACTGTAGAGCAAAATAAGAGACACACAATTTTTATATGTGCACTTACTAGGCGAAACATCCCCTTGACAAAAAATGAGTTTAATATGTCTGAATAAGTACCTTTGTAACGGTGACAGAATTTAAGAAAGAGAAAAGATTTCAAATGAAAGTTCTCTGGTTTTTAATGTACGTTACAACGGTGCACCAAGATTTGTCGAATACCTCATTCCCTTCGAAATCCCCAGGCGGTGTTGGTTTTCTGTCGATTCTGACGAGAATAACCCTATCACTGAACTGTTCACAGTAACTCGCTCTCTGCCCTACCTTCCTATTCATTACGAATCCTACTCCCGTTATACCATTTTCTGCTGCTGTTGATATTAACCCTACACTCTTCTGACCAGAAATCCTTTCTTCTTTCCATTTCACTTTCCTGACACCTACTATATCTAGACTGAGCCTTTGCATTTCCCTTTTCAGATTTCTAGCTTCACTGCAACATTCAAGCTTCTGACATTCCATGTCCCGTCTCGAAGAACGTTACCCTTTCGTTGATTATTCAATCTTTTTCTCTTGGTCACCTTCCCGTTGGCAGCCCCCTCCTGGAGCTCGAAATGGGGGCTATCCCGGAATCTTTTGTCAATGGAGAGGTCATCATGAGACTTTTTCAGTTTCAGGCCACACGTCCTGTAGATACACATCACGTTTCTTTAATGGAGTGGTTTCCGTTGCCTTCTGCATCCTCATGCCGTTGATCATTGCTAATTCTTCCGCCTTTAGGGGCAATTTCCCACCCCTAGAGCAAGAGAGTGCCCTGAGCCTCTGTCCGCTCCTCTTCTCTCTTTGACAAGTCCGTTGGTAGAATGAAGCTGACTTCTGATGCCGGAAGTCTTCGCCCGCCAATGGTGATTATTAATCAAAATTTATCGGTGGGGGGTTTCGAACCCTGGACCAAGGACGTTTTGATTATGAATTAAAGACACTACCCCAGACCATGGGTCATACCAAGACTTACGCACTTCCAGATTAACTCTCTCTTCCTTATTGTATCCTATATAATCGCCTTTGTCCCTATTAACCGTACCAACTGCCATACCTTCCATCCCACTAAAAGCATGCCCAAAGGTTCCGGCTTCTCTCCTACCCCTTTATGTTTTCTATACTGGTGGTATGACCAATCCACCATCACTAGTCCACCTCTTCCAGTATGCTGATGACACCACTTTCTTGGTCCTCTACCCTACACGGTAAAAATTCCTACAATACCACCAAATCCACTTCCACCAGTTTACAACCTGATGCAACCATGCTTCCTCAAGATCAATCCCTTCAAAATCCAGGCAATAATTACAAGAAGCGCCACCAGTTTTCACATCCATGACTTCTACCTCATCATTTACAACGTTCCTAGCAAGTTAACTAATGCACTGATATATCTTGGATTAACCTTCGACTTTGAACTGACATGGAAACTTTACCTACTAACCATTTAACAAAAAGCCCACAACAGAATCAAGCTTCCTGAACTGTTCACTGGCCGATCTTGGGAATTGCACCTCTTTAATCCTCCACGCCTACAGAAGCTAGGTCCAACCCATCGTCTCCTATACAAATGTAGTATGGATATCCGCTCCACCAAATTACAATCAGTCCCTTCAGATCATTGAATGCCATACATTCCTGGATATCAGCTACACCTGTGTCTTGTTGGTCCCTACATATCCTTGAAACGTCATGTACTGCGCATTCCTTTTCATATCCATTTACCCTTCCCATCTTGGATCTTCTGCCGTTTCATCAAATCCTCATCCCTTCTCACCCACATTGAACACCACTGGATATCCTACTCTAATAACCTTATTTTTCCACTGTGATAACCAATCCTAGAAGGCTGCTGCCACGCCTGTAACATCATCTCCCACCATTCCTACACCTACACACACTCCATATTCTATGCCCTCGCCCCTTTAATCGTCTCATTCTCCCAGGCAAAGAAATCCACTTCCATGTTTAACTGTCCTTCCCACCTATTCCACTTCATATCGGGGCTCCCAGCTCCCTCTTCATTTTTTATATCTCCCGCCCCTTTACCTCTTGATAACAGAGCCCTGCCCACTCACCAGATGCCACCTTACCTTCTGTCTTCCCACTATTCACCTCAATACATTTGTTTATCTCCATAGTTACTACCCAAAGGACCCCTTCAAAAAAAATGGTTCAAATGGCTCTGAGCACTATGGGACTTAACATCTATGGTCATCAGTCCCCTAGAACTTAGAACTACATAAACCTATCTAACCTAAGGACATCACACACATCCATGCCCGAGGCAGGATTCGAACCTGCGAGGACCCCTTCATTTTTTTTTTTTTTCTCACACTGCTCAGTACTGTAGAGTAGATTTTCCCCTGCCCAACTCCTTTTATCCTAGTGCATTTCGTTTAGCTTTTCAGTGAACGTGCAGTGCCATTTTCAAAAGTACGTCACCATTTCTTCAATGTGTTTTATATATTTTTCTTTTTTTGTTTTAGAACTCTAATTTTAATTTGAACGACAGAGAAGATCAACAGTCTTAGTGATTTGTGTAAGTACCAATGAAATTCATTTCTCATATAGCTTTTTAAAAACATCCGTAAACTTATCTTTTAATCGTATTTGTTTTGTCTGTTGTTTATATTTTTAAATCTTTTGGCTGAAGACCGGAAAGTTGTGCCACTGACAGCTCATATGGTGCGAGGAGGATGAAAAAGCAGAGAAAAAATAATGAGCTCTATTGGTTGGGAAACACGAGAGAAATGTGAAGAGCCGACGGGGGCGATGAATACGGAGGCGTCATTAGGTGCTAAGAACAAATGGGGAAAAAATTTAAATGTCGGTTGAGTCTTAGCAGTCGAAGAGAAGAATAGGCAAGATGGGCTTGTTGATTCCGTCTTACATGCGCAGCAAGGGAGGCGCCGTGGTGCGCTGAGGTGACGTGCCTGAGCTCCTGCGGGCGCGGCCACAGGTAGGAGTCAGCGTGATTTACGGGACTATTTTGTGCGCGCTGTGCTTATTGTGCGCGACGGAGGCCTGTGGGCGCCGTCGGTGGAGGCGCCGCGCGCAACGTCGCTGCCCACAGACGTGGTGTGGCCGGAACCACCCACACGGGCAAGACGAGGCGGCTGGCGCCACTCCCGCGCCGCTGCTTTCGTCATCTTCCCCGCGTAGGCAACACGCGAATGGAAACATCTGAAAACCATCGAAGAAGCGAGAACATTGCTTTCTTACCATTCATGCCTGATATCACATAATAACAGCTTGATCAGCAGTACAGAGTGAAAAGGATTCATCCGATTTGGCAGGACTACTTCTTCTACTAGATTGAATATAATAATAAACAAACGGGATTCAGGAAACTGAGAAGTTGTGGCGACAAAACATTTATATTGCGACAAACTATGTAGAACACCTGTCCCCCTCCATAGCTGAGCGGTCATCGTGCTGACTAATACACGGTTGACGCGGGTTCGATTCCGGGTCAGGGAACGGTGAACGAGTTGCACTCAGCCTCGTGATGTCAATTGAGGAGTTACCTGATCGAGCATCAGCGACTCCAAGTCAAGAAAACTGACAACGGCTGGGAGAGTTCTCTAACAGCAGGAATGGCCATGCGTGGGATGGGGAAAACCCTCACGCAGTAGTAAAGTCAGACCATCAAGTACGTTTTACTGTGAGTGCCTGGGCCGGCATTGTAGGCGACAATCCATAGTCGTCTGAATGACCACCTGCAATTGGGGTTCTCTCTTACCGCATGCAGTGATGCCATTTGTGGAGGATGACACGGCGACGTGTCGGTACCGTTGGCCCACCAGCGCCAGGTGACGGTGTTTACGTTTGCGTATATCGAAACACAACGATTACATTAAAGCGTTTTTTAATAAATAGGTGGAGCCCCTAAACGCCCAGACCGGCATGATGGCCAGCTCAAAACGTCTACTGCCAGCTCTGCATAAGGGATAGTTTTCACTAAAGTGTCGCGGGATGTGGGTACTGCGATGTTCCCGTACGTCTGGTTAAGATTAACCATTTATACGCGCTCATCTGGAGAAAGATTCGGTCGAAGCGTAGTGGTTTGAAGGCCAGAGGGGAAAAAATGCCAAGGCAAGCGCCAAGGGGAAAAAAACCTCTGCGATAGTTAGGTTCGGGTAGTAAGAGCAGTAGCGGATGTCTTGCTCACTGCGATAGGTCATGCAAGGATGAGTTAGAAGCGGATACCATGTATAGCCATATATTCGTTACAAGAGATCAGTCCGTGAAAATTGTAACGTCCCCTTAGACAAATTAATGAATTACTGTGCTGATAAACGTCTTACATTATTTGCTTTTCAAACAGCTGAGCAAAACTGAACGTACTCAGACATTTCTCTCTTTACTTATTCTGGTCATCACTAAACTGACCACAATATCTTTAGCGCAACGCAATCTGACTTTCAATAATCCCTACAAAAGAATGGCCCTGACTAACAATAACCTATACCTTTCATGAATCACTTACCTCACAAAAAACTTCGTTACTCGAACTAGTGCAATACAGCGAGCGCCACTACTACCAGCTAAATAAAAGATTCTAACTACTGAAGGCACTAACTACTCATAGGCATAGTTAGCAAATGAATGATTTTGATAGAGAACAAACAATGTATTTACCTTAATAGTGTTCAAAAGTCATAATATATATATCAGTTCATGACATCCAGTCTTACAAATTTACTGTCTCTGATGGACACACTTCCAGATCATCCGCTCTCAAAGCTCCGCCATCTCGCTCCCCACATCCACCACTGCTGGCGGCTCACCTCCAACTGCGCAACGCTACGCGCTGTTAACATCCAGCTGCCCAAAACTACAATAGCAAACAACTATGCAAACCAGCCGCAGACTGCACACAGCACAGCCAGTGATTTTCATACAGAGCGCTACGTGGCGTTACCAATAAAAAAACCTAAACAGCCTACTTGCAAAGTGCTGCAGCACAGTGTGCTGGGGTTAAGCTGTAAGGGACCGCTGCTGCGCTGCGTCAGTGGTGACTTGGCGCGGGTGAAGGCCCAGGTCGCCCATCGGCGTCGAAGCCAAGTGCTCGGAGATGTGCCGTCGCGTAGCGGCACCACTTCTCACTCGTTGGCTGCGCTGACAGGCTCAGTGAGGGCCGGGCTGCGTCTCCCCTGTGTAGCGGCTGACGTAGCCCAAGCCCTTGGTCGGCCTGGGTGGCCGAGCGGTTCTAGGTGCTACAGTCTGGAACCGCGCGACCGCTACGGCCGCAGGTTCGAATCCTGCCTCGGGCATGGATGTGTGTGATATCCTTAGGGTAGTTAGGTTTAAGTAGTTCTAAGTTCTAGGTGACTGATGACCTCAGATGTTAAGTCCCATAGTGCTCAGAGCCATTTGAACCATTTAGACCAAGCCGTTGAGCGTCCTGATCGCTCTGGTAGGCCACTCGTCGGAGCAGAACTGCTCGGAACTGATGGCCTTCGGCGTCCCTCCGGCGGCACACGTGTTCTTCTTCGGCGTGTCCGTCGCGCGGTGGTTTTCCGCTCCATGAGGGGAGCGGTGGCAGGTGTCTTATTTTCACCTGTGGCGTCCGCAGAGATGTTGCGCGCCAGCTGCGAGCGCAATTGCCGCAGTTGGGTGCATGCCTCCTCCGTCTCTGCAGACAGGGTGGCCTTAAAAGCTGCCCTATCTGCGTCCCTGTCGGCTTTGAAGGCCGCAATCCCCCGCCCCGTCACGGCCGCCAGAATGGCGCGCATCTCCTACACTTGCGCCGCCTGCTGTGCAACCGCCGGCGGTCGGTCCCCCGCGCCACTCTCACTGGCTCGATATTCCGCCCGCCCTTGGTCAGTGGGCGCTGTCTTCTCGCCTTTCTGTTGCGTCTTCGTTCGGCGGCTCTTGCGGCGCCGTCGTCGTGTCTCCTCGGTTTGCACCTTGTTTCCAGCGCATCCGTCGCAGTCGAAAGCCGGGCAGCCACGCCAGTTTACCACATGTGGCCTGTTGCAGCGAGCACAAGTTGGCGCCTCTTCTCGTCGTCTGTCACAGGAGTGGGTGTCGTGCGCGCCGGGCAACTTTACGCACCGCGGCGAGTTGCGGTAGTATTTAGCCACGTGCCCTTCAGCTTGGCACCTGAAGCACTGTGGTTTAGGGTCGATGCCTAGGGGGAGGGCTTCGACGGTCACAGGAAAGTCTAGGAGCTTCCTCATCCCGAAGATGTCGCTACCATCCGTCGCAGTTTCCACTACGACAATGTACAGCGGCGGCCTCTTCTTATTCATCCGGTTGTGCAGCTTAGTAGTTGCATCGTGGAATGACAGCCCCTCTTGGACCGTCTTCTCATCACATATCCAAGGCACACCCCCTGATCAGGGCCTTGGAGTCCTTCTCACATCCCCTCATTAACAGCCAAGGCTACTTTTTCCAACTCAGGCAAAACTCTTTGCACGAACCCCAATTACAGGTGGCCATTCAGACGACTACGGATTGTCGCCAGTAAAACGTACTTGATGGTGTGACTTTACTACAGCGTCAGGGTTTTCCTCATCCCACACATGGCCATTCGTGCTGTTCGAAATACCATCACGATCAAATGAGGCCTCGTTAGTAAACAGCACGATTTGGAGGAAATCTGGTCGATCAATCCATTATTGGAGCACCCGCTGACACAATGAGACCCTTGGAACAAAGTCAGTCACAAGCACTGCATGGACTCCTTGTGGGTATTATGGGCATAATTGTCGTTCGTTGAGTACTCGACACACATTAGTTTATGCAGTGCCCATTTCACATGTAATACGACGAGTAGTTGTTGTGGGGTCCGCTGCAACACGTAACAGCACCTTCTCTCCAAACTCGGGTGTGAGAGTGCTACTCATGTTGCCAGGTCCCTCATCTCTTCTTTCCAGTGAACCAGTCTTCCAAATTCGTCGATCGAGTAAATAAACACTCGTTGTGACGGATGATGCGTGTTAGGAACTTGTTCCCTGTACTGCCTTTCAGCAGTGAGAACATTGCAACGTACTTCCCCGTGCACAAGGTACACGCCAGTGAGTCCTATGAAACTGTACCAGCACTGTTCCGTCTTATGTTTCTTACATAAATGATGACTACATCCAAGCCCTCAGTAGCGACATCTATGTAGGATATAGGCAAACATTTATGGTAGCTACTGTACTTCTCTGAATATCACTGAGTAATGAATGGGTCTCTCGTTGATTCATAGTATGTTCTGTCATGAGATAATGCAAATATGATATAACAGAGCCATGTTATGGACAAGAAAGGTAAACAAAACCTGCATCATTATTTACTAGTAATCACGCTCGTCCTCCTCGTTTCCTTGCAGGAAATAATGATTGTAAAAGCAAATAAACAACACAGTACGCGTAAACGTGTACGCATGTTAGTTGTAAATAAGCTGGAAAACAGACAGTAATTCTAGACAAAGCGGTAGACAAGTTTTCTTTCATGTCTCCTTAAACTCCTTCCCTGCCTCAAATTGTTTAGTGGAGCATTGTCTATGTACTGTCACATTTTGCACGCTCTTACGGAAACAACCTGTATATCTTATTTAGTTATCAGTCTTCTGACTGGTCTGACTTTTCATCTCAGAGTATCGCTTCCAGCCTACCACCTCAATTATTTTATGGATGTATTCCAGTCTCTGTCTTCCTCTGCAATTTGTACCCTCTACAGCTCCCTCTAGTAACCTGGATATTGTTCCCTAATGTCTTAACAGATATCCTATCATCCTGTCCCTTCTTCTTGTCAATATTTCCCACATATTCCTTTCCTCGCCGATTCTTCGGAGAACCTCCTCGTTACCGCCACACACCGTTGGGTGGCTTGCGGAGTATAAATGTAGATGTAGATGTACTTACCTCATCAGTTCACCTAATTTTCAAATTCTTCCGTAGCACCACATCCCAAATGCTTCGATTCTCTTATTTTCCGGTTTCTCCACAGTCCTTTTTCACTACCATACGATGCTGTGCTCCAACAGCATTCTCAGAAATTTGTTCCTCAAACTGAAGCCATTGATGTATACAATGCCGAAATTGTACAACAATGGAAGATTACACACGCGATTTTCCCCAACAAGACTGTATAACAATTATGCTACTTGCAGACAATGAAATTTTAATCTCGAACGGTGAAGATGGACTACCGAGAGCTGTCTGTGTACTATACAAAATCTGTCTATAACATATCATGCTAACGGACAGAGAAAACCTAGATCAAAATGACAAATTTGAAAAGTTCAATTACCTAAGCGGTACGATCAGAAGATCCCTTCAAAGGAAAGAAACTGACGTTAGATAATGTAAATAATAATTTTAATACCTTTTATACAGCTTATGTAGCAGAACGTGACATGCAGTAGATAGATCAGTGGCTGACCAGTGTTTTTAAACTCCGGCCGACTACTCTGCAACAACTTCCGCTTTCGTACTATTTCCTCTGGCTTTTGTTTACACACTCGCTGGACTCTGACTTGCTTACCAGCTGGTATTGGGAAATGGTAGCTTCACTATAGCCAGCTGCGGCGACCGAGCGGTTCTAGGCACTTCCGTCCGGAACCGCGTGACTCCTACGGTCGCAGGTTCGAATCCTGCCTCCGGCATGGATGTGTGTGACGTCCTTAGGTTAGTTAGGTTTAAGTAGTTCTAAGTTCTAGGGGACTGATGACCTCAGAAGTTAAGTCCAATGGTGCTCAGAGCCGTTTGAAACATTTTTGAGCTTCACTATGTGTAATCTACATATGCGTGTGTTTTGTCTGATGTAGAGGGCGTTTTTACTGCTACCACAGTTTACTGTCTTCGCTTGGATAGCATAACATGCTTCAAATCACGGTGTTGTAGACTTCTAAAGCGGTGCAATCCTCTTATTATGCCATTTAACAGTTTTATTATATAGTGAGTGGGAAATGTACCACCCGTCCACCACTGGGTGATGGCAACGGCGATCGACGGCAGCGGACAGCGGCAAATTGCACTGACGTTTTCAAAACACTTGACGTCACGCCTCGGCGCGGGAGCGCGCGGACACGGAATTTAGCGGCAGTCAGTAGCGAGCCAATGGGTGTGTTGGACCTTCCACCGAGCTACAGACCCCCTTGAAGATGTCCTCCGCAGACGAGGACGAAACGTTTGGAATTGACACAGACTTCATCAACCGACGACGGCATAACAGCCCAAACAATTATAATGGACATGATAGGGCCTACCTGGATGGCAGACCAATAATGTCGAACTTCACGGCTATACACCAACCGTCATCACGGTACGACGGATGACGCAGAGAGATGGTGTGCGGGAGGGAACAGAGCGCCTCTCAAGGTGTTTGTCTAAGTACAGAACACGCTCCGACGTCAGTCACTGCCGCGGCGTCGCGGTACAGCAGTCGGCTGGAATGAAGTGTGGGGTGTCAGCTGCCTTGAGCGTACTGAAGGCCGCTTACGACTTGATTCCTCAGCGGGCATTGACAGACGATGCCAACCACGACGGGGAACGCTGCTTGTATTTTTACGGAAATAATTAATTCTGAATCTTCTCCCACTGCGCATACCAGCGATCACAGATCATTACCATCCTTCCGAGGAAAGCTGGCAAGGAGTGGACTGCGAAAGTGCCTCCAGGCACAGAAGCAACTCTACTTACGCCCTCCACTAGTCGCCTCTTGCAACGGGTAGTGGCAATTTCACTTCCTTCTACCTCCTTCCGTAGATGTTCACGACAGTAGCGCGTAAATTTTCCACCAGCTTCACAGTTTTGGAAATAGTCGTTCACAGGGTCAGCGTAATATTAATCTGCCCTTTGTCAAAGTCGCTCAATTTAATGGATTACCCCATTTGCAGCTCACCTGTGGGTGATCCCCCGTCCGTGTCGGCTCCGCTTACATACTTTTGTTACCTTGTCACGCGCCCGCAACGCCACCTAGCGGCATCCAATGTCGCGGTGGGCAGTGATCGTAATGTATTGGATAATCAGTGCATTCAACAAATACTGTGGACGTTAGCTGCAAATGCTTGTCTGGGATAAAGATATTTGCACAGGAAACCAATCAGGAGAAAGAAAAAAGAAGGGAAGGGAAAGACTATGTGGTTTGAAGTAAACGTTTGTGAGCCGTGCACGGCTCGCGTTTATCCCATTTATTGTTTGTCATTTTCGATTACTGTTCTGCCGCCTCGTTTTATTAATCTATTTACTGGCGTCATTAACTTCTACCCTTACTTGTCCGTGTGCGGCAGCAGAAGCGCGTATAGATAAGTGCTCTGTCGTACCATCTCTGGAGCGACTGATAGTATTTCCGGGTCGTCGTGTGACTGGCAGTCAGTTGGAGGCGGACCAGCAGTGCAGTCGGAACGCAGCAGCAGTGAAGTTGCGGACGGAGCGCCGGTGAGGCGCGGACAGCCAGTGCCCGCCGACCGCTGGCGACACACAAGGACTGTCTCACGGAGGGAGATTGGAGCGGGACGACCGTTGGTTGGTCGTCTCGTCGGCCGGCGTATATTTGGTCCTTTCACCGTTTCCCTGCCCGGGCAGTTGGTCAGTTGGCTTGGAGCAGCGAGGAATCTCCGCGGGGCGTAGTTTGGCCGGGGTCCGAGTGTGGGGGTGCTGTTCCCATTGCTACGAGGTCCGTGGCTCACTGATCCTGGACACGAAAGTAAAGTTTTGACTTAATCTACCAGCAAGTCACGACTGTTCACATTGTGTCGTTTGGATTTCGTTGTCGGTTGTTGGGACGTTCCCGCGAGCAACAACGTGTGTTTTCAAGTTGCCAAATTTTAGTCACCCGGCGGTGGAGTTTAACTGTACTTGGTTATTTTGAATTGAAGTGCACCAGCGGAATCTTCTGCCTTGTGGCCGTTAACGTTCAGGTTACCTGCCCTGGCTGTTGAAGTAAATTCGGGCAGTGCATTTTCCTCATCGTGTTGTTGCTGTCCAGGACGGTGTGTAGTTTGATAGCTCAATGTATAATTGATTGTGGGCGCCAATACTTCCTACGTTGTTCGATTGAACTCCCTGTTGTGTGCTGGTCGGATGTAGCCGAAGTTATCTTGTCGGTGGGTTCGTTGACTGTCTGTCAGTTGGGTTGTCGTCGGATTTAGAATGGTTGGGCCGACTGCCTGTCTCACCTAAACGAGCGTTAGTGTTTGAATTCCAGGTCGACCCTCGGAAACTTCTGAGCGCTGTTGGGTGTACTGCCTTTTCTTATTTGTGGTTGTTGTTTGTGTTTGTATAGCTTCTAACCGATTTTAAAATTAAGGTTGTTTTACCCTTAAGGCGTAAGATTGTTTGGGCCTACAGCCTAATTTAAAGAACTGTTTCAAGTAAGGACTTTGGCCTTTTAAAAATTTGTTTTGGTTTGAGTCTTAGGTGATGGGCCTTCAGCCGATTTTTAAATTAAAGTTGTTTTGCTCCTAATGCGTCAGATTGTTTGGACCCTCAGCCTAATTAAAGAACTGTTTTAAGATAAGGCCTTTTGCCTTTAAAAATTCTGATTTTTGTTTGAGTCTTAAGTTATTGGCTGATTTCAGCCGATTTTAAATTAAAGTGTTCTTGCCCTGTAGGCATGAGATTGTATGGCGTATTCAGCTGGTTATTCAGTTCCAAAAATTAATGTCGTGTTTTTTTTAATTTTCTTGGCCCTTTTAATGTTTAGTCAAATAAATAAAGCTGTATATTCGAGTGCACGTGACAGCCGCTTATTTTGGCACCTTTCCACAATTTAAACTACCTGTCCTGTACTGCGCGTTTAGCAGGGCGTATCAATTTGTCCAGAGAGCCCTGCATTCGGAAGCGGTATTTCGCTTCAGTTAGCTTCAGACAGCGTTAAATCAGTTGAGGTGTGCGAAAGGAGGAACTGGTTAGTACAAGTGCGCCAGTAGCCGGTGTTTAGACAGGAGTGACGACACGAAGAGGTTTCCCTGCTCACAGTTTCTGGGTGGAAGGGATTTGCCATGTGCATGATGTTCAGGGAATTGCAATAAGTGAAAGAGTTTGGGGCTACAGGAAATTCAAGAAAAGATGTAAGTAGATCGGATAAGGTTTTCGTAGGGTACGAGTGTTGGTGGAAAGATGCAATAATCATATAGGATTGTTAATAATTTTAGTAGTTTTGTAATGCACTGTGTGCGTTGTCTTCGACAATTAGTGAGCTTTCCAGGTTGGTTTAATGTTTATTATGTCACAGTTAGCTTCGTGTGTTTGAAGTTGTACAGGACAATTATAGGTGATGAGATAGAAGTTAGATGGATAGATGGAATAGGCAAGTAGTTTGTACAGTCGCGGCTTGCATGCATTTTAATTTGCATGTCAACAGCTACAACCAGACGTAAAATTGTTAAGCTGCATTCGAGAGACCTTTCACAAGAGTGAAACGGTGGATGGGGGCGGCGGAAACGGTTCGCTCTGAATTATTCATGCAGTTACTAAAATGCCGTTTGTTCTTTCATGAAGAAGGTCAGGTATATGAACAAACATTCCATTGCATGTCGTAAATTCCGATCCCCGTAGTAAAATTTATCTTCCTGTACCGCGTACCGTCAATTAAAAGAAGTGCTTCCAGTTTGGATAGAAGAAGATGGAGTGAAAGCAAGAAGAGGTGAGAGGCTTACAAAATGGGAATGTGTCTATTCCTTATAGAAGAGTAAAATACCATACAACATGTTTCAAAAGTGCTTGCAAACCTCAGGATACAGAGTCGATGCAACGCTATTTCTTCAAGTGCTGGGAAATGAGATAGTCGGGGAAGTGATTAGTGGCAGAGTGTACGATGTGCTGAGATTAAGAAGTGTTTTTGGACACTTGAATTCTAAAGAATCTGCATGCGGTTTGATCACCCACTCAACTCCCCATTTCTAACTATATTACGGTAGCTAAACAGCAAGGATAAATACAGGCGGAAACAATTAGTGAAGTGACCCTGTAAATGACAGTTACAAAGAGTTGCACACACGCGATAATTTAATAAAATAATTAGTTTCCTTATCAGTCATTAATCAGTATGTATGGGCAACGTGATTTATTGAGCTAAGGACATGGAAAAATACACTGTACATTACAATAAATGTTCATGTTAAGGGCTCAAAGATTGAAATATTGAATAGAAAATGTGGGTGATATTGGAGACATCGAAACCACGTACTACTGAGGGCTTTAGTGCAAAAACTTTTACAAAACTCCCACAGTGCCAGAGAAAACAAGATACTTTAACACAAACGTTTTCAGTAGTACGAAGTTGGCAAGCAGCAAACAGGTGGTGCAGTCGTTGAGATCAGCGCCGCCAGCGCTTCTAATATGCTCCAGTCGCGATAAACAAACCGGCACAAATTACGTCTGTCCTGGTGACCGAGACAGTGCACTCGTTATCTCGCGATAAAGTGGCTCCAGGAGAAGACACACAGAAGAACACCTAAAACAACATCTTGCATCTGGACGTTACCAGGGCTACATCCACAATGCCCTCCCCTCCCAACCCCCCACCCCTCCCCTATATACCCATACAATGTCTGGCCCCGCAATTTTAAGGGAGAGGTTCTCTAACTTTTCAGAGCGTCATTGTGGGCTGCCCGATCGATTTCCTACACCTACGCCGGATCCCATCCCACCGCTACATACATAAGACAAAAATTTCATCGAACTGCCACCGCTGGAGAGTCGCACTCAGTGGGCCGTCTAGCATCCTCTTCTGTGAAGACCAGAACACATTATTCACTGGTGGTGTCTACCAAGCTAGGCCGAGACGCAAGCCTGTAATAAAGTGATTACACCAGTTCTGGGCTGTCGCCTTCACAGTCAATTCACAGTGTGTACTATAGCCGGATTACAACTCTGGTCACACGTGCAGAGGGACTGGCTGGCCGCTATTGCCTGCGAATCCTAAAGAACTCCGTGTGTCAGCCGGCCTCTACCTTTACTGGCACCCGCAAGTATTCCGGCTCCGCCATAGACCATCCAAGTGAAGGCTAACAGTATAGCAAAGACAACATGCGGAGTCCCACACTAAGGATGGTTAGAGTTCTCCGTACTCTTTGCAACACCCGCAATGAACTTATTTGGCCTTCTGCCATAGAGAAATAGTATAAACTATGATAAAGATGGCAGAAATGAGAGGAGGAAAAACAAGAAAAGGCATGCAAAAGGAGCGTCACCAACCATGTGCTTGGGACAGAAGCCACTCTGGGTGGTGTTGCGTTAGAAGGCTACAGATACTGATATTGCTACTGCGTATCGAATCTTAGTCGTAGCTGTCTCGACAAGTGATCAGAGGTTGCGCAGGGACGTCCCATCAGCTAGGAAATGCGGTGAGCTTCTGCTAAAGAAAGGAACCCAAATATGTCTGCAAAGTGGGATCATGGAGAGAATACACATGAGATGGTGTGCGGCTACGTTGGCACGATGTGTGCAGCGATATATTTGTTCGAAGTAGTACTGTGCTATTCAAACTAGCACACTTTTTTCATTAAGAGCGACCAAATTTAATTTATAAACGGAATGGTTAACTTGCATGACACTGCGAATAGTGTACTTATTGCTGAGTGAGTTGCTCGATCTACGTATGGAGTATATTATGGACTGAAAATATAATAAACTCAGTATTACTTGCAAACTGAGAAATTCCAAAAACCTTATTCATCATACTGCAACTAATAAGCAAGTTACAATGAAGATTCTCTGTATTTGAGAGGTGATGTGTCACAGATATACGTGGTCAAGAACGTTCATATAGTGATATGTGTACCTCGGAGGTAACTCTGTCTGGTAATGCTGTCTGTGGAGATTATTAATCTGAGTCAAAACGCAACAAACTGTAAGTAAAATTAAACAATAGTAAAATAAAGTAGTAAAAATGATCGGACGTCTTGCAAGGTTTAGGGGCCGTTCAAAGGTGTTAAATATTTTATAAGATTCGAGAATCTCTGAGATGACAGATGTTGCGCTACTGGGTCCATAGAAAATGGTTTCAGTGGGGGGGTTCTAGGGTTCCGGGAATAAAAAGATTATGGATGTGTCTGGGGCATCATGACAGAAATTACTGTACTTGTAAGAACAGAGAATGTTCTTTCTGGTGGTGGTAAATTACGAGGGTTGTTCGGAAAATAAGGAACGATCGGACGCGAAATGGAAACCAGAGTGAAAATCAAAACTGTTTTCTTTGCAAATTTAGCCACACCTTCCAGGTACTTCTCTACATAGTCGCCGCTCCGATTTAGACATTTGTCGGAGTGTTATACCAAATTTCCAACACCATAGTCATAGAAATCAGCCGCCTGTGCTTTCCGATAGTTCTCTACGCTGGTCTATAGCTCGCAGCCTGCGCCGAAGTGTAGCCGACACGGTAGCTCAGCGTGCTAGGTCAGAGGGTTAGCTACCCCCTGTTATAAAAAAACTGAGTGAACGGATCAACAAAGAACCTGAACGGCTGTCATCGGACGTCCGCCACGAACAAATTCATCGACCAATATAGAGCAAAAGGAGATAAAAAAAAGTGTTGTCTTCATATCCAGCGTTTCACTGAACAGAGATGATACTCAGGAAGAGCCAATTAGTGCTGTGTTGTGGGTAATCGAACACTTCCCATCGAATAGGCTGCAGGAGCGTCTTCACTGCCCCTGAAGAGTGCGGCTGAGAATTGCCATGAAGAAGGAAGTGCGTGGCAGTTGTGACAGGTGGGCTGCATTCATTAAGGCGAAGCCTCTCAGCGGACCCTTCTACTTGGCGGGAGATATTGACGTTCTAGGCACCTTTACTCGCTCAGTGTGCTCACAACCTAAAAGAGCGTTTTGATGCGATCGACGGGCATGCTAGAGACACTGCCCAAAATGTCTGTGAAAAGCCTCGTCTGATTTTCTACATCTACATCTACATTTATACTCCGCAAGCCACCCAACGGTGTGTGCCACAGTCATTACCTCCCTTTCCTGATCCAGTCGCGTATGGTTCACGAGAAGAACGACTGTCTGAAAGCCTCCATGCGCGCTCGAATCTCTCTAATTTTACATTCGTGATCTCCTCGGGAGGTATAAGTAGGGGGAAGCAATATATTCGATACCTCATCCAGAAACGCACCCTTTGGAAAACCTGGACAGCAAGCTACACCGTGATGCAGCGCCTCTCTTGCAGAGTCTGCCACTTGAGTTTGCTAAACATCTCCATAACACTATCATGCTTACCAAATAACCCTGTGACGAAACGCGCCGCTCTTCTTTGGATCTTCTCTATCTCCTCCGTCAACCCGATCTGGTACGGATCCCACACTGATGAGCAATACTCAAGTATAGGTCGAACGAGTGTTTTGTAAGCCACCTCCTTTGTTGATGGACTACATTTTCTAAGGACTCTCCCAATGAATCTCAATCTGGCACCCGCCTTACCAACAATTAATTTTATATGATCATTCCACTTCAAATCGTTCTGCACGCATACTCCCAGATATGTTACAGAAGTAACTGCTACCAGTGTTTGTTCCGCTTCCATACAATCATACAATAAAGGATCCTTCTTTCTATGTATTCGCAATAGATTACATTTTTCTACGTTAAGCGTCAGTTGCCACTCCATGCACCAAGTGCCTATCCGCTGCAGATCTTTCTGCATTTCGCTACAATTTTCTAATGCTGCAACTTCTCTGTAAACTACAGCATCACCCGCGAAAAGCCGGATGGAACTTCCGACACTATCTACCAGGTCATTTATATATATTGTGACAGTGGTTTGCATTTCGCGACCGATCGTTCCTCACTTTCCGAATAGCCCTCGTATAACATAATGAGCAAGACTTGTGTTTTTTGGTGAGAAAAGTTCTGAAACTTTTAGCTGCGGTGAGGTTTAATGGTGCTTTGTTACCTGGAGAAACTGTGGAAGACATGAAGTCAAATTGTGTATTAGCGAACGTAGCGAATGGAAGAATCAAAGATTGTTATCAGCAATTTTTCCGGATTGAATGTCTGTGGTAAAAGAAAATCTATTCAGAGGTTCTCCTGGTTCCGCTGAGTCTGATATCGATAAGACTCCGAGGGCCAGGAGCACTTCTGAAATGTCCAGCGGAGCTATAGACGAAATGCGATAAACGGAAATGTTTCATGGACTGCGCACATACAACCTATAAGACTCACCAGCAACAAATACTTGTGGTCGTGAAAGCCTTCGTCGCACAATTAAACTTTAAGTTACTTAGGCCGTGTCGAACCATGCTGCTCCAGTCGTAGTGATAAGCAGCCAAGCGTTTGCCGACAGAACTGCAGCTTTGCGCCGGCAGACGCAGTGATGAAAGAGCCCATATAAGCCACATGCGGCCGCAGCAGTGTGCGGCGCGCGCCGCGATGCTATCAAAACACTTAGGGCGGCCCTAACCGCAGAATAACTTCATTAATCACGCGGCGCGGGCGGAATGCGGCGGGTGCCCGCGGGCGGCCCGCTAATTGCATCTGCCGCCGCGCAGGGGTCGCGACCCGCCGCCAGGCCCTCTGCACGTGAGCACAGCTGCAGGGACGCACGGAGGTGGTTCTTCCGCCAGCTGATCCTCTCCCCGGGAATCTGCTCGACACTAGCGGAAACTGAAGGGCTACACCACTAATAGCTGGACCAAACGCTACCAAACGTACTACAGTAGTTCCGGACTTGTACACTACTGGGCATTAAAATTGCTACACCAAGAAGAATTGCAGATGATGAACGGGCATTCATTGGACAAATGTTTTATACTAGAACTGACATTACATTTTCACGCAATTTGCGTGCATAGATCCTGGAAATCAGTACCCAGAACAACCGCCTCTGGCCGTAATAACGGCGTTGGTACGCCTGGGCATTGAGTCAAACAGAGCTTGGATGGTGTGTACAGGTACAGCTGCCCATGCAACTTCAACACGATACCACAGTTCATCAAGAGTAGTGACTGGAGTATTGTGACGAGCCAGTTGCTCGGCCACCATTGACCAGACGTTTACAATTGGTGAGAGATCTGGAGAATGTGCTGGCCAGGGCAGCAGTCGAACATTTTCTGTATCTAGGAAGGCCCGTACAGGACCTGCAACATGCGGTCGTGCTTTATCCTGCTGAAATGTAGGGTTTCGCAGGGATCGAATGAAGGGTAGAGCCACGGGTCGTAACACAACTGAAATGTAGCGTCCACTGTTCAAAGTGCCGTCAGTGCGAAGAAGAGGTGATCGAGACGTGTAGCCAATGGCACCCCATACCATCACGCCGGGTGATACGCCAGTATGGCGATAACGAATACACGCTTCCAATGTGCGTTCACCGCGATGTCGCCAAACACGGATGCGACCATCATGATGCTGTAAACAGAACCTGGATTCATCCGAAAAAATGACCTTTTGCCATTCGTGCACCCAGGTTTTTCGTCGAGTATACCATCGCAGGCGCTCCTGTCTGTGATGCAGCGTCAAGGGTAACAGCAGCCATGGTCTCCGAGCGGATAGTCCATGCTGCTGCAAACGTCGTCGAACTGTTCGTGCAGATGATTGTTGTCTTGCAAACGTCCCCATCTGTTGACTCAGGGATCGAGACGTGGCTGCACGATCCGTTACAGCCATGCGTGTAAGATGCCTGTCATCTCGACTGCTAGTGATACGAGGCCGTTGGGATCCAGCACGGCGTTCCGTATTACCCTCCTGAACCCAGTGATTCCATATTCTGCTAACAGTCATTGGATCTCGACCAACGCGAACAGCAATATCGCGATACAATAAACCACAATCGCGATAGGCTACAATCCGACCTTTATCAAAGTCGGAAACGTGATAGTACGCGTTTCTCCTCCTTACACGTGGTATTACTATAACGTTTCACCAGGCAACGCCGGTCAACTGCTGTTTGTGTAAGAGAAATCGGTTGGAAACTTTCCTCATGTCAGCACGTTGTAGGTGTCACCACTTGCGCCAGCCTTGTGTGAACGCTCTGAAAAGCTAATCATTTACATATCACAGCATCTTCTTCCTGTCGGTTAAATTTCGCGTCTGTAGCGCGTCATCTTCGTGGTGTAGAAATTTTAATGGCCAGTAGTGTAGAACCCAGAGCGTTTCAGAAACATTGACCTGACTTAGGGCGTAATAATTGCGAAACATGAGGCGTGCCGGCAAGGAAATGTGTATTGTTTGAGTGGGCGTGGCCAAGAGTTTTAGAAAATCGCCATCAGATATCAGTCGATGCCTCTCCTCAGGTTGCAGTGAGTCAGAAGTAAGATGGTGTCCACTCAACAGAAGGCATTTCTTGTGCTGCAGTTTGCAAAGAGTGATTCAGAGATTTCGGTCGAGTTTGCTTTTAGTCGGATGTTTGGCTTTTACCCGCTGCACCCAAAAACATTCGTCGTTGGTATCGCCAGTTTGAAGAGACAAGATGTTTGTACAAAGATAAGAGTCCAGTTCCAACTTGCCCTCCTGATGATGGAGCAAACGTTTGAGCAGAGTCCACAGCACTCTACTCACCACGCAAGCAGAGAACTAGCAACGCTACATACGACTGGCCCGAAAGTGTTTAATTCGAAGTTTGGTCTACACTCATTCTCATAAATTAAGGATAATGCTGATACATGGTAAAACAACGCTCTGGTGGACGGTTTGCGGGTGTAAATCACCTCGGTGTATGACCATGCGGTGCATTTGACCTGCTGTCGTCGCACGGTGGCGCTGGCAGCAGTACACATACGGAGAGGTGTGTTGGTGCATGTCAGAGCAGGGTGTAGTGAGTATGTGTGCAGACGTTTTCAGACGTCCTAATGGTGACTGTGTGTTGAAAATGGCTCATGACATTATGAGGGGTACAATACTAGGCGGACTGGAGGCTGGTTAAACACAGCAAGTCATAGCACGGGCCCTCCGTGTGCCACAAAGTGTGATGTCAAGATTATGGCAACGATTCCAGCAGACAGGAAACGTGTCCAGAAGCTACAGTACGGGACGTCAACAGTGTACAACACCACAAGAAGACCGATATCTCACCATCAGTGCCCGCAGACGGCCACGGTAGGTAGCCTGGAACAGTTGTCACCAGACACACAGTCAAAAGACGGCTGAACAGACATGGTTTATTCGCCCAGAGACCTGCAATGTGCATTCCACTGACCCATGATCACAGGAGAAGCCGCAAAGCCTGGTGTCAAGAACACAGTACGTGGTCATTGGAACAGTGGTCCCAGGTTATGTTCACGGACGAGTCCAGGTATAGTCTGAACAGTTATTCTCGCCGGGTTATCATCTGGCGTGAACCAGGAACTAGATACCAATCCCTTAATGTCCTTGAAAGGGACCTGTATGGAGGTCGTGGTTTGATGGTGTGGGGTGGGATTATGATTGGTGCATGTACACCCCTGTACGTCTTTGACAGAGGAACTAACAAGTCAGGTGTATCGAGACGTCATTTTGCACCAGTATGTCCGCCTTTTCAGGGGTGCAGTCGGTCCCACCTTCCTCCTGATGGATGATAACGCACGGCCCCACCGAGCTGCCATCGTGGAGGAGTACCTTGGAACAGAAGATATCAGGCGAATGGAGTGGCCTGCCTGTTCTCCAGACCTAAACCCCATCGAGAACGTCTGGGATGCTCTCGGTCGACGTCTTCAAACCCCTACGACACTTCAGGACCTCCGATAGCGACTGGTGTAAGAACGGGAGGCTATACCCCAGCAGCTGCTCGACCACCTGATCCAGACTATGCCAACCCGTTGTGCGGCCTGTGTATGTGTGCATGGTGATCATATCCCATATTGATGTCGGGGTACATGCACAGGAAACAGTGGCGTTTTGTAGCACATGTGTTTCAGGACGGTGTTCTCAACTTATCACCAATACCGTGAACTTACAGATCTGTGTCGTGTGTGTTCCGTATGTTTCTATGGTATTAGCGCCAGTTTTGTATAGTGCCACGTTGTGTGGCACCACATTGTGCAATTAACTTTAACTTATGAGCATCAGTGTATAAACAATACAGACTGCAATTAGTGAAAAATTTTTGGGTTGGTGGTAAAAGGATACGTTTTGACTTCAGCAGTGCTTTGCCAGAGAATATGGAACACGGTACATTTTTACAACGGTTAATTTTCAGTGATGAAGCAACATTTCATGTTAGCGGTAAACTAAATTGACATGTTCGTATGAGGACTCCAAAACTCTCGTGACGTTATTGAGCACGAAAGTAAACATTTGTTGTGTCATTTCTGATGGTAAACTATGTGATACGTTCTTTTTTCGGGGAAACACAGTGATTGTCATGAGCTGTCTTCAAATGCCACCGGATTGGCTTTTCCCGCAATTTGTGAAGGACTCCAATGACTTCTTTTTGCAACAGGGTGAAGCTCCAGTACACTGGCACGACAACGTACGTCAGTTTCTCAATGACACTCTGCCTCAACGCTGGATAGTGCCCACGGGACCCCGACAAACTGCCCTGCATTCTTGACCTCCAAGATCTCCTTACGTGACACCACGCGATTTTTTCTTGTAGGGATATGTGAAGAAAGGGGTATGCATCTCCCCTTTACCACTTGACGTAGAAGAAGTGAAGAACGTAATAACAACCACCATAACTCCTGTAAAAGCAGATATACTGAGCAAAGTTTATAATGAATTTAGGCGTGGAATAGGTGTTGTTCGTGCTGCTGCTGGTGGACACGTAGAACGTTTGTAATATCGTAGCTATAACTTTAAGATTTTTTTGAGTATTTTGCAATTCATCTCATGTTAGTAGTAGGTTTTATCAATAAATATGAGGTTTGAAATCAGGTTATTCTTTTCGAAACACGCTGTACATTTTCAACAAAATTCTTCTGGCCTTGAGGCCGCATTGTCATCTGTAAAATTCCGACGTTTCGGCGACTGTTGCAAGGCCCCTTCCTCAGGGTGTATTGCTCAGGGTGTATTGTTAACTGCTAAATGAGCACTAGTTTGCATACGTATATACTAATGAGGAGTGCTGTCATTGGATGTGAGGAAAAATGGTACATTGACATCCCTACATCTCTTCAGGAACGCAAGATCATTCAACAGTTTACCTGTTTTCAGTCTCAGTGGTTCGAGCTGCCTGATGTTTGTGTAGATCTCCTACCAGTACAGGTTCGTTAAATGTAAACGTAGGCTTCCGCGGCCGTTGTCACAGTCAATAAAATTCTTCTGGGTTTGAGGCCGCATTGTCATCTGTAAAATTACCACGTTTCGGTGACTGTTGCTAGGCGCCTTCCTCAGGGTGCCAATGTACCCTTCCTCCTCACCCTCACATCCAATGACAGCACTCCTCCGTAGTATATAAGTATCCAAACTAGTGCTCATTCAGCAGTTGGCAGTACACCCTGAGAAAGGCGCCTTGCAACAGTCGCCGAAACGTCGGAATTTTACAGATGACAAAGCGGCCTCAAACCAAGAAGAATTTTATTGACTGTGACAACGGCCGTCGAAGCCTACGTTTACACGCTGTACAGTGATAGAGTGTCTTACATACTAAAATTTTTCGGGCAACGATCGAAACACAGCACACGCAAAGTACAAGCAAGTACAGTTTACTGCTATTTTTAGAACTTTGAAGGAGGTTGATTAATGGGTACCAGGGGTATGAGACCATTGTTCTGAATGATTGCAGATAGTTGGCTGCAGAGCAGTGACTGTGGAGCGAATGGCGATAGCAACAAGAGTAGGCAGCCATGTATACTACACCACGAGAAGACAGTGGGATTGTTCGTCTGTGTCTCACGAATAGAGAGATAACAAGCGCTTTTGGAACAGATTACTGGAAGCTGGCTTGAAATCTCGAGTCGTCATCCGTCGTTTACTGCTGACACCACAGCACAGACAACTGAGGCTCACGTAGTGTAAAGTTGACGAAAATGGGGACTCTCAGTGTCATTTTATTGTGTCCAGCGATGAACGTGGCTTCTGTTCATGGCGTTATATCTAAGCCCATATGGTGAAAGGTCACAGGAAGCAGAGACCCACGAGGCTCATTTAACTCTGCCTCCTGGAATCACGATGTGGGATTGATTTGGTAATTATGGAAGGAGGCTCAATCGTTGCCAGTATATGGTAAGAATGGTAAACCCAGATTTCATGACCATCACGTCCACTCTACATATGCCTTGAGGAATGTACAGCTCCTTGGATGGGCTGCCAGATACACTGGGTTGTCACCCGCAAACCATGTCTCTTATGTGATGGGAAGACTTACACTTTCATACCGGCTTTCAGAGAGAAATCTTCATGAAATGCCCCAAAATGTTTTTCAAGCATGTCAATAAACACCTCAGGATGACATTAATAGGTTGTTTGCTTCATATGCCATAGCGTATCTGATAGAGGATGATTGAGCAATGCCTCTGAAAATTTACTGTCAGTCACGTTATATTCTTATTTATACTTTAATACAAGAGCGTATTCATCCCTGTTGGTGATTATTGCTGCTGATGATGATGACAATGAATGTGTTTTCCCAGTGGAATGAAAGTTAATCATTTAATTATCATTATGTTTTATAGTTCACCATAAATTTTAATAAATACCGAACTAGATCCTCATGAAGTAACACCTTCCATATACACTACGTGATCAAAAGTATACGAACACCTGGCTGAAAATGACTTACAAGTTCGTGGGGTCCTCCATCGGTAATGCTGGAATTCACTACAGTGTTGGTCCACCCTTAGCCATGATGACAGATTCCACTTTCACAGCCATAAATTCAGGCAGGTGCTGGAAGGTTTTTGGGGAATGGCAGCCCGTTCTTCACGGAGTGCTGCACTGAAGAGAGGCAGCGATGTCAGTCGGTAAGGCCTGGCAGGAAGTCGGCGTTCCAAAACGTCCCAAGGGTGTTCTATAAGATTCAGGTCTGGACTCTGTGCAGACCAGTCCATTATAGGGATGTTATTGTCGTGTAACCACTCCGTCACAGGCCGTGCATTATGAACAGGTGCTCGACCGTGTTGAAAGATGCAATCGCCAGAAGGTGTTTGAAACATCAGTGCAGGCCTGTACTGTGATAATGCCACGCGAAACAACAAGGGCTGCAAGCCCCCTCCATGAAAAACACGACTAAACCTTAACACCACCACCTCCGAATGTTACTGCTGGCACTACACACGCTGGCAGATGACGTTCACCGAGCATTCCCTATACCCGCACCCTGCCATCGGATCCCCACATTGTGTACCGTGATTCATCACTTCACACAACGTTTTACCACTGTTCAATCGTCCGATGTTTACACTCCTTTCACCAAGCGAGGCGTCGTTTGGCATTTACTGGCGTGATGTGTGGCTTATGAGTAACTGCTCGACCATGAAATCCAATTTTTCTCACCTCCCGCCTAACTGTGATAGTACTTACAGTGGATCCTGATGCAGTCTGGAATTCCTGTGTCATGGTCTGGATAGATGTGTGCCTATTACACATTACGACCCACTTCAACTTTGGCGGTCTCTGTCAGTCAAAAGACGAGGTCGGCCTGTACGCTTTTGTGATGTACGTGTTCCTTCACATTTCCACTTCACTATGACATCGGAAACAGTGGACCGAGGGATGTTTAGGAATGTGGAAATCTCGAGTACAGACGTATGACACAAGTGATACCCAATCACATGAGCACTTCAAAGTCCGTGAGTTCCGCGGAGCACCCCATTCTCCTCTCTCATGATGTATAATGACAACTGAGGGCGCAGATGTGGAATACCTGGGAGTAGGTGACAGCACAATGCATCTAATATGAAAAAACGTGCGTTTTTGGAGGTGTACGGATAATTTTGATCGTATGGTGTACGTCAGAATAGTTCTACAAAAATGTTTAAGTTCCTAATATGGTGATGATCTCGGGTGTCCTGGGCCCAAGGTTCAAAATAAGCCACTAAGGACTGGTGGCCCAGCCTTCTGGTAAAAGTCACTTTCATTCTGCCAGTGGCTTTGTCAAAGAGGGCGGAAGAACAGACAGAGTTTCAGGGCGACTTCTTGTCCTTGGGAATTGGAACTGCCTCTAAAAGGCGGAAGAATCAGCAACGATCAATAGCACGATGATCCAGAAGGCAAGGCAATGGAAACCATTGCATTCAAGATACACAATTTGTACCCACAGGGCATGTGGCCTGTAAGTGAAAAAGTGTCGTGATGGCAAAGGATTCCGGATTAGTCGCCGATTCGGATCTGCAGAAGGGAACTGCCAAGGGGGAGGTAATAATGAGAAAAGATTTAGTAGCCAATGAAATGATAATATACTACAGGAAGGAAATGGAAAGGCCTAGTCTAGAAACTGTGATGACTCCTCCGGTGGCCTCTTTTACTGACTCCCAGAGACAGCAGGTCAGGACGAGGGGAAACTCGCATCTTATTCAACAGGCAGGAGAGACGCACATATGGGGGCATTCTGCAACCGCTTGGGAATTAGAATGACGGATTCCCTAGAATC
Source organism: Schistocerca serialis cubense (assembly GCF_023864345.2). Lineage (NCBI taxonomy): Eukaryota > Metazoa > Arthropoda > Insecta > Orthoptera > Acrididae > Schistocerca > Schistocerca serialis. The sequence continues at coordinate 499,002,769 of NC_064645.1, forward strand.
GCTTAAAGAATGGACAGACCTTACAAAGGGCCTTGTGCACAGCGAGAAAAGTGCAGATATTTGTGGACTCCTGCAGGCACTCAGAGCGTAGACAGAAAAGCTCCAGGGATGCTCACTTGGAGACGTGTGAAACTTCTGGCTGCCAGTAGCCGTTTCCACCTGCCTTGAAAAGCAGGAGATGTGCCTGTAATTGGTGGACCCCTGCAGGCTCTGAGACAGAGCGTAGACACAAGCGCCAAGAATTCACACAGGAAGGCATCCGAAATAATGGAAATCAGAAAGCAGCCAGCTTGCTTATAAAATGTTTTCGGGACAGCGAGAAGGTTATAAATCACGACGTCAACAGATTCGTACACAAGCACAAACCTGAGACTGTCGATGCCTCATGCAGAGACAACCGTTAAGAAGAAGTGTCGTGTGGCTGCTACCACATTAACTAAGGAACGCGGAAAATCATCGGAACGACGTGCTGGGTTGATACTAAAGCTGAGATCGGTGTCGACAGTGAACGTGTTGGAGAAAAGCCATTTCCCGAGTCATACACCAGCTAACGCACGGAATACTGTAGTCCAACGCCCTCCGTAACATTGGAGAGCCTTGGCAAGACTGAGGATTTAAGAGGGGGGAAAATGAGATGGGCTGTGGTGTGCATTGGAGTCGGAGTTAGTGAGCTCATTCCACTATGATTGTCTATGTAGCTGTGTTAGCTACAGTGCTAGCGTGGTGTAGCTGATAGCACATCTGCCTCTCAAGCAGTACACCTGGGTTGTAGTCCTGGTCATGGCTCAAATTTTAAATCATTACTTCAGCTTCTATCCTTATTCAAGACAAAGTTGAGACTTAACATATCTCTAGGAATTGTAATTAGATCAGACGAATAGATTACCTACAACTGTGGCATAGGATTTCCCCGTTAGGTACTAAGCCTGGCTTCTATTCCAGTAACAGGAAGCCTCGGCAATACTGACGATTTAAGAAAGGAAAAATTAAGATGGGCTGAGATGTGAATTAATTAGGGAATTCCGTGCAGTCCCTATACCAGGGTGGTGCAGTGTGTAGCATATCTGCCTTGTAAACAGGAGACCTGGATTCAAGTCAGGGTTTGCTACAAATTTTAAATTATTACTTCAGCTTCTATCCTCTTCGAAGATGGGACTCAATATGTCCCCAGAAAATGTAATCACAAATTTACTTCAGTTTAATGTTTCTGACTCTTCATTAGTTTCCACACACATTAGGTACGGATTCAATGTTCGGTTCTGGAGTGAGGGAAGGGGCGAGAGGGCACAGTGAGTGATATTTCCCCTCTCCCCATGCCAAATTTATCTTTCAGTCACTACCATAACTTTTAGGATGCCGCAGATGCCTATGGCTATAATAAGAATAACAGTATCATACTTTACGTAATAATAATTTGCTTATACCAGCACGTACGTTGCGTATCACCACGTACATTGCGTCAATAAAACTTTCAATAAATTCCATTTCAGAGAACTGCATCATATGAAAATCATTCTTCGAAAATCAAGAGAAGTACTCACGTTATTGTTTAAAGTACTGTAATAGCATCAAACTCTCACGATTTTGGCGAGACCAAAATTTACACAATATAAAATAATTTTTTTGAAGTACATCGTCTTTACGCCAGTCACTGTTATGAGTTTTTATTACACAATTGCAATTTCGGCCTTAGGCCAATATCAAGTGCTAGTGTTATGGCTTTAAGCCATGTCAACGTAATGTAAGCTGATACATTAGTATTACGTTGACATGGCTTAAAGCGTTAATATCAGCACTTGATAATGGCCTAAGGCCGAAATTGCGATAGTGTAATAAAGACTTATAACAGTCACTGGCGAAAAGGTGATGTCCCTCAAAAAAAATTTATGACTGTGATTCCCAGCTAAAACAAGTTTATTCAATATATAATCAAACTGAACATTCGCTATTATGAACATTTCACTTAACAGTACAATTATGAACGCAAGTCTGCACAATATAACTACATGAGCTTGTAAATGAAGCAAATACTAATATTTCGTCATTTCTGTCTACGTTTCGGATGTCAATCTTTCTGCAGTTTTTTTCTTAGTGGGTCGCGGGCTCTTTCCCTTTCTGTCTTTCCTTAATCGACTTACTATGGTTTGCCGCTTCTGCTTGTGGATTCACGTACCGTTTCCGATTTGTTGTTGCCAGCAGGTACAGTCAGCCTTTCAACGGGTGCCTCTACGTGCCTAGAGTGTCCTCTGCAGGCAGCCCCAGCAAGTGGCAGACGAAACTGAAAAGTAACTTGTAATTTTCTAGAATTCCTTGCCATTTTCACTTAGTTTTTCTCCTACATTATTCTCCAAAAATTAGCTGAGATATTTGGAAGCTTATGAATCATCGACCTTCCCAAGATGGAGCTGCTGGCATGCGTCAACGATACTGATAGGTGTTCCGCAGGTGCAACAGTAACGGAAAGGTATCTGTGGACAGGCCAGATTAAGCTATGGTACCTGAAGAGGGGCACCTGCCTTTTGGGTAGCTGCAGGAGTAACAGTCTGGGCGACTGACTGAACGGCCTTGTAATACAACCCAATATGGTCTTGCTATTTTAGAACTGCAAACGGCTAAGACCAAGGGGAAACTACAAACGTTATACTTCTCAAGGACATATAGATGCTGTGGCCGAGCGGTTCTAGGCACTTCAGACCGGAACCACGTTGCTGCTGTGGTCGCAGGTTCGAATGCTGCCTCGGGCATGGATGTGTGTGATGTCCTTAGGTTATTTTGGTTTAAGTAGTTAGAAATCTAGGGGACTGATGACCTCAGATGTTAAGTCCCATTGACCTTAGAGCCATTTGAACCATTTTTTTTGTCATATAGCTCTCCCTTTCGGATCTGCGGGTGGGGTCAACTCAGGAGGGCATCTTGATCAAGGAAAAGAAAACTAGCATTTTCCGGATTGGAGCATAGGATATGTAGTGTCTTAATCATGTAGGTAAGTCATAGAATTAAAAAGGAAAATTCACTTAACTATTTTACTTCTCCAGGACATAAATTATTACGGTACTGGTAGAGCATTAACAACATACAGAAGTTAATTACATAAAAAGTGTCAGTCGCAGAGAAAATTCAGTAACAAAGAGAGAGTAATAATAATAAAAATACAACGATTAGTATGTGCAACAAAAACTATTTTAAAAATAAAGACAGGAACAAAAAAGGCAGACAGTAAGATATTATAAATACAAGTATTTGGCCATTTTTGACTGCTGTATCTTTAGCTGCAGCAAGATCATCGGTAGTACATGTATCCAGAATATTCGTGCAGACTAGCACATTTCGTTCCTGTCGGTTGGCACAATGGCAAAAGTCCTAGGGCTGACTCTGCATCATGACACCCCAGTTCTCAATCTCCTCAGTGTCCAAGTCATATAAGGCAGTATGAGCATCCGGATGGTTTTCCTTTGACATTAATTTTGTGTGCTTCAGACAATGAATCTCGTCAAAATTCCACTCAGCAAGTTCCGGGAGATGAATGGATTGCTGTACTTTGCTACACGAATCCCTTTCTAGATCTTAGTCTAAGCCGTTGAGGACCATGTCCAAACAAGGGATGTCTAAGACCAGTTTCCTCTTTGTTCTTATCCATTTCTGAAGTTCCTTTCCTTCAAGTACTTAGTGATCAATACGCATAGTTTGGTACAGTTTATTGACAGAAGTCTGTCACATTGCGTCCAGTCTCTTTCAAACCCGTATCGACCTGTTCAGCATGTAGCGTTTGCAGAAGCTTGCCAAACTGGTGCAGAATATTCTGCTATGGAGAAACATAGTGCCTGACCAGATGTTCGAAACACTTTCGGCTGAGCACCATATGTGGTTCCTGTAAGTTATGGACGATGTCGTTCTGTGGAGATACTTTGAGCTTTATGTCTTCGTAGTGAGCTTTGAATGAAAGGGAATGGTCTGTCTTTACTCAAAGGTATTCGGGTGTGTCATAGTGAAGTATTTGTTTGGTTCAAATGGCTCTGAGCACTATGGGACTTAACTTCAGAGGTCATCAGTCCCCTAGAACTAAGAACTAGTTAAACCTAACTAACCTCAGTACATCACATACATCCATTCCCGAGACAGGATTCGAACGTGCGGCCGTAGCGGTCGCGCGGCTCCAGACTGTAGCTCCTAGAACCGCTCGACTACCCCGGCCGGCGAAGTATTTGCTCTCCTCTCCATGTAATGTTCAGTTTTCTTTTAGCTTCCTTGCTTGTTAAGTGAAATACGCGAACTAGTGTCTTTCCAGATGTGGCTTCACATGATTATCATGGCACTTAGCCAGATCTTTGAAAGCTCTTGTCCGTTTTATCTCTATCTCGTCAAAGGTTTTGCCCTGGGCAGCCTATCACTGCACTGCTTCATCAGCATAAATATAAGCTTTAGTTCCAGAGCTGTCTGGTTGGAAATGGATTGGCAGAAGTTAGATATAGTGAGAATTAGTGAAGTGCTGTGGCAGGGAGAAAAGTGAAACGTTGAGAGAGAGTAACTGGGAGACCAAGAAAATATTTATGTTATAGAAATATTTTTATGCCAGTATTGCACCAAAGCAACGAAAACAGCACAAGTTTATTGGCATGAGGCTTATAAATAAATACAACCAACGTCCCAAAACATATTTAAATAATTTATAATCTTGATAACTTCATGCAGTAACTGGCCATGTTTGGTAACGGCAACATACAAAAGGCAATTGTCATTAATCGCGGAAATGAATAAAAGATATGTAATAATAAATATTTTCCATACGGGAAGGAGCGCCTGGTCCCCGGCACTAATCCGCCCGGCGGATTTGTGTCGAGGTCCGGCGAACCGGCCAGTCTGTGGATGGTTTTTAAGCGGTTTTCCATCTGCCTCGGCGAATGCGGGCAGGTTCCCCTTATTCCGCCTCAGTTACACTATGTCGGCGATTGCTGCGCAAACAAGTTCTCCACGTACGCGTACACCACCATTACTCTACCACGCAAACATAGGGGTTACACTCGTCTGGTGTGAGATGTTCCCTGTGGGGTCCACTGGGGGCCGAGCCGCACAGTAACCCTGGGTTCGGTGTGGGGCGGCGGAGGGGTGAAGTGGACTGCGGTAGTCGTCGTGGGGTTGTGGACCACTGCGACTGTGGCGAGGATGGAGCCTCTCCGTCGTTTCTAGGTCCCCAGTTAACATACGATACAATACAATACAATAATAAATATATGAAAATAGACTACTACAGATTACATACAAATCGTGTAGAAACAGTACTCCTCAGAGCTCATAATAAACATAAATAAAAATCTAATAATATTAAAACTATTAATATTTAAGAACTGTCTAATAGCAATAATTACATTGACAGAATAGCACAATTAACTTACACATACAAAACACGCCTTAAATGCTATGGAAGTCATTCACAACCCCTTTTATCACTCTGGATGAGGAGCAAATACCGTGAGAACACAGCCAGAGACGGACCGCACTACCACAACGTTACAGTTAAATTAAGCAGAGCAAGTTACATGAAACTTAGTTAAATTTCGTCTTATGGTCAACCAAGCACACCAGCCACTCTGTGTGGTACACAGGCAACTGGTGTCATGGGTTATACCATAATTCTTAACAGCTAACTGTCTTCGGTGGTCCGCAGGTGGTCGCCAACAGCTAGTTCCTCAGCTTGTAATGTCTCTTGCAGCGGTCTCTCCGCGATATTTTCAGAAATTTTATAAATTATAAAACTCAGTACATATCTCGAAGTATCTCTTCTTATCTTTCCGATTATCAATGCAAAGTAGTTTCAAGCCCAAGTATTCCTTGGAGCGTCCATTTACTCCATGGAATAGCTTCTCTGCTATCTATGTTTTCTCTTATGAAAAGAATGAAGGAATTCTTGCCGATTAGTCGTGAAAGAAGGAGGATGTATATGTATGTATTGTTGAGCTAGTCGCCATCTTGATGAGATTCTGTATGAGAAGGAATTTAATACATAAACTAAACTAAAGAAGTGTGTTCGCGTATTATTTAACTGATTATTATTGACAGTGTCTGCTTACTACGCTGTGTTGCACGGGATCAGTGGGGAACGTCTGATTTACACTGGACGAACCTGCCGTTTTGTATGCTCAAGATATCCAGTTACTTCAAATAAATAGGCTACCACGGTCATACCAGCAGATCTCCAGTCTTCCCCATGTGATCACCGAAAGTTAATAATTATTACAAATGTTTCCAGGGGATCGACTGACAATTTTCGTCGCACTGAGACTTCGAAATTGCTTCACTGCATTATGGAATTTAAGTTAACCTCAATTTAATCAAGATAGAACAGTATTGAACTGTCTGAATGTGATAAGCCTGCTTTGTGAATGAAAATTCCCTTAACATACACATGTTTTTACTATACTGATCAGTGAAGCTAATCAGGCTGGTGTGAGAGAAGTATTTAAAATTTAGATTCCACAAAAAAAAAATTAAATTTGGCTTCACTGTGACAGGACACATTTTTGAGCGTTACTTAAACATTGTGTGAATTTTATGTTGCATGTGCACGAGAGAAAAGAAGACGAAGCCTGTTCCACAAGTCAAAATTTCGCCACAACCTACGAGAACGTCGTTCAGGCCAGACAATATACAATTAAATTTTTGTACATAGAAATTTAGAATAACTATTTATATGTCTATCGGTTTGATTCAGATTGATTGGGTTGAACTTTAGATAGGAAGTGTTTATTATAAGTGAGTATTATGCAATGTTTAGGTCAGTGACATTATTAACTCAGATATTTGTTGTTCTGTGTATTAATGGTTCTTACTAGGGGGGCTTATAAAATAGCAATGCAACAGCAGAGCGAATCACTACAGCCCTCAGCTGTTTCTGACGTTAGTGAAACATTAGACGCTAGCTTAACTGAAGTAGTGCCTAGCGGCAGCATTGGTCAGGCTCCACAACAAAGCTTAAGTGTTTCGATGTCTTCTGAGCAGGACTAAATAAACCCATTGACTTTAATCATGCAGCAGTTAACACTGTTAGCCAAAAATGTAACAGACGTAACTAAAGCGCAAATAGAGACTAAAAGGGAATTAACTAAAGCGCAAATAGAGACTAAAAGGGAAATGAATGAACAATTAGCAGCCAATCAAGTGAAAGTCCAGGAGCAATTAGAAGCTAATCAAGCGGAATTAAATAATAAACTAGTAGAGAGTTTTCAGAAACTTGATAAATTAAATAAAACTGCAGAAGAATTGAAAATTCAGAATGAAAAGACAGAATTAGGATTAGCTGCTCAAATTGAGCAAGTCACTCAGCAGTGTAATGAAAATGCGAAGAAGTTAAGCCTAGAGCTAACCGAGTATGTTGCTACTAAGCTTGTAACTATTAAAGAGCAGGTCGAGTCAATCTCACAGATAGATCAAGCACAAGAACAGATGCAATGTTCTATGGCGGTAATTCCGGTATTAGTTGAAGTTCAAGATGAATTAAAGCAACAAGTAAATGAGATGTCAGCAGATATGCAGGATTTGAGACAATCACAAGACAAGATCCCGAAGGACATCCAAAATTTGGATAAATCCATAAATAACATAAAGGAGAGACAAGACGAGGTTGATCATAAGGTAAACAGTCTTGCGGCAAAATTCTCGCAGTTAAGTTTGGAAAGGCAAAGCATTTCTTCAGACAATATTGAACGTACGGTCAGAGCAACTATACAATCTATAATCGAGAGTTATGAAGAAAATTTGTTTAATAAAGGTTTTCGAGAAGCCAGAGAACAACTAGGCGAAGAACTTAAACAATTGAAAGAAAACATTGAGAGATCTTTAAATCTATCTCGAGAAGATTTGTGTTCCACGCAAGGAAATGAACCCATAACAAGATCCATCAATGAAGCTACATTATTTAACCGATCAAGTACAGACAGGGACATTAATGTACACATTCGTGTTTGCAATCAACATCAATCACAACACTATGAGGGCAGTCATAATGACTGTAATTGTGAAAGCAATACTGAGGAGAAAATGCTGAAACAACGTCAATTCCAGATCTACAACCCAGACAAGAAAAATGTTTATCCCGTAGTGTTTATAAGAAGTTTTAGGGGAGTATTGCCAAAAAATTGGAGTGAGTGGCAAAAGGTTAGTTTCGTGATCGGTTATATTCAGGGGTCAGGAGCTATATGGGCATCTGATATGATATCAACTTGGGACACATATGAAGATTCTGAACGAACATTTTTATCCAAACACTGGTCCAAAGGAGTACAAGAACGTTTAAGGCAGGAGGTATTATACCCGGAACCTTTTTCCTTTTCACGTGGGTCTTTAAAGAAATACTTTGAGAAATATATAAACAAATCGTGGTATTGGGATAAGCCTATGCCTCTACAAGACATGACGGGCATATTAAAATCTCGACTTCCGGCCAGCATCAGAAATAGAATGCTGTATATTAATGAGCATGACCTTGACTCTCATGACTACGCTTGACACTATAGACATGATCGAGGAAGATGAACATCGGCCAAGACAACCGGTTATGCAGAGGAGAGCGATTGAGGCGCCAAATGCTAACCGGAACGGAAACGGATTTAATAATTATTATACTAGAAATAGTCAGAGATTCAACGGAAATAATTGCAACGGAAATGGAAATTTCAATAACAGTGCTGTGAGGGGCAGATTCAGAGACAATCGAACAGGTCGCAGATACAACCCAATGTTTGGAAATGCAAGAGATTATCAGAACCAGCAGTTTTCAAATAATAATAATGCATACAGAAATTCTGACCCTCGATTTGAAGCAAATAACACAACCAGTCATCAACAACAACCAGTCATAACAGAAGTAGTAGATGATTCAAGAGGAATCGACATTTAAACTGAAGAGGGCCGCTTTATGCTCCGTAAAGTCGGCCAGGGAATACAAAAGGGGCAAACCTGTTTCAAACGAAATTAATTCCGTGGCAATGTTGAGATATAATGAAGGCGAATTAATGACAGATGAATTGACGAGAGACTTAGAGGCCTGTGTAGTCGAAGATAAAAGGGTTCCTGTGTCTGAGATCATCACAGAAGTGGGAGGAATTTTAACCAATGTTGTATTGCACACAGCTTCATCTACAGACGTAGTATCCGGAACTTTGTTTCGCAGAATTAGTAAAATTAAGAAAATCCCTGTTCTACCAGTACAAAATTGCCGAGTTATAGGTGCAGTGGAAGCAAAATCCCGGAACGTCAAGATACAAACGCTTTATTGTGACCACCAATCACTAGCCGTTTTACAAACTTGTAAGTTGCTGCATCCTCGCTTGTCAAGGTGGACGCTGACGCTGCAAGAATATCAGTTTCAAATTATTTATTTAGCCGGAAAAGAAAATATTACAGCCGACGTGTTGTCAAGATCTCCAGAAGGAATAACACCTGAACTGGATGTAAATAATAAGGTAGAATTTCCAGCGCTTCTTCTTCAAGAAAATAATTAGAAGTTATGTTATAATCATTTATGTAAGACAATGGCTCAGCTTCAGAAGAAGGATCGACGATGGAATGCTATAATACGACAATTCAATCAACAAAATCCTATGGTCAATTTGGAATACTACCAGCTTGTGAATAATATTTTATTTTTTAAATCTGGGAAGGCTGAGAATCCAAAGTGGTGTGTCTGCATACCCGAAGAATATGAAGAACGATTAATTTGGTTTACACATTTGACCTGGGGTAATGTTGGTGTTGTAAAGTGTGCTAATAAGATTAGATATTATTGTTACTTCCCAAATATAAGGCGAAAAGTGCACAATGTCATACAGAAATGTGTTCTCTGTCAAAAGGCTAAGCCGGATAACAAGGGAAATAAAATTGCGCTTCACTTAATAATACCTGAAGCACCAAGATCACTTATATCATGTGATATTTGTGGACAACTTCCTAGAGCCAGAGGTGGTGTTAAGCTGATATGTTAAACTATATCCTATAAAATCAGCAACTGCAAGAGCTGCCGCAGTAAAGTTTGTAAATGACTACATTCCTCATGCAGGGATTCCAAAATCTATAATCTCCGACAATGCGAAGATATTTACTGGGTATTTATGGAGAAAATTAGTATCACAACTAGAAATAAAACAGATATTTACATCTTGCTATCATCCACAAGGGAATTTAATTGAACGGGTTTTTCGAGAACTAAACAGATTCATGAGAACGTACTGTCATGATAAACAAACTACCTGGATAAACTGTTTGTCCGAGTTTGAGCAGATTTATAATAATTTACCTCATAGCTCTACAAACTTTATCCCGAATGAACTGATGTTCAGAGAGAACGAAAGAAACTTTTGGGTAGATAACTTGCCTAAACTCGAGGACACCAAAATGTCATGGGAAGAAAAAATTCGCAATGCTCTCATTGATATTACGGAGAAAGCAAGACAGCGAAAGGAAATCCATGATAGAAACATCAAACGGATTCAGACTTTCAATATCGGACATAAAATTCTTTTAAGAAGACACATCAAGTCATCATGGTTGAAGAAGACCATCAGAAAATGGAATCTAATTTATACAGGTCCATATATAATAGTCGATATACCGAGTCCTGGTGCATATTTATTAGCATATCCGGATTCTGGAATAATAAAAGGATTATTTCCCCATGTAGACCTAAAGAGGTCCTTTTAAGGAAAGTGTTTCAAATTAAATGAAAAGTCTGTATGAAGTATTTGGGTGTTGAAAAAAAAATTGAAGTGCGAAGGACAGTATGCCTCAGCTACTGTGATTGGTTAAATGACAGCTTGCCAAGCATCTGTGATAGTTTAATGAACAGTAAGCGATTGCTTCTGTGATAGTATAGGAATATTTAGAAAAGTAAGTGGAACTGTAGCTATTGCTGCTGTGAAGACTTACGTATTATCTGTCTACACGATGATCACCAAAGAAGCTTGTGCATGTGAAATAATATACATTCAAGGAGTGTTAATCTCCAGTGAGAATAAGTTTACTGAAACTATATGATCGAGTACGGCTCTTACATGTGAAGTTAGCGTTTGTAAACTGACAGTTCACAGGAGAACAAATGAACCACGTTGGGAAATTAGAATCGATTGCTACTGTCCACAGATATAAAGACTCGCTGGTTTTTTTTGGCGTGAGCTAAATTCTATTCAAGAGAATTTAATTAACTAGCTTAGTGTGTGCTTATAAAATTAGAGTTAATAAGAAAGTTCTTCATTTAATTTATAATAATGTGTCATTTTCCAGTTGGATTTGTTTATTGTTATATTGCATTCATATATGTTCATGAGAAAATGCGGCAATCGGAGTATAAAAGAGAAAATTTTGATCGTAAATCAAAACTAACAAAGATTAATTGCAGGTGGAGAGGTCATGCAGCAAGACTTAATTAAACGTTCTCTTTCAGCAAAATTTCATTTTTAATCATGTATGAGTAAGATATAATTTTTTTTGGAAATTGTCTCAAATAATAAAGTTTTTAACATTCTGACATGCTATCCACATTCGTATTTGAAACCAAATTAGGAAAGATTCAGATCTACTTCCACCTGGAGAAGCCAACGAAAAAAAAATAAATAAAAATAAATAAATAATTAAAACCAGGATGAGAACCTTTCGGCTTACTCAAGAAGATGGATGAAAGTATCCATGTTTTCAAAATTGTTTTCCGATTTGGAGTTGTGTTATTGTGCAACTACAGTATCGATTAAGACACCTAGGTGTGGAAAGTATGAGACGAATGGATTTCAGCAAGACATCGATGAAGAAAATTTTTCAGAAGATTGTAAAAAATTTGCATGTGTAAAGATTTTTTTTGGCTATGAGGCAGATTTTATCTTTCCTATGAATTCTAGAATATCTCTCAAATTTCTAAATTATTCTGTCTTTCCTATCATCTGTGATACCTAGTTGGGGTCTAAGCCTCCAGGTTTTCTGGGGTTTCCCTGTGAAGGCCAGTTCCTGAATAGGTAGACCTGATTAACAACTATATAAGTCCATCTTCCCTGGTTGTGTACGTGGGATGCGGGTATGCCCCAGTACACGTGAAAGCAACAACTAGGTATCTAGGTAACGAAGATACCAAATCTCTTTCAATTCTTGTAATCAAAAAAATCTTACTAACTTCTTAAAATTTATAGGAACGTATGTTCCACAAATTCTAACGAGTTAGCTAAGCCAACAGTTGGCTCGCAAAGAGGATACATATCAACTTTGCTCACTGCGAAGGGCGATGTAATGTCTCTTGCAGCAGTCTCTCTGCGATATTTTCAGAAATTTTATAAATTATATCACTCAGTACATATCTCGAAGTATCTCTTCTTATCTTTCCGATTATCAATGCAAAGTAGTTTCAAGCCCAAGTATTCCTTGGAGCGTCCATTTACTCCATGGAATAGCTTCTCTGCTATCTATGTTTTCTCTTATGAAAAGAATGAAGGAATTCTTGCCGATTAGTCGTGAAAAAAGGAGGATGTATATGTATGTATTGTTGAGCTAGTCGCCATCTTGATGAGATTCTGTATGAGAAGGAATTTAATACATGAACTAAACTAAAGAAGTGTGTTCGCGTATTATTTAACAGATTATTATTGACAGTGTTTGCTTACTATGCTGTGTTGCATGGGATCAGTGGGGAACGTCTGATTTACACTGGACGGAACTGCCGTTTTGTATGCTCAAGATATCCAGTTACTTCAAATAAATAGGCTACCACGATCTTACCAGCAGATCTCTGGTCTTCCCCATGTGATCACCGAAAGTTAATAATTATTACAAATGTTTCCAGGAGATCGACTGACAATTTTCGTCGCACTGAGACTTCGAAATTGCTTCACTTCATTATGGAATTTTAGTTAACCTCAATTTAATCAAGATAGATCAGTATTGAACTGTGTGAATGTGATAAGCCTGCTTTGTGAATGAAAATTCCCTTAACATATGCATGTTTTGACTATCCTGATCAGTGAAGCTAAATCAGGCCGGTGTGAGAGAGGTTTTTAAAATTTAGAATCCACAAAAAAAATATTAAAAGCTGCACCTGTTCTTGGTCTCTTAGTAGTCCGACCATTCGGACTGCAGCATGTCTCCTCATAGTGTGGGACAGAGAGTGTGTCTCTCAGCGGACTAGTTTGAGCAGCTTGACGCACTGTTGCCGCTAAGCCAGCTCCCCCTCTACTGCTCAGCTTCAGCACTAAGATTCCAAGGCACATATGGAGCTATCCTCGCTGTGTGTGTGTTTTTTGCTTATCTGATCACCTTTGTCGATTTGCACTTCTGTAGTGTAGAATACGGGTAAAATGTTGGTGCAAATTATTGATTGCTTCAGCCGGCGAGGGTTTGGGCACATAACTGGGTTCTTGAGCATGGTGTTGTTTAATTTTGTTTTCTTCTCATGGGCGGATTTACAGGACTGATAATCTTTCTATGTCTTAACGTCTTGGTTTATGGAGCGTCGAACACTATTGATTTGGGAAATTTTGCGCTCGTGTCATGGTGCGGAGTCAACTGTCCCTACTGAACCTATTTGGTTGGCGTTCTATTTCTCTGGAGGTGTTGAGCTCGTTGCACGACCTTGTGGCCTTGTTTTTCACTTAATCTGAAGTATTTATCGCCGAGTTCGCTGTGAAGAGCTCTGTTTCTCATCCACCAGAGGGATTCTGTGACGCAACGTAAACAGCGACGTAGAAGAGAAGCAAGCTCTTGTATGAAACTTTTTGTATGAAAGTTCTTGTAGTTTGTCTCGCAAGTTGTTACCCATGGCGCTGATAGGTATAATGACGTTGACACTAGTATGGCGTGGTAAAATTGTAGTTTTGTGCTCGGATTCAGATCTGTGCTCTTGTTGAATGAGAGTAGTGCGCTTTTCGTCCTTAGTCCAGGGTCTTTCTCTCTCAAGTGCGTATTATGAGCAGCATCTTCTTGTCAAGATGAACGCCTAGGTATTTGACTGTGTTGGACCATGGAATTGGTTGACCAGAGTACGGGTGTTTGTCATCGATTATAGGTCTCTTCTTCGTAAATATGACAGCCTTCGCATTGTTTGGGTTCACCTGTATTTTGTTGTTATGAACCCACTGCTCCATGACATATAGTTGACGTTGCATTCTCGTTAGAAGTTGGTCGGACTTCTTTCCGGTGACTAGGGAAACACTGACACCCGTGGTTCTTTGGGGGTGTCATTAATACATATGTTAAAAAGCAGGGGGGCGAGATTACTGAACCTTGCTGAATTCCCTTGGCGACAGGTCGTGTTGTTGAGTTACGGTCGTTGATCCAGACATATAGGCTTCAGTCCTTGAGAAAGTTGTTGAGTATCTGGGAGGAACAATCGTGTTTCGTCGTAACTTGATTATTAGGCTTTGGCACCAAAATTTACTATAGGCTTTTTCTAAGTCCAGGAAAACCCTGACGCTTGAGTAGTTCTTACTGAAATTGTTCTGCACCTTTTCGGTTATTCGCAGTAATTGTAATTCTGGTGTTAACTTTTTCTGAAACCCAAACTGTTCAGTTCGTATAACGCCGTGAATGATAAGTCCTTGAATCCGCCTTAATATTACTCTCTCAAGTACTTTGCACGACATTGGGAGTAGGCTTATCGGTCAGCAGTTTACCAGTTAGGAGAGGTTCTGGAACCCATAAGAAATTATTCTGCCTTAGTATACTTCTCAGACAAGTGCGTGAAGTTCAATGTCCAGAGCTACTTAGACTCATTTCCCATCAAAATATTTGCTTCCAGTAAGTACTGACACTATAATTCATGAACTGCATTACTCTTTATACTCAATCGAGAACATGAACACATACAAAATTAAAATTCATTCTGGAAATAAACACAAAAGTTATTCATGTACACAAAACAGTCTACAATCAGCATCAGCTCTCCTTCTGTGGTTCTGCTGAAAACAAACATCTGTACACTTACTTATCCAACTAAACCTACCTGCACCTAAGAACTCAATGAAATAAAATCTCTTTAATATACACTGGACTAATTCTAACTTTCACTTTGCATAGTACTTTTTAATATCATTGTGAGGGTAGAGTCCCTTCACCTTTTCCATCTCTGGGTAGGCCAATAGATTTGTCCCAGAATGTGGAATCCTTATTATTTCAAACGGTCCAACAAATAACGATTGCCATTTCTTGTTCCTCCTCTCCTATAAAGATACCAGTGGATGAGTGCGCAACAACACTATCCCCTATAGCAACTTTCTTTAACTTATTGTCATATTTTATCTTTCTCTTTCTGGCCTTTTCAGCCATGTTCACTAAAGCCAACATAATTTTTTCTTCCCAAGAGGGCTTATCATGTGGCACCATTGGTAGACTGTTCACCCACTCATTGCTTTCTTCCTTTTGAAACATCAATTCCTCTGGTTTAGGTACAACTAACAGCGGACTGCACTATGGACTGACCAATGGTTCTATAAGATCCCATTTTATTATCCTGTTTATTTCCTCACTTAATGATTTATTCAATTGCTATGGAATTGGGCAGAATTGATTAAAATATGTCTCATGAGGAAACACCTCCAAATGGCACGTAAATCCCTTAATAATTCCTGCCTTTCTTCAAAAACTGGGATATATTTCTCCAAAAATCCAGCAACTGATAATTTTGTTCGTTTTCAAATCCATCAGATTCCTTTGCCTTTTCATCCACTTGTTCTCCTAACCCAAGTATCTTGTTTTCCTTTACCTCTTCTGCACGTTTACATCTCCTTTCTTTTCTAACGAGCTTAATACCATGCCTAGGACAGTAATTTTCAATGCTCCTGTCATCCCTGATCAAATAAACTTGTGCCACTTCTCCATTATCACAAAAACTAACTCTACCAGACGAGAAGTCTATTTTTAAGTCCTTCTCCCTCATAGTCTCTAGTCCAATGATACAGTCTTCTATTAATTTCTGAATTACTATGATCACACATCTTATAGCTGTATTTCCTATTCTTACATCTAGAAAAGTTTTATCCGGACTGGTTGCGAGCGGGTACCCAAGGCTTTAATGATCTTACAGTTTCGTATCGGCAACATCGGTAATTCTGTCTTCCAGGATAGCCGTTTAAATAAATTGTTGGAGACCACATTTATCGAAGCTCGAAGAGTGTCTCAGATCGGCAAAGAAGAAAAGGGACCCCACTTGCATTTCAGGGATATACTGCACATGATCTACATGCGCTAAAGCTTATGTTAGAATGCCAAGATGAGCAATCAACACCAGTATCACAGAACTAAGCAGCATTGCAGGTTGGGGCAGGTGGAGAAATCGGCTGTGGCAGAACACATGCTGTGTAAGACCGACCATATAGAAAAATTCACCAACGTGAGAGTTCTTGCTGTAGAGAAAAGGTATCACACCCGCATGCTTATTTCTATAAATACAGAAACACGAGAATCTAGAATAAAAATTACTATCCCCAGATATTGAGTATTAAAATAAACGAAAAGAATAAGAAGCAGTTAAACCAGTGGAAAAAAATAAGGAAAAAATTAAACAATTAATCCATCTTAAACAAACCATTTCAAGAATCAAGTCCTTTGAATAAAAACCTGCTAAAAAAGGTATACCACACAAAGATAAACTAGAAACATTAAAACAAAGAGAAGTTAAAGGTATAAAATTAACAATTCAGCCAATAAAACGAATATTCTGAGAATCATTTAAATTATGAATTATTGAACCTGCACACATAAATAATAATGCCTTAAATAAAGCCTTGAGCTAATAAATGAAAAAATGCAAGTTTTGAATAACCTATAGCCAAAATTCTCATTATTGAACCAAGTTG
The DNA here is from genome assembly GCF_023864345.2 of Schistocerca serialis cubense. Classification (NCBI taxonomy): domain Eukaryota; kingdom Metazoa; phylum Arthropoda; class Insecta; order Orthoptera; family Acrididae; genus Schistocerca; species Schistocerca serialis. The sequence goes on from NC_064645.1 coordinate 499,019,583, forward strand.
TCTTAAAGTAGAAAGAGCAATAATCTTTTTTAAATCAAATTTAAAATTAGCACCCAATCCAGCCATAAATATAGTTATACAGCCATTTAAAAGTAAAAATCAACCACAATTATAAGTATCTAATATTGGTCTGAAACGAGTTAATAAATAAACCCCAGCAACAACAAGAGTAGAAGAATGAACTAAAGCAGAAACAGGAGTAGTAGCAGCCATAGCAGCAGGAAGTCAAGAAGAAAAGGGAATTTGAGCTCTCTTAGTTATAGCTGCCAAAACAATTAGTATAGTAATAAGCTTTATTTCAAAAGAATTAGAAATAAAATCATAATAATAAATATAATTCCAACCACCAACATTTAACATTCAAGCAATAGAAATTAAAGTAGCAACATCACAAATACGATTAGAAAGTGCAGTTAATATACTGGCACTGTAAGATTTTACATTTTGATAACAAATAACTAAACAATAAGAAATCAAACCCAACCCATCTCATTCTAACAAAATTATAATCAAATTAGGACTAATAATTAAAAACACTATAGAAGGAATAAATATTAATGCAATAATAACAAAACGATTTATATACTTTTCCCCCGATATATAATCCTCTCTACAATAAATCACCAAAGAATATATATATATATATATATATATATATATATATATATATATATATATATATAACAAAAGACTTAAAAATAAGAGACATTCAATCCATAATTAAAGTTATAAAAACCATAGAACCATTCCAATTAAAAAGTTCTTGTTCAACAAAAACTCTATAATCAATTATTAAATAATAAATACCTAAAATAAAAATTATAGTTCTAGAAAAAAAATAAAGAAAAAACTCAAAGCCAAATAGAAAATAAATTCACAGCCTAAGATGAAAAACTTCATATCACTGATTCCATAAAAGAATATTTTAAATTAAAATACTTAACCAATTTAACAAAGAAATACTCACCCTTTAAACAAAGAATATTTAAAGGCAATGAATGCAAAAGTAAAAGATGACATTCACGAAAATAACCGAGAGAACAAGTGTAAACCCCAGAATAATAATTTTCATGCTGAGAATAACAATATATATATAAAGTATAAACAGCTCTAAAAAGGATAAAAAAATTAAAGCAAAAAATCTAAAAGAAGATCAAGACATAATTCTATTTAATAATCTAGGTTCACCTATCAAATTTAATGATGGATGGGCTGCTATATTTGATGATCTTAAAAGGAATCACCATAAAGCCATTCTAGGTATCAAATTAATTATACCCTTGTTAATTAATAATCTTCGTCTACCTAAACGTTCCTAAATAATATTAGACAAACAAAACAATCCAGAAGAACATAAATCATGACGAACCATTAAAGAAAGAGAACCTATACAACCTCATCAATTTACAGTTATCAAGCCACCAATAACCATTCTTATATGAGCAACAGATGAATATGCAATTAAAGGCTTTAAATAAACCTGATGAAAACAAATAAATCTAACAATAACCCCACCAGATAAGCCTGAAGATAATCAAAAATAATTAAACTTTAAACCCATATAAGAAATAACCTTTATAACACGAAAAATACCATAACCACCTAACCTCAATAAAACACCAGCAAGAATTATTCTACCTGAAATAGGGGCCTCTACATGAGCCTTAGGAAGCCATATCATCAACCAAAAATATTGGCATCTTAACAAAAAAAGCTAAAATTATAAATACATAAAACATGAAATAATAAGAACCAAAATCAACCAATAAAGGGAAATATAAAGTGTTAGAAAAATCATAAACCTTAAATAAAACCAACAACAAAGGTAATCTAGCAACCAAAAGATAAAAAATTAAATAAACACCAGTGTAGAAACGTTCAGGCTGGTAACCTCAACCCAAAATCAAAAGTAAAGTAGGAACTAATGTAGCCTCAAAAAAATATAAAAAGAAAGAAGAATCAATCTAGCAAATGAACAATAAAGCATAATCATTAAAATTAAAACCATAAAAACAAAAAAATTAGAATGATAAGAGCTTAAATAAACTGAACCTCTAGCAGTAATTATTAAAGAACAAATTCAAAAACTCTACAAAATTAAACTAAAATAAAAATAATCAATACCAAAATAATATCTAATTATATTCAAATCAGCATATTAATAAACACAAATCATAAAAACAAAACTCGACAGAAACATTAAAGAATGAACCAACCACCTACAATTATTCAGCAAACAAACTGCGAGCAAAAAAATAGTTATAAATAAATACTTTAACATAAAGATAAACCAAAAGAATTAAAAATATCATTACCATGAGACCGAATTATTGAAACCAAAATAGAAAGACCCAAAGCACCTTCACAAACAGAAAAAACTAAAAAAATAACAGGAAAGAAATAATCATAATCGAACTCAATAAGAAAAACAATAATTAATATAAACAAAGAAAGAACAATATACTCTAATCTCAGAAGAACCATAAATAACTGTTTACATTTAGAAGAAAAAACATAAACACCAGCAAAATAAACCAACAAAGAAGTAAAAACAGAATATAAACATTAGTTTTAATAGTTTAAAAACAACATCGGTCTTGCAAACCGGAAATAAGTGTAGCCCCCAGTTTTCAAACTTCAGAGGTGGAAAAGCTTCTATCATTGGTCCGAAAAACCGATATTTTAAATAAACTACCTCCTGAAATGATTAAAATAATAATAATATCACTATCAAATGTAATGAATATTAATTTTATTAAATTAAGACACCCAGTATCAATTATCCTTTTCATTATGCTACAAACTATTTTAGTTCGATTATTAACAGGAATAAAAATGGACATATATATTGATTATGATATATTTTATTTTCAACTTTTCTTGGTGGTATATTAGTTCTATTTATTTATATTACAAGAATTGCATCAAACAAAATATTTCAATTTAAATCAATTATCATAATTATTACCTTAACAATATGAGTATTCATTATATTGACATTAATTATCCTACATATAACAATATTTATAGACTTCTTCAAAAATACTGAAACTATAAACATTGATAATTGAATCAGTTACCAAGAAATGACATATCTTTAGAAAAATTATGTAACAGACCAACATTCATTATTAGAATAATAATAATTATGTATTTATTTTGAGCATTATTAGCAATAGTTAAAATCACAAATATTAACCAGGGGCCTATTTGTAAAATAAGATAATTTACTAATGTATAAACCCTTATGATTAAGAGATCCTTTAGTTAAAATTAATTACAACTTTTTAGTTGATTTACCAGCACCAACAAATATTTCATTTAGATAAAATTTTGGGTACCTGCTAGGGTTATGCTTGGTAATTCAAATCGTAACTGGACTATTTTTAGCTATACATTATACATCAAACATTGAAGTAGCATTTAGTAGTGCAGTACACATCTGCCGAGACGTAAATAATGGTTGAATTATTCGAACTTTACATGCAAATGGAGCATCTATATTTTATTTACATGTAGGATGAGGAATTTACTATGGATCTTATATATACATACACAACTGAATAATTGGTACAGTAATTCTATTGTTAGTTATTGCAACTACATTTATAGGATACGTTTTACCTTGAGGTCAAATGTCATTTTGAGATGTGACAGTAATTACTAATTTATTATCAGCAATTCCATACTTAGGAACAGATTTAGTTCAATGAGTGTGAGGAGGATTTGCTGTTGATGACGCAACATTAAATCGATTTTTTACATTTCATTTTGTATTACCATTTATTATTGCAGCTATGGTAGCAATTCATTTATTCTTTCTTCATCAAACAGGATCTATTAACCCACTAGAACTAAATGGAAATATCGAAAAAATTTTATTTCATCCATACTTTACTTTCAAGGATATTATTACATTTGTATTAATGACATCGTTATTAATTATACTATGTTTAACTAATCCTTACCTCCTAGGAGAGCCAGATAATTTTGTACCTGCTAATCTGTTAGTAACACCAGTTCATATTCAACCAGAATGATATTTCTTATTTGCATATGCAATTCTACAGTCAATTCCTAATAAGTTTGGAGGTGTTATAGCACTATTTTTATCAATTAGAATCTTAATAATTTTACCATTTTATAATAAAACACCAATCTGAGGTATCCAATTCTATCCTATTAATGAGATTTTATTTTGAATAATAGTAGTGGTTGTATGTTTATTATCATGAATTGGTAAACGACCTGTTGAAGAGCCTTACATTATAACAGGATAGATCTTAATTATCTACTTTACATATTTCTTAATTAATGTCCATCTTGCAAACATGTGAGATAAACTAATTAAGGAATAATAAGTTAATTAGTTTAGGAAAAGCATATGTTTTGAAAACCTAAAACTAGAAGTCTAACTCTTCTATTAACTTTTCTTAAAAAATTTCACTAAATATATGAGATAAATAAAATCTTTCAACCAACAAAGAAAATAATAAACTCAAAGATAGAGGTAAACAACTTTTTCAAGCCAAGTATATTAATTTATCATAACAGAACCGTGGTAAAGTACACCAAATTCAAATAAAGCCAAAGGATATAATAGCAAGCTTAATAAAAAATATAAAATAATAAAAATCACCACCTAACAAAATTAAAGTTTATAATATCCTGTTAAAAAACAAAACTATTATATCCAGCTAAAAAAATTAAAGTAAATCCCACTGCACCATATTCAATAACTAACTCAGATTCACCAAGCAGCAAAATCAAAAGGAGTACAGTTAGTTTCAGCCAAACAAGAAGCAAATCAAGCTAAAGCTAAAGGGAAAGAAATAATAATAAATCAACAATAAAGCTGATAATTTATAAAATCAAACATGTTAAAGCTACCAATTAAAATAATTACTGATAATAAAATCAAAGCCAAACTAATGTCATATGAAATTGTTTGAGCAACAGAACGAAGTGAACCCAATAAAGAATAATTTGAATTAGAAGATCAACCAGCGATTATAACAGTGTAAACACCTAATGTGGTGAAACATAAGAAAAAAACAAAAACCTATAAGAAGAAGAACATATATAATTTAAGTAAGGGAAAATCGCTCAAACAGCCAAAGGAATCATTAAATTAAAAACAGGAGAAAAATTATAAAGTAAATAATGAGACATAATAGGAATTGGCTGCTCCTTACAAATCAACTTAATGGCATCTCTAAATGGGTTGTGGGATTCCTACAAATCCTACTTTATTTCGACCTTTACAAATCTGAATATAACCTAAAACCTTAAAACCAATAAGGTTAGGAAAGCAACACTAATTAAAACACAAATAACTAATAAAAAAAATTTAAAATAAACATAAATAAATCATAAAGTATCAATACCATTTATAGAAAAAATCTAAATAAATGAATTCTAAATTCAACACATTAATCTGTCAAAATAGTAAATTAATTAATATTAATCAATAAAAAAAATATTTTAACCATATGGTCCTTTCGTACTAATATGGATTAATAGTCTTTGGATAGAAACCTACCTGGATCACGCTGGACAGAACTCAGATCATGTAAGAATTTAAAGATTGAACAGACCTGATCACTACGCTCCTGCACCCAAAATTTTTCTTAATCCAACATCAAGGTCACAATCTGCTTTGTCGATATGAGCTCTCAAAAACAATTACGCTGTTATCCCTAAGGTAACTTAATCTTATGATCATAAATTATGGATCCAAACAGCAAACATAAATCAATGATATAATAATGAAGAGTTTATTTGTTCTTCATGTCACCCCAACAAAACATCATTATTAAATATAGAAAGATAAACAAAGAACTATATAAAAGTAAAATCTCGACCTAAAGAAGAATTTAAGCCTTTTGACTCAAAAGTTAAATTCAAAAATTTACTAAGAGACAGTTGATTTCTCGTCAAGCCATTCATTCCAGCCACTAATTAAGAGACTAATGATAATGCTACCTTTGCATGGTCAAAATACCGTGGCTCTTTAAAAATCAACTCAGTGAGCAGGCCAGTCCTCAAAATATTTTCAAGAGGACATGTTTCTGATAAACAGGCAGATATCAATTTTGCCTAGATCCTTATAATACATTTACAAGGAAAAATGTTATACAAATAAATATACCAATTCTATCATTATTACAAAAATTTTAAAATGAAATCAATAATCTTAATAAAAAACCTAAAATATTTATAAAGTCAAAATATAAAATAATGAACTAAAATGTAATCTCGAAGATAGCTGGTTTAATGTTTACTATTATATTTCTTAAAACAAATTTTAGGTTATTAACTTCAAAGCTAATCCCTTAAAGAATAAACAAGTTAATATTTATATTTAAAAAACTAAATAAGACCAATTAACTTTAAAATATTAAATTTTTTCTTAAGAAACTAGACATCTTAGGAAACAATTAACATCTCATTTCCATAAATAATTTAATAATTATTATGATACATTAACTATAAATTATTTATAAATCAACCTAAATCAAGACAAGTAAAATAAATACTATAATTTTGATAAACCCTGATACAAAAGGTAAAATAAATAAAATCTACTATAACAAATTTAAAATAATATTTCATAAAACATTTACATTACCAATACACTATAATTTAAAAAATCAATTCTATAAAATATACTAAAATAAAATCCAACAAAGTTATTTATATTTAATAATTAAATGGACAAAAATAAATATAATAAAATAGATAATCAAGATATCCTGATTTGCACAGAAAAATTTTCAATGTAAGTGAAACACATTACTAATAAGTTATAACTTGAACCTCTTCCTAGATACAATTTCCAGTACATCAACTACGTTACGACTTATCTCATCTAAATTGAAGCTACCTTAAAATAAACAAAATAGAATAATATTGTGTCACCTCAGAGCCAATATCAGTTAAATTAAATAAATTAAATTACTATCAAATCCACCTTCATTAACAGTATTTCACCATCAAAACTGTTATAAACAAAACTCTATTGTAACACACCTCCTCTTAACTATAAGCTGCACCTTGACCTGAATTATTTTATAATTATAAATTGAGAATTATAACTCTAAAAAGATTCTCTGATAACAGAGATATACAATCAAATGTATTAAGTAGAGTAAATCGTGTATTATCAATAGTGGGGTACTTTCCTCTGAATGGAATGAGAAACCACCAAATTCTTTGGGTTTAAAGACCTCAACTAATAGTACCCTGATAAATATAACTAACATTTAAAATAAAAGGGTATATAATCCTAGTTTATTATTTAAATTTCACAGATTCATAAATAGAGATACAAATAAATTTTAACACCTTACACCTTACAAATATATATTTTAGTCCTAATAATATAAACAACTGCTTTAACCAATAACATTCACTTGTATCAATCGTATAAGTGCGGCTGCTGGCACGAATTATGCCAATACTAAATCAATTGCTAAATTCAAAATCACTTGATAATTAAATCAAATTACTGCAAAAGAACATTTAGTTCAACAAAACTTACATATAATACAAAGAAAAAGTGAATAAACAAGCATGAATAAAACATTTAAGAACAAAAAATAGGAAATCTAAAAATTAATTAAATTAAGAAAAATGAAATTAGAAATATTTAAAGAAAAAGAAAGAAAAAACCACAAACACTAAAAAAAAATGAAACGCCCCCCCCCCCATTTGACCACAACAAGTTCCCTATTATATATAAATAAAGATTTATATGGAACATGTATACCAATAAATGTATTATATTCTTTCTTATTTAATCTTTCTTTTCACTAATAATAAAGAAATATTAAATAATATAATAAATATATTGTATACAATCATGTAAATTAATGTAATATGTTATTAATATAAAATAAATTTTATATTAATGTAACTTAATTATTTAATAATCAAACAATCTAATTATAATTTATTAATTACATTATTACTATTAAAATAATTATTTATATTAAAATAATATTTAAATATTTACAATTTTTAATTTTATTTATTATATCTATTTACTTTAATATTTAATATTAATTTTCATATATATATATATATATATATATATATATATATATATATATATATATATATAATATGAAAATTAATATTAAATATTATTGTAAATAGATATAATAAATAAAATTAAAAAATAATATATATATATATATATATATATATATATATATAATATGAAAATTAATATTAAATATTATTGTAAATAGATACAATAAATAAAATTAAAAATTTTTAATATTTAAATATTATTTTAATATATATATAAATATATAAATATATATAAATTCACTTAATAATAATAAAACAAACTTAAAGGTATTTAAATTTAATTAAATGTAATATATTAATATAAATTATATATATATATATTAAACAAAAAATAACCAAATCGATACAAATTCAAAATGACCAAAATAATACACAACCCAATATAAAAAAATTTTAATTTGTATATTACATAAATGAAGTGCTTGATTAGAGTGTTACCTTGATAGGGTAAATTAAGTAAATAAAAATTACCTTCATTAAACAAATTTACATAAGACAGAATTAAACTACTTACATTAGTATCAAAAACTAATGTGCATCATACACCGTAATGTAAAAAGGTAAGCTAAACAAGCTAATGGGTTCATACCCCATTCATAGAGGTATGAATCCTCTCCTTTTTGATGACAAACAACTCCATAAAACTTCTCTTCCTATCAACATTAATGATATGAACGGTCCTGTCCATTTCATCAAATTCCTGATTTGGAGTTTGAAGAGGACTTGAGGTCATCTAACTTTCATTTATTCCGCTTCTGAATAGAAATAAAAATATAATAATAATTGAGTCATCAATTAAATATTTTATTGTCCAAGCAATAGCATCGACATTACTAATATTTTCAATTTTGTTGTTTCAAATAAAGTATCTAATAGGGTGAGAAACAGAATTTATTCCATCATTCTGATTAGTTTCATATTAATTTTGATTTTGGGTTGAGGTTACCAGCCAGAACGTTTACACACTGGTGTTTATTTAATTTATTATACTTTGGTTGCTAGATTACCTTTATTGTTGCTTTTATTTAAGGTTTATGATTTTTCTAACACTTTATATTTCCCTTTGTTGGTTGATTTTGGTTCTTATTATTTCATATTTTATGTATTTATAATATTAGCTTTTTTTGTTAAGATGCCAATATTTTTGGTTGATTTATGGCTTCCTAAGGCTCGTGTAGTAGCCCCTATTTCAGGAAGAATAATTCTTGCTGTTGTTTTATTGAAGCTAGGTGGTTATGGTATTTTTCGTGTTGTAAAGGTTATTTCTTATTTGGGTTTAAAGTTGAATTACTTTTGATTATCTTTAGGTTTATCTGGTGTGGTTATTGTTAGATTTATTTGTTTTCATCAGGTTAATTTAAAGTCTTTAATTGCATATTCATCTGTTGCTGATATGAGAATGGTTATTGGTGGATTGATAACTATAAATTGATGAGGTTGTATAGGTTCTCTTTCTTTAATGGTTGGTCATGGTTTATGTTCTGCTGGATTGTTTTGTTTGTCTAATATTATTTAGGAACGTTTAGGTAGACGAAGATTATTAATTAACAAGGGTATAATTAATTTGATACCTAGCAAGGCTTTATGGTAATTCCTTTTAAGATCATCAAATATAGCTGCTTCTCCACCATTAAATTTGGTAGGTGAACTTAGATTATTAAACAGAATAATGTCTTGATCTTCTTTTAGATTCTTGCTTTAATTTTTTTATCTTTTTTTAGAGCTGTTTATACTTTATATATATATATATATTATTATTCTCAGCTTGGAAATTATTATTTTGGGGTTTATACTTTTCTCTTGGTTATTTTCGTGAATATCATCTTTTACTTTTGCATTCATTGCCTTTAAATATTCTTTGTTTAAAGGGTGAGTATTTCTTTGTTTAAATTGGTTAAGTATTTTAATTTAAAATATTGTTTTATGGAATCAATGATATGAAATTTTTCATCTTAGGCTGAGAATTTATTTTCCATTGGTTCTTTGAGTATTTTCTTTATTTTTTCTAGAACTATAATTTTTATTTTAGGTATCTATTATTTAATAATTAATTATAGAGTTTTTGTTGAATGAGAATCTTTTAATTTGAATGGTTCTATGGTTGTTACAACTTTAATTATGAATTGAATGTCTCTTATTTTTATGTCTTTTGTTATATATATTTCTTCTTCGGTGACTTATTATAGAGAGGATTATATATCAGGAGAAAAGTATATAAATCGTTTTATTATTATTGTTTTAATAATTAATCTTCCTATAGTTTTTTTAATTATTAGTCCTAATTTGATTAGAATTTTGTTAGAATGAGATGTTTTGGGTTTGGTTTCTTATTGTTTAGTTATTCATTATCGAAATGTAAAATCATATAGTGCCGGTATATTAACTGCACTTTCTAATCGTATTGGTGATGTTGCTATTTTAATTTCTGTTGCTTGAATGTTAAATTTTGGTGGTTGGAATTATATTTATTATTATGATTTTATTTCTAATTCTTTTGAAATAAAGCTTATTACTATACTAATTGTTTTGGCAGCTATAACTAAGAGAGCTCAAATTCCCTTTTCTTCTTGACTTCCTGCTGCTATGGCTGCTCCTACTCCTGTTCCTACTTCAGTTCATTCTTCTACTCTAGTTATTGCTGGGGTTTATTTATTAATTGATTTCAGACCAATATTAGATACTTGTAATTGTGGTTGATTTTTACTTTTAATTGGCTTTATAACTATATTTATGGCTATATTGGGTGCTAATTTTGAATCTGATTTTAAGAAGTTATTGCTCTTTCTACTTTAAGACAACTTGGTTTAATAATGAAAATTTTGGCTATAGGTAATCCAAAACTTACATTTTTTCATTTATTAGCTCAAGGCTTTATGTAAGGCATTATTATTTGTGTGTGCAGGTTCAATAATTCATAATTTAAAGGATTCTCAGAATATTCGTTTTATAGGCTCAATTGTTGATTTTATACCTTTAACTTCTGTTTGTTTTAATGTTTCTAGTTTATCTATGTGTGGTATACATTTTTTGGCAGGTTTTTATTCAAAGGACTTGATTCTTGAAATGGTTTGTTTAAGATGGATTAATTGTTTAATTTTTTTCTCAATTTTTCTTCTACTGGTTTAACTGCTTCTTATTCTTTTCGTTTATTTTATTATTCAATATCTGGGGATAATAATTTTTATTCTAGATTTCCTTTTCATGGTAAGGGTTATTATATTTCATTTAGTAAGATTGGTTTATTATTTGTTGCTGCTTTTGATGGTAGTCTCTTATCTTGATTAATTTTTCCTATTCCTCATGTGATTGCCTTACCTTCTTATTTGAAGTTTTTGACTATTACAGCAGTTGTATTAGGTGTTCATTTGGGTTATCTTATGTGATATTATTGGGTTTTAGTCATTTTGCATATGACAAAAGGACAGCCACAGAGCTGTAGTTTGTAGTGATACTAAGCATGACAACACGAGAGTAAAGAAACGAAATCTGTTTATAACGTGCGCCTACACCAAGAGGAGTGGCCAGCGTTTAAAAGGTACTTTTAAATACCATGACTCGATGGGCGCAGACATTTAAAATCATTGCCGCAGCGCTTGATAGCAAGAAGCTGCGAAACAGAAGAAAGAACAATTTATCAATTTATCATTTGTTAGGAAAGTTCTAGAGTCTTTATAGTTAGTTGCACTTCTGGTGGCCGATATGTTAACATGTACTTCATTACCTTTGATGTTTGGTCGACGACTTGTTAAGACGTGTTGTGTAGCATCGCCACAAGTTATATATCATTTAGTGTGAAAAACCACGTTATCACCAAGAAAAAAAAACGCTTTTGTAAACTTTGTGACGATATAAAAAAAATACTTACGCGCATGCCAGGACATTTAATTATTACAAAATATCGCATATACAAAAGCAGCGATTGTTGGACTGCTCCATGTATGAGAAAAACATAAAAATGTAAGTTTTGTATACATTGTAAATTTGTTAATGTTTACAGTGTAACGCCTTTGTTTTTTAAGAATATATTGATGCTTCACTGTACAGAAAATCTGTGCTTATTCTTTTCTTTAAATTAACCACAAATAATGTTTATGGTTAAATGAACTTTTTTACGGGTTCGCTCTTTATCGCGGTGTCTCGATTGTATTTGGGAGACCATTAATGTGTTCAGATTCCGATCTGACAACTTTTTTTTTACAAAATTTCACTGTTTTGCATTTTCTTTATTATTCAAATAGGTCCCTTAGGTAATTTCATTGAAGAGTCTGCTTGCGTGAAAGCAATCCAGGTTAAGAGGTCATTTGAGAAACTATTTTCACGCAGTCAATCTGTACGTTTCCTGAACACAATCGAGAACCGACGCATCGTCGATCATTAATTAATTATTCTCTCTTTCCAAGTCGTACCGAAAAATGGCCAAGGAGAACTGCTGTGAGTATGCAATCTAGTGTTAAAGGGTGCATTCTTTATATTGTCAGCAAACATTGCCATAAATTATCATCATCAATGTTATATTTGGTTAAATGAGAAAAGCAAAAAAAAACCTTTTAACGCTAGACTAATGCACAGGAGTAACACCCTGTTGACCTGTCACAGCAAGATAAGTAATTTATATGAGCACCTTAAGTAAAACACATTTATTGTAGGAGAGCAAGATTTGCCTTAGATGTAAGTTAGTTTTAAGTTAATTGAGCCATGAACGGCCACAGCCGAAAGAGCTGACAAATATTATAGTAGGGACGTGCTAAGTGCCACCTGCTATTACTAGTTTTAAGTATAGCAAAGCTCTCTCCTCTTGAATGAAATAAATTAAAATGATCATTCAGACCAGAATGATTGCTCGTAGGAAGAAAAAAAGTTTAAGGTCGCCTACTCTAATGAGGTAAATGTTATGTTATGCGTCAGGAGTATGTGACAACAAATTTTATGAGACCACCTATAAAACGCAGCAGGCAAAAAGCAGCAGCTTAGCAAATAAGGTCCTCGAGATACGACGCTTTTTTTAGAAAACCAATTTTACGATACATGGAACAGAAGATAGTTAATAGACACAGTTCACAGGTAATGCATGGTTTAAGTAATTTTAGATATGTATAGAAAATTGTTTAGAGAGATGGATCAGACGACACAAACTATTGTATCGATTTAATTATACTATTTGTCATGAAAAACTAAGGTGATAGTAATTTATGTTAAGCTCATCATATCATAAGTCATTAACACTGTGTCTTCAAGTCTCTTCACTACATAAAAGTCTTTTGTGTTTTCCTCTAACCAGTATCCTTACCATCCCACCTTATCCAGTAGAGAAGTGAATTTTAAGAGCTGGTTGCATGATTGATACATACTGGCTAAACGAATGGATAGTCGTGACACATTGGTTGTCGATGGGCTATGCTTATTCTCCGCAAATTGCGAGTTCAATTAAGATTTGTTATGTGCAATTGCACGACAGGGAACATCAAGCTCCCCAATTTCCCTAATGGTAGTTTGAACACGAATTGTTCATCATGTAAACGAAGCCACATTGACTATGTCTTCAAACTAACGACGTAATAGAGAGAAAATAAAAGAGCTGAACTTGAGAAAAGAGTAACTATTGTAAAAAGAAAAGAATAACAAGATTTCGAACAAAGTGTAAACCTAAAGTGCCTTGGAAGCACAAACTACGAACAAGAGACACGCTTTTCGTTAGGCCTTGTAGTCACAGAGACTAAATATTTCTATGTAAATAACTTTAAGACATGATATGTATACTAAATGTCAACTGTACTTTGTAGTAATAATGCAGTCAGTTCTATATGGACACATATATGCTGCTGTGTGTGAACCGACTATAGACAAGTAATTAATGGACACGTATAAAAGTGGTGCGTGTGAACCTTAACATGACGACCAAATAAATATGAACACGAATTAATAGTAACGTGTTAACTGAAAAGGTGATAACTCCAAGGACACGTGTGAAATACCACGTGTGAAGTAAAGTTATAAGTACTTGTACCACGAAACCACGATGTAGAAAGCCGAAGAGTGAAAGTGAATAAGTGTTGTATTTACCACAAACGGTACTGTACGCCTTTCCACGGACACATTCTTCGAAACAGCTGCGGGAGTCGCCGCATCTGGCTGCTTCCGTGATCCAGAGTCGATGAAAAACTGTGTAAAAACTCACACTACGGCTAGTAGACACCAAACGCTCTGCTTCTCGCAGAATACTGCTGCTAGCGTTGTGGAACTGTCAAGTTATTATCACATGATTGTGACCAACGGACGTAACACTGTGTACGCTGAGCGCTCAACAATCAATTTTTCTTTGCACAATGAGCGCAGATGCCAAATGTGTTTGAAATGCATTCAAAATAAAATATGATAAAGCAATGAATTAAACACTCATGTACCTTGTGAAATTATAAAGATACTAATCGGAAGAGTCTTAAGCTCGATTTTGACAATTGCTACCGAATTTACTGACCAGGCCGAGTAATGACGAAAACGTGTCGAACCAAATAAAACCAGGAAAATAGATAAGTATGAGAACTAAGTATTCCTAAGAGAATGAGACCTTATGTACATAAACAATTGTTATCCTTACCTAATCCAATTTTCTTTTGGACTAAGTTATTGGTAAGTAAGCACATTCTAATACAGATTTTTTCTGTATTTTTCATGTACAAAAACATAAATGGAAGCACGGACATGTGTCAAGTGAAATAGAGACCGCCACCATACGCCTCAACATGTTGCAGAACCAATGTTCCAGTTCCTGACCCACGACGTATTTCCAACACAACATCATACCCCGACAAATACTCCAACTTCCACAGTGAAAGTGTAATCAATTTCCCCACTCAAGTGCAGTGCTATCATTTATACCCGAAGTTCTGCCACTCCCAGTGCAACTCATACCTACCCAAGTGTAGTGAAATATATTTTTTTTTGCAGGTCATGAAAGCCACAAATAAGTAAAGTGCTACGTATTTACTGCAAGAAATCTTCGACGAAACAACGACAAAAATATTCCTGTAATATGACATTGTAAAACAAGAATGTCAATTTTTTGTAACATTTTTTTCCACGAGTGCACACAGCACCCACACTTCCTGTGAAGGCAAGTAATTTATTCCTCTGTGATTTTTTAAATATTTATTATGCCATGTATAATGTATCTATGTCTGTGTATCTTTATCTTAATTTCATTATCTTTTACCGAGAAATGAACATTTGTTATCCTTGTACAATACATTAGAAAGAGCACAGTTCAATTGTCATGTAGTTACCCTATGAACGAATTACTATCAATTTCAGTCGCACGAATATACTTACCTGATGCTCTGTATGTTAACCACTTAGCCTGATGTAGTGTGTAAAATCTACTGTAAAGAATTTTTGCAAGTAATACTAACTTGTTTCACGAAAGCAATATTATCACGACTACGCGTGAGTCGCGATGATCCTGACGGAGTCATCGCTCCTCACGCGGGAAGCAATGTCATATTATTGGATTTTAGACATTTTGCATATGACAAAAGGACAGCCACAGAGCTGTAGTTTGTAGTGATACTAAGCATGACAACACGAGAGTAAAGAAACGAAATCTGTTTATAATGTGCGCCTACACCAAGACGAGCAGCCAGCGTTTAAATGGTACTTTTAAATACTATGACTCGCTGGGCGCAAATATTTAAAATCATTGCCACAGCGCTTGATAGCAAGAAGCTGCGAAACAGAAGCAAGAACAACTTATCATTTGTTAGGAAAGTTCTAGAGTCTTTATACACTCCTGGAAATTGAAATAAGAACACCGCGAATTCATTGTCCCAGGAAGGGGAAACTTTATTGACACATTCCTGGGGTCAGATACATCACATGATCACACTGACAGAACCACAGGCACATAGACACAGGCAACAGAGCATGCACAATGTCGGCACTAGTACAGTGTATATCCACCTTTCGCAGCAATGCAGGCTGCTATTCTCCCATGGAGACGATCGTAGAGATGCTGGATGTAGTCCTGTGGAACGGCTTGCCATGCCATTTCCACCTGGCGCCTCAGTTGGACCAGCGTTCGTGCTGGACGTGCAGACCGCGTGAGACGACGCTTCATCCAGTCCCAAACATGCTCAATGGGGGACAGATCCGGAGATCTTGCTGGCCAGGGTAGTTGACTTACACCTTCTAGAGCACGTTGGGTGGCACGGGATACATGCGGACGTGCATTGTCCTGTTGGAACAGCAAGTTCCCTTGCCGGTCTAGGAATGGTAGAACGATGGGTTCGATGACGGTTTGGATGTACCGTGCACTATTCAGTGTCCCCTCGACGATCACCAGTGGTGTACGGCCAGTGTAGGAGATCGCTCCCCACACCATGATGCCGGGTGTTGGCCCTGTGTGCCTCGGTCGTATCCAGTCCTGATTGTGGCGCTCACCTGCACGGCGCCAAACACGCATACGACCATCATTGGCACCAAGGCAGAAGCGACTCTCATCTCTGAAGACGACACGTCTCCATTCGTCCCTCCATTCACGTCTGTCGCGACACCACTGGAGGCGGGCTGCACGATGTTGGGGCGTGAGCGGAAGACGGCCTAACGGTGTGCGGGACCGTAGCCCAGCTTCATGGAGACGGTTGCGAATGGTCCTCGCCGATACCCCAGGAGCAACAGTGTCCCTAATTTGCTGGGAAGTGGCGGTGCGGTCCCCTACGGCACTGCGTGGGATCCTACGGTCTTGGTGTGCATCCGTGTGTCGCTGCGGTCCGGTCCCAGGTCGACGGGCACGTGCACCTTCCGCCGACCACTGGCGACAACATCGATGTACTGTGGAGACCTCACGCCCCACGTGTTGAGCAATTCGGCGGTATGTCCACCCGGCCTCCCGCATGCCCACTATACGCCCTCGCTCAAAGTCCGTCAACTGCACATACGGTTCACGTCCACGCTGTCGCAGCATGCTACCAGTGTTAAAGACTGCGATGGAGCTCCGTATGCCACGGCAAACTGGCTGACACTGACGGCGGCGATGCACAAATGCTGCGCAGCTAGCGCCATTCGATGGCCAACACCGCGGTTCCTGGTGTGTCCGCTGTGCCGTGCGTGTGATCATTGCTTGTACAGCCCTCTCGCAGTGTCCGGAGCAAGTATGGTGGGTCTGACACACTGGTGTCAATGTGTTCTTTTTTCCATTTCCAGGAGTGTAATAAGAATAAGGGTTTTTTATTTACCAATCTTCAAGGTTGATACTGATTGCAGTGTTTCGCTTCTTATTCTATTTAAGGCTGATTGATTATATCAATACGTTTTGAATGCAACCCAAATGTTATAGTTAGCTACAACCCTCTATTCTGCTCATTGTAAGGCTCCTTGACCTCATTCATGGTATAGTCCGCCGAATAGGACTAGAATAAAAAAATATTGTTGATACTGTCCAGATTATAATGCCTGAAGTTTTGAAAATAATTACAATTGGAAGAATTAGTGCAATTTCTACATCAAAGATCAGAAAAATTACTGTGATTAGGAAGAATCATAGGGAGAATGGTATTCGTGCTGATCTTTTTGGGTCAAATCCACATTCAAATTTGGATCTTTTTTCTCGATCATCGATTAAATTCTTTGATAATGATGTTGCAAGGATTATAACAATTATTGGAATAATAAATCTAATAAAAACTCTTAGTGATAGAATTAGGATTGTTTTTCTTGATTAATATCAAGCTTTCTGATTGGAAGTCAAATGTACTATTTATACTAGAAAAACAATTATCTACCTAATCAATAAATAGAAATGTGTAAGAATAATCATACTACATCTACAAAGTGTATCATGGTGCTGCTTCAAATCTAAAGTGGTGTCTTGGTGAGAAGTGATTTACTGAGTGTCGAAGTAGACATGTTGTTAAGAAGATTGTTCCAATAATTACGTGGACACCATGGAACCCTGTTGCAACAAAGAATGTTGATCCATATAATGCATCTGCAATAGTAAAAGGTGCTTCTCAATATTCATATGCTTGAATTATTGTGAAGTATAACTCTAATAATACTGTAAAAAATAATCCTTGTAATGCATGAGTATGACTAGATTCTATTAAACTATGATGTGCTCATGTTACGGTTACTCTTGAGGCTAAAAGAATAGCTGTATTAAGTAATGGAATTTGTATAGGATTAAAAGGTTGAATTCCTATTGGAGGTCATAATATTCCTAGCTCAATTATTGGTGCTAGTCTTCTTCTAAAGAAGGCTCAGAAGAATGAAACAAAGAATAATACTTCTGATGAAATAAATAGGATTATTCCTCATTGTAATCCAATTGATACAAATCCTGTATTTAGTCCTTGATATGTTCCTTCTCGTACTACATCTTGGCCTCATTGGATTATGGTTAATAAGGGAATTCCGAATCCAATTATAAATAAGTTAATGTTAAATAGGTGGAATCATTTTGCTAATCCTGATACTAGGACTATTGCTTCAATTGCTCCTGTTAGTGGTCAAGGTCTATAGTCTACTAAGTGGAAT
This sequence comes from Schistocerca serialis cubense, assembly GCF_023864345.2. NCBI lineage: Eukaryota > Metazoa > Arthropoda > Insecta > Orthoptera > Acrididae > Schistocerca > Schistocerca serialis. Next base: position 499,038,207 of record NC_064645.1, read on the forward strand.
GGGTGATTTGAGTGAGTTGTTAACATAGGTTTAATATACTTCTCTAGAATATAAAGTTCTTAAAATTGAGAAAACATAAGCTTGAATGATAGCCACTGCTGATTCTAGAATTAATAGAAGTATTTGTATAATAATTAGTAGTGAGATTAAGTTTATTGCTATAGACAGTCCTGTGTTTCCTAGTAAGGTTAATAGTAAGTGTCCTGCAATTATATTTGCTGCTAGTCGTACAGCTAGTGTACCTGGTTGAATGACATTTCTAATTGTTTCCATTAATACTATAAATGATATTAATGCAGGTTGAGTTCCTTGTGGAACAAGGTGTGTAAATATATGATTAGTATGATTAATTCATCCAAATAATATGAATCTTAATCATATAGGTAGGGCGATTGCAAATGTTAATGCTAAATGTCTTGTTCTAGTAAAGATGTAAGGGAATAATCCTATGAAATTATTGAATAGTATTATAATGAAAATTGAGATAAAGATGAATGTTGTTCCATTAAATGATTTTGGTCCTAGTAGTGTTTTGAATTCATTGTGTAAGGTTAAGTTTAGTTTATTTCAGATAATATTAATTTGTGATGGTGTAAGTCAGAACATTGATGTGATTAATAATAGTCCTAAAAATGTTCTAGTTCAATTTAATGATAAATTGAAGATGTTAGTTGATGGATCAAATGTTGAGAATAAATTTGTTATCATTTTAAATTTAAGTTTTTTATGTCAATTGTTCTTTTTTCTGCTCTTTTAATAAGGTTAGGTTTAAATGAGAAAAAGTTTATTTTATTAAATAGGATTAAGGTAGCAGAAAATGTAATGAATAGGGAGAATCATATGAGAGGGGATATTTGAGGGATTTAGATTTAATTTCCCCATCAGAAGTAGTCGTTAATTTACTATTGTTTGGTTTAAGAGACCATTACTTACTTTCAGTCATCTGAAGTTTCAAGGTGTACTAATTGTTTAGTTATTTTAGATTGACACTATAATGTTATATATTTTAACTAACTCCTTAGATTATCTTAGATAATCACTTGATAAATAAATTTACTGAAGTTCTTTAATTACAATTGGTATAAATCTGTGGTTTACTCCACAGATTTATGACCATTGCCCGAAGAATAATCCAGGTCGGTTTATTGTAAATGTTCCTTGATTTAGTCGACCTGGTGTTGCATCAATTTTAACCGCTAGAGCAGGAACTGCTCTTGAGTGAAGAACATCTGATGCTCTTGTTAATACTCATACTTCTGTATTTATCGGTAGAATTGTTCGGTTATCTACGTCTAGAAGTCGAAATCCATCATTTTCTAGATCTTGTTCTGGTGTTATGTAAGTGTTGAATTCTACGTCTATAAAGTCTGAATATTCATATCTTCAGTATCACTGTTGTCCAATGGTTATGATTGTAATTATTGCATCTACTTAATAATTAAGTAAGTATAATAGTCATAATGATGGTAAAGCAATGACAGTTAGGGTAATTGTTGGCAATGCTGTTCAGATTGTTTCAATTAAATGTCCATGAAGTATGTTTCGGTTTGTATAGGCAATAAATAATATATAACTCAGGGCATAACCTACAATTACTGTAATTAATACGACCATAGTATGATCATGAAAGAGTGATAGTTGCTCCATTAATGGTGCAGCTCCATCTTGAAGAGATAAATTTGATCATGTTATCATTTGAATATTTTTCTAATAAAAGGGCAAACCTTTATTTGCAGAGCTTAAATCTACTGCACTTATCTGCCATATTCGAATCTAGAGATTAATGGTAATTCTGAGTAACTGTGTTCTGCAGGTAGGTTATTTTGTAATCATTCTGTTGATCTTCTTATATCAGCCCTAAATATAATTGCTCGGTTTGTAACCATTCTTTCTCATATGATTACAATGAATATGATAATTCCTACAATAGAAATTGTAGATCCAATTCTTGTTACTACATTTCATTATGTATATGCATCTGGGTAGTCTGAATATCATCGTGGTATTCCTGCTAACCCTAAGAAGTGCTGAGGGAAAAATGTTAAGTTTACTCCAATAAATATAATTGCAAACTGGATTTTTAATCATGTATTGTTTATAGTTAATCCTGTAAAAATTGGGTATCATCGAATAACACCTCTTATAATTGCGAATACTGCTCCTATAGATAATACATAGTGGAAGTGGGCTACTACATAATATGTATCATGTAATACAATATCAAGTGATGAATTTGCTAATACTAATCCTGTTAATCCACCAATTGTGAATAGGAAAATAAATCCTAGAGCTCATAATAATGGTGGATTAAACTTAAATTTAGTTCCATATAGTGTAGCTAGTCATCAGAATACCTTAATTCCTGTAGGTACAGCAATAATTATTGTTGCTGATGTGAAGTATGCCCGTGTGTCAACATCCATTCCTACTGTGAATATATGATGTGCTCATACAATAAATCCTATTAATCCAACTGATAACATGGCGTAAATTATACCTAATGTTCCAAATGATACAATTTTTCCTCTTTCTTGTCATACAATATGTGAAATAATACCAAATCCGGGTAAAATTAGAATGTAAGCTTCTGGGTGCTCAAAGAATCAGAATAGGTGTTGGTATAGAATTGGGTCTCCTCCCGCAGGGTCAAAGAATGATGTATTTAGATTTCGATCTGTTAATAATATGGTAATAGCTCCTGCTAAAACTGGAAGTGAAAGAAGGAGAAGGAGGGCTGTAATAGCTACAGATCAAACAAATAGGGGCATTTGATCTAAAGTGATACTTTCTGATCGTATATTAATTGCTGTTGTAATGATGTTTACTGCACCAAGAATAGATGATACACCTGCTAAGTGGAGTGAAAAAATAGATAGATCTACAGATGCACCCCTGTGTGCAATAGCTCCTGCTAGAGGGGGGTAAACTGTTCATCCTGTACCAGTACCATTATCTGCTATAGAAGATGTAAGAAGAAGGGTTGATGAAGGTGGTAGTAATCAAAAACTTATATTATCTATTCGTGGGAATGCTATATTTGGTGCACCAATTACTAATGGTACAAGTCAATTACCAAATCCACAAATTATAATAGGTATAACTATAAAGAAAATTATTACAAATGCATGGGCTGTAACAATAACATTATAAATCTGGTCATCTCCAATTAGAGATCCTGGTTGACCAAGTTCAGCATGAATAAGTGTTCTTATTGATGTTCCCACTATTCCAGCTCATGCTCCAAATAGAAGGTATAAAGTACCAATGTCCTTATGGTTTGTTGAGAATAATCATTTTTGCAGTAAGATGGCTGAATTTTAGGTGGTAGACTGTAACTCTACTTATGAGATACTTTCTCTCTTAGCATATATTTGGTCTTATTTTCAATTATGATTCTAGACTGCAATTCTAGAGTGTAAATTTTTACTAAGGCCTAAAAGATTATTCTTTTAATTATAACTTTGAAGGTTGTTAGTTTACTTAACTTAAGTCCTTAGTATAATGAGGTTAAGGTTGATGTAGAAATCAACCCTATTGTTGATATTATTATGGTTATAGGAATAATAATTCTTGATTTTTAAGACTTTATCTTTATAGATCATGTATTTTCTGTATATGACATAATTAAGGCTGAGAATCTAATACATATATAATAATAAAGTGTAATTGTAGTTAATACAACTATAATAGTTATGATAGTTGTTATGTTGTTTTCTATTAATCATTGCATTACAATTCATTTTGGTAGAAATCCAAGAAATGGTGGTAAACCACCTAGTGATAAGAGAGATAATAATATTATGAATCTAATTTCGGTTTTTATATTTCTGGCTGAATAAATCTGCTTCATGAAGAATAGATTTATTTGCTTAAATAATAAAACCATGATTATTCTTAGTAATGAGTAAATAATGAAGTATAGTTCTCAGATGTTTTCTCTGACTGTTAGGGATCTAATTATTCACCCTAAATGTCTAATTGAAGAATATGCTAGAAGTTGGCGTAGAGATGTTTGATTTAAACCTCCTATTACTCCAATAATGATTCTTAAGATGATAATGGTTCAAATGAAAGTTCTTAGTTGAATACAATATGATAATACGATTATTGGAGCAATTTTTTCTCATGTTATTAATGTTAGACAGTTATTTCATCTCGAAGCTCCTATTACTTCTGGAAATCAGAAATGAAAGGGTGCAGCTCCAATCTTTAATAATAATCTAGATCTGATTACTCCAATAAATATAATTGTAAACTGGATTTTTAATCACATATTGTTTATAGTTAATACTGTAAATAGTGGGTATTGTTGCTGGAGTTGCAGCGAACGACCGTTGCACGTATCAAGGCGAGAACAGCACCGAAAATGACCACGGAAAGGCCCTCGGACGTTGGTGCGCCAGGTACATGTCGTCTGCGGCCGCAAACTCGACACCATTCCACCATCAGCAGTGGAGGATGAAGCTTTGACAATGCCAGCACACTCGTGCTGGCGAAACGTCAGAAAAATCAAACAAATGTCGCAGAAGAACCTGAGACAGAAGGCAACAGGTAGTTTGTCAGCTTGAGTGTATTATCGGTAGTCAGGATAGACACGAAGTGAACACTCACAGAGCAGTATAACTTTACTTGCCAACTAGCAACGCAAATGATAAAGATATTGAAAGAATTTATGAAGATCGAAAGAAACTATTCAGATAGTTAAGGGAAGCGAAAATTTAATTGTGCTGGCGGACTGAAATTCGACAGCAGGTAAAAATAAAGAAGAAAAAATTGTAGAAAACCGGGTGAGAATAGGAATGCAAAAGGAATCCACCTGACAGAATTTTGCACAGAACATAATATATTCATCAAATGATGGAAGAAGGTTGTATACGTCAAAGAGACTTGGAGACACTGGAAGGTTTCAGGCTGATTACATAAAGGTAAGACACAGGTTTTGCAACCAGATTTCAAACTACAAAATATTTCCAGGGGGAGGATGTGGACCCTCACCATAATTTGTTGGATACGAACTGCAGATTAAAGGTGAAGAGACCGCAAAAGGTTGGGAATTTAAGGAGACCGGACCTGGATAAACTGAACCAATCAGTAGCTGTTGTGAGTTTCAGATGGGGCATTGCGTAACTTTAGACTGAAAGAAGGAAAAGGAACACAACAGAAGACGAATGGGTAGCTTTGAAACGTGGTGAAGGCAAAAAAAGGATCACATAAATAAAAGGACAAGGATTAGCAGAGATCTTGGATAACACAGGAGCTATTGAACTTAACTGATGAAAGGAGAAAATATAAAAGTGCAGCAAGTAATAATATATAATAATCCTGTGGCTTACTGACCTGATGCAAGTATTTCAACTGGACGACACTTCGGCGAGTAGTGTGTCCCCAGCCAACCCCACCTATCCAAAAGGGGAAGAGGCACTTACACTTCATTGTGGAATCCGAACCATGTGTCGTTTCTAGCGACTCTTCATCGAGTTGATATTTGAAAGCTAGGTTAAAATAAAAATTGAAAAATCCAGTCAGGCTGGAGTTCAGCCCTGTGACGTCTTAGTTTCCAGACGCTTTACCGTTAGAGCACCAGTGTGGACATACAGCAGCTGAAGTAAGAGTAAGGGAATACAGACGTCTAACGCTGCAAATTACAGGAAACACAAAACGGCTAGAGAGCAATTGCAAAGCTGTAGGAAGATGCATAACTATTAAAAGATAGACGCCACCTACCGGCCAATTAAAGAGGCCTTTGGAGATGAGAAAAGCAATTGTATGAATATTAAGAGCCGGAGGAAGTACTGTATGGAATTTCCATATAGAGGAAATAATCTTTATAAAAAAATTTCGGTAAGACAAGAGACAGTAAAAATGGTTCAAATGGCTCTGAGCACTATGGGACTTAACATCTGAGGTCATCAGTCGCCTAGAACTTAGAACTACTTAAACCTAACTGACCTAAGGTCATCATACACATCCATGCCCAAGGCAGGACGAAGCGCCTACAACCGCTCGGCCACGAAGGCCGGCCAAGAGACAGAGGATGAAGATGAGATACAAGTTACGATACTGCTAGAAGGTTTTGGCAGAGCGCAGAAAGGCATAAGAAGAAACTAGGGCCCCTTGGATAGACGGTATTCCCTCAGAATTACTGGAGTCCTTGCGAGAGACAGTCAACACAAAACTATTTCCCATGGTGTGCAAGATAAATTAAATAGGGGAAATACCTTCAGATTCAAGAAGAATATAATGCTTCCAGTTTCAAAGAAAGCTGGTCCTGAAACCTAACCAATCAGTTTAATAAGTTATGTTTGCAAAATAATGACACTAATCATATACAGAAGAACGGAGAAACTGCTGGAAGCCGACCTAGGAGAAGATCAATTTGGGTTCTGGAGAAATGCAAGAATACTTGAGGCAAAGTCTTATGTTAAGTAGAAGAAAGACAAACTTATTTTTATAACATTTCAAGCTTTAGAGAAAACGTTTGACAATGTTGGGTGGACTACACTCTAAAAAGTCTGAATCCATCAGGGATAAAATACAGAGAGTGAAAGATTATTTTTTATTTGTACAGAAATCAGACTGCAGTTATCAAGTCGAAGGACATGAAAGGGAAGCAGTGGTTGAGAATGGAGGGAGACAGGGTTGTAGACTATCCCTCGTGTTACTCAGTCTGTACTTAAATTTGAAACTTCCTGGCAGATTAAAACTGTGTGCCGGACCGAGACTCGAACTCGGGACCTTTGCCTTTCACGGGCAAGTGCTCTACCAACTGAGCTACCCAAGCAAGACTCACGCCCCGTCCTCACAGATTTACTTCTTCCAGTACCTCATCTGTGAGGACAGGGCGTGAGTCGTGCTTGGGTAGCTCAGCTGATAGAGCACTTGCCCACGAAAGGCAAACGCCCTGAGTTCGAGTCTCGGTCCGGCACACAGTTTTAATCTGCCAGGAAGTTTCGTATCAGCGCACACTCCGCTGCAGAGTGAAAATCTCATTCTGTACTTATATTTGTCTGCAGTGTAGCCTTGTGCGGACTTGAAACTTGGAAGATATGCAGTAGAGACAAGAAGATAAAAATGTTTTTGGAATGAGGTGCCACAGAAGAATGCTGAAGATGTAATGGGCAGGTAGAATAACTGATGAGGAGGTAATAAATCGAATAAGGTGAAAAATTACGTTACAATTTGATTAGAAGAAGAGGTTGGATGATATGACACATACTGAGACATTAAGGAGTAGTCAGCTTGGTAATGGTGGAAAGTGGGGAGTGGGGCGTGGGGTAGGGGGGGGGCAGCATGGAAAACGAATCGCAGAGGAGAGAGGGTGGGAGGTCTCTGCATGAATACAATAAGCAGCTTCTGTCGAGGCAGATAGACTCAATCAATATTGAAGAACAGGTTAAGAGCACCGTGAAAGCACACACGGAGGCATTGTCGGAACACTACGGTGAATGGATAAAGGGTAAAGATATTTTTATCGAAAAGAAGGTCAGGGAGGAGCTTAGGGAGACTGTCAAGGATGTAACTTATGAAATCTTAGCTGCTCCTGGTAAGTCGGGAGACACAGTGGTTTCTGAATTGGGACAGATTCGGAGGACACTTACACGGGATCTTCCCGAGTGGAAGCAGCAAGTAGTGGACGAAGTCAGAATGCTGAGAAACTGTGTAGAAAATCCGCACACGCATACGCAAACTATAGGGAACAACTCTTTAGACGGTGACGAATGTCAGTCAACTCCTTATTGTTCACCGCCTGATTACATGCAAAACAACAGTCCTGTTGAGTCCCGAGTAGGGAAAATAAATGATCCGCCCACAATCGTGAGTTTAATGCAAGAGGAAAGTGTGATTAAGCATCGCACTTTTCCTGTTTTTCTTCCGCAGAAGCGAGAAATACACCCCATCGTGTTCCTAAAGAATTTTTCCGGCATATTTCCCAGGAGCTGGACAGACAGACAGCGTATTCAGTTCGTCACTGGCTTTATTTCTGGTGATGCAGCATTATGGGGAACGGAAATGGTAGACACGTGTAGGAATTATGAAGAGTTTGAGAAAATGTTCTTGGCAAAATTTTGGAGTAATGGGGTACAGCAAAGATTAAGGAAGGAGGTGTATGGTGCGGAAATTTTCAATGAGAAGCATGGAAGTCTCCGGCGATACTTCGAGAAGTATCTAGCAAAAATTAAATTCTGGGATTCTCCGATTTCTTCCAAGGACGTAATTATGATTCTCAAAAGCAAACTCCCTGTGTCTATTAGAGAGAAATTAGTAAATGTGTCCGAAGAAGACACGGATGTATTCCTTTCTGTGCTGGATTCCTTAGATTTAATTAGCGAGGATGTGCGCTCCAAGGTTGGCAGCGGCAAATTCTTCCCTGGCAGCCAGCAGAATGCATCGCACGCGGACAACAATGCGCCGAAGGAGAGAGCGAGCTACTGCGACCGCTGTTGCCAACCTGCCAGCCGTTATGAAAACGCAAATGGCAATAACTTTAAATGGAAGCAGAAAACCAATTACAGTAATCAGCAGAGATACCACCCAATTTACAACCACCAGGTACAACATCAGTACGGAAACCCACCCTTTAATTCTGCGCCTGAGCAGTATGGAAATTCTCCACAAACTAGTGGTAATTTTTCAAATGGGCCAGTGTACAATCAAAGTTATAGGTCGAAATATAGCAAGTGGCATGGGCAAGGCGGAGGCCACCCAGCACAACATAAGAACAACTATTCACAGAATAGAGGACCGCGGAACAATTTTCAAACGGTACCAAATGCGAACTTTCCTTCACAAGGAAATGGTTCTGCCGGCAACCAAAAGATCGGGCGACAGCCGCCGTCTCAAGTATTTTATTCACAAGTGAATGCACCCAGTGGATTTTACCTCTCTACACCGGCATCTGTACCACATAACCAGCACCAATATGAAACGGAACAAACACTTAAGGCCATGAATGACAAACAGGTTAAACATCCTGCGGAAAATTAGAGGCAGCACCTTTCAGCCTCCTAGAGGTCGCTGCCGGTTCCAGTGGGGGTACTAACGAATACTCTGATTCTGAGTATGTTAATGCGATACGGTACGACCATGAGACCGACTTACGAGATGACCTTGCACCTGACCTAGAAGCTCAAGACATTAATGACATTTATGATGAACAGGTCCAGGCTTCGATTAAGATTTCTATTGCCAACATTCCTGTCACAGCCATTGTTGATACAGGAGCAAACATCAATGTGATGTCATCATGTCTCTTCAGACAGGTGTCTTCTGTTTCAAAAGTTTTATCATTGCCGATTCAGGGCTGCTCCATATCGGGAGCGATTGGTCCATTGAAACAAAGAGTTAGTTTACAGACACAGCCTCAACTGCAGATAGAATCTGTTTCGGTTTCCTGCCTCTTGTGTACTGGAAATTTCCTTGTGTGAACTGTTAATGATAAGTATTGTGTTGAACAGCGCACTGACTACATGGTAACGGCTACTACATGTAAACTTTAAGTATTAAATGTTAAGTATGGAAAAATTGTTTATAGTGATGGACATGAACTGATATTTCTTCAACAAGCTGAAGCAGAAAATTGAGGTTGCACCAAGAATTTCAATTTAATTTTAAGTTAGTAATAAGAAAGAAAGTGCTTGCGAGGTGATTGCCCGGAGCTAAATAAAATATGTAAAGGTGAGAAATGGAGGAGGATGCGTAAATAAGCACTTCTCTCAAGGTACAAGAAGATAGATTTATTTTTAGTAATGTAAGTACTTGAAGTTCTGTTGTAAAAGCCCAAATTACCTGCTTAAAAAAAAAAAAAGGTACATGTTCAAACACTCCAGACAGTGGACAGGAGTAGAAGAAATAGCTTAAAGTTCAGTTAAAGCGTGCTGTTAAATGGAAAAACAAGTGGTAACCCGCATGTGTTCACGCAAGGAGACAATAAGCTGTAGTAAACTAAGTAAGGTGAAATACAGTACAAATGGAGGCAAACCATGAAGCATCAATAATGTAGCGTAAGTACTCCACGAGGCCATTAATTGCTATGAAAGTAAACTATTTCCCTGTGATCTGAGCCCAATGTAAAGAGTATATGAGGAATGTTAGCTGACGAATTGATTTCAGTAAAATCAAGGTACTAAATAACCACACAGCAAGCCCCCTGTATCATAAATAAGTCCAAGTAAAGATCTTCAGAAGATCTGTAGTGTAATCTAGCGACCATTCAATACCCTAATTGAAGGCTAATCTAAAGAACAAGCAATGCAGTGATATTTAAACTTAATATTGACTATAACCTGAGTAAGACGTAGAAGTAGCAAAGTATGCTGTAATGAAAGAGGTTGAAATTTATATATGTGCCTATGTTTATTACGATAATTTTATTTACGTGCAGATTTTATTGCAAAAATGTCTCCTAAGACACTCCTCTTATGAAATCCATTTTCCTTCTGCCCATTCCTTTTGATCCTGGTTCATTAACCCAGACCAAGGGTCGACTTGTAAAAGGCACGTGTGCTTCGGGGCAAAGCAGTGCTTATGAGAAATGAGACACGTAGCGTGATGAACTTCGCTAGCTTTGGTAATGTTTGTTATGGACCGGTTGCGTAAACCCAGTGAACTGTCGGTAATTCCATTCATACGAAAAATAGTAGACACGCGTTACCCTATTTTTTTTAACAGAGAACGATTGCTGAGTACATGAAGCGAAGAGGGAGACCTATTGTTATCCAGTCTGCCCTCAAATTTATAAAAAAAAAAAAAAAAAAAAGATTCAGCGTTAAATGCGTACTCGTTATGTAGTAGATATGCTGCGTGGCAGTAGAAAATGATCTTGGGTGCACTAAAGAATAAATGCAACGAGTGTTGCGAAGCCTGTATTTTTCATAATGAGGAGATGAGCACTTAAAAGAAAGTTTGAAAGAATATTTTTAGGTTCACTAGTGAAAGCAAATCTTGAGATATAAAGAGTCCATTCATAAAGCAGTTGTTCACTGGACTTAACAAAAGGAGTGACCATTAATTGTAAATATTAGCTCGTAAGTGATATTTTGTAAATAGTAGAATATAAGTCTTTCTATACCAGTGGAGGAAACGTGCAAAATTGATTGTTTTGTAAATGAACTCCATCGGCGAAGGAACTAAGCACGAATGCTGTGTGAAGATGCACACTAAAGTGAGACGTGCATAATAAAAATAACTGTTCACTGTATATTAGTGGTAGTGTTGTACTGCAAGTGTAAAAAAAAAGAAGTCAAGGCTACGACAACAGGTGCAACGCAAAGTTCAGTGTTGTTCTAAGTGCAGCGACAGCTAAAACATTCGTCGTCACTTACCTGTGAGCCTCATGGGAGGCAGTTGACAGAGAAGCATGGAGGCAACTTCAGTGTCTGGCTCCTCCGATGGAAAACGTGCGCGAGGTGTTTGTATCGATGCACTCGTGTGATACGAAGTTCACAAAAAAAAAAAAGGAGCACTCGACGACCACCAGCTCTGTTACAGCCTGGAGCGCTAAGAAGACTTGTACTGTTTTTCTGAAGTAAGACGGACGCAGATTTGTGGCAGTCTGATCCAATTTTTACTAAATGTATAAAAACGTGTTATGTCTAAGTTTGAGTGAAGTGTAAAGAACCGTTATAACGTATCGTGACGACGCACGAGCGACTCAAGAGGACAATGGCTATATAAAACGCTCAATGGACGTGATACGGACATAAAAATCTACCGTCATTGTAGTACTAAGCTTAAGGTACGATATATGTTTTAGTTATAATAAATATTTGTTCTGGGAATACTGAATCATTTAGCAGTGCTCATTCCTATTATCTCCTCAGTATTATTTTCATTTTAATTATGCATTTTGCTAATCTTACAGACACCAAGATCAGCAGTCCAATGTGCGTGTTACCTTGATAAAAAGAAAACTGTTTTATCGTCTTCTTGCATCAGCTTTAATATTGAATTTCTCTTTTGTGTGATGTTACAGTTGTTTTTGCGCCCTTAAGAACTTTCTGGTCCCTTAGGAAATTTTTTTGTCATAACAATAACTTCACAACCGGGTATGATCGTATCTACGATCATGAAGTAATTAGAAAGACGATAACGCAATTTCTTAATCAATAGCACGCTAGTTGTGACTGCCTCAAGCCACGCGAAACCGCAAGTAAAAACTATTCACATCTCATAATGCAATATTTTATGACAATGGTCAATCCATGATTCTTACGCCAATTGTGATTGATAAAACAGTTAGTTAAATCTCAATTTCCAACTTTCCATTGAATAGCAACATCACTACTATTTTGTAACATCACACTTGGCGCCCGAACAGGGACTTGACCAAAAATTAGTTCAAATTCTTGGAAAATTTTCTATGTGCTTGTGTTAATAAATGTTCTGTCGTTTCATGTACACATCATCTCTCTGTGAGAATGACGTAAAATATGCTGGTCGATAACGCAGTTTAATTATCGAGAGAAAGGCAAAGAAAAGAGACGTGAATTTGCTGAGACAACATAGCGGTATTCAAGCCATCAAAAAGTAAGTCAGAATTTTGCATACGCAGTGTAGTGCTTCAGTAGCAACGTTGCTTTTCCAAGTCGATCCACATCCTTTCTATCTCCTTCCCGCTATAGAAAATCTGCTTTATTTTATCTTTCAAAGTAAAATTATTCGTAGTCTGATAATACAAATTATTTCTCCCCATTGTTAGTATACCTGTATTGCATTTTCAACATGGTGGATAGTGTGCGCAATTTGCAGTGAAGAGCATCTTCATTCATTTGTCTGAAACGGTTAGGTTCCATCTTGTCTTCTTGCCAGATAGAATTTCATTTGTTGCTCACGCGAGAGCGGTGCTCTTAGCGGACTCACCACGTCACTGACAAACGACGAAAGCCTTGCGTAGCACGTGATTTACTAACGAAAATGGCAGATAGTAAACAGAGACAGGTGACAACAGGAGACGGGAGTGAAGACGTTAATAGTATTCCATACCCTTTACGATCGCGAACGGTAGGTTCCCGTGTGGAAACTGAACTAACCATGTCTGTAACAGGGGAAAGTGACCCTAAAGTCCAAATTCTTCCCGCTGCAGCTACAAATGACCTCGGTGCGTTAATGGAAATGCTGAAACAACAGTTTGACGCAGTAAATGAGACTATAAAAACACAAAATGAGACTGTTAACGCCCGATTAGATGCTGTAAGCGAATCAGTAAAAACACAAAATGAGACTATAAAAACACAAAATGAGACTGTTAACGCCCGATTAGATGCTGTAAGCGAATCATTAAAAACACAGCTAGGCACAATCAAAACGGATCTGCATAAAGAAATAACGGCTGAATTAAATACCCATTTGGGTGAGGTGCAAACTAAGATCAGTGATCAAATTCAGAAAATGCAGAAACAGGTGAAAAGTGAAATAGCTGAAGTATCTGGAACATTAAACACAAAAATTCAGGCAGCTACCAAAGAAATAAACTCAGTTAGAAATGCAGTATCTGACATTGAAGGTGTAGTGGAGGATCTGTCGAGGCAGATAGACTCAATCAATATTGAAGAACAGGTTAAGAGCACCGTGAAAGCACACACGGAGGCATTGTCGGAACACTATGGTGAATGGATAAAGGGTAAAGATATTTTTATCGAAAAGAAGGTCAGGGAGGAGCTTAGGGAGACTGTCAAGGATGTAACTTATGAAATCTTAGCTGCTCCTGGTAAGTCGGGAGACACAGTGGTTTCTGAATTGGGACAGATTCGGAGGACACTTACACGGGATCTTCCCGAGTGGAAGCAGCAAGTAGTGGACGAAGTCAGAATGCTGAGAAACTGTGTAGAAAATCCGCACACGCATACGCAAACTATAGGGAACAACTCTTTAGACGGTGACGAATGTCAGTCAACTCCTTATTGTTCACCGCCTGATTACATGCAAAACAACAGTCCTGTTGAGTCCCGAGTAGGGAAAATAAATGATCCGCCCACAATCGTGAGTTTAATGCAAGAGGAAAGTGTGATTAAGCATCGCACTTTTCCTGTTTTTCTTCCGCAGAAGCGAGAAATACACCCCATCGTGTTCCTAAAGAATTTTTCCGGCATATTTCCCAGGAGCTGGACAGACAGACAGCGTATTCAGTTCGTCACTGGCTTTATTTCTGGTGATGCAGCATTATGGGGAACGGAAATGGTAGACACGTGTAGGAATTATGAAGAGTTTGAGAAAATGTTCTTGGCAAAATTTTGGAGTAATGGGGTACAGCAAAGATTAAGGAAGGAGGTGTATGGTGCGGAAATTTTCAATGAGAAGCATGGAAGTCTCCGGCGATACTTCGAGAAGTATCTAGCAAAAATTAAATTCTGGGATTCTCCGATTTCTTCCAAGGACGTAATTATGATTCTCAAAAGCAAACTCCCTGTGTCTATTAGAGAGAAATTAGTAAATGTGTCCGAAGAAGACACGGATGTATTCCTTTCTGTGCTGGATTCCTTAGATTTAATTAGCGAGGATGTGCGCTCCAAGGTTGGCAGCGGCAAATTCTTCCCTGGCAGCCAGCAGAATGCATCGCACGCGGACAACAATGCGCCGAAGGAGAGAGCGAGCTACTGCGACCGCTGTTGCCAACCTGCCAGCCGTTATGAAAACGCAAATGGCAATAACTTTAAATGGAAGCAGAAAACCAATTACAGTAATCAGCAGAGATACCACCCAATTTACAACCACCAGGTACAACATCAGTACGGAAACCCACCCTTTAATTCTGCGCCTGAGCAGTATGGAAATTCTCCACAAACTAGTGGTAATTTTTCAAATGGGCCAGTGTACAATCAAAGTTATAGGTCGAAATATAGCAAGTGGCATGGGCAAGGCGGAGGCCACCCAGCACAACATAAGAACAACTATTCACAGAATAGAGGACCGCGGAACAATTTTCAAACGGTACCAAATGCGAACTTTCCTTCACAAGGAAATGGTTCTGCCGGCAACCAAAAGATCGGGCGACAGCCGCCGTCTCAAGTATTTTATTCACAAGTGAATGCACCCAGTGGATTTTACCTCTCTACACCGGCATCTGTACCACATAACCAGCACCAATATGAAACGGAACAAACACTTAAGGCCATGAATGACAAACAGGTTAAACATCCTGCGGAAAATTAGAGGCAGCACCTTTCAGCCTCCTAGAGGTCGCTGCCGGTTCCAGTGGGGGTACTAACGAATACTCTGATTCTGAGTATGTTAATGCGATACGGTACGACCATGAGACCGACTTACGAGATGACCTTGCACCTGACCTAGAAGCTCAAGACATTAATGACATTTATGATGAACAGGTCCAGGCTTCGATTAAGATTTCTATTGCCAACATTCCTGTCACAGCCATTGTTGATACAGGAGCAAACATCAATGTGATGTCATCATGTCTCTTCAGACAGGTGTCTTCTGTTTCAAAAGTTTTATCATTGCCGATTCAGGGCTGCTCCATATCGGGAGCGATTGGTCCATTGAAACAAAGAGTTAGTTTACAGACACAGCCTCAACTGCAGATAGAATCTGTTTCGGTTTCCTGCCTCTTGTGTACTGGAAATTTCCTTGTGTGAACTGTTAATGATAAGTATTGTGTTGAACAGCGCACTGACTACATGGTAACGGCTACTACATGTAAACTTTAAGTATTAAATGTTAAGTATGGAAAAATTGTTTATAGTGATGGAAATGAACTGATATTTCTTCAACAAGCTGAAGCAGAAAATTGAGGTTGCACCAAGAATTTCAATTTAATTTTAAGTTAGTAATAAGAAAGAAAGTGCTTGCGAGGTGATTGCCCGGAGCTAAATAAAATATGTAAAGGTGAGAAATGGAGGAGGATGCGTAAATAAGCACTTCTCTCAAGGTACAAGAAGATAGATTTATTTTTAGTAATGTAAGTACTTGAAGTTCTGTTGTAAAAGCCCAAATTACCTGCTTAAAAAAAAAAAAAGGTACATGTTCAAACACTCCAGACAGTGGACAGGAGTAGAAGAAATAGCTTAAAGTTCAGTTAAAGCGTGCTGTTAAATGGAAAAACAAGTGGTAACCCGCATGTGTTCACGCAAGGAGACAATAAGCTGTAGTAAACTAAGTAAGGTGAAATACAGTACAAATGGAGGCAAACCATGAAGCATCAATAATGTAGCGTAAGTACTCCACGAGGCCATTAATTGCTATGAAAGTAAACTATTTCCCTGTGATCTGAGCCCAATGTAAAGAGTATATGAGGAATGTTAGCTGACGAATTGATTTCAGTAAAATCAAGGTACTAAATAACCACACAGCAAGCCCCCTGTATCATAAATAAGTCCAAGTAAAGATCTTCAGAAGATCTGTAGTGTAATCTAGCGACCATTCAATACCCTAATTGAAGGCTAATCTAAAGAACAAGCAATGCAGTGATATTTAAACTTAATATTGACTATAACCTGAGTAAGACGTAGAAGTAGCAAAGTATGCTGTAATGAAAGAGGTTGAAATTTATATATGTGCCTATGTTTATTACGATAATTTTATTTACGTGCAGATTTTATTGCAAAAATGTCTCCTAAGACACTCCTCTTATGAAATCCATTTTCCTTCTGCCCATTCCTTTTGATCCTGGTTCATTAACCCAGACCAAGGGTCGACTTGTAAAAGGCACGTGTGCTTCGGGGCAAAGCAGTGCTTATGAGAAATGAGACACGTAGCGTGATGAACTTCGCTAGCTTTGGTAATGTTTGTTATGGACCGGTTGCGTAAACCCAGTGAACTGTCGGTAATTCCATTCATACGAAAAATAGTAGACACGCGTTACCCTATTTTTTTTAACAGAGAACGATTGCTGAGTACATGAAGCGAAGAGGGAGACCTATTGTTATCCAGTCTGCCCTCAAATTTATAAAAAAAAAAAAAAAAAAAAAAAGATTCAGCGTTAAATGCGTACTCGTTATGTAGTAGATATGCTGCGTGGCAGTAGAAAATGATCTTGGGTGCACTAAAGAATAAATGCAACGAGTGTTGCGAAGCCTGTATTTTTCATAATGAGGAGATGAGCACTTAAAAGAAAGTTTGAAAGAATATTTTTAGGTTCACTAGTGAAAGCAAATCTTGAGATATAAAGAGTCCATTCATAAAGCAGTTGTTCACTGGACTTAACAAAAGGAGTGACCATTAATTGTAAATATTAGCTCGTAAGTGATATTTTGTAAATAGTAGAATATAAGTCTTTCTATACCAGTGGAGGAAACGTGCAAAATTGATTGTTTTGTAAATGAACTCCATCGGCGAAGGAACTAAGCACGAATGCTGTGTGAAGATGCACACTAAAGTGAGACGTGCATAATAAAAATAACTGTTCACTGTATATTAGTGGTAGTGTTGTACTGCAAGTGTAAAAAAAAAGAAGTCAAGGCTACGACAACAGGTGCAACGCAAAGTTCAGTGTTGTTCTAAGTGCAGCGACAGCTAAAACATTCGTCGTCACTTACCTGTGAGCCTCATGGGAGGCAGTTGACAGAGAAGCATGGAGGCAACTTCAGTGTCTGGCTCCTCCGATGGAAAACGTGCGCGAGGTGTTTGTATCGATGCACTCGTGTGATACGAAGTTCACAAAAAAAAAAGGAGCACTCGACGACCACCAGCTCTGTTACAGCCTGGAGCGCTAAGAAGACTTGTACTGTTTTTCTGAAGTAAGACGGACGCAGATTTGTGGCAGTCTGATCCAATTTTTACTAAATGTATAAAAACGTGTTATGTCTAAGTTTGAGTGAAGTGTAAAGAACCGTTATAACGTATCGTGACGACGCACGAGCGACTCAAGAGGACAATGGCTATATAAAACGCTCAATGGACGTGATACGGACATAAAAATCTACCGTCATTGTAGTACTAAGCTTAAGGTACGATATATGTTTTAGTTATAATAAATATTTGTTCTGGGAATACTGAATCATTTAGCAGTGCTCATTCCTATTATCTCCTCAGTATTATTTTCATTTTAATTATGCATTTTGCTAATCTTACAGACACCAAGATCAGCAGTCCAATGTGCGTGTTACCTTGATAAAAAGAAAACTGTTTTATCGTCTTCTTGCATCAGCTTTAATATTGAATTTCTTTTTTGTGTGATGTTACAGTTGTTTTTGCGCCCTTAAGAACTTTCTGGTCCCTTAGGAAATTTTTTTGTCATAACAATAACTTCACAACCGGGTATGATCGTATCTACGATCATGAAGTAATTAGAAAGACGATAACGCAATTTCTTAATCAATAGCACGCTAGTTGTGACTGCCTCAAGCCACGCGAAACCGCAAGTAAAAACTATTCACATCTCATAATGCAATATTTTATGACAATGGTCAATCCATGATTCTTACGCCAATTGTGATTGATAAAACAGTTAGTTAAATCTCAATTTCCAACTTTCCATTGAATAGCAACATCACTACTATTTTGTAACATCACACTTGGCGCCCGAACAGGGACTTGACCAAAAATTAGTTCAAATTCTTGGAAAATTTTCTATGTGCTTGTGTTAATAAATGTTCTGTCGTTTCATGTACACATCATCTCTCTGTGAGAATGACGTAAAATATGCTGGTCGATAACGCAGTTTAATTATCGAGAGAAAGGCAAAGAAAAGAGACGTGAATTTGCTGAGACAACATAGCGGTATTCAAGCCATCAAAAAGTAAGTCAGAATTTTGCATACGCAGTGTAGTGCTTCAGTAGCAACGTTGCTTTTCCAAGTCGATCCACATCCTTTCTATCTCCTTCCCGCTATAGAAAATCTGCTTTATTTTATCTTTCAAAGTAAAATTATTCGTAGTCTGATAATACAAATTATTTCTCCCCATTGTTAGTATACCTGTATTGCATTTTCAACATGGTGGATAGTGTGCGCAATTTGCAGTGAAGAGCATCTTCATTCATTTGTCTGAAACGGTTAGGTTCCATCTTGTCTTCTTGCCAGATAGAATTTCATTTGTTGCTCACGCGAGAGCGGTGCTCTTAGCGGACTCACCACGTCACTGACAAACGACGAAAGCCTTGCGTAGCACGTGATTTACTAACGAAAATGGCAGATAGTAAACAGAGACAGGTGACAACAGGAGACGGGAGTGAAGACGTTAATAGTATTCCATACCCTTTACGATCGCGAACGGTAGGTTCCCGTGTGGAAACTGAACTAACCATGTCTGTAACAGGGGAAAGTGACCCTAAAGTCCAAATTCTTCCCGCTGCAGCTACAAATGACCTCGGTGCGTTAATGGAAATGCTGAAACAACAGTTTGACGCAGTAAATGAGACTATAAAAACACAAAATGAGACTGTTAACGCCCGATTAGATGCTGTAAGCGAATCAGTAAAAACACAAAATGAGACTATAAAAACACAAAATGAGACTGTTAACGCCCGATTAGATGCTGTAAGCGAATCATTAAAAACACAGCTAGGCACAATCAAAACGGATCTGCATAAAGAAATAACGGCTGAATTAAATACCCATTTGGGTGAGGTGCAAACTAAGATCAGTGATCAAATTCAGAAAATGCAGAAACAGGTGAAAAGTGAAATAGCTGAAGTATCTGGAACATTAAACACAAAAATTCAGGCAGCTACCAAAGAAATAAACTCAGTTAGAAATGCAGTATCTGACATTGAAGGTGTAGTGGAGGATCTGTCGAGGCAGATAGACTCAATCAATATTGAAGAACAGGTTAAGAGCACCGTGAAAGCACACACGGAGGCATTGTCGGAACACTACGGTGAATGGATAAAGGGTAAAGATATTTTTATCGAAAAGAAGGTCAGGGAGGAGCTTAGGGAGACTGTCAAGGATGTAACTTATGAAATCTTAGCTGCTCCTGGTAAGTCGGGAGACACAGTGGTTTCTGAATTGGGACAGATTCGGAGGACACTTACACGGGATCTTCCCGAGTGGAAGCAGCAAGTAGTGGACGAAGTCAGAATGCTGAGAAACTGTGTAGAAAATCCGCACACGCATACGCAAACTATAGGGAACAACTCTTTAGACGGTGACGAATGTCAGTCAACTCCTTATTGTTCACCGCCTGATTACATGCAAAACAACAGTCCTGTTGAGTCCCGAGTAGGGAAAATAAATGATCCGCCCACAATCGTGAGTTTAATGCAAGAGGAAAGTGTGATTAAGCATCGCACTTTTCCTGTTTTTCTTCCGCAGAAGCGAGAAATACACCCCATCGTGTTCCTAAAGAATTTTTCCGGCATATTTCCCAGGAGCTGGACAGACAGACAGCGTATTCAGTTCGTCACTGGCTTTATTTCTGGTGATGCAGCATTATGGGGAACGGAAATGGTAGACACGTGTAGGAATTATGAAGAGTTTGAGAAAATGTTCTTGGCAAAATTTTGGAGTAATGGGGTACAGCAAAGATTAAGGAAGGAGGTGTATGGTGCGGAAATTTTCAATGAGAAGCATGGAAGTCTCCGGCGATACTTCGAGAAGTATCTAGCAAAAATTA
Source organism: Schistocerca serialis cubense (assembly GCF_023864345.2). Taxonomy (NCBI): domain Eukaryota; kingdom Metazoa; phylum Arthropoda; class Insecta; order Orthoptera; family Acrididae; genus Schistocerca; species Schistocerca serialis. Next base: position 499,058,711 of record NC_064645.1, read on the forward strand.
AATTCTGGGATTCTCCGATTTCTTCCAAGGACGTAATTATGATTCTCAAAAGCAAACTCCCTGTGTCTATTAGAGAGAAATTAGTAAATGTGTCCGAAGAAGACACGGATGTATTCCTTTCTGTGCTGGATTCCTTAGATTTAATTAGCGAGGATGTGCGCTCCAAGGTTGGCAGCGGCAAATTCTTCCCTGGCAGCCAGCAGAATGCATCGCACGCGGACAACAATGCGCCGAAGGAGAGAGCGAGCTACTGCGACCGCTGTTGCCAACCTGCCAGCCGTTATGAAAACGCAAATGGCAATAACTTTAAATGGAAGCAGAAAACCAATTACAGTAATCAGCAGAGATACCACCCAATTTACAACCACCAGGTACAACATCAGTACGGAAACCCACCCTTTAATTCTGCGCCTGAGCAGTATGGAAATTCTCCACAAACTAGTGGTAATTTTTCAAATGGGCCAGTGTACAATCAAAGTTATAGGTCGAAATATAGCAAGTGGCATGGGCAAGGCGGAGGCCACCCAGCACAACATAAGAACAACTATTCACAGAATAGAGGACCGCGGAACAATTTTCAAACGGTACCAAATGCGAACTTTCCTTCACAAGGAAATGGTTCTGCCGGCAACCAAAAGATCGGGCGACAGCCGCCGTCTCAAGTATTTTATTCACAAGTGAATGCACCCAGTGGATTTTACCTCTCTACACCGGCATCTGTACCACATAACCAGCACCAATATGAAACGGAACAAACACTTAAGGCCATGAATGACAAACAGGTTAAACATCCTGCGGAAAATTAGAGGCAGCACCTTTCAGCCTCCTAGAGGTCGCTGCCGGTTCCAGTGGGGGTACTAACGAATACTCTGATTCTGAGTATGTTAATGCGATACGGTACGACCATGAGACCGACTTACGAGATGACCTTGCACCTGACCTAGAAGCTCAAGACATTAATGACATTTATGATGAACAGGTCCAGGCTTCGATTAAGATTTCTATTGCCAACATTCCTGTCACAGCCATTGTTGATACAGGAGCAAACATCAATGTGATGTCATCATGTCTCTTCAGACAGGTGTCTTCTGTTTCAAAAGTTTTATCATTGCCGATTCAGGGCTGCTCCATATCGGGAGCGATTGGTCCATTGAAACAAAGAGTTAGTTTACAGACACAGCCTCAACTGCAGATAGAATCTGTTTCGGTTTCCTGCCTCTTGTGTACTGGAAATTTCCTTGTGTGAACTGTTAATGATAAGTATTGTGTTGAACAGCGCACTGACTACATGGTAACGGCTACTACATGTAAACTTTAAGTATTAAATGTTAAGTATGGAAAAATTGTTTATAGTGATGGACATGAACTGATATTTCTTCAACAAGCTGAAGCAGAAAATTGAGGTTGCACCAAGAATTTCAATTTAATTTTAAGTTAGTAATAAGAAAGAAAGTGCTTGCGAGGTGATTGCCCGGAGCTAAATAAAATATGTAAAGGTGAGAAATGGAGGAGGATGCGTAAATAAGCACTTCTCTCAAGGTACAAGAAGATAGATTTATTTTTAGTAATGTAAGTACTTGAAGTTCTGTTGTAAAAGCCCAAATTACCTGCTTAAAAAAAAAAAAAGGTACATGTTCAAACACTCCAGACAGTGGACAGGAGTAGAAGAAATAGCTTAAAGTTCAGTTAAAGCGTGCTGTTAAATGGAAAAACAAGTGGTAACCCGCATGTGTTCACGCAAGGAGACAATAAGCTGTAGTAAACTAAGTAAGGTGAAATACAGTACAAATGGAGGCAAACCATGAAGCATCAATAATGTAGCGTAAGTACTCCACGAGGCCATTAATTGCTATGAAAGTAAACTATTTCCCTGTGATCTGAGCCCAATGTAAAGAGTATATGAGGAATGTTATCTGACGAATTGATTTCAGTAAAATCAAGGTACTAAATAACCACACAGCAAGCCCCCTGTATCATAAATAAGTCCAAGTAAAGATCTTCAGAAGATCTGTAGTGTAATCTAGCGACCATTCAATACCCTAATTGAAGGCTAATCTAAAGAACAAGCAATGCAGTGATATTTAAACTTAATATTGACTATAACCTGAGTAAGACGTAGAAGTAGCAAAGTATGCTGTAATGAAAGAGGTTGAAATTTATATATGTGCCTATGTTTATTACGATAATTTTATTTACGTGCAGATTTTATTTCAAAAATGTCTCCTAAGACACTCCTCTTATGAAATCCATTTTCCTTCTGCCCGTTCCTTTTGATCCTGGTTCATTAACCCAGACCAAGGGTCGACTTGTAAAAGGCACGTGTGCTTCGGGGCAAAGCAGTGCTTATGAGAAATGAGACACGTAGCGTGATGAACTTCGCTAGCTTTGGTAATGTTTGTTATGGACCGGTTGCGTAAACCCAGTGAACTGTCGGTAATTCCATTCATGCGAAAAATAGTAGACACGCGTTACCCTATTTTTTTTAACAGAGAACGATTGCTGAGTACATGAAGCGAAGAGGGAGACCTATTGTTATCCAGTCTGCCCTCAAATTTATAAAAAAAAAAAAAAAAAAAAAAAGAAAAAAAAAGATTCAGCGTTAAATGCGTACTCGTTATGTAGTAGATATGCTGCGTGGCAGTAGAAAATGATCTTGGGTGCACTAAAGAATAAATGCAACGAGTGTTGCGAAGCCTGTATTTTTCATAATGAGGAGATGAGCACTTAAAAGAAAGTTTGAAAGAATATTTTTAGGTTCACTAGTGAAAGCAAATCTTGAGATATAAAGAGTCCATTCATAAAGCAGTTGTTCACTGGACTTAACAAAAGGAGTGACCATTAATTGTAAATATTAGCTCGTAAGTGATATTTTGTAAATAGTAGAATATAAGTCTTTCTATACCAGTGGAGGAAACGTGCAAAATTGATTGTTTTGTAAATGAACTCCATCGGCGAAGGAACTAAGCACGAATGCTGTGTGAAGATGCACACTAAAGTGAGACGTGCATAATAAAAATAACTGTTCACTGTATATTAGTGGTAGTGTTGTACTGCAAGTGTAAAAAAAAAGAAGTCAAGGCTACGACAACAGGTGCAACGCAAAGTTCAGTGTTGTTCTAAGTGCAGCGACAGCTAAAACATTCGTCGTCACTTACCTGTGAGCCTCATGGGAGGCAGTTGACAGAGAAGCATGGAGGCAACTTCAGTGTCTGGCTCCTCCGATGGAAAACGCGCGCGAGGTGTTTGTATCGATGCACTCGTGTGATACGAAGTTCACAAAAAAAAAAGGAGCACTCGACGACCACCAGCTCTGTTACAGCCTGGAGCGCTAAGAAGACTTGTACTGTTTTTCTGAAGTAAGACGGACGCAGATTTGTGGCAGTCTGATCCAATTTTTACTAAATGTATAAAAACGTGTTATGTCTAAGTTTGAGTGAAGTGTAAAGAACTGTTATAACTTATCGTGACGACGCACGAGCGACTCAAGAGGACAATGGCTATATAAAAGAGCGCTCAATGGACGTGATACGGACATAAAAATCTACCGTCATTGTAGTACTAAGCTTAAGGTACGATATATGTTTTAGTTATAATAAATATTTGTTCTGGGAATACTGAATCATTTAGCAGTGCTCATTCCTATTATCTCCTCAGTATTATTTTCATTTTAATTATGCATTTTGCTAATCTTACAGACACCAAGATCAGCAGTCCAATGTGCGTGTTACCTTGATAAAAAGAAAACTGTTTTATCGTCTTCTTGCATCAGCTTTAATATTGAATTTCTCTTTTGTGTGATGTTACAGTTGTTTTTGCGCCCTTAAGAACTTTCTGGTCCCTTAGGAAATTTTTTTGTCATAACAATAACTTCACAACCGGGTATGATCGTATCTACGATCATGAAGTAATTAGAAAGACGATAACGCAATTTCTTAATCAATAGCACGCTAGTTGTGACTGCCTCAAGCCACGCGAAACCGCAAGTAAAAACTATTCGCATCTCATAATGCAATATTTTATGACAATGGTCAATCCATGATTCTTACGCCAATTGTGATTGATAAAACAGTTAGTTAAATCTCAATTTCCAACTTTCCATTGAATAGCAACATCACTTCTATTTTGTAACATCACAAGCTTCAAACCAATCTAGGCTGCAGCTATGAAGAGATTTGTACAGAACAGACTTGCGTAGACGAATTGCGTCAACCCATTTTCGATCTGAAGATTACGACAAAAGCAAACACTTTTACTGAATTTTTTCTTTGGTGGGGGGGGGGGGGGGTGGGGGGTGGGGGGGCGAGGGGGAGGAGGAGGAGAGGGGAAGAGCGTCTATATCCCCAAGAGAAGTTCAGAATTGACAGTTTGACGGTATTCACCATTTGGCTGTAGATGTAGCTCCATGAAGCAGCTGCACGGTTTTTCTGTGTTTTGTTCATGTTTTCAGTTCGTCTTCGCTCATTTAACTGGAACGTTACAGTTGATTGCTCTACCTTCTAAAATAAACCGAGAAATGGTGCCTGAATTTATCGAATTCCAATATATACCAAGAGGTCTGCAAAATGCACGTCAGTCTCGCCAAATTATCACAAAACGTAAAAATATTTTAATTTAATTACTTGAATATAATCTTTCAAGGCATATATACTTGCTTCACAAGTTTCCATAACAATTTTGCTAATTGTGTTTGCTGATGTTACAGCTCTAAACCTCAAATATTTCATTAAGATAGCTGCTGTCAGAAACAACAGTCGCTCTTTCAGGATATGAATTAAGTTTGACCTGTAAATTATAAAAATAGCCATAAATGAAAGTAATGCGATTTGTAGAGTAGCTAATCCATTCTCTGGCTAACAATATCAGAAACTGAGTCCACAATGATCCAAAACATCTTGTTATTTGTTTACTTATTTATTTTCCCAAACTAGTTTCGGCGACAAATATCGCCATCATCAGTTGGGTTTTTATATCTAAAACATGCATAAAATAGCATAGTTATACAAACACAGTAACATATTATTACATTTTTACTGTTCGTTTTTGAAATATAGTTTTCTATGGATACTTTCATACTAACCTTATTTATTGTAAGTTATGCACGTTTTTTACGAATTATTATCGCTGTTTGTGGCATATTTTCTGTGCTTTTTTTATGTTGCCTTTTTTTCTCAGTGTACATCATGTCATCATCAACAAATAGTAAAAGGTGACTTAGTATGTCAGCAATATACACTTCAGGTTGCGGTAGTATTGTGGAATCCAGTTCTCGTGTGTACTGGGCTATTAATTAGTTATTCGTGTACTCACGTTCGTTGGAGGGCATGTAGCTGATTCTGTACACAGGAAAAACAAAACTTTCGCACTTTGTTTATGATCAAGAAACATTACGCCATCTTGGTGTTTGCTTGTGTCGCGTGAGGAGTATCGCTGGTTGCAAGAAGGCTATGAAAACTGTAGCGGGAATTACGACGTATTCTGTTCTTTATTTACGTCTCTGTGTGTCTGTATGATGGTTCTTTTGCGTGTGTGTGCTTTCTGTTCTGTGTCCTTGGTCAGTTCTCTCAGAGCGGTAAAGAGTTTGTTGTTGCAAAGGGTTGTGTTTTCATTTATTACATTTTTCCCTTCCAGTACAACCTTTTGAATGTAGTAATTTATTCTATTGTAAGTAGTCGGTATAGACTGTAGCTGTTTTTCAGAATGTGTATATCGTTTTTGATATTAGTGGGGTTGTGGTTTTTGTTCATTAGATGTTCTGCGAAAGCTGAATGTGTGAAAGAACAGCAGCTTCTTGAGAACGGCCCAAAATACAATTTGAACACCCACATAACACATAAGACTATAGAAAATCTCATTACTGAGACTGAATACGTAATAGGACAACATGAAAAAATTAACACACCAGACTTCAACCCAGGCCTAACAAGAGAACTAGTGGCAGAGGAAATGAAACAAATCATCAGAAAGAACAACCCGTGCATAAACACAAATAAAAACGTCTGATGAGAAATCTGTAAACAGTATATGCTCTCATCAGAAAGGTGGACAAAGGGAAGGCTCTAATCTTAATAACAGAGGCAGGATATGTTAAAAAAAAACAGAAATATTTCTTGCAGAGAATGAAATAAACAAGCTAACCTGTGACCCAACATAAATATACCAAAGAAACGTTAAGATTCTCTTAAAAACCATGACACACACCTTGACACAGAACCAGACAAAAGGAATGACCCAAAAAACCCTAAAGCTCCACTCTTAACAACCTGCCAAAGGTCCACAAACCTCTCATCCCAGTCAGGCCAGCGATGGACTTCCAAAAAGCCCAATCTTACCCACTAGGGAGGAAATTTACACATACTCAAACAACAGAAGCCTCAAAAACACAGGAGACATAACAGAGAAATTTAAGACTGTCAACATCCCCCCCCAACAGCAAAACAGGTATCTTTTAACATTACACCCATGCACACAAACATACGCACAGAAGACACTATAAACATTATAGAATAATAGCTAAAATGCAAGAAATTCTCAGACATAAAAATAAATAAAATCTCATCAATTCTTAGACTTATCACAGAACAAAACTACTTCACTTTCAACAACCACTCCTATTTGCAGCAAGAGGGGGTACCCATGGGGTCCCCCATCAGTGGAACATTAGCCAACATTTTCTTGGACAATATAGAGAACACAATATTCAATAACATTGTAAAAGAAGTAGGGTACAAAATAATCTACTGGTACCGATATGTGGATGATATAATCTATCTTGTAGATGAGACACATAACAGTATAGAAGAGCTGCAAAGTAACATCAACACAGTACACCCACAAATCCACTTCAAATTGGAAATAGAAAAAAACAAGAATCTAAATTATTGGATCTCACAATCACAAGAAACAACCACCAACACAAACTCTCCATCTACTGAAAACCCACATTCACAAGCACTGTTATCCACAGCTCATCCATCCACCGAACAGTGCATAAATGTGCCACTTTCAAAACCATGCTCCACAGGATAAATGGAACACCTCTTAAACCGGAAAACTAAGCACAGGAACTAAATATAATCAAACAAATTGCTGTTGAAAACGACTACAAAACAGACATAAACATGGTCAACAAAACAGACATCATAAACATACTCAACAACTAGGTAAAAATGAAACATAAAAATAGCGGCCAGCCACTCAAGAGTACAACCAAAGGATCTGAAAATCCAGAGGCAGTACACACAGACAACACAACAGACCACACTACATCGTGGAAAAAGTGACAGATGGTACACACTAACATACAATAACAAAATATCACACAGAATCTGAAACATCTTGAAAAAGCCAAGGGGTCCAATAACATTCAGAACAAAAAACAACACAGTTCAGAGATGGCTAAGACCAGTCAGGAAACGAATTCAGAAACGCTGGAATATATCAACTCACTTGAAACTCCTGTCAGGACCAATACACAGGACAAACAAGCAGAAACGTCCGAACGAGGTACACAGAGCAAATGAGAGCTCTAAAGAGTGACAGCACACATTCAACTTTCGCAGAACATCTAATGAACAAACACCATAACCCCACTAATGTCGAAAACGATCTACACATTTTGATAAACATCGTCTATATCGACTACTAACAAATGGTTCAAATGACTCTGAGCACTATGGCACTTAACATCTGAGGTCATCAGTCCCTTATAACTTAGAACTACTTAAACCTAACTAACCTAAGGACATCACACACATTCATGCCCGAGGCAGGATTCGAACTTGCGTCCGTAGCGGTCGCGCGGTTCCAGACTGAAACGCCACACCCGCTGGTGACTACTATAATAGAAGAGAATTACTGCATACAAAAGGTTATAGTGGAAGGGAAAAATGTAATAAACGAAAACACAACACTTTGCAACCACACACACTTTATCGCCCTGAGAGAACTGACCAAGGACACAGAACAGAAAGCACACACACGCCAAAGAACCACTTCCCCATCACACAGTGACATAAATAAGAACAGAGGTCGTCATAATTCCCGCTGCAGATTTCATAGCTATTTCGCAACAAGCGATACTTCTCTCGCGACACACGCGGACAGCAAGATGGCGTAATGTTTCTTGATCACAAACAAAGTGCGAAAGTTTTGTTTTTCTGTGCACAGAATCAGCTACATGCCGTCCAACGATCGTGAGCTCACGAGTAACTAATTAATAGCCCAGTACACACGAAAACTGGATTCCACAACACTACCGCAACCTGAAGTGTATATTGCTGACATATTAAGTCACTTTTTACTATTTGTTGAAGATGACATGATGTACACTGAGAAAAAAAGGCAACAGAAAAAAAGCACAGAAAATATGCCAGAAACAGCGAGAATAATTCTTAAAAACATGCCATAACATGCAATAAATAAGGTAGTATGAAAGTATCCATAGAAAACTATATTTCAAAAAACGAACAGTAAAAATGTAATAATGTGTTTCTGTTTTTGTATAACTACGCTATTTTCTGCATGTTTTAGATTTTAAAAAACCGACTGATGATGGTAGTATTTGTCGCCGAAACTAGTTTGGGAAAGTAAATAAATAAATAAGGCGGACTCAGTTGATGATATTGTTGTTTTTCTGTGCAACCACATACCAAATGGAAGAGTTCCAAGAGAAGGTTATTCATTCTCTGGCTGTAAGTACCTTGCATCAGGAGTAATTACTTCCACCTGCAACCCAGTACAGAAAATGATTCTACTAACCAATGGGGAGAATTCAATCACGGTAGAGCCCAGTGATCAATCCAGGTTTTCAAATCGTACATCTGCTAGTATTTACACGGCAGCTATGTCAGTGGGCCGCTTTGTGTGGGAAGATAATGTCCTCGCCAAACCACACACTAGAGAATGTCTGTAAACCTTGAGAATACAATTTGTTGGAAAAGAAGTCATACAAAGACGGACTGACTGTGGAATCACGATACAGAATGGAGAACAGAGATCTGTATAGAAATACGATCAGCTTGCAAAATGCTGTGAGCAGTTGACTATTGGCACTGTTCACCCGTGTCGCCCAAAATTTTCGTCTCTGGCTACTATACCGTGAGTAGATCTCTCGGAGGACCTACCTCTACGTGCGAATTCCTGGGACACCAGTATGCCAGCCAGGTGAAAGGACAACCAGAAGACAGGGAATTCAGCTTCATGGTGTCGGGAGCGACTAGTTAGTTCAGCGCCAGTAGCTTACTGCTCCTTCTCTCTCTCTCTCTCTCTCTCTCTCTCTCTCTCTCTCTTTCTCTTTTCTTTTCTTTTTCTTTTTTTTTTTTTTAACTCGATATCTGACGGCAGCTGAAAGGTAAATAATTAAATGTAAATAATTAACAACAGTACAAAACAAAAACTGATGAAACAAAGTGCCTTAGAAGACTGCCACTGATTGACAGGCATGTAAAACATTGAACAATACATTTCGATAATTTAAAGGAAAAGATAGAGGCACATTATAACAATATTAATGATCAGCAAGTGTGTTGTGACATAGAGATGAAGAAATGCATAACAGACTTGTTCTATATGCCGTGTAAACTGCTGCAGTTTAGTTTAACAGTGTTAACTGTTCTGGCATCCCAGATTTAAGATGGTTCAAATGGCTCTGAGCACTATGGGACTTAACTTCTAAGGTCATCAGTCCCCTAGAACTTAGAACTACTTAAACCTAACTAACCTAAGGACATCACACACATCCATGCCCAAGGCAGGATTCGAACCTGCGACCGTAGCGGTCGCGGTTCCAGACTGTAGCGCCTAGAACCGCTCGGCCACCCCGGCCGGCCCCAGATTTAAGAAATATAACAAATAGAATAGCCACAACAGAGATACAAATGTTCAGCACGTAAGCGTAAATAACAATACAGATAAAATGTACACTATTATGAAACGACTGTTAATACAGTTCCCAGTGCTACGTTATTACTACGTAGAATGATGGCACTCATAGGAAACACTAATTTCAAACGATGTAACTATTGCAAAAACGACTGTCAGTGCCTCTCCAAATTTTCACATGCCAAGAGTATGTGACTTGTGTCACCTTCTGCAGTGTTAGTGTAGTCACAGAACGGAGTTTGAGTAATTGCAGTGCGGTGAAAGTGCATCTAAAACCGTCCGTGCTGTGAAGGTGCATCTAAAACTGTCCGTCATTCGATAGCAGCCGTCGGGCACGCGAACATCGTGAAACTGAAGTTGGCGTGGAATAATTGGCTGAACACAGGCGTAATATCGTATCTTCCGCTGAAGAACTGAGATGCGTTCCAGTTCTCTTGCCAGTGCTGAAAGGCTTTCTGTGTAGGTAGAGAGCAAATAAAGTCGTGGTCTTCAGTGCGAAGGCTGGTAGGGCAGTTCTCCACGTTACTCTATCCCGTTCCGTCCTCTTCGTCTCCGAACAACTACTACAACCTACATCCTTCTGAGTCTGCTTACTATCTCTGTATCTCTCTATACAATTTTCATCCCCACGCTTTCCTCCAACACTAAACTGGTGATCCCTTGTCTCAGAATGTGTCCTGTCAATCGATCCGTTCTTTTAGTCAATTTTTACTACAAATTTCCTGTGTCCCCAATTCTCTTCAGCATCTCGTCATTACCTATGAGATCTGTCTATCTAATCTTCAGCATTGTTTTGTAGCACCATATTCCAAAGGCCTCTACTCTTGTCTAATCTGTTTATCGTCCATGTTTCACTTACATACAGGGCTACAGTCCAGGGAAATGCCTTCAGAAAATTATTCCTACCACGTAAATCTATATTCGATGTTAACAAATTTTTCTTCTTCAATCTACATTTTATATCCTCTCTACTTCATCTGTCATCATTTATTTTGCTACCCAAACTCGAAAACTCTTGTGCTACTTTTAGTGTGTTATTTCATAATGTAAATCCCTCAGCATCGCCTGGTTTTACAACTGGTGGTGCTCATTTGGCAGCCTGCTTTCGAGACGCTGCCCATTCGTTCAACTGCTCTTCCAAGTCCTTTGGTGTTCCTGACAGAATCACAGTGTAATCGGAAAATCTCAAAGTTTTTATTTCTTCTCCCTGAATTTAATTCTTAGTCCAATTTTTTCATTGGTTACCATTACTGCTTGCTCAATGTACGGACTGAATATCATCGGGGATAAGCTACAACCCTGTTTCACTCCCTTCTCAACCACCGCTTGCTTTTCATGCCCCTCGACGCTTGTAAATAATTCCTGTACAAGCTGTAAATAGCCTTTCGCTTACCTCTACCCCGTTCACAGTTCCAAAGAGAGTATTCCACTCAAAACAGCCAAAAGCTTTCTTTAAGACTACTAATGCTATAAACATTACAGTGCCTCTCTCAACCTATCTTCTCTTGTGTTACTGCCTCAACCTATCTTCTTGCATGTTGCTATCTTTCTCCAGAATCCAATCTGGCCTTCAGCCCTGTCGGCTCTTAGCACTTTTTCCATTCTTCTGTAAAGAATTCGCGTTAGTATTTTGCAATCACGACTTACTGATAGTTCGGGAATTATTTCACCTGTCAGCAACTGGTTTCTTTGGGACTGAAATTACTACATTCTTCTTGAAGTCTCAGATTATTTCGCCTATTTCGTATATCTTTCACACAAGATGGAATATCTTCTTCATGGTTGGCTCTCCCAAGGCTATCAGTAGGTCAGATGGAATGTCGTCTACTCCTTGTTTCGACTTAGGTCTTTCAGTGCTCCATAAAGTTTTTATCATAGTATCATATCTCTTATCTCTATCTATGTACTCTTTCCCAAGTATAAAATACGTTCAAGTTTATCTCTGAGCCGTGGTAAGAATTTGCTGTTTTGAAGAGCACGCCGCAGCGCGTAGTGTGAAACAGTCGCCCTCCGTTTCTGGCGGTGGCGCCGCTGTGGCATTCGCAGCTTTGGTGTCTCCCCCCGGTGGGAGTTCGCGTGCATTTAAGGGGTGCTATGAGCTCGCCAGTTGGTCAGTCTGGTTGAGTCTGGAGTCAGTGTGGGGTCAGTCTCTCGTCCACAGCTTGCTAGTCTGTCTCTCGTCCGAATTTGTGGCGCAATGACAGAACACGAGTGGTCGCCCGGTCGGGGGCTTAGTTCCTGCATCTCAGTCTGCGCGTCAGGCCGCCAGTCTGCTCGGGTTGCTCAGGCAACGGTCATTGGCGGTTGGATCGATCGGTTGGTCGGTCGCGCACTGAGATACAAGATGACTTCTCCGCCTTGAGCGTCGGCGCATGTGAAGTCGCTACGTGAGTCCAGTGGGCTGCGCCGTATAGCGAGGGGTAGTGACTTCGCGGCCGACACGAGAGCAACAGAAGTCAACCCACGACATCGTTCTGGCCGGTGCGAGCTGCGACGCCGTGAGACAGGAGATTGGCGCGCCTTCCTGCGTCCGTTGAAGCGGCTGGCAGCGGACGGTTCGGGAGAGCGTTTTGGGGGTGCTGCGCCAGGTCTTCGCCATACATCGAAGTTTATTAGAAGTTAAGCGATTGGTGATATGTTGTTTCATTTACTTGTCAAAATCTACTTGTTTTCTTGGTGAGGTCACCAGCCGCTTGTTTTGGGGTCGTCCCAACACTCTTCCCCGTTTTCCCACCCGCGGGAAGGTGGTTATTTATGAGTTGGGTGGTCCGTTTTTCCCTTGTGGAGTAGGGGCGGATTAGAGCAACCTACGGTTCGGGTTGTTCGGTAATCTCCCTATCAATCTGCCGTACGTTAATTAGTGCCTCTGTCCTGTTTGTCGGATTCGGTGTGTTAACGAATTTATTGTTTGAAGAGTAACGGCCTAATTCCTGAAATATATTTTTACCTTGCCTATCATCTTGATAGGCGGTATATGTGTACTGTAGAGCATGTTTGGCCATCCTTGTATAATTTTATGTAAGATCGCATTTTATGGGCTTTTAGTTAAATGGTCGTTTTAGTATATAAAGTTGCCACTCTTCCTCCGTAAGACTTTTCTTAGAAGTTAAAATCAAGTTGCACCTTCGGTAGCAAGTTAATCTTTTAATTTTAGTGTTTCGTACCATTTACATTCCTCCTCCGGGGTGCATAGTTTGTGAGCTTGTGTTAATTGTTAAAACTTATACTTTGAGGTAATCCGATGCGTTACAGATTTAAACCTTTGCAGTCTTTCAGAGGTTGTTGTGAACGGTCGTGGCTACGGCCGTGTCAAAAGGGAGCCGCAAGGTTCTCAGCCCAAAAGCTCATAAACTCAAAAATTTGTTTCTTTCTGCCTCTGAATAAACTGTAACTTGATATTTAGAGGATGCTTTCTGCTTATAATTTTTAAATCTGTTTCTTAAAAAAAAAAAAAAAAAAGCTTTTAGGAATAAAATTCCCATTCGTTAAAAGCAATTTCTCTTTCATTTCATTAGTTACTCAATGGCAACTACTTCCACCCTCACATAAGTAGGGGGACAAGGGGGGTGTCAGGGCACTCTGCATTGTTTTCAAATTTATTTAAGATGGCGGCATGTAGACTTGGCAACAGCGCATGACGTCATCCAAGAGGGCGGCTTTTGGCGGGAAAATAGGCCAATTGTGCTACGTCCACTGATCTAACCACAAGAAAAAATGGCGGGAAATTTGAATTTTGGTGGGAAAATAGACAAATTCTGCTATGACCACTAACCTAAGACTCCAGAAGAAAAAATGGCGGGAAGTTGGAATTTGACAGGATAATGCATGCAAAAACCGTACTTATCTTTATTATTATTGATAATCATTTATTAACATTCATTATTATTAATTATTATTTATTATCATTTATTATTATTTATTACCATATATTATTATTTATTATTATTGACCTGCCTCCACTAGAAAATTCCCTCCAAGTTCAAATTCCATCACGATAATGGCTGCAAAACCTTACTTTTGTTTATTATTATTCATTATCATTTATTAACATCCATTATCATTTATTAACATCCACTATCATTTATTAACATCCACTATCTTTATTAACATCCACTATCATTCATTATAATTATCATTCATTATCGTTATAATTATCATTCATTATCATTATCATTCATTATCATTATCATTCATTATCATTATCATTTTTATTATTTATTATTATAGGCATACCTTCACTAGAAAATTTCTCCAAATTCAAATTCCAACACGAAAATGTCTCGAAAACTGTACTTCTATTTATTATTATCATTTATTATTTATAGGAGATGTCCGATTTTTTCGGCGAGAAAGCCATTTTCCTTACATCCACAACAAAAATCTATCACAAGTTCAAATCCCAGCACCATAATTGATCACACGTATGAACTTTCTCCGTCACTTATCTTTTTTCACTGGTAGCCTATCATAATCACGTCAAATAATAAACTGCACTTATAGTAATGTAAGTCACATCCTTTGATTTTCCAGGGGGAAGGGGCTGAAGACTTTACTTCAAGCAGTACGGTCATCACTTGTTCTCCAACACAGTCATCACACACATCTTTGATATCGCAGTGCAGTCGCCATGACGTCCGCGCTGCAACTGAATTAGTTCAAATCCTCGCCACCCCCTAGCCAGCGCATGGAGACACTGCCGACACCTGTCACATAAGGCGGCCGGCCACTCACGCTGCACTGCCGGTGCGCTGGGGGCAGCAATCGCTCCCACATGGTAAACATGTTTTCCGTGGACACGCTGGAACTTGCCAAGTTTGACGTCACAGCGGTCCCTTGTCCGCTCACCACGTGTATTCGTCGCCTCCGCACGTTTCCCGCCAAAATTGTTTGCCTCGGAGATGAATCAAACAACGGTCGGCTGTTCCCTGCCACACTTTTGGCGCCAAAGTTGTTTTCCTGGGCACGTTGAAACCTGTCGATGGCAACCGCTCACCATCCACCATGTGTCCGTCTGCAAACAAGAACACAGTGCTACACTTTTGGTGGCAAAGTTTGCTCGACAGTGGAATCCACCATGACTATATAACAGCACGTTTGGTCCGCACTAGAACGCTCGCTAATTGACTCTCTCTCTCGCATGCGTAATAACTGTACAATCGCTGCGCCGCTGCCACGCTTACGTCACACATCCTCCATACACACGACGGACATAGTCTTCTGTAAATACTTAATTCCGGTTCGTTTTTAATCACATTAAATAATTCAATTTACAATTTCATATACACTCCTGGAAATTGAAATACGAACACCGTGAATTCATTGTCCCAGGAAGGGGAAACTTTATTGACACATTCCTGGGGTCAGATACATCACATGATCACACTGACACAACCACAGGCACATAGACACAGGTAACAGAGCATGCACAATGTCGGCACTAGTACTGTGTATATCCACCTTTCGCAGCAATGCAGGCTGCTATTCTCCTATGGAGACGATCGTAGAGATGCTGGATGTAGTCCTGTGGAACGGCTTGCCATGCCATTTCCACCTGGCGCCTCAGTTGGACCAGCGTTCGTGCTGGACGTGCAGACCGCGTGAGACGACGCTTCATCCAGTCCCAAACATGCTCAATGGGGGACAGATCCGGAGATCTCGCTGGCCAGGGTA
Organism: Schistocerca serialis cubense; assembly: GCF_023864345.2. NCBI lineage: Eukaryota > Metazoa > Arthropoda > Insecta > Orthoptera > Acrididae > Schistocerca > Schistocerca serialis. The sequence goes on from NC_064645.1 coordinate 499,074,260, forward strand.
GTTGACTCACACCTTCTAGAGCACGTTGGGAGGCACGGGATACATGCGGACGTGCATTATCCTGTTGGAACAGCAAGTTCCCTTGCCGGTCTAGGAATGGTAGAACGATGGGTTTGATGACGGTTTGGATGTACCGTGCACTATTCAGTGTCCCCTCGACGATCACCAGTGGTGTACGGCCAGTGCAGGAGATCGCTCCCCACACCATGATGCCGGGTGTTGGCCCTGTGTGCCTCGGTTGTATGCAGTCCTGATTGTGGCTCTCACCTGCACGGCGCCAAACACGCATACGACCATCATTGGCACCAAGGCAGAAGCGACTCTCATCGCTGAAGACGACACGTCTCCATTCGTCCCTCCATTCACGCCTGTCGCGACACCACTGGAGGCGGGCTGCACGACGTTGGGGCGTGAGCGGAAGACGGCCTAACGGTGCGCGGGACCGTAGCCCAGCTTCATGGAGACGGTTGCGAATGGTCCTCGCCGATACCCCAGGAACAACAGTGTCCCTAATTTGCTGGGAAGTGGCGGTGCGGTCCCCTACGGCACTGCGTAGGATCCTACGGTCTTGGCGTGCATCCGTGCGTCGCTGCGGTCCGGTCCCAGGTCGACGGGCACGTGCACCTTCCGCCGACCACTGGCGACAAGGTCGATGTACTGTGGAGACCTCACGCCCCACGTGTTGAGCAATTCGGCGGTACGTCCACCCGGCCTCCCGCATGCCCACTATACGCCCTCGCTCAAAGTCCGTCTACTGCACATACGGTTCACGTCCACGCTGTCGCGGCATGCTACCAGTGTTAAAGACTGCGATGGAGCTCCGTATGCCACGGCAAACTGGCTGACACTGACGGCGGCGGTGCACAAATGCTGCGCAGCTAGCGCCATTCGACGGCCAACACCGCGGTTCCTGGTGTGTCCGCTGTGCCGTGAGTGTGATCATTGCTTGTACAGCCCTCTCGCAGTGTCCGGAGCAAGTATGGTGGGTCTGACACACTGGTGTCAATGTGTTCTTTTTTCCATTTCCAGGAGTGTATGTATGCAAAGGTGTTCAACTACCTAATTTCAACTACTTTTCGAGGACCAGACAGCCACCTCTCCCTAGGAACCAGTGCTGTGTTTGAATTCTGGCAGTAAAGAAAGGTCGCTTTTGCTTCCTCTTCCAACATAACAAAATTGTTGGAAAGAAAGGGCACTTGTACTAACCTTAGCCACCCGACCGCCAGTTCCTCCTACGAACCAGCGCCAAGTTTGAAATCTGCACGTAAACAAAGCTCACTTGCGCTCCTGCCACCAACCTCAGAAAATTGTTGCAAACGAAGCTCATCACCACTAAACTAAGCTACCAGCACTCAACCTCTTCCTACACGTTTCGGGTAAAAGGATTCACCCTGCACTAGGCCCATGGATGGAGGAACCAATTTACTTTATTTAGGAATGGAGTGTATGTATCACACTGACATGTACCACACCATGCAGACCTTCAAAAAACACTTACATAACTCATTAATAATGCTCTAGACATACGCTTGCTAATTGTAAACAGTTAAAAACAACTCATAGCACAGCCTACAGACATGCGAACCGCTCGTAAATAACGCAAACCATTTACATCCAAATAGCAAAACAACACCTAATTTTCGGAAATAATTTCAGTCCATAGGCTGATGGAAGGTGGAAAGAGTGTACTTTATTTATTTGGGACATATCTCTTTGAAATTTTTGCATCTCATAGGTTTCGATACGTAAGGCTGACATAAGGCAGTTTCTGAACTCCAGTAGTGCACTGCACGTGGCACACACCACACCAACCAAGGTATTCATTCCAATACAGACCTCTAACTCCTCTACAGATCACTCACAGTCTGACCAAATTGCAGTTTTTTTGCGCAAAAACCACTCAGACTGCGCTGTGCTGCTCGGGCAAGTAAGGAAGGGCTGCACTCTATTTATTTGGAGAACTTTTATTTAGTCGTGGAATATATTTGTCACAAATCACCCGCACTGATCCGACTGTGGTCATCTGACACAGGCCACAAATACAGAAACAACTCCTAATTTCACGACGCAATAGCAAACAGCTCTTAAATAATGCAGTTGTAATATCGGCAGACGAGCTCTGTACTCAGCCCCAGGACCAGAATGTTGAAGTGAGCTCTCCCTATACCTGCTCTCCAGCTATTGTCTAACGACATACAGTGCACAAATGGATTCCTGAATAGCGAAGATCTCTATCTCCCCTTTGCATCTCCAACAGGACATGTAAACTGTGTCCCCCCAGCCAGCGAATCCGACGTCATTCACCCTTAACTGACAATTTCCACTCACAAATCTTAAACACTCGCATATATAAAACCATATTCACTCCTGCCAAAACTCACTTAATAATTAAAAAAAGCATTCTCCCTTTCTAAACATAGATGAGTGTGCATTTATCTTCACCCATCTGATGACTGCAATTTAAGTCAGAGAAAGACATATCTACTACCTTCTGCAACCCGTCTATAAACAGATATATCTCAGTTACTACAACAGGACCTTGTTTTGACCATTCGCTGGAAATGCGCGCAATGTTGTACGCCTCAAACTAGGTACAAGTACAACAGATCCTCAACACCCTATCATCTTTATCCTCTACCATCAAACAGTGAAAAAGTCACGAAGGCACCAATGCAATCCACCTCCAGCACAGACAAACGGAATTCACAATACTCAACCAGAATAACTCAGAGTGCGACCATCCAAGAATTCCTAACAGCTCGCCAAGTCCAACTCCTCAAACTACAGATGCCTACATGAACAAGGTCATATTAAATATACACACGCTGCAGAGACCCATTTAAAGTTTGATCAGCCATACTCTAAGCGAATGAGAAGCTGCCTCTGGCCCTTGTTCAAACAGTGTTTTGTAACACGCTTTTGCACACTGCCAAGCATTTAGTCTTTCTGCCCCGACTTCGAAGTCAGTGTCCGATTATAAACATACATTAACACGGACTGATACACGGCCTCTCACAGGAAACTATACCTTGCACCTTGTAAATCATATTCTTACAGTCGATAGTATAACATTTAATGATTTTAAATAAAGGACAGCCACAACACAAGGAAACTTAAAGAGCCTGCTGGCGTTGTAGTGACTTCCCTCGAAAGTGATTGACCACCTCTACATTTATACTCATATGTTGCAGTGACCGAATAGTTTATAACTCTGTGTTCAGTTTCTAGTGATTGGTCATTTTTGCACACAAGTATGGGATGACCGTTTTTGGTGCTAGCAACCCCAGAAGTTGCGGTCCATCAACCAAAATTTGCCCCCCAAACTCAAGCAAGCATTGTCAGTCAATCATTATGTCGTACCCAATGTACAGATGCGATGGATAAGACACCAAAGACCTACTGTAATATTATCCATCACAGCTGATATCGCGAAAAATTTTACAGTAAGTCAACACTGGCCAATCATGTGACAGCTTGTTTTCTTAATTTCAGTATCATAGCTAAACCATACATCCTCTACTTTGCAAGTATCATTGCAAACATTCATAGATGACTGCTCAGCACGTCCATTCACACTTAATTCTCGAACACATAAAGACGATCAAATTATACTAGAAAACGCTATACATATTTCTAAGACCTCGCGCATAGTACTCGATCAATCTCTCTGCGTATGGCGGTCACAGAGCTATCTAGTCCTCTTATGTTAAAAGATCATCCTCACCTTTGCACTGACCTACCCACCCCGCAACATCGCTACCCAATTATTCCTCAACCGAGCAGACGTATACAGCTACACTCCACCTCTCTTGACTGAATAGATCTTTCCTAGTCCTAACCCCTTCAAGTGCACCACATTTCTCGAAATGTAACCAAGTCTTGGAGCTTAGCACTCCTTACCAATCTAGAGTAACAGATCTCAAAGTGCCTCAATTTTATAGTACACAGCTAAGAAGAACAAGAACCGGGCGATATTTATAAACAATGTAGTTCGATAGATTTTTAAGCAAATCATCCAATCTATCATGTGTAAAGTATTGTTCTAGAGTCCATGATCGGTGCATCGAAGGTTCCGGTAGGAGAGAGGGGGGGGAGAGAGAGAGAGAGAGAGAGAGAGAGAGAACATAAAACACACTCCTAGGACTAGAACGTTCAGCGCTTAAAAACGGGGAATATCCTTAGATTGCTTACTTTTCCGTCCTGTCAGACATACATCCTTCTCCCCGGTCACCCTACGGTGAGCTATCTCTATGCCAATCGTAAAACCTTTCCTTTCTATGATACGAGCCCTTCCGCGAGGTGTGCATGTACACAGGGATACAGAAAATAGAGCAAGCGCTCTCTGATTGTGGAGGTGACTGGATACGCCTTGGTTACATTTAGAGGAAATTTTAGAACACCGAACAATTACTTATGTCGCGATCGCATGGATGGATTTGACATAAAATCGAAAGAAATGCGAAAACTTATTAGCGCATAGATATAAACTAACATAACATACGCCGAAATGCGGTGAAAATGAGAACATACTTTCTTATCTTCCGGTTCGCAGGGGGGAATTTGTACATGGAGTCAAGTATATGGCAACAAGAGGAATGCAGGAAAACGATGACATCGAAGCGAGTGGAATAAGGAAGGCAGTCAATTTTTCTCCTTGAGTTCCTATTATAGTATATGTCTACTGAGGTAGCAGTGATACACTCGAGTTGAATACTGTATCTGATGCTTTTCAGGATGACAGAGAATCATTCACATCTAAACTTACTCACATCTGTGTTAAATGATAACAGAGGGTGTGCGGGATGATCGATTGAGACAGAGCTGCAACTAGGTACGATTCAAACGTTGACTCATTTATTCTAGAGAAGGAGAAGTTGCTGAAGGTAGACTTTTTTCTAGTATTCTATTTGCATGCTTTAGTCACGTGATATAGCCAACGTTCTAGTCGTATGTGGCTACGTGTTCGGTATGTGGTTTAAAGCACTTGTAATGTCTCTTGCAGTGGTCTCTCCGCGATATTTTCAGAAATTTTATAAATTATATAACTCAGTATATATCTCGAAATATCTCTTCTTATCTTACCGATTATCAATGAAAAGTAGTTTCAAGCCCAATTATTCCTTGGGGCGTCCATTTACTCCATGGAATAGCTTCTCTGCTATCTATGTTTTCTCTTGGAAAAAGAATGAGGGACTTCTTGCCGATTAGTCGTGAAAGAAGGATGTATATATATGTATTGTTGAGCTAGTCGCCATCTTGATGAGATTCTGTATGAGAAGCAATTTAATACATGAACTAAACTAAAGTAACTGTGTTCGCGTATTATTTAACTGATTATTATTGACAGTGTCTGCTTACTACGCTGTGTTGCACGGGATCAGTGGGGAACGTCTGATTTACACTGGACGAACCTGCCGTTTTGTATGCTCAAGATATCCAGTTACTTCAAATAAATAGGCTAACACGGTCTTACCAGCAGATCTCCGGACTTCCCCATGTGATCACCGAAAGTTAATAATTATTACAAATGTTTTCAGGAGATCGACTGACCATTTTCGTCGCACCGAGAGTTCGAAATGGCTTCACTGCCTTATGGAATTTAAGTTAAGCTCAATTTAATCAGGATAGAACAGTATTGAACTGTGTGAATGTGATAAGCCTGCCTTGTGAATGAAAATTCCCTTAACATACGCATGTTTTTACTATCCTGATCAGTGAAGCTAAATCAGGCCGGTGTGAGAGAGGTTTTAAAATTTTAGATCCCACACAAAATATATTAAACACTGTCTACTTGCGATCGTTAACGGTGAACCCGTCGGTCTTCAGAGGACTTCCGTCTCATGTGTGATGAAAGTTGACACATTCCTCTACACGCACTTTGATTTACGCGGTCCTCACCCTGTCGCATGCTTGGGGTAAAATCGAGACTTCAGCGTCACAACTAAGTTAGCTGTGGGTATTTGTGAGGGGCTGTAATCGTTGTCTACACACTTACCCGACAGACGGGTGTTTACAGAGTTGGTGACGGGATGACTTGTAATTTTCACATGTTGGACGCTGCTGTCATGCATATCTGATTGCTTGTAGGATGTACCGGCTGCTAATAACTATCATTTTTATGTAGACCTGATGGAGTAATAGTGTTATTTCTGACTCGTGATCTGGTGTGACCATTGGGCACTAGATGTGTCCGCAGGGCTAAATTGGGCTCGTATCATAGAAAGGAAAGTTTTACGATTGGGGTAGAGATAGCACAGCGTAGGGTGACCGGGGAGTAGGTCTGACAGGACGGAAAAGTAAGCGATCTAAGGTTATTCCCCGTTTTTAAGTGCTGAACGTTCTAGTCTTAGGAGTGTGTGTGTGTTTATGTTTTCTCTGTCTCCCTCTCTCTGTCTCTTCCTCCCTCTCCCCCTCTCTCTGTCTCTCTCTCTCCCTCTCCCCGTCTCTCCCCCCCCATCTCTCTCTCTCTCTCTCTCTCTCTCTCTCTCTCTCTCTCTCTCTCTCTCTCTCCCTCCGTCTCTCTCTGTCTCTCTCCCCGTCTCTCTCCCTCTCTCCCCGTCTCTCTCCCTCTCTCCCCGTCTCTCTCTCTCTCTCCGTCTCTCTCTCCGTCTCTCTCTCTCTCCGTCTCTCTCTCTCTCTCTCTCTCCGTCTCTCTCTCTCTCTCCGTCTCTCTCTCTCTCTCCGTCTCTCTCTCTCTCCCCGTCTCTCTCTCTCTCTCTCTCTCTCTCTCTCCCTCCCTCTCCCCCTCTCTCCTACCGGAACCTTCGATGCACCGATCATGGTCTCTAGAACAATACTTTAGACATGATAGATTGGATGAATTACTTAACAATGTATCGAAACCGTTGTGTATAAATATCGCTCCGTTCTTGTTCTTCTTAACTGAATGATATAAAATTAAGGCACTTTGAGATCTGTTACTCTAGATCGATAAGGTGTGCTAAGCGCCAAGACTTGATTACATTTCGAGAAATGTGGTGCACTTGGAGGGGTTAGGACTAGGAAAGATCTATTCAATCAAGAGAGGTGGAGTGTAGCTGTATTCGTCTGCTCAGTTAAGGAATAATTGGGAAGCGGTGTTGTGGGGTAGGTTGGTCAGTGCCGAGGTGAGGATGAACTTTTAACGTAAGAGGGCTAGACAGCTCTGTGACCGCCATACGCAGAGAGATTGATCGAGTACTATGCGCGAGGTCTTAGAAATATGTATAGCGTTTTCTGGTATAATTTGATCGTCTTTATGTGTTCAAGAATTAAGTGTGAATGGACGTGCTGAGCAGTCATCTATGAATGTTTGCAATGATACTTGCAAAGTAGAGGATGTATGGTTTAGCAATGATACTGAAATTAAGAAAACAAGCTGTCACATGATTGGCCAGTGTTGGACTTCCTGGAAAATTTTTCGCGATATTAGCTGTGATGGATAATATTACAGTAGGTCGGTGGTGTCTTATCCATCGCATCTGTACATTGGGTACGACATAATGATTGACTGACGATGCTTGCTTGAGTTGGGGGACAAATTTTGGTTGATGCACCGCAACTTCTGGGGTTGCTGGCACCGAAAACGGTCATCCCGTACTTGTGTGCAAAAATGACCAATCACTAGAAATGGAACGCAGAGTTATAAACTATTCGGTCACTGCGATATATGAGTTTAAATGTAGAGGTGGTCAATCACTTTCGAGGGAAGTCGCTACAACGCCAGCAGGCTCTTCTAGTTTCCTTGTGTTGTGGATGTCCTTTATTTAAAACCATTAAATGTTATGCTATCGACTGTAAGAATATGATTTACAAGGTGCAAGGTATAGTTTCCTGTAAGAGGCCATGCATCAGTCCGTGTTAATGTCTGTTTATAATCGGACACTGACTTCGAAGTCAGGGCAGAAAGACGAAATGCTCGGCAGTGTGCAAAAGCGTGTTAGAAAACACTGAACAAGGGCCAGAGGCAGCTTCTCATTCGCTTAGAGTATGGGTGATCAAACTATAAAGGGGTCTCTGCAGCGTGTGTACATTTAATATGCCCTTGTTCATACAGGAATCTGTAGTTTGAGGTGTCGGACTTGGCGAGCTGTTAGGAATTCTTGGATGGTCGCACTTTGAGTTATTCTGGTTGAGTATTGTGAATTCTGTTTTTCTGTGCTGGAGGTGGATTGCATTGGTGCCTTCGTGACTTTTTCACTGTTTGATGGTAGAGGATAAAGATGATAGGGTGTTGAGGATCTGTTGTACTTGTACCTAGTTTGAGGCGTACAACATTGCGCGCATTTCCAGCGAATGGCCAAAACAAGGTCCTGTTGTAGTAACTGAGATATTTCTGTTTATAGACGGGTTACAGAAGGTAGTAGATATATCTTTCTCCAACTTAAATTGCAGTGATCAGATGGGTGAAGACAAATGCATACTCATCTATTTTTAGAAAGGGAGAATGCTTTTTTTATATTATTAAGTGAGTTCTGGCAGGAGTCAGTATGGTTTTGTATATGCGAGTGTATTAAGATTGTGAGTGGAAATTGTCAGTTAAGGGTGAATGACGTCGGGTTCACTGAATGGGGGGACACTGTTTACATGTCCTGTTGGAGATGCAAGGGGGAGATAGAGATCTTCGCTATTCAGGAATCCATTTGTGCACTGTATGTCGTTAGACAATAGTTGGAGGGTATGTATAGGGAGAGCTCACTTCAACATTCTGGTCCTGGGGCTGAGTGGACGGCTGTTCAGGTGGACAGCTATGTGGCTTTGACATGCCGCCGCTGGCGCTCGGACACTCGCTTTGTAAGGCGCTATGGGGTTAGTTTGAGCATTTAGTACTTGTTTCGGTGGTTACTGGATTAAGAAATGCAATATTGAAGGTCATGTCCTCAGCAGGACCGCTGTGTAATTGAGTAAGTGTGTTTACGAATTTGAAGATATGTTTGGCGAATGGTGATGTCAAGTTGATGGCACAATTTAGCTACCACTGTATGAAATAGCTGTCTGTTGCTGAAAGAAAGAAAGAAAGAAAGAAAGGGGTGACCTTGCCCGCCCGCCCGCCCGCCCCCCCCCCCCCCCCCCCCGACCGTATGGATGAATTATTAGATAAGAGCAAGTGATAGTTGTGGAATGATGCTATGTGTTCGGATATAGGAGTCTCTAAACGGTGGGACGAGATTTTTTTATATGGAAATTTATGCAATCTACAGATAGTGATATTCGACAGCTAGTGACAACAGTTAAGAGCGGAAAAGTAGGTTCACAACGAGCGCTGGAATAATGTTGCGGCAATGGCAATAATATTTAATTCAAGGTGGAGGTGGTAATTATGGAGTTGGGTTTGGTATTTCTGGGTGTGTGTAAAATTAATTTTACTGTTGAAAGTGTGAGAAACATGAGTCGATTGGTGTTTAGATAGGGGCTACGTTTGTAATTCGAAAAGAGGGGATGAGAATGGTAAATTGATCGATGGACATGGTTTGTGGGGTGACATATGAGTGTCAAGTTCGGGTTGAGGACGTTTGCGTATGTTGATGGTGGGACGGGTGTGAGTTTAGCTACAGTGGGAGGTGTAAATTGGATCTGATTTTAAAAAAATGTTGTAAAGTAAGAATAAAATTGAGAAGGTTTGAGATGTCTGGTCACGCGACGAGGCGAGAGCAGGGATGTGTAGTTATGTTTAGTTAGAGGGACGTGTAATGTCGTGTGAGGAGCAATGCGCAGTGTACTACAGTGTCATAAGAGGTAAAGATATGCGCTGCTATGATGTGTCTAGCTTATGGAGGCTACGCTTTGGGATTATGCTACATTGATACAAAGTTGACTTTCACCCGCGTTCGGTGGTCGCGGCTCGGCATTGTGACGGATCGGTGTTCCTGGACGGACGTATGTGCGTGCTTTGACCACTGACGAGCGCGTTGACTGCGCCAACTCACGCTTGCGGAAGCCGAGCAGGGGCTGTGCGAGGTCTGATATCAGATGGATGGGTGATTTCACGCTCCTGTGGGCAGGGTGCGGAGTGGAGAGTACCTGTGCACGTCTGATGAGTTATTTTGCGAGCGGATCTGCAGGCTCTGCTATGCATTATTAGGATAGTTTACGAGTACTGAGCGTTTCTACACATCTGTGTGAGGATTTATGTAGTAGCAGTTTACTATAGTGTGTACTGAAATTATGATTGGGTGTGTTTCAGTGGGCTGTGCAACATGGCCCAGGAGACACCTGGGTGATAGCGTGGTAGATATATTGTATGGTTAAATAAGTTGTTCGGAAAAATAAATAGAGTGTTATCAATGATTACAAGCGCCTGCAGCGCAGATGAGACTGATTCGTTTTCCGTCACCATCTCGGTTGATTGCGAGTAGTAAATGTTTTCCCGGCCGCGTTAATTGCGTTTGTCAACGAGCTATGAGCTATTCTGACAATAGACGTGAAGGCAGGTCCAAGGCGCATAGGCGATATCAATTTCTCCGGTGTTAGGTGTGAATTCAACTGTGTTGAGGTCATGTTTGGGGGAGGCCGAGCAGACACTTTTGGACGGTTTGACAGCTGGGGGTGTTTGGGCGCGTCTGTTGCACTATTTTGCGAGCATGTCTGTGCTCTGTGCGTTGCTTTATTTGGAGAGTTTAAGAGTACATAGCTCGTCTGCCGATATTGTGTACTGCATTATTTAAGAGCTGTTTGCTATTGCATGGTGAAGTTAGGAGTCGTTTACGTGTTTGTGGCCAGTGTCAGATGACGACAGTCGGATTAGTGCGGGTGTTTTGTGACAAATATGCTCCACGACTAATTAAAAGGGCGCCAAATAAATAGAGTGCAGGCCTTCCTTACTTGCCCAAGCAGTACAGTGCAGTCTGCAATCTAGTCAGTCTGTGTATGAGTCAACAAATAACTGGACAAATTTATCTGTAGAGGAGTTAGAGGTCTGGATTGGAATGAATACCTTGGTGGGTGTGGTGTGTGCCACATGCAGTGCACTACTGGAGTTCAGAAACTGCCTTATGTCAGCCTTACATATCTAAACCTATGAGATGCAAATGTTTCAAAGAGATATGTTCCAAATAAATAAATTACATTCTTTCCATCTTCCATCAGCCTATGGACTGAAATTATTTCCGAAAATTAGGAGTTGTTTTGCTATTTGGACGTAAATGGTTTGCATTATTTACGAGCAGTTCGCATGTCTGTAGGCTGTGCTATGAGTTGTTTTTCACTGTTTACAATTAGCAAGCTTGTGTCTAGAGCATTATAAATGAGTTATGTAGGTGTGTTTTGCAGGTCTGTATGGTGTGGAACATGTCGCTGTGATCCATACACTCTATTCCTAAATAAAGTAAATTGGTTCCTCCATCCATGGGCCTAGTGCTGGGTGAGTCCTTTTACCCAAAACATGTAGAAAGAGGTTGAGTGCTGGTGGCTTAGTTTTGTGGTGACGAGCTTCGTTTTCAACAATTTTCTGAGGTTAGTGGCAGGAGCGCAAGTGATCTTCGTTTACTGGCAGATTTCAAACTTGGTGCTGGTTCCTAGGAGGAAGTGGCGGTCGGATGGCTAAGGTTAGTACAAGTGCCCTTTCTTTCCAACAATTTTGTTAGGTTGGTAGAGAAAGCAGAAGTGACCTTCCTTTACTGGCAGAATTCAAACTTGGCGCTGGTTCCTAGGGAGAGGTGGCTGTCTGGTCCTCAAAAAGTAGTTGAAGTTAGGTAGTTGAACACCTTTGCATACGTACATGAAATTGTAAATTGAATTATTTAATATGATTAAAAACGAAACGGAATTAGGTATTTACAGAAGACTATGTCCGTCTTGTGTATGGAGGGTGTGTGACGTAACCGTGGGGGCGGTGCAGCGATTGTACAGTTATTACGCGTGCGAGGGGGAGAGTCTATTAGCGAGCGTTCTAGTGCGGACCAAACGTGCTGTTATATAGTCATGGCGGATTCCACTGTCGAGCAAACTTTGCCATCAAAAGTGTAGCACTGCGTTCTAGTTCGCAGAAGGACACATGGTAGATGGTGAGCGGTCGCCATCGACAGGTTTGAACGTGACCAGGAAAACAACTTTGGCGCCAAAAGTGTGGCAGGGAGCGGCCGACCGTTGTGTGATTCAGCTCCGAGGCAAATAATTTTGGCGGGAAACCTTCGGAGGCGACGAATACACGAGGTGAGCGGACAAGGGACCGCTGTGACGTCAAACTCGGGAATTCCAGCGCGTCCAGCGAAAACATGTTTACCACGTGGGAGCGATCGCTGGGCTCGCCCCCAGCGTACCGGCAGTGCAGCGTGAGTGGCCGGCCGCCTCATGTGACAGGCGTCGGCAGTATCTCCATGCGCTGGCCAGGGGGTGGCGAGGATTTGAACTAATTCAGTTGCAGCGCGGAAGTCATGGCGACTGCACTGCGATATCAAAGGTGTGTGCTGACTGTGTTGGAGAACAAGTGATGACCGTACTGCTTGAAATAAAGTCTTCAGTCCCTTCCCCCCTGCAAAATCAAAGGTTGTGACTTACATTACTATAAACGCAGTTTATTATTTGACGCGATTATGATAGGCTACCAGTGAAAAAAGATAAGAGACGGAGAAAGTTCGTACGTGTGATCAATTATGGTGTCTGGATTTGAACTTGTGATAGATTTTTGTTATGGATGTAAGGAAAATGGCTTTCTCACCGAAAAAATTGGACATCTTCTATAAATAATAAATGATAATAATAAATAGAAGTACAGTTTTCGAGACATTATCGTGTCGGAATTTGAATTTGGAGCAATTTTCTGGTGGAGGTAGGCCTATAATAATAAATAATAATAATAATAGTAATAATAATAATAATAATAATAATAATAATAATAGCAATGAGGCCCGGGAAAAGAATAGGCATCCGGTATGTTCTGCCAGTCGTAAAAGGCGACGAAAAGAACAAACCACTAATAGGGCTAACCCCCCTTTTAGTGTGATTAGTTGGTTCAGGACAGAACTAAAGAAGCCTCGGACAAGCGCCGTCATGGTCAGGGACGACGCTTGAACCCTATGCCCGCCCACAATGGTAACGACACTGCTAGCCAACTGGAAAATGATTCAAATCCAAATAGAGGTGTTTTGCAGGATATGCTTCCTGCAACCACCCTAGAAGGAAAACAAAGACAGAGGATGAGATGGTCAGATGAAGTTAATCGACACCTCATGTTCTGTTATTACCAAGCAACAAACCTAGGAACCAACACAACTGGATACAGATCACAAGTATACACAACATCTATTACCAGATACTCAGAATTAAAATTTTTAACAGAACAACGACTAGCTGATCAGATCCGTGTAATAATCAAAAATAACAGAATACCCCAGTCAGAAATAGAAAACATCAAACAACAAGTACAACAAATACTGGAACAAAATAATGTGCAATCATAAGAAGAAGAAAATACAGTAATGGACTCAAACATCCCAGAGCAAACAAACAAAGAACAACACACATCAATTAAACAGTCAGAGGAAAACGAAATCTTAAGACAGCCACCAGAACAAGCACAAATAGAACACAAAGTGACACACATGTTAGATATAGAAGAAACATTTCAGCTGACATATATAGAATACAAAGACACAAATACAGACATTAGACCATTCTTGCATAGACCGCCAAATAACCCACAAGTCGAAACAACAATAAAAACTATCAACACAATCATGCACAACAAAATAAATGAAAACAACTATGGAAGAGTTACAACTACTGGTTTATATAGGAGCACTCACTACACTAAATATACACACTAGGCAGAGATCAGATCCAACCAACACACAGAAGAAACCCACAAAACCAGCATGGCAACACAGGCTACAGATCAGAATAGAAAAACTGAGAAAAGACATTGGACAGCCAACACAATTTATAAGAAATGAAATGTCAGAAAAAAAACGAAAAAGGTTAGGTAAAATCTCACAACAAGAAGTGATAGAGCAATTAGATGAAAAGAAGCAGAAATTACAAGCATTGGCCAAACGACTTAGAAGATACAAAAAAAGTGAAAATAGAAGGAAACAAAACCAAACATTCAACACAAACCAAAAGAAATTTTACCAGACAATAGATAACACACACATTAAAATAGGCAATCCACCAAACATAACAGACATGGAACACTTCTGGAGCAACATATGGTCAAACCCGGTACAACATAACAGGCATGCACGGTGGATACAAGCAGAAACAGATACGTACAAGATGATACCACAAATGCCTGAAGTGATAATTTTGCAACATGAAGTCACCCAAGCAATTAATTCTACTCACAACTGGAAAGCCCCTGGAAAAGATAAAATAGCAAATTTCTGGCTAAAGAAATTCACCTCAACACATTCACATCTAACTAAATTATTTAACAGTTACATTGCAGACCCATACACATTCCCTGATACACTTACACATGGAATAACTTATCTGAAACCTAAAGATCAAGCAGACACAGCAAACCCAGCTAAATATCGCCCCATAACATGCATACCAACAATATACAAAATATTAACTTCAGTCATTACACAGACATTAATGACACATACAACACAGAACAAAATTATAAATGAAGAACAAAAAGGCTGTTGCAAAGGAGCACGAGGATGTAAAGAGCAACTGATAATAGATGCAGAGGTGACATATCAAGCTAAAACTAAACAAAGGTCTCTACACTATGCATACATTGATTACCAAAAAGCTTTTGATAGTGTACCCCACTCATGGTTACTACAAATATTGGAAATATACAAAGTAGATCCTAAATTGATACAGTTCCTAAACATAGTAATGAAGAATTAGAAAACCACACTTAATATCCAAACAAATTCAAATAATATCACATCACAGCCAATACAGATTAAACGTGGACTATATCAAGGAGACTCATTAAGTCCTTTCTGGTCCTGCCTTGCTCTGAACCCACTATCCAACATGCTAAATAATACAAATTATGGATACAATATTACTGGACCATACCTACACAAAATCACACATCTGCTATACATGGATGATCTAAAACTACTGGCAGCAACAAATCAGCAACTCAAACAATTACTAAAGATAACAGAAGTATTCAGCAATGATATAAATATGGCTTTTGGAACAGACAAATGTAAGAAAAATAGCATAGTCAAGGGAAAACACACTAAACAAAAAGATTACATATTGGATAACCACAGCGACTGCATAGAAGCGATGGAAAAAACAGATGCCTATAAATATCTAGGATACAGACAAAAAATAGGAATAGATAATACAAATATTAAAGAAGAACTAAAAGAAAAATATAGACAAAGACTAACAAAAATACTGAAAACAGAATTGACAGCAAGAAACAAGACAAAAGCTATAAATACGTATGCTATACGAATATTGACCTACTCATTTGGAGTAGTGAAATGGAGTAACAGACCTAGAAGCACTCAATACACTTACACGATCACAATGCCACAAATATAGAGTACATCACATACATTCAGCGACTGAAAGATTCACATTAAGCAGAAAGGAAGGAGGAAGGGGATTTATCGACATAAAAAACCTACATTATGGACAGGTAGACAATTTAAGAAAATTCTTTATAGAACGAGCAGAAACTAGCAAAATACACAAGGCAATCACTCATATAAATACATCGGCTACACCACTGCAATTTCATAACCACTTCTACAACCCTTTAGATCACATAACATCAACAGATACGAAGAAAGTTAATTGGAAAACGAAAACACTGCATGGCAAGCACCCGTATCATCTAACACAGCCACACACCGATCAAGACGCATCCAACACATGGCTAAGAAAAGGCAATATACACAGTGAGACAGAAGGATTCATGATTGCAATACAGGATCAAACAATAAACACCAGATATTACAGCAAGCATATTATTAAAGATCCCAATACCACAACAGATAAATGCAGACTTTGCAAACAACAAATAGAAACAGTAGATCACATCACAAGTGGATGTACAATACTAGCAAATACAGAATACCCCAGAAGACATGACAATGTAGCAAAAATAATACATTAACAGCTTGCCTTACAACATAAACTTATAAAACAACATGTTCCCACATACAAGTATGCACCACAAAATGTACTGGAGAACGATGAATACAAATTATACTGGAACAGAACCATTATAACAGATAAAACAACACATAACAAACCTGACATCATACTCACCAATAAAAAGAAGAAATTAACACAACTAATCGAAATATCCATACCCAATACTACAAATATACAAAAGAAAACAGGAGAAAAAATTGAAAAATACATCCAACTGGCTGAGGAAGTGAAGGACATGTGGCATCAGTATAAAGTTGACATTATACCAATTATACTATCAACTACTGGAGTCATACCATACAATATCCACCAGTACATCAATGCAATACAGCTACATCCAAACATATATACAACTACAGAAATCTGTAATTATTAATACATGTTCAATTACCCGAAAGTTCCTAAATGCAATATAACACATACCATACAGTTAAAAGGAAGTGACGCTTGATTAAGGTCCACGTCACTTTCCATTTTTAACCAGACTTAACGTCTGAGAAAGTAAAGAAATAATGATAATGAATGATAATAAATGATAATGAATGATAATGAATGATAATCTGTTGTGTTGGCAGAAGAGCCAACACTGTGTTACGAATGGAGGCCGAAATGCACGCATTTTAGCTTACGCAGGCTGGCGTGAGGAGGGAAGAACTATACTGACGTGAGGTCTGGAACATGACAAGGAATTAGAATTTAGAAAGCGGTCGTAATTAGTTTGATACTTTAATCCATCAATGATGAACGTCGATCTTGACAGTACATGAGTAACAATTTTATCTGTTCAGAAGACATAGTAACAGAATATGGCGCCTTCCTAGGTTGTAGCAAATGACATAGCTGAAGGCTATGCTAAACTGTCGTCTCTGCAAATGAGAGCGTATGTGGGCAGCGAACCATCGCTAGCAAAGTCGGCTGTACAACTGGGGCGAGTGCTATGGAGTCTCTCTAGATTAGACTTGCCATGTGGCGGCGCTCGGTCTGCAATCACTGATAGTGGCGACATGCTTGTCCAACGTATCCTAATGGACCACGGCCGATTTAAAGGCTACCACCTAGCAAGTGTGGTGTCTGGTGGTGACACCATATAATCAATAATAATAAATATAAGTACGGTTTTTGCATGCATTATCCTATTGGAATTCAAATTTCCCGCCATTTTTTCTTCTGGAGGCTTAGGTTAGTGGACATAGCACAATTGATCTATTTTCCCGCCAAAATTCAAACTTCCCGCCATTTTTTCTTGAGGTTAGGTTAGTGGACATAGCACAATTGGCCTATTTTCCCGCCAAAAGCTGCCATCTTGGATTACGTCATGCGCTGTTGCCAAGTGTACATGCTGCCATTTTGGATGTCGTCATCGCCGCAATCTCGAATAAATTTGGCAACAATGCAGAGTGCCCTGACACCCCCCTTGTCACCCTACTCACATAGTGTGATTAAATGTGTTAATGTTTTTGATGAATCGCTAGTAAATAAACTAAATTCTTAAGAAAAGGTTTTAAAAGGAAATTCACAGTTCACTCTCCCTTGTATACTTCTTCCATAAACTTCTTCCACCTCAGTACTGGTTTTCCATGTGAGCTCTTGATATTCATACAGCTGCTTCTCCTCTCTCCAAGGCCTCTCTAATTTTCCTGTAGGCAATGTCCATATTTCCACTTCTGAAATATAGCTGTAAATCCTTATATTAGTTCTCTAGCCAATCCCGCTTAGCCAGTTGACACCTCCTATCAATCTAATTTTTTTAACGTATTTATGACATTTCTGGCAATGTACGTTCGTAGCACAGCATTGTATGGTAGTGAAACATGGACTGTGGGGAAACCAGAGCAGAAGAGAAGCGAAACACTTGAAATGTGCTGTTGCAGATGAATGTTGAAAATTAGCTGGGCTGATAAGGTAAACAATGAGAACGTTCTGTGCAACATCAGAGAGGAAAGTAATATGTGGAAAACACTGAGAAGGAAAAGGGACAGGATCATAGGACATCTGTTAAGACATCGGAGAATGTCTTCCACGGCACTAGAGGAAGCTGTAGAGGGCAAACACTGTAGAGGAAGACGGAGATTGGAGTACGCCCAATAAATAATTGAAGACATAGGTTGCAAGTGCTACTCTGAGATGATGAGATTGGTACAAGAGAGGAATTCGTGACCGGCCGCATCAAACCAGTCAGAAGACTGATGACTCAAAAAAACTACATTTCGCCTACTTAATTTGCTACATTTTCATATTTTCCCCTTTCATAAGTTAAATTCAGTATATTTTAGAACATTGTTCCTTGGAAACTGATCAATAGTTAGAAAAACATTTTTAAATAAAAATACTAGGATCGCTTTTTAGTTGTTAACTTAAAATTTATTCCAGAATGAGATTTTCACTCTGCAGCGGAGTGTGCGCTGATATGAAACTTCCTGGCAGATTAAAACTGTGTGCCCGACCGAGACTCGAGTCTCAGTTTTAATCTGCCAGGAAGTTTTAAAATTTATTAATTAGATGACCAGTTTCGATCGTGGTACAATCATAATGAAACCATTAAAATCCCATAATGACGGCTGGAGAGAATGTAGAGCAGCAGCCCGTTTTGTAGCGACGATAAACACTGCTCAGTATAGTTTATTTTAAATTTGCTGTGATATATAAGGATTTATACGTGGCCTTGTCTTTTTACTTATTTAGTCTTCTGCTGCCTTCACTATTTCATCTCTCAAAGTTATGCATTCGTCTTCTACTGAATTCCTTTCCCCTATTCTAGTAAATTCTAGCCTAATGTACCCTCTGAATCCCTCAACAACCCCTCGTTCTTTAAGCTCGTCCTGGCCACATCTACTTTATTTCCTACCCTTTTTTTAATAATTTCTTCAGTTTTAGTCGACTATTAATAACCAATACATTATGGTCAAAGTCCACATCTGCCCATGGAAATGTCTTTCTTTTATTCTTCATTCAGTGTGGTCCAGGCCATAGGACTGTCCCAGCTTCTAAGCACCCAGCTATCTTTTTCTTGACTTTCCTACGGCTCTCGTACCTACAGGTCTGAAATATAAGGCTTGCTTTGTAATCTTAAATCTAGCATTCTTCGTGTGTGTTATAGCCATCTTTGTCTATTAGACTTGATCTCATTTATGGCATATATCCCAAGCTCTGCTCTTATATCTTCGTTTCGAGTCTACCTAATCTTGTACATATCTAAATTCCTCTTAGAAATTTTATTTCTACCGCTTGGATTCTATTTCCTTGCTTTTTAGTGGTTGTCCAAGTTTCATTTCAAAACCACAATGAGGTGGCGGCAATTACCTTGTAAAACTTAATTTTTGTGTCTTTTCTTTTTATTCCTCAATGTTCTATTGACAGTTCTGCATATCTTTTATTATTCTGCAGTTTGTTGTCAAGTCCATTATATTTTGGTAGCTTATGGTATTTTCCAGTTAACTGAAATGACTAACCTGTTCAATGGTTTTGTTTCCTATTATGATCTTAGTCTTCAGTGGTTGTTTTCTTTTTGGAATGGATATTTTCATACTACACTCCTGGAAATTGAAATAAGAACACCGTGAAGTCATTGTCCCAGGAAGGGGAAACTTTATTGACACATTCCTGGTGTCAGATACATCACATGATCACACTGACAGAACCACAGGCACATAGACACAGGCAACAGAGCATGCACAATGTCGGCACTAGTACAGTGTATATCCACCTTTCGCAGCAATGCAGGCTGCTATTCTCCCATGGAGACGATCGTAGAGATGCTGGATGTAGTCCTGTGGAACGGCTTGCCATGCCATTTCCACCTGGCGCCTCAGTTGGACCAGCGTTCGTGCTGGACGTGCAGACCGCGTGAGACGACGCTTCATCCAGTTCCAAACATGCTCAATGGGGGACAGATCCGGAGATCTTGCTGGCCAGGGTAGTTGACTTACACCTTCTAGAGCACGTTGGGTGGCACGGGATACATGCGGACGTGCATTGTCCTGTTGGAACAGCAAGTTCCCTTGCCGGTCTAGGAATGGTAGAACGATGTGTTCGATGACGGTTTGGATGTATCGTGCACTATTCAGTGTCCCCTCGACGATCACCAGTGGTGTACGGCCAGTGTAGGAGATCGCTCCCCACACCATGATGCCGGGTGTTGGCCCTGTGTGCCTCGGTCGTATGCAGTCCTGATTGTGGCGCTCACCTGCACGGCGCCAAACACGCATACGACCATCATTGGCACCAAGGCAGAAGCGACTCTCATCGCTGAAGACGACACGTCTCCATTCGTCCCTCCATTCACGCCTGTCGCGACACCACTGGAGGCGGGCTGCACGATGTTGGGGCGTGAGCGGAAGACGGCCTAACGGTGTGCGGGACCGTAGCCCAGCTTCATGGAGACGGTGGCGAATGGTCCTCGCCGATACCCCAGGAACAACAGTGTCCCTAATTTGCTAGGAAGTGGCGGTGCGGTCCCCTACGGCACTGCGTAGGATCCTACGGTCTTGGCGTGCATCCGTGCGTCGCTGTGGTCCGATCCCAGGTCGACGGGCACGTGCACCTTCCGCCGACCACTGGCGACAACATCGATGTACTGTGGAGACCTCACGCCCCACGTGTTGAGCAATTCGGCGGTACGTCCACCCGGCCTCCCGCATGCCCACTATACGCCCTCGCTCAAAGTCCGTCAACTGCACATACGGTTCACGTCCACGCTGTCACGGCATGCTACCAGTGTTAAAGACTGCGATGGAGCTCCGTATGCCACGGCAAACTGGCTGACACTGACGGCGGCGGTGCACAAATGCTGCGCAGCTAGCGCCATTCGACGGCCAACACCGCGGTTCCTGGTGTGTCCGCTGTGCCGTGCGTGTGATCATTGCTTGTACAGCCCTCTCGCAGTGTCAGGAGCAAGTATGGTGCGTCTGACACACCGGTGTCAATGTGTCCTTTTTTCCATTTCCAGGAGTGTATATTCTTTAGAAGTCTCGCTATCCTGTACAATGCACGATTGTCTGCAAAAAGCAGAGTATTAAAAAGTATGTCACGTGGTAGTCTCAGATCCGGATCAGCTTGTTTCCAAATTTCAATCATATAGTCAATGTATAATTAAAAAGCGTGGGTGATAAGCTTCACCCTTGTCGAACCCCTTGGTTTATCGGTATGTCTTCTGATGTAACATGATTAGTCTTTATTCTTATTTTTGTACCTCTATATAGGTTTTCTATCAGCTTTGCTTTTGGCTGAAGATATCCTTATGTTCTATAAGATTTTCCTCTCTAGCTGGTTGAAGATTATCTCTAAGTCTACAAATGCGGTGTGTGTTTCCCTGGTGATCTCTCTTCGTCTTTCTGTAATTTGTCTGAATGTGAAACAGGATCTTACTGTTTTGAAACCAATTTGTTCTTCAGATAACAGATTGTCAGCAATAATTTGCAGACCTTGATTTATTATCTCGGCGAAAATCATACACACTGTGTCCGCTAACATTATGCCATGATAGTTATTTCATTCATTTTGTTTACCTCTTTTATAGATTTATCAGACATCTGAAACTGTCGATGGTTTTGGGATCTGGCGTCTTTGTCAATACATATCGTATAAGTGAAGAAGTCTAAGTTTTAAAAATAATGCTCCGTATTTAAATAAGTTGGCACTTATGCCGTCAGGGTCTGTTGCTTTTCAGTCTTTTGTTCTATTCGGGGCCTCGTTTTAGTTCTTGGATATTAATGAGAGTGCTGTCATATGTTGTGTCCATTTCAGGAGGCTGGTCTTCCTATTCTTGGTTTTCTTCACACCAGAGCCGTTTATAATGTGCAGTCCATTTATATTCCGGAATTATGTTTAGGACTGTCGTCCTTTTTCAGTTTTATTTAAATGCTTTATCACCTTGTAAGTTATGGATGTCGTGCTCAATACTGACGAAGTTATTCGACAATTCGTCATTCGTTTTCCTAACAATGGCCTTTCCTTTACTTCTTTTTTCTTTATATTCTGATTTCACGTGTAAATACATCTGATATGCTCGTTTATTTTCCTGAACTCTTTCTGGGATACCTTCGATCCATACTCGAATATTTTTCTTACTTCTTTTCTTGTTCTTTTCTCCTAGTGAATCATTTCGGCCTTTTCAATGCCTAGTTTTATATTTTGATATTCGGTTTCTGAACTGTCACTTTTGTCTGTCTGGTTTACGCAGAGAGTCACTATGTTCTGGTATAGATTTTTATGCTCTCATTCTGCAGTAGACAGACGTTAAATCCGTCTTCCCTTCTTGTCTCAATTATTTTTATCTTCTTTTATCTAGCGTGCGTTGTTATTTCTGCTATTAGGTAGTAGCCCCAGTAAATGACACTACCTCTGAAAACGCCAACATGCTGAACTTGCTTGCGATCACATGATCCATTGATTTCTGTCACCTAGTGCTCCAAGTGTATTTATGTATGTCTCTCCTCCTAAAAACAAATAGTAATTTCTAGTCCGTTACCTGAGGAAAAATGTATAAAACACTGTACATTATCCTTTATGTGTTGATCGGCAAATGTTACCACTGTCAGAGGTACTGGATTTTTTATTCTAGCACTGAAACCTCCGCAGATTAATAGGTGGTCCGTGGTCCATCTGGTTGTTTTTATCTCCTTTTTGTAGGATTTCATAAAAAACCTCAGTCCTTTTTTTCCATCTTCAGGAGTGTACATTTCAAGCACAGTTGGATGCTTCCGATGTGTTCTAAACCTCGATGCCATTTATGTAAATATAATCTTCGATTTTATGTTTCCTTTTATAATCTACTAATATAGCTATTCCATTATTTGCTCCTTTGTCACTTCCTACATCGCTGCAGATTATTAGATATCCATCTAAATCAACAGTTCCTCTCAGCTTTCCCTTTGTTTTTTTTTTAATTTTAGCTGTATTGATGTTCTTTGTTTCAGTTCTTTATATAGTTTTTTTTCTTTTTTTTTTTTTTTTTTTTTTAAGTACAGGTTTCTCACATAACAAGTCACGATATTGAGCTTTTCCACTATTCCAAATCGTTCATCCTCTTCTTTCCTGATCCGTCTTCTATTTAATGGACCCAGCTGGTTTCTTTGAAGATTATGAGTAAATTAAAGGCCCTGGCATGGGATGCCACTCCGTAGCAAGGCCAGACAAGTGATGAGACTTGTATTTGCGGGGAGGGAAAAGCACATCCAACATTTTCTCCCTCTATTAACATGGAGCCATTGGTTTATTCGTGAAAGAAGTTCAACCACTTCTCGTGCACCTGGCACAGTCTTCCACAATGGATGAGTGCATTTCCTGGTAGTGATATGCCGTCTAAACACGAGGTCTGTTAAGAGAGTATCCGACCTTTGCCCAGATAAAAACTGGCTTACCTGGAGCGTTGGATACCTAATCACCCTCAAAGCAATTCCCTTGGGGCTCCACAGACTTCTCTCAGCGGTGCCGCCATTGTTGGAAGCAGCCGGAAAAGCCTCGTTCGGAAGGGTGTTCAACTCGGCTCTCGTTGCTGCCATAATGTACTCTCTTGTCTGAAATCGAGTTCATATCAATGAATGAACTCTTGACTTTGGGGAACAGCCAGTAGTCGCAGGGGGGCATGGCTCAAATGGCTCTGAGCACTATGGGACTTAACATCTGAGATCATCAGTCCCCCAGGGGGGCACGTCAGGAGAGTAAGGAGCCTGGCCGCGCGGAATGGCCGCGCAGTTGAGGCGCTTATATCACGGATTGCGCGGCCACACCCGCCGGAGGTTCGAGTCCTCCCTCGGGCAAGGGTGTGTGTGTTGTTCTTAGCGTAAGTTAGTTTAGGTTAGTTTACGTAGTGTGTAAGTCTAGGGGCAGATGACCTCAGCAGTTTGGTCTCTTAGGAATTCACACACGTTTGAACATTTTAAGGAGCCTGTTGAAACACAAGAATCTGGCTTTTCTTATGTACGAACTTCATGAGAGAGGGCTAAATAATAGCGCTTGTAGATAGAAAGCGAGCTTGTGCTGGGGATTTTTGTTGGCGGGAGACCCAATGATCTACAACGTTTCATAGAGTTCAATTAAGAGGGCGTTCTTAGGGGTAGAGTCCTTAGTGCCCAAGTACTGTCAAATACGTTCGAACTGAAATCTGTCTCCTCAGGACACCATTTCGTCCAGCGTGGAACCCCACACTACCGTAGTCAATCCTAGATCAATTTAAGGCTTTGTACAACGTGAACAAAATGGATGGGATGAGGGCCTCACAAAACGCGGGAGATTGATCGGATAGTAATTAATGTTTTGTCACAATCATTTACTGTACGATTAATGTGAGGGACCCATGATAACCGTCAATTAAATACGACACCTAAGAATAGAGCCCGCGATGATACTGGGTAACTTACAAAATCTAGGACCACTCTGTCAGGAATTCGTGCATAGGAAAACACGCAAACTACAACGAGATGTGACTTATCAGCCGAAACTTCCATGGCGTGTGCTCGGATATGGACATGGCAGAAAATAGTGCGATTTCACGTACCTTACTAAAGCGTTTTAGCAAAGTGAGAATAGCTTTTTCGATGTCCATGATTGATGTAGCGTATAGTAAACAACTGGGAATTGCCACTGGCAGGAGGCCAATTGGAACAATGACTGGGCTCAATTTACACTGCAACTTGATGGACATCTTTCTTTCCGAAATCATACATCACTGTCCACAAACGATTTTGCCGGCGCACTTAGAGCTCCTAGTTTGTGGAGCAAAATATCTATTTTTACTTTGTCGCATGCTATATTGATATCGAGGGTCATGGCTTCGGTCTTTCTGTTCTTTTGAAAAGGTTGACGTCTGTTGACAAAAGAGTGATATTGTAAATTATGTCTTTACCCATTCTAAACCCAAATTGAGAAGAAGGCAACAGAGTGCGTCACTCAATCCATCACTCTAGTCGTTGTTTAACTGATCGTTCCAGTGTTTTTCCAGTAAAGGAGGAGAGGGCAGTGGGTCGGCACGAAGATAGCTGGCAACTACCTTGCCTCTTTTATACTACTGGCAAAGTTACGTATGTTCTCCAATTTGGATGAGGTCTATAGGATCGTAAAAAGAGTTTTACCGTAGCGCACTGGACGGCATGTTGCGTATCATGGCGTAGTGCATATTATCTGTGCTTGGAGTCCTGTCTATTGCCGAATCGACTGCCTTCTTCATTTCTACTACAGTAAATGGAGAAGCTAGGCTGTAATCAACGTGGAGGTGAGATGGTGGATCTGTGATTGATGGAGGACGTATTGAAGGAGAAGTGGTTCGATCACCGAATATTTCTAACCAAGGAGCTTTCGTTGTAGTTGTCTGGCCAGGTCGCTTGTTCCTAAATTTGATTTTGTGCCACATTAGTTTACATAGTAAATAAAGAGCAAAAGTTTATCTAACTTAGCGTCTTTTCTAGACTTAGGATTTTCTTAATCTGTAGGTATATTCTCTTTTAGTTCAGAAAATAATCGAGATTTCATTATTGCGATAGTCACCTCCTGAGGTCTTGTAGGTTTCCACCAAACAGAATTCCCGACGACAATAACTTCTTTCTTCCGAGGAATGGAAGCACACGCTGCGTCGTTAACGGCATCACGTAGCCTCTTGTAGGATGTCTGCGGCTGTAATGAGGAGCTGATGCACAGGACCGATTCTTCTAGTTTCCAGTACAAAGTGACCAGGGCGCTTCTTCAGTGTTCTACGGCGTGAAGGAAGGAGAAAAAAAACAAAAATACACTACTGGCCATTAAAATTGCTACACCATGAAGACGACGTGCTAAAAACGCAAAATTTAACCGACAGAAAGAAGATGCTGTGATATGCAAACGATTGGCTTTTCAGAGCATTCACAGAAGGTTGGCGCCAGTGGCGACACCTACAACGTGCTGACATCAGGAAAGTTTCCAACCGATTTCTCATACACAAACAGCAGTTGACCGACGTTGCCTGGTGAAACGTTGTTGTGATGCCTCGTGTAAGGGGGAGAAATGCGTACCATCACGTTCCGGCTTTGATAAAGGTCGGATTGTAGCCTATCGCGATTGCGGTTTATCGTATCGCGACATTGCTGCTCGCGTTGGTCGAGATCCAACGACTGTTAGCAGAATATGGAATCGGTGGGTTCAGGAGGGTAATACGGAACGCCGTGCTGGATCCCAACGGCCTCGTATCACTAGCAGTCGAGATGACAGGCATCTTATCCGCATGGCTATAACGGATCGTGCAGCCACGTCTCGATCCCTGAGTCAACAGATGCGGACATTTGCAAGACAACAACCATCTCCACGAACAGTTCGACGACGTTTGCAGCAGCACGGACTATCAGCTCGGAGACCATGGCTGCGGTTACCTTTGACGCTGCATCACAGACAGGAGCGCCTTCGATGGTGTACTCAACGACGAACCTGGGTGCACGAATGGCAAAACGTCATTTATTCGTATGTTCGCTGTTTACAGCATCATGATGGTCGCATCCGTGTTTGGCGACATCGCAATGAGCGCACATTGGAAACGTCTATTCGTCATCGCCATACTGGCGTATCACCCGGCGTGATGGTATGGGGTGCCATTGGTTACAAGTGTCTGTTACCTCTTGTCACATTGACGGTGCTTTGAAGAGTGGACGTTACATTTCAGATGTGTTACGACCCGTGGCTCTATCCTTCATTCGATCCCTGCGAAACCCTACATTTCAGCAGGATAATGCACGACCGCATGCTGCCTGTCCTGTACGGGCCTTTCTGGATACAGAAAATGTTCGACTGCTGCCCTGGCCAGCACATTCTCCTGATCTCTCACCAATTGAAAAGATCAGGTCAATGGTGGCCGAGCAACTGGCTCGTCACAATACGCCAGTCACTACTCTTGATGAACTGTGGTATCGTGTTGAAGCGGCATGGGCAGCTGTACCTGTAGACGCCATCCAAGCTCTGTTTGACTCAATGATCAGGTGTATCAGGGCCGTTATTACGGCCAGAGGTGGTTGTTCTGGGTACAGATTTCTCAGGATCTATGCATCCAAATCGCGTGAAAATGTAATCACATGTCAGTTCTAGTATAGTATATTTATCCAATGAATACCCGTTTATCATCTGCATTTCTTCTTGGTGTAGCAATTTTAATGGCCAGTAGTGTAAAACACGCGAATGAAACTCATATGAGCTGAGATTGTTAACTCAACTGGCTAGTGATAAAACCCTAACGAGTCCGTTTTGAAGCACTATTTGTCGAAAAAGTGAATCAGCAGAGCAATGTCTGATGCCAAAAGCTGATCTGTTTTGATAATTTGCCGAGAGCATGTTAGGCAGTCCATTATTTGGAATAATTAGGCTGTTGTCATCCATGGCCTACAAGAAAAGCCACTCCATTTGAGTTCACAACGATACATCCCGAAGTCTGATGATGAGCAGCATACTGCTGGAGGTTGGAGAAATTGCTTTGGCGTGTGAGTGTCCGACTGCACCTTGGCGGTGGTATGCTAATTATTTGGTGGAACCAACTTGTTCTGGTTGGAAGCTACTGTCGATAACGAGACGTAAGCTGTTTAATGGAGTTGTCTGAAGTACTGCTTTGGACTCTGTAGCGGGAAGGCTTGTAAACCGTGGTGATACAGAGTTCATTAGTAGGCGTAATCGCTCTTGCTTGAATATCTATAGAAGGTACATTTACGAGTGCTCTCTGGAAAGCAATCACAACCTTATTAAGATAGCGACGCCAGCTTTGGCGTCTTGTTGATCCTGTCGTACCAGCTCGTAACCTCGGAGGTGGATGTTAACACTGGATTTGAGCCAAGTTTCACTCAAAGCAACTGCAGAAGAACTGTTCTAGAGATGTTTTCTCCGAAAACCTTCTCGATTAGCTAGAACAGAACGAAAGTTCCACTGGAAAATAGAGATAGACATTGCTGTTGTTTAGAAAATTGTCTCCTATTTCGTTATTTTTAAACTTCCCTGTTTAGAATCACTAATCTAGCGACTCCTGTGAATGACTAACAACAAATGTCAAGATACCTTATGTTTCCTTGGATATGTTTGACGTCTGACAGTTCGACCAGTTCTCCCGCTTTTGTTTATTCGATGGTCCTGTAATGGAACGGATAAGATTCTCAATAACTGAACTGTTGGCGTGATTCGGTGGATTTTTGGTACATGTGATGACATTTCCCCCTGATAAACCAAATGTGGCTTATGGACGTGATGATACCATCGATCAGTATGTGTTTCCTGTTGAGCCGGGAACATGGCCAGAGGTACACGAGTCGGAGTGATGTGGGTCATAAGAAATGGGTACGTTTTTGCCTGTTTATACATATTTATCTTATTTTCAGGTAAGCAAACGAAGCAAACTGAACAAAATGCAAATGTTATAGTTTTTAGGCCTAAAATAGATAAACGATCATGAAATTTGTGTGGCATTTTACAGAAATTCGTTCGACCCACACACGTTTCGAAACATCTCTGAATAAAATGAAAAAATTATGTTTTGTATAAGACGCAGTTTAAAAAAATCCGAATTTAATTATTTAACGTTTAGCAGTGGTGTGGTTCTTGTGATGCTCCCATGACTGGTTCAAAAAAATGGCTCTGAGCACTATGGGACTTAACATCTATGGTCATCAGTCCCCTAGAACTTAGAACTACTCAAACCTAACTAACCTAAGGACATCACACAACACCCAGCCATCACGAGGCAGAGAAAATCCCTGACCCCGCCGGGAATCGAACCCGGGAACCCGGGCGTGGGAAGCGAGAACGCTACCGCACGACCACGAGATGCGGGCTCCCATGACTGGTGCCAATAACAGGCGTTCGTCTCGGAGGCGGATTCTGCTGTGCGATTTCGGTGGTGGGTGGCTGGTAACGACGTAGATACGACGCTAGCGCAAGAACGGTCTAACGTACACACTCTCGCTTCTGTGCAGCGAGACGTTGTTGTTCGTGATATTTCCTGTCCGCTTGACAGAATAGACAACAGAAGTCTTTCAGTGTCGTAAATTAACAATTAGAGCATTTTACGACGTTGTGGCAGTCTATGACTGAATTGTAAGCAACGGAAGCACTGAATTTGAGGGGGAACATATGTTTCCGCTCCACATCGGAATTCAAATAAATAGACATTTTCTGGGAGAGTATGTGATTTGAACTTTAGCTTACAGACTAGATGTCGGCAAATCTGTTCTGACCCATTAATGTTAACGTTGTTTGTATACCACCTAAGATTTAACATTCTTTTCACAGGTTATTTCCTGCTTGATTTCATAATCTATTAGTGAGACGTCGGCCTTCTTAATGACTCTTTGCCTTTTACTAATGAAAGGGGGCAGCCTCCTAAGATTTTCAGGGAAAAGCTGTAGATCCACTAAACTATTTGCTACAGATCCCGAATGCATCTCCATCTGAATTCCACTTCTTCCAGTATTTCTTCATAAGAACAGTTTCACGGTATAGCGTCTTGCCGAGAGCCAGAGGATGAAGTCTATCAATGTCAGAATCCCAGCTTTTTACAAATACATAGTGATACGCTTCATTTACCACTGCACCTTTATTCCCCTTGCTCAAGTTCTCAATGCACTTCGGAACATTATCTCAGAAATATGCGTGGGAGGAGGGGGTGGGAGGGAAGGGAGGCGGGTGGAGAGAGCAAGAACCAATTTCAGCGGCGCCTGTAACACTTTGCTGAGTTGCTGGTTCGCTGCTAGCAGTCTGTAATTGTGGAAATGAGATGATATGACCATCTTGGTATCTCGTTTCTTGTGCGACTCAATGTTCGATGGATTCTTGTATCGGTTTCTTGCCATTGTCGTGAAATCTGCTGTCGACGGTAACTGTTGCTTTACAGTGGTGTTGCGCACTAATGCCACAAGACATGTAAAGTCTTGGCGATTTATCCACGTCATATCGTCATCTTATGATTGGTCTGCTGATGGATAACAGGCACACAAATCTGTCCCTAGCGCGCTACCTGAGTCAGGTGGTTGGCCTAAGTCCATCTCCATGTCGCTGTCACAGCTGTGCTTTGCCTGCCAAGAGAAGAAAAGCATCTCGAAGGAAACGAAATGAAACTTGACGGGGGAGAGGGTGTATGATGTTATTTCATCGATTACAATATCGAGTCGAATTTAGAATCAACTGAGAGTGTAAGACCACTTATCATTGTGACTGGTACCCTCTCTGGTCTTTATGAGTGAAGGGGAAAAGAAGCTGAAGACCGGAATTGAAGGTTGTGTTGGGGAAGGAACTGGATTTGTGTAGTCGGTTGTTTGTTTGTTTGTTTGAGGTTTAAGGGACCAAACAGCAAGGTCATCGGTCCCTTGTTTCAAATGTGGTCCATTCCGCTAATGTGACATCTCAGGGAAGTCAGAGCAATAAAAGGGAAAAGGCTAAAAGCGTTAAAGGGCAGTCATGTTGTCAATGTTGTTGTTGTTGTTGTGGACTTAAGTCCTGAGACTGGTTTGATGCAGCTCTCCATGCTACTCTATCCTGTGCAAGCTTCTTCATCTCCCAGTACCTACTGTAACCTACATCCTTCTGAATCTGCTTAGTGTATTCATCTCTTGGTCTCCCTCTACGATTTTTACCCTACACGCTGCCCTCCAATACTAAATTTGTGATCTCTTGATGCCTCAAAACATGTCCTACCAACCGATCCCTTCTTCTAGTCAAGTTGTGCCACAAAATTCTCTTCTCCCCAATCCTATTCAATACCTCCTCATTAGTTACGTGATGTACCCACCTTATCTTCAGCATTCTTCTGTAGCACCACATTTCGAAAGCTTCTATTCTCTTCTTGTCCAAACTGGTTATCGTCCATGTTTCACTTCCATACATGGCTACACTCCATACAAATACTTTCAGAAACGACTTCCTGACACTTAAATCTATACTCGATGTTAACAAATTTCTCTTCTTCAGAAACGCTTTCCTAGCCATTGCCAGTCTACATTTTATATCCTCTCTACTTCGACCATCATCAGTTATTTTACTCCCTAAATAGCAAAACTCCTTTACTACTTTAAGTTTCTCATTTCCTAATCTAATCCCCTCAGTATCACCCGATTTAATTTGACTACATTCCATTATCCTCGTTATGCTTTTGTTGATGTTCATCTTATATCCTCCTTTCAAGACACTGTCCATTCCGTTCAACTGCTCTTCCAAGTCGTTTGCTGTTTCTGACAGAATTACGATGTCATCGGCGAACCTCAAAGTTTTTACTTCTTCTCCATGAATTTTAATACCTACTCCGAATTTTTCTTTTGTTTCCTTTACTGCTTGCTCAGTATACAGATTGAATAACATCGGGGAGAGGCTACAACCCTGTCTCACTCCTTTCCCAACCACTGCTTCCCTTTCATGCCCCTCGACTCTTGTAACTGCCATCTGGTTTCTGTACAAATTGTAAATAGCCTTTCGCTTCCTGTATTTTACCCCTGCCACCTTCAGAATTTGAAAGAGAGTATTCCAGTTAACGTTGTCAAAAGCTTTCTCTACGTCTACAAATGCTAGAAACGTAGATTTGCCTTTTCTTAATCTTTCTTCTAAGATAAGTCGTAAGGTTAGTATTGCCTCACGTGTTCCAACATTTCTACGGAATCCAAACTGATCTTCCCCGAGGTCCGCTTCTACCAGTTTTTCCATTCGTCTGTAAAGAATTCGCGTTAGTACTTTGCAGCTGTGACTTATTAAACTGATAGTTCGGTAATTTTCACATCTGTCAACACCTGCTTTCTTTGGGATTGGAATTATTATATTCTTCTTGAAGTCTGTGGGTATTTCGCCTGTCTCATACATCTTCCTCACCAGATGGTAGAGTTTTGTCATGACTGGCTCTCCCAAGGCCATCAGTAGTTCTAATGGAATGTTGTCAACTCCTGGGGCTTTGTTTCGACTCAGGTCTTTCAGCGCTCTGTCAAACTCTTCACGCAGTATGTTATCTCCCATTTCTTCTTCATCTACATCCTCTTTTATTCCCATAATATTGTCCTCAAGTACATCGCCCTTGTATAAACCCTCTATATACTCCTTCCACCTTTCTGCCTTCCCTTCTTTGCTTAGAACTGGTTTGCCATCTGAGCTCTTGATATTCATACAAGTGGTTCTCTTCTCTCCAAAGGTCTCTTTAATTTTCCTGTAGGCAGTATCTATCTTACCCCTAGTCAGATAAGCCTCTACATCCTTACATTTGTCCTCTAGCCATCCCTGCTTAGCCATTTTGCACTTCCTGTAGATCTCATTTTTGAGACGTTTGTATTCCATTTTGCCTGCTTCATTTACTGCATTTTTATATTTTCTCCTTTCGTCAATTAAATCCAATATTTCTTCTGTTACCCAAGGATTTCTACTAGCCCTCGTCATTTTACCTATTTGATCCTCTGCTGCCTTCACTACTTCATCCCTCAAAGCTACCCATTCTTCTTCTACTGTATTTCTTTTCCCCATCCCTGTCAATTGTTCCCTTATGCTCTCCCTGAAACTCTCTACAACCTCTGGTTCCTAAATCTCTGTCTTACCATTATGTAATCTATCTGATACCTTTTAGTATCTCCAGGATTCTTCCAGGTATACAACCTTCTTTCATGATTCTTGAACCAAGTGTTAGCTATGATTAAGTTATGCTCTGTGCAAAATTCTACAAGGCGGCTTCCTCTTTCATTTCTTCCCCCCCAATCCATATTCACCTACTATGTTTCCTTCTCTCCCTTTTCCTACTGACGAATTCCAGTTACCCATGACTATTAAATTTTCGTCTCCCTTCACTACCTGAAAAATTTCTTTTATCTCGTCATACATTTCATCAATTTCTTCATCATCTGCAGAGCTAGTTGGCATATAAACTTGTACTACTGTAGTAGGCATGGGCTTTGTGTCTATCTTGGCCACAATAATGCGTTCACTATGCTGTTTGTAGTAGCTAACCCGCACTCCTATTTTGTTATTCATTATTAAACCTACTCCTGCATTACCCCTATTTGATTTTGTATTTATAACCCTGTAATCACCTGACCAAAAGTCTTGTTCCTCCTGCCACCGAACTGCACTAATTCCCACTATATCTAACTTTATGCATTTCCCTTTTTAAATTTCTAACCTACCTGCCTGATTAAGGGATCTGACATTCCACGCTCCGATCCGTAGAACGCCAATTTTCTTTCTCTTGATAACGACGTCCTCTTCAGTAGTCCCCGCCCGGAGATCCGAATGGGGGACTATTTTACCTCTGGAACATTTTATCCAAGAGGACGCCATCATCATTTAATCATACAGTAAAGCTGCATGTCCTCGGGAAAAATTACGGCTGTAGTTTCCCCTTGCTTTCAGCCGTTCGCAGTACCAGCACAGCAAGGCCATTTTGGTTAATGTTACAAAGCCAGATCAGTCAATTATCCAGACTGTTGCCCCTGCAACTACTGAAAAGGCTGCTGCCCCTCTTCAGGAACCACACATTTGTCTGGCCTCTCAACAGATACCCCTCCGTTGTGGTTGCACCTACGGTACGGCCATCTGTATCGCTGAGGCACGCAAGCCTCCCCACCAACGGCAAGGTCCATGGTTCATGGGGCGTTGTCAATGGTAAAAACAAAATCAGGGAAGTCAGCAAGAGAACGAACCCAACGCTATGCTGAAGCAGCATAGGCAAGACCACCTGTGACTTAAAAGATGCAACCGCTAGAATGTAGAAGTACATATGGGAAAAGGGAACTAACCAAACCATAAAAAAAGGGTAAAAACAGAGTATCTCCGTCAGGGAAGTGAATCGGGAATCTCCGAACATGGCTTACAGTGGGAGACACCCAAACACTCGCCGCCCTGCCCTAACACCAGAGAGAGATTAAAAAACCTTAAAACTGAGAATAAAAACCACTTTCCCGGTGGAAACCGGGAACCAGAGAGATCATCCGGGAATCGTCAGCCAACATCAAAGGTAAAGTGTGAGGGAGTTTGTACTTAACACGCAGAGCCAAAAGAAGGGGGCATTCAACCAAAATGTGGGCTAGTGACTGGAAGGCTCCACAACCACAAAGTGGGGGTGGCTCATCATGCAACATAAAACCATGGGTCAGCCTGGTATGGCCAATGCGGAGACGACACAGTGTGGTCGAGTTATTTCGGGAGAAGCGAAAGGAAGAACACCACGGGCCTGGTGTCACCTTAATCACAAGAAATTTATTAGGCAGGGGAGTAGCCTCCCAAGAATTGGCCCATAACTGTGCGAAGTGGGATTTGATGTGAAGCCGTAAATCGGCTGCAGGAGGGGTTACAGAAAATGGGGGGTAAGTGACTGCTCCCCCAGCCAAACGATCAGCGAGCTCATTACCCAGGATACCCACATGGCCAGGGACCCAAATGAAGTCAATGGAACAAGCAGCATGGTGAATATCAGCGAGATGGTCATGGATGGCAGAGACCAAGGGATGGCGCGAAAAACACCGGTCAATAGCAAGAAGGCCACTCATCGAGTCTGTACATAACAAAACGCAGTTGTGTTCGGACTGTTTAATAAAGGTAAGGGCCTGGGAAATTGCCATCAATTCCACAGTAAATACCCCACATGTAGGTGGCAGCAGATGATTATCCATTCCAACAGAGGACGTGAAGGCATACCCCACATGATCAGCAGATTTAGAGCCATCAGTGTAAAAAACAACAGCATCCCGAAACTCCCATAAAATTTGGCGGAAAAAGGAACGGAACACCACCGGGGGGAAGGAATCTTTCGGACCTCGGCGGAGATCCAGCCGAATTCGAGGCCGAGGAACTAACCAAGTTGGGGGGGGTGGGTGGAGGGGAGGGAGCGAGGAAGACAGGACAAAGGAAGCTGAAAATCACGGCAAAGAGACACAAGGCGGAGCCCAACCGGTAAACCCACCCGAGGGTGGGAGTCGGGTGGGCGACATCCATGGTCTGGGAACAGGATAGAATGGGAAGGATGAGTGGGAGAGGAACGGATAGCGAGTGCATAAGACACCAGAAGCTGGGACCGCCGAACAGAAAGGGGGGGGGGGGGTATCCCAGCTTCAACCAGGAGACTATCAACAGGGCTAGCAGGGAAGGCACCGGTGGCCAAACGGATATCACGATGGTGGACTTGATCCAGCACGTGCAGTCTGGAAGGAGCAGCTGAACCATAAACTTGACAACCATAGTCCAAGCGAGACAGAACTAGAGCACGATAAAGACGGAGAAGGAGAGAACGGTCCGCACCCCAAGAGGAGTGGGCACGGAAGCAAAGGAGATTGAGTTTACAGAAACATCCTACCTTCAGAAGTCTGATATGGGGCAGCCAAGTGAGCTTGTTGTCGAAAAGAAGACCCAGGAAACGAAACTATGGGACCACAGGCAATCGTTGTGTATCGAGATAGAGCTCTGGATCAGGGTGGATCGTAGTACGGCGACAGAAGTGGACCACCCGCGATTTTGAAGGAGAGAATTGAAACCCATGTGGAGGGTCCATGCACAGGCACGCCATATAGCTCCCTGGAGCTGCCGTTCTGCAGATGCCATCGAGGAGGAACTAACCCAAATGCAGAAATCACCCACATACAGGGCAGGGGCGACCAAAGGACTGACAGAGGCCACAAGTCCATCGATAGCAATGAGGAAAAGAAGGACACTCAAAACAGAACCCTGTGGGATGCCCGTCTCCTGGGTCTGTGGAGAACTAAAAACAGTACCAACTCGAACTCTGAATGACCGATGGAACAGGAACTGGCGGATAAAAATCGGGAGTGGGCCCCGAAGACCCCACTGATGAAGGGTATGTAAGATATGATGGCGCCAGGCCGTGTCATAGGCCTTGCGAAGGTCAAAAAACGCTGCAACCAAATGGCGGCGCTGGGAAAAAGCCTGCCGAACTGCGGATTCCAAGCGAAGTAAATGTTCGATTCGAGACCGTCCCTCTCGAAAACCACACTGGTAAGGGGACAATAGATCCCGAGATTCGAGGACCCAATTGAGCCGACGGGCTACCATCTGTTCAAGTAACTTACAAGCAACATTGGTCAAACTAATTGGCCGATAGCTGTCAACAGCTAGGGGGTTCTTACCAGGCTGAAGGACAGGAACCACGATGCTATCCCGCCACTGAGAAGGGAAGTCACCCTGGAGCCAGATACGGTTAAACACCCGAAGAAGATGCTGCCGTTGTGGAGCACTGAGATGTTGAAGCAGTTGGTTATGAACGGAATCTGGACCATGGGCTGCATCATGACAAGAAGATAGAGCAGAAAGAAATTGCCATTCAGTAAAAGGTTCGTTGTAAGATTCTGACTCACAAGGGGTAAAACATAAGGTGGAAGCTTCAGCCCGCTGTTTCTGGTGAAGGAAAGCAGCTGGATAGGAGGCTGATGCTGATGCCACTGCAAAATGGGTCGCAAGATGTTCTGCAAGAACTAATGGGACCGTACAAAGGCCATCTGGGAGGTGAAGGCCTGGGAGGGTGGACTGCCGACGGCAACCTTGGAGAGATCGAAGTGTAGCCCAAACCCGTGACAGAGGGACAGTAGAACCAAGGGAAGAAACGAATCGTTCCCAACATATCCACTTGCTCTGTTTGATTAAATAACGGGCTTAAGCGCGTAGGCGTTTAAAGGTAGTAAGGCTGGCTACGGATGGGTGCCTCTTAAAGTGTTGCAAAGGTCGACGGCGATCACAGATGGCAATGGCAATGGCTGTACTTCACCATGGGACTTGCCGGCGACGAAATGGTCCAGATGAGCGCGGGACAGCAAGGTTAGCAGCGCGAACAATCGCGTCAGACACGTCACGTAGGACGTCATCAATACAACCCGACAAAGAGGGAGAAAACACGACCTGTGCAGTGTATAGAGGCCAATCGGCAAGTTGGAAAGACCAACGAGGTAACCTGTCCATCGGGGAGCGGGAAGGGAGTGAGATAATCAACGGGAAATGGTCACTATCACAAAGGTCGTCGTGTGGCGACCAGTGTAAGGAAGGGGGGAAAGAGGGAGAAGAAAGAGAAAGTTCGATGGCAGAAAAGGTACCATGACTGGCACTGAAATGAGTAGGGGAGCCATCATTAAGAAGGCACAAGTCGTGGTCTGCAATAAACTGGTCTATAAGAAGACCTCGTCTAGATGGAAAGGCACTGCCCCACAAAGGATGATGAGCATTAAAATCCCCAAGGAGGAGGAAGTTGCTGAAGAAGGGCAGGTAAGGCAGCAGGTGTAAGAGTCCTGTCAGGAGGAAGATAAAGATTGGAAACTGATCACAGAGTCTAGGTGGACCCTAACAGTAACCACTTCCAATGTAGTTTGAAGAGGAATCCACATGCTAGCAATGTCTGTACAGACCAACGTACAAACGCCACCGGAAGCCCGCAGGGGTCTGACCCGATTTCGACAGAAAACACGGAACCCACGGAGGGTCGGTGAATGAGCATCAGTAAAATGAGATTCCTGGAGAACCACACAAGCTGCAGAGTAAGACGAAAGAAGGGATTTCAATTCCGGAAGGTGACGATAGTTCTCCATTGGAGAACCACAGAATGATGATTTAAATGGGGGCTGAACACGCTAAAGCCAGTCATACCGCTGGGTCCCCACACGTCACCAACAAGGAGGGGGCGACACCCATGAACGACAAGTCAGAATCCGGTTGTGAGGTCGGGGAAGGGACCCCCGGTGACGCCAGAGGCTCTTTGTCCCGAGACTTACGTTTCTTCTTCTCTTCAGGCTGAGATCGAGGAGGGCTGTGTGGCATAAAGGAGCCAGCTGCAGCAAGATCAGGAACAGAAAGAGACTGGGCAACCTGGGGGCCGACAGACGGCGGCTCAAGCGGTCGTCGCGCGGCAGCAGACCTTTGGCCTGGAAGGTGCCGGGAACGGGCATCGCGGGAGAGGCGCCCTTGACCGGCAGACGCCGAAGGAGTGGGACACTTCTCCAGCTGGGGAGGGGGAGCAGCGCCCAGAGGAGAAGGTGTGGGGGCCGCAGGGAAGTGGGGTAGGAGAGGGTTTCAGGATGGAGGTAAGGCAGGGGGAGGAAGGGGGACGAAGGGGTGAAGATGTAACCAAGGTGTAACTAGATGTCATGGGCACAGGGTGAAGACGTGTATATTTCTTAGGGGACTCTGTGTAGGTTAAACGATCGAGGGACTCTTACTCCTGTATCTTCTTTTCCTTCTTATGCACTGGGCAATCTGGTGAACGTGGAGAATGACTACCATGACAATTTACACACACAGGAGGGGGAACACAGGGACTCCCCTCATGGAGTGGGCATCCACAGTCACCACAGAGAGGGGCCTGTGAACAGCAGGAAGACATGTGTCCAAAACGCAAGCACTTAAAACACTTCATAGGAGGTGGGATCACATCGATAACCATAATCTTAACTTTCTCAGGGAGGGTATCCCCTTCAAAGGCCAGGATAAAGGCACCAGTATCAATGCGATTGTCTTTAGGACCCTTCTGAACACGCCAAACAAAGTGAAAACCCCGCCATCCGAGATTGTCCCGAAGATCCTCAGTAGTTTGAAGGATGAGGTCCCTGTGAAAAAACACACCCTGTACCATATTTAGAGACTGGTGAGGGGTAGTGGACACAGGAATTAAGCCAAGATGGGTACAGGCACGAAGGTCCGCAGATTGGGCAGCTGAAGCAGTTTTGATCAGCAACGAACCTGACCGCATCTTGCTCAGGGAGTCCACTTCAGCAAACTTGTCTTCAATGTGTTCCACAAAGAATAAAGGTTTGGTATTGGTGAAAGTATCTCCATCAGTCCTGGTACAAACTAGACAACGGGGGAAAGGTTTTGTCCCTAGCCAACGGGCCTGACCCTCTTTCCAGGGTATAGCCATGGAAGGGAAGGCCAAAGGGGCAAGAGAAGCAGCACTGGAGGAATCAGTTCCACGCAGAGAGACGGCCGCAGAAGAACGGCCAGAGTTCTGGACCCGAATGCGTTTCATTTGCGTAGCGTCCGCCCTCACGGGCGCCACCCAGCCACAGCAAGGGCCGTCTGGCACGGCGGCCATTGCTGGGAGTTCCGATGCTCCAGGATGACGAGCAACCACTCCAAGGCATGCATGAGGAGGTCACAGCTCAGGTATCAGAAGTGTGATCCCTGTGTGTTCAGGGGGCTCAACAAAATGGGTACATAGCGACCCCACCACACGGGTGGCTATCGTGCTGGCTATGCACCCTAGCATCAGACAACGACGTGAAACAAAAGGTGGATTGTACTAGGAGGGCGCACGTCGGAGACACTAGGTAAGGTGCTCTTCCCCAAATGGCTCACATTACGGAGGAGAAATTTTGTAATGGAGGTCAAACCCCAGAGGGGACCAAGGAATGCCAGAAGGAGGAGATGATTACGCAACAAAGCCGAATTATAAAACCAACAGAACCAGGAGGATAGCGGGGGCCAACATAAGCAAGGACACCAAGAGGGAGAGGAGAGGGCGACGGGAAAGGAGCAAGGAGGGGAAAGGAGGGGAAGGGAAAGGGAATGCAGCCCTGGAGAGAAAGAAGGCTGGAATAGCTCGGGGCCCCGTGCTCGCCACGCGCGTATCCACAAAAGAGTTGTGGACTCCCTCGGGGATTGTGTAGTCAGAGCAGCAATGTTACCCATAGTCCTGCGATGGTGTAATGGGATAACGCCACCACTCGGGAAATTTGACAAGTTTGCTGCTGGAGTCCTCCCTTATGCCCCACTGACGACGCAAGACATACCCCCACCCTTCTACTACTTCGGGCACCTTTACGTTGAACACAGTTACGTGCGCATCGCAGTACCTCCTACGAAACAGGCTTCGGCGCGGGATGTATATCGCGTCCTACAGCAGAGGCGCCCACCAAACATCGTGGAGGCCAAAAACCCTCAAGTTACTTTTAAGGTGGTGTGGCGGACGATATACTCGGTTACGTTGGATACAGACGTATCCACGTGATACATCACTGTCAACGGTGAACAGATCACCCGATCGCGCCTCCACAGGATAAATATGGCGGACTCACCTCTATGTGCAGACTGCCGAACACCGGACACGGACGAGCACCGCCTCATATGTGGCGCAGTAGAAGACGTATGGCGCTTGGTGCGACAATTTTTTTTCGTATTTTCTACGGCTGACTCCGGAACACATCACATTTCAGCTTCTACTATTTCCGGATGAACAGTATTTGCCGCTCATCGAAACCAAAGCTGTGACATGGGTCCATAGGCATGGGGTACACTACTTATTTCACGGTGGACCCAAAGATGTATTGGACTTCAGGAACTACCTACAAGAACGTCATTGCAAAACATGGACAATATTTTTCTAATTACTTAGGGAGTGCCCTACGCGACCCTCCACCCAGCTGGATCATCAGCAGGTAGGAGAAGATACCCATTGACTGAGCTGACACGAACATGTCCGATTATCGGTGGAATAACAAGCAACATGCCTGGATGATGAAGCGTCAGGAGGTTAGCGACACATCCTTCTGCATCGTGTACGAAGCACAATTTTCTTTTCCCCATATACAGGGTGAGTCACCAACTATTGCCACCAAGAATAACTCCGAAAGTATGATAGGAGCTGAAAAGTTTGTGGGCGACTATAATGCATGGGGCAACAGGGGCCTTAATATGACGTTAGTTTTTTGTTCCTAGGTGGGGTCGCTTCAGATATCTGGTCAATTTTGTTTTTTTAGATGGAATGTTATAGCTTGATACTTATTATCTGATAGCGGCTATCGAGATGAGTCCAATGATGCTAACAGTAAGGTCTTTGAAGGTAACGACGGTAACAAAGGTGGCATGAACGTCCATTTACACAAGGTGTTCGAAGTGATGACCATTCTGTCCTCCAGAATCCCACACC
Organism: Schistocerca serialis cubense; assembly: GCF_023864345.2. Taxonomy (NCBI): domain Eukaryota; kingdom Metazoa; phylum Arthropoda; class Insecta; order Orthoptera; family Acrididae; genus Schistocerca; species Schistocerca serialis. The sequence continues at coordinate 499,115,121 of NC_064645.1, forward strand.
ATATATTCACCGACCACGGTTTTTGGTGTGCAACTTGCCGCAGCCAACATGGATTTTCAGTTGCCCAATAATGCACGTTATGCAAATTAACATTTCCGTGGTTCGTGAATGTAGCATCGTCAGAAAATAAAATCAAATTAATAAATGTGACATCCCTCTGAAAAATGTTGAGCCCATCGGCAGAATTCAATGCGACACATACAGTTCGTACCGGTTAGTTCTTGGTGGAGACTGATATGGTAAGGATGATATTTATGGCGATGCAGAACAGAAACAACACTACTCTGGCTCATGCCAGATTCCTTCGCAATCTGACGCGAACTAAAACAAGGATCTCGAACCACAGTGGTGAAAGTACCAATTTCGGTTTCCTCGTTACTATCTCTCCTTTGCCGGATATGTTTCCGATGCGTTAAAAATCCAGATGTTCTCAATTTATCATACACGTATTCAAATGTACGACGTGTAGGGTGAGTACGTCTAGCTCTCACTGAAAGTCGTTGGCATTCTATAAATGAGAAGCATATCTATTTGGTCTTCCAAGGAATACGTCATTCACATTCACTTAATTCGACTAGTCTTACCGTTCCCATTAGTGCTGTATTGCGAAACCGTCGAATGGCGTTTATATGTCAATGGCACGTTAGATGGATACGCTGTATTCGGCGAATATTTACTATTTGCACGACATACGAGAGAATTGTCAAAGCATGTGCTTCGATAAGTGCTGATGTGATAAGGAGTACCATTCAGTCCGTGATAAGAAGATTGCAGCACTGCATTGATACCAATGGTCATCACTTCGAACACCTTCTGTAAACGGACGTTCGTGCCACCTTAGTGATCTTCGTTGACCTTCAAAGACATTACTTCAAAATGGTTCAAATGGCTCTGAGCACTATGGGACTCAACTTCTGAGGTCATTAGTCCCCTAGAACTTAGAACTAGTTAAACCTAACTAACCTAAGGACATCACAAACATCCATGCTCGAGGCAGGATTCGAACCTGCGACCGAAGCGGTCTTGCGGTTCCAGACTGCAGCGCCTTTAACCGCACGGCCACTTCGGCCGGCAAAGACATTACTGTTACACATCATTGGATTCGTCTCGATAGCCGCAATTAGAAATAAGCACCAAACTAGGTAGCCCATTTAAAAAAGGAAAGTATTCCTTCGTATCTTTGATGTGACCCCACCTAGCAACAAAAAAAAAAAACAATGTCATGTTATGTTCCCCGTTGTCCCGTGCAACATTTGTCCCACAAACTTTTCAGCTACCACCATACTTTCGGAGTTATTCTAGATGGAATAGTTCGTGACTCACCCCGTATATTATCTCGGTGTAGGAAACGACAGAGATATTTGTTTTGTTTACTCAGAACAGAATGTGGTGTTGGGTGCGGTGTGCTATAAAGTAAATACAAATTACAAATATATTTAAAAGTAAATAAATAAATAAAAACAAACAAAAATAAAAAATAGAAAAAATTCCCACCCCTGATTTCCCCTCACCATTCCTGATACCTTGACGGTCGAGGGGGACACTGTGGCCAGGCCTCGGGTTACGACCCCTGCCCACTCTTCCCTCCCCGCCCTCCCTTCCATGCCTCACTCCGCGAAAAGAAAAATGGTTAGCATTCCTGCCTAGTAAGCAAGGACACCTCCGTTCAAGTCTTGCTGGTGGCACAAACTTTATTTTTTCAGCTTCCACCATTATCGTGATCTGATTCAGTTGGTATGGGTCTCATAAAAACGATGTCTTCTGTCCCGAGGCAAGCTGGCCCACAACTGGTTTAATACATATTCTAAATATCAGCACTGAGATCGAGTAGACGTCGACGTTGGTCCGACATGCTCTGTACAGGACTGGTCTGGGGATTTTGTTGGCCACACGAGTACCTCAGAATCACGAAGACAGTTCATAGAGACATGTCACTACGATATTGTTGCGTGTGAGGAAACACATGAGGACGCACGATGTGAAGGGTCCCTGATACCCCATGGGTCCCCATACCATGGCGCTAAGAGTAACATCGTTGTGCCTCTCCAAAACGTTGGAAGAACGGTATCTCCCCTTAGATCGCTGTCATACTCGCCGACAATGATCATAAGCAGTGCAGAACCGCCATTCGTCGCTGAACAGAATGCAACATCATTGTTGAGCAGTCCACGCTTCGCAGTCACGGTGTCACTCCAAAGGCAGATCCTAAGTTGTGTTAACAGCAGCCTATGCCCGGGACAGTAATTCCTTAGTCGGGCTGCCGCTAATCTCCGACCAACGGTGCGGGATAACGCAGAATGTTGCAGGAGGCCTTCTTCTTGGACGGCTGTCGCAGAGTGTGAGGGGTGACGATGTACCTGGTGTACAATGAGGCGTTCCTACCTTGTGGCGGCCAGACCTGGTTGGCTGGACCCTTGACGACGAATATCCCTGCCCTCAAGTTCCAAAGCAGTCCAACATCGTCATTTGCTGATAACGCTGTCACCCACAGGTATGCAGCATTTCTGTATCCAAACAGCGAGGTCATCGGTCCCATCGGATCAGGGAAGGATGGGAAAGGAAGTCGGCCGTGCCCTTCAAAGGAACTACCCCGGAATCAGCCTGAAGCGATTTAGGGAAATCGCGGAAAACCTGAATCAGGATGGTCGGAAGCAGGTTTGAACCTTATATACCCTACCAGGCCTGGTAACTACACTAAACGTGCACAACACTATTGCACTCTGGTGTCCGTTCTATGTGTCACAAAGAATTTCAACGCTAATCGTTTACGCATCCGCTGATAGCGTGCACGTTTGCGAAACATGTGTGAATTTAGACTGACATCTGACCATGTCTTCAAGGTGCTTCTACATTTCTTCAGCCAGTGTTCATTCCACCTATCAACACTATTTATTTAAACTCGAAAGAAGTCGGATACGAGAAGTCGTTACTGGAATACTGACTGTTGCGTGGCACAGAAGAAAGTAGCTCTACACTCTTAACCGCCCTAGCTAGACTGCTTCCTACACCTACTAAATAACATGGACCTTGCAAACCAATTGCTCTTATTACCTTTCATTAAGAGGCAACTGTCTGCTCATCTGGAGCTTCTGTAGATAGATTAAAGACGGAAGAATAGTGAAATACAACAAAATAACACACAGTAATAACACTAGCATGGAAAATATTAAGATCGAATAGACTTAAAAACGGGACGTGTATTTTACTACAGACGATCACAGTTGTGGTAAGGTTTATGCTTTTTTGTTAACGAGAAAATTAAGTGCAGTGTTACAGCTATTAAAAGAATCTAAAGCAAGTAGCCAATATTTACTTTAAAAATAGACAAAATATCTTTCATGGGAATCGTTTGAATCTAGGCACCAATGTGCTTACACTATATCGAAGAATTTGTGCTTTCGTGATGTTCCATATGAAAACAAATACAAAAATGGATTTGGCAAAGAAAGAGCGAACCAAAAATAAAGAGAATGTACTTCACCAAATAGCCAACTGTGTAACTATCCCGATTCAATCTCGAATAGTAAGTAATAATTGACTCGTCAGGTGCAGGTCGAACAACCTGAACTGAACTAAACTATTCTTGCGTATCTCCAAGAGCATGTGAGACAACAGTTTGATAAGAGGAAGAACATAGAGCAATAAGCCCACGAAGGAAACAAAACGCAAGCGACCATTTGGCAGTCTTTACATTTCACCAGTTCAGATTAGAGACGACACATTATTTAAAATAAAAAAATGTTGAAACATTTTATTAAAAATCAATGTAGCTGAAATCACGAATAATAATATAAGTATCTAGAAATGAAAGTAATAACATTGTGAAAGTAATGGGAGAAAGGCGAGGAAGCTATTCCTGATATGAAAAGACAATATGTTCTTTCAATAGAATTGGTTAAAGCTGGGGGGGGGGGGGGGGGGCAAAAATAATAAAACAGACATGCAAAGTGATTTACAGAACTTTTGTGAAAGAACACTAGAGTAGGAACAATGTTGGCTCTACGTCAGAAGAAACGAGACAGAAAAGACAATGTGAGGCTGTGAGCTACATTTTCATAACGTGTGAGATACTAAACTCATTACCACCAACACACATTGAAGAGCCAAAGAATCTGGTACACCTGCCTACCTGCCTAAAACCGTGTAGCGCCCCCGCTTGCACACAGAAGGGCCGCAACACGACGTGTCATGGACTTGACTAATGTCTGAAGTGGTGCTAGAGGGAACTACAATGAATTCTGCAGGTCTGTCCATAAACCCGTTAAGTGTACGAGAGGGTGTAGATCTCTTCTGAACAGCGCGTTGCAAGACATCCAAGATATGCTCAATAACGTTCATGTCTGGGGAGGCTGGTGGCCAGCTGAAGTGTTTAAACTCAGAAGAGTGTTCCTGGAGCCACTCTGAAGCATTTCTGGATGTGTGGGGTGTCGCGTTGTCCTGCTGGAATTGCCCAGGTCCTTCGGAGTGCACAGTGGACATGAATGGATGCAGGTGAGCAGACAGAATGCTTACGTACGTGTCACCTGTCAGTGTCGTATCTAGACGTATCAGGGGTCCTTTATCACTCCATATGCACACGACCCACACTACTACAGAGCCTACACTAGCTTGGATAGTCCCCTATTGACATACATGGTCTATTGATTCATGAGGTTGTCACCATACCCGCACACGTCCATCAGATCGTAACAAATTGAAACGAGAATCGTCCAACCAGGCAACATGTTTCCCGTCATCAACAGTCCAATGTCGGTGTTGAAGGGCCCAGGCGAGGTGTAAAGGTTTATGTCGTTCTACGAGCATCAAGGGTACGCGAGTCGGCCTTCGGCTCCGAAAGCCCATATCGATGATGTTTCGTTGACTGATTCGCACTCTGGCTCTTATTGATGGCCCAGCATTGAAATCTGCAGCAATATGTGGAGGGGTTGCACTTCTGTCACGTTGAAAAATTCTCTTCAGTAGTCTTTGGTCCCGTTCTTGCAGGATCTTTTACCGGACGCAGCGATGTCAGAGATTTGATGTTTTACCGGCTTCCTGATATTGACATTACACTCCTGAAATGCTCGTACGGGAAAATCTCCACTTCATCGCTACCTCAGAGATGCTGTGTCCCATCGCTCGTGCGATGGCTATAACACCATGTCCAAACTCAACAAAATATTGATAACCCGCCATTGTAGCAGTAATAACCGATCTAACAACGGCGCCAGACACTTGTTGTCTTACATAGGGGTCGCCGACCGCAGCGCCATATTCTACCTGTTTACATGTTTCTGTATCTGAATACCAGTTTCTTTGGCGCTTCAGTGTATAAACAGCACTGGATTTGAATCAGGTAAACGATGCAGCTGCCTTCATTAATGGGTATTACTGAATGGAGCATTTGCAAATAGTAATTTCTGTGATAAAACGCCCTGTGAGTTACTGTTTTGTCTGTAAATTATTGACTTTTGAGAGTGCTTTTGATTCGGTTTCAACAAAAGCTGTACTTTCATCCGATGACAAATAAGACATTGGCCCGTGTTGTGTCAGAACTGTGAACAGTATATACGTCAATGCTACAGCTTCCTTTAGACTTCATCACTTGTGAAATATTCAGAACTGAAGAAGTCAGACAAGTAGATTGTATGTCATCAAAACTATTCTCTACTGCTGTAGAATATTTCAGTAACAAGGCGGAGCAGATGCTACTGAAACATACTTGAAATATCTTCAAGTAGTTGACGCGGTATGCCTCTAACGTAGATACACTTCAAAAACGCATGTTGTTGTTGTTGTGGTCTTCAGTCCTGTGACTGGTTTGATGCAGCTCTCCATGCTACTCTATCCTGTGCAAGCTTCTTCATCTCCCAGTATCTACTGCAGCCTACATCCTTCTGAATCTGCTTAGTGTATTCATCTCTTGGTCTCCCTCTACGATTTTTACCCTCCACGCTGCCTTCCAGTACTAAATTGGTGATCCCTCGATGTCTCAGGACATGTCCTACCAACCGATCCCTTCTTCTAGTCAAGTTGTGCCACAAGCTCCTATTCTCCCCAATTCTGTTCAATACCTCCTCATTAGTTATGTGATCTACCCATCTAATCTTCAGCATTCTTCTGTAGCACCACTTACTTTTCTTTTGTTTCCTTTATTGCTTGCTCAATATATAGAATGAATAACGTCGGGGATAGGCTACAGCAATGTCTCACTCCCTTCCCAACCACTGCTTCCCTTTCACGCCCCTCGCCTCTTATAACTGCCATCTGCTTTCTGTACAAATTGTAAATAGCCTTTCGCTCCCTGTATTCTACCCCTGCCACCTTCAGAATTTGAAAGAGTATTCCAATCAACATTGTCAAAAGCTTTCTCTAAGACTACAAATGCTAGAAACGTAGGTTTGCCTTTCCTTAATCTTTCTTCTAAGATAAGTCCTAGGGTCAGTATTGCCTTACGTGTTCCAACATTTCTACGGAATCCAAACTGATCTTCCCCGAGGTCGGCTTCTATCAGTTTTTCCATTGTTCTGCAAAGAATTCGCGTTAGTATTTAGCAGTTGTGACTGCTTTCTTTGGGATTGGAATTATTATACTCTTCTTGAAGTTTGAGGGTATTTCGCTTGTCTCATACATCTTGCTCACCACATGGTAGAGTTTTGTCAGGACTGGTTGTCCCAAGGCTGTCAGTAGTTCTAATGGAATGATGTCTACTCCGGGGGCCATGTTTCGACTCAGGTCTTTCAGTGCTCTGTCAAACTCTTCACGCAATATCACATCTCCCATTTCATCTTGATCTACATCCTCTTCCATTTCCATAATACTGCATAGAACATAGTAATACACCAAATTAGCAAGTACTCCAGAAAATCAATTACTGTTCCACAAAAATAATGTACGATCGGAGCATCGAAATCATTGTATATATAGAAATAAACTGAAAAACAAAAATGGCTTGGAGTGCTGTTGATAAGCTAAATAGAGATTTTAAACAAAACATATGCTGTGTGTGAAAAGAAACATTTACGACCGCTTTGTATTACCAGCTTTGATTTATGGCCGCGAAATACAAAAACGATTAAAAAACTATTAATTGATCAGCAAGCTGCTGGTAATGGTATCATAAGAATTACTAGATGAAGCGTGGAAGGTAATGAATGAATCAGGGGAGAGAGAGGAGTGGAATATTGCACTGAGAATGAAATGCAGATGCGTGGAAAACATAGGCAGGTGAATATATGGATGATGGATCGAGAACGATCTTTGCTTGATTCAAAGGGATAAGAAATGATCGAGAAGATGACGTCAGAAAATACGCAGGAGCTACATGGGTTTGTATGCCCAAAGACCATAACGTGTGTAGAAGTCGGATGGTCTTCTGTTGATGGTGCCCCACTGCAGACTCCTAACTAAGGTACGAGCATACGAGATTGGTTCCGAAGTATGTGAGTGGCTCGAAGACTTCTGAAGTAATAGAACCCAGTTCGTTGTCCTCGATGGTGAGTGTTCATCAGAGGTGAGGGTATCATCTGCAGTGCCCCAGGGAGGTGTGATAGGTCCGTTGTTGTTTTCTATCTACATAAATGATCTTTTGGATAGAGTGGATAGCAATGTGCGGCTGTTTCATGATGATGCTGTGGTTCACGAGAAGATGTCATCGTTGAGTGACTGTAGGAGGTTACAAGATGACTTGGACAGGATTTGTGATTGGTGTAAAGAATGGCAGCTAACTCTAAATTTAGATAAATGTAAATTAATGCAGATGAATAGGAAAAAGAATCCTGTAATCTTTGAATACTCCATTAGCAGTGTAGCGCTTGACAGAGTCACGTCGATTAAATATTTGGGCGTAACATTGCAGAGCGATATGAAGTGGGGCAAGCATGTAATGGCGTTTGTGGGGAAGGCGGATAGTCGTCTTCGGTTCATTGGTAGAATTTTGGGAAGATGTGGTTCATCTGTAAAGGAGACAGCTTATAAAACACTATTACGTCCTATTCTTGAGTACTGTTCGAGCGTTTGGGATCCCTATCAGGTCGAATTGAGGGAGGACATAGAAGCAATTCAGAGGCGGGCTGCTAGATTTGTTACTAGTAGGTTTGATCATCACTCGAGTGTTACGGAAATGCTTCAGGAACCCGGGTGTAAGTCTCTGGAGGAAAGGAGGCGTTCTTTTTGTGAATCGCTACTGAGGAAATTTAGAGAACCAGTATTTGAGGCTGACTACAGTACAATTTTACTGCCGCCAACTTACATTTCGCGGAAAGACCACAAAGATAAGAGAGATTAGGGCTCGTACAGAGGCATATACGCAGTCATTTTTCCCTCGTCCTGTTTGGGAGTGGAACAGGGAGAGAAGGTGCTAGTTGTGGTACGAGGTACCCTCCGCTACGCACCATATGGTGGACTGCGGAGTATGTATGTAGATGTCGATATGTAGACGATTGATCATGACAATGGTGATAACGCTAGTTCAGTGTTACTATCGGGTAGTATCCCAGAGATCATTCATAGCACCAGAGAAGCAACTGGGACGCGCAGAGCACGGAACTCTGGGACGTCGGCGGTGGGGAGCGGGCACGTGCTGCGCACATCGGCCCTGCTTTGATATCGTCGTCGGTACCGGTCAGGGCGCTCGTAAAGCGGCGGGCGGGATGACGCCAGCAAAACACGTGCGCGACATGTCGGCCACCTCAGCCGCAGTCGCTCCCCACTGTCTGATTACTGATGTAACAACGGCGCCACGGTAAACTGAGTTTTTATTGCTATACGGCGTCATTGCACAGCGTCGACCTAAATTCATTCTGTTGTCAACAGTCCGCTTTCGCAATTCGGCAAACATCTTGCTGCTGGCTAACTGGGAAGGATATTACTGGCCTAAAAGGATGCGTTATATGATTATCAGTTTGGCTTTCGGAAAGGTAAAGCGAGGCTAAAGAAAAATCAGGACAAATTCGTAGGATCTGTTGACCTGTGAAACGTCCCCTTAGAAAAATTAGTGAATTACAGTGCTGGTAAACCCCTTACGTTATATGATTTTCAAACAGCTGAGCAAAACTGAACGTGCTCAGACATTTCTCTCTTTACTTATTCTGATCATCAATAAACTGACAAACAACATTTTTTGCGCAACGCAATCTGACTTTCAATAATCCCTACAAAAGAATGGCCCTGACTAACAATAACCTATACCTTTCATGAATCACTTAGCTCACAAAAATCTTCGTTACTCGAACTACTGCAATACAGCGAGCGCCAATACTGCCAGCTAAATAAAAGAATCTAACTACTGAAGCCACTAACTACTGATAGGCATAGTTCGCAAATGAAAGATTTTGATAGAGAACAAACAATGTATTTACCTTCATAGTGTTCAAAAGTCATAATATATGTATCAGTTTATGACATCCAGTCTTACAAATTTACTCGCTCTAATGGACACACGTCCAGATCATCCGCTCTGAAAACTCCGCCATCTCACTCCCCACATCCACCACTGCGCAACGCTACGCGCTGTTAACATCCAACTGCCCAACACTACAATAGCGACTATTCCAACAATGCCAACCAGCCACAGACTTTACACAGCACAGTCAGTGATATTCATACAGAGCGATACGTGGCATTACCAACATAAAAACCTAAACAGCCTACTTACACCTGGAAAAAGCGTTCGAGAACGAAAACGCTTGCAAGCTTGCTACTCTCCTTTAGAATCTGTACTTTAATAAAAATGGCAAGGTACTGTTAATCAGAACCCAGGGATAAATTGCGATCTAAATGACAATAGATTTATTCAATCTTAACATAAAAAGACAAAAAAATACTAAAGAAACGTCACACAAACATGTTTATTTGACAAACGCTTTCACTAACATGGGATCTATGGTGGACAAAGTGATCAGCTGGGAATCGACACATGACTCTAACCAGAACACTAATCTCTCTGCCGGTCGCGGTGGCCATGCGGTTCTAGGCGCTTCAGTCGGTTCGAAAGAACAGGGTGCTGAGAAACATATATTGGAGCCCTACGCCACAGCAGCGAATACTTTACCCTCCTACTGGTCAGGGCGGCACAGCACGATGTGTTTGGCGTCTGAAGTCATGGATGGCCGCAATCTGTTATTAATGGCAAGCGCCCAGAAAAGGCAAGTACGCGGTCTCGCGTTCGGTTAATTAATGCAGGTACTTTTCTATGAGCCTCTGAAACCCCGTTGGATTCCAGTGTGGAGGTGGATATGTTTGATGGTCTGCCAAACCAATTTGAGTTGGTGCCATGCCATGACTATGCATGATGAAATATGTCAAATGTTTAGACGGCTGACTCAAGACAAAGAAGTACACCCATGCATCACTCATTGTGTGCGTGACGATAGAAGCAGTACCTCTGTCAGTTCAGAAGGTGACTGGCACAGGCTCTAAGTGGCGCACTAGCAAAGGACACAAGTCTCACCGTTTAGGTAGAGACTTATAGTTCTTTAGTAGCGAAGCGCCAGTACAAGAGTGATCCCTTTTTGTCCACTTCCTCCTCAGCTCGGTAGCAAAGCACATTTACATCATAGACTTCACCCACTTTAGCACAAGCTAATCACGAGCTGGAGCACGGCATTCGAAGCTGGGAGAGCGCCCTTTACTCTGTATACACCGATTTGACTAATCAGAAACTTTAAAGTTAATTGGGAGAAAAGGAAAAAAGATTCAGCTTCGCAGCCTCTTAGCTTCATGTTACACTATGTCTTATGGTAACAACTTAACCAGGATGGAATTATAGCCCTCCATAAAAAGCTTGTTATCTCCCCTGTTGTGTCCATTTCGACATTTCCAAAGAACGGCCAAAAACTATTTAAAAGCCTCATGCTTTCACAAATACACTACTGGCCATTAAAATTGCTACACCAAGAATAAATGCAGATGATAAACTGGTATTCATTGGACAAATATATTATACTAGAACCAACATGTGATTACGTATTCACGCAATTTGGGTGCATAGGTCCTGAGAAATCAGTACCCAGAACAACCACCTCTGACCGTGCTAACGGCCTTGATATGCCTGGGGATAGAGTCAAACACAGCTTAGATGGCGTGTACAGGTACAGCTGCGCATGCAGCATCAACACGATACCACAGTTCATCAAGAGTAGTGACTGGCGTATTGTGACGAGCCAGTTGCTCGGCCACCATTGACCAGACGTTTTCAATTGGTGAGAGATCTGGAGAATGTGCTGGCCAGGGCAGCAGTCGATCATTTTCTGTATCCAGAAAGGCCCGTACAGGACCTGCTTCATTCGGTCGTGCATTATCCTGCTGAAATGCAGGGTTTCGCAGGGATCGAATGAAGGGTAGAGCCACGGGTCGTAACGCAACTGAAATGTAACGTCCACTGTTCAAAGTGCCGTCAATGCGAACAGGAGGTGACCCAAACGTGTAACCATTGGCCCTCCATACCACCACGCCGGGTGATACGCCAGTATGGAGATGACGAATACACGCTTCCAATGTGCGTTCACAGCGATGGCGCCAAACACGGATGAGACCATCATGATGCTGTAAACAGAACCTGAATTATCCGAGAAATGACGCTTTGCCATTCGTGCACCCAGGTTCGTCGTTGGGTACAACATCGCAGGCGCTCCTGTCTGTGATGCAGCGTCAAAGGTAACCGCAGCCATGGTGTCCGAGCTGATAGTCCATGCTGCTGCAAACGTCGTCGAACTGTTCTTGCAGATGGTTGTTGTCTTGCAAACGTCCCCATCTGTTGACTCAGGGATCGAGACGTGGCTGCACGATCCGTTACAGCCATGCGGATAAGTTGCCTGTCATCTCGACTGCTAGTGATACGAGGCCGTTGGGATCCAGCACGGCGTTCCGTATTACTCTCCTGAACCCGCCGATTCCAAATTCTGCTAACAGTCATTGGATCTCGGCCAACGCGAGCAGCAATGTCACGATACGATAAACCGCAATAGCGATTGGCTACAATCCGACCTTTATCAAAGTCGGAAACGTGATGGTACGCATTTCGGCTCCTTACACGAGGCATCACAACATCGTTTCACCTGGCCACGCCGGTCAATTCCTGTTTGTGTATAAGAAATCGGTTGGAAAGTTTCCTCACGTCAGCACGTTGTAGGTGTCGCCACCGGCGCCAACCTTGTGTGAATTCTCTGAAAAGCTAATCATTTGCATATCGCAGCATCTTCTTCCTGTCGGTTAAATTTCGCGTCTGTAGCACGTCATCTAGGTGGTGTAGCAATTTTAATCGCCAGTAGTGTATGTTTTATAACAGAGTCTGGATGTCTGGGCGCCAGTGACCTGTCCCACAGAAATTTGCAGAACGCACACAGATGTCCTGTCGGCTTACTGCCTAACAAAGCCCCATCCTCTGCTTTATTGCATAAACGCACTGGGCTTTCCATCGGCAACTTCTCGGCGCTAGGTAGTCTACCTGGACAAGGGTGCCTAGCGACTGGCGCCAACAAATGTGTCTGCACAATGAGACAGCAGAACTTGGCTGTCCGGAAATGTTTCCAGCCAGGTTCCGCATAAAAAACGCACTTCCCTCAGCCCACCGTGGCCGTGCTTTTACTGCAGTCGTTTAAAAGGGCACCCTATTCCTCTGAACGCAGGTAAAGCTTACGTTTATTCCTTCCCTAGATCATGCAAGCAAGAGCATTAACTACTGCCTACCATTTCATCGTGATGTATGAAGTCAAATCGCAGTAAGGATCATATTCCCTAATAACATGAAGCGGCATAACACCGAATCAGAAGTGAGAGTGCCCTGCGATCTCTCACACTTGTAATCCTTTTGACTGCTGACACTAGATTAAATAACCGATATAGAAAACACTGTAAAGGTACTTTTCAGTCAAGTTTACCAACACAATAACGAAAGAATCACACCAGTCTGACAAACAGAACACGCGAAATTACAAAATTCCCATTACTTTTGTAGCAAAACTAGTGCTACCGAAGAATGTTAAAAGGTAAGAGCACAGATAAAATACATCGTAAAGAAGAATGGTGGAGGAACGAAGCCTGTGGGAGACGTTTACCACAAGAAGGGAAAAGTTAGATGGATGTATCTTACGGTATTCAAGAATAATTTCCCTGGTGGTAGAAGCAGCTCTAAAGGGGAAATATACAGGGTGTTTCAAAATGAACATACTGGTTTTAAGGCGTTGTAGGATTTATTACGTTCAACTTACAATTGTAAATAATACACCAAATGAAAAAGCAACTCAAACGGTTTTGTTTGTATACCCGTGCGCAACGGAAACAGTATAGAACGACAAAGAGTGAGTGAGAAACGTGTTGAACGAGTGCGAGTCTTTTACGCTTAGCCCCAAGAAATATCCCCGCGGAACGTATACGGGCCTTTCTTTTTCGGTGAATCAACTGTAACTGATGTTTCTTATCTCGATGTGCTACAGCTATGGCCCGTGCCTCAATGGGAAGTAGCTGAACAACACATCTTTATTTGGGAGCAAGATAGTGCGCCGCCTCACTGGCATAACTCAGTACGCGACTGGTTAAACGACGTTGCATCTGACCGGTGGATCGGTCGCAATGGGGCCCGTTGACACAGCATTTTATGCATGACCACGTTCACACACGATATGACGCAATCATGACGCCTCCGATACCAGCTGATCTTTCCGACTTTAGAAACAGAGTTATTGCAACAGTTACTCCTGACACATTGATGAAGGTTTCGGAACATCTCGCCTGTCGACTCGATGTGTGTTCGGTGTTCACACTGAATAATTGTAAGAAAGGCTGTTTGTGTTTCTCTTTCATTTGGTGTATTATTTACAATTGTAAGGTAAATGTAATAGTGATACAAAGCCTTGAAACCCATATATTCATTTTGAAACACCTTTTAGTAGTACGATATCGCAGTTCCTGTGTTGTTCAGAAGTGCTACGTAATGTTTCTTCGGACATGCATGCATGTTCGCCGGCCCGTGTGACCGAGCGGTTCTAGGCGCATCAGTCTGGAACCGCACGACCGCTACTGTCGCAGGGTCGAATCCTGCCTCGAGCATGGATGTGTGTGATGTCCTTAGGTTAGTTAGGTTTAAGTAGATCTAAGTTCTAAGGAACTGATGACCTCAGATGTTAAGTCCCATAGTGCTCAGAGCCATTTGAACCATTTGAACCATGCATGTTCGAACGAACAGGCACTGCTGCGACTAGTGCCGTAATGAAATATATGAGATGTATTCGCTGTTGCCAATGTGGACAATCGTCAGGTGTCATTGACGGCGAATGGAAGTTTTAATCTGGCCATGAGTTGTCCTGGTAAGGCAACCACCTGCGGTAAGAAGGAAATTCGGATTCGAATCCCTGTCCGGCACAAATTTCATCGTCTTCATTCCATTACACAGCTGATTGTCGTCCATATTCGCAACTGTGAATACGTATTACGCAAAAAAAATTTGTTTCAGACAATAATTACAACATGTAAATTTAATTATGCTTGATGTTGTAAGTAGTAGTTATGTAGGAATGAAGATTAACCCAAGAAGAGAAAAACGTGAAGTACAACAAGAAGCCACTTTCAACACAATATTACTTAAGAGATTGGCGTTCAGTGCGTTCTCGATTGTGTGGACGTTATGTTGTTGTTGTTGTGGTCTTCAGTCCTGAGACTGATTTGATGCAGCTCTCCATGCTACTCTATCCTGTGCAAGCTTCTTCATCTCCCAGTACCTACTGCAGACTACATCCTTCTGAATCTGCTTAGTGTATTCACCTCTTGGTCTCCCTCTACGATTTTTACCTTCCACGGTGCCCTCCAATGCTAAATTGGACGTTATGGGTGAAGCAAAATCACAACGGTTGAGACGGGAAATGAACCGTGGTCCATCGGGGATATCTAGAAAATCCGTCAAGGAAACAAAATTAGGGTTTCATGTCAGTCAACTACATGCTCATTAGTGTAAGATACATTACAAGCATGTTGTAGGCAATCAGTTCTGTCCTTTACAAAGGAACCGTCCCCGCAGTCGCCTTAAGAGAGTTAAGTAAACCAAAGAAAACATTAAATTGCATAGCTGAACAATGATCTGAATTTCGCTCCTATCACGCGCCATGTAAGTGCTTTTGCCACTGTGTCACCTTGCTCAGTAAAATAGGAATACCGATGTTAAAGGGGTATCTGAAAGCTGTTCTTTCCGAACAAGAGACCTGGGGCATTATTTCTGTGCCACCACAATCGGCAGCTGTGCCTCTTGTTGTTTAACCGTACAACACCTGCATGATTACTCTGCACTTCACACTTAAGTTCACAGAACCACTTTCAGATTATTTCACGACCATTAGGTTTTCCAATAGTACTGGGGAGGAACTAAGAACTAAATCTGTCCGCGTGAGCTCTGACTTCTTATTTAGTTGCGATGATTTTTCTTCTTTTTGTAGGTAGGAGAATGCTGGTGATAGAAATCTCGTAAATCTGGTCGCAACGAGAAACGCCTTTGTTATAATGACTGAAACCCCATCTCGATTTTCATATCCGTGACACTCTCTGAACTATCTCGCGCTAATACGAAACGGGCTTTCCTCCTTTGAACTTTTTCGATGTCCATCTTCAATCCAGTCTGGTAAGGATTAACTGCCCAGCAATCCTGAAGAGGTGAACGATTTAAATGCAGACAGTCTACTAGATTTCTTGCATCTTCCAACATCCTTTCAGTTTCTGTGACTATTCGTCCAACCGAAATTTAAGTGATTTTGTTGTTGTTGTTGTCATGTGGAGATCCTCTATCAGTTTATTCTTCAGAATCAACTGCCACTTTTGCACTAAGAAATAATCTTGTATAAATCTTTTTGATCTTCTGATGGCTTTACTACACGGAAAACGACAGCATTATCTCCAAACAGTTTAAGGATGTCGCTCAAACGGCTTCCTGAGGCTCTTATGCAGTTTAAGAACAGCTGAGGGTTTATAAAAATTCCTTGAGGAACATATTGAAAGCTGAAATACACAGTACTGACGTTCCACAACAATGGTTATGGAATATCAATACTGTGTATTTCAGCTTTTAATATGTTTATGTTCATCCCTGACTGTGTGTGTATTGTGTGTTGAGCCGAGGACCTAGAAACGCTTCGTCCCGCCATAGCCCTCAGTGGTTCACAACCCCACAACAGGCCACAGCAGTCCATCCCTCCCCTTCCCCATCCCATTGCCACCCCACACCGAGCCCAGGGTTATTGTGCGGTTCGGCCACCGGTGCCCCCCCCCCCCCCCCCCCCCGTAACGTCTCATACCAGACGAATGTGCCCCCAAATCTTTGCGTGGTAGAGTAATTATGGCGTACACGTACGTGGAGATAGTGTTTGTGCAGCAATCGCCGACATAGGGTAAGTTAGGCGGAATAAGGGGAACCAGCCCGCATTCGCCGAGGCAGTTAGAAACCCGCCTTAAAAACCATCAACAGGTTGGCCGGCACGCCGGACCTCGACATTAATCTTCCGGGCAGATTCGTGCCGGGACCAGCACGCCTTCCCGCTAGGGAAGCAGCGCGTTAGACTGCACGGCTAGCCGGGCGGGCTTCCTCCCAGTACTGACGGCATATTCTATTAATATCACTTCGCTTTCACTAGACCATTTCGCGACAATTACCACGAACTGTGGCCTTTCTAGTATAAAATTAAGGATTCAGTTTGAAACGTCCCCTTTTGAACAATTACAAATGACTGTGCTTAAACTGACACACAATATTTTGTTAGCGCAACGCAATCTGACTTTCAAAATTCCCTACAAAAGAATGGCCCTGACTAACATTAAACTATACCTTTCACAAATCACTTACCTCACAAAAATCTTCGCTGCTCAAGCTACTGCAATACAGCGAGCGCCACTACTGCCAGCTAAATAAAAGATTCAAACTATGGAAGGCACTAACTACTGATAGGGATAGTTAGCAAATGAAAGATATTAATAGAGAACACACAATGTATTTACCTTGATATCATCATATATAAATATAGCAGTTCATGACAAATTTCAAAACTCCGCCATCTCTCTCTCCACATCCACCACTGCTGGCGGCTCACCTCCAACTGCGCAACGCTACGCGCTGTTCACAGCCAGCTGCCTAACACTACAATGGCGAGCATTACAACAATGCAAAGCAGCCACAGACTGCACACAGCATAGCCAGTGATTTTCATACAGAGGTGGCGTTACCAATAAAAAAACCTAAACAGCCTACTTACATAGAGAAAACATAAACAGCCTACTTACATAGCCCCCATGCTTCCCACAAAAATTTTTACAAATCATTATTGGCCAAAAATTTGTTTCTTTCACTCCGTTACGTAAAGCCACTGGACGATCTGTATCCTACGCCTTTGTTAAAAATTTCTTACGTGAAGTTGGACACGTTAGTAAAGTCATTTCAGATAACGGACCGCAATTCAGATCTGCTGTTTGGTCACGCATGCTTCGCAACCATAAAATCAAACCCGTTTTTATTTCATTGTACTCACCACATTGCAACCCGTCTGAACGGATTATGAAAGAAATCAATAAGCTTTGCAGACTTTATTGTCACAGAAAGCATCAGCATTGGGACAGATATTTACACTTATTTCAAAACGTGCTGAATGAAATGCCTCACGACTCCACTACTTTACCACCCACTCTTGTACTGAAGAATGAAGAACCACCGAACAGAATCAGAGAGCTTGTACCTTTCCCGAATACACGTAAACTTCGACACAAAGACATAATTGATTTGGCTCTTAAAAATATAAAATCTGCAGCAGACAAAAGGAGAAAACTACACGGTAAAGCAAATGCAAAGAAGTTGTATATTGGTCAGAAAGTTCTCATTAAAGCTCATTCATTGTCACATAAGAAGAAACACTTGAGTCACAAATTCTTTCTAGTTTACAATGGACCTTACCGAATCCAACGTATACCACATGATAATTGCGTTGAAGTTGAAACTCTGCGTACTAGGAAGAGTAAAGGTTTACACCACATTTCACATGTAAAACCATTTATTGAAAGATAATCTGCTTTTTAACTTAGTCTTTGCCATAAAATTTTTCGCTTCACATTACTAATATGCATTGTCAGACTTAGAATCTGTTAACATACAACAATGTTTGAAGTTAAATATCCAATCAAGAACCAAGAGAACTTACTTAAACAGAAATGACGAATGCATTGTTATAGTGAACAGACGTCACAGTGTTATTGTGTGTGTACATTCTTGCTTGTTAGTTGCACGATTATGGAACGACTATAAGGCTTACATACTTAGAACATTTACCAGTACTGCTAATGAGATTTTAATGCAACATTTTGGTTTACTTGAAAATATATTCTGGATTTAAAGTACTTTCTGTGAGATACCAGATGACACAGTGGTTAGTTTATGTGACAGCTACACGATTTTATCACGACGCTACTAATGAGTGACAATTTACAATGTTGCTTTTGCAGTATTTCTGTTTTATATCTGCACAGTTTTTCTGAATTCTTCTGGAAAGTAAAACATGTTTTAGTAGTAACTTTTGTGGCACAGCAACAATGAGGTTGTCTTTTCCGTAGCACAACAATACGTTACAGCACAGTACTTTCTTCATCACGGCAATAAGCGTAATAACTAAGATATCTATACATAAAGCATTTCACTTTTGTTTATCATGAGGTAAGTACATTGACTTCTGTAGAACTTGGCTTTCGGAGGACGATAAGTACGACACTTCCACAGAATTATCTTACAGCAAGACGCACATTTAGCGCTACAGGACACGCATTTGAGAGATTTTGTACTTAAGCCATTTATTTTTCAAGATTTTTGAATTACAAAGAAAGTTTTCCGTGATATATCTCATTCTATTGCTGTAATCTGTAACACCTGAGGGTATAATTACATTAATCCTCAGGGGGGTACACGCTTACTTTGTGTACCATGTGTGTGGCAACCACAAGGAACCCTAGCTAATATGGTATTTGCTTATTCAACTTTACACATCGGTACCATATTTCTCTAAAACATAAATTACACAGCGATCTGATCATTTAACTGAGAGATAAACCTGTTTTTTACTACGCCAGTGACACATGTTTACGTAATTACACCGTTGGATAACTTCACACTTACGAAATTGTATTTTGTCTGTACTGTGTGAACTCTTCATATTTTTTTTTTCGGGATCATTGTGATACTATGAGAGCTTTGAATGATGTATTTGGTATGGATTCATGATTTTTAAAGTACGTTTGAGGCAGATGACACTTTTGACATGAGCAGAGAATTTTTTTTATTATTGGAGGAAGCTACGACGATTTTGAGGTTTGACTGAGGTGTTATGATGTTATTTTTACGACGACGATGTGTATTATGCTGCTGAGGTATGTTTACGATTAATAGGCTGAGGCTATATGAGTTATTTGATTATGCTTCATATTTATAATGACGAAATATTGACCAGTGTCGATGGATACGTATATGTGTAGTAAGGTAAGGAGTAATGAATAGTGGGTAGGGACTCTTGACTTGTGAAAAAGTATGTTGGAAACCAAGAATCGTACTTTAAGAGTTATGAAATGTGTGTAAATGCGTGAATGTATCACAATGCCGGCGAAAATTTTTTGGACAACGTTATATTCATAGGATTTTCTTTCTACAGATTTGCAACGCTAATTCTTGACCTGTGAAATATTTTTATGTGAGACTGTCCACTGTAGCGGAAACTGGTGTCGTAAATATTTCCGTAAGAAAGTTAAGTGACCACCTGCACGTAATGCGTCGTGGGCACGCAGCTGTGTCAAACACCTGGAGAATAAGCCATTAGGGTGTGCCTTTCCGGAAGCACAGGTAGAAAAAAAAAGAAAAAAGGCAGGCCTTTATCCTCGCCATTGGCATTCCTTTAGAGAAAATATTGCAAATGCGACACCCTCATTACTTCCATGAACCTTGCTATTGACATTCCTTTGTAGAAAGCATCGCAAATATTACAAAGATTCAAACTATGGAAGGCACTAACTACTGATAGGGATAGTTAGCAAATGAAAGATATTAATAGAGAACAAACAATGTATTTACCTTGATATCATCATATATAAATATAGCAGTTCATGACAAATTTCAAAACTCCGCCATCTCTCTCTCCACATCCACCACTGCTGGCGGCTCACCTCCAACTGCGCAACGCTACGCGCTGTTCACAGCCAGCTGCCTAACACTACAATGGCGAGTATTACAGCAATGCAAAGCAGCCACAGACTGCACACAGCATAGCCAGTGATTTTCATACAGAGGTGGCGTTACCAATAAAAAAACCTAAACAGCCTACTTACATAGAGAAAACATAAACAGCCTACTTACAAGTTGCATAACTTCATAAGCATGCAATACTGATTAGATGCTACTTCTGAGGGACTATCTCAAAAACATTCTGCAAACGTACTGAATCACTCTGAGATACCATTTAGATACCACATATAACTTCATGTGAATAAAGAGTCACTTTTGTTTCACAAGAACGATATTTTCTGGATCGGCACTTGTTATGTGTCAACAGACCGTTTCCTTCGAGGTGTTTCATAGTGCTCGCCCACACACACAGACTTCAGAATTCTACCACAAGTCGATATCAACTATGTGGGTCTACAGCTCAGTGGATCAGTTCTATTTCCTTCCTTATGCACGAGGTCTGTTCAGAAAAATCAGGAACATTTGTGTTTTCGTGCCAATGGTGTGTTGGAGCTAAATGCATTTGACATCCCTGCACACACCTGTGTTTAATGCACAACTGCCAGAAGTTTCATTGTAGCATATTCAGTGCTGTACTGAGTGTTGTGTCGTACAAGATGCGAATTTCTAGATGGCATTCTTGGAGGAACAACGCGTCTGCATTAAATTTCGCGTCAAACTCAAGAAAACTTTTACAGATGCACAACAAAAGATGCAGGAGGCGTACGGTGATGAGTGGTGAAGCCGTACTCGGTGTTACGAATGGTTCACACGGTTTAAAATTGGCCGGACGGAAGTTAAACATGACCCTCGTTCACGATGCTTTCCGATGTCTACCGAGAGCGCTCATGTCAGTAACATCGAGATTTTGCGTGCCAATCAAAGACTGACTGTCCGAGAGATTGCAGAAGAACGGGACACAGCATCTTGGAATGCATCGTCTTACCGCCAAGTGCGTCCCATGACTCATGAGTGAAGACCAGAAAGACCTTCGCCTGTGAGGAGCTTTTGGATTGCGCAAATCAGATGTTCCGTAAGAGAATCGTAACTGGTGATGAGACATGGGTCAGTCTTCACAATGAGTCGCTAATCGTTCTCCAAAACCAAAAAAACCTCTTCAGGTCAGGTTAGATGTCAAAGTCATTCTGATATTTTCTTTGACTTTGAGGGATTAATTCATCATGAATTTGTGCCACAAGGACAAACTGTTACTCGATGGTACTATAGGGACGTGTTGTGGCGTCTGTGAGAAAATGTGAGAAGGAAACGGCCTGAAATGTGGCGAGACAATTCATGGCTCTTGCATCACTATAAAGCACCTGAACATTCATCACTTTTGGTATGTGACTATTGTCCAAAAACCGAAATCACTGCGCTGCCTCATCCTCCGTACTCTCCAGATCTCACTCCTTCAGACCTTTTTTATTTCTGAAGTTCAAAACCCCGTTGAATGGACGGAGACTTTCAACGATAAGCAAGATACAAGAAAGTTCGCAGACGGCGCTTCGCACGATTTAGCAGCCCAGACTGCTTCCCTAAGTGGAAACGGCGTTGGCAGCGGTGTATCAATTGCAGAGGAGAGTATTTCGAAGGAGACCACGCACAGTAAGTGAAAGGTAAGCGCAGAAAAATTTTGTCGACAAAGTTCCGGAGTTTTATGAACAGATCTCGTATTGATGTAACCTCTGCAGTTTTCCTATCTACTGATCTTTCATCGAGCGAACAGTTGTACCGGTATACGACTGTTAAAACATAGTAGGTATGCAGTCTGAACATGAACAGTTGCCTCTATTGATTGAGATTGTTCTCTACATCGACGGTAACTACTTCCAAATTATTCACGTTGGCAGCTGTTCTTGGTCCTAACTCTAGAGCATTTTCTGTGATTTCTTTGGTGAAGAATTTTCAGAAAATCCTGTTGTACAACTTACCTTTAGCGGCGGTGTATCGGTACCATTACCATGCTATGGCTCAGTGGAGGAGTTGATCGTGTCTTGCCGCCGGTGTCTTAACATACGACCTGAATCTCTCTGGATGTTCTATCAGATTTACTTTTGAGAAATATTAAAAGCATCTAGTGACATGCGAGAACTGTGAGAGGAAGGATATAGTTTGATTAAAATTGGTTGATATTAGATCTTGCCATGTGGCACTACAGCACTGGCTACATCGCCTATCAGGTGCTGGGCGGACGACACAGGTGTGCGCTCTGTCGCGACAGTTACAGTCAATCACTAAGGACCTCCTCGTAAACAGCTGCGTCTCCTTGTGGTTGTATGTGCTCACGCTGTCCACCCTGATAGCTGAGTGGCGCCGGTACGGTAGCTCAGCGTGTTCGGTCAGAGGGCTGCCTGCTCTCTGTAATTAAAAAAAACTGAGTCAAGGAATCAACGATCAACTTGATAGGATGTCTTGTGACGTCCGTCCAGATCAAACGCAACGACCTATATGGAAAAAAAAAGTGGTCAGCGTGACGGACTGCCGTCCTACGGGCCCTGGTTCGATTCCCGGCTGGGTCGCGGATTTTCTCCGCTCAGGGACTGGGTGTTGTGTTGTCTTCATCATCATTTCATCCCCATCGTCGCGCAAGTCTCCGAAGTGGTGTCAAATCGACAGATCTGCACCCGGCGAACGGTTTCCCCGACGGGAGGCCCTAGTCACACGACATTTATATTTTTAGTGCAGTTCTGAAGATGACCTAGGACTAGGCCGAAACCAGTCATTTTAAATAAAGTAACAATCTGGACCTAGACAGTTGTTTCACTAATTTTACATGGGGAGAGTTAACCCTGTATTTCAGCGTCTGCATAATTATTTAAGATTCAGAGGTTGTTTTTCATTTAAAGAAGGCATGGTTCATAGTGGCAGCTAATAGTGCGGCAGTATCGAGAGCATGCAGTCGGAGACGAGTTTAAGTGCAATTATTTCCTACAAACCATTTCGAAAATTCACCCTAGCCAACCACTATCTCCATAATTCAGCGAACAGTGCACTACGCTCCTTTATATACGAGCCACTTAAAGGAAGATCATTTAACTTAAAGAACAGAGAAATATCCTTATTGCGTGACAAGATCTGAAGGGAAGGGCAACGAAATTCTTCTCGGTTAGCGAGTGACACCTTGGCTGTTTTTAGATCATCAAACAGGGAAGTGAATTCGTTGCTTACAGTTATACCTCACGGACTTGCAGTGGCTTAATGGCAGCTGCATTCGGAGGAGAAAACCGCATTCACCGCAAAGTGTGGAGTAGAGGCTTGCTGCAACTGCTTCCTCATTATGCATTGCCCGGGGGACCCACTGCCCTTCTCTAGAACCCCAGTGACCTACCTCCTGTGGTGAAACCAGACCACGGGGCAAATATCTGGATCCGCTCGTTCCTTAAAAAGGTACACTACTGGCCATTAAAACTGCTACACCAAGAAAAAATGCAGATGATAAACGGGTATTCATTGGAGAAATATATTATACTAGAACTGACATGTGATTACATTTTCACGCAATTTGGGTGCATAGATCCTGAGGAATCAGTACCCAGACAACCACCTCTGGCCATAATAACGGCCTTGATACGCCTGGTCATTGAGACAAACTGAGCTTGGATGGCGTGTACAGGACCAGCTGGCCATCCAGCTTCAACACGATACAACAGTTCATCAAGAGTAGTGACTGGCGTATTGTGACGAGCCAGTTGCTCGTGAGAGATCAGCTGGTGAGAGATCTGGAGAATGTTCTAGCCAGGGCAGCAGTCGAACATTTCCTGCATCCAGAAAGGCCCGTACGGGACATGCAACATGCGGTCGTGCATTATCCTGCTGAAATATAGGGTTTCGCATGGATCGAATGAAGGGTAGAGCCAGGTCATAACACACCTGAAATGTAACGTCTACTGCTCAAAGTGCCGTCAATGCGAACAACAGGTGACCGAGACGTATAACCAATGGCGGCCCATACCATCACGCCGGGTGGTACGCCAGTATGGCGATGACGAATACACGCTTCCAATGTGCGTTCACAGCGATATCGCCAAACACGGATGCGACCATCATGATGCTGCAAGCAGAACGTGGATTCATCCGAAAAAAATGACGTTTTGACATTCGTGCACCAAGGTTCGTCGTCGAGTACACCATCGCAGGCGCTCCTGTCTGTGATGCAGCGGCAAGGGTAACCGCAGCCATGGTCTTCGAGCTGATAGTCCATGCTGCTACAAACGTCGTCGAACTGTTCGTGCACATGGTTGTTGTCTTGCAAACGTCCCCATCTGTTGCCTCAGGGATCGAGACGTGGCTGCACGATCCGTTACAGCCATGGGGATAAGTTGCCTGTCATCTCGACTGCTAGTGATAAGAGGCCGTTGGGATCCAGCACGGCGTTAGGTATTACCCTGCTGAACCCACCGACTCCATACTCTGCTGACAAGTCACTGGATCTCGACCAACGCGAGCAGCAGTGTCGCGACACGACAAACCGCAATAGCGATAGGCTACAATCCGACCTTTATCGAAGTCGGAAACATGATGGTACGCATTTCTCGTCCTTACACGAGGCATCACAAGCACGTTGTAGGTGTCGCCACCGGTGCCAACCTTGTGTGAATGCCCTGAAAAGCTAATCATTTGCATATCACAGCATCTTCTTCCCGTCGGTTAAATTTCGCTTCTGTAGCACGTCATCTAGGTGGTGTAGCAATTTTAATGGCCAGTAGTGTAATTTGAAACCTTCTTCCACAAAAATACTCATGTGACTGTCATAACTTTTTGGACTAAGGTGATAGAGATGGCGTCGGAGTGTTCGAGCTTGATGGACAGTAATTTCTGAGAGTAATTTTCCCATCCTACGACTCTGACCTCGAGACCAGTGCGCCGTCCCCATGCAGCTTTCCCACGGTCCGGTTCGGTCTCCAATACAGCGCCGGCGAGCCGTTTTTACAGTCGCCGTGGCCGGGCGCGGTGCGACGCTGGTCCATTATCGGGCGCTCAGCCGCTCAGGCGCTTGCATAACGGCGCGCCGGCAGTAAAGCCGGCTGGGCCCCGCCCTCCAGCCACACTCCAGACTCCTCTCCAGGCGGGCCGGCGCGGGTCGCGACACGCGTCGTAAAAGCCGCCTGCTCTTGTTTGTCGCGTGTGCGCGCCGTGCCGCACGCACGTGTCCGCCGCCGCCGAAGCGACTCGCTGGAAATCGGGACAATTACTGCGGAATTTCGCAGTGCGCTGCGAGCGGCATTTTTTTTTGCCACTCTGTCGTCGCTGCTCTCTTGAAAGTAAAAGCTTCACTTCCTCCTAGATTGCGTGCTGTAGATCGTCACTGGCAAGTGCGCCTCCTACGTCACTATGTACCTTGCACTGACCCAAGGTTCAGTGCCGGCTATTCCATACGAAATTTCATAGAATTCGGTTCCGCGAGTTAGTCGTTGAAATGTAGCAGAGTTACATTCGTATTTATAATATTCGCATGGAAAAAACTTTAAGTTACGATATCTTCTTTTCCTGTTCAGTTATGAGTAATTTTTTTAAAATTTTATTTAGTTATTTATTGTTACGTGGGACCAAATTAAGGAGAACTCTCCATGGTCATGGAACGAGTCAATACGTGAAATTATAACACGATAGTAGAAACAGATAAAATGAAATACAAGAAACGTATTCAGGCGACAATTCGTAAGTTTAAATAAAGAAAGTCAACAATGTAACACTGGAATTTGCTTAATTTTTGCAGCTCTTCCAGGAGCTCCTCGACAGAATAGAAGGAGTGAGCCATGAGGAAACTCTTCAGTTTAGACTTAAAAGTATTTGGGCTACTGCTAAGATTTTTGAGTTCTTGCGGTAGCTTACTGAAAATGGATGCAGCAGAATACTGCACTCCTTTCTGCACAAGAGTCAAGGAAGTGCATTCCACGTGCAGATTTGATTTCTGCCTACTATTAACTGAGTGAAAGCTGCTAAATCTTGGGAATAAACGACATTAAAGAAAACATATACTGTGAGGGCAATGTCAGAATTCCCAGTCTATGGAATAGCGGTCGACAAGAGGTTCACGTACTTACACCACATATAGCTCAAAAAGACCGTTTTTAAGCCAAAAATACCCTTTTTGAATCAGAAGAATTACCCCAAAAAATAATACCATACGACATAAGCGTATGAAAATATGCGAAGTAGACTACTTATTTCACATACTGTTCTAATGGTAAATAAAGCAGCATTTTGTTTCGAACAAGATCCTGAACATGGGCTTTCCACAACAGCTTATTATCTATCCGAACGCCTAGGAACTTGAACTGTTCCGTCTCGCTTATAATATGCCCATTCTGTCTGATCAACATATCGGTTCTTGTTGAATTGTGAGTTAGAAACTGTAAAAACTGAGTCTTACTGTGATTTGGCATCAAATTATTTTCCACAAGCCACGAACTTATTTCATGAACTACATTATTTGGTAGTGTTTCAATATTACACACAAGATCCTTCACTACCAAGCTGCTGTCATCAGCAAACAGAAATATTTTTGAATCACTTGTAACACTAGAAGACATTCATTTATATAAATAAGAAATAGCAGTGGCCCCAGCGTCGACCCTTGCGGGACGCCCCACTTAACAGTGCCCATCACTACCACTCTCAATTGCGGAGAATTACCTTCTGCTTTCTGTTCTTAAAGTAAGAGGCGAACCAATTGTAAGCTACTCCCCTTACTCCATAATGGTCCAACTGCAGCAGTAATATTTTGTGGTCAACAGTCAAAAGCCTTCGTTAAATCAAAGAAAACACCTAGCGCTCGCAACCTTTTATTTAATCCGTCCAAAACCTCGCAGAGAAAAGAGGATATAGCATTTTCAGTTGTTAAACCAATTCTAAAACCAAACTGTACATTTGACAGGAAATTATGTGAATTTAAATGCTCCAGTAACCTTGTATATACAACCTTCTCGATAACTTTAGCAAACACCGATGGCGTAGAAATAGGTCTAAGATTGTCAACATTATCCCTATCTCCCTTTTTATAAAGTGTCTTCACTACCGAGTACTATAATCGGTCAGGAAACCGACCACTCCTAAAGGAATAGTTACAGATAAGGCTAAGTACTGGGCTAAAATACATAGAACAATACTTCATTATTCTGCTAGATACCCCGTCATATCCATGAGAGTTCTTGGTCTTTAGTGATTTAATTATTAACTCAATCTCCCTCTTGTCAGTATCATGGAGGAGCATTTCAGGTAACAGTCTCGGAACACTTTTTTCTAAGAGCGCTATATGGTTCCCTGTTGGGACTAGGTTTCTATTTAGTTCACCTGCTATATTCAGAAAGTGATTATTAAATACTGTACATATATGCGACTTATCAGTAACACGGACATTCCCAGTACGCACTAATTCTATATCCTCGACCTATGTCTGCAGACCAGCCACTTCCTTTACGACTGACCATATGGTTTTAATTTTATCCTGAGACTTAGCTATTCTATCTATGATCAAGTTACCTGTGAGAATCCCGAGAAAGAGATTACCGTGTTCCTACAGACAGGCAGATACGACGGTTTCCGATAATTGGAAATTTGTGGTAAAGTCTTATGGGATCAATCTGCTGAGGTCATCGGTCCCTAAGATTACCCACTACTTAATCTAACTTAAACTTACTTATGCGAAGGACAACACACACACCCAGTTTTAGATAAAACTTTAAGTCACGATAACTCACTTTTTCGTGATATGATTTTAAAACCTATGTTGTGCCCCAAACAATAGTCAAGATATTATAAAATTCATGTAGAAGCTTGGGAGATTAGCGTGTTCAAACAGATGGGCAGAAGAAACGGTTTTCGTAAGACCTTAGTTCACGATATATATATATTTCGTGATCCGGGTTGGATGAAATAAAGTCTGTACGGTGTCTCAATCGATGCTCAAGTTACCTGCGACAACCCCACGAAATATCGTCTAGTAATTTTGAAGAAGCATATTTAAACAGTAACTATAGTTTTACAGATTTGTTATTATATCGATATGCAAGCGGCGCTCTTGGTCGAAGGACTGCATGCATCCCTAAGTCCACCAGACGGATAATTGATTGCTTCCAGTGGCCGCTTGTGCTGTTGTGGTACGTATTCCCAGAAGCCATCTGGTACGACCTTATCTAGAGTACAAGGAGTCGTGTTGCTTTTTTTTCCTATGCTATGGCACTGACTTGCTGTATGTCACCGTCGAGAATGTTGAAACATAAATGGGTAGATAAAGTAATAGTTGAAGAAAGAAGCCTGAGGAAAAGCTTACAGCTCAGTGCGACGTCGGTTACGAAGCCATCAACTATTAATTTGCTCCTGGAAGGAACAGTAGAAGGGATAATTGTAGCGTCAGAAAAGGATTAGTACGGAAAAAACAATTGAAGATTACGGTTATAATAGTAATCACGTACAGAACGAAGCCATCAACTATTAATTTGCTCCTGGAAGGAACAGTAGAAGGGATAATTGTAGCGTCAGAAAAGGATTAGTACGGAAAAAACAATTGAAGATTACGGTTATAATAGTAATCACGTACAGAACAAAATATTAGCACAAGGTAAGAAAGAATGGGACACAGCATCACAGCAATCAAAAGACCGAATACCGAAAAAATGGCTGATTCGGAAGGGAGACCACGTTGCCATTGGCGCATACCCAGTATCGTTACCAGTTAACGATGTTTGCATAGTTCTCTTCGTAGCTGTAGAGCTAGAATCCTAAAAAGCCTTCATTTGGCAACGCTGCCACTACACTTTAAGGCTTTCACATAGTCTGTGTACCTCAGCCCTATTAAAAGGGCTACCTTCCTGCTCCATCCAGCTTCTAACATCTTATGCGTCTCTTAGCTCCAATGTCAAGAAGTACGGTGGAGGTATTGTAGTGCTTCATAATGTTGAATTCGCGATAGTTTTCTAAAATAACCCAACAACATTCTCTGTAAAGAACATCTGCAGTTGGTTGCACATTACTCTCCACGTCTCTTAAGGTTCACTTATTTCCTCACGTAATGTACACTGAAGCGCCAAAGAAACTGGTAAAGGCATGCGTATTCAGAGATATGTAAACAGGCAGAACACGGGGCTGCAGTCGGAAACGCCTATATAAGACAAGAATCTGGCGCAGTTGTTAGATCGGTTACTGCTGCTACAATGGCAGGTTATCAAGATTTAAGTGAGTTTGAGCGTGGTATTATAGTCAGCGAACAAGCAGCACCCCTGAGGAAGCAATGAAGAGGGGATTTCCCCTTGCGACCATTTCACGAGTGTACTGTGAATATCTGGAATTCGATACAACATCGTATCTCCGACGTCATTGCGGATGGAGAACGATCTTGCAAGAACGGATCCAACGACGATTGAAGAGAATCGTTCAAAGTGACAGAAGTCAACCCTTCCGCAAATTGCTGCGGACTTCAAGGCTGAGGCATCAACAAGTGTCAGCGTGCAAACCAGTCACCGAAACATCATCGATATTGGCTTTCGGAGCCGAAGGCCTACTCGTGTACTCTTAATGACTGGGCCCTTCAGCACCGCTATTGGAGAGTAGATGACTGGAAACATGTTGCCTGGTCTAACCATTCTCGTTTCAAGTTGTATCGAGTGGATGGACGTGTACGGGTGTGGAGACAACCTCATGAATCCATGGACCCTGAACGTCGGCAGGGGACGGTTCAAGCTGGTGGAGCCTCTATAATGGTTTGGGGCGTGTGAAGATGGAGTGATATGGGACCCCTGATACGTCTAGATACGACAGGTGACACGTGAGTAAGCATCGTTTCTTATAACCTGCATTCATTCATGTCCATTGCCCATTGCGACGGCCTTGGGCAATCCCAGCAGGACAATGCGACATTCCACACGTGCAGAATTGCTACAGAGTGGCTCCAAGAACACTCTTCTGAGCTTAAACACTTTAGTTGGCCACCAAACTCCCCAGACATGAACATTATTGAGGATATGTTGGATGCCTTGCAACGTGCTGTTGAGAAGAGATCTCCACCCCGTCGTCTCTTACGGATTTATGGACAGCCCTGCAGGATTCATGGTGTCAGTTCCCTCCAGCACTACTTCAGACATTAGACGTCGTGTTGCCGCAGTTGTAGCTGTTTCTTTGGCTCTTCAGTGTATCATGCTGAGGTTCCATAACACACGAGTCAAAGCAGATAGCGTGAAGGTCTTTGTAACCGGTATTCCTCACAACTAGAAAGCACTCCCGCAGATATTTCGCAACAAGTCTAATGCAACCATTACAGTTACAATGGTCATTCTTCTTAAGTAGTTATTTGGCAAACACTAGAGGCCTTACTGCATATGTATGGCCTTTCTGGAACAATATTTACCACTGCTGGAGCGGCTGAATACTTCCGTTGAAACGGAAGGCAAGAACACACAAACGTGTCTTTAAGCTTCGTTTTGTTTTTAAGTTTACCTGTACTACCTAGCGAGATGGATCAATAGGAGAAAGAGGATAGGTGGCACTAGACGGGAATATGGGTCGATTGGGGTGCGCGCCGAAACAGTCGACGCATTTTTCTATAAACTTTGTGTCCGAAAGGCACAGTGGTGAACGCAGCTCCCTAGCAAGCGGCAGATTCGAGGTTCAAGTCGCGAGCCGGCACGCATTTTCACTCGTCGCCGCTGGTTCTGCATAGTGTCCAGATACAGTGTATATCATTAGAACCTTCCCTTTCCTTTCCTTTCCTTTCCTTTCCTTGAAAATACATTTCTTCAAGATTTAATCGAGTGGAACAGCGATTACGCTTACGAAATTATCCTTTCTCTGAATGCGGCAGAGTGAGCGGTGACTTCCTGCAATGCTCTTGGCAGGACAGTTTCTCTGTCGAAGTTACGCGCTTTGCGGCGTCCTGGTAGGTTAGCGCCCTCTATTTAGGACGGCCACGGCTTGCGAGTTGAGAATCGGTCGGGGCACTGACGGACACTCAGTCGTCAGCAGTGACAGAGGGAAGACAGCCCATGGAGCATCGCGAGTAGTCAGTCGACGCTTGGTATAGTGCGAGGACACACGGTGTTGACATTCAGGCTCCTGGGTCTGCCGACGAGCGGAACCGAGTGCGGAAGCAGTCACAGGTCAATATAGGCTCTGTTTAGGAGACATGTCTATCTCTACATCTACATCTACATACATACTCCGCAATCCACCATACGGTGCGTGGCGGAGGGTACCTCGTACCACAACTAGAATCTTCTCTCCCTGTTCCACTCCCAAACAGAACGAGGGAAAAATGACTGCCTATGTGCCTCTGTACGAGCCCTAATCTCTCTTATCTTATCTTTGTGGTCCTTCCGCGAAATGTAAGTTGGCGGCAGTAAAATTGTACTGCAGTCAGCCTCAAATGCTGGTTCTCTAAATTTCCTCAGTAGCGATTCACGAAAAGAACGCCTCCTTTCCTCCAGAGACTCCCATCCGAGTTCCCGAAGCATTTCCGTAACACTTGCGTGATGATCAAACCTACCAGTAATAAATCTAGCAGCCCGCCTCTGAATTGCTTCTATTTCCTCCCTCAATCCGACCTGATAGGGATCCCAAACGCTCGAGAAGTACTCAAGAATAGTTCGTATTAGTGTTTTATAAGCGGTCTCCTTTACAGATGAACCACATCTTCCCAAAATTCTACCAATGAACCGAAGACGACTATCCGCCTTCCCCACAACTGCCATTACATGTTTGTCCCACTTCATATCGCTCTGCAATGTTACGCCCAAATATTTAATCGACGTGACTGTGTCAAGCGCTACACTACTAATGGAGCATTCAAACATTACAGAATTCTTTTTCCTATTCATCTGCATTAATTTACATTTATCTATATTTATAGTTAGCTGCCATTCTTTACACCAATCACAAATCCTGTCCAAGTCATCTTATTTCCTCCTACAGTTACTCAACGACGACACCTTTCCGTACACCACAGCATCATCATCAAACAGCCGCACATTGCTATCCACGCTATCCAAAAGATAATTTATGTAGATAGAAAACAACAGCGGACCTACCACACTTCCCTGGGGCACTCCAGATGATACCCTCACCTCCGATGAACACTCACCATCGAGGACCACGTACTGGGTTCTATTACTTAAGAAGTCTTCGAGCCACTCACGTATTTGGGAACCAAACCCATATGCTCGTACCTTAGTTAAGAGTCTGCAGTGGGGCACCGAGTCAAACGCTTTCCGGAAGTCAAGGAATATGGCATCCGTCTGATACCCTTCATCCACGGTTCGCACGATATCATGTGAAAAAAGGGCGAGTTGCGTTTCGCAGGAGCGATGCTTTCTGAAGCCGTGCTCATGCATGGACAGCAACTTCTCTGTCTCAAGGAAATTCATTATACTCGAACTGAGAATATGTTCGCGAATCCTGCAACAAACAGATGTTAAGGATATTGGTCTGTAATTTTGAGGACCCGTCCTTCTACCCTTCTTATATACAGGCGTCCCCTGCGCTTTTTTCCAGTCGCTCGGGACTTTACGTTGGGCAAGATATTCGCGATAAATGCAAGCTAAGTAAGGAGCCAAGGCAGTAGAGTACTCCCTGTAAACCCGAATTGGAATCCCACCAGGACCTGGCGATTTATTTATTTTCAACCCATTCAGCTGCTTCACAACCCTAGGGATGTCTATCACTATGTCCTCCATACGGAAATTTGTACGAGACTCAAACGGCGGTATGTTTGTGCGATCCTCCTGCGTGAAAGATTCCTCAAATGCTAAATTTAAAATTTCAGCTTTCGTTTTGCTGTCTTCCGTTGCCAGACCAGACTGATCAGTGAGTGACTGGATGGAAACCTTCGACCCGCTTACGGATTATACGTAAGACCAGAGTTTCCTTGGGTTTTCAGCAAGATCTTTTGCGATCCTCCTGCGTGAAAGATTCCTCAAATGCTAAATTTAAAATTTCAGCTTTCGTTTTGCTGTCTTCCGTTGCCAGACCAGACTGATCAGTGAGTGACTGGATGGAAACCTTCGACCCGCTTACGGATTATACGTAAGACCAGAGTTTCCTTGGGTTTTCAGCAAGATCGTTTGCGATCCTCCTGCGTGAAAGATTCCTCAAATGCTAAATTTAAAATTTCAGCTTTCGTTTTGCTGTCTTCCGTTGCCAGACCAGACTGATCAGTGAGTGACTGGATGGAAACCTTCGACCCACTTAAGGATTATACGTAAGACCAGAGTTTCCTTGGGTTTTCAGCAAGATCTTTTGCGATCCTCCTGCGTGAAAGATTCCTCAAATGCTAAATTTAAAATTTCAGCTTTCGTTTTGCTGTCTTCCGTTGCCAGACCAGACTGATCAGTGAGTGACTGGATGGAAACCTTCGACCCGCTTACGGATTATACGTAAGACCAGAGTTTCCTTGGGTTTTCAGCAAGATCTTTTGCGATCCTCCTGCGTGAAAGATTCCTCAAATGCTAAATTTAAAATTTCAGCTTTCGTTTTGCTGTCTTCCGTTGCGAGACCAGACTGATCAGTGAGTGACTGGATGGAAACCTTCGACCCGCTTACGGATTATACGTAAGACCAGAGTTTCCTTGGGTTTTCAGCAAGATCTTTTGCGATCCTCCTGCGTGAAACATTTTTCAAATGCTAAATTTAAAATTTCAGCTTTCGTTTTGCTGTCTTCCGTTGCCAGACCAGACTGATCAGTGAGTGACTGAATGGAAACCTTCGACCCGCTTACGGATTATACGTAAGACCAGAGTTTCCTTGGGTTTTCAGCAAGATCTTTTGCGATCCTCCTGCGTGAAAGATTCCTCAAATGCTAAATTTAAAATTTCAGCTTTCGTTTTGCTGTCTTCCGTTGCCAGACCAGACTGATGAGTGAGTGACTGGATGGAAACCTTCGACCCGCTTACGGATTATACGTAAGACCAGAGTTTCCTTGGGTTTTCAGCAAGATCTTTTGCGATCCTCCTGCGTGAAAGATTCCTCAAATGCTAAATTTAAAATTTCAGCTTTCGTTTTGCTGTCTTCCGTTGCGAGGTATGACGGTGGTAGTGGTTGAATGCGTCGCGCATCGCTCTTTTGACAGCAGCACGAATCTCTGCTAACTTTTGCCTGTCCTCACTCTCCCGATCTTTCTTGTACCGCGAGTGTAACTGTCTTTGCTTCCTGAGCATTCTCCGAATTGAGCTGTTAAACCACGGTGGGTCTTTTCCGTCGGTAACACACTTTTTCGGCACATACTTCTCCAATGCGTGATTTACAATGTGTTTAAAATTTGCCCATAATTCTTCCACGTCCATCGTACCGGAAGTAAATGAAGTTGATTCATTTACTAAATGGAATGCTAACAACAAATCGAATCCTGAAGAGAGCGCGGGAGTTTACCCTGGCTTGCAAGTTAACAGCGAGCTCGTGCACTAACTTTAAATGGTGAGCCAGTTTGTGGTGGAACCTTTGGATGTGATTGCTCCGTATAACCATTTTGATTTTTGCTAGTCATTCCTTAAACACTGGGACATGAGTCCCTTGATAATTGGCATTGCTAGTTCATGTAACTGAGCTGTGCCCTGGTTCCGTTGCATTTATCTTGATTTACAAGTGCGGCCGATATTCGGCGATTCCTTTTTTTATTATGATTGCTAATATGTTAAGTGGTCAGTTTTATGAATCAAAGTTTATTCTCTGTAGAAAACTTCAGCCACTAATTTAAATTGGAACTGGAAACTTCTTTCCTATTGGCAACTATAATAATGAAAATTTTGCGCCTTCAAACGCTATTTTGGTATTTAAGATCGTGTGCGAATTGTCTGGTCATTATCACCTTGAGATAGTTGTGGTGTATAAATTTATCAAGTGAAATTTCAAGTCATTGGAGACTGTTTAATGAACTATTGCTTTCAGAATGAAATTTTCGCTCTGCAGCGGAGTGTATGCTGATTTTGAAACTGCCTGGCAGATTAAAACTGATTGCCGGACCGAGACTCGAACTCTGGACCTTTGCCTTTCACGGGCAAGTGCTCTACCAACTGAACTACCCAAGCACGACTCACAATCACTCCTCACAATCTTACTTCCGCCAGTACCTCGTCTCCTACCTTCCAAACTTCACAGAAGTTCTCCCGCGAAATTTGCAGGACTTGCACTACTGGAAGAAAGGATATTGCGGAGACTTGGCTTAGCCACAGCTTAGGGGATGTTTCCAGAATGAAATCTGGAAGTGAAATTGCGAGGACAAGTTGTGAGTCGTGCTAGGGTAGCTCAGTTGGTACGGCACTTGCCCGCGAAAGGCAAAGGTCCCGAGTTCGAGTTTCGGTCGGGCACACAGTTTTAATCTCCCAGGAAGTTTCAAAATCAGCGCACACTCAGCTGCAGAGTGAAGATTTCATTCTGGAAACATCTCCCAGGCTGTGGCTAAGCCTTGTCCCCGCAATATCCTTTCTTCCAGTAGTGCCGGTCCTGCAAGTTTCGCGGGAGAACTTCTGTGAAGTTTGGAAAGTAGGAAACGAGGTACTGGCGGAAGTAAGATTGTGAGGGCGGGTCGTGAGTCGTGCTAGGGTAGTTCAGTTGGTACAGCACTTGCTCGCGAAAGGCAAAGGTCCCGAGTTCGAGTCTCGTTCCGGCACACAGTTTTAATCTCCCAGGAAGTTTCAAAACTATTACTTTAATAGTAACTGCGGTTGTCACACTATAACATTTAACATCTCTTCCTACAGTTGGCGCTACCCAGTGCTTCGCTGTTGGTTTTAGCATTTTAGTGAACTGTGTATTAGTACTGGGTTTGTGTGTTCTAGAAGCCGTTACTAGTGTACGCAGCCCCTCCTGCCTGCTGTTGTCACTTGAGCTCTCGAGCACGGAATTCAAACGCGCGACCGATGTGAACGCCAAACTTCGAGAATGTGCTGATTTCTACGTAGATCTTTCAGGCTATCATAATATCATATTGCCGAATGTTTTCCATAGTAGTTAATTCACGTATTTAGGAGTATTTTTGAAACCTAATAGCTTTTACAAATTTTTATTTTTCATGTTCAGAAGGCCTGATAATTGACTTGAATTCACAATTAGTGAGCTCAGATCGGCAGTTATGTTCAGTTAGATTTGTGTAAAGTAATTTTTATTCATTTAAAGTTGGGGCCATAAGGGTGTTTCTCTTTTAATTTTTTTGGATTATTCTCATTGCTTTTATACAATTGAATAATCGGTGTAGATCACGCAATTTGTAAATGCTAATTATTCATTGTGTTGTTACCAGTGCTCTGTTTTAATTAACGTGCTAAAAGTAAATTTTTATATCCTCAAATGGGGTTAGCATCCCACTCCATCAGCCCATGTGCCCCGCTTACCGATCCTACACCTTACCACAGAGTAACAATAGGATATATAAATCACGTTTTCTTTGCGTGTAGGCAGTTTCAACTCTAGTAAGCAGAACTCTTACAACAATTAACCAAACATTATCAGTCATGATCTATTAAAATCACGAAAAGAATTAAAATTTAAAAAAATTTTAAAGTACATAGAATCCTGGCCTCTAAATTCATAGAAAATCCATGGAACGCTGAGATGGCTGTATTGCCTACAAGACGATGTGGCGTTTATTTATTTATTTTATTTATTTATGCATTTATTTTACCTGGCAAGATTAGGGCCTTCAGGCCCTCTCTTACACCTAACCAGGCATACTCAGATTCAACAAATTTCAGTGTCTACAGAAAATTAGGACATATAACATGTTATACAGTATTAATGTTAAAGAAAAAAAATAGAGATTATAAAAGTAGTACAATGATAATTATAACAATCAAAAAATAATTATAACAATCAAGAATAATAAAAATAATAATAATAATGATAATAATAATAATAATAATGACTATGTATATGAAAGTAAACATATTTTTCTTTTATGAGTGTCAGTCCTATTGCTAGTTGGGAATTTTCTCGTTATATTCTTGCAGCTTGTGAGTTATTCTCATCAAGCAGAGACATAAGACGATGGAATGGGGTGAAAGAGATATAGAAGAGGTAGATAGGTTAGAGGAAGAGAAGTAGAATGGTAAAATTCGAAGCTATGATGGAGAGGAGAAAGAAAAAGATGAGGGGGGGCACAACAATGGTGACTATACCGTCCCAAATATGTAAGTCTTAAGTTCGTTCACTGTGTTATTCGGTGGTTTGGTACTTTATTGATTTGTAAATGAAAATGATAATCTTATTTTATTACATTGAGTAATTACTAAATAATTCTTCTCCCGGCTAAAGATTTGGTCAAGTTGCTAAAGAACTCCAAGTTAACGTCGTGTTAAATTGTTGTCTGTAAGTTGTGTAAGTGTCACTAAATCACAGTTCATACAACGGATTCTATACATCAGCTAGAAAAGTTTGCTCAAGGATCGTGCTACGAGCAGTGTTTTTAAAGAACCAATCTGATTCGAATTATTTTCATTAAAATGAGTTCGGAACCACCGGTGCACATTTATTTTTACACATTTGTATTACCTTCGGCATTTATGTCTGCAGAGTTGCGTAATTTGAATTTGCCGCTGAGATAATTGTTCAGATGGCGGCAGATAATTGACAGACTTTCTATTGTTAGAGAAAATAGGATAAGTATTTGAAATGCTTATTAAACTTTACTTTCGTATTGTACACTATTTAGGCTTCATCAAGCAAACATTTGACAAAAAAATGTGATACAAATTGCTATCATCAATGGCTGCGCTCCTTGCAGCGGAAAGAAATAATTAACACAGGTAATGCTTACTGAGAGAGGAATTAAAGTTACAAATAATTAGTCACTCATATTTATAATAATAATGAACTCTATTCTCAAGTAATAATTAACAAATAATTACAATTTCTTAACAGACCTCAGTTTGATATGCGTCTTGCGTTCTGAACCTACAAAAGCCAACCAAGAAAAGGTAAAAACAAAGGAAGACAAACGTAGATCATAAAAGGAATTTACAATTGTCATTGTCTTTGTATGATAGACATCGATATGTCCAATTACATCATAAAATATTATATAAATAATTAATATTTATCATCGTTTTCACTGTTTTTTCATATGTCGAATAGATAATGTTTACAACTGTTAGAGGCATAATTTCCTCTCGTCGCAATGTAGCTAAAATTTATCTCGTGGATGTTACAACTAACCGGAATAAATAAATCAAAAGAACTACAAAAATGTGTCAGAGGAATGAACTGATTGTGTTGCGCCTTTCTCATTGGTGCATGCGATAGTAATGTCAAAAGATGGACAAGACATAAGCTCTGATATCCAGAATCGGTTACTGCTTTCCATATCACAAGTCTGGAATTCCAGAACGGTCGCCTCAGAAAAACAGTCACTTACTTCCTCTTTTGGCAGCCGTTTCAGGACGGAGACTTGTGGCATGTGGCACGGTGCGGCCGCTGACGTCACACCGGCGTCGCCGCCGCCTCGCGCGCAGGCGACAGTCCGGCTCGGCTGTGGTTTTAATGAGCCGCGGCCACCGGAATGCGCACAGACGCGGCAGCAGCCCGAACACTCTGCATTCCCCGCGGGCCGCCCGGGCCTTCGCCGCGACCCCTGTCTCCCTAATTACCCAGCCACATTCCCGGCATTCGCCAAGCTTCGCAGTCGCCAACTATTTTACGACTTCTAAGCGTAATTTCCACATTAGCTCTAAGTAAGCACACGGTAAAAAATATTAGTCATACCCAGCATACACACCTCTATCCTTAATAATGGCATCATCTCGGCTAATAACAGCCCAAAAATATTTCGGGTGTGCCATATCCAACAGAAGACAGTAACTGATGATTAGATACAGTGGACCTAATAAAAAAAACTGGTTCAAATGGCTCTGAGCACTATGGGACGTAACATCTGTGGTCCCCTAGAACTTAGAACTACTTAAACCTAACTATCCTAAGGACAGCACACACATCCATGCCCGAGGCAGGATTCGAACCTGCGACCGTAGTGGTCGCGCGATTCCAGACTGAAGCGCCTAGAACCGCTCGGTCACACCGGCCGGCTTGGAGCTAATAAACTCACGGTAATAATTGCTACTGTCCATCTGCAGTTCCAAATAGTCCTACGCATATTCTATAGGATTGAGATCAGGGCATTTAGCTGGCCAGTCAAGGTGCGACAGGGTGTTCGAGAGTCCATCTAAACAGGGATGCAAATGTGTAGGTCTGTGAACACGGCTTTTGTCGTCTTTGAGAGATGGGAGCGTCTACGGCATACTCATCATCAAGATGTAGCAGAAAGGACAAGACTTGGTCACAGAGAATGTTAAAGTAAACATCCTGGTTCACTGTACGATGGCTCTAAGCACTATGGCACTTAACATCTGAGGTCATCAGTCCCCTAGACTTAGAACTACTTAAACCTATCTAATCTAAGGACATCACACACATCCATGCCCGAGGCAGGATTCGATCCTGCGACTGTAGCAGCAGCGCAGTTCCGGACTGAAGCGCCTAGAACCGCTCGGCCACAACGGCCGGTGGTTCACTGTACCCTAAGCGAAAGACTCAAGTTGTGGAACAAGAAAACGCAAAAAGTCACAGAACAATGTCCAGCATAAACTACAATTCCCACATACTGCGGGTTTAACCCACATTGGGTCTTTCATCATGTGGACAGTGGCATAATCGCGAGTTGTCAGTCAACACTAGATGGCTCTCCCGTTTCTGTGTTTCGTGTCTCAATCAGAATACGTAGATTTACGTGACGTTATGAGAAAAGGCTTTTAGCCAGGTTCCCTGAACTGCGTCAGTCAGCTCGAGAATGAGGCGTTTCATATGTCATTGCCACGACACTGAGGCTGATAAAGTCATGGGGTACCTGCTAATACCGTGTTGGACCTCTTTTTCTCCCGGCAGAGTGCTGAAACTCAACATGGCATGAACTCAGCAAGTCTTAGGAAGTCCGCTGCAGAAGCAATAAGCCATGCTGCCTCTATAGCCCTCCATAATTGCGAAAGTATTACCGGTGCAGAATTTTCTGCATGAACTGACCTCTCGAATCTGTTCCATAAATGCCTGGTGGGATTCACGTCGGGCGATCTGTGTGGTCAATCCCGAACAACTGTCGCCAAGCGAATGGTGCATTGCCGTCCATAAAAACACCATCGTTGCTTGGGAACATGAACGGCAACGGCTTTGCCGCAGTGGATACGCCGGTTCCTGTGAGACCACGGAAGTTAAGCGCTGTCGGGCGTGGTCGGCGCTCGGATGGGTGACCATCCAGGCCGCAATGCGCTGTTGCCATTTTTCGGAGTGCACTCAGCCTCGTTATGCCGATTGAGGAGCTACTCGACCGAATAGTAGCGGCTTTGGCCAAGAACACCATCATTACGACCGGGAGAGCGGTGTGCTGACCCCACGTCCCTCCTATCCGCATCCTCCTCTAAGGATGACACGGCGGTCAGATGGTCCCGATGGGCCACTTGTGGCCTGTAGACGGAGTGGTTTTTTTTAGGGGAACATGAGGACCACGAATGGCTGCAAATGAAGCAGCCGAACGTAACCATTTTTCTTCAGTGCCTGATTGGTTCATTTGACCAAGAGGATATAATCCATTATATGTAAACACAGCCTGTGGAGCGACCACCAGCTTCTACAGAGCCTTGTTTACAGTTTGGGCCATATTTCCGTGGGGTCTGCGCCACACTCAAACCCTACAATCAGCTCTTACGAACTGAAATCGAGTTTGGTCTGACCAGGCCATGGTTTTCCCATCTCTAGGGCACACACAGTGTTGTGTGTTTAGCAAAGGCACTCGTCTGCTGCCGTAGCCATTAAGGCCAGATTTCTCCGCGCTGTCTTAACGGACACGTTCGTCATACGACCCACATTGATTTCTGCACTTATTTCATGCAGTGTTGCTTCTTTGTTAGCACTGACACTCTACACAAACGCCACTGCTCTCGGTGGTTATGTGAAGGCCGTAAGCCGCTGCGTTGTCTGTGGTGAGAGGTAATGCTTGAAATTTGGCATAAGAAATGGAATTTCCGATGCCTCTAGCCGCAACTACCATCCCGCGTAATATGTTAGCTCTCGTCTTGCGGCCACAATCACATGGATCACCTGGGTACAAATAACGGCTCCTTCAATGCACTGCTCTTTTATACCTAATGTACGCGATACTACTGCCATCTGTAAACTTGCATACCGCTATCCCATGCCTTTTTTCACCTCAGTGTATACCAGTTTATCAGAAATTCAAATTACGGTTCTCCCATTTGACAGACATCTGTATTGAGATGACAGAGAATGTCAATGATTTCACGATTTCAGTTTGTTTCGTAATTGAATATACAATGAAGCGCCAAAGAAACTGGTATGGGCATGCACATTCAAATACAGGGACTTGTAAACAGGCAGAAGACGGTGCTACGGTCGGCAACGCCTATATAAGACAACGAGTGCCTGACGCTGTTGTTAGCTTGGTTACTACTGCTACAAAGACAGATTATCAAGATTTAAGTGAGTTTGAACGTCGTGTTATAGTCGGCGCATGAGCGATGGGACACGGCATCTCCGAGGTAGCGATAAAGTTGGTATTTTTCCGTATGACCATATCAGGAATCCGGTAAAACATCGACGTGGCCTCGATAAGGTTACTGGCTTGGGGACGTAGTGTTGTCTGATTCAAGACGTTATGGAAATCCTATCAGTTCTGTTTCCTCTTTGTTCAAAAATGGTTCAAATGGCTCTGAGCACTATAGGACTTAACATCTGTGGTCTTCAGTCCCCTAGAACTTTTAGAACTACTTAAACCTAACTAACCTAAGGACATCACACACATCCATGCCCGAGGCAGGATTCGAACCTGCGACCGTGGCAGTCGCGCGGTTCCGGACTGAGC
The DNA here is from genome assembly GCF_023864345.2 of Schistocerca serialis cubense. NCBI lineage: Eukaryota > Metazoa > Arthropoda > Insecta > Orthoptera > Acrididae > Schistocerca > Schistocerca serialis. The sequence continues at coordinate 499,157,159 of NC_064645.1, forward strand.
GCCTAGAACCACTAGACCACCGCGGCCGGCTCCTCTTTGTTGCCCATGTGGAAGAAAGTGTGTGTCTCGGTACCGGTAGCTATTCGTCGGAGTGTGCATCAAACAAAGTAAGACCTACCACAACTGTTCCTGTCAGACGCTTTAGTATTCTCTTCCTTTTCTTGCGCTGTGCGCTGTTGGGTTCATTTCAGTGTTAATATTCAGCCCAATGTATTAGAAATGAATTCTTGTTGCCTTATGGTTGAGTCCTGCAATAGATAACCAGGACGTCCCATACCACTCACGACGCACGTCAAGCAACTAAGATAAATGTTTATCCTGTTTTTTATGAGATTTTAGTTAATTAGTTAGATAACTATTTTATACTTTAAATTCTGTAAAACTTGTCCCGCCCGAGAAATGGGGTTTTGACATGCGATGTTTTTTTTTTTGGGGGGTGGGGGGCGGGTTCTGGTCAATTAATGATTTTCGTACTTTGTGGAGGTCAATCTTACCCATTCTTTACCTGCCTCAGCTTTAGGGAGGGGTTTAATTCCTCAAGCTAGCTTTAGGCCAGAGCGGCTCCATTAGGATCCCTTTGATCTTATATACAGTTTTTTATAGCTTAGAGAGTAACTTATTGTAGTCGAGTTTATTAAGTGGGTTTTACACGGCCAATGTGATGCCAAAGTGATGGTTTGTAAGAGCAATGTGTAACCCCTTTTATACGCAAAATTTTTCAGGGTGAAACAGAATTGTGTTAGAAGCCTATATTTATATATTTATGATATATTTAAATTCATCATGTTATTTCCATGATTTAATGTATATGTCCCTTTTAATGGGTGCTAGATTTATCCTGTCTCATTTAGTGTTTAAGTAAGCCCTCTGAAATGTCACTCTCAAATTAAACTAACTGATCCAGCTTTCTGTAACATGTGAATTTGCTTAGTTCTCTGTGTTCTACGATTTATCTCTTCGAAAAGTGTTTCAGTGTTGTAATGTATACTGGTCAAATCTGAACCATGCTGCTCCGCAGTTTAGCTGTTTATCCCCTAATTTTTAAGGAATTTAAATTTTCTAAATTTGCAAGCCTTAATCTGTTTTCTGTAAATTGTCGCCGGTATAGCTGTGACCTACCTAATCAATTGCAATACGTAATTGTTGGCATTTTAACTGGTTGTGTTGCAATAAATGCAAAGTCAAAGTGAAGCTTGTGGGTGATTCATATTCCCCGGTTCCTCATCCTCGGTAATCCTAGAATTACATTTTTATTTAAAGCTTGTGTTAAGATTTTTGAGTGAGTAACTGGGAGAAAAGAAAAGGACATGCTTCACAATCCTTCCAGAAACTGCTGCAGATTTCAATTCAGGGCCATCAGTAAGTGTCAGGATATGAACCATTCAACGAAACGTCATCGATATCGGAGTCGAAGGCTCATTCGTGTACCGTTGATGAGTACACGGCACAAAGCTTTACGCCTCGCCTGGGCCCGTGAACACCGACATTGGATTGCTGATGACTGGGAACTTGTTGCCTGGTCGAAAGAGTCTCGTTTCAAATTGTATCGAACGGATAGTCGTGTACGGGTATGGAGACAACCTCATGAATCCATGAACCCTTGTCAGCAAAGGACTGTTCAAACTGGTGGAGGTTCTGTAATGGTGTGGGGTGTGTGCAGTTGGAGTGATATGGGACCCTGATACTTCTAGACACGACTGACAAGTGACACTGACGTAAGCATCCTGTCTGATCACCTGCGGCCATTCATGTCCATTATGCATTCCGGCAGGATAACGCGACATCCCACACATCTAGAATTGCTACAGAGAGGCTCCAGCAACTCTTTTCTCCGTTTAAACACTTCCTCTGGCCACCAATCCCCACAGACATAAACATTACTGAGCATATCTGGGATTCCTTGCAAGATGCTGTTCAGAAGAGATCTTCACCCACTCGTACTCTTACGGATTTATGGACAACCCTGCAGGATTCATGGTGTCAGTTCCCTCCAGCACTACTCCATGCCACGTCGTTTTGCGGCACTTCCGCGCACTCGCGGGGGCCCTACAAGATATCAAGCACGTGTAGCAGTTTATTTGGCTTTTCAGCGTATGTTACTTGACAGCGACACATCGTGTGAAAGATACTTTTGTTCTTAATTACTACACACCAACGCCTTTTTTAGAGGACAGCGATGGGTTGCAGAAAGAAAACCTTTGCAATTACACTACCAGCCATTAAAATTGCTACACCACGAGGATGACGTGCTACAGACGTGAAATTTAACAGACAGGAAAAAGATGCTGTGATATGCAAATTATTAGCTTTTCAGAGCATTCACACAAGGTTGGCGCCGGTGGCGACACCTACAACGTGCTAAAAGAATGGCTCTGAGCACTATGGGACTTAACATCTATGGTCATCAGTCCCCTTTAACTTAGAACTACTTAAACCTAACTAATCTAAGGACAGCACACAACACCCAGTCATCACGAGGCACAGAAAATCCCTGACCCCGCCGGGACTCGAACCTGGGAACCCGGGCGCGGGAAGCGAGAACGCTACCGCACGACCACGAGCTGCGGACTGCAACGTGCTGACATGAGGAAAGTTTCCAACCGATTTCTCATACGCAGACAGCACTTGACCGGCGTTGCGTGGTGAAACGTTGTTGTGATGCCTCGTGTAAGAAGGAGAAATGCGTACCATCACGTTTCCGACTTTGATAAAGGTCGGATTGTAGCCTGTCGCGATTGCGGTTTATCGTATCGCGACATTAATGCTCGCGTTGGTCGAGATCCAATGACCGTTAGCAGAATATGGAATTGTTGGTTTGGAGGGTAATACGGAACGCCGTGCTGGATCCCAACGGCCTCGTTTCACTAGCAGTCGAGATGACAGGCATCTTATCCGCATGGCTGTAACGGAACGTGCAGCCACGTCTCGATCCCTGAGTCAACAGATGGGGACGTTTGCAAGACAATAACCATCTGAACGAACAGTTCGACGACGTTTGCAGCAACATGGACTATCAGCTCGGAGACCGTGACTGCGGTTACCATTGACGCTGCATCACAGACAGGAGCGCCTGCGATGGCGTACTCAACGACGAACCTTAGTACACAATGGCAAAACGTCATGTTTTCGGTTGAATCGATGTTCTGTTTACGGAATCATGATGGTCGCATCCATGTTTGGTGACATCGCGGTGAACGCACATTGGAAGCGTTTATTCGTCATCGCCATACTGGCGTATCACCCGGCGTGATGGTATGGGGTGCCATTGATTGCACGTCTCGGTCACCTCTTGTTCGGATTGACGGCACTTTGAACAGTGTACGTTACATTTCAGACGTGTTACGACCCGTGGCTGTACCCTTCATTCGATCCCTGTGAAACCCTACATTTCAGCAAGATAATGCACGACCGCATGTTGCAGGTCCTGTACGGGCCTTTCTGGATACAGAAAATGTTCGACTGCTGCCCTGGCTAGCACATTCTCCAGATATCTCACTAATTGAAAACATCTGGTCAATGGTGGCCGAGCAACTGGCTCGTCACAATACGCAACTCACAACTCTTGATGAACTGTTGAAGCTGCATGGGCAGCTATACCTGTACACGACGTCCGAGCTCTGACTCAATGTCGAGGCATATCAAGGCCGTTATTACGGCCAGACGTGGTTGTTCTGGGTACTGATTTCTCAGGATCTATGCACCCGAACTGCTTGAAAATGTAATCACATGTCAGTTCTAGTATAATATATTTGTCTAATGAATACCCGTTTATCATCTGCATTTCTTCTTGGTGTAGCAATTTTAATGGCCACTAGTGTACTTTCGTAACACATCTCGTGACGTAAGTTGTGCGGTATGACCAGGCGCTCCCGCTGCACAGTGGGTAGGCAGAGGTCGGGCGCCGGCGAACACGTGCCGGCAGCGGCAGCCGCCTGGGACAGACGGGCCGGCATTCCTGCCTGAGCGACAAACGGCGAGGCGCGAGCCACAACAGCCCGGCCAGGCCCACCACGGTCCAGCCGCGCCGACTTGCGCAACTGCCCCACGCCGCGCCGCGCCGCGCCGTGCAAACTCGTCCCCCGCGCTCTGGCGCGCCGGCGCCACCGACAATGAAGTGCGCGCCGCTGTCCCGCGCCGCCGCGGCGCCGCAAGCATGAGCGAGCGGGCTGTCTGCGCTGCCGGCCAGAGGCACGCACCGCGACTGTTTGAAATAATGCCTAACGAGCGTAGTGTCCTTAAATGAGGACACACTATTTTTGGCTCGTTTATATTTTTAAGTGTGATACTGCAGCAAAAGTACCGATTCGTTTACCCTCCGTTCCTCGCGCTGATGACAGTCGCTGTGGCGGCTGCTACGTAGAAGCACAAGACCACGTGAACATCCTAATTTTTGTCGCCTAGTTATTTTTCTCTGAATGCTATTAAACGTTGTAAGTGGGCTGTTTAGGTTTTTATGTTGCTAACGCCACCTTCCGCTCTGTATGAAAGTCACTGGCTGTGCTGTGTGCAGTCTGTGGCTGTTTGGCATTGTTCTATGTAAGTAGGCTGTTTAGGTTTTTATGTTGCTAACGCCACCTAGCACTCCGTATGAAAATCACTGGCTGTGCTGTGTGCAGTCTGTGGCTGGTTGGCATTGTTGTAATATTCGCAATTGTAGTGTTGGCCAGTTGGATGTGAATATCGCCTAGCGTTGCGCTGTTGGAGGTGAGCCGCCAGCAGTGGTGGATGTGGGGAGAGAGATGGCGGAGTTTTGATTGGCGGGAGGGGGTTGATTTGGCGGTAGAGACCAAACAGTATGGTCATCGGTCTCATTGGATTAAGGAACCACCCCGGCATTTGCCTGAAGCGATTTAGGGAAATGACGGAAAACCTAAATCAGGATGGCCGGACGCGGGATTGAACCGTCGTCCTCCCGAATGCGTGTCCAGTGTCTTAACCACTGCGCCACCTCGCTCGGTGGCGGAGTTTTGAGAGCGGATGATCTTTAGGTGTGTCCATCAGCGACAGTAAATCTGTAAGACTGGATGTCATGAAGTGATATATATATATATATATATATATATATATATATATATATATATATATATATGTGTGTGTGTGTGTGTGTGTGTGTATAATGACTTTTGAACACTATTAAGATAAATACATTGTTTCTTCTCTATCAAAATCTTTCATTTGCTAACTATGTCTGTCAGTAGTTAGTGACTTCTGTACCTGGAAACTTTTATTTAGCTGGCAGTATTCGCGCTCACTGTATTGCACTAGTTCTAATAACGAAGATTTTTGTGAGGTAAGTGATTTGTGAAACGGTTATCGTTAGTGAGGGCCGTTCTTTCGTAGGGATTTTTGAAATTCAGATTGCGTTGCACTAAAAATATTGTGTGTCACTTTAGTGTTGATCTGAGTAAGTAAAGAGAGAAATGTCTGTGCACGTTCAGTTTTGCTGAGCTGTTTGAAAATCAAATAGCGTAAGGGGTTTATCAGCACAATCATTCATAAATTTTTCTAAGGGCAGGTTTCAACGTAATGTAGATACGGTAATATGAAAAAATGTTTCAAATGGCTCTGAGCACTATGGGACTTAACTGCTGTGGTCATCAGTGCCCTGGAACTTAGAACTACTTAAACCTAACTAACCTAAGGGCATCACACACATCCATGCCCGAGGCAGGATTCGAACCTGCCACTGTAGCGGTCGCGCGGTTTGACTGTAGCGCCTAGAACCGCTCGGCAATTTCGGCCGGCTGGTAATCTGAAATACGTGATACTAAATCTACCGCGCTATGCTACATGGATACTCCTATAGACTGCGTGAATCATGGCGTCAGGGTGGCGAGCACACCTTCAGTTGTGCACGTGTTAAGGAGCTTTTGCGAATGCGCAACTGGCGTAACGTAATTGCCTTACGGGCCAAATACACACATAAAAAATTTCTGCATCACCCCAGTTCCGAAAACTACCGAAGACAGACGATGACACTGTATATTGTCTCACAGACTCAGTACCTTTGATAGTTCAGAGATGTCACTAAACCCGCCCAAAGATGTAAACAACCATTCATGAGCAGCGCCTATTTGACGGAGGGGGTCCGACAGCCGATCAGTTCCAGTCATTCCACCAGGAAGGAAATACATGGCTCGTGTTGTCTCTAGTTCAGTCATCCCTAGACGGTCGATACCACTGTTCGATAGCGTCCGCATTGTTACTTTGTGCCAGGAAGTGCTCTCAACAGGGGATGTGTCCAGGCTTCTCGGAGTGAACCAAAGCGATGTTTTTCGGACATGGAGGAGATACAGAGAGACAGCAACTGTCGATGACATGCCTCGCTTAGGACGCCCTAGGGCTACTACTGCGGTGGATTACTGCTACCTACGGATTATGGCTCGGAGTAACCCTGACACAACGCCACCATGTTGATTAATGCTTTTCGTGCAGCCGCAGGTCGTCGTGTTACGACTCAAACTGCACACAATAGGCTGCATGATGCGCAACTTCACTCCCAACGTCCACGGCGGGGTCCATCTTTGCAACCACGACACCATGCAGCTCGGTACAGATGGGCCCAAAAACATGCCGAATGGACCACTCTAGATTGGCATCACGTTCTCTTCACCGATGAGTGTCGCATATGCCTTCAACCAGACAATCGTCGGAGACGTGTTTGGGTGCAACCCGGTCAGACTGAACGCCTAGTCCAGAGAGTGCAGCAACGTGAAGGTTCTCTGCTGTTTTGGAGTGGCATTATGTGAACCCGACGTACGCCGCAGGTGTTCATGGAAGGCGCCGCGACATCTGTACAATACGTGAATGCCATCCTTCGACCGATAGTGCAGCCATATCGGCAGAATATTGGCGAGGCATTCGTGTTCATGGATAACAATTCGCGCTCCTATCGTGCACATCTTGTAAATGACGTCCTTCGGGATAACGACATCGCTCGTCTAGAGTGGCCAGCCTGCTCTCCAGAAATGAACCCTATCGAACATGCCTGATATAGATTGAAAAGTGCTGTTTATGGACGACGTGATCCACCAACCACTCTGAGGGATCTACGCCGAATCACCGTTGAGGAGTGGGACAAACAGTGCCTTGATGAACTTTTGGATAGTATGCCACGACGAATACAGGCATACGTCAATCCAAAAAGACGTGCTACTGGGTATTAGAGGTACCGGTGTGTACAGCATTCTGGACCACTACATCTGAAGGTCTCGGTGTATGGTGGTACAACATGGAATGTGTGGTTTTTATGAGGATTAAGTAAGGCAGAAATTATGTTTATGTTGATCTCTATTCCAGTTTTCTGTACAGGTTCCGGAATTCTCGGAACCGAGGTGATGCAAAACTTTTTGATGTGTGTACGTATACGTAGGCTTTATATGTACGCATTTATGTAATTTATTCGCCCATATGGCCAATGGATCCACTTTGTTTGGTGTGGATGCACAAGTACGTCCTACCCCCTGCGGGAATCTCTTGAGTCGCGAGCATTGAGAAGATGGACAGGGACTGCGGGTAGGTGGCGCTCGGTGGGAATGTGGATCGGCCATGAAGCGTGCCGAGATAATCCGCGCAGTTGCGCTGAACTCTGTGTCCGCAGGTTCGAATCCTAGTCTGGTACACATTTTCGCTCACCTCCGCTGGTACCGCATAATGTACCGATGCAGCTGACATCAGTAATCCCTTACCTTTACTTTCTTTTCTCTCCCCCTCCGCCTTCAATTTACACATACGGTTGGTTTGTTGGTTGATTTGTTGCGGGTGGAGGTGGGGGGGGGGGGGAAGGGGACAACACAGAGGATCATCTGTCCCATCGCATTGGGGAAGGAAGTCGGCCGTGCCCTTTCAAAGGAACCATCCCAGCTTTTGCCTGAAGCGATTCACCTAAATCAGGATGGCCGGACGCAGGTTTGAACTGGTTGGTCAGTGTGCTAATCGCCGCGGCACCTCGCTCGGTTCGGTTCCCGGCGTGCACAGCTAGCCCCTACCACTCCACTGAAGGTTTTCATGAATGCAAGCAGGTGGTAGCACACTGGAGCAGACTTTTATCCTCTTTCGCTTAGCATAAATCCCGCTGGACAGTAGCACATTCCTCAGGTATGGCAATCCACTCTGATGGCTCTCGATCTTCCACCATAATCGAATCCATCAACATGAGGTGGCAAATATGAGGTAGCCAAGGAGATGGAAATGTGGGTTCTACTACGCCAAGACTGCTTCGTTGCTACATCAGGAAAACACAATTAATTAGCAGGAGTACAAAATAAGAAAGTATTTATTACTTAACTTTGCTGTAGTCCATGATCAGTTGGTTGACAATTATAGAAGACACGACTAGACTAAGCGTCTGTAGAATGACATAATTTACGTCACAGATCTTGCAGTGACGAATTAATCTCTCGTAATCTTGAATGTCGAATCCGGTGAATTTGAAGACTAACTTGGAACGGAGCTACAAAGACTTGATGGCAGCAATGACTGGGCTACAGACGATGACTAACACTGGCGCTGGCTGACCACTGTAGACTGGCAGAACTGCACTACGCTCCTGCTGCACATGAAGTGGCCTAGCGGCGCCTCGCGACGAGCATAAGTACTGCGACTGGCTGTGTACTCTTTGGCTAACACAGCCGTTCTTCTGTTCCGTTTATCGAGAGAATCGCATCCGGCGGATCGATCGCTCAGGCGGCGGTGTGGTCGTATGTCTGACGACATCACACACTCACTATGTAGTAAAATTAGATCGGACATCAGTGTGTGTTATACTGACAGAAAAATATAACTTTATGGGATTGTGGATGAGAAATAGTATATTAAATTTGGGATTTTATCTTAGAGTAATCCATTTGAGGCGCTGAGAATCATAAAGCACATCATCGTCGACTGTGAGACAGTAGCATGCTTCTGACATCTGTCAATCTTATAGTGGGTCAGGTTTATGTGTCACTGGTTTCTGTGATATTCACGTAAATGTAGGATCGAAGACGGTTGCTTTCAGTCCTTACGGTTCTAAGCGCCTCATTTGCATTCTAGTTAAGTGCCAGTGTTGATAGACAGTGCTACTTGAACTTAATCATTTCGACAAAGGGCAATTTGTATTTGGAGTTGGTACTTCATTGTGTAGGAGTAGGTTTTCTTGTGCAGTGTCAGCATGAGCTCCGATGAATCTGCTTCAAATGTTAACAGAAAAGAAAATACCCAGGAAAAGTTAACCACAAAGGAATTAAGGCCTCCGAGACCAGGGCTGTTGACTGACAAAGTGATGAAATCAAATAAGCGTGGCTATAATCGAAATTTTAACAAAGAAATGTATAATAAGCGTAAGTTTTCCTGTGGGTGCAACGTAAGAATGTCTGATTTTCACACCGTAAGTTAATTCGCTAGCTAATATATGTGTTAGGGATCTTGTAAAAATGTCCGAAAACATAAGAAAAAGCACAAGAACTACCACTTACGCAGAAATGTGAAATAGAGGAGAGAAATGGCTTAAACTTTATTTCGTTCTTGCTCTGAACTGTACTTCATTATGTACAGAACAATAACAATTCTTTCTTTTTTCAGACAAGTGATGCGTATTATTATTATTCTTATTGTTATTACTGTTATTATTATTATTGGCAATGACCGTAGTTGTACAGATATGTTGACAAGCATAGCTGTCATATATATATTATTTAGTCTTGGATGAAAACGTAGTATTCATTATTGCAACATGTACTAATATTTACATCAGTGAAGTTAGTAGTAACTTTTCTAGTGAAAGGGATGCTAAAGAAACAGATGTTAGAGAGATCACGGTTTCATTGGTTTGTAATATCTGCTTGGATATCAGAGAAACAGTTTATTAAAAGTTGTGAGATAACTCGAAGGGCAACGGTCTTGAATCACGCTACTTGTGTTTGAGTGAAAGCAGATTCAGGTTGCACTTGTGATTTCTGAGGTTTGATAGTATCCTTTATAGAGGCGTTCACACAGAGCACGACAAATTGACTGTTGTTAGAGAGGTACTGGAGCTATTCACGAACAGTTGCTAAAAATATCTATCAGTTAGTGTCTAACTTACTGTGTTTGTGTTTTAAATGTATTAATTTACATTTAAATAAAACGTTTTAGAATCACTCATACACACCGTTCAAAATATCTAAATACCCTTGATAAGCTGTGAATGAGATCTGTCATCCACGCGAGTGACCGTGTCAGGAAATATCGCATGAGTAACGAAGGGTTAAGTGAGGACAAATACAGGATGGGGTAAATAGAAATGGCCCAAATGACAGAGTTCAAGGGTGCACAGAAACACTGCAGAGGAAAGGAAATAAAGTACTGGTGTGACTATGACAGATGTTGAAAGTGACCACCATTTATCTCATGGCACTTTTGAGCCCTGGTCAGCAAGCTGCTGAAGACAGATCGAAGCTGGATTGCTGGAATTGGTGCAACTCATCCGAAATGTTCTGCAGCAGTTCTTGAAGACTATGAGGGTTGTTGCGGTACACCTGAGACTTGAGGACTTTCCACACAAAGTAATCGCACACTGCTACATCAGGTGACCTGTATGGGCAGCTGGGGCCGTGACCAGACTAACCTCTGCTAGCAACTCTGTCAGGCGTGCGGATTGTGAAGATGTGCTCCAAGGTTCAGCCAGTCGTAGGGGCAGTCGCTCCATCTTGTCAGAAGTAACTGCATGTCTTTTCCAGCTCCGTTAATGCTCAAAATGTTGGCAATGTAACGCGCCGAAGTCAGCTTCTGATGAAAGAAGATGGGGCAAATAATGCAGCTTGAAGATACTGCACACCAAACCCCAACATTCTACATCTACATCTATACTCTTCAAATTACATTTAAGTGCCTGGGAGAGGATTCATCGATCCGCCTTCACAATTCTCTAATATTCGAATCTCGTATAGCTTTCTTTCCATGCTACCTCTGATTTCCCTTATTTTGTCATGGTGACCGTTTCTCCCTATGTAGGTCGGCGTCGACAAAGTATTTTCGCGTTAGGAGGAGAAAACTGGTGCTTGGAACTTCGGTGAGAAGATTCCTACTCAAAACGCCTTTGCTTTAACGATGTCCATCCTAAATCCTGTATCATTTCAGTGACACTCTCTCTCCTATTTCGCGATAATGCAAAACGTGCTGCTCTTTATTGAACTTTTTTGATGTACTCCGTCAATCCTGTCTGGTAAGGATCCCACATCGCGCAGCAGTATTCTAAAAGAGGACGGACGAGCGCAGTGTAGGCATTGTCTTTAGTAGATCTGTTACATTCCTAAGTCTTTGGTTAGCCTTCCCCACAATATTTTCGATGTGTTCTTTCCAGTTTAAGTTGTTCGTAATTGTATGATCATGCAATGGTGTTTCGTGGAAGTTGAGCAGATTTCTCCGCTACCCAGAATTTGTGATTCAGTGAATTGAAGTAACCACTCAGGTTTCATCAGACATAAAGAACAGATCCACGTCGAAGTCATTCATTGTTGTCTCAGTGAACAGCCACTCGCAAAACTGGAGACACTGAGGACGTCTGCTCGTTTTGAAGCATGAACACAGACACTTGGCAGGAATGCTTGTTCAGGCCCACGTGGAGTACCGTCCTATGATCGATGTGATATGCCGCTCTCTTGCGAGGGGTGTCGTGTTGATATGGTAGGAATCGGAAGCATTTTCTGGAGAACTGAAGTCACACTTTCTGGTTCGTGGGCGCGTTTCGAAATGTTTTTTGTTCAAAATAGATCCTGCCTGACGTCATTTTTGGACTAAGCGTTGCAGGGCACTCTTTGGTATCACTTTAACACCATTAAACTTCTCAATTACCACCTGACCACACAGTTTCCAATACTTTGTTGTCATGTAGCATTCCACAACGAACACTTCTGCTCCATCGTCTCCTTTGCACAGCTCCTCTCGCACAGACACACCCGGCACTACGCTCTGAACCGGTGTGGACCAAGTGGCGGGTGTACACGTTGTGTGCACGTCACATCGTGTGGTTATATGCATACTTGAACATTCATGTCCAGATCTTAATCAGGCTTATTACCAGATACCCTTAACAGAGGAATCTCAGCATTTCACTGCCTTCGCCAAGGATTGGAATTTATATGAGTTTAACTGGATTCTATTTGGCTTGTCAACCGGTGCAGCAGTTTTATCCTGTTAATTGGATAAAATGTTAAGTAATTTAAAGTTTAATTGTATCTTCAATTATTTGGACGATTTGGTCATATTTAGTGATTCATTTGAAGAGCATTTAGAGCACATGTGGAAGGTACCATCCAGGTTCAGCGATGCAGGGCTGACTGTGAAACCCTTAAAGATAGCCTTGGCCACCATCGGACGCTGCTACACTTGCTATGCCCACCGCAGCATCCAGCACTGACAATGGGCCGCAAGGACCGCTCGATCTTGTTCTTTTCAGGGTTTACGGCAACCGTGGACGTTGGTAAAGAGGCGTGATCCAGCAACCAATTGGCTCTTCTATGTATTTGATTGCAGGTCCCGATGGTTTGCAGCGCCGCCACCAGAACCCACTTCCCTCGTGTCATTCACCCAATGATAATGATGCTTTTCTTCACCCATATTCATGGCCTCACGGGATCTTGTGACTTCGCAGCCGTCCGCTGGTGCCACGAGTGCACCCCAGGAGGAGTGAATGGACGATGCGCCCTTGCCGTCGCCGTCATCGCCCTGGAACACGCCCTCAGGCCTGGATGTATTCCCTGCAACAGTTTTCCGGATGATGTTCCTGTTGACCTGCAAGTCAGAAGGCGGGGTACGGTCGGGCAGAGTACACCATCCTCCTCGTCTACAGTTCTCGGCTCATCTCATTGTCCAGCGTCCTCCCTTCCTCCCCTTTCTCGTTCGCAGCCTCACTACATGACAAAGGTGCAGCATTTCGGGAGGGGGGAGGTTCAAAAATGGTTCAAATGGCTCTGAGCACTATGGGACTCAACTGCTGAGGTCATTAGTCCCCTAGAACTTAGAACTAGTTAAACCTAACTAACCTAAGGACATCACAAACATCCATGCCCGAGGCAGGATTCGCACCTGCGACCGTAGCGGTCTTGCGGTTCCAGACTGCAGCGCCTTTAACCGCACGGCCACTTCCGCCGGCGAGGGGGGAGGGGAAGATCTCTTGGCGTAAGCTGTCACCAGCACTCCAGTCGGCAGAGATGCTGCCAGAAGATCAATAGGCACAAGTTACGCGCCTATTAGGAAAGAGGCCAGATAGAGACTCGCAAGCAACGCGCCGCCAACGACCTCTCGACCGGTAGTATTTACATCGCCCCCGCAGACCGCAGCCATGTCAGTCATCCAGTGAGTCATCGAGTCGAGTCTTCAGTTGCAGCCCGGTCACCTGGAGCTGCAGACAGGGTCTCAGTCTCAGGCAGCACAAAGCGACCAGAGAAGTGTGCATAGCGCAACTTGTACTGCACCAGCAGTGAGGCTAACGTGAAGTATTACGGAAGAGGTTGTACCACAACACATGGCCTAGCTTAAGACAAGTCACTTCATGTTCTTGTCAATAAAGAACCCTTTTAATATGTGTGTGCAGTTTGTGTTAGAGAATGAGGATACCAGCCACCAAACAACATCCTCTCCTTGCTTACCAAGGCACAAGCCTACAGTGCCAATGAGGCGACACAAAACTACCTCCACAGTTCCTCTCTCCAGATGGTAAGTCGTATGTGTGCCAAATTTGCATTAAATTAGACTGGCTGGGTAACAGCTGTCCACATGTAACCTGAGAAACGCGTAAACATTGATCGACAAATAACGACGAGTAACACGGTCTAGCGCTTAAACTTTCTCATGACATGTGACCAATCTTACATGTCTGGAATGACACTGGTTGTTTGGCTGGAAACTTATTCTTCAAGAATGTAACCTTCCCGTATAAATGAAAAAATATAAAGTAATAATGTGTAAACTTACCGAACAGAAAATAAAAAATAAAATAATTAAATTTGGATGATTAAATTCTGACGTATGAAAACTGATAAATCTTAACTCATGAAAAACTGATAAATTTTGACGGAAGCAGCGCCACGCCATGGCCCTGTGAAATCAATCTGAATCTGTCTGTGAGAAATAAACTGAAAAATTCTTACCTCGTGATGGTGTCGCCGGATAACGCTGTCTATATATCAACATTTGTCTAAGATCTGAATTACCTGAAAAACTGACTTTACTCATTGACACAGCTGCACAGCTGTTCGTCTGATTACTAAAGAACACATGACTATGATCTGAAAAAAAAATCTGGAATATTTTAATTCAGATAAATGACTGGATCGGGACCGTCAATGACTTAAGGGGAAATTATAATTTTATAGTTGACTGGTAAAAAAAATTATATTCTGAAATTTTTTTACGTTATTGATAAAGATCTGCAATCCATTACACGGGAAAATTGAATGTATTACAAATCTGGGTCAACTGGTGCTGACGAATCACAAAAGACAAGATTGAAACAAATTCATATTAACATCTCAGACAAGTGACTTAACTACACGCATGCCAGTAAAAATAATAAAACTTATCTTACAGTAGGTGGTTGACTTAATTACGCTGTTGATTTTTCATTATATTAACAATTATTCATTTGTTCACCATCGTCTCATTCCATGGTATCATTTAGCTCTGCGGCTGATCACAATTATTATTCAGTTCCATATAAGAAAATTTTACAATTTTTTCTGCACTATGAGTTTAATAACTACTAACTATAAACTGCGCTGTACCAGTGATAGACTACAACTACACTGTAGTAGCGAGCGACTGCAACTGCTGCAGAGACTGCTTTGACCTGCGACTCTATTGCAGCTCTCTTTTGACAGGAGCAAAGATATTTTACATCTCAGGCAGTGCCTGTGAATTGTCGTTCTAGCAAGTGCGCAACACATCGAGATTACATTTGCTCCAGCAGGGTGGTGAACCCCTTACAAGTTCCTCCGGCAATACTTCGTGGAAACAACCCATCTTTGTGGAGGGAGTTTTCCAAGTAAAATACACACATCAAAAAATTTTTGCATTACCCCAGTTCCCGTAACTCCTGAAGAAACACGTTGACTGTGGATATTGTATGACAGACACAGTCCCTTTCACTGTTCAGAGATGTTACTAAACCAGTCCAAAGATGTAAACAATCATGCATGAGCAGCGCCAAAATGATGTTTATGTTGATCTCTATTCCAATTTCCTGTACAGGTTCCGGAACTCTCGGAACCGAGGTGGTGCAAAACTTTTTTGATGTGTGTGTAAGGGACAGTTGAATAAAAACGAGGAAAAGGAAAAAAATCAGTGTCTCGCGGAAAAATGTTTGCGGTTGCTTGTGAAACCATGGTTGCATCCAGATGTGCATATCTTCGTTCGGAGCAAATCGACGGTGACGAATGTCTTTCTTCAGGGCTCCAAAAATATTAGCGGGCCGACATGCTACCTAGGTTGTTTCGACTATGTGGCAGAAGTTTCGCTGGGAAGCACTTACACATCCCCGATACTGTCCCGATCTGAGCCCTAGACAAAGATCTTCGTGTTCGTCGATTTTCCTCGGACAAAGAGATGCATGCCTGGATACAACCATGGTTCCGTAGGCAACCGAAAGCATTTTCCCATAAAGGCATTGGCCGTCTTGAGTCATGGCGCGACGAATGTATTAGCAGTTACAGCGAATACTTTTGAAGTAATAAAGAGTGTTCTTAGTTATTTTTCCATTTGTTTCGTTTCCATTTGACTGCCCCTTATATCAAATTCCTGTTTGAATCTTTGCCATGATGGTTACAGCCCTGTACTGAAACACGTGTCTTGCGGGGAGTATGGGAAGGCGTAGGAGGCTTCATAACACCACGAATTTAAACATCAGAACCCATTACAGTTTTGCAGTCTTAATCATTAATTTATGGCAGTGTACTTCATCTGTGGTATAAAGTTAACTTCAGTCATATGTATATTTCTTCTTTCTGAAATGTCTACCGGAGTTGGTGTATGCTTACAAGCATTTTGTGAAAGGGCAAAACAGAGGTTAATAATCGTGCAGACTGTGAGATAATTACAGACTGAGCACAAGCTCACGAAGAAAAGGGGTGTAGATAGCAATTAAACCCCCTCCCCCGTTTTCAAAGAAATCATTCCGGTATTTTCTTTAAGCGATTTAAGGAAAACAAGAGAATCTAAATCCTATCTACCACCCGGCTATTTCAACCACGCTCGTCTCAAATGCGGACGCAATGTCTTAACTGCTCGGTTGCGTACACCAGTTATACCACTTACCCATATTTCAGTCGCTACGACATTTCACCGTTGTACAGAGTGAAAAGGCAAACTACAATATTTGGACGAATTGGTGTGAACAGTCTCATTCCTGGTCTGCGATGTATCCCAAATAATGTTGCGATTAGACGCGAATGTTACGCTTTCCTTAAAGCCATCCATTTACAGCGCTTAAAATGTCTACACTACTGGCCATTAAAATTGTTACACTAAGAAGAAATGCAGATATTCATTGGACAAATATATTATACTAGAACTGACATGTGATTACATTTTCACGCAGTTTGGGTGCATAGATCCTGAGAAATCAGTACCCAAAACAAGCACCTCTAGCCGTAATAACGGCCTTGATACGCCTGGGCATTGAGTCAAACAGAGCTTGGATGGCGTGTACAGGTACAGCTGCCCATGCAGTTTCAACACGATACCACAGTTCATCAAGAGTAGTGACTGGCGTATTGTGACGAGCCAGTTGCTCGGCCACCATTGACCAGACGTTTTCAGTTGATGAGAGATCTGGAGAATGTGATGGCCAGGGCAGCAGTCAAACATTTTCTGTACCCACATTGGCCCGCACAGGACCTGCAACAAGCGGTCGTGCATTATCCTCCTGAAATGTAGGGTTTCGGACGGATCGAATGAAGGGTAGAGCCACGGGTCGTAACACATCTGAAATGTAACGTCCACTGTTCAAAGTGCCGTCAATGGGAACAAGAGGTGACCGAGACGTGTAATCAATGGCACCCCATACCATCACGCCGGGTAATACGCCAGTATGGCGATGACGAATACACGCTTCCAATGTGCGTTCATCACGATGTCGTCAAACACGGATGCGACCATCATGGTGCTGCAAACAGAACCTGGCTTCATACGAAATAATGACGTTTTGCCATTCGTGTACCCAGGTTCGTCGTTGAGTACACCATCGCAGGCGCTCCTGTCCCTGATGCAGCGTCAGGGGTAACCGCAGCCATGGTCTTCGAGCTTATAGTCAATGCTGCTGCAAACGTCGTCGAACTGTTCTTGCAGATGGTTGTTGTCTTGCAAACGTCCCATCTGTTGACTCAGGGATCGAGACGTGGCTACACGATCCGTTACAGCCATGCGGATAAGATGCCTGTCATCGCGACTGCTAGAGATACGAGGCCGTTGGGATCCAGCACGGCGTTCCGTATTACCCTCCTAAACCCACCGATTCCATATTCTGCTGACAGTCATTGGATCTGGACGAACGCGAGCAGCAATGTCGCGATACGATAAACCGCAATCGCGATAGGCTACAATCCGACCTTTATCAAAGTCGGAAACGTGATGGTATGCATTTCTAGTCCTTACACGAGGCATCACAACAACTTCTCACCAGGGAACGCCGGTCAACTGCTGTTTGAGTATGAGAAATCGGTTGGAAACTTTCCTTACGTCAGCACGTTGTAGGTGTCGCCACCGGCGCCAACCTTATGTGAATGCTCTGAAAAACTAATCATTTGCATATCACAGCATCTTCTTCCTGTCGGTTAAATTTCGCGTCTGTGGCACGTCATCTTCCTGGTGTAGCAATTTTAATGGTGAGTAGTGTATTTTGTTGTCCCGACTCTGCACGAATATCTCTGAATGAATTTTCCCGTTTCTTTTCGTCTTTAGCGTAGTTATGTGCTACTGTTGATCCATCCCTTGGGTAGGAACCTTAAGTTGACCCGTCTTCTTGGCCATACTTAGGAAGTTTGTGCTGTATGTTTGCGCAGCGTTTCACTCCTTCCATTCTCTCTGGTATCATCACCAATAAAATAATAGATTGCATTCGACAGACACTAATTATCGTCACACATGCGAAACAGTTGTACCAAGGACACTACATGCGCAGTTCGTGAAACAAACGTGCTTCTGTGAATGCAGAACAAAACACAAATAGGTAGACGAGCCAGTTGTTTAAGGCGTCCAAGCCAACAATGTCATTGTATTTACTTTTCTTTGCATCTAATTTGGAAGTTTAAATTATGTCGAATAAAATATCAATCTGCTTAGCATGTCAATTTTCAATTTCCGTACAAAACTGTAGATAGTGGGAAACTGGCAATAAATGATAAACGCTATTTCACCTGCCGACAAAAGAAGTGGTCCTGTTGTGATGTATAGTAAATCTACATTTATGGTGGTGTAATTCAACATTTAATAGGCGACGACAGTTTATGGTTTTGAGCAGTGACTAGTGAAATGAGAGAGTACGTCGTAAAACGGTTTTTGCCGTGACGAACAATTAACGGTTTGCGGTGCTACCAGCCCAGAAGGGGCCATTGCACGCAGCTGCCGTCGCTTCTTTACGACGCTTTCAGTATTTCAGCACACTTCCTGCGAGCGCTAGTAAGGAATTCTGTGTGCGGACTTGACCGTTTAAAGACGCTTTGAGCTTCGTTTTAGAAACAGCCTGGCTATAAAAGCTGGAACTTCCTGTGGGGAAAAAATGTGAAGCCGTATAACTAAATAAGACAACGCGAAAGACTGTGTACATCCATAAGAGACATACAAATTATTTTGACAGCAAAGTTGTCTCACAGCAGCGTGGCAGCTCGGGAGAGACACGTGGGCGTATTTTACTTGAACGTGCGGTAATTTAGCGGGTGCTGGATGACTTATAGCTGTTCCTAACTTTTCCCTCTCGGCGGGATGCCGCTGCTAGGTGGACATCATTAGCAGAGAGCGAGCGACGCTGGAGTAACAGCCGAGTCCGCGGCAAAACTTCACAAAGGGCCGACGGGGAAATCTAAGATGGCGGAACAGTTGAACTGTGAGTCAGTGTCCCATATGATTTCTTTTTAAATCAAAACATGGGGTATGGAGGTAAATGGGTGAAGATGAGTGATCAGCATTTATTGTCGGAAGTAGTAACACATTTGCTCTTAATCATACACGTACAGACGTTGCCAACATATACTCCTGGGCGGCCCATTGTAAACTTTAGCCGAATCCGCAGCATTTGAAGTCTCGCCAAGCTGCAAGACACACACACACACACACACACACACACACACACACAGAGAGAGAGAGAGAGAGAGAGAGAGAGAGAGAGAGAGACAGACAGAGGCAGAGATGGAGAGACGTGACAGAAAGTGATGGCACTAGGAGATCAGAATGGAGATCAAGCGATGTCACCAAATGCTGATACGATTCCATTGCCCACAGATTTACAAATCTAATTCAGTTTTACCTATATTATTTCAAGGCTGCAACTTTACGTCAGTTTACTTAGTTTCATTCAATCATAATGAATGAAAACGGACACCAGTAATTACTCAATGGAGCGTGTTTTTTATAACAAATTTGCATACGGATATTTCACAGAAAATTTGACATCTATAAAGCAGCAGATACAATTATAAAAGCTCTGAACTTTCGTCGGTTCCATCGACACGAGTACTGTCCCATCATATTTATCAAGGGCTTGATTATTTCAGAATAGAGTGAACAATCACGCATGGTGATTCTGTACCACCTGTATTATACCAGCAGACCAGTGGACGTCTTTAACCCCAAAAACTGGATAAAAAAAAGAACAGAACTTACCTGCCCAGCTTTTCTACTACTAACATTTTACTCTTTGCTTCTAGAGCAGATAAGCACGAAACGTCAACACTTAAGAGAAAGACTTAATAGAGCGAGTTTGGCCAAAAAATCAAGTATGCTTAGGTAAAATAATATATAATCAGCACAGAAAATTAATAATAGAATTTAACATAGTTAAACATCCAATAAAAAGGTTTTCGTGTTTGGCGCATTTCAATATAACGACTCGGAGAATAACAAAAGAAGGAAAAAATGGAGTGGAGTGTTGCTAGTAAACTAAATAGAATTCCCAAAACTAAATATTTGATGTATCTGAAACCGAAATTTTAGTATCACTGTGTGTTACCGTGTCTGACATGGACTTTAAGTGACAAGCAAAAATCAGGATATCACTATTCCGTTACTTCACTCACAGCAGTGAGGTAATGAATGAGATCACCGGTTCCGGCCGGTTCCACCCAACTTCGGGTGCTTCCTACTTGGTTGCGGCTTCAGTTTCGTCGCCGTGCCTCAACATTATGACACTTCAGTTTTACTTTAAATATTTCAGTGTTGAGGCAGCCATATACGACGGCTAAATTGAAGCGTTATGCTTTAACAAAACATAAAGGACCCGAAATCTGTTTCACATGCATTACATCGCAGCTGTGACAAAGAACTTATCAAATATTATTTTCCAATCCCTACTATAACTCTCCATACATATTTGTCTGACATTTCAGAAACAGAGGGTTTCTCAGTGAACAACGGAGAGCCGAATGATTGGACTTACTAGAAAATTCAGGAAAACAAAGCAGAAAACTAAGCTGGAGTGGAAGACGTAGTTACGATTACAACGAGAATGAAACAACTGTGATCAGGACATGAACTTACGGAAAAAATGGTAAATGGACCAAGAATGAACGTTGTTGGTTTCCAACAGGCAAAAAGCTGAAGAGATGTAAGATGAGTCGATGACATTAAATAAAATGCATGATCAGTGTGACTGTTTATAGTGAAGGCAGTAATGCGAGTAAAAGTTTATAGTAGGCCCTTATCCAGCGTTGAACGTCAAATGACTGACGAAGTTGACGACAAGCGTTTTTATTACTAAGCCTTTTTTTACTATAGAAACTAGTGATCATGCATCCAATTAAAAAATATCTTCAGGCCTTCAAACATAATGAAGGTGGCTTAGAGTAAACATCAAACTGGTGCGAAGCATACTATTTGCTTGGATATGCAAATGACTAGCGTTTCAAGGCAGTAATCAAGACTTTTTATTTCAGTTTATAACGGAAGATATGCAGCAGGTTTTCAGTCTGAAGTCGGATTCGAATGTTAGTTGCTTGTGACGAGATCGTATTAAAGCTCATGTAGGAAGCTGTAACATCTACCTGCATGTGTAGGAATTCTGCTGTGGCAGGATATCGGCCATCGAGAGTGCGTTTTATCGATATGCGGTTTTTCTGTTCGTGTTGGCCGTCACCCACTACTGACAAGCGAACATGCAATCGATGCATTCAGGAGCGTCAGACCAAACGCTATGTAGGACTCCCGCGTGGCTAGTGCCCGAGTGGATGGGCAAATATTTCGCTCGGTTGTGCAAGATTGCAGAGCCACGTCACATACCTTGACTGTGGAAACAGGTTTGTTTGCAGAAAGAAAAGGATCCACTCGGACAGTGCAACGAAATCTGGAGCACAATCATTGTTTGGTCGCCGACATTCGTTCGCTAAGTGACGACATTAGATGCAGTATGCCCGACTTCGTCATTACAGACGAATTCCTGATTACAGGATCACGATCGACGCATCTGTATGCGAAGGCTACAAGGTAGAATAAGATTCTCGGATTGTGTCGGTAATGGACAACATCTTCGCAAGGCACAAAGGTTAGAGTGGAGACGCATGTCGAATTGATTGACGTAGGGAAAGCACCAACCAATTGTGGGAAAAGTTGAAAGAGATAGAGTTAGATAAAAGACTGATAAAGGCTGCTGTGCAGTTATAAGAAAGTAATACAGTGAGTTTAAGGATTGAGAATAGCTGGACAGAAGATTTCGTGGCACATAAGTGTCTGCGACATGGATGTGGGCTGCCATCGACCCTCTTTAAGCTGTATCTAGGAGCAGTCCTGCATATTTGACAAGGAAAATGGCCGACCGCTGTGTACGAGCGGTTCTAGCCGCTTCAGTCCGGAACCGCGCTGCTGCTACGTTCGCGGGTTCGAATGCTGCCTCGGGCATGGATGTGTGTGATGTCCTTAGGTTTAAGTAGTTCTAAGTTATAGGGGACTGATGACCTCCAATGTTGAGTCCCATAGTGCTTAGAGCCATTTGAACCATTTTGACAAAGAAAATTCCTGCTTATGAGAGTGAAAGTAGGGGACAGCAAGATATTTAGCTTGAATTTTGCAGATGACAAGAATTTATTAGTATAAGATGAAAATGATCTGATTTATATGACAGGAAAGCTTCAAGGGGACTGATACCTCCGATGTTGAGTCCCATAGTGCTTAGAGCCATTTGAACCATTTTAACAAAGAAAATGCCAGGTTATGAGAGTGAAAGTAGGGGACAGCAAGATATTTAGCCTGTATGTTGCAGATATAAGATTTTACTAGTAGAAGATGAAAATGGTCTGATTTATAGGACAGGAAAGCTTCAAGAGGAACAGAACAAGGTTGGCATGAAGTAGAACATGAAGAAATGGGGGTACTTCGCTGTTCGAACGGAAAAAGTAAATAATGTGGAGACAGATGAAGAAGTAATTGTAAGCGTGGAAAAGGCAAAATATCTCGGGGTATTATTTAATAAACAGGACACAAGCAGTGATGAAAGTACTAGGATGAACTGTAACAAGAGCAATAAACTTTGTTATGTAGAACAAAAAAATAAGAAACAACGAAGAAGGGAATGAATAAGTATATACTCTAGAGTGTAGTTTTGAACGGAGCAGATGCCTGCGACGTTATAAAAAAAAAAAATAAACTGTATGCCACTGAGATGGATTACTTAAGCGAAGCTCATGCTGTACTAGAATAGATAGCATAAGAAACGAGTTATCTGACAAAGGATGAAAAATGGATAGGGATATCTATAACGACATCCAACAAAAACAGCTGATGTGGTATGGCCAAGTGAATAGGATGAATATAGACAGGATACCAAATAGGATGCTACGACGAATATGATCCCAGTGACAGAAGATGGGTCACCTACGACGCAACTGGCAAAGCGATGTGGGGGAGGCAGTGCAGCCAAGGAATATGAATGCTGAGGAAAGTCAACACAGGAGAAGAGGGCGACTGGGGGTGGAGCAGCGGCGTCACCAGTAGATAATCTGCGAGAAGAAGAAAAAGAAGATTGCATTCGGCACTGTCATACGGGTCCAGCACCTCGCATCGTGTCATGGGATGCCACTGAATACACATCACTATCAGCTCTGATGTGTTTCGCTATTTGGGGAGCAAAATAACTGATGATGGTCAAAATAGAGAGGATATAAAATGTAGACTAGCTACGGCAAGGAAAGCGTCCCCGAAGAAGGGAAATTTGCTAACATCGAGTATAGATTTGTCAGGAAGTCTCTTCTGAAAGCATTTGTATGGAGTGTAGCCATGTATGGAAGTGAAACCTGGACAAGAAATAGTTTAGACAAGAAGAGAATAGAAGTTTTCGAAATGTGCTGCTACAGAAGAAAGATGATGATTAGATGGGCAGATCACATAACTAATGAGGAGGTATTGAATAGAATTGGGGAGAAGAGAAATTTGTTGAACAACTTGACTCGAAAAAGGGATTGGTTGGTAGGACACGTTCTGAGGCATCAAGGGATCACCAATTTAGTACTGGAGGGAAGCGCGGAGGGTAAACATCGTAGACGGAGACCAAGAGATGAATACACTAAGCACATTCAGAAGGATCTAGGTTGCAGTAGTTACTCGGAGATGAAGAAGCTTGCACAGGATAGAGTAGGATAGAGAGCTGCATCAAATCAGTCTCTGGACTGAAGACACCAACAAAAGCAATAACAACAACAACATCAGCTCTAGTTCGAAAAGCTCGTGATTTGGACAGAGAGCGTAACATTTTTGACGTATAAAGTTCGGTGGCTTTGCCCAATCTTTGATGTCTTCATGACGTTACAATTAAACAAGATAACACAAGACCACCTGTTACCTAGGCTGTCTTGACCTAACTCGACAGAAGTGGCGTTCGAATGTTGTTCTGGCCAGAACTTTCTCCAGGTTTCTTATCGGATGTAAACAAGTTGTGGATTGCCGGGAGTTTATGATGCCACCACTTACCATCCGCTACCATTGGCAAACTCTGCTATAGAGCTGAATAAGCTTGAAATCATGTATTCTTATCTGTCATCCAAGCTCAGTTCAACTGGTTTCCAGCAGGATTAGAGACACCGTTATTGCCAGCTGCGCAAGCTCCGTGTGATAAATTTTGCACCCCTTATTCTCCCTAATCACTTACAAATTTAATGACGTATTCGTCCAATTACTCTGTACACGCCATATAAATAATTTTTCGGTTGCGTTTTCTTTCCTCGTGTTGCAGTATTAGTGGCCAACAGTGTGAACCAGTGCTCACTTACGTAGCGGACGCCCCGTAGCTTCTGTAAACAGTCGGATATCAGCAGGCCTGGAGAAAGAAACTGCTTATTAAATGTCAAATTCAGATGACAGATATCATTTGCGTGGGGTCTTGTCATAATCACTGAGGCATCACTGTCATCAGCGACGAGGGGTGTAGTGAAGACATGAAGGACTGCTGTGAAAATTACCGGTTGCCGGTTTCTTGGCAGTAAATGTAACGGTAGCCGCCCGTGGGGCACGCCGTGGAATCCTTCACCACGGATGGACGCCTGGCCACAATCTGACATCTCCGCCGGGAAGCGCTGCTTTAATATTAGGGGCCGGCGCGGACCTGCAGGCGTCCGATGCCATTGATATCCCAGCGAGAGGCGCAATTTATCATGTCCAGTGTGATGCCGGGCAGGCAGCTGGGAAAAGTCGTGTCCCTGTAATACACAAGGCGCTCTCGCGGTCGTCGCGCTCCCACACTGAATACTCGGAAGCGTGCGAAGCGAGATGCCACGCAGACAGCACAGGTTCCTCTGAGGGATCGAGAAAGAACGGCAGCGCCTCACGGCGGAACACCAAAGGTCCGGCGACGGCAGCACGCGCATCCTCAGAAATAATATTGGTGCGTGTGTATGTGTGATTGCCTAATGTCATCTCCACACTGGAATTCTCACTTCTGTAAATTATTAAAATGCCCTTGCCGTTGCCAGTCAACACAGAGGGATTTCCATAAAATGAAATATCGCGTTGTGTTTGTTTTGTAAATAAAACAGGATGAGACAAATAATGAACTCACAATTGTCTTTAAAAGCACAGTTTACGAACAAGTAGCTGTAACCAGTGGCAAAAGAGTAATAGTGCACGATAAAGAAGAAGGAGAAACATGGCGAACAGTGTGAAAAGAAAAAGTTCGGATTATGCAATTGTAATTACGTTTCGGAAATGAAGTGGTAGTGCGACCTCCACACGAGACGAGAGGAAACTCAGATTCCAAGAAACTATCCCACTGAAGCTGCCTTAGAGCAAGGAAAGGTGGTTTTGTTTACAGAACAAATATTTCTGTGCTTGCTGCGGAGGATGGCCAAGCAAGCAGACTTGTTATCGTGTTGTGGCTTTAATTAACTTCAGTTTAACACATCAAACCAATCATTTCTATCAGCTGCTACTAGAATGAACACAGCTTGATACCGTAAATTATTTAGAGTGAAAAA
Organism: Schistocerca serialis cubense; assembly: GCF_023864345.2. Lineage (NCBI taxonomy): Eukaryota > Metazoa > Arthropoda > Insecta > Orthoptera > Acrididae > Schistocerca > Schistocerca serialis. The sequence goes on from NC_064645.1 coordinate 499,182,778, forward strand.
ACACACAGAGTGCAAAGGATTATATAAAAATAAATCATACATTGTTGGATTTTAGCCTACACTTAAGTCCGAGATTGACAGAACATATGTGTTACTTTCTTTAGACCGCCCAATTATTAGATGGATACAAAGTTAGTTGATACTGATTATTAATGACAAACAGAAGCCCATAGCCTGGCTGGCACTTCCACAAATAAACTCAGTAGTCAAGCAAATGGAACTCAACACGTTTACTGCGAGTGTTTCCCTATCTGCCGAACCAGAGTGCGCATACCACCTAGCGAAGTATGGACAGCAGGTGTACTGCACTGATGATGTAATTGTTGGGCCATTGGCCACTGTGCAGATGATGTACCCCAAATTCCATGCATATACAGTGGACACAGTATGCCGTCCGCCAACTCCTGGGGTCGAAATTACCTCAGTACAATGGCTCTGAGCACTATGGGACTTAACATCTGAGGTCATCAGTCACCTAGACTTAGAACTACTTAAACCGGACTAACCTAAGGACATCACACACATCCATGCCCGAGGCAGGATTTGAATCTGCGACCGTAGCAGAAGCGCGGTTCCGGACTGAAGCGCCTAGAACTGCTCGGCCACAGTGGCCGGCAACATGTGTCAAAATTTCTGTTTGTTCACTAGCCAGGAACAGAATTTTGACTCAAGCACTTCACTGTGTGTCAGACTCCACAGAGAGCTAAAGAATTATCACTCGAGTAAACAGAATAACAACGCAGTTCGCAGAGAAACGGCTTCACCTTCACCTTGTGTCGCAAGCGACGCTTTTCAAAATCTGCCAGTCAGATTCTCTCTGCTGTGCCAGCGATGTCTCTAGTCGATCCAATAAGGAAAGTGACTTCGACCGATTCCTCCCCGCCATAACCCACTTCGTTCCGCACATATGGTGTCTACATTTGCGCTCACGCGAAAAATCCCATTGGCCATTACAAAAACTTTACCTCCCACTACATTTGTTATGAATATGCCAGCTAGTCACCTGAAGTTCATAAGTCTTTTCAGAAGATTTCCTGGGGGGGGGGGGGGGGGGGGGAGGGTTCCTATATCCTTAACACTCCACCAATCAAATACTCATTTCTGCTTTTGAGCGTTTCCCGTGAGAAGATTCCTCAGAGGTCAGATTGCAACCATCGTTTGTGTCCCCGCATATTCCTTCATACAAAGGATGTTCCCCCTCTGACACTCTATCTCCAGGTACACTGTTCTGATACTTTTTCCGTTGCACCAGATTGCAATCTCCTGTCTACACTGTTCATCTTACAGGGATTCTGCAGCCTTCAGCCTATAAACCCCCGCCACCTCGCTACGCTCTCTCTCTCTCTCTCTCTCTCTCTCTCTCTCTCTCTCTCTCAGGGCAGTAAATGTCCTCTCTGCAGAACATACCAACTCTTTTCCCAGTCCCTCCATAGTCAATAGTGGTTTCTGAGGACCGTTGTAAGTAGGCTGTTTAGGTTCTTATATTGGTAACGCCACCGCCACGTAGCGCTCTCTATGAAAATCACTGGCTGTGCTGTGTGCAGTCTGTGGTTGGGTGGCATTGCTGGAATTTTCTATTGTAGTGTTGGGCAGTTGGCTGTTAACAGTGCGTAGTGTTGCGCAGTTGTAGGTGAGCCGCCAGCAGTGGTGGATGTGGGGAGAGAAATGGCGGAGATTTGAGAGCGGACGATTTGGACGTGTGTCCATCAGAAAGAGTAAATTTGTAATATTGGATATCATGGACTGATATATATATTATGACTTTTGAACACTATTAAGGTAAATACATTGTTTGTTCTCTATCAAAATCTTCCATTTGCTAACTATGCCTATCAGTAGTTAGTGTCTTCAGTAGTTAGAAGCTTTTATTTAGCTGGCAGTAGTGGCGCTCGCTGTATTGCAGTAGTTCGAGTAACGAAGATTTTTGTGAGGTAAGTGATTTGTGAAACGTATAGGTTAATGTTAGTCAGGGCCATTCTTTTGTAGGGAATTTTGAAAGTCAGATTGCGTTGCGCTAAAAATATTGTGTCTCAGCTTAAGCACAGTCATTTATAATTTTTCTAAGGGGACGTTTCATAATGTGTGGCCCATGGCCCATGTCTTGCTCAGCTCCAATTAACTCCCAGACACACAGTACTGCAGAAATTGATTGTACATCGTGCTGGCTAATATCATCTAATGAAATGATTAATAATACGATTGTGCATGATAAACAAAGAGGTACTGTTAATATAAATCGAACATAATATACATAATATTACATGTATGGCGCCATAATCTTGCGCCCTTACTGTGTCTAAACGGAAACACTCATGGAAGCCTTTTCTTTTTCTAAAAGACCAGAAATGTTCGTTGGTCAGTTCTGCTGTAACGTCCATTTACCTTCCTCAAACTGCGTCAATTTCCAGTTTACTGGAAGTCTGTGAATTTCACTCTGTTTGTCTCGCCTTTGGTATCCACTTACTGTCTCCCAAAAACATTATTTATTTAGTAAAGTTACTGACAACCCTAAAATTGCTAGAATACATGTCTAAATAAGACAGTAAGCTCAGGAAGAATGGGAAAGAGAATGAAACGTATTCCAAAACAAGCAAGGGAGATTTCATGACTTCATACAATCTAAGACAAAAAAAGGTGCTCTATGAAGGATTTATGAGAATGGGGCAGAGATTGCTGGATGTGATGTACATATACAAACAAATGGTTACAGTTTCAGCAAAATTGGATAATTTAAAAGGCTTTACAAATTGAGGAAGTCAATAACCCTCCCATAATGCTCCATACATTCTCAGCTGCTTAGCGATCCAGCGATCTTGCTGACCAAGGTATTGTTTGGAAAGTAGAAATTCTGGTAGTGTACAGGCAGGCATTATCTTGCTGAAATGTAAGCGCAGGGTGGCTTGCTATGAAGGGCAACAAAATGTGGTGTAAAATATCGTCGATGTACCGCTGTGCTGTAAGTGTAATAACCAAAGGGTTCTGCTGCGAGAAGAAATGTCTCCCCAAACCATAACTTCCGGTTGTCAGGCCAACGACAGGTGTCAGGTTGGTATCCCAGCGCTGTCTGGGCGTGTCCAGAAACGTCTTTAACCTATAATCATATTAACTGAAGAGAATTGTACTCCAGTGATGAGCCCCACTTGGAATTGAGCCCCAGTGATCAACGAGCAACGAGTTTTGCTGTACAACAGATTTTTAATGCCAATGCTGGTAACCGAGTCAAATGTGTCAGCAAAGCTGTCGGAATTATTTGGACACCAGTTCCGAGAAATATAATTGACAACAAAAATGTAAAACTGTGAGTAACGGTTTTCAAATGTGGTTAGCAGGCACTATTTTAGCACTGTAGCGCCACTCATCTGAGTATGTCGAAATGGTTGCCTGTCATGGTGGCGCCTAGTAATCAGTCACTAACTGGCTCTGTACAGCTACAGGTAGATGTGATGTGCATTTACATACAAATGGTTACAGTTTCAGCAAAATTGGATGGTTTAAAGGGCTTCACAAACTGAGGACGTCAATAACCCTCCCAAAATGCTCCATATATTCCCAACTGGTGAGAGATATAGCTGGCCAAGGTATTGTTTGGAAAGAACGACGAAAAGCATTAGAAACTCTCGTCGTGTGCAGGTAGGCATTATCTTGCTGAAATGTAAGCCCAGGATTGCTTGCGATGGGAACAAGATCGTGTGTAGAGTGAGAGAGGCTTGAGATAGACAAGTGAAATTACCCACCATAGGTATGTGGGTGGAACCGAGGGAGTTTGCGAACTCTAGCGCCTTAGAGCAATCTTTTACCGTTTTATTCAAGCAAATGTCAATGTCGTAAGCACCCTGTGTTGCTTCGGGTCATTGAAACGTGGGACTTAGGGAAGGCAGGAAAAGGTGTGAACGGGGCATAATCAGTCACCATTGGTTGCACTGTAAACACATACACGTTATTTAAGGAAATGATTTCTTAAAAACAATCATTTAAAAAAAAATTACTGCAGCACAAGCCACACTGGCGGCTGAAGGCCTTATTAAGAGAGAATTCAAAAATATTTGTCGGCTGAAGGTCACAAGCAATACTTCAGTGTCTTTTAATGTTAACGTTACATACCAGTGCGGAATTGTAGCAGTTGTTCGTGCTCAAGTGAATGCTTACACAGTTCAACCATCACTGTCGTAGAATTATATGTTGATTTCACAGTGCACATCGGTTTTACGTATGGCCCCCTCTATGAGCTGCGCCTGAAGTTTACAGTTTTGACGACATTTTCTGTAATATTTATGTTGTATAGTAACTAAGTAGTAACACGAAATTATTACGAGTAAAACTGTGTAAAATTACAATTCTTACTTTTTCTCATGTCTGTAATGTGCTAGATGTTTAAAATTACTATAGCACGTAACAGTGACAGTTTACGCCTCATTGGCTAAAATTATTTATAAAACTGATATGGCTGCGTAGAGTACGTTATAGGAAGTATTGCATATTTTGTCGTGTTGGGACCTGACTTAACTTAATTAGTTGTTACTTGACGAAAGATATAACGTAAATCACGTTGTAATATATACTCTTGTATCTGTTTTAGCATTGATAATGACCTGACACAGGTCGAAATCTGATCTGCGTTGTGACTATATATATGTCATATTAAAGCAACCTAATTCTACGACTGAATGCTGCTCTATCTAACCCAATATAACCACAGTCGTTGCGTGCACCCACCCCATGGAGGGCAACCTGATGAAGATTCTGCCTAGCTGGGCAAGCACTGTTTTTTTACAGATACAAGAAACTCAGGATAAAGCTGGCGGTCACCAACCAGCATATAACGTTCAACAAAACGTGTATCTCAAAAAATCTTGCACCAAGGTATGTACAATCACAGTTCAACCGCAAGGACACAAATAGAAGAATGGTACGAAGTAGGCGTAAATGTGAAGGGATAATAATGAGAAATGTAATTAGGGCTTTGTTTGTGAAAAAACAATTGATTAATGATACCTGATATGGGTTACATTTTGATCTTGCTGGTATGCTTTCACCTTTGATGTTTGACACAGTGCTGTGTAGTGTCAGGAATACAGTAGACAAAGTGGTACAACAAACAGTACAAAGACATACAAACAAAATTAAGAGATTAGAAAATATGGTTACAGTGACTAACAATTATGAATGTGATTCAGGATTTAATTTTTTTCCAAGAGTGATGAATTTGACTAAATAATGTTTGATCAGAAGGAAATGGGATTGCTTAATAAGGGCATGAAATACAATGTAAACAGGAGAATAGATCGTAGGGCTATCAAAGACACAATAATTCAGACAAAATACGCAGTAAATTCCTTAAAGTTACCAAAAATGGAACAGAATAGGATTTATCTAGCGATTAATAACATTATTATGAATGAAACACACAAACCTGTTCCTAATTCAATTAGTGAAAATAGGATCGTTGGAAGTATTAATAATAAACTTAAAGAGGGTGGGGCCATAGTAACAAAAGCGGACAAAGGAAGTACTACGGTTATCATAACCAAAGAGGAATATATTGCAAAAACTATAAAATTCTTTGAGGACAATAACATAGAAAAAATTAATAGGAGTGTAACGTTGGAAGCACAGAGGAAGCTACATGAGAAATTAAAAACATGTAGTGAGGTAATACCACCAAGAGAAGTATAAGTGCTAAAGGTTATGAACCCACTGATACCCACACTTAGCGCACAAATAAAAGTATACAAACTCAGTTACCCACTATGTCCAGTGGTAGACAGCAGGGACAGCCCATTTTATAAAGTCGCGAAAAAGTGGAAAAAGTGTCTGCGGTTTCTTAAAAGCAACTACAAATTCCACAGTCAAATCTCTATAAAAAAAACAGTACTGAGCTAGTGAAGAAAATTAGAAATACACCAATAACGAATGAAATGAAATTGGTCTCTCTATACATTGTAAACTTATATACAAACATACCTATTGACGAAATTATACAGGTAATCTATTGCAATTTACTAGAGCAAAATAGGCTTTCAAAAAGGGAAATTGAGGAGTTCATTGGGTTATTTAAGCTAATTTTGGAATTTAACTATTTTAAATTTAATGGTACAGTCTTTTCTAAAAAAAAAAAAAAAACGGTGTTAATATGGGGAGCTCAATATCTGGTATAGTAGCGGACGTATTTATAAACCATCTTGAGAACAAATTCTTTACAGAAAACCCATTATGGGCAGAAAAAATTGTATATTATTATAGATACGTAGATAACACACTGTTGTTAATAAAAGGGAATGAAGAAGTAATTGACAACATACTATCCACTTTCAATAGTTGGCATGAATCAATAAACTTTACTCGTGAAATTGAGATAAATGGTTCCATAAATTTTCTAGATTTATCAATCCAGAGAAAGAATGGGAGGCACACATTTGGTATCTTTCGATAAAAAACATGCACAGATGGTATTGTAGACTACGCATCAAACCATCCCATTCAACATAAAAGGCGTTTTTTAATTCCGCCATTAATCGTGTATTTGACATTCGGTTGTCAATAGAAGAACATGACAATGAAATGGCAACTTTAAGATATATCGCTAAAGTGAATAATTATCCTAACACATTTGTCGATATGGTATATAGGAATGTAGAGAAAAATATGGTAATGAGATAAATACCTTGTAAATAGGCTGTTTAGGTTCTTATATTGGTAACGCCACCGCCACATAGCGCTCTGTATGAAAATCGCTGGCTGTGCTGTGTGCAATCTGTGGCGGGGTGGCATTGTTGGAATTTACTATTGCAGTGCTGGGAAGTTGGCTGTTACCAGCGCATAGCGTTGCGCAGTTGGAGGTGAGCCGCCAGCAGTGGTGGATGTGGGGAGAGAGATGGTGGAATTTTGAGAGCGGACGATCTGGACGTGTGTCCATCAGAAAGAGTAAATTCGTAATACTGGATATCATGGACTGATGTACATATATTAGCACTTTTGAACACTATTAATGTAAATACATTGTTTGTTCTCTATCAAAATCTTTCATTTGCTAACTATGCGTATCAGTAGTTAGTGCCTTCAGTAGTTAGAATCTTTTATTTAGCTGGCAGTAGTGGCGCTCGCTGTATTGCAGTAGTTCGAGTAATGAAGATTTTTGTGAGGTAAGTGATTTGTGAAACGTATAGGTTAATGTTAGTCAGGGCCATTCTTTTGTAGGGATTTTTGAAAGTCAGATTGCGTTGCGCTAAAACTATTGTGTGTCTGTTTAGTGTTGATCAGAATAGGCAAAGAGCGAAATGTCTGAGTACGTTCAGTTTTGCTCACCTGTTTGAAAATCAAATAATGTAAGAGATTTATCAGCACAGTAATTCAATAAGTTTTCTAAGGGGACGTTTCAACCTTGATACCAAAGGAAAGTACAAAATTTGTCACCTTGCATTATTATGGGAAAATGAGCATGAGAATTGCATCGATTTTCAGAAAATACAAAGTGAAAGTAGCCTTTGGAACAACAAATAATTTAGGATGTATCTTACAACATACTGTAGATGTAAAAAATGTGCTTGATTCATCTGGGGTTTATAAAATTGATTGTCCTGATTGTGGAGCATGTTACGTAGGTCAGACAGGGAGGAGACTGGAAACTAGGTTTAAGGAACATGTTGCTCTAGAAAGAAAAGACGCAGCAGAGAAATCAAGTCTGGCTGCACATTTATTGTCAACTAAACATAGACTGCCAATGTTAACGTCAAATGTAAGGTTGCTACATAGAGGCGAGAAGGGGGGACTCCTCGATCTTCTTGAGGAGATCTTCTGCCACCAAAGAAATGCTAAGTGTAACCTGATCAATGATCAGGTCGTAATGAAAAACTGCCTACTTCAAAGCAGTGAAAAATTCGACCCACGGGGTCTCAAAGAAAATTCGCAACCTCACGCCATTATGTAGCAGCCACTTGCATAAGATCTGAACGAGTACCACTTTCATAACACTATATTTACATAACTTATTGCATTAGAATAGCGCATGAGAGTAACTATTAGCAACAATTAATACGTAAAACTATCATTTTTCAAAATAAGTGTTCAAAAGATCACGCTTTATCATATTTTTCTTATTTCTCAGCCACTAAGTGTGACATAGTGAAATGATGCTTACAAGCACTACTAGCGCCAACATAGTGCATTTTGTAATAAAGTTCACGCTATATCTTTTGTCAAGTAACAACCAATTAAGTTAAGTCAGGTCCCAACACGACAAAATATGCAATACTTCCTATAAGGTACTCTACGCAGCCATATCAGTTTTATAAATAATTTTAGCCAATGAGGCGTAAACTGTCACTGTTACGTGCTACAGTAATTTTAAACATCTAGCATATTACACACATGAGAAAAAGTAAGAATTGTAATTTTACATAGTTATACTCATAATAATTTCATGTTACTACTTAGTTACTATACAACATAAATATTACAAAAAATGTCGCCAAAAAAAAAAAAAAAAAAAAAAAAAAAGCTGTAAAGTTCAGGCGCAGCTCATAGAGGGCGCCATACGCAAAACCGATGTGTACTGTATATAATTTTACGACAGCGTGATTGCTGCTCTATCTAGCCAAATATAACCAAAGTCGTTGGGTGCACCCACCCCATGGAGGGCAACCTGATCAAAATTATTTGTCAGCTGACGGTCAAAGCAATAGGAATTATTTGAAAAAATATTATTTTTAAGCAATTGTCACAATCATACCAAATAAAAAAATGGGAGTGATCCACAGACAATGCTCCAAGAATCGATCTGAGAAAAGTCCCTACAGCTGCGTAAACGGTGAGACAGGCAGCCAAGAGTTATACTCACCTAACAGGATTGCAACTCAAACGACGGACAGTTTAAACGCCGATCAATCCTCTTACCTAACGTGTAATAACCAGTACAACGATCGAATAATTCGAGCGAGGACGGAGTGGCAGACAGCACTGCGTCTTTAGAATCCGATGTTGAAAACATCGAAAGGCAGAAGGAAGCACTACAACCAAGGTACACAAAAGAAACCACAATCCACACCACAATCAAGGAGGCTGTCGAACTACACGTCATGCCGGACAGCATCAGCATAGACGAGGAAAAGTACACTGCCGCGAAAATACGCAAACCTCCAGAGCGGATAACTGGGGCGTTAGCGGCCACTAGGCAGTAAAATACCGTTGGTTGCACTTCACCAATAATAACACAACATTCAAAAACTAATAACAAGCAGTAGAAGAAGGCTAATAGATTCCGCCAACTCGACATACTCCACTTGTTGCTGTTCATCTCAAGGCGACCCTGCGAGCAGCAACGCACTAACAAACGGAGTGATCACAAAACAGTGGAGGTTTCACTACTGGATTAATGTTCACTCGACTCAACGTCCTGGATCAGGTGGACAACGAAGTTGTGGCCCCCGCAACTACAGCCCTTCGATTCGGCAATGCCTGCATGCCGACAGCAGTCCCAGCATGTATACGCCCTGCCGGACCTCTCTGCTGTTCCATCCCAACCGAACTGCCGACGACGGCCGAAGTGGCCGAGTGGTTCTAGGCGCTACAGTATGGAACTGCGTGACTGCTACGGTCGCAGGTTCGAATCCTGCGTCGGGCATGGATGTGTGTGATGTCCTTAGGTTAGTTAGGTTTAAGTAGTTCTAAGTTCTAGGGGACTGATGATCTCAGAAGTTAAGTCCCATAGTGCTCAGAGCCATTTGAACCATTTTTCGAACTACCGACGCACCCAACCCAGAAAACACTTCACGTCCTTACAAAGATAGTATGGGTACTAGATAGCGATAAACGCTGCTGCTGCCACTCGCGGACAGACAACGCTAGCAAACGTGGTGGCGCCAGTAAACAGAAGAAGAATACGAGACGTCACAATCCATATTACACGATGCCAACGGCGCCAACGCAAGCCGCACAAGGCTCAATTATGTTCAGATATCGCCGAATGGTTTTGAGAGATCGACTCTGTGCACTAGAGAAGAAATTGCACTCACGGTACATTCAAAATGGATGCCATCGCGTCCACTAGTGTTGCACGCCCACAACGTCCTTGGAGAAGGGTTGAATCCTCGTGGAAATCAAGAGTGTCAGCAGCGTAAAGAGACTGTCGAACGTCGTCTTGTTCCTTACGGCACTGCGATCTGTTCTTTTCGACCACGAAATCTGTGGGAATCATCTCTTTGACGCCTTTTGTGCTACCTTTTGAGGCCTTTTTGTGTCGATTCTGAATAGAGGTGAGTCTGGAATGTTTTCTACGACCACCCATAAGAAAACCGCGTGGTTTAAACACTGGATATCGCTATTCTGATCTCTATCAAAAATGGTTCAAATGGCTCTGAGCACTATGGGACCCAACATCGGAGGTCATCAGTCCCCTAGAACTTAGAACTACTTAAACCTAACTAACCTAAGGACACCACACACATCCATGCCCGAGGCAGGATTCGAACCTGCGACCGTTGCAGTCGCGCGGCTCCGGACTGAAGCACCTAGAACCGCTCGGCCACCGCGGCCGGCGATCTCTATCACACAGGCGTCAAGAGAAGGGGTGAAATGTGGGTAAGAGGGTATGTGACGACCTTCCCATAGCGATGCTGCTGGGCAGAATTATGGTGAAACTTGGTGCCACTGTGACATCATTAACCCACCTTATAGCTCACATGAACTGAGATGTAACCTTTTCCCCATGTGTCGACAGCGTAGGGCAGAGAATTACACTTCTTCACCATTACAGAGGAAGACTGTAAGCACCTTTAGCCGAATTTCAAACTTCTGTGTCGGAATGGGACGCATTTTTGGGGTTTCGAAAAAGTGATCATTTAACTGTGTTGGGAAGTGTATTTGACATGCCTTATGTCACTTATGTCCTCTTCCGGAACTTTATAAGGTCACAGAAGGAAGTAAATAGTTCTATTATAAATGCTGGCGTCATAATTCATCACGTAAAAACGTTAAAGTTCACTTGCGTTCATCACAAATTTCGAGACACTGTCAGCTATAGCTTAGTGGAAACTTCAGCTCCTTGTGGTTACTCATTTTGGATGTACCTGCGTTGACCTGCCTTAGCTTCTTCAACCTGCAGATTGCTATGATGGGCAATATGTGTGTGCTGCGTCAAGTCCACATATGTACTCCGTGGAGTTGTTATTGTCAACCCAGGTGAACAGTATAGCTTACGCCATTCAAATTGGCCCACACGTGCACTTAGCTGCAAGGAACGTTATAGGCGCTAATTCGGTAATTGATGACCATCGCATTGGTGGTACGTTGCAGTCTGGATGTGGATAGTGTTATCTGGGGTTACGAAACACTCGTAGTTTATTTGCTTTGTTGATAAAGTTAGATTCTTGCAGATGTCGAGAAACTATATTGGAGCGAAGTACCACAGAATCAGCGCCTGTCTTATAGTCTCATCAACGAAGAAGCATTCGACCATCATCTGACCCACTGTCGGAAATTTTCGGCGCACACTAGAAAGTTGACACCGGGTAGGGTCATTTCATGATCTTTCCCTCGTGGAGGATCACAGTCATGTAAGAGTTTTTTTGAAAGAAATTTCTGCCATTTGACTATTTATTTTACACAATCATAGTTTCGACTTCACAGCCATTCTCAGTACCATCCGTTAGACCAGAAATATGTTATTTTGACGATGACATGTCACAGACAGGTCAGGTGTGTTCTAACATTTCAACATGCTATAAAGGCAAAATCATGATCATGTAAAATAAGTGAACAATCAACACTCAATTGGCGGAAATCTTTTTCATTATTTTTATTTCTTAAAATAATTTCACTTGACTGTCTCATGCCTCTACCTCCTACTTCACAACGTTGACTCCTCATATTATCAGTACAGCCACTCAGCATTTTACTCATTTAGAATAAAATTACAATTAAATCACTACTCTTAGCTGCGTACAGGCGTTGATATACGTCAACTGGGACAGGTGAAAATGTGGCCCCCGACCGGGACTATAGCCCGGAACCTTTGCTTACGTGGCAGATGCTCTATCCATCTTTTTTTCTTTTTCTTTTTTTCATTTCCTTCGATATTGATCGTTGTGTTTGGTCTGGGCGGACGCCACAAGACTTCCGTTGAAGTTGAACGTTGATTCCTTTGCTCAGTTTTTATTACAGAGGGCTAGCAGACCCCTGACCGAAAACGCTGAGCTATCGTGCCGGCTTGAAAATGTGTGCCCCGACTGGGACTCGAACCCGGAATCTCCTGCTTACATGGCAGACGCTCTACCCATCTGAGCCACCGAGAACAAAAATGGTTCAAATGGCTCTGAGCACTATGGGGCTTAACATCTATGGTCATCAGTCCCCTAGAACTTAGAACTACTTAAACCTAACTAACCTAAGGACATCACACAACACCCAGTCATCACGCACACCGAGGACTGATAAAATAGAGCGACTGCAGGGACTTATCTCTGGCACGCCTCCCGTGACTCCAACATTTTCAACTTATTGTCCCGCATGATATTCATAGTGCCCCTGGCCATTATACTAATTACTCGCGGCTTTTTGCCGATTCCCGTAAGTGTTCGGGCACTGTTTGTGCGTGTGCACAGAAGAAGATGGTCAAATGGCCGGTGAGCCTTAACTATATATATATATATATATATATATATATATATATATATATATATATATATATATATATATATGAAGATGGTATCTGTTCTCTCGGACATGTCGTGCGTTGTAGTCTGGATGTGGTTAGTGTTGGGTTGGGTTGTTTGGGGAAGGAGACCAGACAGCGAGATCATCGGTCTCATCGGATTAGGGAAGGATGGGAAGGAAGTCGGCCGTGCCCTTTCAAAGGAACCATCTCGGCATTTACCTGGAGCGATTTAGGGAAATCACGGAAAACCTAAATCAGGATGGCCACAGGACGCGGAGTGTCATCTGGGGTTACGAAACACTCGTAGTTTATTTACTTTGTTAATAAAGTTCGGCTCTTGCAGCTGTCGAGAAACTATATTGAAGAGAAGTAGCACAGAATCAGCACCTGACTTGTAGTCTCATCAATGACGGGGAATTCGACCATCATCTGGCCCACTGTCAGAAATTTTCGGCGCACACTAGAAAGCCGACATCGAGTAGGGTCATTTCATGATATTTCCTTCGTGGAGCACCACGAAGCGTACTCGTAAACTGTATAGTAAATCATTTACAAAACGTTAATGCGACCAATTCTAGGGTATCGTGCCAGACATTATCAAGTAGGGATGACTATAGACATTTAACAAATTCAGAGATGCACAGAGAGGATCTATCACGTCGGTACGGCCCATACGGAAGTGCATCGGAAATGATTGGAGAATTTAAAGGGGATCCTTGGAAGAAAGACGATGTAGTTCTCGAACATGTCCTAAAGAACAGATACCATCTTCATATATATATATAATTTTGAATAATAATCAATATCGTTGTTTCATGGTTTTACGTTGTTTTGTGATTTTACATTACGGTACATGCTCTGCAAGCTACTGTTCAATGCATCACTGACAGTACCTTGTGCTAAAAATGTCGGTTTTCTGAGCTATTGCTTTCGCGTATTGAACCAGAGAAAATATCTGTCTCTTATTCTTATGATTTTTGCGCGAGTACATGATACTGTCATCATCCTCTACGAATAAAGGGTCTCTAAATTTACAGGGTTTCGCGAGAACTTCATCGTCTTTCTTCCAAGGATCCCCTTTAAGTTCTCCAAGAATTTCCGATGCACTTCCGTATGGGCCGTACCGACGTGATAGGTCCTCTCTGTGCATCTCTGAATTTGATAAATGTCTATAGTCATCCCTACTTCATAAGGCCTGGCACGATACCCTAGAATTGGTCAGACTAACGTCTTGTAAATGATTTCCTACACAGTTTACGAGTACGCTTTAAATTCGTCTGGCATAATAATGGTTTACCGTGTCCTATATTATATTCATTTTTAATAATTTATTGACCCTAACTACTTACACGATGTAAGGTCGTCAAGATGCTCACAACCATTCTTCTAATCGGATTGTACTGGATTCTTTTCCGTTTCTGTAGAAATACATCCACATTCCAAGAGAGCTGACATTCATTGTACCAACTACAAATTTTCTCCAAACTTTTTGCATTTCAATACGATGGTGCAACTATGACACTTTCCTGAATACAACAGAACCGTCTGCGCATAGTCTGGCAGTGGTGCATTTTACTCGTTTAGAAAACTATTGTTATCATTGTTTTGTGGTATTTCGCTGTCTGTTAGACCCAATAAGACGCATGCAGTTTCTAATTGCCAAATACATCTACGTTTACTGACTCTAGAAGTCATACTCAAGCGTGTGGCAGACTATCTCAGGACTGTTCCACTTTAGAATGGCACTAGGGAAAAACGGGCACCTAAATTTTCACTGTCATCCCTGGTTCTTATTTCTCACCGATGATCACTTCCCCTTACGTTGGTCGGAGAGAACAAAATGTTTCTTGTATTACAACAATGCAAAAAGAATAACCCTTCTTTGAATTTTTTCGACGTCTTTCGTCAATCCTATCTTATGCGTATCCCACACCCAGCAGCAGTACTCCAGTGAGGGCAGACAAGGGCATGGTAGGCAGTCTCTAGTACACATTTTGTTTTGTTTGAAAACTATTGAAATCTTCTAAACAGGTTTTAGTAGCCACGTTAGTTGTTAGTAGGTCCTCTATTGCAGGACCATACACAACTACAATCTTCTAAACAGCTTTCAGTAGCCACATTAGTTGTTAGTAGGTCCTCTATAGCAAGACCATACACAACTGGTTTCGCGATAATTTTGCCACATCTTCAGGTGTATGCATCTGTGAAAAAATGTAATATAAATTCAAATGTTCAATAATGGTAAAAATAATACAATTAATAAGAACGACAGGAGAACAAATACTCACATAACTAATTTAACATTGGCTCGTTAAAAATAGTCTCCCATCGTTCGAACAGCGTTTGAATTGTTAGAAGCACCTAAATAGGATGGTTACAAGATGAAACATCAAAAATTTCAATGGATAGCAGTCGCAGGCAGTGTACATGAGCAATGTGAGCCGCTGGTATGGATCTACACTGTCTGCGCCTGCTACCCGTTGGAATTTTTGATGTTTCATGTTGTAACCATATTTATGAGGTTCTGGCAATTCGAACACCAGCTCTCCAGCATAATTGTTCACGTCGATGTCATGGTGTAGGTCACCTTCTGGTAATGCAGGAATGTCGCACTCACTCGCTAGGCCCTCCCAATCTGCTTTGTTATGGAGAAAAAAACAAAAAAGAACAATCGAAAATCGAACACCAGAACGCCACCCGAAGGTTGGGACACCAAATATTTTTACGAACCAGAGCTGCGCTATCTTTCTGCTTATTTGCCTCATTTTTACCGTTATTATAACTTTTAATTGAAATAGTATTTTTTCATAGCTGAGGATGCGATTAAATGATTTCGAAAGCTATTGTCTATGATTCTGTGAGAGATGGGGCTCCTCCACGCCCGCACCAACGTGGTGACCAGACCAAAAGTTCTACTGTCACCTCCGTCAACATGTTAGTTATCTAATAGGTGGATCACAGGATGCTGGGCTGTGATATTATCCGTGCGTCTGGGTAAGACTACGCATTAACACGGTCCATCAGGTGATAGATAGTGGACGAAAGGCGAATGAGGGTAGCAATTTGAAGAGCAGAGGGAAAAAAGTGCCAAGGCTCGTGTCGTGGGAAAAAAACCTCTGCGATAGTGGGTTGGGTAGTGAGAGCAGTGGTGGCTTACTAGCTGCGATAGTTCATGCAAGGTTGGGTTTGTTAGTATGGGTATCATGCATCATTACCGTGGCAAGCGATGTCGATGTATCCCAGTTTTCTGCATTCCTGGAACAATCATGATCGTTACATAGTTGTGGGAGATCGGCCATAGATCATCTCACTGTGTCTGAGGGGGCGGGGGGGGGGGGGGGGGGGAGGAGCTTGTCTGCATGCAGTGTACGGTACGGGTTCCCTGAGTAGTGCCAGTTATTCTGTAACAAAGGAACTAATAACAGCTAATGCGGGTGCCAAAAACTTTTTGGGAGATTTTAATGCTTTAAAAAAAAATATTTCCATCACTTATCTAAGTTGTCGGTAGCCAAACGGTAAAATCAAGTCTGTAGTATACTTTTGCAGTTAGCACACTTCACTCGCATTCGGGAGGACGACTGTTGAAACCCGCGTCCGGCCACTCAGATTAAGGTTTCTCTTTGTTTCCCTAAATCGCTCCAGGCGAACTCAGGGATGGTCCCTTTGAAAGGTTCAAATGGATCTCAGCAGTATGGGACTTAACTGCTGTGGTCATCAGTCCCGTAGAACTTACAAGGGAACCTCCCCATCGCACCCCCCCTCAGATTTAGTTATAAGTTGGCATAGTGGATAGGCCTTGAAAAACTGAACACAGATCAGTCGAGAAAACAGGAAGAAGTTGTGTGGAACTATGAAAAAAATAAGCAAAATATACAAACTGAGTAGTCCATGTGCAGGATAGGCAACATTTAGGAGAGTGTTAGCTCAGGAGCGCCGTGGTCCCGTGGTTAGCGTGAGCAGCTGCGGAACGACAGGACCTGGGTTCAAGTCTTCACTCGAGAGAGAAGTTTAATTTTTTATTTTCAGACAATTATCTGTCCGTCCGTCCGTCCGATGCGATGTAACTGCGCCGTTGTACGGTGACGCTACACCTAAACAAACATCGAAACACACGACGTCAGTCGACTACAGCGCACGGAAGAGAGAGTATTGCTGCTAACGAGGCTCCCTGGCTGGCAGTTGACTGCTCGCTACTTTGGACGAGAGTGCATTAAATACGTGAGATGTATTCCGTGGGCAATATGGATCCAGCAAAACACAAACACTGAACTTATTACAGTGAACAGAGATGTCAATGAACGAACGGACAGTTCATAACTTTGCGAAAATAAAGAATTTAAACTTCTCACTCGAGCGAAGACTTGAACCATGGACCTCTCGTTCCGCAACTGCTCACGCTAAATACGGGACTACGGCGCTCCTGAGCTCACACTGCCCTTAATATTGCCTATCTTGCGCATGGACTACTCAGTTTGTATATATTGCTTATTTTTTTCATAGTTCCACATAACTTCTTCCTGTTTTCTCGATTGATCTGTGTTCAGTTTTTCAAGGCCTATACACTGTGCCAGCTTATAACTAAATCTGAGGGGGGTGCGATGAGGAGGTTCCCTTGTTAGAACTACTTATATCTAACTAACCTAAGCACAGCACACACATCCATGCCCGAGGCAGGATTCCCACCTGCGACCGTAGCGGTCGCGCGGTTCCAGACTGTAGCGTCTAGGACCGCTCGGCCACTCCGGCCGGCCCCTTTGAAAGGACACGATCGATTGCCTTCCCCATCCTTGACACAATCCGAGCTTGTGCCCCGTCTCTAATGACCACAATGTCTACGGGACGTTGAACCCATCATCCTTCGTTCTAGTATACTATCTGCATCTTCTAACAAGGGGAAGGCCTCAGACACGGCCAACCGATTCGGCTCAAATTTGACAGGTTGCTTGTGTACAACCTAAAACGAAGGAATCTAAGATATTTTGGGTCAACAACCCCGCGTTTTTGAGAAAAATCACCCATAAAGGTAATGACGAGGAATCGACTAAAAATTGGCGGGATCGATAGATAATTGTAAATAGAGCATTTTTCACCATCAGGTGTGGGACCCGAAAACGTATACATTTCCAGAAGTCGAGGTAAGAAACTTTTACAACTGTCCCTTCTGTACCCACATGGTAAACGATTTTTGCCGCCAGCACCGATAGCCCAACGGCCAAGGTAACTGCCTGAGAATCGGAGAGCCCGGGTTCGAATCTCGAAGAAACTGTATTTATTCACAAAACGTATTTCATTCGGCGCTTTAACGACGGAAAAATCACTACATGTATCCGCAATGTTCACGGCAGCCTGATGACGGAGAACAACTCTTTCCGATTGACTTCTAAAAAGCTCATGCTGGACAGCTTCACTCTTCCAGGTTCACAACTACAATATGACGAAGGGGCAACTGGGACAACATAACTCTCCCCGCGTGCATTCTGTCACGTGCCTCGCTGTAAACAAGCGTCGCGCGGTTGGCTATCTGTGGTCCCTCGTGAGGAATTCGCAGCACTCTTACTCGGAGTTGTTTTCATGTGACAAGGCTTGAAAGTTTCATACTTTACTAACTCACGGCGTTTGGGAAATTAGTTTGCCTACCTCATTATTATCATTCCTTATTGATTTACATATCTTATTAAACCTCCTATCCCTATCAATTGAGATATGGGAAAACACAAACGAAAGGAATGACATCCATTAGGTTTCTTCGAGATTCGAACCCCGGTTTTCCGATTGCGAACCACATACATCGTCCGTTGCGCTATCGGTGCTGTCGGCGAAAAGCGTTTACCATGTGGGTACAGAAGAGGCAGTTGTAAAAGTTTCTTTCCTTGATTTCTGGAAAAGTTTACGTTTGCGGACCACATACCTGATGATGGAAAATGCTCTATTTACGATTATCTATCGATCCCTCCAATTTTGAGTCGATTGCTCGTCGTAACTTTTGGGGTGATTTTCTCAAAATTGCGGGGGTGTTGACCCAAAATATTTTAGATTCCTTCGTTTTAGGTTGTATACAAGAGACCTGCCAAATTTGAGCCGAATCGGTCGGCCATGTCTGAGGCCTTCCCCTTGTAAGTCTTCTGCCAATAAAACACACTTTCTGAGTGATGACTGCAATCTTTGTGACACTCCCGGCCCAGTGAATACGCTCACGGTGCGTTTAGCCTGGACGTACTTTTCCACCGGCAGCTGGCCGCAGTGTATTCGTGCTGGGTCACGGCAGGGCTGCTCTCCGCTCGCGGAATGCGTCCTGCCGCTCCGCTCGGCGCAGCACAGAGCGGTCGGGCTGTCAGGGCGGCGAGACGGCCGGGGCACGCCCGTCGTGAGGCACACGCACGCCGCACGCGGGTCGCGACCCTGCGTCACGCGGCACGCACGCGCGTGTGGCTCTCCTCCCGCTGTCAGCTGGCCGCAGTCGGGCTCGTTAGCCGCCGCTCACGTCGCCAGCACACGCCCGCCATCGCTGTTACTCGCCTCGCGGCCTACAGCGGCGGACGACGGTGGCCAACACCGACTCAAGGGAAGGCCTCGGCGCTTGTTCGTGACGTCACATCAGCTAGCACGGCGAACGCCAGGTCCGTTGCAGGCATACTCATAATGGTGGTGTCTCCCTCCCTGACACAGGAAAATGTGAAACTATTGGCGCTAGTTAACCGACACACATTGTTCTGAGACATTTCTGCAATCAATTAATTGTGCAATTCATTACACTTCTTAACAAATAGTGTACTCCTGAACTTAAATTTCCACCTGTTTTAAGCATTGACATACAAAAACAACTTCATGGTCCAGCAACTACAGAATTAGAGCTTCTTTACCTTATTTGTAAATTTGAGGAAGTTACGTTTGTACTGGGTTGCTTTTACAAGAAACTATGAACATATTGGTGCTCTTCTTTAGGTATCTTGGTTGACTATGGGGTGAGGAGCACTGAATGTTAATGAAGTATCTCGCGACTGTACACGTTGGGGGATGGGGTGAGGGTCAGAAGAAGAGGCAAAAGAGACGTACTTGTTTTATCAAATAAATTTTTTTATCATATAAAGTTTTGTCCTTTCAGTTGCAAGAGGGGAATATTTATCTTTTCTAATGTGCATGTTTAAAAAAGTTTAAGCTCAGCAGTATTTTCGATGTATGAAGCTATTTTGTTTCCTGTTTAGAATTCCTTTCGTTGAAAACGACTGTAGTCTAATGACTGGCAACAGTTGGACATTTACACACGTAAATTAGTTCACATTTCCAGTGACGATGTCAAACGAAAATAAATGAATTAATAAAAGAAACGAGTTCATTGTAAGGGGGTTGGGGTAAGTTTCGATAACAAAATGGATCAAGTAAATGTAGTTACTTGAATCTAAGATTTCCGAAGCTTGCAATGGGGCAAAGCGTCTTCTCATATTCATCTACGTTTGTTTCGACAGGATTCAGTAATACAGAACTATGATCTTCATTTGTACCTTTACGACAGTAAGAAAATCTTTCATCTAAATAAAACTGTAGAATCCACAACAATGCCAAACATTTTGTCCAAAAATAAGAGATTTATAGTGATAAGCACGGCCAGACATTTCTGCCTGCAACAGACCTGGCGTTCGCCGTGCCTAGCTGAAGTGACGTCACCTTCCTTTGAGTCGGTGTTGCAGTCTTCCACTCTCCGTAGCTCCTTGAAGTGTGACGTGACAACGGCCCATCTCCAAGCTATCCCTCCCGAAATACCTACTCCAAACTCCATATACCGCCGTCCCCCCGCCGATGTAATGGAGTGTTTGTGTTGACCGTGTTACCTCCCCACAAAAAGTATAACCTCCAAACAGTAAATTAAAATAAATAATTATATCATTAGCTTTCAGTGTAACCTCCCCACTAATAAATTTCGTAACCCACCAATAATAAAAATGTGACTAACCTCCCAAATTAAAAAATCTGACTCATATACAACCTTTCAATTATTAACTGTGAATTTGAACTGGCAAATTTTGGACTTCAGCAGTGCTGCGTCATGGCCCTGAAAGATCATTCTGAATAAATTGAAAATTCTTACCTCAATGAGGTCTCCGGATAACGCGTATACAGGGTGAAAAGTTTTTAAACCGACAAACTTTGGGAGGTTGTAGGGGACATCAAAACAAATATTTTGCCCTGATGTCATTTTTTCCTATGAGGAGTATTTAAACCGGTGGAGGAACTGTGCTCTGGCTGGATAATCAACTGGTTCCAGGTTGTGGACACACTGTAAGTGAAATGGACGTAACAATTGCTCTCGAAGGACTGTTCGTCTGATTCGTACCCATGTTACGTGCAATTGCACGAGTGCTGATTGAAAGATACCGCTCCACACACTGCAAGACAGCTTCCTCAAATTGCAGCGTTCTTACCGTGCGATGGTGTCGCTGTCCAGGTAATCTGCTAAATGACCCGGTCTCAAGCAGAGGTTGGTACACAGCAGCAAAGGTCGTATGGTGCGGGATACGGTGATTACGATATTGTTGTTGATAAACCCGCTGTGCAGATCGTCCGTTGTGGTGCGCTACGCAGTACGCACCAACCATATCAGAGTACTCACTCCCGGTGTATCGCTCCATTAGTAAACAGAGACAATGCACTACTACATTGGTGGACAGCAGTTGCCTGCAACTGAAGAGCGTAATACACCCTCCACCGGTTTAAATAATCCTCATACGAAAAAATTACATATGGGAAAAATATTTGTTTTGATGTCCCCTGCAACCTCCCAGACTTTGTCGGTTTAAATACTTTTCACCCTGTATCTCTGCTCCTATAAGAAATTTTTCTGGCACAGCTCAGTGCAGGGCTGGCCTATAGATTTGTCATGTATAAAAGGAAACATCTTGTTTTTCTTCACAATAATCGGGATGACCATAGATTGGAGAAATCGGTAAATTCTTTAAATTGAGTTGAATGATTGTCAAAAGTTAATTTATATAAGAAAGATTATTATTAAGAGATTTTTTAAAAAGCATTTACATGGGACTTGATATAACAATAGTACATATGCGCGAGGCTGCTTTTACCTTATACGAGGCCTGTTCAGAAAGTAAGCTCCGATTGATTGTCAAATTGAAACCACAGTGAACATCAGAAATGTTTTACTTGTAACAATTAGCTACACATTTCAGCTACTTCTCTACGTAGTCGCCGTTCTGACTTAGACTTTTGTCATAGCGTTGTACCAACTTTTCAATAGCCTCATCATAGAAGGCAGCCGCCAGTGCTTTCCGCCAATTCTCCACGTTGGCCTACACCTCGTTGTCTGTGTCAAAATATTGTCTTCAAAGACAGCGGTTCATGTGACCAGAGATGAAATTCAGGGGGAGACAATTGCGGACTGTATTGTGGGTAATCTAACATTTCCATTTGAAAACGATGCAGGAGCATCTTCATTGCCCCTGCAGAATGCGGCTGAGAATTGTCGTGAAGACGAAACAGCACGACAGTTATGTAATGTTAGCTGCATAGCTTCAGGCGAAATTTCTCACCAGGCCCTCGTACTTGGCGGCAGCCACTATTTTCTAGACATCTTTACGCACTCACTGCGAGCTCAGAAATGAGAAGAGCGACGTGATGCTAACTGGGGTTATACTAGAGACACTACCCAACACATCTGTGCAGAGCTTTATCGGATTTTCATAGTCGTTTCCATTTCGCGACCGATCGGAGCTTACTTTCTGAACGCCCCTCGTACTACATCGCTCAGGCACCACAATCGCTCCCCACGACCGGCCCAGCCAACTCCATACACCAGACTCCTAGCTACTACTTACTCCTACTGCCACACAGTTCCTACTGCACCAACACTACTCTCTGATCTGAGATTCTCTTATAGCTTACGTATCGCAGGCAGCGCGTGAGAAATCCATCGAAATTACATCTGCTCGAATGCGCTAGCAACAAATTTCTTACTCATGGACCTCTTACAACCGCTACGCTCACACCAGCGATGCAGGACGCCCACTTCTGCCTTCAAAGTGGAGTGCCTGGGGAACTGTGGGAAGGGATTTCCAGTACTGCGGCGAGATTACTTAGGAATGACATTTTTTATTGACCGATGCTTCCACACAAGCAATCGATGTGTGTTCCAGGGCCGGCCGGAGTGGCCGAGCGGTTCTAGGCACTTCAGTCTGGAACCGCGCGACCGCTACGGTCCTAGGTTCGAATCCTGCCTCGGGCATGGATGTGTGTCATACCTTTAGGTTAGTTAGGTTTAAGTAGTTCTAAGTTATAGGGGGCTGATGACCTTAGCAGTTAAGTCCCATAGTGCTCAGAGCCATTTGAACCATTTGTGTTCCAAGAGCTGTCCATGGGTGGTTGAGGCAGTGCAACGCTGAGACAGAATAGCGACAGCTGCCGGCGATGATAGCTTTGCTGACTCAAGACGTGTGTCCAACGTGCTGTATAGTGAGCTTAAGCTGGACTTGCTCACACTGTTCACGACCCACGTCAGAACCAGGACTCTCGAAGGCTGCCTCGAGAGTCAGGCAATGGTCCCCGACGAGAGGATCCGCTTCAGTAGTACCATTTGATAGCCTACTACAATCAGAGCTAGCTCATAATGTTTAGACTGTTGCCTTCGTGTATCTGACAGCGTTGCTGGATGGAGCTCTGTAGCTGCTCATCTTCGCATCCTAACGATCACTGGTGTGAAGGATACGCTCGATGCATTTAGTATCAGTGAGCATGCTGTCCGTTGTAGAATGGGGAAGGTGCGTGATCTATCCGAGTTTGACCGAGGGCAGATCGTCTTGGCTCAGAGGCTTGGCGCGAGCATTTCGGGAAGTGCATGACCTGTCAGATGTGCGAAAAGTGCTGTGTGATTGTCTTCAGCAAGTGACGAAACCAAGGTGAAGCAAGGATGAAATTCTCACTCTGTAGCGGAGTGTGCGCTGATATGAAACTTCCTCGCGGATTAAAACCGTGTGCCGAACAGAGACTCGAACTCGGGACCTTTGCCTTTCGCCTGAAAGTGCTCAACCGACTGAGCTATCCAAGCACGACTCATGACCCGTCTCCTCAGCTTTAATTCTGTCAGTACCTCGTCCCCTACCTTCTAAACTTCACAAAAGCTCTCCTGCGAATCTTACAGAACTTGCAAAAATGGTTCAAATGGTTCTGAGCACTATGGGACAACATCTCAGGTCATCAGTTCCCTAGAACTTAGAACTACTTAAACCTAATTAACCTAAGAACATCACACACACACATGCCCGAGGTAGAATTCGAACAGAACTTGCAGTCTTTCCGGAAAGGATAATGCAGACACATGGCTGTGGGTTACGAAGGGACGAGAAGTGACTCGTGAGAGTCTGTCAATCAACAGCTCTGACAGAACTACGTGGACAAGCGTAGCAGGAGAGGCATGACGTGTTCTAAGACAGTATTCGCCATCTGCCCGATAGCCTGGACGCCATAGTCAGCTCCTGCATTTCGTGAATGGAGGCCACTCCACGTACTAAAATGGTTCAAATGGCACTGAGCATTATGGGACTCAACTTCTGAGGTCATTAGTCCCCTAGAACTTAGAACTAGTTAAACCTAACTAACCTAAAGACATCACACACATCCATGCCCGAGGCAGGATTCGAACCTGCGACCGTAGCGGTCTCGCGGTTCCAGACCGCAGCGCCTAGAACCGCACGGCCACTTCGGCCGGCCACTCCACGTACTAATATGGGTGTTTCAGCGTGGACCGATACCTGGTACCTCAGAACCGTTTCTGCTATTGATCTGTAAATGGAATCATTTCATGTCGCATTCGGGAGGACGACGGTTCAACCCGCGATCGGCCATCCTGATTTAGGTTTTCCGTGATTTCCCTAAATTGCTCCAGGCAAATGCCGGGATGGTTCCTTTGAAAGGGCACGGCCGACTTTCTTCCCCGTCCTTCCCTAATCCGATGAGACCGATGACCTCGCTGTCTGGTCTCCTCCTCCAAACAACCCAACCCAACTCATTTAATGTAATCTATATTCTCTGTTGCAACAATAAATCCTGACTGAACTGGAAACCACAAAGGACGTGCATTTTTTTTATTGAACAGCAGGGGCGAAGGCTGCATCTCTGTGGTGCACCGTTTTTAATTCAAGAACTTCGTTCTCGGTCTTCATTCTTATTGTATATTACCAGTCCTTGCCTATTGCTTACTCCTATCTTTCCCAGAATTTCGGACCTCTT
Organism: Schistocerca serialis cubense; assembly: GCF_023864345.2. NCBI lineage: Eukaryota > Metazoa > Arthropoda > Insecta > Orthoptera > Acrididae > Schistocerca > Schistocerca serialis. The sequence continues at coordinate 499,207,655 of NC_064645.1, forward strand.
TCCCAACTTGACACTGCCGATTGCTTTTTCTGTGTCGACAAATTCCATGAGTGTGCTTTGATTTTTTCGCAGAGTTCCTTTCATTATCAAGCGCAATCTCAGAACTGACTCTCAGCTGTCTTCACCTTCACTTAAGCCAAACTACTCTTCATCTAACAGATCCTCAATTTTCTTTTCCATTCTTCTATACATTATCATTGTCAGCACCTAGAATGCATGAGATGTTAATATGATTTTGCCATAGTTTTCGCACCTATCTGCCTTGCTATCTTCGAAATTATGTGGACACCATTTTTCCGAAAGTCTGATGGTACATCACTAGTCTCATACCTTCTACACACCAAATTGAGTAGTCGTTTGGTTGCATTTCCCCAAATGGCCCCAAGCTCTATGTGAGGTCATCAGTCCCTAGACTTAGAACTACTTAAAACTAACTAACTAACCTAAGGACATCACACACATCCACGCCCGAGGCAGGATTCGAAACTGCGACCGTAGCAGCAGCTGGGTTCCTCCATTTCCCCCAACTATGCTAGAAATTCTGTTGGACTAGTATCTATGCCTTTTGCTTTATTTCAACATTGATCCATACCGGATCTCTTGTGTTTTCCATATCGACTCCAGTTTCTTCTCTAACCAAGTCATAAGACAAGACCTTCCCGTTAAAATGGGCTTCAGTGCACTCTTTCCACTTATCCGCTCTTTGGGCCGGCCGAAGTGGCCGTGCGGTTAAAGGCGCTGCAGTCTGGAACCGCAAGACCGCTACGGTCGCAGGTTCGAATCCTGCCTCGGGCATGGATGTTTGTGATGCCCATAGGTTAGTTAGGTTTAACTAGTTCTAAGTTCTAGGGGACTAATGACCTCAGCAGTTGAGTCCCATAGTGCTCAGAGCCATTTGAACCATATCCGCTCTTTCCTCTGCGTTTAACAGTGGAATTGGTTTAGTCCAGGAAGTGGTCATGCTGAGTCGACCCATGTTTGTAGAATGTAAGAACGATGTATTTTTGGTGGTGACGGCCTTGAGCAAAGGAAAAGGAGACAGTAGTGGAGCACTATGGGGGTCAAGTGGAGACAGACAAGAGAAGAGCTCAAGTAAGCGATTTTGATCACTTCTACGTTTGAGCTGGCAGAAGACAGACTTGCCTGTGGTAACGAGCGGGATTCGGACGTATAGGAGATATATTCTGGGCAGGGAACAGCCAGTATGCAACTTTATCTCTGAGAACACTTTTTGGTTAGATATTGAAGGGAACACTTGGATGTTTGTTCCAGAAGAAGCCAGAACTGTCGTCTGAAGATGAATCTATCGGCTCGCAACTGGTAACGGCGCTATTTCTGTAAATAAATAGCATTTTTAATATCGGCTGGTTTCTGGTTTCCTTGTACGAATCGATTTGTATGAAGCTTTCTTTTTTGCACTAAGAACCAGTCCGCTTCCTTGTGTGGCACTGGGGGCGTTCTTAATAAAGTACTTCCTGATTCGCGCAATTATTTTTTGCTGTGATACGGTGAGCAGCATAATTCTGTGGTATCAGAAAAACTTCGCAATATTTTGGATGCAAATCAGTTACGTAGAAACAAAGATATATTGTGTTTTAATTCTCCTGACACTTGTAAGTTTTGGCTGTAAGAATGTTATCCATTTTCGCTTTTCAACTGTACAAGCAGACATCACAACAGAAGTTACACAGTATTCAACAGGGGAAACACACAGCCAACCGGTTGCAAATAGTTATTTGTTATATTGACCTGGGTTTCGACACCTCTAAGGATTCCATTAGCCAAAGCTGGAACATGTTAGTTTTAATTTTTGACTTAAACTTTTTTTTTTTTTGAGTCATCATTCTTCTGACTGGTTTGATACAGTCCGCCACGAATTCCTCTCTTTTGCCAATCTCTTCATATCAGAGAGAGATTAGCACTTGCAACCTACGACCTCAATTATTTGCTGGATGTATTCCATTTCTGCTCTAAGCTTTAACCATTGCCCTCTAGCAATGTAACTTTACGGTTTCTTAAAATTTCATTGTGAAGAAGACATCCTTAGAGGTGTAAAAACCTAGGTCAAAGTACCAAACAGTTATTTGCAACCGGCTGGCTGTGTGATCCTTATGTTGAAACTTATATACCGTTACTAAGAGATAGCCATGTTTAAAACTATTACACAGTATTATGTTAGGACAAGTAAATTTTATTGACTTCTGCTCTATGCTTCAAAGTGACAGCGATATTTGACGCTATTTTTCAGCAGATTCACCGAATCTCTATAAACAACAGTCGGAATGTTCTACTAGTCGTTCAATTTCTCGACGATAGAAATTCCCTCCTTGGTCACGGAGTCGTTCGAGAACCGCCCTGAAGATTTCTTCCCCCTTCCCCCCCCTCCCCCAGATGTTCTTACATCTTGCCGAAAAGATGTAAATCGCATGGTGAAAGATCTGGACTGTTTGATTCAAATGGCTCTGAGCACTATGGGACTTAACTTCTGAGGTCATCAGTCCCCTAGAACTTAGAACTACTTATGAAACATCCCCTTGGAAAAATTAGTGAATTACTGTGCTGATAAACCTATTACGTTATTTGATTTTCAAACAGCTGAGCAGAACTGAACGTACTCAGACATTTATCTCTTTACTTTTTCTGATCAACTCTAAACTGACACACAATGTTTTTAGCGCAAAGCAATCTGACTTTCAATAATCTCTACAAAAGAATGGCCCTGACTAACAATAACCTATACCTTTCGTGAATCACTTACCTCACAAAAATCTTTGTTACTCTATGTACTGCAATACAGCGAGCGCCAGTACTGGAAGCTAAATAAAAGATTCTAACTACTGAAGGCACTAACTACTGATAGGCATAGTTAGGAAATGAAAGATTTTGATAGAGAACAAACAATGTATTTACCTTAATAATATTCAAAAGTCATCTCATATATATATATATATATATATATATATATATATATATATATATATATATATATATCAGTTCATGATATCCAATATTACAAATTTTCTCTTTCTGAAGGACACACGTCCAGATCGTCCGCTCTCAAAATTCAGCCATCTCTCTCCCCACATCCACACCACTGCTGGCGGCTCACGTCCAACTGCGCACCACTACGTGCTGTTCACATCCAACTGCCCAACACTACAATAGCGACTGTTTCAACAATGCAAACCAGCGACAGTGATTTTCATACAGAGCGCTACGTGGCGTTACCGCCATAAAAACCTAAACAGCCTACTTACACTTAGACCTAACTAAGCTAATGACATCACACACATCCATGCCCGAGGCAGGTTTCGAACCTGCGACCGTAGCGGCCGCGCGGTTCCAGACTGTAGTTCCTAGATCCGCTCGGCATTGCATTTGCTCCATATACCATCAGAATTTCACGGAGATACTGTGCGAAATTTAGACGTTCTGCCCACAAGGGAGGAAGATTGGGCTTAAAGTTTCGTCGACATGGAGGTCTTTAGATACGGAGCATAAGCTCGGTATGTGTGAAGGATGGGGAAAGTAATCGGGTGTGACCTTTCAAGGAACCATCCCGGCACTTGTCTGGATAGTTTCAGGGAAATCACGGAAAACCTAAATCTGGATGGCCGGACGCGGGTTTGAACCGTTAGCCTCCCGAATGCGAGTCAAGTGTGCTGACCACTGCGCCACATCTCTAGGTCGTTTTGCCCACAACAATCCCACTGTACCTCGTACTTCAATACCTCGGAGTACTTTTCCAGTTACCGCGCCATTTAACTCGCAAGCTGTGGTAGACTATTTGTCCGTACGGCAGCAGTACGTGGCTGCAGGAAACCCGGAACATATACGCTCTTCTGGAAATGCGCCACTGTTGCTACGCAGTTATCTTAGAATGGGACGGCATATGTAACTTAGTTTATGATGTCCCTGCCTAGATGCCCTGACGCTGTTCACGGCGAAAAATTCCTATAGTATCGATTAAATCATAGCGGTGTATTTCATCCGAAGGTATAAAGGTTAGGCGTTACATCCATTCAACGAATATATGATTAGAGATGGAGTACATTCTGAGACTGGGGGAAAACGGCAAGGGAATGTGTTCTTTCAGGGGGACCATTCAACTTGAGCGGTTTACGGAAGTCACGCAAACTTGGATCTGGAATGCTGGACAGGGTTGTGAACCGCTGCCCTCCCGAATACTAGTAAATTGCCACTAGGCAACGTCGGCCTGTGTTTTGTTCGATACCCCAGTGTGTGAGGAGGCAGTGTAGCTGTTCAGTGGCCGGATGGGGCGCGATGCGAAGTGCCAAACACGCTGGAAGCGGTCGGTCGCGCCTCGGCGCGCCGCGGCAGCGTCCCGGCCTGGACCGACCAGTTTTGTGCAAGTTCAAGGCCCCAGTGACACCGACAGCCAGCCTGCTCCATGCATCAAGGGGACGCGGCGCAGCGCCTGGAACCTGTTCCCGCTGGAAAACCGACGCCGGCGACGCCTCGGCTGGCGCTGCCATCACACAGTCGCGTTTGCATTTACGCGGGCCATCCTGACCTACAAGGTGCGTCCGAAGAGCCCAGTGGATGGATCGCTAACTGAATGGCAGCGTTCTTTAAAAATGTGCGCATGCTCGTGCGTTTGCTAAAACTTGTCCAACAGTATCAGCTACCGGCACAAGAAGTGCGCTGAGATTAACATTTCTGCTGCGATCGGACGGACATAGTGTGCGTGAAGAATCGTGTTACAGTACAACAGGGAAAATTTTCATGACGTTTATCGATCCCATCAATTTACGTGTACCCTTCCTTAGCTGGCTCCAACAGATCATACAAACACTTTTTTCCACTTACCGTTATAATGGTGATGTTGTTTTTGTTGTGGTCTTCAGTCCTGAGACTGGTTTGATGCAGCTCTCCATGCTACTCTATCCTGTGCAAGCCTCTTCATCTCCCAGTACCTACTGCAGCCTACATCCTTCTGAATCTGCTTAGTGTATTCATCTCTTGGTCTCCCTCTATGATTTTTACCCTCCACGCTGCCCTCCAATGCTAAATTTGTTATCCCTTGATGCCTCAGAACATGTCCTACCAACCGGTCCCTTCTTCTTGTCAAGTTGTGCCACAAACTCCTCCCCAATTCAATTCAATACCTCTTCATTAGTTATGTGATCTACCCATCTAATCTTCAGCATTCTTCTGAGCACCACATTTCGAAAGCTTCTATTCTCTTCTCGTCCAAACTATTTATCGTCCATGTTTCACTTCCATACATGGCTACACTCCATACAAATACTTTCAGAAACGACTTCCTGACGCTTAAATCTATACTCGATGTTAACAAATTTCTCTTCTTCAGAAACGCTTTCCTTGCCATTGCCAGTCTACATTTTATATCCTCTCTACTTCGACCATCATCAGTTTTATATAATGGTGATATGTTTAAGAATTAGTGATACAATAATACATGAGCTATCTGGGAAGCAACATATGTTTTCAGAATGAGATTTTCACTCTGCAGTGGAGTGTACGCTGATTTGAAACTTCCCGGCAGATTAAAACTGTGTGCCTTGCCGGGTCTCGAACTTGGGACCTTTGCCTTTCGCGGGCAAGTGCTCTGCCAACTGAGCTACCCAAGCACAACTCACAACCCGTCCTCACAGATTCAGTTCTGCTAGTACCTCGTCTCCTACCTTCCACACATCACAGAAGCTCTTCTGCGAACCTTGCGGAACTAGCCGTCCTGGAAGAAAGGATATTTCGGAGACATGGTTTGGCCACAGCCTGGGGGATGTTCCCAGAATGAGATTTTCACTCTGCAGCGGAGTGTACGCTGATTTGAAACTTCCTGGTAGATAAAAACTGTGTGCCGGACCGTGTCTCGAACTTGGGACCTTTGCCTTTCGTGGGCAAGTGCTCTACCAACTGAGCTACCCAAACACGACTCACGTCCAGTCCTCACAGCTTCAATTCTGTATCTCGTCTCCCACCTTCCACACTTCACAGAAGCTCTTCTGCGAAGTAGTTTCAAATCAGCGCACACTCCGCTGCAGAGTGAAAATCTCATTCTGGAAACATCCCCCAAGCTGTGGCCAAGCCATGTCTCCGCAATATCCTTTCTTCCAGGATGGGTAGTTCTGCACGGTTCGCAGAAGAGTTTCTGTGAAGTCTGGAAGGTAGGAGACCAGGTACCGGCAGAATGGAAGCTGTGAGAACGGGTCGTGAGTCGTGCTTGGGTAGTGTTGTACCCACGGACCCAACCAACCAACCAACCAACTCGCGCACCCCCGCCCTGACCGTGACATCGCTGGCCACAGTTCCTGTCGCGGCCGTCGGCGTCTCAGGGCGTTACCGCCGACGGAAGAGGTAGCGCCATGGCTGAGCTCGGGTCCGCAGCGCCCTCTGCCTTTTGCATATAAGGAGGAGCGCTGGCCCTGAGACGGACAGTCTGTTGTCGATTGTCTGTTGCTAGCCTTTCGTGGAGTTTATAGCGGAGCCATTGCAGTGCGATATTTGCTATTGTATTCGACTAGGCTCAGTACACGGATTACTCTTGGATATTACTTGGACTTGTACTGCTGGTGCACGTTTCGTCAGAAATAAAGATAAGTTATCTCTTCATTCTAGCTGGCGCAATTCTTGTCATTAATTATTTTTCGGCCAACAGACACAGCTACATCCTGGTCACTACCCACGCTTTATACAATTTGTGGTGGCTCCCCAAAAGTACCGCCGAGGACCTTGGGTTTGGGAGCCGTCACAAAAGGTAGCTCAGTTGTTAGAGGACTGGCCCGCGAAAGGCAAATGTCCCGAGTTCGAGACGCGGTCCGGCACACAGTTTTAATCTGCCAGGAATTTTCACATCTGTTTTCATGTAGCATGATTAGCCAGAACCAGGTGGCAGAGGGGGGGGGGGGAGAGGGGTTGTGGTAAGAGGACAGTCAGTGCTCTGACTCCAGCATTAGATTGGTGTGCTTACAGCTCAGTAGAGAGTAAAAGTTTTTCACCTACAGCAGCAGTTTAGAATAAGCACTGCCATCTGGCAAAAAATCAGAACTGTTCACATTAATTTCGAAAATTGTGGTGTGTAGAGTGCGCACCAAATGTGATGAAGTTTTATTCGTCAATTGAGTCTTATGTACGAGGGAATGGGCTAATACTCATGATGATGAGAGAAGTGGCCGTCCGTCTGTTGTCAGTGACGATCTGGGTCAGAAAGGTGATGAACAAATACGTTAAAATAGGAATTTGATGATATCTCACTCGTGTGGTTGTGTTCTGTTAATTTCCTTGGGTTTTACGTGAAACTGTGACTAAACAATTAGGGCACTGCAAGTTCTACGTTTGTTGGGCATTAGCCAAACCCTTCCAAACGACTGCGACAGTGTATAGTGCGCTTAATCAATCCAAATCACTCGTTTCCAATTATCCACTATCCAATGGTGTTGCTTTTTTCACCGCTTCAAGTATCGCGTAACACTGATTACAGAAATGTGTGATTTATGAGGAACCGTTGGACCGTTTTACCCCATTCTTTTTAACTTCCAATGCTCAGTCGGGGTGTTAGCTGGATTGCTGGTAGCAGTTTGTAACTCACGAGTGATTTCTTCTGCTGATGTTACGTGACTTTGTACAGCCATACTAGCTTGATAGTCCAGCGAGATATGATATGTTTCTGGTACTCTGTGGTCGCTACTTCGCGTTTCCGCTAAAAATGGAATCACCATCAGTGTATTAGGACAGCTTTAGAAAGGCTGAAATGTTTCTGATGGATTTGTTACTCAGGTGATATCCAATAACAAGACCAAAGTCACTGAGCTTGCCTGACGGATCCATTCTACTGTTACTGCGATTCTAATGACAACATGATATTCCCTGCCTCCATTTACAGAGCACGTCTGCTCCTTGTGACATCTGGTGGACAGTTCTGCATTACATGGAGGTGTTCGCACATTTTGATCACATAGTATAGTTTATTTTTGGTCACAATGTGCTAGACAGAATCGAGACAGCGACACGAAATGGATTTCCTGTGCTAATACAGAGATAAAACTGTAATCAATGATGAAGGGCCAAATCACTTCGTTCTACGAAACAAAACAAAGATATCATACTGTGACAGTCAGAAAGATTATGGCTACGTTTCCTGGGATGTTAAATCAACCTTGTTTGTATGTATTATAAAACGTGGCAGCGAAACTACTGGCCGATCAAAACTACTTGATGGTCACTTGCCACTACAGTGTTGTCACATCGGCTGGTGGCTACCGCGCGGTAATACGTGACAGGCATACAAGGCAGGTCACATCACAAATGGTGTTAATGTATAACGTAGAGCGATGTTGGACGTGGTCGCTGTGAGGTATGTCGGAAATCCGAGATGCTTTGTCGGCAGCCGATTTTGAGTGACCAATGACTGAAACGCGGCAGACGACGCCTTTTGTAGCCCTGAATTTAAAATCGTGTCCTAAGCTGACCACAACCTCCTGATGTGCATTGTATCCGAGAATACGGAGGTCAACATTCTCCGGTAGAACTAAAATCACTATCGCTTTGTTCACGCCGATTGAGGCTAGCCTCTAGAAGCAAACTGAAGACACAAAAAAAAAAAAAAAGAGTTTCAGTGCAAAAAGCAAATTGTAGTTTCTCGCTGTCATTGGTTACCCGAACTATCCCCGCACTGGCTACACGAGCTGCCGCGTTACCAATCAATGAGGAGTCCTGGTTGGCTACTGGTTGCATATTATAATCGATGCAGGCAGATTCCAAACGCAAAACGAATGACAGGAAGAAAAATAAGAGCTCATAAAAAAGTAACTACGATGATGAAAATGATGTGGCAAAGAAATAGAAATAAAAAGATTCATTTAAGCCAATTAAATGAATAAAAATAATAATATAAGTATTTTGATTAGATTTATAAATAATAAAATTGTAGTGTAGTTGACGACCTTCGAACCTACGAGCTTCTACACAGTATATTTATTCACTAACCACTGCGCTACGATACAACATAGGGTTGTTGCTTATATTTAAGACTGTGGTGACCCAGTCGCAACGATGAACTGCAGCCTTTTAGAATTTCTGTTTCACCCAGAATAGCTAACGTAAGCCGATCTTTGTAAATGAGATAATGTATACGTGAGACTAAATCGCATCTTGTGCGCAAGTAACTAGCAGTGTTTGATTAGTGCTGTGTATGAACACGCGTATTTAATTAGCATCGGTGTGTGTGTGTGTCTCTGTGTGTGTGTGTGTGTGTGTGTGTGTTTATTTTTGGTGTGGTTGTCATGTGCGATGAAGTACAAAAGTGCCAGACCCATGGTTCCGGATGAAATACAAAACAAAAGCTCCAGACCCATGGTACCGGATTCAAACTCACCAAGAAAGAAGCCGAACAAGGAATTGGAACTGCACTGACCAATTCTTGTTGCAATTCGGCAATGGCGAACGCTTAGGACGTGATGTTGAGAGTTCTGATTAGAGGAAACGAGCTGGAACACGTGAAATGCCATCTATCGAGTAATTTCAATCAGGCTGTAGTTGTGGAGCTTGCTGTGAGAAAATAAGGAAACTGACAAGAGCAATTAAAATATGTGATGCAGTATTTTGATACAGGTATCATAATTTTACAGTACAATGGTCCTCCACATCTTGACCGGAAAACACAAGCAATGGCAGTTTGAGAATCTCCGCCCTACAACCACGTATTGGTTCCAGTGGTTTCCATCTCTTCGAGCACATGGATAAGCGGCTACATTTCCAATGCATTTGAGCGGTGCGCACGCCCTGATATTGATTCTGATACTCTTTGAGCCTATTTGGTTTCGTTGCGAAGTTACAGCTTCTCTGGTGTCCCCTGTGTTGACACTTTTGCAGCAACTCGAGGAGGATGTTTAAAGCGCGTTCACAGCTCACGGCTAGGTTGTCTGCTCAAGGACCGTTGGCTGGAAGTCGAGGGGAGGTGGACAGAGCCGTGGCTTGTACCAACATGTTGTGGTGGGCTGCTCCCTGTGTTTGGGTCGCGAGTTTTTACTTTGCTGACCGAGCCTCCGCCTACTGGAGAGCCACGGCCTTAGCCTATCTGCGGGATAAAAAGGTCGTTCGGAAGTTACCTTGACTGGTGGATGTGGAAACCTACATCGTCAACATGTTTGGCGGGCTTTGATATGTTAGTGGAGGTTTGCGAGACAAACTGCCACTATATCACCATTAGGTGTCGTCCGTCGTTCTTGTCCGATCATTCTTCTGGCCGTAGTTTGGCCGATGCACTGAAAGTGGAACAAGAACCTGAACATCATTAGGCGTGACGTCCATTTGATTGTAATTGTCGCTTTGCACTGTTGGTGTGAGCATTTGTAAAGTTAAGTATTTCATATTATGGAAGTTAAACACTTTCTCTGAAGTATTAAAAAACTACATTAAAAAAACTAAAAACCCGCCTCGATTGCGAAAAAAAAGCACCTAGTGTTAAGTGTTAACCCAGGTTTCGTCGTAGATAACTACACCTTCTTCAGAACAACAACAAAACCCACAAGTGCCAAAAAAGATCTTTGTCAATGATTAAAAGAACACCATAGCTATACATTTATAAACGAAAAAGAAAAGGAAACACAAACAGTACATATGTACCAAGTCAAAACCATTACTTAACTTAGTGTACGCTCCACCTCACACCGGCCTATGTTCGATGGGCCATGACCCGCCCTAAACTGCAGCTACAAACGCTCGCTCACTTACAAGCCTGATCCGCTATGTAAGCACATGCGCAAGACAAATGAAGTTACCTGAATGCGCATGCGCATACGAATACGAGAAAGTTTATAGATGGGTCAGGGCTAAATAGCCCATATATTCTCAACCGTGGATGAACGTATATCAGAAAATGAAGTGGATAGAACAAGGGACGAGCTAAGTAGGAGATGAAACTTAAAAATAACCGCACACGGTTGCTTATGCTAGTAAAGAAACTTATACATTAAGCTACCTATGACAACAGGAGGAACTATACCTAAAGCCAGTAGCTAGCCTGCGGGGGGCGGGGGGAGGGGGCTGAGGGGACGTAATCTAAAGACGTCGTTGTAATAAAGATATAGGGATAAATCGTGAGGTGTTCAACGGACTAAAATCACCTTCATCGTAAAAGGAAAATGAAGATAAAAAGAAAGAAGATGAACAGCTTGAGCAACCGCGCTCACCAATCAGCGCGCGCATGTGATAGTCCCCACATCATCAGATTTACAAGTATGAAGAACAAAGAAAAGGCGCGAAACATTCAAAAAATTTTCTGTTTCTTAGTAGGAGTTCGTCATTGAGGATATTGTCTTTAACATGTTGCAGATGCTTGAAGAACTGCATTTCTTGCAAAACATCCAGTTTTAAGCCCTTAACCTCGGCATGAAGTAACTCGATATTAACTGGAGGGCTCGGCGCATGAGCCGTTTGCACAAGGTGTTCCGCATAAGTAGAGCTCTTAGTACCGTCACCGCTTCTAGTAGGAACATGCTCTTTGTACCTGAGACCCAGAGGGTCTTTTTCTCTGAAGTGTATACTTTTGCTCTAATTCGATGTGATTCTGGGGGGAGGCCTGTGCGGTCTTTCTCTTGCTACCTCATTTGCGTTCTCAGTGTATATTTTAGAATACATACTCCTTCTGCACCGTGTTCACGAAAGCAGGAAGTAATGCCATTTCGTAATTTCCAAGTTTGTTGGCTTGTGCAACGGCCTTTTCTATCAGTGAAAATTATATTTCGCTGTAATTTTCGCTTGCTATACACCTGAGGTGACTAAAGGCATGGCATAGCGATATGCACATATACAGATGGCAGTAGTATCGCGTACACACGTTACAAAAGGGCAAGGCAATCAGGTGATTCATGTGAAAACGTTTCCTACGTAATTATGGCCGCACCACGCGAATTACCACACACTGAATTCGGAATGCTGGTTGGGGTTAGAAGTAGGAACATTCAATTTCAGAAATCATAAGGGAACTCAATAGTTCGAGATCCACGGTGTCAAGAGAGTGCCTCGGTGAATATAAAATTTCAGGCACTAGCTCTCACCACGGACAACGCAGTGACCATCGGCCTTCACTTAGCTATCGAGAGCAGCGCCGCTAGCGTAGATTTGTTAGTGGTAACAGACAAGCAGTACTGCGTGAAATAACACTAAAAATCAATGTGGGATATATGACGAACGTGTCCGTTAGGAGAGTGCGGCGAAATCTGACGTTCATGGTCTACGTCAGCGACGACCGACTCTAGTGTCTTTCCTAACAGCATAAAATCACCTGCAACACAGTTACTAATCAACGGGAAGACTAAAGGTCGGAGTACACGGAAGCAACTGGAACGATCCCCAGGATGCGAGAACTATTACCTCCGAGAACCATTCACCTTGGATGAACTAGACTCTGCCATCTCCACCTTGAAATTTAACAAAGCTGCTAGCATCGATGACATCAAAGCAGAACAGATGAAGAAGTTCGACCGTACCACTCTGCAATGGCTGCTTAGAATGTCTAATGAATATGTATCAAGGTTATATATTCCCAAGCTCTAGAGGAAAGCTCGTGTGGTTGCACTACTTAAGCCTGGTAAGGAATCAAACGACCCTAAAAACTTTCGCCCAGTATCACTGTTATGCCACTGATTCAAGGTCTTCGAGCGTCTTATCCTTAACCGAATTAGAGGCATCCTCCAAGAAAAGTTCATCCCTCAACAAGCTGGCTTTCGACCTGGAAAATCGTGCTGCAGTCAGATACTAAACCTCACTAAACGCATCGAAGATGGTTTCGAACAGGGTAAGATAACAGGAGTTGCCCAGGTGCATACGACAGCATCAACCACAGGAAGTTGCTGAGGAAAATTTGCCAACTCACCAAGAATTACCAACTAACATCCCCTATTGGTACTCTCCTGTAGGGTAGAAGATTCCAAGTTTCTCTCCTTGGTAAGAAGAGCAGATGGCGCATACAAAAGAATGGCTTACCTCAAGGCAGTGTTCTCGCCCCTGTGCTCTTCAATGTTTACACTAATGACTAGCCCATAACGGAAAATTCCAGGCCTTTCATCTATGCTGACGATACTGCAGTGGCTTCTCAAGGAAAGACGTTTGAAGAAGTAGAGGAAAAGTTGACTTCGGCGCTAGACATGCTTGGCTCCTACTACAAAGCCAATCATCTAAAGCCAAATCCCAACAAGACTGAGGTGTGCGCATTTCACTTGAAGAATAGAAAGGTCGCCTGGAACTGGACGTTACATGGCAAGGCAAACGACTGGAGCATCGTTCAACACCAGTATATCTGGGTGTTACCCTTGACCGAACTCTGGCCCTCAAGAAACATTGCCATAACACTAGGCTGAAAGTTAGTTCACGGAATAACATGTTGAGGAAGCTAACATCCACCGCCTGGGGAGCAAGTCCTTCCGTCCTGAGAATTTCGGATCTTGCATTGTTTGTGTCCGCTGCAGAGTATGCTTCATCCGTGTGGAGTGCTTCCACTCACGCCAAACCGGTTGATATTACAATCAATGAGACCGTCCGACTCTTGTTGGGATGTATGAAGCCAACTCCAGTCGATAAACTCTACCCAAATGTTGGAATAGCTACCCCCACTACTAGAAGGGCTGTTGCTGCTGATGTAGAGAGGGCTAAGCAAACTTATGATCACCGACATCCACTGCATGATCATCACGCTGTAGTCCGTCGACTGAAGTCGAGAAAGAGATTCATTGCCAGGACTCAACCATTAGAGCGAACACCAGAAACTGCATCACCAGGTGGAAGAGCAAGTAAATGACTTGCCCTACCCTATTTGGAGATCGCTCAATCGTCTTAGAGTGGGCGTTCCTCTTTGCAGGGCCAACATGCGAAAATGGGGCATTCTTCCAGCTGATGGAGATACATCCTGTGAGTGCGGAACAAGACCCGGCCCACCTGATAATTTGTCCTCAAGTTGAACAACCCTGCACAACACAAGACCTGATCAAAAGAAACAATAAGGCCATTGGAGTTCCTATCTTCTGGAAATGCTGATCGGATACGGAAATGAATGAATGAATCACCTGCAACGACTCTCCTGGTCTCATGACTGTATCGGTTTGACCCTAGACGACTGGGAAATCGTGGCCTGGTAAGATGAGTTCTGATTTCAGTTGGTAAGAGCTGTCCGCACGTTCGAGTATGGCATAAATCTCACGAACCCATGGGCCCAAGTTGTTAACAAGGCCCTGTCCCTGTGTAGTGGTGGCTCCAGAATGGCGTTGGCTATGTTTACTTCGTATAGACTTAGTCGTCTGGCCTACCTGACCCCATTGTCGAATGGAAATGATTACATTCGACAACTTGCACATAATTTTCGGTGATCCATGGACTTCATGTTTCCAAACATGTTACTGCACCACAACTGTTAGGCGATTGGCTTGAAGTACATTCTGAAAAATTAGACTGAATGATTCGGTCCCCCAGACCGTTCGAAATGAATCCCATCGAACGTTCGTGGGACATAACCTGAGAGATCAGATCGTGCACAACATCCTGTACCTGCAACACTTTCGTAATTATGAACGGCTGTAGAGGCAGCATGGCTCAGTACTTGTGTACGGTACTTAGACGACTTATTGAGTCTATGCCATGTCATGGTGCTGCACTACTCCAGGCAAAATGAGGTCCGACACGATAGTAGAAAGTATCCCTTGACTTTTGTCGTCTCACTGGTTGATAAATCTAATTGGTATTCTATTTGTACAGGAAACTGTTCTGAATCGAGCTACCACCTAGCCTGCTAAAATTAACGCTTTTTTCAGCAATAGAAAATTTAAGTTCTATTACAGCATTCTGGTCCGTCAATTTCACGAAAATGCGTAATGGACTTTTCATGAAAATATTTTATTAACATTCTGCTCTGTCTGCTTCAGAGACGTATATACTCCATGTCTCACTGTCTGCTTCACAGGCGTCACACCATCATAGGAAACAACTATATTTATTATTTATTTCAGTAACTCTTGCTAAAAATCGTTCTTTAATTCTTGTACATTTATTAAATCTAAAGATTTGTTTTCGGTTTGCGGATCGTTGTAATCAAAATTTTGTCCTTTGTGACGAACCAATTTTGATGCTGTAAGATAATTCCCTGTGGTAAACAGACATATTTTCAATCACTTTATTTACGCTCAGCACCTTACTACTCCTTCATCCAGCTCCCTACCTTTTTGCCTTTGATTGTGACGAAGTACCTCAAGATACAATGATAGGATAGTTTCAATCTCACTGAATGTCATTAGATGGAGAACTAATATAACTAATAAAGTTTTCTATTAAATTTTCTGTATTGTGTTAAAAGTCTAACTGATGCTAATTTCCTGATAGGTTGCTCAATAATAACAAAAGAACAAAAATCTAAAGAAAAGAACAATAAAAACGAATAAAAAATTAAGTAGATAAAATACTAGAGTTATGCCACAAACAGAATGCAGACATAGGCTTTCACAGTTTGTCAGAGTAACTTTAAACTTACTTGATCTCTGACTCTGTATCGAGTTAGGTAAAATTCGACTTACAGTACCCTCTGTACTACTTGTGTGGGATTTATGTTGGCTAAGTAAAACCCAGTGGTTTTCAGGAACTGTGTGGCTTGCCTGTTGTTTAGTTACATAATATACTTTGGGTACGAAAATTGTGTAATGCGACAGATGTATTGTGTAACAACTGAATCTAGCGTAAATAACAATAAGAAGTGTATCAATTTAAATTGCCAACAGTAATACAAGATACAATATTAGAATGGTAATAACTGTTAAAGATATATTTGATAAAATTTGCTTGAGCTTTCAGCCGCATCAAGTTGGTTCAAAGCCACGAGCTTTTGACAATGGCCGAGGAGTTCACGGATGAAATCTCGTGGATTTTAAACCACTTGATGTGGCTGGAAGCTCGAGAGAATCTTATCAGTAGATATCGCCGCCAAACTATGTATTCTTATAATAACATGTTTGTTCAATGTGTTGCTGTTGTTGTGGTCTTCAGTCCTGAGACTGGTTTGATGCAGCTCTCCATCAAGCTATTCTGTGCAAGCTTCTTCATCTCCGAGTACCTACTGCAGCCTACATCCTTCTGAATCTGCTTAGTGTATTTATCTCTTGGTCTCCATCTACGATTTCTACCCTCCACGCTGCCCGTCATTACTAAATTGGTGATCCCTTGATGCCTCAGAACATGTCCTACCAACCGATCCCTTCTTCTTGCCAAGTTGTGCCACAAACTCCTCCCCAATTCTGTTCAATACCTCCTCATTAGTTATGTGATGAACCCATCTAATCTTCAGCATTCTTCTGTAGCACCACATTTCGAAAGCTTCTATTCTCTTTTTGTCTAAACTATTTATCGTCCATGTTTCACTTCCATATATGGCTACACTCCATACAAATACTTTCAGAAACGACTTCCTGACACTTAAATCTATAGTCGATGTTAACAAATTTCTCTTCTTCAGAAACGCATTCCTTGCCATTGCCAGCCTACATTTTATATCCTCTCTACTTCGACCATCATCAGTTATTTTGCTCCCCAAATAGCAAAACTTCTTTACTACTTTAAGTGTCTCATTTCCTAATGTAATTCCCTCAGCATCACCCGACTTAATTCGACTACATTCCATTATCCTCGTTTTGCTTTTGTTGATGTTCATCTTATACCCTCCTTTCAAGACACTGTCCAATCCGTTCAACTGCTCTTCCAAGTCCTTTGCTGTCTCTGACAGAATTACAATGTCATCGGCGAACCTCAAAGTTTCTATTTCTTCTCCATGGATTTTAATGCCTACTCCGAACTTTTCTTTACTGCTTGCTCAATATACATATTGAATAGCATCGGGGAGAGGCTACAACCCTGTCTCACTCATTTCCCAACCACTGCTTCCCTTTCATGTCCCTCGACTCTTATAACTGCCATCTGCTTTCTGTACAAATTGTAAATAGCCTTTCGCTCCCTGTATTTTACCCCTGCCACATTCAGAATTTGAAAGAGATTATTCCAGTCGTAGGGTCAGTATTGCCTCACGTGTTTCAACATTTCTACGAAATCCAAACTGATCTTCCCCGAGGTCGGCTTCTACCAGTTTTTCAATTCGTCTGTAAAGAATTCGCGTTAGTATGTTGCAGCTGTGACTTATTAATCTGATAGTTCGGTAATTTTTACATCTGTCAACACCTGCTTTCTTTGGGATTGGAATTATTATATTCTTCTTGAAGTCTGAGGGAATTTCGCCTGTCTCGTACATCTTGCTCACCAGATGGTAGAGTTTTGTCAGGACTGGCTGTCCCAAGGCTGTCAGTAGTTGCTCAATATATTAGTAACATTACTTGTATTTACAGTAGAGAGCATGCCAACACTTGTTTTCGTTAAAAAATCGGAAAACTGCAGCAAGGATAAAATGCACGATAACGAAGACGGGAACAAGAAATCGGTTTGCAACAGGTTCAAACGCCTTTAATTGGTTCGTCTCGCTTTGAATGATTATCGACAAGCAGTGGTACAGACAACATCAAGCACGTACTATAGTTGCTATCATGAAATCAGAGACTGAGGTTGAGATTGTTATTCGAGGTCACAAGGATGAATTAGGACGGTATTAATACCATCATCTACAAAAATTTGTGTAAGAGTGAGACCTGTGCTCGATCAGTGGCACATAATTTGTCTGGTGAAACGAAAAAATCGGATGGAAATCGGCAGATGTTTCTTGCGCGATAGTGTCCATAGTGAAATGTCTTAATAATTCTTTTTTTTACTTAAATAGAAATCACTGAGAATGTGAAGCTTCTACGTTATTTAATTCTGAAACTGCTGTATGCTTACTCAAAGTTCTTAAGCTGCTGAATGAGATTGAATGCTAGTGTTACTTTACTATTCCTTATCATTTCAACACTGACCCCCAATATTCTAGCGCAACGCAATCTGACTGCTCAAAAATGATAGCCTGACTTCAAGTAATTAATACAAAAGAATGACCCTGAATAAGACGCAATCCTAACAATAACTTATACATTACGTAAGTCACTTACCTCACAACCTGTACTACTGCAATACAGCAAACGCCAATACAGCCAGCCAAATAAAAGATTCTAATTACTGAAGGCTCTAGCTACTAATAGTCACATGGTTAGCAATGGAAAGATTTGGCTGCAAAGCAAACAATATATTTTTTTACCTTAATAATGTGACAACCAGTTCAAAAATTATATATTTATTTATTTTATATAGCGTATGGCTATACATGCAACATTAATACATCAAGTGTTAGACATTAAAGTCTTATAACAATCATAAAAATAATTTGTGTTTATATTGGTCAGTTAAAAGGTTATATCGACGTTTGAGATCCATTCTAGCGCCGATGGGTATGCCTCCAGGAAGTCGGACCAGTTCCCTGCATATGCTCGCAAGGAGCATTCACCACGGATGTGTTGGATCGTCTGTCTAGGGGCACCACAGTCGCATTCTGGTGACATCGCTCTTCCCCATTTGTGTAGTGAATCCGCACACCTGCCATGTCCAGTACGTATTCGACCATGTTTTCCGTGTTAGTTCCATTCCAGAGATGTTGCAGTTATAGCTCTCAAACCAGGTCTGTAGTTGGTCATTTGTCTTTTGGTTCCAATCTAGTCTCCATTGTTTCATGTGGTCATAGTTATTATTTTGAAGCTGCTCAGCTGGTGTGACAGCTATTAATCCAGACTGGAGCGCAGTACTCAGCCACAGAGAACACTAAGGCGATAGAGAGGTGCGTAATGTTTTTGCGTTAGCTCCCCAAGTAGTACCGCTAAGTTTTTGGATGATGTTATTCCGTGTTCCAATTTTGCAGTGGTGTTCTCCAGATGTTTTCGGTAAGAAAGAGTGCGATCCAATGTTATACCTAAGTACTTTGGGAACTTATTATGTTTGAGGTTGGTGTTTCCGAGTTTTATGTTAGTAATTTAATTTGCCATTTTGTTATTAAGATGGAATGTAGATACTTCAGTTTTGTTAGGGTTTGGCGTGAGTCTCCATTTCTTGAAATAATTGTATAGTATTTCAACGTCATTATTAAGGACTTCCTCTGTATTGAAGAGATACTTGTCTCTGGTAGCCAGTGCTATGTCATCCGCATAGCAAAATATTCTTGAGTTTGTGTTTGGGAGATCTGCTATACAGAGGTTAAACAGAAGAGGGGCCAATACGGAGCCTTGCGGAAGCCCGTTGTTAATAAGTTTTGTTTTGTTTGTCTTTCCGTTTAGGGTGACCTGGAAGGTTCTGTTACTCAGCATATTATGTATTAAGGATGTTAGAATCTGGCAAGGAATCACTCTTAAGAGTTTGTAAATTATTCCATCTCTCCAAACAGTATCATATGTAGATGTTAAGTCTAGAAATACAGTACTTGTTTTCAATTTCTGTTGAAAGCCAGCCTCTATGTAGGATGTTAATGCCAGAACTTGGTCACAGCAACTACGGCCAGGTCTGAAGCCTGCCTGTTCTATAGGTAAGTTCTCCATAATAATGCCGCTAATTCGATTATGGACAAGTCGTTCCAGAAGTTTGTATGTACAGCTAAGAAGTGCTATTGGGCTGTAGCTTAGCGGTTGGTCTGCTGGTTTCCCTGGTTTCAGCAAAGCTATTATTCTTGCCTTTTTGAATTCTCTAGGGGGATGGTTTGTAGTCAAAATGTTCGAAAAGAAATTTGCCAGCCATTTGACTACGTTCTTTCCAGCGTAAGTTAGAAATTCTGGATGTATGTTGTCAAAACCTGGGGCTTTGCCCGGTTTCATATCTTTGAGGGCAGTAATGACATCATCCTCAGTGAATGGTCTGGAAAGCTCTGATATATTTGGAGTATTCTTTTTTAGTGTTCTGAGTTCGCGCTTAATCATCCTGGTATGTGGTTTGTTCAAAAAATGGTTCAAATGGCTCTGAGCACTATGGGACTCAACTGCTGAGGTCATTAGTCCCCTAGAACTTAGAACTAGTTAAACCTAACTAACCTAAGGACATCACAAACATCCATGCCCGAGACAGGATTCGAACCTGCGACCGTAGCGGTCTCGCGGTTCCAGACTGCAGCGCCTTTAACCGCACGGCCACTTCGGCCGGCTGTGGTTTGTCTCTCGGAGCTCTTGACATTTCGACAATGTTATTTGCAATTTTCTCTGGTGTTATGGTTGGATTTTTCTGGGCTGGTCTTGTCGTACCTCCGAGTTTACGTAACAAACTCCATGCCTTCCTACTTGATTGAGTTCTTCCCATGACCATCTGTCTCAGTTCCACTGCCGACTGCTCATAGTTGTTCAGTACTCAGTTGTTCGTTTCGTTCACTGCGCTCGCCTATTTTACATGTGTTCCAAACTGTTCTTGCTCTTGGTTTTGGCTATTCAGCGTCCACGACCGGTAATCAAAAAGTATTTTATAGTTACGTAAATTACATAAAAATTACGTTGTATGTAATAGGTACGTCTTTTCAGGTAACAAAAGGACATATCAGCTCACTTCATTATATCGATGAACAGCGGAAGACATACTTACAACAAGGCAAGTTTTTTTGTTATTCATATATTTTTTTGGTTTCATCGACTTGATTTAGCAGCTAACTTTCAATAATTTGCTTAATTATTAGTGTAAGAAAATTCATATAAAACTATTTTCGTGTATCTTTCATATACAAAACATTACATTTAGGAAGGCTCTAATTGTTTTTAAGTTTGGTTGTTTCCAATTTGTATTACCTGCTAGTTTGGTTTCTTTGAAAAAAGAAAGTGGATTGTGGGTCATTTTGGCTCAGTAGGAAAAGCGCCGCCTCTCCATTTCTCAAAAACATTTGTTCAGAAGGAGCTTTCAAACCAGAAACTTAATTACTGCGAATTTAATTATTGTTATTATTGCTGCATTAACGTTAATAATGCAACATAAAAACCTAATTTTTACTAAGCATGTGACGCGGGTATGAGAAAACCACATTTTATTTCATGCTTCCATATAGTCTCTACTTCGCAGAGACAACGTGAAGTGTGTATAGGGTGTAAACGATTATTGTTTACAATGTAGTATAGCTATGTAGTGGAAGTCGAAACGAAGAATTTTATACAAGACACTTGTGGTCTTTTGAGTTGGGAAACAGCCACCAACAGGTTTACATGACTACATGAGCTATAGCCTATGCCCGTTGCGTGAGATTTTCATGTTCTCTTCTCCAGGTCTCTACACATCGTCATCGATTGTTTCGCAATAGTTGCTTGCATTAGCTTCTTATTTCTTCACTACCTAATTAATACATGTTCTGTTTGTTGTATCTGCTCCTAACGGAAAACACATCGTCCGTAATTGGCGAGCAGTCTGTACTCGGGGCCGGTTTTCCGCGCGCCACCCTATATTATTTTCCTGCGATTAGCCACACAAGGCTACGGTTGGCTAAACGACAGGTTCTGCAGAATCACAGAAATTACTTCTAAAAGTGTGTAAGAATTCTCTTGGTGCCCTCCACCCTTCAGTCACCTACACTACTAGTTTTCAGTTTTTCGTAAGAACCATATACCAAGCACAAATGAACGGTGAACGAGTAAAAATGAACGGTTCCAAAAAAAGAACGATCAGCAGTTAACGAGTTCCCAAGGATGAACGAGTTTGCCCATCTCTACTGGACGGTCGTTTGGGAGACACTGTCGGTAGCTCCTAGGTTCATCTGTCTAGTTGTTTGCTCAACTGTTGTACGTCTCTCTCGTTCGCCTGTGCATATCTCTGCAGCCATTGTTCACCCCTGTCATCAATAGACCGTGGTGCACCACAGGTGAATCGGCGTCGGTTTTGGATAATGCCGTTTTGCCAAGCACCGTATACTTTAATCACAGTGAACAGTTTAGAAACTGAAACTTTCGGAAATACATCCTGTTATAACTGCGACCAGAAAGGTCGCAGGCTGATCGTGGACGAAAGCACAGCGTGACCGAATGGGAGCAGCCCGCAAACAAACAAGATGGACTGCGGGCTTCCACAAATAAATAATGATGTGATGGTGCGGTGTGGCCCTCAACTACGTGCCCTCAGACTCAGAGTTCAACTATTAAAAGTTTTGGCTGGTTTCAACGTCTAGGGGCTGGGATGCGTAGTTGCCGCATTACAAGCCAAATACTGCTGAGTCTACAGTATAGAATATGAATAGACACATGAATCGAATGGTCCAAGGTTCCTATCACACGACAATTGAGAATTTTGAACGTACATAGACATTTACAAATTAAAGATTGAAATGAAATACATTCTGCAGGCACTATTTTAACGACTTTAAATGATGAGTACGGTAGCAGAAGTACCTTTAAGACTGCTCTTTATTACTGTAAAACACTTACTGTTGTCGATGGTATAGCAATTAAATAAAATATAAGTTGAATAACAGGGAAACAATAGATTCATACTTCACATAATTACACTACTGGCCATTAAAATTGCTACACCACGAAGATGACGTGCTACAGACGCGAAATTTAACCGACAGGAAGAAGATGCTGTGATATGCAAATGATTAGCTTTTCAGAGCATTCACACAAGTTTGGCGCCGGTGGCGACACCTACAACGTGCTGACATGAGGAAAGTTTCCAACCGATTTCTCGTACACAAACAGCAGTTGACTGGCGTTACCTGGTGAAACGTTGTTGTGATGCCTCGTATGAGGAGGAGAAATGCGAACCATCACGTTTCCGACTTGGATAAAGGTCAGATTGTAGCCTACCGCGTTTTCGGTTTATCGTATCCCGACATTGCTGCTCGCGTTGGTCAAGATCCAATGACTGTTAGCAGAATATGGAATCGGTGGGTTCAGGAGGGTAATATGGAACGCCGTGCTGGATCCCAATGGCCTCGTATCTCTAGCAGTCGAGATGACAGGCATCTTATCCGCATGGCTGTAACGGATCGTGCAGCCACGTCTCGATCCCTGAGTCAACAGATGGGGACGTTTGCAAGGCAACAACCATCTGCACGAACAGTTCATCATCGGCATTTCTTCTTGGTGTAGCAATTTTAATGGCCAGCAGTGTAGATCCAAACGGTCAGTAAAACCTACTGAGCGTGACTTCTGGCTGTCCTGGAAAACTTAGGTAACGTCTTGTCATTAACGAGCGGTATAGCTCCTCAAGTATGCTCTTAATACCGAAAAGTTTACCTTTAGGTATGAA
The DNA here is from genome assembly GCF_023864345.2 of Schistocerca serialis cubense. Taxonomy (NCBI): domain Eukaryota; kingdom Metazoa; phylum Arthropoda; class Insecta; order Orthoptera; family Acrididae; genus Schistocerca; species Schistocerca serialis. The sequence continues at coordinate 499,230,836 of NC_064645.1, forward strand.
GTAGCTGCTCTCAATGCACACATGTCTAAATTCAGTTAAACTAGCTATTGTTACAATAACGCATGATCAATAAGGCGATAAGCAATGAGTTTATAAAAGTTTAGTGGTCTCATTGTTTTTGCTAACGCTATCGTAATAATAAAAGGCATAAATATTTCGTCTCTGTTTCATCTGACTGTAACTGATATGAATATTCGAAAACCAGCACGTTAAATATTGCGTTGAGAGTTTTGAACTGCTTACATATACGTCACCTGCCGGACTTTCATTCGCGAACAACAGACAACGGTGCAAAAAACAACTCAAGTGTAAAGATGCCTGATAATCACAAGATGTCATCAGTTACACACGTGTATAATCGTTACCTCTCTTTGCTTTCCAGCCCTTCGAAGGAAAACTAGGATGTGAATGCTACGTGAAGATCGGTGTAGTGCATTACAGTTTGTATGCTAATTTTTGTACATGGATCGTCGATCTGTAGAAATAAAGGCTCAGTCTAAAATCTCAAATTGTTCTAAGCAGATCTGTGTAGCCCTAAATCTACCTGATTCGTTTCCACACACACACACTGATAGTGCAGGTACTGTACTCTGTTTATGTGTACCAAAATCATTCGAGGGCCTGTAGCTACATCTGACACATACACGGACTCCATTCCATCATTTGTCAGGGGAAGTTTAACTCACTTTTAAATATACCGCACACGGACGTTATGGTGGTAGATCACAGCTTTTGAACGGCACATTAGCATCGAAAGCGGTAGAGGTATCTTTCATTCAAACTTCTTAATGTGATTCTTTTGTCCTATTATTATCACTGAAGGTTATGCTCAATAAATCTTTCTCTTAAGTAGCCTTTAGTACATATTTCCTCAGTTATTTATATTTCATAAAACAAGCTTTGTTTGTTAGCATTTTTCGTATGTCAGCGGATAAGGTTCCTTCTAGTAACGGAAGACACATTGCCGACATTACTCTTTTAACAAATGATAGTAATTTATCTAGCCGTGACAACAGGACACCAGCGAAGCGTTTCGAGAGGTTTCTGCATAACAGTCAAAGTGCTAAAGAAGGAAACCGTGAATGCTGTGAGCATCAGTTTGGTATACAGGGTATATTTTTATACTGTGCAAGTACTTGGATCGTTTCCATTGTTCACGAAAATATTTAATTGCGTATATAACTTCTGTCATATTTATAAGATGCCTGAGAGACACACTGTTATACATGGTGTTTCCGTAAGAGCGTGTAAAAATTTAGCAGGTCATAGAGGACGCTCCACTGAAGAATTTCAGGAAGGGAACTTGGGGTCGGGGAAGCCAGCTTAATGAGATAACAGGAATAAAATCACAGTATTGTGTATTCTTTTATTTACATTAGTTACAGTTAAATGCAAATACACTACTGGCCATTAAAATTGCTACAACAACAAGAAATGCAGATAATAAACGGGTATTCATTGGACAAACATATTTTACTAGAACTTACACGTAATTCCATTTTCACAAAATTTGGGTGCATAGATCCTGAGAAATCAATACTCAGAACAACCACCTCTGGCCGTAATAACGGCCTTGATACGCCTGGGCATTGAGTCAAACAGAGCTTGGGTGACGTGTACAGGTACAGCTGCCCATGCAGCTTCAACACAATACCACAGTTCATCAAGAGTAGTGACTGGCGTACTGTGACGAGCCACTTGCCCGGTCACCATTGACCAGACGTTTTCAGTTGATGAGAGATCTGGAGAATGTGCTGGTCAGGGCAGCACTCGAACATTTCCTGTATCCAGAAAGGCCCGTACAGGACCTGCAACATGCGGTCATGCTTTACCCTGCTGAAATGTAGGGTTTCGCAGGGATCGAATGAAGGGTAGAGCCAGGGGCCGTAACACATCTGAAATGTAACGTCCACTGTTCAAAGTGCCGTAAATGCGAACAAGAGGTGACCAAGACGTGGAACCAATGGCACCCCGTACCATCACGCAGGGTGATACGCCATTATGGCGATGACGAATACACGCTCCAATGTGCGTTCACCGCGATGTCGCCAAACACAGATGCGACCATCATGATGCTGTAAACAGAGCATGGATTCATCCGAAAAAATTACGTCTTGCCATTCGTGCACCCTGGTTCGTCGTTGAGTACACCATCGGAGGCGCTCCTGTCTGTTCAAAAATGGTTCGAATGGATCTGAGCACTATGGGACTTAATATCTGTGGTCATCAGTCCCCTAGAACTTAGAACAACTTAAACCTAACTAACCCAAGGACATCACACACTTCCATGCCCGAGGCAGGATTCGAACCTGCAACCGTAGCGGTCGCGCGGTTCCAGACTGAAGCGCCTAGAACCACACGGCCACACCTGGCGGCGCTTCTGTCTGTGATGCAGCGTCAAGGGTAACCGCAGCCATGGTCTCCGAGCTGATGGTCCATGCTGCTGCAAACGTCGTCGAACTGTTCGTGCAGATGGTTGTTGTCTTGCAAACGTCCCTATCTGTTGACTCAGGGATCGAGACGTGGCTGCACGATCCGTTACAGCCATGCGGATAAGATGCTTGTCATCTCGACTACTAGTGATACGAGGCCGTTGGGATCCAGCACGGCGTTCCGTATTACCCCCTGAAACCACCGATTCCATATTCTGCTAACAGTCATTTGATCTCGACCAACGCGAGCAGTAATGTCGCGATTCTATAAACCGCAATCGTGATAGGCTACAATCCGAAAAACGTGGTAGCACGCGTTACTCGTCCCTGCACTAATCATCACAACAACGTTTCAACAGGCAGCGCCGGTCAACTGCTGTTTGTGTATGAGAAATCGGTTGGAAGCTTTCCTCATGTCTGCACGTTGTAGACGTCACCACCGGCGCCAACCTTGTGTGAATGCACTGAAAAGCCAATCATTTGCACATCACAGCATCTTCTTCCTGTCGGTTAAATTTCGCGTCTGTAGCACGTCATCTTCGTTGTGTAGCAATATTAATGGCCAGTAGTGTACCATCACTGACACAATGAACGTACCATTTGTACTGTATCTTACAAAATGTGCTGGAAACGACGGCCAGCAACCTCAACACAAGCATGACATCGACGAAAAAGATTCTGACGCACCCTGACAAACATTCCTGATGTATTTCGAATCACATCACAGGCAGGTACTGGGGTCTCATGCACAAGTGACTTTACATATCCTCGTAGGAAATAATCAAGGGGATTCAGGTCAGGTAATCCTGAAGGCTACGGAGTAGGACCTCCATTCCAATCCAGCGACCAGGAAACGCATCATTGAAACGGTTGAGGACATCCGCACTGAAGTGAGGCGGTGCAGCGTTATGTTGCATCCACATTCTCTCACGAACAGCCTGTTATGGGACATTGTAAATACGATACAACAGAGCCGCCTTATGGACATGGAAAAAAAACTGTTTCATTAATTCCTGGTAATCAGGCTCGTCCTTCTTGATTCCTTACAGAGATGAAGAATGTACATGTTAACAGCACAGTATGTGTAGACTTGTACGCATGTTAGTTGTAAATAAGCTGGAAAACAGTAACGTTAGACAAAGTGGTAGACACGTTTATTTTCATATCTGCTTAAGATGGCTTCTGCAACCCCCGGTGTCCTAATATTACTCAGTGGAGCATTTTCTATGACATGTTACATTTTTGCACGCTCTTACAGAAACACCCTGTGTAATGTTACAGCAAACAGAATATACTGAAAGATAGGAAAGAAAATATTTAAAAAGCTACTCCGTAAATAGAAAAACGAGAACATTACTGAAACTAAAACCGAATGATAATAATAAATATGAGGTAAAATAATTAATTTCATTTCATAGCTTTTAATAGTATGTAACGGAAATGAAAGGCATCGACCTCGTTATAAACTTTGATAGATTTTCCGGGGATGATTTTGGAAAAATCCGAAAACACTGAATCATGATGGCTGGATGGAATAAACACCAGGTGATCAAAAAGCCAGCATAAATTTGAAAACTGAATAAATCACGGAGTAATGTGGATAGAGAGGTACAAAGTGACACACATGCTTGGAATGACATGGGGTTTTATTAGAAACAAAAAATTACAAAAGTTCAGAAAATGTCCGACAGATAGCATAACAAAGTAAGACAAAGCAAAGATGATGTTCTTCACAGGAAATGCTCCATATGTCGACCATCACTCCTCAACAAACACTGTAGTCGAGGAATAATGTTGCAAATAGCACTGTAAAGCATGTCCGGAGTTATGGTGAGGCATTGGCGTCGGATGTTGTCTTTCAGCATCCCTAGAGATGTCGGTCGATCACGATACACTTGCGACTTCAGGTAACCCCAAAGCCAACAATCACACGGGCTGAGGTCTGGCGACCTGGGAGGCCAAGCATGACGAAATTGGCGGCTGAGCAAACGACCATCACCAAACGACGCGCGCATGAGATCTTTCACGCGTCTAGCAATATGTAGCAATATGGGATGGAGCGCCATCCTGCATAAACATCGCCCGTTCCAGCAGGTGTTTATCAGCCACGCTGGGGATGATGCGACTCTGTAACGTATCGGCGTACCTCTCGCCCGTCACGGTAGCAGTTACAAAACCAGAATCACGCATTTCCTCGAAGAAAAAAGGCCCGATAGCGGTAGATGTGGTAAATCCAACCCATATCGTGACTTTCTCGTCGTGCAATGGTGTTTCTACGACAATTCTAGGATTTTCGGTAGCTTAAATTCTGTAGTTTTGGGCGTTGACAGATCCTCGGAGCGTGAAATGAGCTTCGTCGGTCCACAACACGTTACTCAACCAATCGTCATCTTCCGCAATCTTTTGAAACGCCCATACCGCAAATGCTATCCGCTTCACTAAATCGCAAGGTAACAGTTCATGATGCCGATGGATTTTGTACGTATAGCATCGGAGGGTACGCCTAAGTGCCAACCAAACAGTAGTGTATGGAATGCCGGTGCGACGTGTGACTGCACCAGCGCTGACTTCCCCGTGCATAGACGAACCCGCTAGAGTCTCCATTTCTTCCTGAACTGTCTCAGCAGCATTACGCCTTGTGCTCGGTCGGCCACTACGGGGTCTATCGTCTAAACAACCCATGGTTTCGAATTTCGAAATCATTCTCGCCACAGCTGCATTTGTCAACGGACCTTTACCCATTCGAATCCCCTTCCTATGGCGATAGGATCGTAACGCTGAAATAGCACATTCCCCATTCTGATAATACAGCTTCACTAATAGCGCCTTTTCAGGTAACGTCAACATGCTGCGACTTCTGGCGTATCTGATTCTCTCTCTTTTTTTTTCTCTTTATTGTGATTTTAACACCTTATACAAAGGCGGGCTGGCAGCAGCACAATACGCCGCTCTTCAGCCTTGAGTGTTACAACAAGTAGTACATAAAGGTGGCACAGAGTAGACAGTAAAAACGGTGGGCAAAAAAATGTAGACACTAAAAATCGAAAAAACATGTAGCCGTTCACGCTGGACGAGAAACATCACTAACACTGGGCGACACGATGCACAGAACATGGATGATGGCGACGGCACGTGAACGGTGGGGCCGTGACGGCGAACAACACTACACACAAACGAAGGCACACACACGAAACACTGACGGCGATGATCTCCGGCGCGCGAATGTTCACTGAGCGTGTACGAGTCCGGGGACCTGCCAAGAGAGGAGGTGAAGGAGGAGGAATGGGAAGGGGAATGGGAGAGGGGGGAGCAGAGATGCCATGGGCAAAGGAGAGAGGGGGAGGAAGGAAGGGGGAGGGGAAGCCTGGTGGAGAGGGGAGGAGGGAGGGGGGAAAGGAAAGAGGAGGGAAGGGAAGGGAGGGAGGGAGGGTGCCTAAAGGAGAGGACACAGGAGGTGGGGGGGAGGATCAAAGTTGATAAGAGGGGTAGATGGAGGGGACGAGGACATCATCAGGGAGGGGGAGCTGGCGGAAGCCACCTTGGGAGAGGGTAAGGAGGGTGGAGAGATGGAGACCGGGTGGGACGTGGGAATACAGGCGCGGCAGCGGGCGGGGGTGGGAGAGGATCGGGGACACGAGCGGGTGAGGAGGATCAAGTTTACGGGAGGTGTACAGGATCCGTATCCTTTCGAGGAAAAGGAGGAGGTGGGGGAAGGGGATGAGATCATACAGGATCCGCGTGGGGGAGGGGAGACGGATGCGATAGGCAAGGCGGAGAGCATGGCGTTCAAGGATTTGGAGGGATTTATAGAAGGTAGGGGGGGCGGAGATCCAGGCTGGATGGGCGTAACAAAGGATAGGGCGGATGAGGGATTTATAGGTGTGGAGGATTGTGGAGGGGTCCAGACCCCACGTGCGGCCGGAAAGGAGCTTGAGGAGACGGAGTCGGGAACGTGCCTTGGCTTGGATCGTCTGGAGATGGGGAGTCCAGGAGAGGCGACGGTCGAGGGTGACGCCAAGGTACTTAAGGGTGGGAGTGAGGGCGATAGGACGGCCATAGACGGTGAGATAGAAATCAAGGAGGCGGAAGGAAGGGGTGGTTTTGCCTACAATGATCGCCTGGGTTTTGGAGGGATTGACCTTGAGCAACCACTGGTTGCACCAAGCGGTGAACCGGTCAAGATGGGATTGGAGAAGACGTTGGGAGCGTTGCAGGGTGGGGGCAAGGGCGAGGAACGCGGTGTCATCGACAAACTGGAGGAGGTGGACGGGGGGCGACGGGATTCTCTCTCTCATTACAGTTCCTTTTATACACGATTGTCATGCGCAGTCACGGACGTTTTGCTGTCCAGCGCCATCTGTCGGACATTTTGTGAACTTTGTTTCTTTTTTTGTTATAATAAAACCCCATGTCATTCCAAGCATGTGTCTCAGTTTTTACCTCTCTATCTACATTATTCCGTGGTTTATTAAGTTTTCAAATTTATACTGACTTTTTGATCACTCGGTGTATATCCATTCCATTTATATAAATAATTTTCCTCATTTACAAACAGAGTTTAGTCATTTACAATTATAGCAAAAAGTCAACGAAGTCTTGATTAAACCTTTATTCACATTATTGAGCGCTGTTTTGCTCATTTTAGCATTTGCACCCGATAGCATAATTCTGTGCACCTAAAGTGCTCTGTCAGAGGAGAAACTCCTACAGCGTGAGTTTCAAAATCTGCAATTTATCAATAATAGCCTACAACTCTTCTGGAAGCCTATTGGAAACTTCCTGACAGTAATATGGCCATGATTGCATCAAAAGTATCGTTCTTCTACCAAGTGTTCATTCAGTAAATGCTGCTTGTATTCTGTTTTAAGTCATTTTATGCTGCCAGCGAACCTCTCATAAGCGAGGTGGCGTACTGCGGTGAAAATGTGTCCCATTGAGCAGACGCCTACAAGAGATACTCCCACGTATTCTTTTTGGTTAGAGGATAATAGGTGGACTCATCCCTGTGTTTTCCTATATTTATCTAGAATCCAAACTGATCTTCCCCCAGATTATCTTCTGCCGGTTTCCCCATACTCCTACAAACATTTCAAGTTAGTATTTTGCACCTATGAGTAATGAAACAGATTTTTTTTGAGTCATCAGTCTTTTGACTGGCTGTTAACGCCTCGCCAAGAATTCGCCTCCAACGCCTATCTCTTCGTTTGAGTAGCATTTGTACCCTACATCCACAGTTATCTGCTGGATGTATTCCAATCTCTGTCTGTCTCTACAGTTTTTACCCTATACACTACCCTCTAGTACCATGGAAGCTATTCCTTGATGTCTTAACACCCGTCAGTGTTTTTCATGCATTTCTTTATTCGCCAATTCTATGGAGAACCTCCTTATTCTTTACCTTATCAGTCCACCTAATTTCCAACATTCTTCTGTAGCACCGCATCTCAAATGCTTCAATTATCCTCTGTTCCGGTTTTTCCCAATCCATGATTAATTGTCATAGAATGCTGTACTCCAGAGTAAATTCTCAGAAATTTCTTCCTCGGACTGAGGCCGGGAATGTCCTCTTTGCCTGTGCTAGTCTGCTTTGTATATCATCCTTGAAGTGTTAATACAGTTATGAACAGTGGCTATAGCGTCTTTTAAGATGACAACGGCAAGCAGAGGTGTGTGTTGACCTCATGCCTCCTCCATACCGCATTTGCATCTGCATTGAGTAGGACGTTGGGGTTGCAACGTCGAACTTGGAAAAAGGAATTACGTGAATCATCATCCCGTTTGGTCGGGATGCATCGCTTTTAGTTAAAACATTCTATCTGCTTGACTAATTTGTCATGAATGGCATCTGACATGACATCTAGAATATGATGTAGGAAACAAAATTCAGTAGGTCACTAATGCCTTCTTTGTAAAACTATCTTCATTCGGGTTCTGTAGAAGGTTTCGGATGTATGCCCTCTAGCAGAATTGGCCATTTCTGGACCTGCGTTATCAAGTGGGGAACTTGACTCCCCTTAACAGGTCAGGGATGCACTGTGCAAACGAAGTAGCCATTCGGGTAGCAGAGTACTTGTCGAATACACAGCATTTTTTTTTTTTTTTGGGTGGTAGTTTGAGGTACTCTATTGAACGTTCGTCAATCGATACGTAGGTAGGGAAATCAGACAGCGTTCAAAGTGAAGATACTTCAACCGTCCAAATTTTATCATTAAATGGTCGAAGTATTCGTAACAAAGCTCCAGAATTTACTTGCCTCCAGGAAAAGTTTTCACGCTCCGATTATTCTAAAACCAATAGCAGAAAGCTCTAAGACATTTAGCAGGTCATGGAACGTTCTTCGGAAGGACAGACTAGTCGCTATAGGAGGGTGTGTTCACTGCAGTTGTTAAAAAAAATTAATAATTTATCTATTCAGGTCACAGCCGGCCGGAGTGGCCGAGCGGTTCTAGGCGCTACAGAATACCCTATTCCACGCACCGTATGGTGGTCTGCGGAATATGTATGTAGACGTAGATGTTGTTGTTGTGGTCTTCAGTCCAAAGACTGGTTTAATGCAGCTCTCCATGTTACTCTATCCTGTGCAAGCCTCTTTATCTCCGAGTAACTACTGCAGACTACATTCGTCTGAATTTGCTTAATTTATTCATCTCTTGGTCTCCCTCTACGGGCTTTAACCTCCACGCTCCCCTCCAGTACTAAATTGGTGATCCCTTGATGCCTTAGAACGTATCCTACCAACCGATCCCTTTTTCTAGTCAAATTGTGCCACAAATTCCAGTTCTCATCCATTCTATTCAATACCTCCTCATTAGTTAAGCGATCTACCCATCTAATCTCCAGTATTCTTTTATAGCAGCACATTTCTAAAGCTTCTTGTCTAAACTATTTATCGTCCATGTTTCACTACCATGCATGGCTACACTCCATACAAGTACTTTCAGGAAAGACTTCATGGCACTTAAATCTACACTAGATGTTAACAAATTTCTCTTCTTCAGACATGCTTTCTTCGTCATCGCCAGTCTACATTTTATATCCTCTCTACTTCGACCATCCTCAGTTATTTTTCTGCCCAAATAGCAAAACTCGTCTTCTACATTGTCTCATTTCCTAATCTAAATCCCTCAGCATCACCTGATTTGATTCGATTACATTACATTATCCTCGTTTTGCTTTTGTTGATGTTCATCTTATACCCTTCTTTCAAGACACTGTCCAGTCCGTTCAACTGTCCTTCCAAGTCCTCTGCTGTCTCTAACAGAATTACAATGTTATCGGCGACTCTCAACGTTTTTATTTATTTTCCCTGAATTTTAATTCCTACTCGAAATTTTTCTTTGGTTTCGTTTTCTGCCTGTTCAATGTACAGATTGAATAACATCTGGGATAGGCTACAACCCTGTCTCATTACCTTCTCAAACACTGCTTCCCTTTAGTCCCCCTCGATTCTTATAACTGCCATCTGGCTTCTGTACAAATTGTAAATAGCCCTTCGCTTCCTGTATTTTCCCCTGCCACCTTCAGAACTTGAAAGAGAGTATTCCAGTCAACATTGTCAAAAGCTTTCTCTAAGTCTACAAAGGCTATAAATATAGGTTTGTCTTTCGTTAATCTAACTTCTAACATAAGTCGTAGGGTCAGTATTGCCTCGCGCATTCCTACATTTCTACGGAATCCAAACTGAACTTCCATGAGGTCGGCTTCTACCAGTCTTTCCATTCGTCTGTAAAGAATTCGTGTTAGCATTTTGTAGCCGTGACTTATTAAACTGATAGTTCGGTAATTCTCACACATGTCAGCACCTTCTTTCTTTGGAATTGGAATTATTATATTCTTCCTGACGTCTGAGGGTATTTCGCCTGTCTCATACATCCTGCCCACCAGATGGTAGACTTTTATCGTGGCTGGCTCTCCCAAGGCTATCAGTGGTTCTAACGGAATGTTGTCTACTCTCGGGGCCTTGTTCTTGCTTAGGTCTCTCAGTGCTCTGTCAGCCGGCCGAAATGGCCGTGCGGTTAAAGGCGCTGCAGTCTGGAACTGCAAGACCGCTACGGTCGCAGGTTCGAATCCTGCCTCGGGCATGGATGTTTGTGATGTCCTTAGGTTAGTTAGGTTTAACTAGTTCTAAGTTCTAGGGGACTGATGACCTCAGCAGTTGAGTCCCATAGTGCTCAGAGCCACTTGAACCACTTGCTCTGTCAAATTCTTCACGCAGTATTATATCTCCCATCTCATCTCATCTTCCATTTCCATAACATTGCCCTCAAGTATTGCTCTGTATAGACCCTCTATATACTCCTTCAAGCTTTCTGCTTTCCTTCTTTGCTTAGAACTGGTTTACTATCTCAGCTCTTGATATTCATGCAGGTGGTTCTCTTTTCTTCAAAGGTCTCTTCAGTTTCTCTGTAGGCGGAGTATACCTTACCCATAGTGATATATGCTTCTACATTTGTCCTCTAGCCATTCCCGCTTAGCCATTTTGCACACCCTGTCGATCCCTTTTTTGGGACATTTGCATCCATTTTCACCTGCTTCATTTACTACATTTTAATATTTTTTCCTTTCATCAATTAAATTCAATGTCTCTTGTGTTATACAAAGACTTCTACCAGCCCTCGTCTTTTTACCTAATTGATCTTCTGCTGTCTCCACTCTTTCGTCTCTCAAAGCTATCCATTCTTCTTCTACTGTACTCCTTTCCCCAGTTCTTATCAGTCATTTCCTAAAGCACACTCTGAAACTCTGTACAACTTCTGGTTCTTTCTGTTTATCCAGGTCCCATCTTCTTAAAGTCCAACCTTTTTGCGTTTTCTTCAGTTTTAATCTACAGTTCATAACCAATAAATTGCGGTCAAAGTCCACAGCTGCCCCTGGGAATGTCTTACAGTTTAAAATCTGGTTCCTAAAAATCTGTATTACCATTATATAATCAATGTGAAACCTTCCGGCGTCTCCAGGTCTCTTCCACGGATACAACCTTCTTTCATGGTTCTTAAACCAAGTTAAGAATTCTACCAGGCGGCTTCCTCTTTCATTCCTTATCCCAGTCCTTCTTCACCTCCTATTTTTCTTTCTCTTCCTTTTCCTACTATCGAATTCCAGTCCCCCATAACAATGAAATTTTCTTCTCCTTTAACCATTTGAGTAATTTCTTTTATCTCATCATACATTTCTACAATTTCTTCATCGTCTGCGGAGCTAGTTGGCATATAAACTTGTACTACTGTAGTAGTCGTGGGCTTTGTGTCTATATTGGCTGCGATAATGCGTTCACTATGCTGTTCGTAGTAGCTTATTCACTTTCCTATTTTTTATTCATAATGAAACCTACTCCTGCATTTCCCCTATTTGATTTTGTATTTATAATCTTGTATTCACCTGACCAGAAGTCCTGTTCCTCCTGCCACCGAATTTCACTAATTCCCATTATATCTAATTTTAACCTGTCCATTTCCCTTTCTAAATTTTCTATCCTAGCTGCCCGGTTAAGGATCTGACGTTCCACGCTCCGATCCGTAGAACATCAATTTTGTTTCCCTGATAACGACGTCGTCCTGAATAGTCCTCGCCCGGAGATCCGAATAGGGAACTATTTTAACTACAGAATATTTTACCCATAAAATGTGAATTACAATATGATTCTACAACCCTTTTTCTCGACTATGAGTCTTGTGCCTTACCACTGCGTCATCACTCTGTCCCACCTGTCTTCCCACCCCTCTCCCCCATTTCCCGGTGCTAGATAAACTATAAGAATACTACGAAGAATCAAACAGAAGAGAAATTTTCAGAAATCCTAAACTAAACAAGGAGACATGTTTATGGATGCTCAGGCATCGACATGTAGTTAACTCTAGACACTCATTAGGTGTACTATATCTCCCGAAAGACCACAGAAGATGCTTTATAAATAAAAGTGAAACGCACTCTTTCACTGTAATAATTTCAAGACGGGAAAAACAACAACATTACAAGCAGATTTTCGTCTCTAAAATAAAGATGAGTATCATTTCCTTTCCATTTATGTGGGATTTCATTGATTCTTCAAATATTCCTTACGGAAGTTTAAGTGGGGGTAATTCCACGGATGATTCTCTGGCTCGTTCGTATCATATCCCAGCTTTTGTTCCATCTCTATTGGCCACGTTGTCGACAGTATATTAAACCCAAAGCCTTCCTCGGTTCTTCCTTCCTTAATACAGAACTACCAACAATGTAACATCAGTATACACTGAGACCCCTAGTATCACAGTTTCTTTTCTTGCTAATCTGAGTGAAATTATTTTGTTAGGTTTGCCTTCATCTGTGTATACATTTGAAGAAAGCTGAATCAACTTCTATTGTTGTGTAATAGTTTAGTGGACATAATCAAAGAGTAAATTCTGCTAAAATTTGTACAAAGCGTATCAAAGTTAATTGCAGTTAGAAATGAATTTCAGTCTAACGAAAAGGCATCAAGTGACATACCTCTTCATTCAACTGATGTTTGTGAACAGTCATGATAGATGGAATGAAACCGAAATCGTCCGTCTGTAAAGGTAACCTTATAAAGTGAAACATAAATTAGGACTCAAGTTTCCGTTAACATAGTCACATTTTTGCCGTGGCTCACAGATATGTGAGTGCCTCGAAGAATTCTTAAATAATAGAACACAGTATGAGTGGCCCAGGGAAGTGTGATAGGACCACTGTTGTTCTCTATACACATAAATGATTTGGCGGTGGGCAGCAATCTTCGGTTTTTTACTGATGCTGCCGTGGTGTACGGTAAGGTGACGAAGTTGAGTGACTGTAAGAAGATACAAGACGACTTAGACAAAATTTCCAGGTAGTGTGATGAATGGCAGCCAGCCTTAAATGTCGAAAAGTGTAAGTTAATGTGGATGACTAGGGAGAACAAACCTGCAACATTCGGATACAGTATTACTAGTGTCCTCCTTGACACAGCTAAGTCATTTAAATATATTGGCGTAATGTGGCAAAGCGATGTGAGGTGGAGCGAGCATGCGAAAACTCTGGTAGGAAAGGCAAATGGTCGTCTTCAGTTTATTGTGTGGTTCACCTGTGAAAGAGACCGCATATAGGAAGCTGGTGCGACCTATTCTTGAGTATTGTTCGAGTGTTTGGGATGGGTACCAGGTAGTTGGTTGGTTGGTTGGATTGGGGAAGGAGACCAGACAGCGTGGTCATCGGTCTCATCGGATTAGGGAAGGATGGGGAAGGAAGTCGGCCGTGCCCGCTCAGAGGAACCATCCCGTCATTTGCCTGGAGTGATTTAGGGAAATCACGGAAAACCTAAATCAGGACGGCCGGACGCGGGATTGAACCGTCGTCCTCCCGAATGCGAGTCCAGTGGGTACCAGGTAGGATTGAAGGAATACAGCGAAGTAATTCAGTTGCGGGCGGCTATATTTGTTACCTATAGGTTCGATCACCACTTAAGTGTTACGGATATATTTCCGGAACTCAAATGGGAATCCCTTGAGGGAAGGCGATGTTCTTTTCGAGAAACACTGTTGAGAAAGTTTAGAGAATCTGCGTTTGAAGCTGACTGCTGAATGATTCTAGCTTCGCCAACATGTACTGCGCGTAGGGACCACATTAAATACGAGAAATTATTGCTTATACGGAGGCTTACAGACAGTCATTTTTCCCTCGCTCTATTTTCGAGTGGAACTGGAGTCTAAATGACGAGTAGTGGTACAGGGTACCCTCCCCCACGCACCATACGGTGGCTTGCGGAGTATCTATGTACATGTAGATGTAGATGTGGTCTCCTACAATGCAGACGTTTTATAATGTATGCCCTATTCCGAAAACTTTTTACTAGCCAATCGTAAATGTCATTCCGGTATTTGTCAATGCGTATCGACAAATGAGATAATCCTTGCATGTCTCTCGTTGGCATAGTCGTAGTAGATGTACTGTGTTGTTGCCTTTCTATACCCGTTCTGAAGTTTCAGGTGAGTATTTGTACCGTGTCGATGACCATGACCCATGATTTTGCAATGGCATGTTGTGTTTGTATGGATGACCATAAAACTAATGGGTGGGAAACAGTGCAACTCGTAGCACAAAGGGGGAACAGTGGTTGACCACCATCAACAGTGTCCCGTGCTCTCACTTCCTGAGGCGCTGGGGAGAAATCTGAGATTTAACTCAGAACGTTGATACACTATCTGGATGCTGTACAGGGGATGTAATTTTCTGTCTGGAAATGGATCGTAATTCTCTGCCTCATGATACAGGACTATTGCAATACCCAGTGTTTCCGTCCTAAACTGTCGAGGCTTTTCTTTTTGTAAAGTTTATGTACCCAGATTTGCGCAAGGTCCTGTTGTTAAGAATAATGTATCTCGGCAAGCATGTAAATGATTTCTTTTCGTTTTTCAATCATACGCATTCATGCAAATAAAAGAGACAACCAGGTTGCTGACGATATTAGCTTGTTGTACGTGCACCGTAACATTCCTAAGTGCGACAAAAGAATAATTTTTAACTGTAGATTAGTCTATGAAATCTTCAATCACATACAAAAACACAACCAGAGACTGTCCAGTTCAGTTTGGCCATGCTCTTCGATTAATGGAAAGACAGTGAAGGAAGAGAGAGATAAAAGGCCTGCGCATTTTGCGTATCTCCCCGATTGGGTTTTTCCATTTTTGTGGAAGCACCTCATTCAGCTTCCTAGTTAGACTTTCTGGGTTTGAAAATACTAATAACATTTCAAACTGGAAAAAATAATTTGCGAGATTATAGACAGAAGCACTCCCAGATGGCTTTTCCGTGTATCGTTTTTCTCTGGCCGGGATAAATAGCTGAGCTGTATAATTAGCAGTATACGTTAGTGAATGTCGAAACGGTTCGCCAGAGAAAAGCGCGCCGAGACTATATCACGCAGCTGTCACAGATACTGTAAGGGTCTCGAAATCCTCTGGCTTCTCCTAAAAATCCTTCGTTCAAGCGTAACACGATGGATTCTTCTATAAACTCATTTTAATGAACCCTTTGAAACTCCGATATCGATTAGTTTGGCTCACTTGAAGGTTAAGTGTTTATTCATCAGAATACGACTCATATGACATTATTGGTTTCTTATGGAAAGATTTCCACAATAGCAAAATTCGCATTTCAATTACGTAGTGGAACCAATCACCATCTAACAGTCTTTATTCTATCGCGGGAAATATGTAACAAATTTACTTAAGAGAGTGCCTACAGTACGCTTGTCCGTCCTCCTTTAGAACACTGCTGCGCGGTGTGGGATCCTTACCAGATACGAATGAGGGAGGACATCGAGAAAGTTCAAAGAAGTGCAGCACGTTTTGTATTACGGCGAAATACGGAAGACAGTGTCGCTAAAATGGTACAGGATTTGGGGTGGACATCATCAAAACAAAGGCGTTCTTCGTTGCGGCGGAATCATCTCACAAAATATCAATCACCGACTTTCTCAAAAATGGTTCAAATGGCTCTGAGCACTATGGGACTTAATATCTGAGGTCATCAGTCCCCTAGAACTTAGAACTGCTTAAACCTAACTAACCTAAGGACATCACGCACATCCATGCCCTAGGCAGGATTCGAACCTGCAACCGTAGCAGCAGCGCGGTTCCAGACTGTAGCGCCTAGAACCGCTCGGCCACCACGGCCGGCCCCGACTTTCTTCTCTGAAAGTGAAAATATTTTGCTGACGCCGACCTACATAGGGAGAAACGATTATCATAATAAAATAAGGGATGCAGTTGTTCGTTCTTCCTGCGCGCTGTACGAGATTGGAATAAACGAGAATTATTATGAAGGTAGTTCGATGAAACCTCTGGCACGCACTTAAAGTGATTTTCAGACTATCCATGTAGGTGTAGATGCAGATGTAGATGAGGGATCATGATCTTTGACATAGTACATTTCTTATGATGCAGTGTCAAGGTCGCAATGATGATGATGATGATGATGATGATGATGACGACGACGACGATACAATGGTTTTCACCCGGAAAATCCAGTTTTTAATGCCCGCCGTAACTGCCTTATGACAAAAAATATCATCTCAGCAACCACTAAATACACTGATGAGCCAAGACAATGCCTCCTCCCACTGAATCGCGAGTTTGTTAATCACTCTTCTTTTTTATTGGCTATCTGGCCGTGAGCATTCAACCATCTCAGTGATGGAAAGACGATACGATAGTATGTTGTAGACGATTTTCTTGTCACTTGACGACGATACGAACGTAAGGACAACACAATACGCAATCCCAGAGTGCAGAAAATCTCCGACGCCGCCGGGAATCGAAACCGGATTTCTTCGGTTAGTACTCTGCCGAGCTGACCACGCAGCTGCCGAGGTGGACTGTTACACCTTGGGGACGGAATTACAACAGGGATAGCGTGGGTTCGACAGCTCCTTCGTAGGTTTTGAGATATATGGGCCCAGGTGTCTACGCACAAGTCATGGAATTTCCGTAGTTACCCCGCTGGAAGACGATATCGCTGACAAGTATGAAAGAATGCAATAACGATCACGCACTCCATAACTGACATGGTTCTTATAGAGTACTACCATAGGTCTCATGATTGGCCAGGTGAATGTCCCCCACAACATAATAGTACTCCGGCAGTGTGGCCGAGCAGTTCTAAGCGCTTCAGTCTGGAACCGCGCGACCGCTACCGTCGCAGGTTCGAATCCTGCCTCGGGCATGGATGTGTGTGATGTCCTTAGGTTAGTTAGGTTTAAGCTGTTCTAAGTTCTAGGGGACTGATGACCCCAGATGTTAAGTCCCATTGTGCTCAGAGACATTTGAACCATAATACTGCCCGCATCATCCTGCGCCCTTGGTTCAGAGCATGTTTGGAGCAGATTTTCGTTTGGATGACGGCGTAGAAGGGCAATCCCATTGACCTTGTGTTACAAGAACTGTATATCATCCGACCAGCCGATACGTTTCTATTGAAGCAATGATGATCCCATGCCAACTGCAGTCGTAATGAACGACGTCTTTGGCTCAGAAGAGAGCACGTAGAGGTCGTCCATTGGCGAGTCCCTTGTTCAGTAATACGTGTTGTATGTTCGGAGACGTTTCTGCCAGGACAAACACTTTGCTCTACATCTACATCTACATCTACATCTACATGACTATTCTGCAATTCTCATTTAAGTGCTTGGCAGAGGGTTCATCGAACCACCATCATACTATCTCTCTACCATTCCACTCCCGAAAATCACGCGGGAAAAACGAACACCTAATCCTTTCTGTTCGAGCTCTGATTTCTCTTATTTTATTTTGATGATCATTCCTACCTAAGTAGGTTGGGCTCAACAAAATATATTCGCATTCGGAAGAGAAAGTTGGTGACTGAAATTTCGTAACTAGATCTCGCCGCGACGAAAACGTCTTTGCTTTAATGACTTCCATCCCAACTCGCGTATCATATCTGCCACACTTTCTCCCCTATTACGTGATAATACAAAACGAGCTGCCCTTTTTGCACCCTTTCGATGTCCTCCGTCAATCCCACCTGGTAAGGATCCCACACCGCGCAGCAATATTCTAATAGAGGACGAACGAGTGTAGTGTAAGCTGTCTCTTTAGTGGACTTGTTGCATCTTCTAAGTGTCCTGCCAATGAAGCGCTACCTTTGGCTCGCCTTCCCCACAATATTATCTATGTGGTCTTTCCAATTGAAGTTGTTCGTAATTTTAACACCCAGGTACTTAGTTGAATTGACAGCCTTGAGAATTGCACTATTTATCGAGTAATCGAATTCTAACGGATTTCTTTTGGAACTCATGTGGATCACCTCACACTTTTCGTTATTTAGCGTCAACTGCCACCTGTCACACCATACAGCAATCTTTTCTAAATCGCTTTGCAACTGATACTGGTCTTCGGATGACCTTACTAGACGGTGAATTACAGCATCATCCGCGAACAACTTAAGAGAACTGCTCAGATTGTCACCCAGCTCATTTATATAGATCAGGAACAGCAGAGGTCCCAGGACGCTTCCCTGGGGAACACCTTGAAACACGTATGTTGTGTGGCGGCGATGGCGAGGCATTGCAGAGTCTCTGACCAGAGAGCCATTTATCGTGGCTAGTCTGCGCTTGACCGCGCGAGAGTTGCGAGCGGGACTCTGTCAGTAGTAGTCGTGCAGTACAGTTGCGAGCAGTAGTCAGTGGGCAGTCTGTCAGTAGCAGTAGGGCAGAGCAGTATGTCGGTAGTAGCAGCCCAGTGCAGTTGTGTGTGAGGAGTCGGCAGGCGTCGACATGGCACTCTGATCAAGATTCAGGATGAGGTATATTATTTTTAAATGCGCTCAGGTAATAATGTAAATTAACTGTAACTAATTTGTGCAACAATCGCCCCAATAATAATTTTGGTTTTCAAAGCAATATTTTTAACAAAATAACTATTTAATTGAACGAACGATTTCCTTCCATTTCCTTTAAAGAAAAGTTTCAATTAAATTTCAAAAAAAAAATATATATAAAAAAAATAATACTTGCAATGCATTTCCTCTAAGCCGTGGCCAACAATAAGAGCAGAACTTTGACATGCAGTTTCGAATGAGGTAAGAAATTAATTATGATTTTTTTTGCACAGGGCCAAAGACCGATATTTCGGTTTAATTGAGTTTACATTGTCACTGAAGACTCATTAGCATTGAATTGTTTTTCATTATTTTCGTGACAGCTTACACCTTGAGTCAGTTTGCGATTCTCATTTTTATTGTCATTAAATTTAATTGCTAGGGAGGTTACGCTTGGCTCCATTTCTATTAAAATAATATCTTTAAAATTTCGGTAGGGAGCTTACACTTAGCACAATGTCCATTATCAATTTTAAATAATATTATAAAAAAAATTACGGTGGGGAGGTTACACTTGGCGACACCCAGTCCAGGATAGTATTTCGTTGAGAATCTTTTGAAAAATAGGCAGATATCTGCTCTTATTTGCTTAGATATAATTAAAATTTGGCGCAACGCTTTTACTAATCTTGTGACTTTCTTTCTACAGGTCAACGGCAATTCGTTGCTCTGTTGTATTTGTGTTTTGCTTTTGCATTGTGCTTATTTATTTTGTGAATATTTGTGACTATTGTAAAAATGCCGCGAAAGACTGTGAATAGTGTATCGCGAGGTATTATGAATGAAATCACCGACTTAAACAACGTGACCGATAGTAATTGTGACAATCCTGCGTTCACTGACAATCAGTGCGTTCCAACCATTAATAATGATGTAGACCTTAATGATGAACAAACGAACTCGATTGTGTCTTGTGTTGATTTGACGACAATTGATGACGCCGGGCGCACTATTGTAATGAGCGCTGCCCAGCTTAACACAACCGGTTTACTAAATTCACGTGACGAACAGACAAATTTGTCTAATGAAAGTGGACAGTGTTCTGAAAGTACGACGGATCCATTTAATTCAGAAATAATGACCGACAGTGTACATTCGACCGACAAACCTTTTTGTAAATCTCAGAATAACCAAATGGTTACAGAAAGCGAGACAATTCCAGATGCACCATTAAACAGCACAGAGAATAGAAATGCTAATCTTGTGTCGGATCCAATTATGGCATTGTTGCTACAAATGAGTAAAAAACTTAATGAAAATAGTGTAAATTCCAAACAACAGAGTGAAGATCTCAAACAACTTAGTGAACAGAACAAACAGCTTAATGAAAAATTAGACAACAGTTCCAAACAGCTAAATGATAAATTAGACAACAGTTCCAAACAGCTAAATGATAAATTAGACAACAGTTCCAAACAGCTAAATGGTAAATTAGACAACAATTCCAGACAGCTTAGTGAACAAATTAGAGACGTTGCCGCGCAGTGTCATGACACTAAGGAACAGTTACACTAGGAAATTGAGGCTTGTTCAAAGAAAAATAGCGAAGAAATTAGGTCTGTTGCTCAAGAATTAAGGGAAATGCAAACAGCCGCAACAGAAACACTTAGAGCGGAAATTAGTACAGTCGCTAAACAATGCTCTGAAAAAGCTACACAATTACGCGACGAGTTTAAAGCAATGACAGCAGAACTTTCGCGCCCAATGGATGAAAGGATAGACTCGAAATTCGACCAACAGAACTCTCAAATTGACGAACGCTTTAATCTTCACATACAAAACAGTGATACGCGTTTCCGCAAATTTATTCAGGACCAAAATAAAGTCAAACGTCAAGTCATGGAAACAATCACTGCTCAAAGACAAGAAGACAAACGTAAAATGTTTGCGAAGGCAAAAACGTATGTAGACAAGAATATTACTACAGTGTCCGACAAAATTAATACCATCGAACAGTTGAACGCGGAATTACGTGATGAAATTTCTGATCTTAAATCAAAAACAGATACACACACAGTAGATATTCAAACAGTGACAGACAGATTCGAACAATTAGAACTAACACAGGATTGCGATGTCATCAAAGCTGATGTTAAAAAACTGAGCGAAACTACACGTAAGTTGCAAAAACAGATTAATGCGGCCGATTCTAAAACCGATGATCAGGCAAAAATACTGACTGAAAAATATGATGAATTAGCCTGTCGTATTGATGCTATTGAAAGTAATAATGATAATAAATCAGACGATACTGCACCGATTTCATTTAACCAAACACCTGAATTTCAAAATTTACAGCAGACAATTAATGAGATCGATTCATCTAACAACACCTTGCGTAGAAGATTGTCAAGCTTACAGCAAGAGGTAACAGAGATGAAAAATATTTCAGTTAATAACACATCACAGCAGACGCCACTTTGCGAGCATTTGTCAGACTCGCGCAGCGCGTATAATTTGGGTAATCTACAGAGAGTACGGGACTTAGATTCTGAACAATCACAGTTCAATAGATTTTCTTACAATCCTGATCCTGTTCCATCATACAGAGATGATGGTTTCGATTACAAACATTTTCTATCAGTGAGGAAATTTAAAGTGTTTAGGAATGACAGAACACAGATTCACCCATTGGATTGGATACAGCAATTTAGCTTTGCTTTTCCACCGACTTGGCCTGTTACGCATAAACTTGAATTTATTTGCAGCTTTTTGGAAGGCGAACCGGCAACTCGTATGAGACCGATCGCGAGGCAATGCTACTCAGTAGAGGAATTTCAGAATGCTTTTCTGTCTGCCTATTGGTCGAAAACGACACAGCGCGGCATTAAAGATCAGTTAATTAGTTTGCCTAATTACGAGAACTCAAATTTTCCCAGTGCGACGCAATTTTTTGAGCACATGGTGCAACAAAACCAGTACCTAAGTGAACCGTACAGTGAATCTGCACTTATACAATTATGCATTTCCAAATTACCACGGTCATTACGAGTGTCATTTCTAACGGGCGAGCAAAAAGAAAACATTTCAGCATTTAGAGATCTTTTACAGCTCTTGGAAGTACAGCAATCTGATTATTCTTTTGTAAACAAAAACTTTTCGTATAATAACCAAGGTCAACAAACTTACGGTAATTATGATCAGACACGTAATTTCAATAGGAAAGATAACAGACGCTTTAGGAATGACAACCACCAAAACTTTAATAACAGACAAAATACCAATTATCAATACCGTCAAAATTATCAGCAGCAGGAACCATATTTTAGTAACAATAGAGGTGTTTCACAACAACAACATCAAAACCAGCCGGTTAGCATACCTAACCAACAATGGAACGCACAAGGTCAACCAGGCTTTAATGTTCCGCCGCGTGCACGTATAGTCCCAGATCCAACAAATAGTAACGCACGGCAACAAGGAAACAACTACGTACAGAGAAGACAGTATTTCAATTTCTATCGCAATACACCGTATAGGAATGACTATTACGACAGACGTAAAAATAATGAGAACAATTTTCCGCGTACATCTAACAACAGTCGGACATAACAACAGCAAAATTATACACAAGAACCTATTCTCATGAATGAACCAGACAGTAGGTATCATCCAGAGCGTAATACGTCTGGAAGAAGTAATAGAACTGTTCAAATAGTAGAAATGCCACAGCATCCTCCTGATAATAATAACACGTCAGATAGAATTTGACTAGATACTGTACAGGTCGCATCTTCCAATAATACAAGCACTACTTTAGACACGCAAAATGTTGTTCACGAAAATGTAATTACTTTTGACGATATCAGAGACACTCTCTTGCAGGAAAGACAATTTGTTCAGAAAACTATTTCACATCCTGTCATCGAAATTAAAATTGGTTCATCGAAATTTTCAGCAGTAATTGATTCCGGATCACATATATCAGTAATAAATGAGGAGACTTTCAACGAGTGCAACAAAGAGAATACGTATCCTACATTACCATTAGGCAAAACAAAAGTGAAAGGAGCAGTATCGAGTAAAGGTGTAGATGTTAAATTACAGACGCATTTATCATTCTGTATTGGAGGTCACACTTTTCACTCTAATTTTTGGATTGTTCCTTTGTTGACAACAGACGTAATTTTAGGTACTAATTTTCTGGTACAACACGACGCAGTAATTGATTTTCAGAATTCTTATTTAATGTTGAAGGATGAAAATATACAATTTGCTATACAATTTCAGTACTCACTATCTGCGGAAGAGCAAACAATTAATCGCACAGAGGTCATTTCCGTGTCACGTAACATAGACTGTAATCCCACATTGTTCACGGATACGTATGTACACAACTATAACACTCCAGACGAAGCCGACTACGACGTAATACAGATGATTTCTGATAAGGTGAAAGAGAGCAGTGCAAATGCAGACGACGAACGCACGCAGCTACACGAAATTCTTTTACAGCAAGCTCCAGTTTTCGACAACATTCCTGGTACTATGTCCGGCTTTATGTATGAATTTCAAGTCAAACAGCACCACACATTTAAAGCCAAGCATTATCCCATTCCGTATATTCATAGAGAACAGGTTAAAAAAGAGTTGCAGGATATGCTTGACCAAGGAATTATTGAACCGGCAGTTAGTCCGTACATAAACCCGCTACATATTGTTAAGAAAAAAGATGGCTCACTTCGCCATGTACTTGATTCACGTCACATTAATGACATTATTATTAATGAAACAGATCGACCACAGACACTAGAGGAACTTTTACAGAAATTTCACGGTACTGCTATTTATTCTACACTAGATTTGAAATCGGGATTTTGGCAAATTCAACTTCATCCGAATTGCAGAAAATATACAGCTTTTCTTTGTTTTGGCGACTGTTACCAATTTTGTAAATTACCATTCGGGTTAACTATTTCTTCTGCAGCTTTTATTCGCGGTTTGAACACAATACTTCCGACAGAACTTAAGGACAGAATTACGACGTATGTAGACGACATTCTTATCGCAGAAGCTAACTGGTCTGAACACAATCTGATTCTTGAACAACTGTTACAAACTTTTCGTGCACAAGGACTTACAGTTAATCTTAGTAAATCGCACTTTGGCAAAACTTCTATAAATATCTTGGACACGTAATTTCAGCAGAAGGCATTGCGCCTGATCCGGAAAAACTTCAAGCTCTACGTGACATTACTGTTCCTACGACGAAGAAGCAATTACGCAGTTTTTTGGGCTTAATTAACTTTTTTCGTAAATTTATTCATCATTCTGCTTTAGACACACCTAGATTATGCCATTTAACAGGTAAAAACAGTATTTGGTCTTGGGATAAGCAAGCACATTCTGAATTTGTGAACCTGGAACATGCTTTGTTGAATGCTCCACTTTTATCGCACCCAGATCTTACCAGAAATTTTTCCATTGCCACCGACAGTTCCAATACCGCTTTAGGCGTACATATTTTCCAGGAAATTGAAGAAGATGGTTCAATAGTAATTAAAAACATCGCATTTGCAAGTCGCATTTTGTCACTTGCTGATCGAAATTATTCCGTTACAGAATTGGAAACATTATGTGTTGTATGGGCTTTCACGAGATTTAGGCACTTTCTTTATGGCAGACATACCACCGTCTACACAGACCACAGAGCGATACAATTCTTACTTTCGGCTAAATTCACTCACGACAGATTAAGCAGATGGAAACTTTATTTGCAGGAATTTAATTTTACAATAGTTCACATTCCCGGCACACAAAATGTTATAGCAGACGCACTATCGCGTTCTCTGAGCAACAATCAGCAAGACGTAGCAACCAACTTCTGCAAAGCAAATTTCAGTGTCATGTACATTCAACAAGCAGCATTTGAAAATTTTATTTCGTCGTCATTACAGGACATAGCACAAGAACAAAATAAAGACAACGTGTGGAAAGAAATTAAACACCTTTGGCAAGATAGGAATAATGTTACGATTAGAAACCATTACACTGTACGCAATGACATTCTGTTTCGCCGCTGTCATCCTGACAGCAACAACTGGTTATTATGCATTCCTGACGAACTGGTTAACAAATTAATCTGGTACACTCATTTAAGTTACGCACATTGCGGAGCACGAAAATGTTCTCTTATACTGAGACAGAACTGTTATTTTACCAACATGGAGAAACGTATACGACGAGTTTTAGCGTCTTGTAAAATTTGCCAGAAAGCTAAGTCAGACACCACTTCACATATTCCTCCATTATATCCCATTGTACCTATTAAATTAAGACACATGGCCGCTGTAGACATTTTTGGTCCAATTCCGAGATCTAACACAGGTTTTTGCTACATATTTGTCGCTGTTGAGCTCACTTCAAAATTTGTTACTTTCACTCCGTTACCCAAAGCTACTGCTAAAACTGTTTCGAAAGCATTTGTAAAACATTTTCTATTTCATGTTGGGCATGTGATGAAAGTAATTTCTGGCAATGGATCACAATTTCGTTCTGCTACATGGACACGTATGTTACGAGCTAGAAACATTTCTCCGATTTATATATCCAAGTACCATGCTTCCTCGAACCCCTGTGAAAGATTAATGAAAGAAATTGGTAAACTGTGTAGAATATGCTGCCACAAAAGACATATTGATTGGGACACACACATATTCTCATTCCAAGATGTAATTAATTCCATTCCAAATGAATCCACTATGCTATCTCCGTCTGTTATTCTGAAAAACGTTGAACCACCAAACAAAATTAAAGAATTAGTAAACTTCCCTAAATGTCGTCGCCTACGTCACCATGAAATAATTAACATTGCGCTGAACGACATCAAACGTGCCGCAGAGCGCCGGAGAAGACAGCAAAAACAGGTTTGTACACGCCGCGACTTTCACATTGGACAGAAGATATTAGTACGTACACACTATTTATCCAGCAGAATAAAAGGTAAGTGCAGTAAATTTGAACTTCTATACGCAGGACCATATCGGATTCGCAGCATTCCTCATCCCAATGTGGTACACGTCGAAACTTTGAGAACCAGAAAATCGAAAGGCAACCACCATTGGTCAAATATTAAACCCTTTATTGAATGAAGACACTTTATGATTCAACACACTATGATGCCATTTACTAATTTTTTTTATGACCACTTATGCAATTATATTCACATGACTAATTACTGATGATTATCGTATTTTTTCTTGGCAAGTGCCCGGCAAGGTAAGGTTAGCAGGTCGCTCTTCTTGTCGTTACACATCAGACCGTGCACATTTTCCATTTTTTTTTTGTGTGTATGATTGTATTCCAGTTTTGTTTGTATGCACTGTGAAATAGTTAAGATATAACACACACCAGTTGACTTTGACATTTTGTTGCCCTATGACATCTCAACATCGTGACTGTTTTACATTTTTCTTTTTGCTGCTGCATTGTGATATTCTCTGTCCATTTTGCCTTTGAACACTGTCTATGCTTTTGACATATTACGTTTTCTGTCATGTTATGCTGTATGCTTAATTGTGTCACCATTAACCAGTCATTATTTAGTGGGTATATGATTTAAATGCAAGGCATTAATCTCTGTTCATCAATTTCAGAAAGAAATGATGCGTGTAAGAAATAAATTCAACAGAAATGGGAATTTCACCTACGGAATAAACGAAAGAAGATGCAATAACTTTATGAGGAAGAGTAAATGGATCAGGATTAACAAGCATTAACAAGAATATACTATACTCATCGTAGAATAGCAGTCTTAACTAATTTTTTCTTTCAGAATACAAGGTGATTGATGCAGGCTGTCAGACAGAACTACACATCTTAGTTTTAGTGATGAAATATGCTAGAGATAAGGAATAGTTGTGTAATGAGTAATGAAGTGATTTTTTGCAGATGATAATGAATGCTGATGAATAATGATGAAGAATATGCTATGAATAATGAAGTTTTTCTTTACAGGTGATGATGATAATGGTGTTATGATGAGATGTATAATGAAGTTTTCTTTGCAGATGAGGATAATGTTGAAGTTATATTTAGGCTATGTAGTTATTTAAGTATTTGTTGCAGTTCGTTTCGACAGCAAGTGTTATATTGCACAGTATAATGACTGAAGGTTTTCGAAAGGACAGCTATGGAACACATTTTTATACACATTTCACTACCTGTTAATTCGAAGTTCACTACTTTTCAGCATAAAATGCATTTCTCTTTTCAGCTTAATAATCCATTTTTATATATTTTTTGCAGGAGAAATTATTTATGAGATTAATGTGCTATAAGCAGTTGTTCATTAAATCTATGAATGTGGTTACATATACTCTACTTGTTTCACAATCTTGCCACAGCTGACTTATGACGAATGACGTTACACATTTTTCATTTATACCAATAACCCAGAAGCAAATTCTTCTCTATTACTTTCCCCTATAATTACCCTAAGCAATGCATTGCTAACAAAAAAATGTATTACCAGTCCCAAATAATGTTACTAGTTTAAGAGAATTCTGAATAATACTGATCAGCTCTGAATAGTATGTCACTTCAGTAATGACTTCTTAATGATACAAAAAAATATATATATAAAATAATGCTCTGTAACGGGCAAATAACTGCCACTGTTTATTGTAATGAGACTACTTATAATGCCCATGATTATTAATGCTATGACTGTAATTAACTGATTTTTAATCATGACTTCTTAATGGTGTGTATCACTAGTTTCAAATAATGCTACTCATTTAAGAAAGTTCTGAATAATACTGAATGATGAACAATGTTTTATACTATTCAATACTTACTGGCCACTGAATGCCAATAATTAATCTAATTAAAAGAATTATGACCTTTCATGTTTTGGTAACTGGCCAATGAGTGCCAATAATTAATGTCACTAAATGAATTATGTTATTAATTATGCCATTAATTAGCTCTTGTTTTCAATGTTGACTTTTCATGTTTTGGTAAATGGCGAATGAGCGCCAATAATTTGTATCACTCAATGTATTATGTTAATGCTAGGCCAATAATTGACTCTTTTTTTTCAATGAAGACTTCTGATGAACATTATTCTGTCATACTAAATATGCTTTGTAACTGGCCAAGGACTGCCACTGTTTATTGTAATACGATTACCCATGATGCCAATAATTTAATTTTATGAACATTATTCTGTAATACTACATACTTGGTACAGAAATGTTCAATAACTGGGCTATGAATGCCGCAAACTACTACTGTAATTCTCAATGAAGCCTATTATGTGACTTAATGTCCTTCACCTTATGAGCTAACTACCCTGAATTACTGCAATATCGATTTGTCCTGTCCATCCTCATGATCATGGAGCACTATATTTGGTTTTTGCACTAATTCTACGTTGGTGTCCTTGTAAGAGCGTGGTGTTGACACGACATGCTGTCCACCACCGTGAGCGATGAAGACGTTATTATGGTCCCACTGTTTGGTGTACCTAATGTACTGCCAAAATGAAAACATGGAACATTACTACGACAGTTCAGTGTCTTGGCTACGCTGATAAATTCTGATGGGGAAAGAACTTCAAATTGTGTCACTTGGTGTTGTACTTCTGTGGAAAGATATGGACTTTCAGAACAGCTGTGTGCAACCTAAAGTGCTACAACCATGTTGCAATCCTTCCCTTTCCTATCCTAATAGTGAAAATCATTTTTTTGCTGACATCATTTATGTTCATGGGCTATACATTTTTTTTTCTCGATTTGCTGAACTCCAATGCGAGTACACTTATGTCACTTGTCGACATGATTTTTTTTTTTTTTGCCATCATGTTTATTTGTTGTGAAAATGCTAAAGACATTTTTTCGATTTGTTCTGAAGTACAGTATATGTGCACTCTTGTCTTTTATATTATATATACATTTTTATTTTGATGATATGTTCTGAACTACAGTGCATGTGCACTTATGTTATGTGTTAATATGTTTTCTACTGAACTTCAGTGCCTGTGCACTTTTCTCATTTTTCAATATGATTTGTACTCATTCTGTATGTTCAATACTTCAGTGCGTATGCACTTATGTCGTTTATTACTCATTGTATATACATTTCGTCATTTGCTGATATGTTCTGAACTGCAGTGCATGTGCACTCATGTCACTTGTCAACATGATTTTTTGCCATTCTGTTTATTTGTTCTGAAAATGCTAAAGAATTTTTTCAGTGCGTGTGCACTTTGTTATCTGTCAAATAATTTGTATATACATTTTTCTGATCTGCGAATATGTTTTGTACTCATATCTTGTCTTTGTCTGAAATGTTTTGTACTCGGTGCATGTGCCCAACATTTAATTCATGTATCTAAATATTCTGTGAATTGTACAAGTTGATTAATTAAAAAAAAATTTTGTCGCGCTTGGCAAGTCCAAATGACTCACCATCGCTGCCAAATTTTTGCCCCCCCAGTGGAGGGTTATGAAACACGTATGTTGTGTGGCGGCGATGGCGAGGCATTGCAGAGTCTCTGACCAGAGAGCCATTTATCGTGGCTAGTCTGCGCTTGACCGCGCAAGAGTTGCGAGCGGGACTCTGTCAGTAGTAGTCGTGCAGTACAGTTGCGAGCAGTAGTCAGTGGGCAGTCTGTCAGTAGCAGTAGGGCAGAGCAGTATGTCGGTAGTAGCAGCCCAGTGCAGTTGTGTGTGAGGAGTCGGCGGGCGTCGACATGGCACTCTGGTCAAGATTCAGGATGAGGTATATTATTTTTAAATGCGCTCAGGTAATAATGTAAATTAACTGTAACTAATTTGTGCAACAATCGCCCCAATAATAATTTTGGTTTTCAAAGCAATATTTTTAACAAAAGAACTATTTAATTGAACGAACGATTTCCTTCCATTTCCTTTAAAGAAAAGTTTCAATTAAATTTCAAAAAAAAAAAAATATAAAAAAATAAATAAATAATACTTGCAATGCATTTCCTCCAAGCCGTGGCCAACAATAAGAGCAGAACTTTGACATGCAGTTTCGAATGAGGTAAGAAATTAATTATGATTTTTTTTGCACAGGGCCAAAGACCGATATTTCGGTTTAATTGAGTTTACATTGTCACTGAAGTCTCATTAGCATTGAATTGTTTTTCATTATTTTCGTGACAGCTTACACCTTGAGTCAGATTGCGATTCTCATTTTTATTGTCATTAAATTTAATTGCTAGGGAGGTTACGCTTGGCTCCATTTCTATTAAAATAATATCTTTAAAATTTCGGTAGGGAGCTTACACTTAGCACAATGTCCATTATCAATTTTAAATAATATTATAAAAAAATTACGGTGGGGAGGTTACAACCTGACATCACTTCAGTTTTACTCGATGATTTGCCGTTTATTACTACAAACTGCGACCTTCCTGACAGGAAATCACCAATCCAGTCGCACAACTGAGACGATACCCCATAGGCCCGCAGCTTGATTAGAAGTCACTTGTGAGGAACGGTGTCAAAAGCTTTCCGGAAATCTAGAAATACGGATTCAACTTGAGATCCCCTGTCGATAGCGGCCATTACTTAGTGCGAATAAAGAGCTAGCTGGGTTGCACAAGAACGATGTTTTCTGAAACCATGCTGATTACGTATCAATAGATCGTGCCCTTCGAGGTGATTCATAATGTTTGAATACAGTATATGCTCCAAAACCCTACTGCAAACCGACGTCAATGATGTAGGTCTGTAGTTCGATGGATTACTCCTACTACCCTTCTTAAACACTGGTGCGACCTGCGCAATTTTCCAATCTGTAGGTTCAGATGTATCGGTGAGCGAGCGGTTATATATGATTTCTAAGTAGGGAGCTATTGTATCAGCGTAATCTGAAAGGAACCTAATCGGTATACAATCTGGACCTCAAGACTTGCCCGTATCAAGCGATTTGAGTTGCTTCGCAACCCCTAAGGTATCTCCTTCTAAGAAACTCATGCTAGCAGCTGTTCGTGTTTCAAATTCTGGAATATTCCATTCGTCTTCCCTGGTGAAGGAATTTCGGAAAACTGCGTTCAATAACTCCGCTTTAGCGGCACAGTCGTCGGTAACAGTACCATCGGCACTGCGCAGCGAAGGTATTGACTGCGTCTTGCCGCTTGTGTACTTTACATACGACCAGAATTTCTTCGGATTTTCTACCAAATTTCGAGACAATGTTTCGTTGTGGAACCTATTAAAGGCATCTCGCATTATAGTCCGTGCCAAATTTCGCGCGTCTGTAAATTTTAGCCAATATTCGGGATTTCGCGTTCTTCTGAACTTCGCATGCTTTTTCCGTTGCCTCTGCAAAAGCGTTCGGACCTGTTTTGTGTACCACGGGGGATCAGTTCCATCTCTTACCAATTTGTGAGGTATGAATCTCTCAATTGCTGTTGCCACTATATCTTTGAATTTGAGCCACATCTCGTCTACATTTGCATAGTTAGTTCGGAAGGAATGGAGATTGTCTCTTAGGAAGGCTTCTAGTGACACTTTATCCGCTTTTTTAAATAAAATTAATTTGCATTTGTTTCTGGTGGATTTGGAAGAAACGGTATTGAGCCTAGCTACAACGACTTTATGATCACTAATCCCTGTATCAGTCATGATGCTCTCTATCAGATCTGGATTGTTTGTGGCTAAGAGGTCAAGTGTGTTTCCGCAACCATTTACAATTCGCGTGGGTTCGTGGACTAACTGCTCGAAATAATTTTCGGAGAAAGCATTTAGGACAATCTCGGAAGATGTTTTCTGCCTACCACCGGTTTTGAACAAGTATTTTTGCCAACATATCGAGGGAAGGTTGAAGTCCCCACCAACCATAACCGTATGAGTGGGGTATTTATTTGTTATGAGACTCAAATTTTCTCTGAACTGTTCAGCAACTATATCATCGGACTCTGGGGGTCGGTAGAAGGAGCCAATTATTAACTTAGTTCGGCTGTTAAGTATAACCTCTACCCATATCAATTCGCACGGAGCATCTACTTCGACTTCACTACAAGATAAGCCACTACTGATAGACACAATCACTCCACCACCAATTCTGCCTAATCTGTCTTTGCTGAACACCGTCTGAGACTTCGTAAAAATTTCTGCAGAACTTATTTCAGGCTTTAGCCAGCTTTCTGTACCTATAACGATTTCAGCTTCTGTGCTTTCTATTAGCGCTTGAAGCTCAGGGACTTTCCCAGCACAACTACAACAATTTACAACTACAATTCCGATGTTCCTTGATCCAAGCACGTCCTGTATTTGCCATGCGCCCTTTGAGATTGCAGCCCACCCCGTACTTTCCCGAGGCCTTCTAACCCAAAAAACCGCCCAGTCCACGCCACACAGCCTCCGCTACCCGTGTAGCTGCCAGCTGACGTGAGATCTGACACGAAACGCCGCCTGCTGATCTCATTCGAATTAACTGTACTACTAGCGACAACTGGTGCCATGAGCAGTCACAGCCGATCGACTAGCTTATTGAGATCGTCGTAATATATATACTGCGGGAGTCGATTGCTTACTCTTTTGTGCTGAATATCAATACCATCACCACTGCTATTTTTTCGCCATCCAATACAGGTTTTGTAATGGATTTGTGTTTCACATTGTTCCGGATTTTGAATTCTTACGCAGATCAGTCAAAAGCAATATTTCACGATACATTTTCAGATCTTTAGGCGAATAATTTACAGTTTTGTGGGTCTTAGGAAAATAAGGTTCAGTAGACCAGGTGATCTTTGAAACTATCGCCGATGTGTATTGTCTGTTGCCCAACAGGTATGGCTTTTCACCACTGAAATCAAAAGTTTTATCTATCCTAGCGTCGCTGTGACGGTTAATGAAATCGGCAATAGCGTCATCGTCGTCGTTGTGGTATTTCGCAGAGAGTTCATCGAGTGACTGATAACTGGTTTAAAGCTTTCTCACAGTGTCTATTCCTGCTTCAAATGCCCTAACTTCAGCAGCCGTAACTCCTCTCGAACGACCTTCCATCCTCGATGACTTTATGCTTAGTCGACATCTCGTTGTATACCAATTGGACTTCTGTACTATTCCCCTTCTCGGTAACAGCTACTTTCCCTTAAGTCACATACTTTCTTTTCGATTGCATTAACCCGATCATTCAGTGTATTGTTCAGTCTCAGAAGGGTATGTCAATACATACGTCTCTAGTTCCTTGCGTACGCCTCCAACTTCACGTTTGAATTTTCGCGTCCATGTACAAGCTAGTGTTTTGTCTACGCACACCCATCCTATCAGTCTGAGCTCACGGCAAGCGTGCGAATTTGTGTTTGGTATTACTTTTGTCCGGTGGAGGGTATCGCTGCACTCACTGAATGTCATATATGTCACACCATCTACACACTGCAGTATCTCCTGTAATAGTTGGTATTTGGGGCTGAAAATACACATACATGCTGGAAGCGGTTTCCTGTTAGATGTGTTAGCAGCGACATGAGGACATTTGTCGTGCACGTATGCTGTTAGGAAGAAGTATGCCATTCTTCTTACGGTCTTCTTGAACGCCGTCACAGCTCCAGTTGCTTACTGCAGAGCCTTGACGGTTCACCCACCCTGCCATGATATCTACTGTGTCAGGTACTGGCGTGCAACAGGCTTTTACAGAGAATTTAGCTTTCAAATTTCTGATGTTGCATGTTTACTGTGAAAATACTTGTAGCAACAGCTTTAGCACTTGCAATATAATGGGAGGTAAGAATTAAAACACGTACATGATTATATATACTTTTATTCAGTAGACGCACAAAGAGCGCACGACATCAACAGGTTTTTTTCTTTATCTTACACTGGTACAGAATCTAGAAAATAAAGATTTCTTGAAAGCTCGTAATTCAGTATGTATTTCTTTCGATGGTTTTGGTAGTACATAGTTGGGGACCATATTGGCCCACTGTTCGAAGTCATCTGCATGCACACTGCTTGTATGGAGATACTTTGCAACGTCCCTATACACAGCTTTAGCCGTGCGGGGTAGCCGCGCTGTATTAGGCGCTGTCTTAGTCCTCCCTCGGGCATGGGCGTGTGTGTTGCCCTTAGCGTAAGTTAGTTTAAGTAGTGCGTAAGCTTAGGGACCGATGACCTCAGCAGTTTGGTGGCATACGACCTTAGCACATATTTCCAAATTTCACAGTTTTAACATAAGACAGACAATTATTCAGTCTTTCCAACATATTGTAAATTATTCGCCTAAGGATCTGAAAATGTATCGTGAAATACTGCTTTTGACTGATCTGCGTAAGAATTAAAAATCCAGAACAATGTGAAATACAATTCTATTACAAAACCTGTATTGGATGGTGAAAAAATAGCAGTGGTGATGGTATTGACATTCAGCATAAAAGAGTGAGCAATCGACTCCCGCAGTATATACCAGGTGATCAAAAAGTCAATATAAATTTGAAAACTGAATAAATCACGGAATAATGTAGATAGAGAGGTAAAAATTGACACACATGCTTGGAATGACATGGGATTTTATTAGAACCAAACACAAATACAAAAGTTAAAAAAAAGTCCGACAGATGGCGCTTCATCTGATCAGAATAGCAATAATTAGCATAACAAAGTAAGACAAAGCAAAGATGATGTTCCTTACAGGAAATGCACAATATATCCACCAATAGCTGTAGTTGAGGAATACTATTGTGAACAGCTCTGTAAAGCATGTCCGGAGTTATGGTGAGGCATTGGCGTCGGATGTTGTCTTTCAGCATCCCTAGAGCTGTCGGTCGATCACGATACGCTTGCGACTTCGGGTAACCCCAAAGCAAATAATCGCACGGACTGAGGTCTGGGGACCTGGGAGGCCAAGCATGAAGACAGTGGATGCTGAGCACACGATCATCACCATAGGACGCGCGCAAGAGACCTTTCACGCGTCTAGCAATATGGGGTGGAGCACCATCCTGCATAAACATCGTACGTTCCAGCAGGTGTGTATCAGCCAGGCTGGGGATGATACGATTCTGTAACATATCGGCGTACCTCTCACGGTAGCAGTTTTGCTGTCCAGCGCCATCTGTCGGACATTTTGTGAACTTTGTTTTTTTTGTTCTATTAAAACCCCATGTCATTCCACGCATGTGTGTCAATTTTTACCTCTCTATCTACATTATTCCGTGGTTTATTAAGTTTTCAAATTTATACTGACTTTTTGATCATCCGGTATATTACGTTGATTTCAATGAGCCAGTAGATCGGCTATGACTACTCATGGCACCAGTTTTCACTAGTAATACAGTTAATTCGAATGAGGTTGTTTCAGCAATTTCTGAGTTTGGAGAGAGAGTTATCATCGAATGAGTATGGAGTAATGTAGATGAATGCACGTGTCACCTAATTCCACATGGAGTACAGAGACGTTGTACACTGTTGTAATCGATAGAGAATCACAGCAAATGTCTGGAGGAGGACGGCTCGAAAGTTACTCGGTGGTCAATTTCTGCTTGATGTAGGCTTCTGCACGGGACACCTCATCCATTTCCATCTCCATAAACCGCTCTTTAACACTTTTAGCTGCATTCTCGATCTCTAGCACAACACATCAGTCTCTGTCTGCGGATGCTTCTACACGTAAACGCTTCGAACTACTAGAAGTTAACATTATACACTGAAGTAAAAAGTAGTGGAGCACAGGACTCATCTTGTATCTTCTCATCCACTAAATCCTCACTTCGTCCACGCAGTATCACTGGAATATTCTGCAACGGCCTATATGATGGCGTCCAATACCGACCTGTGTCATGATGAGTAGGATGTCTGGTGCTTTTCAGCCAGTCAGGGGCTGGCAGGGTGTCATCAACCGACAATAACAGATCAGTGTCCTGCTCCAACAAGCTGACCAGGCGGGCAAGAAGATCCCAGGGTGCTGCCGCTGCTGCGGGCCCGAGCGGGCTGGGACATGTCGTTGCTGTAGACTGTGATAGGCTGGAGGACGTCGCATCTACTGATGAGCAAAGAAGAAAAACAGTTACAAGCGCTAATAGCAGCACAAAGACTTCGTCTTCATCAGACGACAGTAATCACAGGCGTTAAGCAAGGGGTACTTACTCTTCCGCTGCTTCTTCCTATTCTGCTGCTGTTGTGGTTGGGCAGAGCTGGACGATCACAGCTGTCGCTTCATGCTGACTGCAACTGAGGCTGCAGAGCTGTCGCGCCCGCCTCATATCCCCAATGTGGTCGGATGCTGTGTTCCTATAGGCTATTGCCAATTTCAAGGGCCTCTGGTGGCATAATTATGAACTAGACCAGTTTCTTGGTCCTCTGTATCAGAGGCAATGTGTCTTGTGAGGTGGAAGATTAACTGTGAATTTAAAAAATGGCAGACAGTTGTAACAACAGCATTGGTCTGCCTGACTTGGAGACTGCATCTTAATACCATTCCGCTGCATTGTTGTTGTTGTTGTTGTTGTGGTCTTCAGAGACTGGTTTGATGCAGCTCTCCAAGCTGCTCTATCCTGTGCGAGCTTCTTCATCTCCCAGTACCTACTGCAACCTACATTCATCTGAATCTGTTTAGTGTATTCATCTCTTGGTCTCCGTCTACGATTTTTACCCTCCACGCTGCCCTCCAGTACTAAATTGGTGATCCCTTGATGCCTCAGAACATGACCCACCAACCAATCCCTTCTTCTAGTCAAGTTGTGCCACAAATTTCTCTTCTCTCCAATTCTATTCAATACCTCCTCATTAGTTATGTGATCTACCCATCTAATCTTCAGCAATCTTCTGTAGCACCAAATTTCGAAAGCTTCTATTCTCTTCTTGTCTAAACTATTTATCGTCCACGTTTCACTTACATACAAGGCTAAACTCCATACAAATACTTTCAGAAACGAATTCCTGACACTTAAATCTACACTCGATGTTAACAAATTTCTCTTCTTCAGAAACGCTTTCCTTGCCATTGCCAGTCTACATTTCATATCCTCTCTACTTCGACCATCATCAGTTATTTTGCTCCCAAAATAGCAAAACTCCTTTACTACTTTAAACTTATCATTTCCTATTCTAATTCCCGCAACATCACCTGATTTAATTCGACTACATTGCATTATCCTCGTTTTGCTTTTGTCGATGTTTGTCTGATATCCTCCTTTCACGACGCTGTCCATTCCGTTCAGCTGCTCTTCCAGGTCCTTTGCTACATAGGCATTATTATTTCTCTTCTACTTCAGACACACATCCAATAAAATTCCTTCCCATTCTGCAAGTAGGAGGCTATGGGCACAGTCCTCGGTTATATGCTTACAGGCAACATGGCTGTTAAACTCCTCCCAGTCAGACACCGGCACCTCTTCAATAGAACACATTCCACGCAGGAGCAAGGATGGCAAGCGAGTGATGATGAGATGAGAGGACAATTTGGTGGAGAAGGAAGTGGATGGAGATGAGCAGCTGAAGCTCTTCAGTGCTGTACATCACATATATGAACATGCTTCCACTGAAGCAAATTAGCATCAACTACCCACCTCTTCCGTTTGGAAAGACTGAATGTTTCATATGGAATATCTTGGTAGTATGCACATGATCTTGAGCATGTATTGGTTGCAACATGTATCTTGGCTCCATCCTTCTGCATTGTCACTGTTTCGGCCTGTATCACATGAGCGGAGAAGGCTGTGACACAATGTCAGCCAATAGCACGTTGACTAGGACAGCACAACGGCAATAGCAGCCCCTATACAAAGAGAATATAAGCGCTGCTCCGCCAAGCCTCGGCCGCACTAGAAGAGCCGCACTAGACGAGCACTAGACGAGCTGTATTGCAACGATTTAGCCGTGACTTGTCATCTATATTAATTGCTTGCATGGGAATTGTGTATATCGAAAGACATTGATTATTTGCATGTCGCCAATTGCTTCCGACACCTATTAGGAAAAAGGCAAAGTTAAGTATTGTCCATTTAATTTACTGTAATAAACTCCATTAATAAGATTTTCTTGAATTGTTGTTTAGCTATCCGAGAAAACAGTTTCCTTAGGCTACCTGCATTAAACGAGTGGACAGGATCCCACATTGGTGACGTGTTTTAGGAAGAACCTAGTACCTAGCGGCCAGAGAACTTTCTTTTGTGTATTGCTGGCACCTTAATTCTCTCTTGTCTTTTCTTTGCAGAGATGCTTATTTGCTTTATCAGTCTCTCATCTTGTTTTTTTCTAAGCAGTGTTTTCAGATGGGTGTTGCAGGAATTTACTTTGCTTCTATACTTATTTTTCTTGCTTGTCTTGTCTGTTTCTTGCATTTGTCTCTTCCAACATGCCCACCCCACCTATTCCACACCTTGCTCAGACGTCACAGCCACCAGCGCTAGATGCAACACAACTAATGCAGATGTTTCAGTTCCAGACTCCGCAAGTATGTACACTGCTCAACACAGCGCAGCAGCTACTGGCCAATGCTGCGCGCCTGGCAGAACAAGCACCACCTACAGCAACACCTACAGCTATATCGCCTTTTCTTCAGTTTCATGAATAATAAGAGGCGAATGGTTCGAGTGGTTGCAACAGTCTGAAGCCCACATAATTGCTCACAATGTATCAGGTACTTTGAAAAGCCGTTACTTTCTCTCAACGGGAGGAAGTGCAGTGTTCAGATTAAAACAGAATCCGTTCCCTAACGCCACTCCAAGAGATCTTCCGTATGAACAGGTTGTAGATTCAGTAACTAACTATAATGATTAGCAAGTGAATGTGGCAGTAGCAAGATATCAATTCTTTAACTGTAAAAAACAGTCGGAACAAACTTATCACTAATGGATAAGAGATTTGCAGTGTATGGTGAGGAAATGCAAATTCAAATATGCTTGTGGC
This sequence comes from Schistocerca serialis cubense, assembly GCF_023864345.2. Classification (NCBI taxonomy): domain Eukaryota; kingdom Metazoa; phylum Arthropoda; class Insecta; order Orthoptera; family Acrididae; genus Schistocerca; species Schistocerca serialis. The sequence continues at coordinate 499,269,462 of NC_064645.1, forward strand.
GTTTTATATTCAGATGTTATTTTTCCTGATGTGATCGTGTATACTGTACCTCATGTCAAACTCAGAGAACAGATTTTGAAACAGCCTTATCTATCATTTCAGAAGGTAGTGCAAATACTAGATCAGTACGATTCAGGTGCCCCGTCTGCCGATAAATCTGAGCACCCAACAATTTGCTGGGTTGAGTCTCGTGTTTGCGACTGGCCCATTCTGCAGGCACAGCTTGTGTTCGCCACGCCAAGTAAACAATGCTCCACACCACATAAGCAGCCACAGGCGGCTACATAGGCGAACAGAATTAAGTCTTGCCCTCGCTGTTATTTATGGCACAAATGCCAAGACTACCCCTCCCGACAAGCCCAGTGCTATGCTTGTTGCAACGGAACAAACATACAAATTCTGTCCACTCACAAAAGTCTGGTCACAAGGCCAATGTCAGTAATACAGTATATTCAAAGTTTGCAACAACCATTAGTAAAACTGGCAAGCATGCAGTTTCTTCGGTGATATGCCAGTCCAACAAACGTTTTGTTCATTTACTTCTTTGCGGGAAATGTGGCAAATTTCAGTTGGACACGAGTGCCTCTGTCACATTGCTAAATCGTCACACATATGAATCGTTAGGCTCCCCTTGCCTGTCTAAAACTAGCGTGCAACTGATGGCTTATAATGGACCAGACATTCCCATTCTCGGAAAATATACTTTGGCTGCCATGTATCGCTCACATCCACAAACTGTGACTTTAACGGTGCTACAATCACGCGATTTTGCGAACATATTTGGTCTTGATTCATTTCACTTGCTCAGCTTTAACATTCATGACAATATGTTGTCAGTGTCTGCATTCCATGTGTGGTGTCACCGCCAGACACCACACTTGCTAGGTGGTAGCTTTAAATCGGCCGCGGTCCATTAGTCCATGTCGGACCCGCGTGTCGCCACAGTCAGGGATTGCAGACCGAGCGCCACCACAAGGCAGGTCTCGAGATACGGACTAGCACTCGCCCCAGTTGTACGGACGACTTTGCTAGCGACTACATGGACGAAGCATTGCTCATTAGCCGAGCCAATAGTTAGAATAGCCTTCAGCTAAGTCAATGGCTACGACCTAGCAAGGCGCCATAGCAATTGATAGTTATCGTATGAATTGTCTCATCAAGAACGCTGTATACAAATGATGGATTAAAGTTAAGTATTCCAGCAGCTACGTACTTTTCTTTATAGCATTCATTACTTCTCCTGTTTCAGACCTCAATCGCCTGCTTGCTTAATGGCCGCCTCCCTTAAATAATGTGCGTAGTGTTGGCAAACTGCCAACACTACACTTGGAGACGAGGCTGAAAAGAGGCTTTCCCGTTCGTATTGCTTACATTTACTTGTGTCGTGGCTTCGCCGGATGTACTGTCCGAATTTTATCGCTTGCAGAATCAGCAGACGCAGGCGTTATTGGATGCCCTTGGACAGCTCGTCCAGGGTCAACGATGCGGCCGCCGCCGCTTCATCGCTATCGCAGCCACAACATGCAGTTGCACCCCCATTCCGTAATTTTCAAGCAGACGTAGAAACATGGACGGAGTGGTCACGCCGGTTTGGATTTCATCTCGCCACCTACAGAATTCAAGGTATCGAGCGGCAGCCTCATTTATTCGCGTGTGTAGGGGTGCAAACGTACCGTGTGATAGTGAAATTATTTCCCGACGCGACGTAGCAACTCTGTCCTACGAAGAAATTTTGTCTGCTTTAGATGCCTATTTCAAGGAAACAGTTAATGTAGTTGCAAAAAGGTATACTTTCTTTCGTACAAAACGTACGGCCGGTCAAACTAATAGGGAGTGGGTTGCAACATTGCAAGGCCTTACAAGGGATTGTGCTTTTGAGTGTGAATGTGGACTCCCTTATTCAGATACTATGGTACGTGATGCAATAGCAAGAACGTTTCTGATGTTCGCATACGGGAACAGATTTTGAAACTCGTCAATCCCTCCCTTCAACAAGTGATAGACATATTATACAGACATGACACACTTGACTTTGCACAGGAATCTTTTGAAACTTCGCCGGCCGTGTGTCACATTAACCGGCCCGCCGGGCGCGCTGCACGGACCGATAAACAGCCCTCGCGCTCGTCCACGCAGTTGCCGCCACGCTCTAAACCAGGTGTGCCGCCCCAGCATACAAATGCAATGACATCATGCCCGCAGTGTGCAACTAGACATTCGCGTGACAATTGCCCATCACGTAATAAGAAAGGACATGTTCAAAGTGTTTGCCAGAAAAAGCTCAGATCAGACAATCACAATCATTCCCGGCCCTTTGCTTCGCGCCGGAATCGAACCAAGACTACTCAGGCTCGTGAACCTTCGCCCATGGACATTCATGTAGTTAATTCCCCTTCGTCCAGTGCCACTGTCTCTAACAGTGACTGTGTTCGTCCCACAAATACTGTGCATCGACGTCGCCGGAAATCGCGTCAAGTCGCAAGTGCTTCTGTACCAGTGTCAGTTCAACTTACACGAGACAGTCGCTCTTGTCGTCAGCAGGACAATAAACTTTTTGTAGATTTGGACTTTAATGGCAAGGTCATACCATTCCAGCTCGATACCGAAGCTGCAGTTTCATTGCTCAATCATGACACGTATAAACAACTGGGCAAACCTCCGTTGCGTGCCGCAAATGTTAAGTTAAATAGTTATTCAGGTCAGAATATCCCTGTGTTAGGACAGTGCAGCCTTCTTGCAACATATAAGGGACAAACAAAACTTGTGTCATTTTACGTTCTTCGTTCTTCTTCTGCAGTGAACTTGTTTGGTTTAGATTTATTTCAATTGTTTAACTTGTCTGTTGTAAATCAGGTCCTATCAGTGAATCAGACTGTGCCTTCCGCCAGTGTTTCTCGGCTATGTGAAGAATTTGCAGACATTTTTGCACCGGGCCTTGGTTGCGCTAAGAACTATGAAGCACATTTGGAACTGAAAGTACACGCGCAACCGAAATTTTTCCGAGCGCGCAATGTTCCCCACGCATTGCGTGCTGAGGTCGCAAGATCATTACACGATTTAGAATCACAAGGAGTAATTGAACGTGTGCAGGCTTCTCTCTGGGCTTCACCCTTAGTAATTTTGCCAAAACCTTCCGGAAAACTGAGACTTTGTGTGGACTTCAAGGCAACAGTGAATCCACAACTAGTGATTGCAACTTTTCCCTTACCCCGCCCGGAAGATCTTTTTGATAAACTGTGCCCGGGTAAATACTTTTCGAAGTTGGACCTAGCAGATGCGTACTTGCAAATCCCAGTGGACGCCGAATCCCAGCGCGTCTTGGTGGTTAACACACATCTTGGTTTGTACCGATTCAAAAGACTGCCATTTGGTTGTGCGTCCACCCCTGCATTGTTTCAGCAATATTTACAAACTGTTTGTGCGTCGGTCCCTACTGCAGCGAACTATCTGGACGATATTGTGATCTCCGGAAAGACAGCAGATGAGCATTTAGCACACCTACGAACATTATTTCAAGTGTTGTGACAAAATGGTCTTCGCTTGCGGAAGGACAAATGTGTGTTTTTTGCTCGTGACTTACCATACCTGGGACATGTAATCAATGCCCAAGGCATACATCTGAGTCCAGAGCACCTCCGTGCCATACAAGACTTGCCTTCGCCGCAGAATTTGAAGCAGCTACAGAGTGTGCTGGGAAAAATTACTTACTACCACAGGTATATCCCGCGTGCCTCTTCCATTTCACCTCCGCTTCATAGCTTACGCCGTAAGGGTGTTCCGTTCGTCTGGACGACGGAATGCGAACGCGCCTTTCGCCAGTTGAAATCGGCGTTGCTTTCAAATACTTGCCTTACGCCATTCGATCCCCAGAAACCCCTTTTGTTGATGGTAGATGCATCGGATTTCGGGATCGGTGCTGTGCTTGCGCACAAAGATGGATCGCATGATCGCCCTATTGCCTTTGCGTCAAAATTGCTCTCGTCAGCGCAAAGAAATTATTCACAGATAGAGAAAGAAGCTTTGGCTCTTGTGTTTGGTGTTACTAAGTTCCATGACTTCTTGTATGGTCGTCACTTTACCATCATCACAGACCACAAAACTTTGACGTCGCTTTTTCATCCGAACAAGCCTGTACCTCCGCGTACAGCGCAGAAATTCATTCCCTGGTCTATTTTCCTCTCGCAGTACCGCTACGACATCTTGTATCGGTCCACTGCTAAGCACGGAAACGCCGATGCGTTGTCCCGTTTGCCTGTTGCTGAGGATAGAGCATTCGATTCTTCCGAACTTGCTTGCATGTTCATTGATTCGGAAACCGATGAAGTGGTCGAATCGTTTCCGATTGATTTTCGTCGTGTAGCTACAGCCACAGCTGCTGACCCAGTCCTTGCTACCGTTTTGCGTTTTCTTGCTACGCAATGGCCTTTGTCAAAGTCTCGGATCGAGGATCCATTGGTTCGCCAATTTTTGCTCACAAGGAGAGACTTTCTGTTCGATGTGGTGTTTTGTTGCTGCGTTCTGATCATGATCAGTCCAGAGTCGTGGTCCCACGTTCGTTACAGTCCTCTGTTTTACGGCTTCTTCACCAAGGACATTGGGGTATAGTGCGAACGAAACAACTTGCTCGTCAGCACTGTACTTGGTTCGGAATCGATGCTGCGAACACGAATATGTGTTCTTCTTGCATGGCGTGTGCCGAACAACAATCCACACCGCCGCGGAAAGTCTTTGCATGGCCAAAAGCCACTTCCCCTTGGCAACGCTTGCACATCGATTTTGCTGGTCCATTCTGGAATGCTCGATGGTTGGTTGTGGTAGATGCCTTCAGTAATTTTCCTTTTGTTGTCCGGATGTCTTCCACGACGTCAACTGCCACCATCCAAGTGTTGTCTGCTATCTTTTGCATTGAAGGTCTTCCGCAGACTATTGTTTCCGACAATGGCCCACAATTCATGTCCGCAGAATTTCAGTCATTCTGCCAGGCCAATGGTATTTAACATCTGACATCCGCACCGTTTTCGCCTCAGTCAAACGGTGCCGCTGAACGATTGGTCCGGACTTTCAAGTCACAGATGTTGAAGTTGAAAGAGTCGCATTCTCGGGAGGACGCATTGTTTTTTGTCATCGTATCGCTCTCAGCCCCGAGATGGTCGATCGCCGGCTGAGTTGCTCCACGGTCGTCCTCATCGAACCTTGATGTCTTTGCTGCACCCGCCACATCAGGTTCCTGTGCAGCGGCAGACCTCTGCTTTTGCTCCAGGCGACGTTGTATTCTATCGTAACTATCAAGGTTCACGGCGTTGGCTCGCAGGGCGCATTCTTCGCTGCCTCGGCCGCGCGATGTATTTGGTTTTGGGGGCCTCTGGTGAGGTGCGTCGGCATCTCAATCAGCTGCGCCTCTGTCGTCGCACGGGTTCTGCCGCTCCCCGTCTGCTTTCAGCGACGGTGCCGTCCGGTCAGCGCCCTGGGGACCCATCTACTGGCTCGCCTCATCCCCAGGTGTTACCGACGATGCCTTCCATTTTGCCCATGGCGACGCGCCGCTGCCGCCTCCGCCGCCGCCGCCTGTCCTCCAGCCGACGCCGCCCGCAGTGGACGCTTCGCTGCAGCCGCCAAGCGCCTCCCTGGGTCACGCGCCGCCGATCGCTTCCCGTGACCAGCTGTCCTCCACCATGGAACTCTTGCCCGCTACAGACCACATGACGTCATCGCGCGTCGGATACCCCGACGCAATGGAGGTCGACCCTTCGGCCCCTCCTGTCTCTTTATGGGGGCATAGACCGCATGTTGACGTGCACCCTGGACTAGGTTTTCAGGCGTTTCCTAGCTCCCCTCGGACCGAACGGCCGCGTGCGGGTGGCGCAGCCTCGCCTGTTAGGCTCCCCACCCATCGCATACGTCAACATGGGGTCCTCCCCACTGCGGGCGGAAGCCTTATCACACGACCGTTCGCCGATTTGCGGGGGAGGAATGTGGTGTCACCGCCAGACACCACACTTGCTAGGTGGTAGCTTTAAATCGGCCGCGGTCCATTAGTCCATGTCGGACCCGCGTGTCACCACTGTCAGGGATCGCAGACCGAGCGCCACCACAAGGCAGGTCTCGAGAGACTGACTAGCACTCGCCCCAGTTGTACGGACGACTTTGCTAGCGACTACATGGACGAAGCATTGCTCATTAGCCGAGCCAATAGTTAGAATAGCCTTCAGCTAAGTCAATGGCTATGACCTAGCAAGGTGCCATAGCAATTGATAGTTATCGTATGAATTGTCTCATCAAGAACGCTGTATACAAATGATGGATTAAAGTTAAGTGTTCCAGCTGCTACGTACTTTTCTTTATAGCATTCATTACTTCTCCTGTTTCACACCTCAATCGCCTGCTTGCTTAATGGCCGCCTCCCTTAAATAATGTGCGTAGTGTTGGCAAACTGCCAACACTACACCATGCACAAGACAGTGTAGCTGGCATGCTAAAAGAGTTCCCAGAAATGTTTTCTGAAGGTTTAGGGAAGGCAAAAAATTTTGTTTCACGTATTACTCTGAAAGACAATGCTCAGCCGAAATTTTGCCTCACCAGTTCCTGGTAATGTGACGGAACTGCAGTCAGTCTTAGGGAAAATGAACTATTATATTCGGTTTGTACCAAACACTGCACAAATCGCAGCTATATTGCATTGCTTGCATTGCAAGAAAGTCCCCTTTGTTTGGACAGGTGATTGCCAAGTGATGGATGATTATTTCACTTTGATCCTGACAAATCAGTTGTATTGCAAGTTGACACTTCCTCTTATGGAATCACTGCAGTGCTTTCACACAGAATTGGTGACAAAGACAGGCCTATCGTTTTTGCATCAAAAGTGTCGTCCAAAGCTCAGTGTAACTATTCCCAAATTGAGAAAGAGGCTTTGGTTATTGTGTATGGTGTCGTCAAATACCACCACTATTTGTATGGCAGAAAATTCTATTTAGTAACGAATCACAAGCCTTTGCAGTCATTGTTTCATCCGATGAAACCGGTTCCTGCATGAACTGCCAAAAACTGCAAAATTGTTGTTGTCTCAATACCAGTACTAGATGGTGTATCGTCCGATGGGTAAATATGGTCATTTGGACGCACATTCAGGTCTTCTGATAGGCCCTAATACAGACTTTTCTCCATCTGCTGCATCTCATTGTCACATAGAAGATCAGGGTTCTGAATTGCTTCAATCTTTTCTGTTGAACTATAGAAAAATTGCACAGGCTACGCAAGCTGATTCAGATTTGAACTCACGTACTTTCACACATCAGTGCCTCATTCCTTACATAGCATACAGAACTCTGTAATGTTCTGATACTTTGCACGTTGGCATAGCCTAGCTATATAGAAGGGTGCGATTCTTGTCCAAAATGACAGTTCAAAAATGTTCAAATGTGTATGAAATCTTATGGGACTTAACTGATAAGGTCATCAGTCTCTAAGCTTACACACTACTTAAACTAAATTATCCTAAGGACAAACACACACACTCATGCCCGAGGGAGGACTCGAACCTCTGCCGGGATCAGCCGCACAGTCCATGACTGCAGCCCCCTAGTCCGCTCGGCTAATCCCGCACGGCAAAAAGACAGTGGACAGTCACATGTGTTGATCCCTAAGCAGTACTACAGTTACTACACCAAGGACACTGGGGGATTGTTCATACAAAACAGTTAGAACGTCGACACGGTACTTGGTGGGGTGCGGACATCCAAATAGAACAGATGACGTCACAGTGTCAAGCATGTGCGGAAAATCAGTCCCATCTGCCACAAAAATTTTCTACTTGGCCTATCTAAATTGTACCAGTGCCACCATTATCCCACTACTCATTTTATCCCCTGCCTATAGGCATCACTGGATGTGGATATGAAGGGGCATGTGTCAGCCCACTGCTCTCCCAGCCATTGTGAACTTTCGTAATGTGATGCGTAGGAAACAAAATTTGAAAATTGTACCCCTACTCTATGCTCCTTCTGTTGCTCTTCCCAGAGTGAAGCAAAACAATAAAATCGTGCAACTATAGGGTTTCCTACTATGTAAGGAACACCATGGCCCATTTCAAAGCAAATATATGACCCAATTACTAACCAACAGTGGGATACAAAAAATTATTTGTCTTAATTCTAGTAAGTTTTAAATTGGCCATTCAGGCAGACGTATAGAAAGTAGGTTGGCTGAACGCGAATGCAGCTGGAAGTTTCACAATTATGACTCCACATTTGCTGAGCATTTACTGAGTGAGGGCCACGGTTACCGGCCACATTCCCATGTTCTTCATATAGCAAAATAAGGCCAAAAGCACGACCTGTTGGAAGCCCTGGAAAACATATGGTCCACACACTTGATTTAATATGAAACGACCAAACCCACCTCAATACTTCCTCTCTTCTAAACTTCACTTAACCCTCACAGTTTCTCAGTGCTTGCCACAGTGTATGTTCCTTTTCATTCCCCCATTTTCCTGTGTTTATTTATTTTATTGTGTTTGCGTATGTACTCCACACATTCTGTTGCTACTGTTGTTAAGTCTGTCTTTTAATCGTTTTCTGTATCGCTTTAAAGATGTGTTACTTCTTCAAACTATTCTTTAGCACTCTTCACAAGTATTTTATTGGAACTGATAATTTAATTTTAATTCTTATACAGGGATTATTTTTTCTGTTTGCTCGTTTTATATTTATTAACTGGTCCATTTGTAACTTTTTAATTGCATTATCACTGAACTGTCAAAAATAGCGTAAGCTGTAATCGTGCCTCACTTTAGATGAGTAATGACTGGGTGTTGTGTGATGTCCTTAGGTTAGTTAGGTTTAAGTAGTTCTAAGTTCTAGGGGACTGATGACCTCAGAAGTTAAGTCCCATAGTGCTCACAGCCATTTGAACCATTTTTTTTAGATGAGTAACACTTACAAATATTGTACATTCCTTGGGAAAAATTTTAAAGTTTTATGATTGTCCTGTAAGCCGAAAATTGGTTAACTAAATAAATTGATCCTCTATACTGTGCACAAAAATCTACTTTTCTAGATTTTTACATCTACATAAAGATGGCACTATGCCCTCTTCCAACACATTAAATTATCAACACATATATGCTGCGATTTTATTAGTTAGCAGCTGTTTTCGTCTGTGGGAGTTTCTGTGGATGACGCCTAATTCCAGTGAATACTGGTTAGTGTGTGACAGAGGATTCATAGAATTCCTTCTGTCTATTTCTCGATGGTTCCAACAACGTTTGTTGAAAAAATGGTTTAAGTCTTGTATTGCTGTACAGCTGTAATCAATATTAGAAACAATTACTGATCGAAACAGATAGAACAACTCACGAAACATCAGGGATCTACTTACAAAGGAATAAAGATAGAAACTGAAGCAGAGATAAAACGAACTTTATACTCTTGTTTTCTTCGCCACACTGTCAGACACGCGAACAATAAACACGAGACTTAGATTTTTAGAAACGACACTATAATGATAACCACAATCAAAACATAAACCCATCGGAAGCTTGGACTTGTACGACAATACGTGTTATAAAGGCTTTGCAGAACGACCTTAACCGAAAATATTTACAAGAACTCGAAACAACGAGCATATATAATATGTCGTGTGGCAAGGGCCTCCCGTCGGATAGACCGTTCGCCGTGTGCAAGTCTTTCGATTTGACGCCACTCCGACGACTTGCGTGTCGTTGGGGATGAAATGATGATGATAAAAACAGCACAACACCCATTCCTTGCGCGGAGAAAATCTCCGACGCAGCCGGGAATCGAACCCGGGCCCTGAGGATCGACATTCTGTCGAGGTGACCACTTTTTTTCTGGTCAATTGGTTTGCGCGCGGAAATGCGACAGGAAAGGACACGGGCTCGCGCACGGATAGGTACAAAAATTCTTTTCCTCCTCTTCACACATGCAACACGCCCCGAGACGCTGCCATTAGTTTAAGTTAAGATTTTTCTGCAATACTCGTCACTACCAAAGCCAATAATTTCATTGTGTATAGGTCTACAGCTGGAGGATTCTTACTGAAGACTGCAGCGACATTAGCACCTCAACTCATCAAAATTTTTAAGCTGTGTCGGAGTGGTTTTAGTCTGGAAGAAAACCTAGTGCCACAATCAACAAAGGGTGTTTAATGTTGTCTGGGAAAATAATTTTTAAGAGCAGGTACACAACTGGACCAATACCAATCCAGGATATTTAGGAAAGAAAGACTGAGTCTCTACAAGTGGTAATTTGGGATTTGCGGATACTGGGAATACATTTTCGTATTTCAAGAGGGATTGAATTTAGCTGCATGAATTTTGGTGGGAGAAGTCACAGGAAGGACGTGTAACCACTCTTTTTTCAAGAGGAGGTCAAAACTCTACCTTTTAACGTCGGTGTAACTTTGCTCTGTTTTTCTTCTGTTGAACAGTAAACCAATATCTCTGCCGTACTGTAAACTATACACGCTTTTATCGTCCCTAAATACCTGTTCTTTTCTTTCCTTCCATCTTACCTGCTAAACGTGTGCTATTATTCCCGGTCTTTCTCTGGTCGGCCAACTTCTCCTCCACATATGATTGGTTCTGCACTGTTTCCATATATTTTTGTTAGGTGTCATTACTTACATTCGATAAGAAAGTAATGAGGAAATTGCTTACCACGATGTTAATAAGACTGACATTTCTTAAATTTCTCATATTAAGTACTAGATTTGTTATCATATTTATCTATATCAATAAAAATATAAAAGTTCACATCCCCGAAAGTCTTTCAGCGAGTGCTTTGAAATATTGAAATAACGTTGCATTTGAATACACGCGTTTATTTATATACCTCTGTGTATTATATAAATAATACACAGAGCAAAAACCATTTTAAAAAATTATGGGCAGTTTCACGGCACATCGAAACAAATACTTTTCTCTAATGTTGTTCTTTCCTGTGAAGTTTTTTTAAACCAGTAGAGGGAGTTTTCTCTTCACCAGAATTAAACAAACAAGTTTAAGTTCTTTACTACCAAGAGACAACAGTAGTAACGCAACACAATTACTTCAGTTACAGAAGAAGTTCGTAGTTCCTCCACTGAGGTCTAAACAGAGGCACGCCGGTGGGTTACGTTTTGTCTGGCACAGTCAAAGACTGTAGAAGTGTACTTAATTTCTACTGCTGTCGCTATCCTGGCAACATGTCTCGTCACACAAACGTGTCCAGAGGGGTCAAATAGGGGATGGAGTAGGCCATGGTATAGGTCCACCACTACCACTCCACTTTTCTGGAAACTGGCACAGGACGACTTAAATGTTCTGACGCCCCGTGACACTGGAGCCACATATGTCGTCTTGTGGCGGTTGGTATGTCATATAGAAACTAAACTCTGGCAGTGATCTGGCTAGGAAACAGTAATAATGTCCTTCATTTAATAACGCAGGTAAGAGATATAGATCAGTTAAGCTGTCGCCAACATCACCTGCCTAAACGTTCATGTAGAACCCGCAATTGATTTGCGCGAGTTAATGTGGCAAAACATGCGAAATGTGGAGGTTGAAGACCCCATCACGCCTGAACGTTGATTCATCTGTAAACAGCACAGAGGACGGAAACGTAGGATGCATTTGACACTGTTCTAGGTACCACTACGAAAACTGTGCCCTGGGTGGATAATTATCTGGTTCCAGGTTGCGAATAGGTTGTAAGTCAAATGGATTAACAATTGCTCAGGAAGGACGTTTCTTACGTTCTTCTAATTCGTCCCCAAGTTATGCACAATGGAGAAAAAATGGTGACAGGTAATTATGACATCAGAGAAAAACGTTCGTTTTGGTGTCCCTTGCAACCTCCCAGAGTATGTCGCTTTAAATAATTTTCACCCTGTCTGACAAGTTCTTCATCGGTTTATTTCAAATTTTTACACAATACTCTGATGAACATTGAGACGGACAAAGGCTACATATTTCGTATATACAGAAACGTTGCTAGCAAACAGGAAAGTTGTATTCATGGCTTGTCAGATTATAACTAGAATACTACTAAAGAATCTGAATTTGCAGTAGCAGTAAAGTACATTCCAGGTCAGAGAGAAGGGGAAAGAGGAGATGGACGGAGGGGTGGGGTAGGAAAAGGACATAAAAAGTGGAAAGGAGATTATGGGCAGAGAGGGGAGGGCACGAGGAGATGGAGAGAGAGGGGAGGATAAGATGGACAGAGAAAGGGGTGAGGAGGTGATAGAAGGGGAAGGAGGAGAAGACAGACAAAGAGAAGGGAGAAGTAAAAAGAGAGAGATAGGTGGAAAAGGAGGAGGAGGTAGACAAAGAGGTGAAGGAGGAAATGGACAGAGCTAGGGGAAGAAGGAGGAGGACATTAAGAAAGAGATGAGGAGGACGAAACAGAGATGTGGAAGAAGGAGATTAGGACGTATATCCAATTCCCATACATACGAGGGGGGACCCGAAAGTAACCGGAATCGTAATGCTGCACATTTTATACTTGTAGTAGGTTGCGCCGCCAGAGGGTTGTTGTAGGAGCTCTGCTGAGTCATTCTGCCACACGGCGTCACCCAACAGTAAGAAGTGTGGTTTCTTTGGCAGTTCTTTGAGTGTGCGTTCAGTGCAGACGAGACACGAGAAAATGCTAGTTCTTACGAACAACGTGCGGCAGTAAAGTTTTGTTTCTTGCTCGACAAGAACGCAGCAGAAACTGTTGCGATGATTCAGACAGCCTACAAAGACCATGCTCTTAGTAAAACGCAATTGTACGAATGGTTTTCTCGGTTTAAAAAGAGAGAAATGGTGGTTGAAGATCAGCTCCGTTCCGGTCGACCTCCAACTTCTCGAAGCGAAGACAACACCGACGAAATCCGTGACCTCATCAGTGAATATCGACGCAGGACAATCGACCAACTCGAGACACTTGTCCGGGTTGTCCTGGAGCTCAATTCAGCGCATCTTGACCATCGATTTGGGGATGCGAAGAGTGGCTGCAAAATTCGTGCCGAAGCTTCTTACCAGAGATCAAAGGTATCGTCGCGTTCAAGCCTGTCTCGAAATGAAGGACACGTTCAAAGATTATTCATATTTTTTTCAACAAAATCATTACAGGTGATGAGTCATGGTGCTATGGGTACGATCCAGAAAGTAAACAACAGTCATCACAATGGAAGTCACCTGGCTCACCTCGACCAAAAAAAACTCAACAAGTGAAATCGAATGTGAAAAAGATGTTGATCTGTTTTTTTGACATCAAAGGGATCGTACACTCTGAATTTGTCCCTGAAAACCAGGCAGTAAACCAACAATTCTATTTGGAGGTTATGAAACGGCTTCGCAGAAGTTTGTCGCGAAAACGTCCGGCTTTGTGAAAACGTCCGGCTTTGTGGGATTCTGGCGTGTGGTTCCTGCATCACGACAACGCTCCCGCGCACACGGCTCTCAGCGTTCGCCAGTTTTTCGCCTCAACTAAGCCGACCCACGCCCTTTATTCGCCGGATTTAGCACCCTCAGACTTCTTCCTATTCCTGAGGATGAAAAGAGACTCGAGAGGGAAGCGTTTTGCGGAAGTGGAAGACGTAAAACGCAATGTCATGAAAGTGCTAGCAGGTATCAAAGAGGACGAATTTAAAAGGTGATTCGTACACCGGAATGAACGTTTGGACAAGTGTATTAATGCTAATGGAGAGTACTTCGAAGGAGATTAAGGTTGTATTTGAAAACAATAAAGTATATGCTTTCTAGAAAGAAATTCCGGTTATTTTTGGGTCCCTCCTCGTATTAGGAACGTCTGCGAACTCTTTTCTTTCTTTTCCATTTATGCAAACCGACCAACACTAACACCTGGCCGGGAAAATCTAGCTAGGTGTTAGTATTATTATAATTGCAGTATTATTTTGTTATTGTTATTTAAGTACAACATAATATTGACTCAGTAAGGGTAAGTGTATCGACGTATGAGTGGATATAGCGGTTCAAAGCTTTCCGTGTGAGATAAATGCATAAATCAATAAATAGTGAGTAAAGTTGAGATAATGTGGGTGGATCTAGTGTGGTAAACGATAGTTTCATTTGATCCCTTTGATCGTGAAACACGATTCCTGAGTTGGGCTGAGGCCAGCCGGAGTCAGACGGTCAGCTCTGCGAGGCCCGGTCCTAAATCAGAGCCTTCGACAGGTCCAGACGCTCTGAGAAATACGACGGAGAGCTGAGCCGACCGCGGTGTAACTCTTGTGATGTCATAGCTCGTCCTGCCTGCAACCGCCAACGGCGAGCGTCCCCGACTCCCTGGACAAGCCCTCCTCACCTTACCCACCACCTGTATCGCTCCCATTCATCCTGATGCTAAACGAGATACCGACCGCACTATTTCTGCAATTAGATAGCACGCGATCTACTGTCCCGTGCTAAGCTTTCCATTAAGTCACATCTATAAATACTGTGCGTCAGTTGGCAAAATTCCTCTCGACTAGTGAAGCGGTGGCACTCGTAATTTATGTATCCTGTGAAGCTAATTGGCCAAGATACAAAGGCAAGAGCACGATTCTGGGAAGGAAATTACACGTCACCGTACTAAATTTACCTGTTGACTGCTTGTATTGGGATCCCTATGGTAACATACATTGGCATCTCGAGTGAATTTGTATCATATATGAAATAGTAAAAACCTCGTGAAAAATTGTTCATTGGACTTATGAGCAACAAGACAATACACAAATGAATTATAGCTCCCTCAGCGAAGGTCGACGCAAAAAGACATTAAATACCGGAAACCACACAAACCGTAAGCCGAAACCTACATTTTTTTCTGTTTAGTCTACAAATCTTCCTATCGACTAATGGTTATAACGACTCTCAAGTAAAACCTGTACAAATAAAAGAAATAGTGCAATAAAAATGGAAGAGATCTCTCAGATATTGCGGTATCAGGTGCTATCCAGTCGCCCGCACTTTCAAATATGTGCACCGTCAGTTAGACCGCCGCGCCGCGTTTCCTACAGCCGCCCCCACTTCACGAGGGCGCTGCCACGAAAGATTATGACGCTGCCAAAGAGGTGAGCATCTCCAGCGGCGGGTGTACTTAAGTTCGAACGTTTATGAATGCACTGAGCCCAGTTGATGGGTTCACCAGTCGAGTAACATTTACAAACTTTCTTAGTGGCCAGGGCTCGTGATTTAGTGAATTGTTATTATGTTGAAGACTGACAGACGTTTGTAAGTCTGCGGTATCTGTATGTATTTCAACATTCAAAGTGACTGTTAGCAATTGCCGCTGCAACCAAGCAAGAAAGTTATGTAATATTTTTACTGTTTGATATTAGATGTATAATAAATTTATATCTGAATTCTGTCTTCATGAACAGCATCAGTTCCTTCCTCCTGTATCCACTAAAGAACTACTCACCGTACACAGAAGAGCAGCTCGTTTTGTATTATCGCGGAGTAGGGGAGATAGTGCCGCAGACGTGATACGTGAATTGGAGTGGTAATCATTAAAACAAAGGCTTTTTCGTTGCGACGAGATCTTCTCAAGAAACTTCAGTCACCAGTTTTCTCCACCGATTACGAAAAAATTCTGTTGGCGCTCATCTACATATGGAGAAATTATCATCAAGATAAAATAAGAGAAATGAGGCCTCGCACAGAAACATTTAAGTGTTCGTTTTTCCCGCGCGCCGTTCGAGAGTGGAACGGTAGACAGACAGCTTGAAGGTGGTTCATTGAACCCTCTGCCAGGCACTTTATTGTGAATAGCAGAGTAATCACGTAGATGTAGATGAAGGAAGTTATAACAGATATGAGAGTCTCGACCTTTAAATTTATTTCTGTCTAGTCTAAACCTAGCTACATAAACTAATGAAATGTTGAACGAATATTTAATTAAGGAAGAAAACAGAAATACAGATAAAAGCAAAATCGCGAAAAGATTTTGATTCATACTATCAGATAAAACGGCTAAAAAGAGTGTATAAATGTTTGTTATACAATAAATTACATTAAAAATTAAGAAAAAATACTACTCAGAAACCATTTTCTCCGTTTCTCATACAAATAAACATTGGTATTTTGAACATTATTGGCTGCAGATGTTCTATAATTCGTTAGGAATGCATGTTCCTTTCATTTATTGTTTGTTTCGTATAATTATTGTGTCATCATCTTTGTCAGTATGTTTTGTTTGAAAATTGGGCGAGAATTATCTTAACTTCCCCCAAAATTCAGATTTTCCCAGATTTATGTTTAATTTCCACATAACTACTGTCAATTATTATTATATAATCGCGTAATATAATTTTTGAGCTATATGTATTAATAACAAAAAGTTCCTTCCTAAAAAAAGGAATAAGCAGTTTACTTGATTCAAAGGATAGCTATATTCAGAACTGTCAGTCCATTCTAGTATAGGCTAACTTAAGGAACAAAAAGCACAGGGTATACAGGCTATCATCCCAATGGAAGCAACACCCAAAAGGAAATATTATGGCCCATTTTCTGGCGGAAATAAGACATTTCAAAAACAAGTCCCTGAAATTGTCTGTTTAAAGAGATCAAGCTGTGCTATTCGAGTCCGTATGTTGCGCACTTAAGTATCTGGAAAGTCTGATCAACTTCCCTCACACTATATTCATAGAAGATACAGCCTTCATAGTACAGAAATGAATGAACTGCCTTTGTCCTATTTAAATGACAATGAATTAGTTGACATTTATTTAGCACAATTGTACAAAAATATACATTTGAATATTTTCTGCTGGCATATACACATTAGTTTAATGATAATGTATAAAGCCATAGACACTTATCTCTTTTCCAGACGTTTGAAAGAAGTTTAGGAGGATTAAATTTTAACATCAGTTCGACGAGATCATAAAACGCACAGAAGATAATTAACATAAAGGATAGATGGAAGTAGCGCTGTTCCATTAACGTGGTTATGGAGAGAAGGGATGGGTTCTATTTACTGGTAGTCGGTTGAACAGAATGATTTTTTTAAAATCTTTAACTGGAAACTAAGTCCGCTCGTGTTTTTACGATGACTCTGGTGCCAATAACGGTGCAGCTGCAGAATGACTGCAGATGGAATGCAGCCAGACACAGCAAACAGTTTAATGTGAAAGAGAACGGATTAAGTAATCTGGCCTTTCTGTATATACACACTCCTTACGGTTTAAACGTTCGTGATACCATAAAGGAATAAAATGTAGATGAATTGCAACGACTTGAAAACTTAGTTGAAAGTTTTCACTATCCTTGAAGAGAAAAATATCCCTAAAACGCGTATAAACAAATGCCTTCAATAACATAATTAAAATTTCTGATAGACGCCGTCCTTAAGCCGTAAAACGAATCCACAAGCTACCAAAAACTCGCCGATCAACACGCACCGCCACACACACAGAAGCACACCCAACGTAAAGCTGCACAAACAAATAATCAATACCAGTAACTACTGGACAAAACAATCAATAACAAAGTTGGTTAGATCATACACAATAGCTCTGCATTTTCTCCAGCTATTAACGTGTTAACGTCCTACACCACAACCGTTTGCTAAGCTATGAAGCAACTAACTAGTGTGTCTTCCATTGCGCGGATTAGATGATACGTAACTTAGTACTAATTATCACTAAGAAGGCGGCAGCAGCCATTAATACTAAATTTTTCTTAAGCTGCCAGGTACTAACCCGTTTATTATGAAGGAAGGAAGGAAGATTTGGATTTAACGTTCCGTCGATATCGAGGTCATTGGACATGGGTTTATTCTTAGGTAGCATTCACGCGATACTAAATATACCTTACCTAACGGTGAGAAGTAGCTTCTACCTTCCCACATAGGGTTGAGTGAGAGTCAATTAATTCATAAAGTAAAACTTTACTTTGGAACCAGACAGTGGATGATCAGTTTACTCTCGCCATTTGTCGCTTACAAACAGTTTGTGCTAATGCGCCTACTAAGATCCAGTTAGAATTTAAAATGGGGAATATACCGCACTAACTAACTCACAGAGTGATTTATCTGTCCCTACGTATGGGAATTATGCAACGCCCAATAACTTTGAATACCACAGGCAAGGTTCTCATATTATCTCGCTCAGTTTTCATAGTCTCTCGCTCCGTACGTCAAAAATGAACAAGATCTTTTTTGTTCTGGGATACGTTCACACTAGAGCCTCTAGTTCTCCCACTATTCAAGTAAAACGTACCAAAGTGACCTTCAAAGGCGGTTTCCCTGAACAACTCGAAAATCGTGGACCACAACGAAAACATATCCCTGTACAAAATTCAACTACATTAAATTTCCTACAAAAAGTTGTCGTTCAAATTTTTTTCGTTCTGCAGCACTAACAGTCTGCACATAGCAAGCGAGAGAAAATGAATATCTCGTGTGTGGTTTTTGAAGGCGTTGCGGGCTGCACAAAAGCCATAGGTATGGTCAGACAAATCACCACGTTTGTAGGGCCGAGTAACCAACGTCACAGGCTGACAAAACCTCGAGCAAGGACGGAATGACTGAAATTAACCAAACACTTACAGCCAAGCAAACGACAAGAACAAATTTCCACCCAAAGGTATGCAATCACTTTCTTAAAAATTCTCACCACAGACGAAATTAAACAAAAACAAAAAAAGGAATCGAACCAAAGAAACAACATACACAAAATAGACTCAAAGCAGCTTCACTTCTCTCAGACATGGTTCTCACAATGGGCCTCGCACAGACAATAGCTAACAATTGGATCAGTACATACATTGTGGTGATAACTTAAAAGCTCAGTTATGACGTTCCCTCTCTTCATCTATTACCAGTCTGTACAGAGCTCACAGCCACCGCAGCAGATGAATAAAATCACTTTCTGATGCGGATGCCCGTAATTCAAAGGTGTCAGTCAACAGCAGAAAATGCAAGTTAACTGACAAATGCAATTAACAACTGCCCTTCCATGTGGTTTTTGAGCCACAATAAAAGTATTTACCCATAACACCGAACTCATGCAATCGTGGAAAGAACACCG
The DNA here is from genome assembly GCF_023864345.2 of Schistocerca serialis cubense. Lineage (NCBI taxonomy): Eukaryota > Metazoa > Arthropoda > Insecta > Orthoptera > Acrididae > Schistocerca > Schistocerca serialis. The sequence goes on from NC_064645.1 coordinate 499,288,473, forward strand.
CCAAGTAAAACTCGATTTCCCAAGACTTGATATCACTGTGGTCCAGAAGACGCACTCATGTGCACATAGCTCACCTTCGTATGGATGTCATCTAGTCTGTTGCTAACATAGAGGCGAGCTCTAAACAAGGTGGCTGACTTGGCCTGATGCATAGGCTCAAGGCAGACTGCAACCACCAACGGACTCCCGAGGAGAGTCCATGCTGAATACTGCGGCTGGTAATTGCACGGACGGCAGGGCGTGAGTGGGCAGAGCGGTAGTGGTGGGGGCTGAGTACAAGCGCTGTAAGGATATTGCCGAGCGCTGGAGAGTAAGTGCCGTTCTAAAATGAAGCCCACGCTCTCATTTTTTTGTAAATATTAAGTGGGGACACTCCACGCCCACTCTTGCATGGTGAACATTCAAATAGATCTGTCACCTATGGTTTAGGTAGTATCTAAAAGTATTCCGCCAAAAATGCAGCGATTTATTTTCGCCTGTCTTTTTAACCTTTTATAACTTTCAGAGCAGAGTCACGAGTAGCGAATTCAGAGTGAAACCTACATATTTCTCTAGTTGCCATATTAAGTTCTGTTTCTTTCGCGAAAACAAAGCGAATTTTACCCACATCACAAACATGCTGTGCAGACTCAGTTGGGAGAGATTTCTGAAATAGTGGTTTATTAAGTTTACTGAGTCAGGAACTGAGGAAAAGTAAGGTCAGTATCTTACGATAAATCATATCCTCAGTACAAAATAAACGTGTAATGTCTACACTTATGTCGTTCCAAAACCTATAGCATTCTAGTTTCATGAGCTATTCATGACCCTTAAAAATAACAGTCTTTTATCAAAAAAGTCTGTAGTTGGCAGAGTAACACGGTAGATAATGAAGTTTTGCATGATAACCATGTGGCAAAATACTCACCTCTTTGTGTGCTATCATTTTCCAAAATGTGATTTTGATATCTCAATCCGTTTATGAAATATGGGGAATGTCGTGGTTATTTCATTCTAGCTTTACCGCTGGCGAGACGCAAGATCAAATGAGTCTGCTATGTCAGATCAAATTTCTCGAGATCGGTGACAAATAGATACCTTCACCCAGATCTAAAGAAAAATTTCAACATGTTTGCTGAATTTCATACACAACAACGTGTTATCTACATCTACATCTACATTTATACTCCGCAAGCCACCCAACGGTGTGTGGCGGAGGGCACTTTACGTGCCACTGTCATTACCTCCCTTTTCTGTTCCAGTCGAGTATGGTTCGCGGGAAGAACGACTGTCTGAAAGCCTCCGTGCGCGCTCTAATCTCTCTAATTTTACATTCGTGATCTCCTCGGGAGGTATAAGTAGGGGGAAGCAATATATTCGATACCTCATCCAGAAACGCACCCTCTCGAAACCTGGCGATCAAGCTACACCGCGATACAGAGCGCCTCTCTTGCAGAGTCTGTCACTTGAGTTTGCTAAACATCTCCGTAACGCTATCACGGTTACCAAATAACCCTGTGACGAAACGCGCCGCTCTTCTTCGGATCTTCTCTATCTCCTCCGTCAACCCGATCTGGTACGGATCCCACACTGATGAGCAATACTCAAGTATAGGTCAAACGAGTGTTTTGTAAGCCATCTCCTTTGTTGATGGACTACATTTTCCAAGGACTCTCCCAATGAATCTCAACCTGGTACCCGCCTTACCAACAAATAATTTTATATGATCATTCCACTTCAAATCGTTCCGCACGCATACTCCCAGATAGAGGAAACTGCTACCAGTGTTTGTTCCGCTATCATATAATCATACAATAAAGGATCCTTCTTTCTATGTATTCGCAATACATTACATTTGTCTATGTTAAGGGTCAGTTGCCACTCCCTGCACCAAGTGCCTATCCGCTACAGATCTTCCTGCATTTCGCTACAATTTTCTAATGCTGCAACTTCTCTGTATACTACAGCATCATCCGCGAAAAACCGCATGGAACTTCCGACACTATCTACTAGGTCATTTATATATATTGTGAGAAGCAATGGTCCCATAACACTCCCCTGTGGCACGCCAGAGGTTACTTTAACGTCTGTAGACTTCTCTCCATTGATAACAACATGCTGTGTTCTGTTTGCTAAAAACTCTTCAATCCAGCCACACAGATGGTCTGATATTCCATAGGCTCTTACTTTGTTTGTCAGGCGACAGTGCGGAACTGTATCGAACGCCTTCCGGAAGTCAAGGAAAATAGCATCTACCTGGGAGCTTGTATCTAATATTTTCTGGGTCTCATGAACAAATAAAGCGAGTTAGGTCTCACACGATCGCTGTTTCCGGAATCCATGTTGATTCCTACAGAGTATATTCTGGGTTTCCAAAAACGACATGATTCGCGAGCAAAACACATGCTCTAAAATTCTACAACAGATCGACGTCAGAGATATAGGCCTACAGTTTTGTGCATCTGCTCGACGACCCTTCTTGAAGACTGGAACTACCTGTGCTCTTTTCCAATCATTTGGAACCTTCCGTTCCTCTAGAGACTTGCGGTACACGGCTGTTAGAAGGGGGGCAAGTTCTTTCGCGTACTCTGTGTAGAATCGAATTGGTATCTCGTCAGGTCCAGTGGACTTTCCTCTGTTGAGTGGTTCCAGTTGCTTTGCTATTCCTTGGACACTTATTTCGATGTCAGTCATTTTTTCGTTTGTGCGAGGATTTAGAGAAGGAAGTTCAGTGCGGTCTTCCTCTGTGAAACAGCTTTGGAAAAAGGTGTTTAGTATTTCAGCTTTACGCGTGTCATCCTCTGTTTCAACGCCATCATCATCCCGGAGTGTCTGGATATGCTGTTTCGAGCCACTTACTGATTTAACGTAAGACCAGAACTTCCTAGGATTTTCTGTCAAGTCGGTACATAGAATTTTACTTTCGAATTCACTGAACGCTTCACGCATAGCCCTCCTTACGCTAACTTTGACATCGTTTAGCTTCTGTTTGTCTGAGAGGTTTTGGCTGCTTTTACACTTGGAGTGAAGCTCTCTTTGCTTTCGCAGTAGTTTCGTAACTTTGTTGTTGAACCACGGTGGGTTTTTCCCGTCCCTCACAGTTTTACTCGGCACGTACCTGTCTAAAACGCATTTTACGATTGCCTTGAACTTTTTCCATAAACACTCAACATTGTCAGTCTCGGAACAGAAATTTTCGTTTTGTAATATGCATCAAACGCAAAATCATAGCAACCCCTATTTTTCATCGTGAACTTTCTCGAATTTTTCGCAGTCTTACTTCCACGTAAATATGACAATAACCTTGACCATTAACGAAATAATGGGCATGTCATAATGAGCTTGAGATGTAAAGCTACAAGTAAGGCAAAAACAAATTTTTTCCCGAAGAGTTTCAGTAAAATCTTTTGAGAAAGGGTGCAGGGCGTTCACCTCGATTCTGTCAATGCCGACAGACCGAAAAGTGGCAGACAGTGTTGGTCTCCCCTCCGGAACAAATGAATGAACTCGCCCAGCACTTTGGACGTAGACTGGTCACTGCGCATTGGCCACCTAGCCAGCGTATCCTGCATAGACTCCACATACTGAACGCCGACCTTGACTCAGCGTTGTACATGCTCCGTCAGTGAACTCGTCCAGCTGTACAGCATCACGTCGACGTCTCCGGTGCTTAAACTGAGCAAACAGTGTATGTGGCGGTTAATAATATCAACTTTATGCCTTCCTCACTTTTTTTTATCTTTTTCGCCCATGCCCCATTCCTAAACAGTTACGTGCCGAAACGTTTCTGTGTGTCTTTCTTGCACTCACGGCGCCAGATTTGCACCTGGCGGCCAAAACTGAAACTAATTTTTTTATAGCGTAACTCTGTTCCGTATTCACGCATTAGAATAATCTATCAAGTTTTGTCACCTTAAGATAATTACAGCCCGCATTGGAGCTATGTGAGTAGCTGCACTTTAATTTTAGCCTCCCAGTTCACGAATGCCATGCCTCACATCAGCATTTAAATGCGGAAGTCTATTCCTCCGCAAACGTGGCTGGTGATATCGGCTGATATCAATGATGGAAATGAGGACTTAGCTCACGGATAAACATATGTTTAACGAAAAAGTGTAGGAAAAATTTTATATGAATATGAGCCAAAAAATTTTTAATTTTACAGTTGCGAATCTGTCAGCTACACGTGCGACCTCATTTTCGTTTGATTATTTATGAAACTTTGTGATAATCATATTACATTATTCGAATGACTTTGGACACTTCACGATTATCTAGCAAGGTGGTGTAACGTAGAATCAACTGGAGTCTCATCTGGTTCCTCAACTGGCCATCAAGATCTTATTTTCCTTTTTTTCCAAAAATAGCTAAAGACCAAGACCAGGATGGTTCTTCATGAAATTGTATTGGCTGATTTTCGGGATATGGTTCAAATGGCTCTGACCACTATGGGACTTAACATCTGAGGTCATCAGTCCCCTAGAACTTAGAACTAATTAAACCTAACTGCCCTAAGGACATAACACACATCCATGCCCGAGGTAGGATTCGAACCTGCGACCGTAGCGGTCGCGCGGTTCCAGACTGGAGCGCCTAGAACCGCTCGGCCACCAGCGGCGGGCTTCGGGACATGTTTCACAGTCGATAACACGGCTGCAGAGTTCAATATGCGTACCAGACAAAATTTTATTGCACATTCTCTTGGCCACATAGTGAGAAGGGCGAGCTAGACCAATATCTTGTCGAGTCCTCCTTCGGGCATGGGTGTGTGTGTTTGTCTTTAGGATAATTTAGGTTAAGTAGTGTGTAAGCTTAGGGACTGATGACCTTAGCAGTTAAGTCCCATAAGATTTCACAGACATTTGAACATTTTTGAACAATATCTTGTCCTGTCAGTGATGAAGTACCTCTCCTTGACTGAGCTTAGGAAACATGTGGGGTAGGTATACGCGTGCACGTTTTTAATTCTTCACAACTCTCCAAATCTGTAGAACTCTCCAAGCTGAAGCCAGAAGTATTGCCAAGAATGTTTTTGTGAACCATTCATAGAACGTAGCAGCGCCGAATTAAGTAAATGTACTCGATAAGACAAGCTAAGTAGGACACAGTACGACACATTTCATGGAAACAAAGTACTTCAGGATGTAAAGTTTTCTTCACATATCAAATAGCACGCCTACGTATTTCCCATTATTTTTCATTCATCCCACATAAGAAGACGAAATGTAACTAGAAGGCGCATAACCGCGAAGAAACCTTCGATAACGGAAGACATATTTCAACTGATCAATGAAAGGAGGAAGTACAAAAATCGTCAGAAAAGATAGGAAAACAGCATTACAAGCCACTTAAGAATGAAATAAACAGAAGGCACAGAGGAAACAAGGTGAAAGCGCCGACGAAAAAAAATGAACTCGAAAAAGGGATGGTTGTCAGGAGGACAGATTCAGCATGTAGAAAATCAAAGCAGCCTTCAGTGAAATTAAAAGCAAAGAGGGAAACATTAAGCGAGTAAGAGGAAATCCATTGACAAGCACAGAAAGGAGACGGGGTACGTCGAAAGAGCACATTCAAGGTCTGTCTGATGGCGAGGACTTGTATCGTGAAAGAACAAGAAACAGTAATCGCTATCGAAGAAATAGGCGATCAACTATTAGAGTTACAATCTATCAGAATCTTCTTACGGACATGAGAATAAATAATACAGAGGGGATATGTAACATTCCTTCTGAATTTCTAATATCGTTCTCAAAATTAGCGATCAACCGACTATTCAATTTGGTGTGTAGACTGAAAATACACCATCGAAATTCCGTAAAAATGTCATCCACGCAAGCAAGAGCAGGAAATGCAAGATCGCATAATCAGCTTAACGGATCATGCATCGGAGTTACTAACAATAATAGTGTACGGAAGAATGAAAAAGAAAATTTAGAGTCTGTTAGATGAATATTAGTGTGGCCTTACGAAAGGTGAAGGCAGTTCTGACGTTGCGTATGGTAATAGGAGCAACACTTCAAAAAAAATCAAGGTACTTTCATAGCATATGTACAAGGGTTCGAACTTTAGTAATGGCAACTACTTATTTACTGCTCGTACAAAATAGATACGTGTTTCAGAGTTTTACTGACCTTCAAAGTAGTCACCAGCATAGTGTATAACCTGTTGCCAGCGATGTGGAAGTCGTAGGATACTCTTAGTAGTGCCAGTTGTGTTGACAGTTCGAGAGGCGCCATCTATTGACCGAAGAATTTGTAGCAGTTCTGAAGCGAATGCCGTGAAGTGTTTCCTTCAGTTTAAAAATCGAGTTGAACTCACGAGAGCTTACGTCAGGGGAGTGCAGTAGGTCGTATAGCACTTAGCAACCCCATCAGTCAAACAAATCAGAAACAGCTTGCACTGTACGTGCTTGAGCATTGTCTTGCAAAATGATGGTCAGGTCCTGCAGAAAGTGTCATCACTTCTGTCTCTATGCTGTTCATTTTTGGAACACATCCTACGACCAGCTTAGAGACAGAAGTGATGACACTTTCTTCAGGACCTGACAATCATTTCGCAAGGCAATGCTCAAGCACGTACAGTACTAGCTGTTTCTGATTTCTTTGACTGATGGGGCTGCCAAGTGCTATACTACCTACTGCACTCCCAGACTTAAGCCCTCGTAAGTTCAACTCGATTTCTAAACTTAAGGAAACACTTCACAGCATTCACTTCAGAACTGCTACAAATTAGTCGGGCAATAGACCGCGCCACTCGAACTGTCAACACAACTGGCAGACCTAAGAGAATCCTACGACTTCCACATCCCTGGCAACGGGTTATACACAATGTTGGTGACTACTCTGAAGGTCAGTAAAACTTTGAAACACATAGAAGTAGGTTACAGTACACTTGTTCGCCCACTGCTTGAATACGGCTCACCGGTGTGGGATCCGTACCAGATAGTGTTGATAGAAGAGAGAGAGAAGATCCAACGGAGAGCAGCGCGCTTCGTTACAGGATCATTTAGTAATCGCGAAAGCGTTGCGGAGATGATAGATAAACTCCAATGGAAGACTCTGCACGAGAGAAGCTCAGTAGCTCGGTACGAGCTTTTGTTGAAGTTTCGAGAACATACCTTCACCGAGGAATCAAGCAGAGTATTGCTCCCTCCTATGTATACCTCGCGAAGAGACCATGAGGATAAAATCAGAGAGATTAAAGCTCACACAGAGGCTTACCGACAATCTTCCTTTCCAAGAACAATACGAGACTGGAATAGGATCGAGAACCGATAGAGGTACTCAAAGTAACCTCTGCCACACAACGGCAGGTGGGTTCCGGGGTATGGATGTAGATGTAGATATCTATTTTGTACGAGTTGTAAATAAATAGTTGTCACTATTAAAGTTCCAATCCTCGTAGATTCAAAATATTGTGCAAGATTTTAGAAGTTTAGAGAAAAAAATAGCGTATCAAGAAATATGTACAAGAACCAAGAAGGAACCATAAGAATGGAAGACCTAGAACGAATTGTTCGGATTGAAATGGATGTATGACAGGCATGCGTTCTTTTGTCCTTACTCTTCAGTCTATAGATCGAAGAAGCAATGACGGATCTAAAAGAAGGTTCAGGAGTGGGATTAAAATTCAAGGGTATAGGCTGGCAACCATAAAATTCTCTCACATTGCTATCCTCAGTAACAGTGAAGAAGCTTTACGGGGCCTGTTATATAGAATGAACAATCTAATGATTACAGGAAATTGATTAATCGATTGAGAGAAAACCAAAGCAGAAAGTAAAAAGCAGCAGCAGATGTAACATCAAAAGTGGTGACCATAAAATTGACGAAGCTGCAGAAGTCCGCTACATTCCTTAAAAAAATGAAAATAAAAAATAAAAAAAGAAAGAAAAGAAGAAAGACATAATGGACGAAGCAAGGAGTACATAAGAACCACAGTAGCATTGAGAAAGAGTACATTTCTGGCCAAAATAAGACTAATACTACTAAATACCGGTTTTCTGAAAACGTAATTTCTGGAAATGTACGCTGGAGCACAACATTCGGTAGTAGTGAAACTTGGACTGTGTGGAAATCGGGAATGAAGTGAATCGACGCGTTCGATGACATGTGATGCGGTAAATGTATAATAGGCTAATAAGATAAGCAATGAGGAGGTTCCCGACAGAATCGCCGGGAGGAGGGACATGTGGAAAAAATTGGCAAGAAGAAGGAGTAGGCTGACAGGACATATCTTAAGACGTCAGAGAATAACTTCCATGGTACTTGAGGCTGTAGATGTTGGGGAGGAAAGAAACTGGAGTGTGTCTAGCAAATAATTAAGGACGTTGGGTGCAAGTACTACTCTCCTACTCAAAAATGCTATGAAATGGAACACCTACAGCCGTCCTTGCGATGTTATTTATTATATGGGTACCAATGTCGGTGCTTCAGTACATCATCTTCACGCCTTAGCTGCAGTGGCCAACATCTATGAACCGGTTTTCGGAGACTACCTGTAACAATGACAAAAAAAAAAAAACACCTAGTTTAACTATACGCCTGTCTCAAATGTGAAGATCGTGAAATGTCAGTAACTCAACTCAATTGAAGGTGCTTGCTGTAAATGTGAAACATTATGCAAATGAAGCGAGGTAATGACCAGTAGTACCTCCAGTGTAGTGAAATTTCCTTTAATTCACAGCTGGTATGCAGCCCAGTCTGTTCACGGCCTCCAAGAGGTTTCCGCAGGGTTAGACCTGGATGTGCCTGCAATAGCCAGTACTGGGTGTGGAGAGACGGGAGGGAAGGGAGGATGATGGCGTCATTATGCAGCAGTGACAGCGCACGTATACTAACGAGCTCTCTGCCGACCGCCCAACTGCGACATTATTCGTGGACGTGGGCCCCTGTGGCTGCCTATGGCGTGACGTCACGCCTCGACCGAGCAAGCGGAGTCCTGCCGTGTGTCAACAGCAGCGGTGGGCGGCTTTATGGCGGCTCTTGACTAATTGTCGACCACCTGTCACGTCAGTGGGCCGACCTGTCAGTTGCGACCACCGGCGCTGGAGGAGGACCATATGCAGACATCTACTAATGAGTCCAACAGAACCCTGACATGACACCCAGCTCTCGTCTCAGGCGGCTAACTATTCACCTCAAAGCCCCGCAGGGGCCACAGCAGGCTTCTGAGTCAGCAACCAGAGGGCACGTCAGAGTTCTGCCACATGTTTTTTACTACTGTGTAGTCAAAATGACTAACGACCACGTGACGGGTGCCAAAAGATATCCTTCGGTGCTTATTATAAATCTGTGCACGCTGCATCTGTGGCAGGCCTACTCTGTTTAATCACACCGTTCCAGGAAGACTACACCTCCAAAAGTATTGGTTCTAACGCGTGTAGAAGACAATTCTACTAGAAATGTGGAACGTAGGGGACGAAGTACTGGCGGACGTATAGCTGTGAGGAGAGGCCGTGTGTCGTCCTTGAATAGCTCAGTCGGTAGAGCATTTGCCCGCTAAAGGGAAAGGTCCCGAGATCGTGCCCCAGCCCGGCACTCAGTTATAATCTGCCAGGAAGTCTCATGTAAGCGCACACTCCTCTGCAGAGTGAAAATTTAAGTCGTCTTACCATTCAAGAAAGGAGCCCAGGAGGCGTCATCCAAACGAAGCCTTGAATGTCCTTTATTAAATTATGAGTTGACTTTTCTCATTCATTTTCTCATACACTCTTTCTATTTTTGTAAAATTTTCATGAATCTCTAGAACTTATTGTCCGTGGTGGTGCTAAACCGTAAATTCTGCCATCACAGTGCGAGTGTTTTCGAGAATACTGTGCTCCCGTCAATCGCAATATGATTTGCAGGAGGTGGACAGAAATATGGAAACTCAGAAACACAACACATTGCCATGCTTTTTTCGGTGTAGGAAAGCGATTGCCTTTCAAAACGGCTTCCATTGGTCTCGGAGTGGATAGATAGAGGCCCCATATTGTTTTCAAGGGTATCTAATACCACTCTTCCTGCAAAGTAGTGAGAAGTACAGGTAACGGTGATGGACGAGGCTATCTATTACGCACCCTTCCCTCCAAAGTAGACCGCAAAGGCTCAGTAATATTGAGACTATAGTGGCCATGGGAGATGCATCAATTCATCCTCGTACTCACAAAGGCAGTCCTGGGTAACGCAAACTGTGTGAACAGCATGACCATTGGGGAACAAACATTTTACAAGGTTTTTGATGTTCCAGCATACTGATGGCGGATATGATCAGCAATTTGGCTATTAAATTTTTATTTCCTTCCAGTATCCGTCTCAGGTGCGATAGTAGTCGTTTCAGTCTGGTGACTTGTTTTGAGCACTCACATCGGTTTTGAAACCGTGGCCTTAGACACAAGTGTAATCACACAGTTTGATCAATGTACATGTGAGTAACCAACCCATATGTTGTACACTGGTGGGAACTATATGATTTATGTCGAAGGCCATGGTTTTAAAATGGGCGCGATGGTCCGAAACGAGTCACCACAAAGAAACACTAATTACCGCAATTGTGGCGGATATTGAAGGAACTAAAAATTTTAACGTGTCATATACCTGATCAGCCAAAAGAGTCACATAATTCTTGACAAAAACGCGACCTGGCGGAGTGACTATGGGGCCCATGGAATACCACACTATGGCCGCCCAAAACATCACCGAACCTTGGCCATGTTTCACTCTTAGGAACTCTAAAGAAACTTTCAAACGCTGAGATCTCGAGTAAAGCATTTATTAAATCTAGATAACTGGTATCGCCAAAGGTATTCTTCTATCTCGATTCTTCTGTTATACAACATTACATCACATTATTCATCAGGAAATAAATGCTTTTCTGGCGATTTCGGCGTCTGAAAGTTTCTTCAGAGTCCACACTATTGCAGATCTCTCCCACAGTGATGCAATGTCAGGAATATACATTCCTCTCTTGGAACGTAAAATCTGCCAGAAGTTGGAAACAGTGTGAAACAAGACACATCCAACAACATTCTTCCATTGCTCCATAGTCCTGCTTTCATGGCTTTGGAACCACGTTTTACAGGAATTAGCATCACTGATGAGTGGTTCTGGAATTCCAGGAATTCCAGCTCGCTCTGGAATTGACTGCTTATGGTGCTCCCTTCGTGATGTTTTGGTGCTTACCGACCATCTAGATCAATCAACATACACTTTTGTCTGCATTGTGACTTATCGGAAGATGTTTTCCGGCTTTCCCTGTATGTGGTATAAATCTTGGCTGCGGTTCCTCTTGAAACACCAAACATTTCTGCTACCTTCGTTATGAAAGCACTCACAGTATGAGCAAGTATTTTCCCTTGCTCGAATTCACTTATCTCTGATTTAATCCGCTCACAACTATATAGACATTGTTCTGACCTTGCCTAAAACTTGCAATTTATTTAGACCATTAGTTTCTTTAGCCGTTCCAGTCCTTCGACCAAATCTCAGTCACAATATAATTGACCCAATACACAAAGTAGAAGAAGAATATGCCATTTACCGCTCTGTACAATGAGGCGATAAATGTCGTGGGATAGCAATACGCACATATGGAGATGGCATTAGTATCGCAGACACAAGATATAAAATGGCAGTGCGGCGGCGCGGTTCTTTCCGTCCCTTTTCGACGAACCTTCACCTACATGTGAACATTGTCTCAGCCGATCATCAGTAGGGAAGCCGAGCGTAACCCACTGTACTTCGAAGTGAACCAGGCTGCAATTAAAGTCACTAAATCTACGTTTCGGGAGAAAGTTTTCACACTAAATGAAAGGTTGGAAATTTTTTCCTTAATTAATATATTGTGAAACTTAGGTGAACAAGTATCAGTGCCAAGCCCGTGCTAGTCTTACCGCAGTCACTCACTATCCGTTTCACTCACGTTAGAAAGCTTATGGTGTTGCGTTTCCCGAAAATGTAATAGCTACTAAAATACGTATTGTTTTGGTTGAGAATGCTCGCCAAATATTCTGTCGGTACCTAATGCAGTCACAGTTTTTAGCCACCGGCCTGCTCAATACGCCACACGGAATATATGTCTTTTCTCATCACAAAATTCACTTAAAAATTCCGAAATTTCTACACATCCATTGGAATAATTATGCCGTCACTTTACCACACTTTTGATGTATGAAACAACTTATCTTTTCAATCGGAACTACTACTACACACGTCCGAACTGTTTCATGCCTAGGCTCCGACTCCTCCCTAGAATACTCTAAGTCTTCTCTACCAGGAGAGAAAGGCGCGCTTTACCATTGGTCAGTTAACTCAACAGCCAATAGCAAAACAACATTCTCCCGCGTCAGTCCGCACTTTTCATCAATAACCAATCGCAAAATAGTAAACCTAACGACTGCACTTTTTAACGACGTAATTATCTAATATGCTGAAGTTATGTTTATGTATAAAGTTAGTTACTATCGTTATTTATACCTGAATTAACTTTCTCTTTGCCATAAACTTTACAGATCTATTCTACAAAAATCCCCTTTGTCCACATCCATACTTCTTCGAAATGTTCCCACACTAAATCCCACTGCATAACTTGTTAAACAATTATCTTCATATTAACCTTAAACCACACTCACGCATCATTCGTGCCGCTAAAACACATTTATAACATTTTACACACACAAAAAGACATAATAACACTTTATGAAAATACTAGAGCAGTTGCGGGCCACGGTGGCCGTGCGATTCTAGGCGCTGCAGTCCGGAACCGCGGGATTGCTACGGTCACAGGTTCGAATCCTGCCTCGGGCATGGATGTGTGTGATGTCCTTAGGTTAGTTAGGTTTAAGTAGTTCTAAGTTCTAGAGGACTGATGACCTAAGATGTTAAGTCCCATAGTGCTCAGACCCATTTTTGAACTAGAACAAGGCGCTACAGTCTGGAGTCACGCGACCGCTACGGTCGCAGGTTCGATTCCTGCCTCGGGCATGGATGTGTGTGATGTCCTTAGGTTAGTTAGGTTTAAGTAGTTCTAAGTTCTAGGGGCCTGACGACCTCAGAAGTTGAGTCCCATAGTGCTCAGAGCCATTTGAACATTTTTTTTTAACTAGAACAGTTAATGAAAAACATTCTATTACTTTAGTGCATTCTAGTGGGCGCAATTGAAACTAAATCACAGTCCCCTATCCAATACTGTCCTCTATCGGCTGATACATAAACTACGTGCGCGTCCAGTCTCGCGTTACTATCTGTCACTATCCAGTTCTCAGACACGTCTCCCACTTAACCGCCTCCAAGGCAGGATCGGTATACGGCGCTACGCCTGAGCAGTGCATAAGCAAAACGGTCGCTTGTACACAGATGATTCGTGTGAAAAGGTTTCCGATGCGATTACGGCCACACGGTGGGAATTACCACACACTGTAAACGGAATGGTAGTTGGAGTTAGACGTGTGGGACATTCCATTTCGGAAAGCATTATTGAATTCAGTATTCCAAGATTCACAATGTCAAGAATGTGCCGAGAATACCAGTTTCAGGCATCACCGCTCACCACGGACAACGCAGTAGCCGACGGCCTCACTTAACCACCGAGGGCGGCTGTGTTTGCTTGGAGTTGTCGGTGCTAACCGACAAGCAACACTACATGAAATAACCGCAGAAATCAATGAGGGCCTTCGACCGACGAACATATCCTTTAGGACAGTGTGGCGAAATTTGGTGTTGATGGGCTACAGCAGCAGACCACCGAAACGAGTGCCTTTCCAGAATCTCATTCTTGAAACATCTCCCAGGCTGTGGCCAAGCCATGTCTCCTCAATATCCATTCTTCCAGGAGTGTTATTTCTGCAAGGTTCACAGAAGAGCTTCTGTGAAGTTTGGTAGGTAGTAGACGAGGTACTGACAGAATTGAAGCTGTGAAGACGGGTCGTGAATCGTACTTGGGTAGCTCAGTTGGTAGAGCACTTGTTCGCGAAAAGCAAAAGTCCCGAGTTCGAGTCTCGGTCGAGCAAAAAGTTTTAATCTGACAGGAAGTTCACGAGCGCCTTTTCTAACAACACGACATCGCTTGCAGCGCCTCCCGGGGCTCATGACCGTATGGGTCGGACCCCGCGCTATTGGAAAACCGTGGCCTGGTAAGGTGAGTCCCTATTTCAGTTGGTAAGAGCTGATGGTAAAGTTCGAGTGTGGCGCATAACCCTTATAGCCATGAACCTAAGTTCTCAACAAGGCACTGTGCAAGCTGGTAATGGCTCAATAATAAAGTGGGTTATGTTTACTTGGAATGGACTGGGTCCTCTGGTCCAACTGAATAGATAATTGACTGGTAAAGTTATGTTCGGCTTCCTGGAGACCATCTGGAGCCATTCATGGACTTAACGTTCCCAAAGAGAGATGGAATTTTTATTGATGTTAATGTGGCATGTTATGGGGCCACTATTGCTCCCAATTTAAGGACAGTCTGGACATTTCGAGCGAATGATTTGGCCATCCATATCGCCCCACTTGTATCCTTTTGAATATTTATGGAACATAATCTAGGAACAGTTTCGAAATAATGTAAGGCTATAGAGGCAGCATGGCTCAGTATTTCTGCTGAACATTTCCAACGACATGTTGAGTGTATGTCACGTTGAGTTGATGCACTACGCTCGTCAAAATGAGTTCCTATACGATATTAGGAGGTACCCCATGACTTTTGTCCCCTCATAGTACGTGAAAACCAAAACAACATGAAATTTTTGTCTAGACTGAAAAAGTGTGATCTCCAGGATTTGGCTCGACAATACGGCAATACCGATCGACAGATTCTGTAACACACTGGCATTCTATTCAGTAGCCGGCCGTTGTGGCTGAGTGGTTCTAAGCGCTTCAGTCTGGAACCGCGTGACTGCTACGGTCACAGGTTCGAATCCTGCCTCGGGCATGGCTGTGTGTGATGTCTTTAGGTTAGTTAGGTTTAAGTAGTTCTAAGTTCTAGGGGACTGATGACCTCAGATGTTAAGTCCCATAGTGCTCAGAGCCATTTGAACCATTTTGAACTCTATTCAGTATCGTGTTAATCTCGGATTGATCCTATCTCTTTTAAGAATCGAGCCTCTTGGCTAATTTCGGTGTGATACAAAGCAAGGTGGCGGAGTGGTTTGCACACTGGGCTCGTGTTCGAGAGGACGACGGTTCAAACTCGCGTCTGGCCATCCAGATTTAGGTTTGCCTTGATTTCCCTGAATCGCTCCAGGCAAATGCCGGGATAGTTCTTTGAAAGGGTGTTACCGTATTCGTCCCTAGCCTGGCCACAATCCGAGCTTATGCTCCAGCTCTAATTAACTGCATGTCGACGGAACGTTAAACTCAATCTGCCTTCCTTACTTTGGTGTGATTTCCGAAGGTTTACTACAAATGATGGTGATGGCTTATATTTAGCACCAACAAAGCATATAGGAAGTGGAAAGAAATCTATTTACTAACAGTGTGGTAGTGGGGGGTGGCGATCAGGGTAGTTTTCTCACTCCGAAGAAAGAAAAAATGGTATAATGATGTATGTGCATACATTCTTCGTTTGTTATTAATGGAATGCTATGAATGCTGGTACTGGCTTATGCTTTACACCTACTACACATGCAAGACGTAGACAGAACTACATTTACTAACACTGTGGTACTCGAGGGAGTGTGGAGAACAGGGCACTTTCCTCATACCGAAAAAGAAGAAATGCTACAATGATGTATGTGCATACATTCTTCTTTCGTTATAAAGTAAATAACTTTCCCAATATCTGAGTTCAGAAACTGATAAAAATATCCAAGACACCCTGCTCGCATACACGCACGCATGGTCTCCGGACCATGAACTTCTGTAAACTCTGAAATGTACCTGGATCGCGTCAAATCCTTTTGAAAATTTTCGTGACACTTCGATGAAGTGTATCTTCGTTACGAATGTCTATTGCATACACCAATTGTATTAGGAGGCACCCACAGATAATAATGTAAAAGACAGAGTTCAGAGGAACTTGTATAGAACGAAACTGGTCCTCCCTTACCTACCTATTAGGTACATTAGGCGTCACACGGTGCATCTCCACCAATGTGGCTGAAATACGTGTGGTGTTCCAGACGCATAACACATTTGCTTCCTCTTATTTTAGGGGACCCATTCTGCAGTGTTTTAAATGAGTGAGTGCTTTAAATTAAGTTCTTGTAGACGTTACGTGTGAGGTAATTACAAGGACCTATCAAAGAACTGCTTATGCATTAATTGCAATCTCTGGTGATGTCTGTGCTAAATTGTAAATTGTGAATTCATCCACACACAAAAGTTTGTGCGAAAATTGTTTTTCCATATCTTCCAAATGTTGCCTCATTTGTAACAAGACTGAAGATATAAACAACGCATTATCAATTTCTGCAACAAACCACTGGCAGAAGTTGCTCCGTGGTCCGTTATCTGTAGCCGGCCGGTGTGGCCGAGCGGTTCTACTCGCTTCAGTCTGGAACCGCACGACCACTAAAGTCGCAGGTTCGAATCCCGCCTCGGGCATGGATGTGTGTGATGTCCTTAGGTTAGTTAGGTTTAAGTAGTTCTAAGTTCTAGGGGACTGATGACCTCAGATGTTAAGTCCCATAGTGCTCAGAGCCATTAGAACCATTTTTTCGTTAACTGCAGTCGAAACACCGAGTCCACATTACGGATGATACAAGAGCTGTCGTTTAAGTACAAGTTGTCACATGGTACGTTGAAGTCTCAGTGGACAGGAGTACGAGAAGATTTTTGTCTACCTTGATCCAGCATTTGTGGTGATATAGATCTTGCCACAGAAAGACTATAAGAAACAGCAACGGCTGAATATTATCTGGAAACGCGTTTTCGTATAATCTAATGTCTTTTACCACCTGAGTGATCTTTCATAGACATCAGATTTGCGTGCACATTAAGTGTTTTCTTATCTAGGTTTAATTGGACATTTTAAAGGTAACTCACTTCCACTGCATACATTATACGCTTCAAGGGAAACTATTCTCCACAGGGAACGAATTTTAAACATAAACTTAACTTCATAAGGAAGGAGAAGTCGAAAAAAAGGAATATCTCCATCATGGATACAATTAGTGCAGCAGCAGGATGACTTTCATTGATATTATCATAAAATAAGTTTTAATTTTTGGTTACAAACTTCTCAAAATTTGATGTGACTTCTTATTAGAAGTTCTCAAAATTTATCTTAAACGTATTAATCTGAAACTTTAATTGTAAATTTAAAGCGAATGATTTTGGACATATTTATCTGGCCGCTTTTTTCTGTTTTTAGGTGTGAATATAACCCCAAGAATGATAAAAATTGTAAACATACTGCAGACGGCATAAAGTTTTGAGGTTTATTTCCTGATTTTCAATTTTCAGGTGTACTAGCCAGTGGACACATCGTGACCGATTATTTTTATTGTCAATTACTCTGATAGTTTTCTGTTCAACATATCATTATAGGTATGGAAATAAAAATATTACTTATTTCCTAAATTGCTGAATATTTTTGGATAAGTGCTGGATTTAATCAAGTGAGAATGTGGCTTCAAATCATTATATAAAAGGAAATCAGTAAACAAATTAATAAAGTAGTTAGCGTATATTACAATGTGCCGCTATACATAGCTATCAGAGTATTGTACCTAAAACAAATACATAAAGATAAATATCAATAATTTGGGAAATAATAAGTTTTGTGTATAGCCCATAAAATTTAGTTCTTTGAGCATGAGACATATTCAGTATCGATGAGTAAGTTATATAAAAGACATCAGTTTCAGACTCTAACCCCACTTACATATAATTCTGTTGAGCTTCATACATATAACTTTAATTACATTTTGCTAGCAGTGTAATTATTAGTGCTACAGTTTATCAAAAGAAATTACCTAGCATCATTCTGATCATACTCCATTTCCTTACAACATATACACCTGCACAATAGTCCTATAAAACATTTACATTTCCCTCAAGAGCATCTGAGTAAATAAACCCAAATTACTGTTACTAAATGGGTTCGCCCGTTAAGATTCTCACTTACAGATTCTTACACATATACACTGACTGATAACAAAATTGAGGCACCCAGAAGTCATGGTCGGACGTCTCTGTAATTTCGTGCATGTAGACATCATCGGTGAGTATGTACACTCCTGGAAATTGAAATAAGAACACCGTGAATTCATTGTCCCAGGAAGGGGAAACTTTATTGACACATTCCTGGGGTCAGATACATCACATGATCACACTGACAGAACCACAGGCACATAGACACAGGCAACAGAGCATGCACAATGTCGGCACTAGTGCAGTGTATATCCACCTTTCGCAGCAATGCAGGCTGCTATTCTCCCATGGAGACGATCGTAGAGATGCTGGATGTAGTCCTGTGGAACGGCTTGCCATGCCATTTCCACCTGGCGCCTCAGTTGGACCAGCGTTCGTGCTGGACGTGCAGACCGCGTGAGACGACGCATCATCCAGTCCCAAACATGCTCAATGGGGGACAGATCCGGAGCTCTTGCTGGCCAGGGTAGTTGACTTACACCTTCTAGAGCACGTTGGGTGGCACGGGATACATGCGGACGTGCATTGTCCTGTTGGAACAGCAAGTTCCCTTGCCGGTCTAGGAATGGTAGAACGATGGGTTCGATGACGGTTTGGATGTACCGTGCACTATTCAGTGTCCCCTCGACGATCACCAGTGGTGTACGGCCAGTGTAGGAGATCGCTCCCCACACCATGATGCCGGGTGTTGGCCCTGTGTGCCTCGGTCGTATGCAGTCCTGATTGTGGCGCTCACCTGCACGGCGCCAAACACGCATACGACCATCATTGGCACCAAGGCAGAAGCGACTCTCATCGCTGAAGACGACACATCTCCATTCGTCCCTCCATTCACGCCTGTCGCGACACCACTGGAGGCGGGCTGCACGATGTTGGGGCGTGAGCGGAAGACGGCCTAACGGTGTGCGGGGCCGTAGCCCAGCTTCATGGAGACGGTTGCGAATGGTCCTCGCCGATACCCCAGGAGCAACAGTGTCCCTAATTTGCTGGGAAGTGGCGGTGCGGTCCCCTACAGCACTGCGTAGGATCCTACGGTCTTGGCGTGCATCCGTGCGTCGCTGCGGTCCGGTCCCAGGTCGACGGGCACGTGCACCTTCCGCCGACCACTGGCGACAACATCGATGTACTGTGGAGACCTCACGCCCCACGTGTTGAGCAATTCGGCGGTCTGTCCACCCGGCCTCCCGCATGCCCACTATACGCCCTCGCTCAAAGTCCGTCAACTGCACATACTGTTCACGTCCACGCTGTCGCGGCATGCTACCAGTGTTAAAGACTGCGATGGAGCTCCGTATGCCACGGCAAACTGGCTGACACTGACGGCGGCGGTGCACAAATGCTGCGCAGCTAGCGCCATTCGACGGCCAACACCGCGGTTCCTGGTGTGTCCGCTGTGCCGTGCGTGTGATCATTGCTTGTACAGCCCTCTCGCAGTGTCCGGAGCAAGTATGGTGGGTCTGACACACCGGTGTCAATGTGTTCTTTTTTCCATTTCCAGGAGTGTATATGATTAGAGTTGCATTTCTCTGTGACAGGTACAACAGTCACCAGAGGACAATAGTCTTGTTGGTATTTTGTTACCAGGTATGGTGTTGTATATGCCAGAAGTCGTGTAAATCATTTAGAATGACACTAAAAACGCTAGTAACATTAGCGAATCACGAAAAAAATATAACAAAACTTGAAAGCAGATACGAAAAAATTTCGGGATGCTGTGCAGGGTAAACAGATTTATGTTTTACATGAGATGTATTTTTTTGAATCAGAACAGCCAAGCACTTTTTTGCGACTTTTATTACTAGCTAAATTGTAATTAATGCACAACAAGCTGCAACGGAACACTGCAAATTGAAACAATTACTTACAATCTCAGCATTTTTTTCAGTTACAGTTTATCACGAGTATGAAATCAGTCTCCGCATGTTAATAATAACTGTTAAGGAACAAAATGTGCATGATTTATTCGTGACTTTTTCCTGAATAATTTTACCCGCCATACTAAATTGCCTTTCACATGCAGTACTAACAGCAGGAACAGCAAAAATATGTTTTGCTGCTTGTGATAGTTGTGGTAGTATTGGAGATTCCTGTTTCCACCAGTCAAGCAGTCAACCGTCGTCGAAATCTGGTGTGTCAATTACTTAATACAATAGACACATCATCATATCTTTGTGCATCATCGACTTCGTCACGCCAAATGTATTCAGTTCTCGTCCTCTTGAATTCTTTGCTCCTTCCCTTGTCTGGTGTCTGCTTCTCGACAGCTCTTTGTGGAATTCTTCTTGAAGAATGTGTAGCAGGTGATCGTACTTCCTCCTTTTCTACTGAAAAGGAAAATATTCTCATATTTCTGAAAGGGGGAGTGAGGAACTTGGCGATCCCGTGATTCATTCCAAGATTAACTCTCTGACGCAAGTTCTGCGAAGCTCTCGTTGCCAGTTTTTTTTCATTATTTTAAACTCGTCCACGCTCCTGAGAATACCGGACTAGTTTTGCATTATTCTCGCGTAACTTAGAAGATAATGCTGTATTTTAGGACATTTGTCCTGACGCAATTTGGCCGTTTCATTGTGAAACATTTTGAAATACCGTATCAGGTTTCTGAGTCTATTCCAAACCTGCTCCAACTGAGACAAAACTGAATCAAAAATGGTTCCTTTTGAGTTCCAACGTATGTCACGTTCCTGGTACAGATACTTATCTAATTTTGACTTCAGCCCAGCTCGTTTCATGTATACGATTAATTTTTCCCAAATTGATATTTGTTCAATAAATTCACGGCAGTATTCTGGCAACGAATGATGTGTATCGAATGTGTGGCCAGTATATGGGTATAACACGACTGCCCTTTGCACCCCTTAAGGCACTGACTATGTTCGACCTCTGATACGCCACCCACACTAGCTTCGATAAGTGTTCCTCGTCTCTTCCAAGTAGGGAAAAGTGCAGAAGTAGCTCCTGTAAAATAGCTTCTCGTATCTTGAGCTTGTCTTGAATCTTTTGAGTAAAAAATGCTCTGTTCATAAGAGGCCATTCCTCATTAATATCAAAAGAAAATCTTAAATAAAAATTATTGTCACCAGACATCGAATAATAAAATAAAAGAAAAGAAGAAGAATCTGTTAAACCACTAGAAAAAATTAAGGAAAAAAGTTAAACAATTAATTCATCTTAAACAAACCACCTCAAAAATTAAATCCTTTGAATAAAATTCAGCCAGAAAGGCATACCACACAAAGACAAACTAGACAAATTAAAACAAACAGAAGTTAAAGATACCGTATAAAATTTATAATGGAACCCATAAAACGAATACCCTCAGAATCCTTTAAATTGTAAATTATTGAACCTGTCCATATAAATAACAACGCCTTAAATAATGCATGAGTCAATAAATAAAAAAATGGACAACCCATTGCCAAAATTCTTATTATTTAACCAAGCTGTCTGACGGTACAAAGCCGGCCGGTGTGACCGAGCGGTTCTAGGCGCTTCAGTCTGGAACCATGCAACCGCTACGGTCGCAGGTTCGAATCATGCCTCGGGTGTGGATGTGTGTGACGTCCTTCGGTTAGTTAAGTTTAAGTAGTTCAAAGTTCTAGGGGACTGATAACCTCAGATGTTAAGTTCCATAGTCCTCAGAGCCATTTGAACCATTTGAAGGTAGAAAGAGTAACCATTTTTTGCAAAACAAACAAAATTAGACCCCAACTCAACCGTAAACATAGTTATACAATCAATAAACAATAACAATCAAGCACAATTATAAGTATCCATTTTTGGACTAAAACGAGTTAATGAATATAACCTATTTTTCTAAAGTGATCTGTCCACATATCTGTGACGGGTGAACACTCACCTTGTCTGACAGGTGCAATAATTTCCGGAATGACGGTCATTCTCACAATTTCTCCAGTTTTGGGGAGAGCTCGACTAACTATCGTTGTGAAGTACAAGTTCTTTGCCGTTTACCATTCCGACAGTTGCTCCCACGATGACAGACTCCTGGATGAGTTTAATGAAGCCTCGCCCCTCCACAGCTTGGAATGGACGCACGTTTATGCCTCATAGTGCACAGTGGATTACTTGAAACGATCGTGCACGTACGGTGGTACAGATACAACACTGAAAAAGGTGTAAGGGGTTTAGGATTACCGTTGGTAATATTCATCGCGAAATGCAAGTGACCAATGATACGTAACAAGATCATGAAAATAAGATTGAGCCTAACACACTATTTATAAAGCTTATTCAAGTCTTTTTTTACCTGTTTTTAACATGCTAGTCTTCTGTTGAAACACAATTGTCTTCGCAGAATTTCGAGTCAACGCGCGTAATCAAATTACTATTTCCCGATGATGTCTTGTATGATAATATGACGTTACATTTCATGTATTGAGCAAATCCCGGATGATTTAGTATCTAAAATTGTCCTAAACTTGCCTTTTGCCCTTGTACTTGGGTTTTGATAGGTGACAACTGCCCCTTCTGAATTTGTTTTTTTATATCTTCCACTGGTGGAATGGATAACTCAGCCATTGCTTTCCATATTGTCAACAGTAAAAGTATTCAAATATTCAAAATTCCAGTTCGTGGCAAATACCCTAATCAATGAAACTACACGAACGCTAACACCAACGTAAAAATCGTAATTTGCTGAACTCCGCGTGAAATACATCATTAATGCACTATGCAGCCTACGTCCATTATAGACCCGCTCAGACCCACAAATACCCGAGAAACACGATTCGGCGGCATAGCACGGCGCACTGCTGTGTCACAGCCGGCCGCTGTGGCCTAGCGGTTCTACGGTCGTAGGTTCGAATCCTGCTTCGGGCATGGATGTATCTCATGTCCTTAGGTTAGTTACGTTTAACTAGTTCTAAGTTCTAGGGGACTGATGACCTCAGGTGTTAAGTTCCACAGTGCTCAGAGCCATTTGAACCATTTTTTTACTGTGTCACAACATACACTGATCAGACAGAACATTACGACGACTTACATAATATCGATGTAAACCCGTCCAGGCGATAACAGCGTCGCTCGTCGAGGAATGACTTGTTGTCAGACAGCATGCTGTATTTAGTATCAGTGAGTGTGCTGTCATTGTGTACAATGGGGAAGAGACACGACGTATCTGACTTTTCCCGACGGCAGGTGGTGGTGCCTCAGAGGCTCGGCACGAGCATTTCGGAAACTCCATGACCTGTCGCGTGTTCGAAGAGTGCCCTGGTAAGTGTCTTCAACAGTTGGCGAAACCAATGTGTAACCACGTCCAGACGTCTTTGGGTTGGGCGGCCACCCCTCATTACTGATGTCCGTCGTCGTAGGCTGAGCAGACTGGGAAACTGGACAGGTGGCAAACTATGGCAGAACTAACATCAAACTTTAATGCTGGACAGAGTACAAGTTTGTGTGAACCCAAAGTGTGTCGAACATTCCTAAGGATGGCCCTCTTCAGCCGACGACCCATGCATGTGCCACTACGACTGAAATGGGAACATGACTATCGGCACTGGACGTTGGCGCAGTGTCAGGGTGTTGCACGGTCTGATAACTCCCGAGACCTTCGTCATTATGCCGATGGGAGGGCGTCAATCCGTCGTCTTCCAGGGGGACAGCTCCTTGACACCTGTACTGCGGGACGGAGACAAGCTGGCGGCGGTTACATTATGCACTCGGGAATATTCACGTTGGCATCCATGGGTCCAGAGCAGCTCGTGCAAGGCACCATGACGGCCAAAGTTGGTTGGAGGCCACATCCTCCCCTTCTTGACGATCATGTTTCCCGAATGCAGAGGAATTTCCAGTATGATAATGCTCCGTGTCATAAGGCCATGAGGGTGATGGAGTGGTTAGAAGAACACAGTGGCAAGTTCCAAGTCATATGCTGGCCATCCAGCGCTCCAGATGTGTACCCAATCAAAAACATCAGAGATATGGTTGAACGTGGCGTCAGAGCCCATCGTCCCCCTTCCCGGAATTTGCGGGAATTATGTGACTTTCGTGTATAGATGTGGCGCCAACTCTGTTATCCTTACCAAAGGTGGACATACCGGCTATTAGGTGAGCGGCGCGCGGCTCGCGTTCAATGCCGTTTATTGCTTGACAGCTTGTTTTTGCGGTGCCGCCGTCTCGTTCCTTATTTGATTTACTGGTGTCACTAAGTTGCTGGTTTGCTTGAACGTGAGTACTTATTGATAAGTGCGCAGTCATAATATCTGGAGTGACCGCTAGTATTTCCGACTCGCGCTCTATCGGAGGTCGGTAGGCACGGAGCGCCAGTGAGTTCCGGACACCCAGTACTCGCCAACTGCTAGGAACACACATGCTCTGTCCGACGGAAGGAGACTGGAGCGGGAACGACCGTTGGTTGGTCGTTCGGTCGGTTGTCTCTGAGCCTCATGAGTTGGTCATCTTGCCGGACTTGGGTCAGTTCCTTCCTTGTGCAGAGATGTCGCGTGGCCAATTGGCAAGCGTTCCCTCTGCATGGCTGCGTCCGAGCCAGTGTCTCCGGATCGTCGCGTGTCCGAGTTGAGTCGGGATGGAGTTCCAATGAGGTCTGCACAGCCAGTACTCGCATGACCGCTGTCGACACACATGCACTGTCCAACGGAAGCAGACTTGACCAGACACGACCGTTGGTTGGTCGTACGGTCGGTCGTTTCATCGGACGACGTGTATTTGGTCGGCGACCGCTTATGGAAACACTCTGCGTGTGTGGCTTGTCATTTCTCCTTGTTGTTCCAGGTGACTGGTTTTAGGATTGTCGGAGTTCTTGGTGCAAGTGTTTACTGGAACTGTGTGTAACTTCTGTGATCTCCACCGAGCAGTTATGAACGCTGTCTGCGTACTGGTGTAGGCAGTCGGTCGGGTTGAGTGGAAGGGAATTGATTAGGTTGTTGGCTACTTCTTCAACCGTCCCTACGTCGTGCTGCCACCCGATTAATTAGTGTCACCTTTGGCTGACTGTCTCATCTAACCCATTCTTAGAGTTTCCTCCCCAGGCCGACTCTTCGACCACTTCTGAGCACCACTGTTCTGCTGTTTGTGATTGTGATTTTCTTTTGTTGTAAGTACTGTGCCAGGCCTTCAGCCGTGTATTAATTTTGTCTGTTCTATGTTCAGTATATGGGCTCCAGCCGAACCTTATGGGAAGTAATTTAAGATTAGGCCTTCAGCCGCGTTTGTTTTAAGATCTGTGGCTTTCAGCCATAATGTGTAAATTCCTGTCTGTAAGGTTTCTCTTTAACTATCTTGAATTCTTAAAATGGCCTTCAGCCGTACTGTGTTGATGCTTATCTTAAGGTTTGTTGTTGTTGTGGTCTCCAGTCTTGAGACTGGTTTGATGCAGCTCTCCATGCTAATCTATCCTGTGCAAGCTCCTTCATCTCCCAGTACCTACTGCAACCTACATCCTTCTCAATCTGCTTAGTGTATTCATCTCTTGGTCTCCCTCTACGATTTTTACCCTCCACACTGCCCTCCAATGCTAAATTTGTGATCCCTTGATGCCTCAAAACATGTCCTACCAACCGATCCCTTCTTATAGTCACGTTGTGCCACAAACTCCTCTTCTCCCCAATCCTATTCAATACCTCCTCATTAGTTACGTGATCTACCCATCTAATCTTCAACATTCTTCTGTAGCACCACATTTCGAAAGCTTCTACTCTCTTCTTGTCCAAACTATTTATCGTCCACGTTTCACTTCCATACATGGCTACAGTCCATTCAAATACTTTCAGGAACGACTTCCTGACATTTAAATCTATACTCGATGTTAACAAATTTCTCTTCTTCAGAAAAGCTTTCCTTCCCATTGCCAGTCTACATATTATATCCTCTCTACTTCGACCATCATCAGTAATTTTGCTCCCCAAATAGCAAAACTCCTTTACTGCTTTAAGTGTCTCATTTCCGAATCTAATTCCTTCAGCATCACCCGACTAATTCGACTACATTCCATTATCCTCGTTTTGCTTTTGTTGCTGTTCATCTTATACCCTCCTTTCAAGACACTGTCCATTCCGTTCAACTGCTCTTCCAAGTCCTTTGCTGTCTCTGACAGAATTACAATGTCATCGGCGAACCTCAAAGTTTTTATTTCTTCTCCCTGGATTTTAGTACCTACTCTAAATTTTTCTTTTGTTTCCTTTACTGCTAGCTCAATATACAGATTGAATAACATCGGGGAGAAGTTACAACCCTGTCTCACTCCCTTCCCAACCACTGCTTCCCCTTCATGCCCCTCGACTCTTATAACTGCCATCTGGTTTCTGTACAAATTGTAAATAGCCTTTCGCTCCCTGTATTTTACCCCTGCCACCTTTAGAATTTGAGAGACAGTATTTCAGTCAACATTGTCAAAAGCTTTCTCTAAGTCTACAAATGCCAGAAACGTAGGTTTGCCTTTCCTTAATCTTTCTTCTAAGATAAGTCGTAAGTTCAGTATTGCCTCACGTGTTCCAACATTTCTATGGAATCCAAACTAATCTTCCCCGAGGTCGGCTTCTACCAGTTTTTCCATTCGTCTGTAAATAATTCGCGTTAGTATTTTGCAGCTGTGACTTATTAAACTGATAGTTCGGTAATTTTCACATCTGTCAACACCTGCTTTCTTTGGGATTGGAATTATTATATTCTTCTTGAAGTCTGAGGGTATTTCATCTGTCTGGTACATCTTGCTCACCAGATGGTAGAGTTTTGTCAGGACTGGCTCTCCCAAGGCCGTCAGTTGTTCTAATGGAATGTTGTCTACTCCCGGAGCCTTGTTTCGACTCAGGTCTTTCAGTGCTCTGTCAAACTCTTCACGCAGTATCGTATCTCCCAATTCATCTTCATCTACATCCTCTTCCATTTCCATAATATTGTCCACAAGTACATCGCCCTTGTATAGACCCTCTATATACTCCTTCCACCTTTCTGCTTTCCCTTCTTTGCTTAGAACTGGGTTTCCATCAAAGCTCTTGATGTTCATACAAGTGGATCTCTTACATCCAAAGGTCTTTTGAATTTTCCTGTAAGCAGTATCAATCTTACCCCTAGTGAGACAAGCCTCTACATCCTTACATTTGTCCTCTAGCCATCCCTGCTTAGCCATTTTGCACTTCCTGTCGATCTCATTTTTGAGACGTTTGTATTCCTTTTTGCCCGCTTCATTTACTGCATTTTTATATTTTCTCCTTTCGTCAATTAAATTCAATATTTCTTCTGTCACCTAAGGATTTCTACTAGCCCTCGTCTTTTTACCTACTTGATCCTCTGCTGCCTTCACTGCTTCATCCCTCAGAGCTACCCATTCGACTTCTACTGTATTTCTTTCCCGCATTCCTGTCAATTGTTCCCTTATGCTCTCCCTGAAACTCTGGACCACCTCTGGTTTAGTCAGTTTATCCAGGTCCCATCTCCTTAAATTCGCACCATTTTGCAATTTCTTCAGTTTTAATCTACAGTTCATAACCAATAGATTGTGGTCAGAGTCCACATCTGCCCTTGGAAATGTCCTACAAATTAAAACCCGGTTCCTAAATCTCTGTCTTACCATTATATAATCTATCTGATACCTTTTAGTATCTCCAGGACTCTTCCATGTATACAACCTTCTTCTATGATTCTTGAACCAAGTTTTAGCTATGATTAAGTTATGCTCCGTGCAAAAGTCTAACAGACGGCTTCCTCTTTCATTTCTTAGCCCCAATCCATATTCACCTACTATGTTTTCTTCTCTCCCTTTTCCTACTGTCTAATTCCAGTCACCCATGACTATTAAATTTTCGTCTCCCTTCACTACCTGAATAATTTCTTTTATTTCATTATATATTTCTTCAATTTCTTCGTCGTCTGCAGAGCTAGTTGGCATATAAACTTGTACTACTGTAGTAAGCATGGGCTTCGTGTCTATCTTGGCCACTGTAATACGTTCACTATGCTGTTTGTAGTAGCTTACCCGCTCTCCTATTTTTATACATTATTAAACCAACTCCTGCATTACCCCTATTTCATTTTGTACTTATAACCCTGTATTCACCTGACCAAAAGTCTTGTTCCTCCGGCCACCGAACTTCACTAATTCCCACTATATCTAACTTTAACCTATCCATTTTCCTTTTTACATTTTCTAACCTACCTGCCCGATTAAGGGATCTGACATTCCACGCTCCGATTCGAAGAATGCCAGTTTTCTTTCTCCTGATAACGACGTCCTCTTGAGTAGTCCCCTCCCGGAGATCCGAATGGGGGACTATTTTACCTCCGGAATATTTTACCCAAGAGGACGCCATCATCATTTAATCATGCAGTAAAGCAGTATCCGGGGGGAGGTGGAGGGGTTCACTGGAGGCCTAGCCGCACAAAAACACTGGGTTCGGTATGGGGCGGCCATCTAATCTTCAGCATTCTTCTGTAGCACCACATTTCGAATGCTTCTATTATCTTCTTGTCCAAACTATTTATCGTCCATGTTTCACTTCCATACATGGCTACACTCCATACAAATACTCTCAGAAGTGACTTCCTGACACTTAAATCTATACTCGATGTTAACAAATTTCTATTCTTCAGAAAAGCTTTCCTTGCCATTGCCAGTCTACATTTTATAGTGTCCGGACACAACCAAAAACATATTTTTTCAGGTCACGTGCATTGTGCTGCCACCCGTTACCAGTTAATCCATATCAGCGACCTCAGTAATCATTAGACATCGTGAGAGAGCAGAATGGAGTGCTCCGTGGATCTTACGGACTTCGAACGTGATCAGATGATTGGGTGTCAGTTGTATCATACGTCTGCACGCGAGATTTCCACACTGTTAAACATTCCTTGGTACACTGTTTCCGATGCGACAGTGAAATGGAAACGTGAAGCGACACGTACAGTACAAAAGCGTACAGGCCGACCTCGTCTGTTGGCTGACAGAAACCGTCGACTGTTGTAGAGGGTCGTAATGTGTAATAGGCAGACATCTATCCAGACAATCACACATGAATTTCAAACTGCATCAGGATACACTGTAAGTACTATGAGAGTTAGGCGGGAGGTGAGAAAAACGGATTTCATGGTCGAGCGGCTGCTCATAAACCACACATAACGCCGGTATATGCCAAACGACGCCTCGCTCGGTATGAGGAGCGTAAAGATTGGACGATTGAACATTGGGAAAACGTTGTATGGAGTGAATAACCACGGTTCACAATGGGCGATCGGATGGCAGGGTGTGGGTATGGCGAATGCCTGGTGCACGTCATCTGCCAGTGTGTGTAATGCCAGCAGTAAAATTCGGAGGCGGTGGTATTACGCCGTGGTCGAGTTTCTCATGGAGAGGGCTTGCGCCCCTTGTTGTTCTGCGTGGCACTATCACAGCACAGGCCCACATTGAAGTTTTAAGCACCATCTTACTTCCCACTGTTGAAGAGCAATTCGGGGATGGCGATTGCATCTTTCAACATGATCGAGCACCTGTTCATAATGCACGCCATGTGGCGGAGTGGTTAGACGACAATAACACCTCTGTAATAGACTGGCCTGCACAGAGTCCTAACCTGAATCCTATATTTTGTGGCGGTGTTCGTAGCGACAAACAATTCTCTGTAGAAACGACTTACGAAGTCACCGCCACACTTTTAATAGCGGGCCGACCGGTCCGCTGGAACAGTGAACAGAAAGATGTAAACCCAAACACTCTGATTAAATAAAAGTCGGTACTTATCTTTATTAACGAAGATACAGCAACACAATAGTGAACTCCATGTCTACAGAAATCTGACTAGTTCGAGTCGGAGCGGCTAGGTCAGCGTCGGCTGACGACAAACAACAACTCGGCTGCGATGAACACACGACTGACTAGCAAGTACACAATTCGGTGGCGAGTATACAACTGAGCGGCGAATACAGAACTGTCCTAGCGCTCGCGACTCCAGCGCTTAAGAAGCCAGAAGCCAGCGGCGGCGCGCGCAGACTTGCGGCGATTTCCTGTATCGCTGGCGCTGCTTATGCGGACGGCGTCCGGACTTTGATGCTGCCAACCTTTTGGCAGCGGGCTCGGGTGGCACTACTGGCTAGGATATAACACTCCTCCCCCCCAAATCGCCGCACCGTCGTTGAATAATGACGTGGCGAGCGTCGACGGCGGGGGAGGGGTCTGGCCGCAGGCGTAGCAGAAGAGACCGGGACGGAGACTGTTGTCGGTGGCAGTCCCCGGTCCGCACCCCAGCATTGGCTGCGCGGGGACTCGGGAAACACCGACTGAAAACCGAGGTCAGGGTGCACGCCTGTGACCACGGGCGCAGCTTCTGGTACTGGACGCGACGGGGCGTCGGGACCCACGAAGAGAGGCAGCGTCTCCTGACGCTGCGTCGACGGCTGCTGAGTGGGCGCCGGACAAGGCGCTGCGGTGTCAGACGCCTTGGGGGTGCCCAAGGAAAGCGGCTGCAGGACAGGCCGCACAGCCACCGCTTGGGAAGGCGGCCCGGCTGAGGGGTCGACGTCCATCAGCTCCGAAGGCGGTGGCGACTGAAGAGGGACCGCAGGCGCCGGAGCGACCACCTGGGGCGCTCCCGGAAGAAGCTGCGCGGGAGGCAACAACGGGACGGGCTGTCGACGTGGTAGCGGTGACGGCTGCTGCTGCTGCTGCTGCCCTGGGGGCGGCAGCGAAGTCGGAAGGCGCGGCTGGAACCCGCCGCGGACCAAATCTGTGGACAAAGAACGAGCGGCAGAATCCGGGCGGCCAGCGCGGCGCAACTGGTTCTGATGCCTCCTGTGCACCCCAGTAGCACCTTGAACAGTATAAAAACCGCGACCCTGGACACTTATCACGGTACCACGTTCCCAACGACGGCGACCGTGATAAACTCTGAAAAAAAAAAACGGCGTCGTTGCGCTGAAAACGCGTGCGATGCTCAGAAGCGGCGGGTCGATCCGGGGGGTGCAACAACCGTAGTAGGGTGCGATGACGACGGCCGTGGAGAAGCTCCGCAGGCGAAGGGCCGTCGCGTGGCGTGGTCCGGTACGACGACAGGAACGTGATGAAGGCCTGCTGACGAGAGTGCGTAGCACGAAGGCGGTCCATATGATCCTTGAATGTGCGTACAAAACGTTCCGCTGCACCATTCGATTGAGGGTGGAACGGCGGAGTAAGAACATGGCGAATGCCATTGGCAGAACAAAAACTTTCAAATTCAGCAGAGGTAAATTGTGGACCATTGTCAGACACTAAAACTTCTGGAAGACCCTCAATACAAAAAATTGAAGTCAACGCCTGTATAGTTTGTGCAGACGTTGTAGACTGCATGGGCACAACAAACGGAAAATTACTAAATGCATCTATCACGATGAGCCAACGAGAATTCCAATATGGACCAGCGAAATCAATATGTACTCGCTGCCAGGGACCGGCAGGGCGTGCCCATTCAAAATAGCGTTGAGGCGGAGCAGCTTGGTGTTCGGCACACGTCGAACAGTCTGTAGACATCTGCGTAATCTGCTTATCAATGCCGATCCATGTACAATGACGGCGGGCAAGCTGCTTGGTGCGGACCACTCCCCAATGACCTTGATGCAACAAGTCGAGGACCTTGGATTGGAGCACTTGGGGAACCACTACACGAAGCTGGTCATTCTCGGTGCGTAACAGCAAAACTCCGTGCGAAACAAACAACAGATGACGTTGCGGGTAATAGCGACGAACCACAGGATCCGATATGGCCTTTGCCTTGGACGGCCAACCACGTTGAACAAAACGTAATAGTAAACTCAGATGAGGATCCGTAGCTGTCTCACGTGCCACCTGACGATAATCAATCGGAAAATCCCGGAGGGATTGATGCTCATCGGCGTCAATCTGATGGCAAGAGTCGTCAGAGGAATCGAAGACATCATCCGCAGCAATCGGCAATCTAGAAAGCGCGTCAGTATTTGCATGCTGAGCTGTAGGGCGATACAGTATCTCATACTGGTATTGTGATAACAAAAGAGCCCAACGTTGTAGTCTCTGAGCTGTCCGCTGAGGAACTGGTTTAGACGGATGAAACAGTGACGTCAGGGGCTTGTGACCTGTTACTAAATAGAATGGTCTACCATAGAGGTAGTGATGGAATTTTGTGACACCGAACACAATAGCCAACGCTTCCTTGTCCAATTGGCTATAATTACACTGAGCTTTGTTGAGCAATTTAGATGCGAACGCAATAGGACGTTCGGTGTTACCGACTCTGTGAGACAACACAGCACCGAGGCCGAAAGAAGAGGCATCACAAGCTAACACCAGAGGCTTGTTAGGATCGTAATGGACCAGACAACGATCATTCAATAAAGCCTCTTTAAGCTGCTGAAAGGCTGATTGGCAATCAGCTGACCACACAAACGGAACATTCTTACGGCGGAGACGATGCAACGGTGCAGCAATCTGTGATGCATTAGGTATAAACCTAATATAATACGTCAATTGGCCAAGAACTGCTTGCAATTCCTGCAGACTGCGAGGGGCGGGCAAATCACGAATAGCTGCTAAATGCGACTGGGAGGGATGAATGCCTTGAGCATTAATAACATGTCCCAGATACTCCAGCTCCGTAAGGAAAAATGAACATTTATCGATGTTGCAACGTAGGCCTGCCTGAGACAACACTTTAAACAAACACTCCAAATTACGGAAATGTTCAGCAGGCGTCGGACCGGACACAACATTATCGTCTAAATAGTTGCAACACGATGGTACATTAGCCAGAAGTTGTGACAAAAAATGCTGAAAAACAGCTGGATCTGACGCACAACCAAAAGGCAAACGCAGAAAACGGAATACTGTTGTGATTGCTCGTCGAGGGGCAATTGCAAATATGCTTCACGGAGATCAATTTTGGAAAAGAAACGAGCTTCCCCTAACTTATCCATCAGCGCGTCCGGTCTAGGCAAAGGAAAAGAATCAATGACAGTCTGAGGATTAACTGTCGACTTAAAATCAGCACACAAACGTAACTTGCCAGACGGTTTCTTGATAATAACTAAGGAAGAAGCCCACTGGCTCGCTGAAACGGGTTGAATAACACCGTTGTTTTGCCAACGACGAAGTTCATCTGCTACAGGTGCCCGGAGCCGTGAGGCACTGGACGGGCACGAAAAAATCGAGGCTGAGCATTATCTTTTAACGTAATATGAGCGGCAAAGTTCGCAGCACAACCTAGTTCGTCTTTAAATATGTCACTGTATCGTTTACACAAATCGGTTATGCTGTCTTGAGGAACAACAACAGAATTAATTTGCAACACATTGTCTTGGATAGACAGGCCAAACAAGTCAAAACAGTCTAATCCGAAAATGTTTACACTGTCTGTAGCGCGGAGCACTGTGAATGAAACCGTTTTTGTATTGCCACGGAATGTGGCTGGCACGCTACATACACCTAACAAAGGAATGCGTTCGCCACTATAAGTGGCCAAAGAATGTTTTGCCGCTGAAAGTTTAGGGCGGCCGATAGCCGCATACGTAGCACTATTTATGAGAGTCACAGACGCACCAGTGTCTAATTGAAAATTGAAGGTCTTATTCTGGATGCGTATCTTCACAAATACACTCCTGGAAATGGAAAAAAGAACACATTGACACCGGTGTGTCAGACCTACCATACTTGCTCCGGACACTGCGAGAGGGCTGTACAAGCAATGATCACACGCACGGCACAGCGGACACACCAGGAACCGCGGTGTTGGCCGTCGAATGGCGCTAACTGCGCAGCATTTGTGCACCGCCGCCGTCAGTGTCAGCCAGTTTGCCGTGGCATACGGAGCTCCATCGCAGTCTTTAACACTGGTAGCATGCCGCGACAGCGTCGACGTGAACCGTATGTGCAGTTGACGGACTTTGAGCGAGGGCGTATAGTGGGCATGCGGGAGGCCGGGTGGACGTACCGCCGAATTGCTCAACACGTGGGGCGTGAGGTCTCCACAGTACATCGATGTTGTCGCCAGTAGTCGGCGGAAGGTGCACGTGCCCGTCGACCTGGGACCGGACCGCAGCGGCGCACGGATGCACGCCAAGACCGTAGGATCCTACGCAGTGCCGTAGGGGGCCGCACCGCCACTTCCCAGCAAATTAGGGACACTGTTGCTCCTGGGGTATCGGCGAGGACCACTCGCAACCGTCTCCATGAAGCTGGGCTACGGTCCCGCACACCGTTAGGCCGTCTTCCGCTCACGCTCCAACATCGTGCAGCCCGCCTCCAGTGGTGTCGCGACAGGCGTGAATGGAGGGACGAATGGAGACGTGTCGTCTTCAGCGATGAGAGTCGCTTCTGCCTTGGTGCCAATGATGGTCGTATGCGTGTTTGGCGCCGTGCAGGTGAGCGCCACAATCAGGACTGCATACGACTGAGGCACACAAGGCCAACACCCGGCATCATGGTGTGGGGAGCGATCTCCTACACTGGCCGTACGCCACTGGTGATCGTCGAGGGGACACTGAATAGTGCACGGTACATCCAAACCGTCATCGAACCCATCGTTCTATCAATCCTAGACCGGCAAGGCAACTTGCTGTTCCAACAGGACAATGCACGTCCGCATGTATCCCGTGCCACCCAACGTGCTCTAGAAGGTGTAAGTCAACTACCCTGGCCAGCAAGATCTCCGGATCTGTCCCCCATTGAGCATGTTTGGGACTGGATGAAGCGTCGTCTCACGCGGTCTGCACGTCCAGCACGAACGCTGGTCCAACTGAGGCGCCAGGTGGGAATGGCATGGCAAGCCGTTCCACAGGACTACATCCAGCATCTCTACGATCGTCTCCATGGGAGAATAGCAGCCTGCATTGCTGCGAAAGGTGGATATACACTGTACTAGTGCCGACATTGTGCATGCTCTGTTGCCTGTGTCTATGTGCCTGTGGTTCTGTCAGTGTGATCATGTGATGTATCTGACCCCAGGAATGTGTCAATAAAGTTTCCCCTTCCTGGGACAATGAATTCACGGTGTTCTTATTTCAATTTCCGGGAGTGTAGTTTATTACACTGTCTCTGGATCGGTGCAGTGGAAGCGGAAGACACAAAATCAGCGTGTTTAGCGCGTGTTCGCTGCTTACGACAACTCGTGGGTTGGGCGGGTGGAACAACAACTCCCGCTTCACTTGCAGTCTGTACATTACTTTTTACAGCGTTTGAATTACGCCTGGGTCCCATAGCAGAGGGCTGGGTGGGTGGCTTATTGCGAACAAGTTTATTACCCACGCGAACCGTGGAAGAGTCTTTAAGCGCGACCCCCTGGGCGGGCTGGCTTTGAAGAACATGAATATCCATGGGCTGGGCAGCACTAGAATTGTTCTTGCGTTTACGCAAACAAACAGTCTGGATGTGTCCTTTCCGTTGACAAAAGTGACAAACCGCGTTTCTTAACGGGCAACGTTCACGAGGATGAGCAAGAACACACTTAGGGCAAGACTTAATTCTATCATTTTGCACACGCGGCTGACGAATGTGTTTAACATGACGCGGCCGGCTAGTGTTTACAGTCTGACTCTGCCGGTGGGGCCGCGGGCGTGACATAACTTGCTTAGCACAGGCAATTTGAGAAATACATGGCTGATCTAACTCACACTCAGCATAGTCAAAAGTATCTTGGGCTTCAATGATGTTCATCACAGTCTCCAATGACGGGTCAGGCAACTTTAAGATAGCAGCACGAATACGAGAATCTGCAATGTTTTGAGTAATAGCGTCTCGTAACATGACATCACTGTAGGAAGCTCCACACACACAATTAAATCGGCACTGACGGGCGAGGCCCCGTAAATCTGTTAACCACTGTTTATTAGATTGATGTGGCAGTTTCCTTAATCTGAAGAACTTGAATCTGGCTGCTGCCACATGAACTCGCGACTCGAAATACTCAGCAAGCTTGTTAACAACAACGTCATAGTCTAAAGCTTCTGGCTTGGATTCCGGGAACAACTTACAAAGTAGACGATAGACTTCCACGCCTGCAGTGGAAATTAAATAAAGCTGCCGCTCAGTACCTGTGATTTTGTAGACTGTCATGTGCGCCTGCAACTGCGCGAAATATTCTCGCCATTCTTCTCGTGATGCATCAAAAGCACGGAACGGTGGTGCTGCCTGTGCTTGTTCCTTTTGTGTTGGAGGATTAGCCGCTTGTTTGGCGATCGCTTCCACCAGACTTTGTATTTGCTGACTCTGTAACAAGATCAACTGTTGTAATTCGGCAGACATAGTGAACACAAATTAAACCAGCCCCCAAATTTTTTTTCGCTATAATTAGTATAACCAGAAACAAGTTGAACCAGCCCTGCACACGAGTTCAGAAGTCCTCGTCGCCAGTTTTGTGGCGGTGTTCGTAGCGACAAACAATTCGCTGTAGAAACGGCTTACGAAGTCACCGCCACACTTTTAATAGCGGGCCGACCGGTCCGCTGGAACAGTGAACAGAAAGATGTAAACCCAAACACTCTGATTAAATAAAAGTCGGTACTTATCTTTATTAACGAAGATACAGCAACACAATAGTGAACTCCATGTCTACAGAAATCTGACTAGTTCGAGTCGGAGCGGCTAGGTCAGCGTCGGCTGACGACAAACAACAACTCGGCTGCGATGAACACACGACTGACTAGCAAGTACACAATTCGGTGGCGAGTATACAACTGAGCGGCGAATACAGAACTGTCCTAGCGCTCGCGACTCCAGCGCTTAAGAAGCCAGAAGCCAGCGGCGGCGCGCGCAGACTTGCGGCGATTTCCTGTATCGCTGGCGCTGCTTATGCGGACGGCGTCCCGACTTGGATGCTGCCAACCTTTTGGCAGCGGGCTCGGGTGGCACTACTGGCTAGGATATAACACTATAGAACACCTTTGGGATGTTTAGGAACGCCGACTTTGTGCCAGGCCTCATCGACCAACATCGATATCTCACTCCGTGAAGAATGGGCTGCCATTCCCCAAGAACCCTTCCAGCACCTTGTTGAACGTATGCCTGCGAGAGTGAAAGCTGTCATTAAGGCTATGGGTGGGGCAACACCATAATGAATTCCAGCATTACCGATGTAGGGCGCCACGAACTTTTAAGTCATTTTCAGGCAGGTGTCCGGATACTTTTGATCACATAGTGTATGTGGCCGGACAGGACAGTAGAAAGACGGGCATGTCCGACTGAAGCCGGACGATTGGCACTTCTACCGAGAAGAGATACAGGAAAGATAAAATTATTTTAGAAAAAATATTACGCTGGTTTTCCCTGAGCAAAGTTGGCAAAAGTAGCCACCCCCCCCCCCCCCCCCCCCCCTGACATTTAGTGCCACGTTTGCGTGGAGTCAGACTGAATCATTGAAAGCGTTCCGTTGCTTTACTAAACATTGAGATTATTTTTTATGAATAGTTCTGATCAGCTGCGGTTGCCCACACAATAGACGAGGGCAAGACACAAGTATGCAAGCTGCTTTTTCCTTCCCATCATTGAGTTGGGACAAGTACTGTAAGTGAATGACATATTGCCGCTTGCTTGTATGCTCGATATAGGTTCAGTTAAAGACCTCCTAGTTCATACATGCAAACTAAGAGAAACAACCTGTAACTCGTATTTAGTACTACCTAGTTTGATTTCCAATGACACAGACGTGTAGACAGCTTGAATATTGTCAGTCAGTTTCAAATCCGACAGGAAATGCTGATGTCAAAGAATTCACGTTCAAATCAAACTAACTTCTTTTCGAGTAAAAATTTCGAAGAAAACTGAATATAATGGACGTTAGGAGTGGAGTACCTCATATTTCAGCGTTGCTCACAGCTGCACCTCACAGCTACATTTAAAGCTGCACATTTTCGCGTCTGCAGTGGGTCAAACAACACAAAAACTGGTGACGAGCTTACGCGAGCAGTGTAGTGTGGTGTGGCGAGTCGCGATTTTGCTCATTTTCAAAACTTGCGAAGTATCTAAGCCGCAGTGTAGGGAGTATTTAGTTCAGGCCGGAGGTGGTTCTTTGAGGTTTTGAAAGCTTTTTCCGTGCCTCGACTAGGCACAACTCTTTCGGGTTGCCATGAACATGGACCAAGACGATTATTTCGACGTTCTCGCTGATAAACTGTTACCCTTTCTTCTACATCTTCATGATGAATACACCCTTGGAGACTCCAATCCGCAAAGAGAAAACGGTCATGTTCACAGGACTATAGATAAATACCGTTTGACGAAAGGCTTGGACATGTGGAAGGATACATTGTCTTTGAGTTTTAAGAAAAGCATTGTTGAGAGAAAAAACGCGTGGTAGTCAGAACGGGACAAGACCGGAGAACCTGTCGTAGTCGAGTTTTGGCCATAATGTGACGGTGACCTGGTTGGCTTAACGGAAGAGCTTTGAGTCAGAGCAAGTGGTCCCCTTTTGAAAAAGCGAAATTTTGAGCAGCAGGGAATAGGTAAGAACTGGAATATTATTGTAGGAAAGATTTTTGGAATTTAATTTTGATTCAGAAACAACCCAGCTACTAAAAGGTATTTGTTGCATTTGCCAGCCGTTGAGGCCGAGCGGCTCTAGGCGCTTCAGTCTGGAACCGCGCGACCGCTACGGTCGCAGATTCGAATCGTGCCTCGGGCAAGGTTGTGCGTGATGTCCTTAGGTTAGTTAGGTTTAAGTAGTTCTAGGGGACTGATGACCTCATCTGTTAAGTCCCGTAGTGCTCAGAGACATTTGAGCCATTTGTTGCATTGCTTTACCTGCATTTAGTGATGATTGTAGATGATAAGTTTTCACTGTTGAGTGATTTCGGGTGTTGCGGAAAGGAGACGATTTATCAGTCATATGTCCAAGATGTTAGAAACTTCCATCCCCTTCTGTTAGTTAAAAGGAGATTTTGAGTTAAAAATTTAAAAATAAAACTGATAGCAAATTTATACTATAATAGGTTTGAAAAGGATGAGTAATTTTATTAAAAAGGAGTTTAAATGTTAGGGTTGCAGTTTTGAGAAAATTAAATAAGTTCTAATTACATTTTATTTTTACTTATAATCATCCTCTTCCTTTTATTAAATGACAAAAAAATGGTTCGAATGACTCGGAGCATTATGGGACTTAACAGCTGAGGTCATCAGTCCCCTAGAACGTAGTACTACTTAAACCTAACTAACCTAAGGACATCACACACATCCATGCCCGAGGCAGGATTCGACCTTGCGACCGTAGCTGTCGCGCGGTTCCAGACTGTAGCGCCTAGAACCGCTCGGCCACTCCGGCCAGCTAAATGACAACCTTTTGACTATAATGAGTACTAAGAACATTGTTAGAAAACGAACAGGACGAAGAGTGGACGGGTTGTTTTTTTTTCTTGACCAACGGTAAATTATAGCGCGCAGCGACGCGCTTTTCTCTTGTAGCTTATTACGGCGCAAAAGCATTGCCATTGGCAGTATATTGATACAGAACAGAACGCAGCGTCCGTCGTAGGTAACACATCATCACTGCCAAATTACAGAACTCATTTAAGAGGAGAGTTCCTTGTTGCGTGCAGGGAAATACACTAGACGCGAACATATTCTCGACATGTAATGTATAGCCACTGCGAGTGAGCATCTCCGCGACAAATTTAGTTTCGTTTAATACTGTCAAAGTTCAAAGTTCCTTTCATTAGAAATTCCCAAGGTACATAATTTTTATTTTATTGTATACGTTCCAAAATTTTCTATCTTGAAATATTTTTCATGAGATCCTTTCAGTGCAGCTCTATTGTGTGTTCTTCCCTTGCAGCACAGTTCTTAGTGCTGACTGAACAATGTTTTAGACTTATCTTTCCGTTTTACGTAGAGGCTACCCTGTAGCTGCTGTTAATAAAACCGCACCAGGTGCGGACCCGATATTTCTTTCTCTGCGGATTACGTGGAAACGGGCATACGACAGCTGCACAGGGCTCAGCCCGCTTAATGCAGCTGTCGCTCGCTGTAGACCACACCGCCGAGGTTATCGTTTCGGAAGCCAGCCCGCTACCGCGCTTTAGACCGAAGCCCCGCCAGATACCCGCCCGGGTGTACTGCCTGACACTGGCCAGACGGCTAGCCTGTAACTCACACCGTGACGTCACAGCTCGGGGCGGCCGACCACACAGCGAGCGCGGCAATTAGACCGCGCTGCGGACCTTGACCTTTCGCGGGTCACCGCGTGGTCGCAGGTTCGACGCCGGTCGGTGCCCGCGTCGCGTGGCATGCGGCGCATTCCGGTAACCAAGGACGGCTGCCACTCAGGCTGATGCTGACCGTATTGACCCGACTGCCAAAAGACTGCATTACCTAAAGTACAGTGTTTTACATTTATTTATCCTTATTGCTTCAGTGCCTAGCTAACAGAATGGACCTTCCATACATTGCATTTTGAAACAATGTGTGTTCTTGTTTCTTAAAGTGCCTAACATATAGGTCACTAGACCTAGTTACCAATTGGCAGAGGATCGAAAAAGCGGTGTGTGCCGCTCTGCACTTACAAGGGAAACTCCCCCCTCGTAAGATGGCCCAGCGGATATCCCGTCAAAAACTGAACACAGATCAAGCATGAAAACAGGAAGAAGGTGTACTGAATTGTGAAAAAAGAAGCAAAATAGAAAGAGTGAACGGTGCAAGCTCAAGATGGGCAACATCGAGCAGAGTTCTCTAACTGTGGCGTCATGACTGTGTGGTCTCGGTGTTGGACTCCGAAGGGCGAGATCGGTGATCAAATCTCGCTTGTGGCAATTTTTTTTTTTTTTTTTCGGAAAACTATGAACTTGCCATCAGGTCGTTGACGTATCTTCCCTCCTTCTGCAGTCCAGGCAATTGTCGTACTATACATTGGTTATACGCAGAATACGTCATATAGTAGTAATATGAAGGGCTTATTTCAATAGTGGTACAAGTTCATTTTTGTTCATTGTGAGATACAGAATCGTAAAGTTAAATGAGCGCTGAAAAATCTGCAGTTGAGATACCAGAAATATTCAAGCATATGGTTTCTTGCTAGAGATGAACCTTTCTTTCTGTTTGTTTGGATCATTAATTTCAGAAGCATTATAGGTAGAAAAGTGGAGGTAATTGACTAGTACCACTACTGAAATAAGCCCTTATATATTACAGTCGCAAGTGAATGTGATGAATAGTGAGAGCAGGCGAGATGCCGCCTCGACCTTTCATAGAAATGAAAACAACAAATCAGCGGGTGTGAACTATGTTACAACAAAGGTATTCAAAAACCAAAACTTCCAAAACGGAACGCGAGCGTCATGACATGTGGCACTTGTGTGGAACAAATAGGAGCTACGTACGTCTGGAGATCCATTTATTACTACATTTCGCTGTTGCAAACGGACTTAACACCACGACACATACACAAATCTAAATAAATGAACAGACACGTCAATAACCGAACGATCAGTTCATATTTTGTGGAAAAAAAATTGGGGATGAGTGAGATTTTAACACCGAACTCACACTTCGCATTCCAAAAATGTAACCACGACGCCATGGCTAATGCTCGATGTTGCACATCTTGAGCTTAGACCGTCCGCTGTTCCTGTTTTGCTTCTTTTTACCACATTTCGGTACACATTATTCCTGTTTTCATGCTTGATCTGTGTTCAGTTTTTGACGATCTATTCACTGGGCCATCTTGTGACTAAATCTGAAGAGGGTTCGATGGGGAGGTTCCCTCGTTAGTTTCTTCTAATGCACTGATCTCCAAACTTCTTCGTTCAAGAGCCAATGCTAACGTTGTACGACGGCACCTTGGGTCGCATGTGTACCGATCGTATTATTAGCTGGTAAGCTGCAGAGACTAATTTTAAAGTCATGAGCTCCCAACAGAGGAGGAAGAGATTAGTATTAAACGCCCCTTCGACGACAAGGTAACTGGGGAAGTAGCACAAGCTCAGACTAGGGAAGGATATGGAAGGAAATAGGCCGTGAACTTTTAAGGTGCCTGAAGAGAGTTAGGGAAATCCCGGAAAACCTAAATTAGGATAGCTGGGCGCGGTTTTGAACCGTCGTCCTCCTCAATGCCCCCAACAGATTGCAGTCAGCGATAAGTCTGCCTCCTGTATCCGAGTACTGTTTAGTAAGAGTGCATCATTCGTAATACTCCATGTGGACTGATATCTTTTTCAGACTTCCACCACTCTCACCGAGTATCGTGACAAATACAGGGATTAGCGACCACAAGGCAGTTGCTGCTAGGTTCAATACCGTAACACCATAAAAAAGAAACACAAAGTACATCTATTTTTAAAAAAAAGCTGACAAAAATGCTCTTACTGCCTTTTTAGGGGACAGCCTCCACTCCTTCCGATCTTGTCACGTAAGCGTAGAAAAGATGTGGAATTATTTCAAAGAGACAGTATCGACGGCAATTGAGAGGTATGTACCACATAAATTAAAAAGTGATGGTACTGATCCCTCATGGTACACAGATCGCTGTTGCAGAAGCAACGAAAAAAACCATGCCAAATTTAAAAGAACGCAAAATCCCCAAGATTTGCAAAGTTTTGCAGAAATTCGAAATATAGCGCGTGCTTCAATGCGAGATGCTTTTAATAATTTCCACAACTAAACTCTGTCTCGGAATCTGGCAGGAAACCCAAAGAGATTCTGGTCGTACATAAATCACACCAGTGGGAAGATGCAACCAATACTTTCACTGCGCGATAACAAGGGTGAAGTCACTGATGAGAGCAGAGTTACAAAAGACGATTTTCCGAAACTCCTTCACCATAGACGATGATGTAAATATTCCTGAATTAAAATCAACGACAACTGTCAAGATCAGAAACGTAGAAGTAGATATTCTCGGTGTAGCAAAGCAGCTTAAATCATTTAATAAAAGCAAGGCCCCCGGTCGAGATTGTATACAAGTCATGTTCCTTTCAGAGTATGCTGATACAGTAGCTCCGTATTTAGCAGTTACACTACGTGATCAAAAGGACCCGGACACCTTGTGCAAAATGGCTTACAAGTTCATGGCGCCCTACATCGGTAATGCTGGAATTCATTATGGTGTTGGCCCACCCATATCCTTGATGACAGCTTCCAGTCTCGCAAGGATTTTCTCTGCCTCGTGATGACTGGATGTTGTGTGCTGTCCTTGGGTTAGTTAGGTTTAAGTAGTTCTAAGTTCTAGGGGACTGATGACCATAGATGGTAAGTCCCATAGTGCTCAGAGCCATTTGAACCATTTTTGAATCACTCTCGCAGGCATACGTTCAATAAGTTGCTGGAAGGCTTCTTGGGGAATGGCAGCTCATTCTTCACGGAATGCTGCACTGAGGCGAGGTATCGATGTCGGTCGGTGAGGCCTGGCACGCAGTCGAAGTTCCAAAACATCCCTAAGGTGTTCTATAGGATTCAGGTCAGGACTCTGTGCAGGCCAGTCCATTACAGACATGTTATTGTCGTGTAACCATTCCGCCACATACCGTGCATTATGAACAGGTGCACGATCATGTTGA
The DNA here is from genome assembly GCF_023864345.2 of Schistocerca serialis cubense. NCBI lineage: Eukaryota > Metazoa > Arthropoda > Insecta > Orthoptera > Acrididae > Schistocerca > Schistocerca serialis. The sequence continues at coordinate 499,331,960 of NC_064645.1, forward strand.
AAAATGCAATCGCCATCCCCGAATTGTTCTTCAACAGTGGGAAGAAAGAGGGTGCTTAAAACATCAGTGTAGGCCTGGGCTGTGATCGTGCTACGCATAATAACAATGGGTGCAAGCCCCCTGCAAGGAAAACACGACCACACCAAAACACCACCGCCTCCGAATTTTACTGCTGACACTAAACACACTGGCAGATGAAGTTCACCGAGCATTAGCCATTCCCACACCCTGCCATCGCATAGCCACATTGTGTACCGTGATTCGCCAGTCCACGCAGCGTTTTTCCATTGTTCAGCATCCAATGTTTGCTCTCCTTACACCAAGCTAGGCGCCGTTTGGCATTTAACGGAGTGATGTGTGGTTTTTTGAGCCGTCGCTCGACCATGAAATACAAGTTTTCTCACCTCCCGCATAGCTGTCACTGTGCTTGCGGTGGATCCTGTTGCAGTTTGGAATTTCTGTGTGATGGTCTGGATAGATGTCTACCTATAACACATTACGACCCTCTTCAACTGTCGGCGGTCTCTGTTAGTCAACAGACGAGATCGGCCCGTACGCTTCTGTGCTGTACGTGTCGCTTCACATTTCCACTGCACTATCACATCGGAAATCTCGCGTACAGAAGTATGACACATGTGACCACGTTCGAAGTCCGTGAGTTCCGCGGAGCGTCCCATTCTGCTTTCTCACGATGTCTAATGACTACTGAGGTCGCTGATATGGAGTACCTGTCAGTAGGTGGCAGCACAACGCACCTAATATGAAAAACGTATATTTTTGGGGGTGTGCGGATACTTTTGATCACGTAGTGTATACACAACCGCTCGCTCACACAAAGTTCCGTACCTAAAGAATGGAAAATTGATCAAGTCACACAAATACACAAAAAGGGAAGTAGGAGTCATCCGCTGAGTTACAGGCCCATATCATTAACGTCGATTTGCAGTAGGGTTTTGGAACATATACTGTGTTCGAACATTATGAATTACCTGGAAGAAGACGATTTATTAACACACAGCCAGCACGGATTCAGAAAACATCGTTCTTGTGAAACACAACTAGCTCTTTATACTCATGAAGTAACGATTGCTATCGACAGGGCATGTCAAATTGCTTCCATATTATTAGATTTCCAGGAAGCTTTCGACACCGTTCCTCACAAGCGTCTTCTAACCAAACAGCGTGCCTGTGGAATATCGCCTCAGTTGTGCGACTAGATTCGTGGTTTCCTGTCAGAAAGGTTCAAATGGCTCTGAGCACTACGCGACTTAACTTCTGAGGTCATCAGTCGCCTAGAACTTAGAATTAATTAAACCTAACTAACCTAAGGACATTACACACATCCATGCCCGAGGCAGGATACGAATCTGCAACCGTAGCGGTCACTCGGCACCAGACTGTAGCGCCTAGAACCGCACGGCCACACAGGCCGGCCCTGTCAGAAAGGTCACAGTTCGAAGTAATAGACGGAAAGTCATCGAGTAAAACAGAAGTAATATCCGGTGTTCCCCAAGGATGTGTTACAGACCCTCCATTGTTCCTGAGTTATATAAACGACATAGGAGGCAATGTGAGTAGCCCTGTTAGATTTTTTGGAGATGACCCTGTCATTTACCGTCTTGTAACGTCGTCAGACGACCAAATCGAATTGCAAAATGATTTAGACAAGATCTCTGTATGGTGCGAAAAGTGGCAATTGACTCTGAATAAAGAAAAGCGTGAAGTTACTCACATGAATACTAAAAGAAATCCGCTAATTTTCGATTACGCGGTAAGAAACAGAAATCTTCAGGCTGTTGAAATGTTCAGAGGTGTGTGAATTCCTAAGAGACCAAACTGCTAAGGCCATGGATGCCTAGTCTTACACACTGCTTAAACTAACTTATGCTAAGAACAACACACACAACCATGCCCGAGGGAGGACTCGAACTCCCGGCCGGAGGGACCAGGCAGTGCGTGACATGGCCTCTGAAACCGCGCGGCCTCTCTGCGCGGCTTTAAGGCTGTAAATTCAACTAAATACTCAGGGATTACAATTACAAATACCCTGGATAGGAACGATCATGTTGTGGGTAGAGCAACCAAAAAATATGATTCATTAGCAGTACACTTAGATGGTGCAACAGGTCTACCAAAGAGACTGCTTACACCACGCCTTGTCCGCCCTATTCTGGAGTGTTGCTGTGCGGTATGGGAACCGCATCAGGTAGAACTGACGGATGACACCCAAAAAGTTCAAAGAAGGGCGGCTCGTTTTGTACTGTCGCGAAATAGGGGAGCTAGTGCCACAGACATGATGCCTAAATTGGAGTGGCAATCATCAAAACAATGGCGTTTTTCGTTGCGACTTGATTTTCTTATGAAATTTCAATCACCAGTTTCCTGCTCCGAATGTGAAAACATTCTGTTGGCGCCCACCTACATAGCAAGAAATGATCATCACGATAAAATTAGAGAAATCAGGGCTCGCACAGAAAAATTTAAGTGCTCGTTTTTCTCGCGCGCCGTTCGTGAGTGGAACGGGCCTTGCACTTTATTGTGAATAGCAGAGTAATCACGTAGCTGTAGACGTAGATGTAGTTTATAACACAAGAATTGCTTGTTGAAGTGTTATTGTGTTGTCTATGTAATTGGATGATTAATTGATCAATGACAGTGAATGTACTTACTCGTATATTTAAATGCATCGTGCAATATGACACATGATTACTAATGTCTACAAAACGTTTTTAATGTCATTTCTCTACTGCCCGTTGTGTTGTATTACAACAGCCTTAACTAATGTAATGTTCTTTGCTACATGTACAGCGGCTGGACACAAATTAGGCGGCCGAAGTGGCCGTGCGGTTAAAGGCGCTGCAGTCTGGAACCGCGAGACCGCTACGGTCGTAGGTTCGAATCCTGCCTCGGGCATGGATGTTTGTGATGTCCTTAGGTTAGTTAGGATTAACTAGTTCTAAGTTCTAGGGGACTAATGACCTCAGCAGTTGAGTCCCATAGTGCTCAGAGCCATTTGAACAATTTTTTTTTTTTTGGACACAAATTGGGAATCAAAACAAACAACACATTACCATACCTAATACGGCAGAGAAAAAACAATTTGCGTTCAAAATAGTACCCAGTCGTCTCGGAGAAACAGGTGCTTCATGGTTTGCAAGGGATTCTAACATTCTTCATACAAGATACTGGCAAGTTCAGGTAACGATTATTGAGGTGAACTGCGCTCGCGCACGCTTCTCTCCAAATTAGACCACAAAAATTGAGATCTGGTGACTATGGTGGCCAGTGAAGTTGCGATGATTCATCCTTGTACTCACAAAGCAGTCGTGGACGATGTGAGCACAGCATCACCATTGGGGAACCATCATTGTACCATGGTATGGAACTGATCAGTGATAATGGTGACAAAATTACAAAATTCTTGGCAATAACGCCACCCTGCAGATTAACCATGGGACACTTGGAATACCACGATACGGCTGCCAAAATCATTACCTAATCCCCATCACATTCCTCTGTAGCGACGTGATCTCGGTCAGAAGTTGGAAACAGTGTGAAACAAGACTCCTTCGAACAAATGACTTTCTACCATTGCTCAGTAGTCCAGGTTTTAATGCTTCGGCAACAGGTTCTCCTGTTACAGGCATTTTCATCATTAATGACTGGTTCAGGAATTCCTGCTCGTCCTGCATGTCTGTGACTACAGAACTCCGTTAGTGTTATCTTGGTGCTGAGAGGGCTTGCGAGAGCGGCATTCAGCTCAGAAGTGACTTTTGCAGCAGTGCCATTTGCTTCAATGACTGGTACAGCACTTGCCCTCGAAAGGCTAAGGCCACAAGTTCGAGAATTTTTCTCACAATCCTCTTCAGTGGCTGTGCGTCTCAATCACTTCATACACACTTTCGTCCGAGTTGTGGCTTAGCGAATTATGTCTCCCCGCTTTCCCTGTACCCGGTATAAATCTTCAATGCGATACCTCTAGATACACTAAACACTCCGACTGTTTTTGTTAGCCGGCCGTTATAGCCGTGCGGTTCTAGGCGCTTCAGTCTGGAACCGCGTGACCGCTACGGTCGCAGGCCCGAATCCTGCCTCGGGCATCGATGTGTGTGATGTCCTTAGGTTAGTTAGGTTTAAGTAGTTCTAAGTTCTAGGGGACTGATGACCACAGATGTTAAGTCCCATAGTGCTCAGAGCCATTTGGGCCATTTTTGACAGTTTTCTGCGTATAGTACAGCGTTACCCTGCGTAAACGTACCAACGAAAGTTTCGGCCGTGGTTACAGTGGCCTTCTTCTGGGTCTACTAGTGTATTTTTGATGTCCACATTTGTATTTTGTCATTACTCCTGTACTGAGCATTACATTAAGACATACACTACTGGCCATTAAAATTGCTACACTACGAAGATGACGTGCTATAGGTGCGAAATTTAACCGACAGGAAGCAGATGCTGTGATATGCAAATGATTAGCTTTTCAGAGCATTCACTTATGGTTGGCACCAGTGGCGACACCTACAACGTGCTGACATGAGGAAAGTTTCCAACCGATTTCTCATACACAAACAGCAGTAGACCGGCGTTGCCTGGTGAAACGTTGTTGTCATGCCTCGTGTAAGGAGGAGAAATGCGTACCATCACGTTTCCGACTTTGATAAAGGTTGGGTTGTAACCTACCGCGACTGCGGTTTATCGTGTCGCGATATTGCTGCTCGCGTTGGTCGAGATCCAATGACTGTTAGCAGAATATGGAATCGGTGGGTTCAGAAGGGTAATACGGAACGCCGTGCTTGATCCCAACGGCATCGTATCGCTAGCAGTCGAGATGACAGGCATCTTATCCGCTTGGCATTAACGGATCGTGCAGCCACGTCTCGATTCCTGAGTCAACAGATGGGGACGTTTGCAAGACAACAACCATCTGCACGAACAGTTCGACGACGTTTGCAGCAGCACGGACTAACAGCTCGGAGACCATGGCTGCGGTTACTCTTGACTCTGCATCACAGACAGGAGCGCCTGCGATGGTGTACTCAAACGCGAACCTGGGTGCACGAATAGCAAAACGTCATTTTTTCGGATGAATCCAGGTTCTGTTTACGGCATCATGATGGTCGCATCCGCGTTTGGTGACATCGCGGTGAACGCACATTGGAAGCGTGTACTCGTCATCGCCATACTGGCGTATGACCCGGTGTGATGGTATGGGGTGTCATTGGTTACACGTCTCGGTCACTTCTTGCTCACATTGACGGCACTTTGAACAGTGGACGTTACATTTCAGATGCGTTACGACCCGTGGCTCTACGCTTCATTCGATCCCTGCGAAACCCTACATTTCAGCAGGATAATGCACGACCGCATGTTGCAGGTCCTGTACGGGCCTTTCTGGATACAGAAAATGTTCGACTGCTGCCCTGGGCAGCACATTATCCAGATCTCTCACCAACTGAAAACGTCTGGTTAATGGCAGGCCGAGCAACTGGCTCGTCACAATACGCCAGTCACTACTCTTGATGAACTGTACACGCCTGTACCCGCCATTCGTGCTCTGTTTGACTCAATGCCCAGGCTATCAAGGCCGTTATTACGGCCAGAGGTGGTTGTTCTGGGTACTGATTTCTCAGGATCTATGTACCCAAATTGCGTGAAAATGTAATCACATGTCAGTTCTAGTATAATATATTTGTCCAATGAATACCCGTTTATCATCTGCATATCTTCTTGGTGTAGCAATTTTAAAGGCCAGTAGTGTAGTATTAATCTGGATATAATTGATCTCTTGTAGCGAAAGGCGTGGGAATTTTTGCTGTAATAGGTTCCTGTGGTGGAGAGAATGGTTATGTGCTGTTTTCTGTTGCCTCTGATAGTGTGTACGGTGATGGGTAGTCAACAGCGAATCAGGTGTGGCGTTTCCCTCATGGTAGATGTAGGCCGTGTGACGGTAGTTACTCGCTGGTAACGCTTCTTTCTCGTGTCGTTTGCTGCGGCCAGTTGGGGTCTGATGGCAGACAGACAGGATTGTGAAGACCGTAGACTCTCTTCTCAGCGCACGGGTTAGTGCCCAGCCCATCTCCTACAGTAACCGCACGATCCTGCACCACGGGTACGGTAAACCTCTGCACACTTCAAGCGTGTACAAAATGGAATGTGAATGTCTAAATTGGCCAAACCGAAAGGCCAGTAGTAACCCGCATACGGGACACGACTGCTATATTCGAGTTGGGCAGCACAAAAAGTCTGCAGTGGCCGAATACGAGGAAGAATGTGGCAAGATAATAAAATTTAACGATACCTGCGTACTCGTCAAGCAACGAAGGACGGTGAAAAACAAAATTAGAGAGGCCATCGAAATATTAAACCTCCCTATGACATGAACACAGACGAAGGCCTTGCACCACGCTGGCTACCGCCTATCAGAACCTAACTAGCCGCACTAACGGCACGAGACGCAAACATGACCGCGCAATCTAGGAAAACAAGAACTATAGGAAAATAAGAGCCTGCACTCCATTCACCGATGACTATCAATCGTGGCAAACATCGTAAGAGGCAACAGAAATCAGCAGAGCCGCACTCTTCCCACTCTAGGAAGCTATTACAATAAAGTTTTCCACTCCTTTCATCACAAGAGACATATTATATCAACTCCTTAAAATGTAACGTAGCGTCGTACCCAGTACAGTGGTTATTGTATAATATAAGTGGCATTGGACAACAAAAATACACCAGTAGACCCAGAAGAAGGCCACTGTAACGGTGGCCGAAGCGTTGATCTCAGGTGATACCGTCCTACAATATGACGCGGTAGGATACCCAGAAAAATTTCATGTTAACAACCTGTTACGAACTTGTTCATTAAAACTCTTAATAAAAACCGCCCTCTACCTAATATTAAAAACGAACTTTTCTTGTTCTGCTGTGCATCAAGTATTAGGTCTTTGCCCGTGCCTATCTCTTATTTGGTCATCCCAGACTTCTGCAGCCTACAGATGAGACTCCCTGCTAAACCCGCAGGACAGGACAGGTAGTTTAAATTGTGGAAAGGGGCCAAAATAAGCGGCTGTCAGTTACACTGGAACATACAACTTTATTTATTTGACCAGACATTACAAGAGCCAAAAGAATTAAAAAAAACACAGCATTAATTTTTGGAACTTAATAGCCGACTGAATACGCCATACAATCTCATGCCTTAAGGAAAAGACCACTTTAATTTAAAGCCGGCTGAAACCCAATAACTTAAAACTCAAACCAAAATCAGAAATTTAAAAGACAGAAGGCCTTATCTTAAAACAGTTCTTTCAATTAGGCTGAAGGCCCAAACGATCTCACCACCTTAAAAGCAAAACAATTTAAATTTTAAAAAAATTGGCTGAAGGCCCATCTCTTAAGACTCAAAAAAATTAAATTTTTAAAAAGACCAAAGGCGTAAACTTAAAACAGTTCTTTAAATTAAGCTGAAGGCTCAAACAATCTTACGCCTTAAGGGCAAAACAACCTTGATTGAAAAATCTGGTAGAAGCCATACAAGAACAAACAACAAGAGCAAATAAGAAAAGGCAGTACACCCAACGGCGCTCAGAAGTTCCGAGGAGCGACCTGGAATTCAAACACTAACGCTCGCTTAGGTGAGACAGGCAATCGGCCCGATCATTCTCTATCCCACGACAACCCAACCGACAGACAGTCAACGGATCTACCGACAAGATAACTTCCACTCCACTCGACCAGCACACAACAGGGAGTTCAATGGAACAACGTAGAAAGTATTGGCTTCCATAAAAAAATTATACATTCAGCTGTCAAAACACTCCCTGCTGGACAGCGAAAACACGATGAGGAAAATACAGTGCCTGAATTTACGGCAACGGCCAGGGCAGGTAACCGGAACGTTAACGGCCACAAGGCAGAAGATTCCGCTGGTGCACTTCAATTCAAAATTATCAAGTACAGTTAAACTCCACCGAAGGGTGGCTAAAATTTGCCATCTTGAAAACACACGTTGTTGCTCGCGGGAATGTCCCAACAGCCAACAACGAAATCCAAACGACACAATATGAACAGTCGTGACACGCTGGTAGGTTAAGTCAAAGCTCAACTTTTGTGCCCAGGATCGGTGAGCCACGGACCTCATAGCAATGGGAACAGCACCACACACCCCCACCACTCGTAGACGCTGCCATCGGCCCAGACCAAACTACGCGCCGCGGAGGCTTCCTCGCTGCTCCACGCCAACCGACCAACTGTTCGCACACAGCACAGCCGGAAACTATAAGTGCCAGACCAAAGATAGTACAAGGTGCGAATATCGATACACACCGCTGCTGCCACTCTGCGGAGAGAGAGGATAACAGCATAATCGCGATAACAGCGGAAGACTAAACACAGAATAGCAACCAAGGTTTAATCCAATGCATAACATGAGCCAGCCACGGCTCAACCGGATTATGTCCCATCAGTCCAAAAAGTTTCGAAACTGGGTTAATAAAATACTAATAGGCTAGAATGTGGGTTTTAATCACTAGAATTTGGGCTTTAATGCTTCGGGTGCTCTACATACTCTCCCCCACTTGAATACAACGGATAAAACATTCCAACAACAATGTGAAACAGAAAAGGTTATCTTTGGGATGTTGTTCAACTCACACATCACGTTGGCTTGTATGTCGGTTATGTTATCAATTCTTTCACCCTTCACGGGAATTTCTACACTTTGTCGTTTTGTGATAGGTTCGAAATGATAGCACAAAGTCTCGTCACCCGTGATGACTTTTTCCAGGAAAGAAGTGTCCATGTTTTCCCTTTCAATCAAGACACGCCAAGCGTCAACACATAGTAGGTTTTATTCAGGAGTCAAGGTGTGCGGCACAAACTTTGCACACACTTTTCGCTTCTTCAAAACTATGTGGAAAATATCTTGAACACTTCATTCAGAGATTGTGATTAATGGCACAAAAACGTTGCCATATCACAGCCGCACGTCAGCTAGAAAAGTAGCGTTTTCACAACCCACTGGTCGAGTGCACATCTGTTGTTTACAGTTGTCAGTTCAAACTGCCACCGTAGTTACTGCACTTACGTCGCTTGTACCCCAGGGGTCCAGTCTCAGAACTTTCTGAACGAGCACTGTAATTTCTGACGTTGTAAGGTAGTCCGCCAGCATTCGTTCTTTGATGATGCTCTCTCGAATTTCTACTGTTATCTGCAGTTTTGTTTCTTACGCTGAAAATGCCCGCCCGGCTAGCTGCATGGTCTATCGCACTGTTTCCCGAGCGGAAAGGTGTGTACGTCCCTGTCACACATCAGGCCGGCGGACTAGTGTCGAGGTCCAGTGTGTCGGTCAGCCTGTGGATGGTTTTTAAGGCGGTTTTCCATCTACGTTGGCGAATGCGGGCTGGTTCTCTAATTCCGCCTCAGTTAAACTGTGTCGGTGATTGCTGCACAAACACCGTTTCCACATACACGTACACCATAATTATTCCACCATGCAAACTTCTGGGGTTGCACTGGTCTGGTATGAGACGTTCCTAGGGGGGAGGGGGTGCGGTGGTCCACTGGGGGCTGAACCGCAGAATAACCCTGGGTTTGGTGTGGGACGCGGTGGGGTGGGTGGACTGCCATGGCCTGTTGTGGGGTTGTGAACCACTGAGAGTTACGGTAGGACAAAGCCTTTCAGTCGTTTCTAGGTCCCTGGTTTAATACATACATATACTAAAAATGTTTATTTCCTTCCCTATATCGTTGCCGATTATGAACCTGACCACTATGGTCCTACATTCCATAGTCGTAACAAATTTGATGTCAGGTGCCTTCATCTTAGTTTCTTGTCACTTGAAAATGACCCATGACTCTCTTCACCTATTCATTGTTCCACCTACTTTTTCAATCTGTGCTACTTTCTTGGATATGTCTCTGTCATTCTCCTATGTGATATCACACCCAAGAGAAATAAAACAGCTACTGCGCTGCTAATGTACTACGACAATGATGGAAGCTGTTGAGATGAAAAATAAAAATAAAAAATAAAAAAACCTTGTTCACTCAAGTACGAGCAGCCCTTAGCGGCTCGCCATCTTATTTACAACTCTTCATGACGTCGCCTTTCGACTTAAATTTTTTAAAATGTGACTCGTAAGTATTGCATCTCTTTCCAATCTGTACAAACTTTAATTTTATTAATGTATTATATACCTAATATGTTTTAGAACAGTTAATTTAATTCTGAAGACGACGCTCATAGTAGTGTCGAAACCTGGTCAATTTTGACCTAATATTTGTGACCGAGGGCTTATTTGTTCTAATATACTGAAGAGATGAATTAAAATTTGTGCTATGGCTGGAACTTGAACCCTGGTCTCCTTGCTTACCACACAGGAGTGCCAGCCATTACCTCGTACCACCACTATAGGTTACGTAGCTACACAGACTACTCTGGTCCATTGTCCTCCTTGACACTTCAGTTCATATCTTCAGCTTATTTTCCCCTTCTTAGATCGTCGCTATTGCCGAGACTCCCCTCGATAATGCAATAGCACCCCAGCTTTGGATATAATGGGGAAATCCTACCTGTAATGGCTACCACTCCTGCCTAGTAACCAGATCGCCGGTGGCCGGCGTGGAGATAAGACGTAGTGTGGTGTGTGCTGCGCCGTCTGTGCTTCGGCGTGGTAAGTCTTGCGCTTGCTGCAGCTTATAGCTCTGTTTATAAGTGACTTCGAGAAGTAATGAGTAGTTCCCGCCCCCGGGTTCCCGGGTTCGATTCCCAGTGGGGTCAGGGATTTTCTCTGCCTCGTGATGACTGAGTGTTGTGTGATGTCGTTAGGTTAGTTAGGTTTAAGTAGTTCTAAGTTCTAGGGGACTGATGACCATAGATGTTAAGTCTCATAGTGCTCAGAGCCATTTGAACCAATTTTGAAGTAATGAGTAGTATGCAGTGATGGCCCAACCAGGTCGAAAAGGTACATTGAAACTTACTTTTGATACTCAATATGTTCGTTGTTACTACTACAGCTAACTGATGGTTGCACATATTACACTGCCGCTATTAAATAGTCAAGATGCACTAATTTTATAGAAATGCATGTGTGAGGTCCATTGCATTTTTCAACACTAATACTCAACAAAGCACGAGTATAAAGTCACCTATCATTCTGTCTTTTGCGACATTAAATCAAACTGTTTAACATTCCGAAATAATCCGTCACTGCCCTGTTCTAACATGTTGTTTTAAACAATGTCCAACACACGAGTTGCTCTATTGTAAATCCCAACTTGAATCATGCACCAAGAACTTAACTCACCTGTACGCACAGATCTATCTTCTGGTGGGTCCAACACTCATCTGCCCTAGCAATACTCGAGGCCGAGTATTTATACTCTTCCTACAACGTACTACTGGTTATAACGATGCAAAAGGTAACTTATAATATGAAATAGTTTAACAACATTATCAAACACTCTGTAGTATTGCCTACTTTGCCAGAACAAGTATACGACTTTTTTAAACACATAAAAATCACATTAATATACAAACTGCAGAAATAAGCATTCTAACAATGGTAAACGATCAGTTATCTATATTTTAGTAACTGGGCTCGTTATTTAATTCCTACCACTTACAGATGACGAGAACGAAATAGCCGGCCGTGGTGGCCGAGCAGTTCTAGGCGCTTCAGTCCGGAACCGCGTGACCGCAACGGTCGCAGGTTCGAATCCTGCCTCAGGCATGGATGTGTGTGATGTGATGTCCTTAGGTTAGTTAGGTTTAAGTACTTCTAAGTTCTAGGGGATTGATGACCTCAGATGTTAAGTCCTATAGTGCTCAGAGCCATTTGAACCAATGCCTCCATTTCAAATTTACTGCGTATTGTTTGCCGCTCTGTTCCATACCAATACATCTAGTGTGAATTGACTTTAACGGAGTGTTCCAATTAACTGATGTATTCCTAAGTTATTTTCTTTTTTGTGTTGTTCTTTAAATTCTGTACCAAAGAAAATTTTTATTATGATCATGAATCCTCTCTTTGTATGGTGTGGATGAGTAATTTACAACGTAGAGGATAGGAGCCCGGGGGAAAATGTTTCAGTATGCGTTAATAATGTACAGAAGACTCTGAACAGGTTTCAGTGACCACATGTGGTTAATTGTTTATCTTTCGTCGCAGGTAAACGGCAGTATGCGAATAATTTCTTCTAAATATTCATATTTACACACGCTACCACATGTATGAGGGGCATTCAAAAAGAAATGAGCCAGAGGCATAATTATAGAAACCAGTACCTGTATGTTAGAGGTACCGACCCTGGCTGTTGAGACACTTGTCTCACTTTGCCACAAGGCGGTGAATGGCTGTCGCATAAAATTTCCGGGCTGCGACGTTAACAAGTTCCGCACATACAGCCGGACGTCGTCATCCGAGGTGAATCGTTTGCCCCTCAGAGCCTTTTTAAGGGGACCAAAAATGACGTAATCACAGGGAGAGAGGTCCGGACTGTATGAAGGGTAGCCGATAACATCCCATTTGAATTTCTGCCGGAGTGCTGCGACAGTGTTGGCCGTATGAAGCTTCGCATTGTCGCAGAGCGGAATTATCCCACGGGTGAGATTGCCTGGTCGTTTTGATTTGATCACTTGGCGAAGAGTGGTCAAGGATTGTGAGTAACGCTGAGCATTCACTATTGTCCTGTACTGCAGGATGTGTATCAGAAGGGGGCCATCTTGGTCAAAGACGAACTTCAGCATAACCTTTCCTGCTCTCATGTGGATGTCCTTGGCTTTTTTGGTGGTGGTGACCCTGGATGCTTCCACTGGAGACGCTGTCATTTTGATTCTGGTTCGAAGTGATGACACCATGACTCATCTTCAGCCACCACTCATGCCAGGAACGCATTCCCTTCCTGAGCATAGCGCAGCAGATGAGCAAGACAGTGGGCCATTCGACATGCTTCCTGATGTGGTTGAAGACTGTGGGGCACCCATTGGGCACTCACTTTCGGCATGTGCAATTGTTCCTTCATGATGGTGTGAACATTTCCGACCATGGCGGCTATGTCCTTCACTGTCACTCAGCGGTCCTGGGTAAAGAGTGCATCCACCAGCTGGACGATGTCGTCGGTAATGCAGTGTGGTGCTCCAGAGCGTACATAGTCGGCTAACGGCACTCGTCCTTCCCTGAAGCGCTTGTGCCACGCCTCGACCCTTGCAAGGGACACGCAGCGTTCGCCGTACACTTGTGACATTCGTTCCTCCTACTCCTTCCGCTGTCAGAAAACGAACAACACCTATTTGAAACTTCCTGGCAGATTAAAACTGTGCCGGACCGAGACTCGAACTCGGGACCTTTGCCTTTCACAGGTGAGTGATCTACCATCTGAGCTACCCAAGCACGACTCACAACCCGCCCTCACAGCTTCAATTCTGCCAGTACCTCTCCTCCTACCTTCCAAACTCCACAGAAGCTCGTCTGCGAATCTTTCAGACCTCCCGGAAGAAAGGATATTGCAGAGACATGGCTTAGCCACAGCCTGGGGAATGTTTCCAGAATGAGATATTTCACTCTGCAGCGGAGGGTGCGCTAATGTGAAACTTCCTGGCAGATTCAAACTGTGTGCTGGACCGAGACTCGAACTCAGAGAACACGGTTTTAATCTGCCAGGAATTTCATATCGATGCACACTCCGCTGCAGAGTGAAAATCTCATTCTGAAAACACCTCTTTGCTCTTCTTTTGACGCCTCCATGTCACTCTTTGCAATGCGATTGGCTAGGTTGGAACAGTGAGGCATGCTGCTGCTAGCCCTGTACTGCATGCGTGCCGTCTAGCTACGGGATGTGAACTTCCACGCTGTGGTCGGAACCACACTTCGTTACGGACGCCATGATATTACCCTCCTGTCACCGGTTTACGCATTCCAGACTCCGGCTCGTTTCTTATGGAACGTCCCTTATAATATGCTTGCACGAAATGGCGAACTATAGTTTCTATTCATTAACTCACTACAAATGGCAGACGAGTAAGCTAATGTGCCTAATCTGTTTAAATCTTTGGTCATTGACCCCGTCATCGGAAAGAAGGAGACAAAAGAAAAAGAATCCACAGATGAATTACTTTTGCGCCCTATGCAATCGTAGGATGTACTTTCTCATTGCTAATAGGTTTTAGTTCAGACAGGTAATGTAACAAGAGATACCACAAGTTTTGAGGACGAATGAAGAAAGAATTATAGAAATGAACAACTGGAGTGTACTTCTGAGAATTTTACGAGATCTTAGTATAGGCTGTAAAGATAGAAGGTTAATAAAAAATGGCTCTGAGCACTATGGGACTCAACTTCTGAGGTCAGCAGTCCCCTAGAACTTAGAACTAGTTAAACCTAACTAACCTAAGGACATCACACACATCCATGCCCGAGGCAGGATTCGAACCTGCGACCGTAGCGGGCGCGCGGTCCCAGAGTGAAGCGCCTAGATCCGCTCGGCCACTCCTGCCGGCGCGGCAATTAGGTATTACTTGATAGGTTGTGTATCGTATATAGGGATATTTAAAGAAGACTGATTTTGTCACGGACACCTTGTAAATAGTTGTTAACGCTTATTGCATGAAATGTGACGGAGTGTCTTTATTATGAAAACGGCGAAATGAATGATTGCCTGTACTAGTAAAGGTTGGAACGCCAGTGGAAATAAAACGGCAGGCATAACTCAAATCCCGGTTGGAAAAGCCCCCACAGGTGTGTTGGTCCTGTTTCACACAGGAAGTGCCAAGACGGACAGTCTGGGCACCTGAGCGCGGAAGAACAATACAGCAGCGGCCGGACGAAGTTGTAGTGGGGCTGGAAGGATAACCAGATTATACTTCGGAAACTCTGAAAATCTTGGACGCAGCAGAGAGGAACGAGGAAGGGTTACCTCGTAAATCGCAGCCTGTGTTATTTCCGAGGATTTTTACTCTGAGAAGCGTACCATTGTATGAGTATAGGTATTTCCTCGCAAACGTTCCGCTCTGGACGATAAAAGACTAAAATATGATTGTTAGGCAGTCGGAAGAATCTGTAGAGAGGGAGAATATTCCGTGGTTTTGAGAATAGGATTGGCATTCTGCACTTACGAGGGAGGGTAGCCGAGTTTTGCTGGGAAGCCAGCGGTGGCGAGAACAGGTCTTCCGTTTTGAGCGTCCAGGTTTCACGGTCGCTCAGTATCAGCTTTTGTTGTTACAAACGGACTTACTGTCTTTGCTCTCAGGAGATTTTATAGTTCAAACGGTTAAGCACTGTACTGTTCCGAGCTTACAAGAGTCTGGACTTCGCCTCCACGTAGGGAGCCGTCGTTGAGTACTCAGCGTTCAGTGATTGAGAGCACTTCCTCTGTCGTTATTGAATTCCGTCCTTGTGGCTGGGAGCTCGCGTTTCTTGTCTGTAGAACGCAGAGAGGAGAATACAGTATTAGATCATACTAGTGAGAGGACCGCCTTCTGCCGTCCTAGTATTTGAAAGAGTTTTTATTTTGTGACTGAAGTTCTTCCATCGTGGCAGACGTGTAGGAGAACCATCAATTCGACGCACCGGACGCAGTACATACGGTGATATTGCTAATTGCTTCGGCCTATTAGAGCTATAAAGCTAAACAGTTCTGCTCACATAAATTTTATTTCCACTGAGGTTGCACACCACTGTAGATCACCTTTGAAAGTAGTGTCTTCTAGTGTTTGGTACGTAGATGATTTCGCATTATTTATATTAGACAGGGTAACCATAAAAAGGGGAAGATTTGGGCAATTGATCAATCCTATTCTTTAGGAAATTCATTTGTATCTCTTCATGTCCATTGGGCGTTGATATATAAACAGTTGTACTATAAAGGGGTTTTAATCTACAATAAATGTATAAGCAGAAACAGCATTTATCATTTTATAGTTACTAGTTCCCTTAACCATCCATTTATGTTCATGTTGTAATTTATGTATTAAGGAGCAAGAGGGAGGAGATATCATCGCTAAGAGATCCTAAGATCTGCTTCAGGGGGTAGTCAGACAGGGCCCAATCTTCATTTAGCGTTCAGTATTTTCCGTTGCGCACCCGCCTGGAGTAGCATCTTGGAGTGCAGATCATCAAAATACACATACCTCTGTTAACAAATCCTAAAATAATTACAGAAATCGAATATCTATCTAGACTTTTTTTTATAAAAAACAGTTTACGAACATTCAGGGGTTACTCAACAATTACAAGAGAAATAATTCGTGGATTGAATCAGCTATCTACCTACAATATCTTAAAAATGGATTAAAACAGTCTTGAGCGAAATAAAGTATTTGCAGTAATAACTAGTTTCGCTCAGAATGTGACCGTCTTCAGACCATTTATACCATGATGGTAGGAGGTGGTGGTAAAGGGAGCAGGTATTGTGGCTCCAAGTTGAGCATTTGACGTTCGTGGAGCCACAAAACCTGCTCCGTTCACCACCAAAGCTTACCATCATTGTATAAATGGTCTGAAGATATTCAAATGGTTCAAATGGCTCTGAGCACTATGGGACTCAACTGCTAAGGCCATTAGTCCCCTAGAACTTAGAACTAGTTAAACCTAACTAACCTAAGGACATCACAAACATCCATGCCCGAGGCAGGATTCGAACCTGCGACCGTAGCGGTCTTGCGGTTCCAGACTGCAGCGACTTTAACCACACGGCCACTTCGGCCGGCTGAAGATATTCCTTAGCATTGTAAATAAATATATATTTTACTGCGGTCAGGACTGATTTTAATCCATTAATGCATAGGAATTGTCGGCGACAAAGACTGATAGAGGAAAAAGTGGAAGGAACGGTAGGAAGAACTAGAAACAGAAATGCAACGGCAGATGACACTAGAGAAGGACAAATTTAGAAGTAGATGAAGGAAGATGCTCGAACAGGATGTACTGAAGAGCATCCATTAAATCCTTGCATAAGACATGCAGCTTTTCCGTATGTTTTCTGCCATTGTAAATGTTTCACCTTTACTGTAC
Source organism: Schistocerca serialis cubense (assembly GCF_023864345.2). NCBI lineage: Eukaryota > Metazoa > Arthropoda > Insecta > Orthoptera > Acrididae > Schistocerca > Schistocerca serialis. The sequence goes on from NC_064645.1 coordinate 499,348,966, forward strand.
TGGGACAAAGATGCATGAAAGTGCTGAAAGAGTAGTGGATACGATCCTTTACCTTGTGTTTAACGAAATTTGTGGTCCGCTTGGTAGTCAGTCAGTTGTGCAGCGCTAGAGCCTTCTTATTAGAGGTACAGTAGCGACACTCGAACTCGGAACCTTTGCCTTTCGTGGGAAAGTACTCTGCCGACTTTTTTTGTCGTATTCGGTCGTAGCGGACGTCACATGATATCCGTTGAAGTTCGGGGTTGATCCCGTAGCTTAGGTTTTTTTATTTTATTGTATTACAGAGACCAGCCCAGCTTCCTGACAGAGCACGTTAAACTACAGTGCCAGCACCGACTGAGCTACCCAATTACGACTCACGACCCGTCCTCACAGCTTTACTTCCGTCAGTACTTCGCCTCCTACCTCCCAGACTCCACAGAGGCTCTCCTGAGAAACCTGAAAGACTAGCGCTCCTGAAAGAAAGGATTTTGTGAAGACGTGACTTACCCACAGCCTGCGGGATGTTTCCAGAATGAAATTTTCACTGTGCGCTGACATGAAACTTAGTTGCAGATTAAAACTGTGGTGTCACCGCCAGACACCACACTTGCTAGGTGATAGTTTTAAATTGGCCGCGGTCCATTAGTACATGTCGGACCCGCGTGTCGCCACTGTGTGATCGCAGACCGAGCGCCACCACAAGGCAGGTCTCGAGATACGGGATAGCACTCGCCCCAGTTGTACGGACGACTTTGCTAGCGACTACACGGACGAAGCATAGCTCATTAGCCGAGCAGATAGTTAGAATAGCCTTCAGCTAAGTCAATGGCTACGACCTAGCAAGGCGCCATTAGTAACATTGCATGTATCTAAAGAGTCTCACTTGTGTCGCCACAATCTCCAGATGTACCAAAAGGATGGATTAAAGTTAAGTATTCCAGAAGCTACGTACTTTTCTTTATAGCATTCATTACGTATCCTGTTTCAGACCTCACGCCCATCTGCGTGAGCGTAGCGCGTGCCTTTCGGCTTCCTCTCATTGTGTCTAGGCTGTCTTGTCTAGACACAACAAAAACTATGTCGTGAGCCCTGACTGGAACTCGGAACCTATGTGTTTCGAGGGGAGGGCTCTACTACCTGAACTACCCGACACACCACGCCCATCCCTCACACCTTTTCTTCCGGTGGTACCTCGCCTCCTACCCACCAAACTTCGCAGAGGTTCCCTACGAAACTTGCAAGACTATCACTCCGAAGAAAGGATACAGCGAAGATATGGCTTAGTCACAGCCTAAGGTATGTTTCCAGAATGAAATTTTCATTCTGCAGCGGAGTGTACGCTGATACGTTTCGCAGGAGAGTTTCTGTGAAGTTTGGAAGGTAGGAGGCGAGGTATGGCGGAAGTAAACCTGTGAGGGCAGGTTCTGAGTCGTTCTTGGGTAGCTTGTTTGGTAGAGCACTTGCCGAGTTCGAGTCTCGGTCTAGCACACAGTTTTAATCTGCCACAAAGTCAGATATGATATTTGTGAATCTGAAAGAAATTATCTGGGCTACATTTTGTAGATGAAAACTTTTTTGTAAAGATATTTTTTGACTGTATGGATGGATAAGATTTTTGGAGGAATATTTCAAGGTAGTCAATGCAAGCGTAAGAATGAAATGTTTGTTGACTAGAACTATTAATTGAAAGAAATTTTTGTGCCTTATATAGCTAATAATATTTATTTTTAAATTTGATTTCTTTGTTTTCATTATGTCGCAAATAATACAGTTTCTGTAAATGTCTGTCATTTTTTAATGAGTGAATTTCATAACTGTTAGTCTTCTCATAATGTACAGCCTTTCTTGACAATAATCAGAGTTTAATTTTTCAGGAACACTTTTTTTTAAGGGAAACCCGCCTCCATCGTTCTTAGTAAAGTTTTAAAGATTTTGTAGTGTGTGCATTGCACCTTGCGGTACACGTAACCACAGATTGTTCCCGACAAGGAAAGAAAAATTTAGTGGTAAGTAGGTTACTTTTCTTTAACTGCTGCATTTTCTGATTTAAATTTGCTTCCGATAATGTCAGAACACGACACAGAAAATTGCATACTGAGCAAGAGGTAAGTTACTTCTTCTTCATGCCAGATCTCACTTTTCATTATTGTAAGTCAACAGTACGTAGTCAGTATATTTACAGTGAACAGCGAAGGTAATCTTAAACAGTTATTTTCTTCCAAGTTGGTCAGTATTATATTTTGTGGATATTTCAGGTCAGGCATAGCACTTCACGTACATAACTTTTATAAGATACTTTAGTATTGGGTTTCAGTTCAATAATTTTAACTAATTACCCAGTTAGTTTCTTTTGGGGTTTTGTTAGATTCATTTTCATTACTTTAAATTCGGCATATCACTAACATTAAAGTTTGGTTTCACGACGTTGTTCACAAACGTAATACAGGGACAACCAACTGTGAGTATCGCTCAGTAACTGAATGCGACATCTAACGCACACATTATGCACGGAGAAAGTTTTTGAAAATGAATATCCAGTATTTTTATACAGGGTGAAAAGTATTTAAACCGACAAACTCTGGAAGGTTGTAGGGGACATCAAAACAAATATTTTCCCCCAACGTCATTTTTTCCTACGAGGATTATTTAAACCGTTGGAGGGTGTATTACGCTCTTCAGTTGTAGGTAGCTGCTGCCCACCAGTGTAGTAGTGCATTGTCTCTGTTTACTAATGGAGCGATACACCGGGAGTGAGTACTCTGATATGGTTGGTGCGTACTGCGTAGCGCACCACAACGGACGAGCTGCACAGCGGGTTTATCAACAACAATATCCTAATCGCCGTATACCCCATCATACCACCTTTGATGCTGTGTACCAGCGTCTGCGTGAGACCAGGTCATTCAGCAGGTTACCTGTACAGGGATGCCGTCGCACGGTAAGAAAGCTGCAATTTGAGGAAGCTGTCTTGCAGCATGTGGAGCGGGATCCTTCAATCAGCACTCGTGCAATTGCACGTCACATAGAGACGAATCAGACGAATGTAAGACAAGTCCTTCGAGAGCAATTGTTGTGTCCATTTCCCTTACAGCGTGTCCACAACCTGGAACCAGTTGATTATCCACCCAGAGCACAGTTTTCGCAGTGGTACCTGGAACAGTGCGAAATGCATCCTAAATTTCCAACCTCTGTCTTGTTTACCGATGAAGCAGCGTTCGGGCGTGATGGAGTCTTCAACATGCACAATTCGCATGTTTGGAGTGAGGATAACCCACATGCCACAGTTACTAGCGTTCATCAAGTGCGGTTCTTCGTTAATGTGTGGGGCGGTTTTGTTGGAGACTGTTTAATTGGGCCGTATCTGCTACCTAGTTGTTGTCTCTTGGTCATAAAAAAATTGAAAAGTGTTTGTTGGTTTAATTAATTTGCCGCCAGAGAAATCTTCCTCTACCGGTTTAGATACTCCTCACAGGAAAAACTGACATTAGGGAAAAATATTTGTTTTGATGTCCCCTACAACCTCCCAGAGTTTGTCGGTTTAAATACGATTCACCCTGTAGAGATAAATTTCATAGAAAACTCATGGACAGTTGCATTAAAGAAGACGTACAGCTTTACATGTTACAGTATTATTGATTTCGGGGTGGAAAATAAAGGAAAATTACAAGTTCTGTTTCATCGGAAAGGTTTCTATGAATGTGCACAGGCTGTAAGTTGGTCAGGACGTTACGCTCCTGACGAAAATGGCTTAGCTTTTGCTTACGCAGAATGGCAGCTGCCACAACAGGGCTCCAGTTTTATGCGATTGTTAGATACGCACGCTAGAAACGTCTGGCTCGCGTGATGCTTGCAGCACGTACAAGACTTCAAGTTCCGCAGCAGGCTCGGAATAAAACGGGTCGGCCCTCTGGAGTAATGCGAGTACGTAGACCCTCGCGCACCCGTCTGGAGGCATTGGCCCCTGCTGGAACTGGATCTGAACGCGGGCGATGAATCAAGAAATTAGCGATTCAGTGGTGGCAGCGTGCCCGCCGCTGCCCGGCGGATTAGCCCGGCCGCAACTTGTCCGCGGGTTCTGGCATATATACGGCGCTGCCGCCGGCCGACACGCCGATTCGGCAAAATTAGGTCTGCGTCGCCATTTGTTCGCATCGAAATGCTACCGTAATTAAGGTGGAACTCACGAGTGAGAGCGATCAATTACCACAAAGATTTTATATCGCTCGATTCCTTTTTTCCAAGACATCACTTCTGAATGAGCTCGCAAATTTACGTTCCTAAAGAAGTTTCGTCTAACTGGAGAATTACGGCGGACTAGTCGAATTCGAACCTTTAATTGCTACAAATGTTCTCGCGGGAACATTCTGAACGGAGTCATGCGGCTGCCAACAAACATGAGAGTTTAACACATACAGCGTAACATTAAACACAAACGAGACGGACGATTTTTTTCTGTGATTAGAGAAACTGTACTTAATTACTAATATTAAAAATTTAAATAATTATGCTTTTACTTATTGTAAAGCCAATTGAAAGGTGGTTGCACTGAGTCACAGCGCCAGAGATTGCGCCAAAGATTATTATTTCGCCGCCTCCACTGTCGTAGTAGTAGTTCAGAGGATGTCGAGTGCAGTTGTTGTTCTGTTGGGCGAGAGAGTAGTTGCTGTTCGATTGGTGTAATGTATAGATGGAAGATGTTGCAGTTATCACAGTGTATTTCAGAAAGGGAGATGGCTTTTGATTTATGCTGCTGGCGTAATGGAAGATTTTCTTCAATATATATTGAGGTAAAAAAGTATTACAGATTTCTTTGATGACAATGCCTCTTGGTCACAGGTAGAGTCAACAAAGCATCTGGCTCGTGTTCATGTATTAGACTGGTAATTTTGGTTTCTATGTACAATTATAGTATTTCTGGTTTTTCAATTAGTTCATTGTAAATGGTGTTTAAAATATTTTGTCGCTATGAGAAAGAACCGAGCCAGATACATGTACGTTGAGTCACACTACCACACACAGAACAGTTACACTTGTGCTTTGTTGTTTCGTAGCTTTTATAGTTCCAGGGGACTTAATTAATCAATTGTGTTAATGGAAATTCCTTGTCATTCTTTATTTTTATTTTATGCAGTCAGATTGCATACTAATACTGTTAGGGCCAACCAGTTACGAGACAGATTTTACGAGACTTCGTAACCGGTCACACAGCTACTAAAATAATTCCATCTTATTCTTTTCAATTAAGCCCCATGCACAATCTACAAGTATTAATTTTTGCTCTACAGCTTCTAACAATACCACCACTTGCAAAGTAGGTTAGAAATCAGATTAATAATGTTGCTCACGCAGCATATGTTCGCTTTATCGGGCAACAACAAAGTTATTGAATGTGGATCGTATCGTCAGAATAGAAATGATAAAGTCACTGTAAAAAAGTCATTAATTTTGGTACTTATCTTGAATGGATTCCCACGTAGATTTAGTCGAAGTTGTTATGGCTCATCCTGTTGATTCTACGGTGATTCCATTTTGACTGCTAGAAGGTCCAGATATGTATTTTAGCAATATTTGAAGACCTAACAAATGCATTTTTCAGGAAATACTTAATGATCGAACAATCCCAGATCAGAACAATGATATGGTAGAAATAATTTTTGACTTGGTGTTCACCATCTACATTTTTATTTAACTTCTTGTAAATTCACATATACTTCATCTTAAGTGTCACATCATCAAGAAAACAGTTTTGTATCAATCTTCGTATATTTAATTTCCACTTTAACCAAACACAAGACTTGACTGTTCTTTTTCAAAGCGAAATAACATCTTAACTTCTGCAAAGTGAAACAAAGACTGCTCTGTGCCCATACACGCCAAAACGGTTACAAGTTAAGTCAAAGATTGTGACTGTCTCACAGAAATGAATACACACAAGAACCATATCACTGTAATATATCGATACATCAGAGTACCTATACATTAATAAAGTCAAATGTGAATATTGTCACAAACATATGTCTGTTACTTCGCAGAAAAGTAGTACGATATTACTGGTATCGAGAACTGGGGTTGGAGTGCCGTAATGGTCACGTAAACAAAGAACCATTACAAGCTGGGGACTGTTTTGAAACATCCTGGCAAATAAAAGTATTGTGCCAGACGAACACATCGTACTAATCTGCCAAAAAGTTTTCCATTATACACTGACGGAAAAAAGTCGCAAAACCAAAAAAATTATACATTTCTAGAAAGTATTTGTCTAGGTAACATATTCAAGTCATTACCATCGCAACATCACAGACTAATGTTCGTGTGACATAAGCCACTGAAAATGTGAAAATACTGATAAATTAATAACCGATGTAACCACCGTTGTCTTAATGCAAGCATGCAGACATGCGTGCATTGTGTTGCTCAGGTGCCGGATGTTAGTTTATGCGACCAGTTTCATGCCTCCTGCACTTGGTCGGTCAATAGAGGAAAGGCCGCTGGACCTGATGGGATACCAGTTCGATTTTACATAGAGTACGCGAAGGAAATTGCCCCCCCCCCCCCCCCCCACCTTCCTACAGCGGTATACCGTAGGTCTCTATAAGAGCGTACGTTCCAAAACATCGGAAAAGGGCACAGGTCATCCCCGTTTTCGAGAAGGGACGTCGAACAGATATGCAGAACTATAGACCTATATCTCTAACGTCGATCAGCTGTAGAATTTTGGAACACGTATTATGTTCGAGTATAATGACTTTTCTGGATACTAGAAATCTACTCTGTAGGAATCAGCATGAGTTTCGAAAAAGACGATCGTGTGAAACCCAGCTTGCGCTTTCGTCCGCGAGACTCAGAGGGCCATAGACACGGGTTCCTAGGTAGATGCCGTGTTTCTTGACTTCCGCAAGGCGTTTGATACAGTTCCCCACAGTCGTTTAATGAACAAAGTAAGAACACATGGACTATCAGACCAATTGTGTGATTGGATTGAACAGTTCCTAGATAACAGAACGCAGCATGTCATTCTCAATGGAGAGAAGTCTCCCGAAGTAAGACTTATTTCAGGTGTGCCGCAGTGGAGTGTCGTAGGACCGTTGCTATCCACAATATACAGGGTGTCCCAGCTATCTTGTCCACCAAAAATATCTCTGGAACAATAACAGCTATTGGAAAACGACTTTCTCCGGTACCAATGTAGGGCTGGGGCCCATGAATGTACATATTTGGAAACATTCTAAAACGAAAGCATATGTGTTTTTTAACACAAACTTACGTTTTTTTTAATGGACCTCCTATATTTTTTCTTCAGCAATCCATAGCATGACAAAGCACATACACAATGGCCTTGATTGCATCGCAATATTCCCATTACATCCGGAGATATTGAGACGCGAAGTTGACGCTTGAAACACCCGACATGCGCTGCTAGCGCACGTCCTGAGGCTCAGGCGTGAACCCCATGCTGCCCGTAATCGCGATGTGATTGACATGTGTAATCACACCTCCATACTTATCAAGAGGTCCGAAACGAATAATACGGTCTGCTGCCATCAACTCTCATAAGCACATAATGGTTTCCCTCTTGCACGTTTTACGTATCTACGTACACAATATGAACCCGTCAGGTTGTCTTATTTATCCTGCACACCCAAAATAAGGTTTATCTAATGCGTTATATGACCCATTGTGCCTGTCGCGCAGGGCCTGGCTCTACCTAGTCAAGTGTCCAACGTAGTTCCCACTACTGCCACAGTTACCACTTCGCCTTGTTTATGATTTGCTACCCATGCAAACTCCTGTACTCCACCACCCTCCGAGCATCCCATTTGTTGTTGCTTTGGCGTGCAGTACACCGCTTGCCAGTGTAGTCGTGCATCAGAGTAATCTAGTGACGGCACGGAGGTAGTACACATTGTGAATAAACGTTGTGTTGTGGAACTTATACTGTACAGTATAATGTACACACATGAAGATATGGAGAATGTACGTTGACGGGAAATACGTTATGAGATTGCTTGTTTGTTGATAGTACTGTTAGCGAACATTATGATTATTAAGTTAATATGTCTGTTTTCTACCCTACTCTACATACCTGTACTGTACCCTGTTGTAGGTGGACGAAATGCTGTTCAGGCAGAACGACTGTACAGAAGACGATTCCCTGAGAAGCCATCGCCTTCGCGCCGGATGTTTGGTCGTCTCACATCTCGTCTACGTGAAACGGGAAGCTTAAATCCAAGACCTCGACATCGACCTAGAACACGCACAGATGAACGTGCTGAAGTTGCTGTGCTCGCTACCATAGCCGTGAATCCTCAAATCAGCACACGTCAAATTGAACGTGAAGTTGGTGTGTCGAAATCAAGTGCACAGCGTATTCTTAAACGTCATAAATTTCATCCTTACCATGTTCATTTACACCAAGATCTTCATGGAAATGACTTCCACAATAGGGTAACATTTTGTCGGTGGGCTCAGCAAAAACTTCTGACTAATCCAAATTTTTTTGCAGATGTTCTCTTTACCGACGAGGCATCATTCACCAACAAAGGAATTTTCAATATGAGGAACATGCATTATTGGTCCGCAGACAATCCAAAATGGCTCCGTCAGGTAGAGCATCAACGTCCGTGGAAAGTTAATGTTTGGTGTGGGATTATTGGAGATACCATTATCGGACCTTTCCTTATAAATGGCATCCAGACTGTCAGACAATACTCCAGATTTATACGACACAATCTTCCTGTTCTCTTGGACACCGTACCTCTGAACCGGAGAATGGTCATGTGGTATCAGCATGACGGATGCCCTGCACGTAACGCCTTACGAGCACGACGACTTCTGAACCGTAAGTTCCCTGGTAGGTGGATTGGACGAGGTGGCCCAGTTAGGTGGCCTGCCCGATCTCCGGACCTTACACCGCTGGATTATTTTCTTTGGGGAGCAGTGAAGGATGCTGTTTACCAACATGAACCAACAACACCAGAGTACATGAAGCAACGCGTTATTGATGCTTGTACAGCCATCAAAGAGGAAACAGTAGCACGAAGTAGGGCATCCTTCGTCCGCAGAGTGACCCTATGTATACAAGCCAATGGGCATCACTTTGAGCATGAGATTTGAACCCTATGTTTAGTATGTAGTGCTGGTATCACAGTGGAAGTTTCTACAAGGGGCCATTTTACCCAGTGATGTTAAGAAACATTTGTTTGCAACAATTGTCATTTAACGCATTAGATAAACATAACATTGATAATTATGTGATAATAAAACTAATTGGTTAAACATGTTTACATTCATTTTCTATGTCCTACCTGAACTTCCCAAATCAAAACATTTTTACCTAAACAATGGTAAAACTTTTAGTCCACTTGCTCGTTTCACTAAAACCTTTTTAGTAACGGATTAACGATAAGCGAAGTTAACTTTGTGACTAACGTATGCAGGATGGCAGCAGACCGTATTATTCGTTTCGGACCTCTTGGTAAGTATGGAAGTGTGATTACGCATGTCAATCACATCGCGATTACGGGCAGCATGGGGTTCACACCTGAGCCTCAGGACGTGCGCTAGCAGCGCACGTTGGGTGTTTCAAGCGTCAACTTCGCGTCTTAATATCTCGGGATGTAATGGGAATATTGCGATGCAATCAACGCCATTGTGTATGTGCTTTGTCATGCTATGGGTTTCTGAAGAAAAAATGTAGGAGGTCCATTTAAAAAAAACATAAGTTTGTGTTAAAAAACACATATGCTTTCGTTTTAGAATGTTTCCAAATATGTAGATTCATGGGCGCCAGCCCTACATTGATACCGGTGAAAGTCGTTCTCCAATAGCTGTTATTGTTCCAGAGATATTTTTGGTGGACAAGATAGCTTGGACACCCTGTATATATGTGACCCAGTGGATAACATCGAAAGTTCACTGAGGCTTTTTGCGGATGATGCTGTAGTATATCGAGAGGTTGCAACAATGGAAAATTGTACTGAAATGCAGGAGGATCTTCAACGAATTGAGGCATGGTGCAGGGAATGGCAATTTAATCTCAATGTAGACAAGTGTAATGTGCTGTGAATACATAGAAAGAAAGATCCTTTATCATTTAGCTACAATACAGCAGGTCAGTAACTGGAAGCAGTTAATTCTATAAATTATCTGGGAGTAGGTATTACGATTGATTTAAAATGGGATGGGCGGCCGTTGTGGCCGTGCGGTTCTAGGCGCTTCAGTCTGGAACCGCGTGACCGCTACGGTCGCGTGTTCGAATCCTGCCTCGGGCATGGATGTGTGTGATGTCCTTAGGTTAGTTAGGTTTAAGTAGTTCTAAGTTCTATGGGACTGATGACCACAGATGTTAAGTCCCATAGTGCTCAGAGCCATTTGAACCATTTGATTTAAAATGGGATGACCATATAAAATTAATCGCCGGTAAAGCAGATGCCAGACTGAGATTCATAGGAAGAATCCTAAGGAAATGCAGTCGGAAAACAAAGGAAGTAGGTTACAGTACACTTGTTCGCCCACTGCTTGAATACTGCTCACCAGTGTGGGATCCGTACCAGATAGGATTGATAGAAGAGATAGAGAAGATCCAACGGAGAGCAGCGCGCTTCGTTACAGGATCATTTAGTAAGCACGAAAGCGTTATGGAGATGATAGATAAACTCCAGTGGAAGACTCTGTATGAGAGACGCTCAGTAGCCTCGGTACGGGCTTTTGTTGAAGTTTCGAGAACACACCTTCACCGAGGAGTAAAGCAGTATATTGCTCCCCCCTACGTATATCTCGCGAAGAAACCATGAGGATAAAATCAGAGAGATTAGAGCCCACACAGAGGAATACCGACAATCTTTCTTTCCACGAACAGTACGAGACTGGAATAGAAGGGAGAACCGATAGAGGTACCCAAGGTACCCTTGGCCACACACCGTCAGCTGGCTTGCGGAGTATGGATGTAGATGTAGATGTAGAATAAAGAGACGGTTAATGCTGGTTGTCGATGACACTGGAGTTATCGTTCCATGATGTCCCATATTTGGTGATCGAGCAGGCCATGCAACATCTCGACACTCTGTAGACCATGTTGGATTACAGTAGCAGTATGTAGGTCACCGTTATCTTGTTACAAAACACTCCTTGGAATTCTGTTCACAAATGACAGCACAACAGATCGAATACTAGATTGATGTACAAATTTTCAGTCATGGTTCATGGGGTAACCATGATAGTGCTCCTGGTGTCATACGAAACTTGAACCCTGATCATAACACCAGATGTAGGTCCCGTGTGTCTATCACACAGACAGGTTGGTTGCAGACCATCAACTGGCCTCCTCCTAACAACCACATGGCTATCACTGGCACCGAGGTAGAACCAGATTTCATCAGAAAACAAAACAAACCTTTGTCCTTCCCTCCAGTGGTTTTGGGTCAGTGGAATACACGCTGCGGAGCGTCTAGCTCGTAGCTATCCTTGAAGTAACCGATTTGTAACAGTTAGTTGTGTCACTATAGTGCCAACTACTGCTGGAAATGCTGCTGCAGTTGCAGTGCGATGCGCTGAGCCATATGCCGAACACGCGCGCACGCGACTCCGCTGCACGACTCGCTGCGGCTCACATCGTTACCGTCGCTCTCGCACGCCGACGCCACTAGCCTAACGCCATGCCGAGAAGTAGGAATGGAGGAAGAGGCAACATTGCGTCTGCTGTGGAGCTCCTGCTAAACGCGGTCGGGAGCAACGGTTGCGGCAACAAGAAGAAGAAGCGGAAGCCTGTGGCACAATTACAGTGCTATAAGTGTCAAAAGCTTGGACACACAGCCAGGGAATGCGACGGTGTGGTTGCGTGTGTTAAGTGCGGGAAACCGCAGTACACGCGTAACTGCACCAAACCAAAAAGTACTGCAGCGGTGTGCATAAATTGCGGTGGCTCGCACGCCGCAAACGCGCGCAGCTGCAGTTACCTGAAGACGTGGCAGCAGCGGAAGTTGGCCACCACACACGAAGAGGTGGCCCAACAAGAAGAAATGGTGGTCACCCCGCCCTCCTGCCTTAGTAGGGGAAGCGGGCTGCGCCACCAAGACGACGTGGACACCTTCCGCCAAGCACTGCGGGAAGCCAACGAGGACGCAATCACCGCGCTCAAATCCGCCATGGCGGAGGAGAGGGCGGCCCTGAGAGCGGAACTCGAAGAGACGCGCCGGGAGGTGACTCAACTTAGAGTCGCCTTGTACCTCGCGTCCCGCACGACGACGGACGTGGCACCGACCCCCACCTGTACGGGGGTAGACGCGGCAACACAAACGACCGCCTCCCTGGCCGACGCGGCAACGCAGGTTGCTAGGGAGGTGGTCATACAGTCGGGGAAAACCACCGACGACAAGGAGACGGCCCCCTCCGAAGCAGTCGTCACTCCTGTCTCTGCGGAAACGCAGACGACACAGAAAGTGCCGATGGAGACCGAGGGAGAAGAAGAAGACGAGCCGTTCGAGTGCCTCCCCCTCCCCAACAAGAACTGTGTGAGGGAGGTGCTCACCAAGATCGCCGATTCCCTGTGAGACGGTAGCTACCCCCATCATGATTATCCTTACCCTTTCACGGTAGATAACATCCCTCCTCTTCCTCGCAAACCTTGTCCTTTCCACTGGGTGTGCGAACCCTTGAACCAGAAGCTGCACGGGAGGGAACTCGTCAGGCGTGCAGATCTGGAGCTCATAAACAAGCACCCGATCTTCACGGACGAGGACTGGAAATACATGACTGAGCAAGCAGTCAAGTGCATCCAGACACAGACGCCGCCAGTGGACTACCCCCGCCTGAAGAAAATAGAATTCGGGCAGCCAGGAAGCAGTAAGAAGAAGAAGAAGAACAAGAAGCCGTCGGAATCAGCCGGCAGATAAGCTCCTGCATCCACAGAAACCAGAGGCCAGACCAACATACGAAGAAAAACATTCCAAACCGAGAAGACTTCAGGAGGAACAGCTCAAACTCCGCTGTCTCGGGCCAAGGCAGGCCCGTCAATATAGTGAGTGAGTGAATATGCCGAACACGTGCCACGTGGCCGTCCGGAGACCGGTCTTCTTGCTGTCAGGGAAGGAAGCGAGCGTCGACCAATGATCTTGTTCACCGATTCCAGAATATTGTCTAGGACGTACTACTCAGAAAAAGCGACAAGCAATAGTGTTGTCAGGTATTGTCCTTCTTCAAAATGGTTCAAATGGCTCTGAGCACTATGCGACTTAACTTCTGAGGTCATCAGTCGCCTAGAACTTAGAACTAATTAAACCTAACTAATCTAAGGACATCACACACATCCATGCCCGAGGCAGGATTCGAACCTGCGACCGGAGCGGTCGCTCGGCTCCAGACTGTAGCGCCTAGAACCGCACGGCCATTTCGGCGGCTTGCCCTTCTTCCTGACAGTTCTCGGCCGCATATTGCAACTGCAACAAAGACACTCCTGCACCACTTTCTGTGGGAAGTGTTTGAGCAGCCACCGTATGTACAGTACTTCGCTACCTCTGATTTTCGTCTTCCTGTTCACATGAAACGCTGACTATAAGGAGAGCATTTTGGCACAGACAACTAAGTGCAGATTAGGGTAGAGAATTGGCGGAAATCACAGGCGGCTGCCTTCTATGACGAGGGTATTGCAAAGTTGGTACCAGTAGCTTAGTCGGGACTGTAGTTTTGTCGAGAAGTAGTTGGAAAGTGTAGCTGAATGTTGCATTGATTTTCACTCTGGTTCCGTTTCGTGTCCGATCGGTTCTTGAAACAAAACAAAAAAAGAAAAGAACAAGAAAAATAGCTTTCGTATATTGAAGTTGGCTAATTTATCCTACAAACTTCGTGCTGTCAGGAAACTGGATTGTGAGAAACAAGTACACAATTCTTCCGAGGGCAATTATGCGCCCATTATAAGAATGCTTGCAATTTTGGAAACTAAAAATTAAATTAAATTGCATTCTAAAATTTATTCACTTTCAAAGTGCAAACTTGTATTATCATATGTTGTGAGTTAGGAAATTATTTTTCATGTGTAAGTAAATCTGAAGTTTCTAGTTTTGTGTTGACGGAAACAGCATATTACCTCCACTGCTTCACTTGTTTTCAGGTGAAAGTTTGAAATATCAGTAGTCAAAGTTAGTCGCGAAATATATTTGGTTCTGAGTAGTCTTATCTGAAGCGTTTTTGACTAGACGTTATCATGAAGTAATATTGTTCAAGTCACAATATTCAGTTTCATGCTGATTAATTTTTCTTTACTTAAAACCAAAGCTTCGTAACGTTTAAATTTAACAGTATCCGTTCCTTTAAAGTAAACCGCAATGACGAACAGTCATAGAGATATCTGAGCAGTCTGCGCGTAGCAGATCGCATTTTGATTACACTCTTTGGCTTGCCTGTTTTACGCTCACTGCAAAATGGTTTGAGTTAGAGTTGGTTCTTCTGCACTGGAGACCAATTGTCTTTCAACTAACCTAAAACTACTCTTAAGTGCCTTCCGTCCAAAGTTATTAACGTGCAGCAGTATCAAACAATTTTCTGGCTCGTGTTCTTACATATACTCCTGTTGTTTTCAGTTAACTGAAAAATGAAAATCCGATGAGCTTTACACAGATGTGTTCGACAGTGTCTCTAGTATGCCTGTCGGTTGCATCACATCGCTCTTTTCAGTTCTGAGCGCATGGTGAACACATAAAGATGCGTAGAAAATAGTGCCTCCCGCCAAGCATAAGGTCCTGGTGAGTGATTTCGCCTGATGTTATGCAGCCCACGTAACAGAACTATCATACGGTTTCTACTTTGTGACAATTCTCGGTCGCAATCTGGAGGGGCAATGAAAATGCTCCTGCAGTGTTTACGATGGGAAGTGTTTTATCACCCGCACTGCAGCCTGTAATCGGCTCCTTCTGTGTTTCATCTCTGCTCACATTAACTACTGGCTATGAAGACAACATATTCACACAGACAACGAGCTGTAGATGAGCGTAGAGAATTGGCGGGAAGCACAGGCGGCTACCTTCTATGACGAGGGTATTGAAAAGTTGATACAACGCTACGACAAATGTCTATGTCGGAGTGGTGACTATGTAGAGCAGTGGCTGAAAGCTGTAGCTAACTGCTGCGGATAAAATATTTCTGATTATCACAGTGGTTTCCATTTCGCGATCAATCGGAACTTACTTTATGGACAGCCCTCGTATGTACATATATATGTTCCACATCTCCTCCTAAACCACTGGACCGATTTCAACGAAACTTGCTACACGTATCGCATAGTGTCCGGAAATAATCACTGCAAAGCTAAGAACTACCCACCTATCAAAGGGATGGGGGTGGAGGTGAGAAAGCAGAGTGGTCCACAACGCGAAAATACCCGTACTTTACTGTTTCACAGTTTGAGAATGAGGATAAGTACAGACTTGCGACAAACTTTACACATAATTTCGAACCTTTATGAAACTGTTTCTCACGGACTACTCCCACAACATGAAGAAAGGAAGAAAGTTTGCCGCTTACTACAATTTCGCTCTTCTTGCTCCAAAATTGCCTCATGAAGCATGATGTTGTAATTAATAAATTGTTTAATACTATCTGTATTCGTGACACATTTTGTATACAACATACACATATACTACTGAATGTACCAGAAAAATTACATCATTTTACGACAATTAGTTCAAGAGATATGATGTCATAAACGCTGAGAAGCGTCAAAAACTACCGCATCGCGCAGTACGTTTAAATTTATTACTTCTTTGCTAGTAGCTCTATTAGCAACACTTTTCACAGACAGTAGTCACATATACCACTGGATGTACTTGCAAAATTATATCACTGTATAGCACGTACATGTGATCGAAAGTATCCGGACAACTCTCTGAAGGTGACTTTCAAGTTCTTGGCGCCCTCCATCGGCAATGCTAGGGCGGACAGCTCCTGGTTGTGTGGTCACGGTGTTGAACTGCGAAGGGGGAGATTGGTGTTCAACTCTCCCTCCTGCTCCACAGTTCTTTCTTCACAAAAATAAGAACTGTCCGACAGGTCATTGACGTGTCTGTTCGCTGTACTCAGATTTGTGCCTGTGTCGTGGTGTAACGTCCGTTTGCAACAGTGAGATGTGAGGAAGGGACCTCCAGAAGTACGTACCTTCTATTCGTTCTACCCGAGTGCCTCATGTTATGACTCTTGTGTTCCGCTTTGGATGTTTTGACCCTTGAATTACTTTGTTGTAACATAGTTCACATCGGTTTATTTGTTCTTTTCGCTTCTGTAAGAGGTCTATGCGGCATCTCGCCTGCTCTCACTGTTCATCACATGTACCTGCGATGGTAAATACTCATACCACACGACTTGTATTCTATAACAAATGTACCGGTATATTATGACAATTGCAGAAGGAGAACAGACACGCCAGTGGCCGGACGGAAAGAACATAATTTTGCGAAAAATAAAAGGATACGAGGGATATTTGAACACGAACCTGCTTCCTTGCAATCCAACACCGGGAGCACACAACCACGACGCTGTGGTTCTTGCAAATCGCTCGATGTTGCACATATTGAGGGCGGACAGTTCACTGCTTCTGTTTTGCTTCTTTTTTCACAGTCCAGTACACTTTCTTCCTGTTTTCGTGATTGATCTGTGTTCAGTTTTTGACGGGCTATGCACTGGGCCATTTTACCACTAAGTCTGAGGAAGATGCGATGCGAAGTTTCCTTTGTAAGAGCCGCCGTGCGCATTTTCTCTGGCGTTTCATCAGGTATTTGCGATTTAGTTTCTGCATTGTTTAGGTGCAGTCAGTGCAAAGAATTACCGTTCGTCATGTATTTCACGGTGATGTCCATTTTCAACAAAAAGCACCGGTTTGTTTCCAATTACAAGCAAAACTATTTTTAAAGAGAAATTGCCTGCGCCCATTCGTTAGATCGCGCCCACATTAGTCTAGCCCGATATTCATTTTATCGATATGTGTCAAAAGGAGCAGTAAAGTACGAGGAATAAACGCAATCGAACAGCGACTCAGTTTGTCGGTTGCAGTCATCGCGAGTCAGTGCAATGCTGTCGCTGCTGGAATAGATGTTATGCCTGTTAATACATGTGGACAAAACAAAAATCGCACCAGACCAATCTGGAACCGCTCTATCAAATATATTTATCCGCTAAATTATATTATTAAACATCTTCAGAAGATTTAGAAACCAGGTTTTAAATTGTAAGACTTTTCCAGGGGCTGATGTGGACTCTGACCACAATCTATTGGTCATGAACTGCAGATTAAAACTAAAGAAATTGCAAAAAGGTGGGAGTTTAAGGAGATGGGACCTGGATAAACTGTCAGAACCAGAGGTTGTAGAGAGTTTCAGAGAGAGCGTTAGGGACCGATTGACAAGAATGAGGGCAAGAAATACAATCGAAGAAGAATGAGTAGCTTTGAGAGATGAAATAGTGAAAGCAGCAGAGGATCACGTAGATAAAAAGACGAGGGCTAGTAGAAATCCTTGGGTAACAGAAGAATTATTGAATTTAATTGATGAAAGGAGAAAATATAAAAATACAGTAAATGGAGCAGGCAAAAAGGAATACAAACGTCTCAAAAATGAGATCGACAGGAAGAGTAAAAGGGCTAAGGAGGAATGGATACAGGACAAATGTAAGGATATAGAGGCTTATCTCACTAGGGGTAAGATAGATACTGCATACAGGAAAATTGAAGAGACCTTTGGAGAAAAGAGAACCACTTATATGAATATCAAGAGCTCAGATGGAAACCCAGTTCTAAGCAAAGAAGGGAAAGCAGCAAGGTGGAAGGAGTATATAGAGGGTCTGTACAAGGACGATGTACTTGAGGACAATATTATGAAAATGGAAGAGAATGTAGATGAAGATGAAATGGGAGATATGATACTGCGTGAAGAGTTTGACAGAGCACTGAGTCGAAACAAGGCCCCGGGAGTAGACAACATTCCATTAGAACTACTGACGGACTTGGGAGAGCCAGTCCTGACAAAACTCTACCATCTGGTGAGGACGATTTATGAGACAGGCGAAATACCCTCAGACTTCAAGAAGAATATAATAATTCCACACCCAAAGAAAGCAGGTGTTGACAGATGTGAAAATTACCGAACTATCAGTTTAATAAGTCACAGCCGCAAAATACTAACACGAATTCTTTTCAGACGAATGGAAAAACTGGTAGAAGCCGACCTTGGGGAAGATCAGTTTGGATTCCGTAGAAATATTGGAACACGTGAGGCAATACTGACCTTACGACTTATCTTAGAAGAAAGATTAAGGAAAGGTAAACCTACATTTCTAGCATTTGTAGACTTAGAGAAAGCTTTTGACAATTTGACTGGAATACTCTCTTTCAAATTCTAAAGCTGGCAGGGGTAAAATACAGGGAGCGAAAAGCTATTTACAATTTGTACAGAAACCAGATGGCAACTATAAGAGTCGAGGGGCATGAAAGGGAAGCAGTGGTTGGGAAGGGAGTGAGACAGGGTTGTAGGCTCTCCCCGATGTTATTCAATCTGCATATTGAGCAAGCAGTAAAGGAAACAAATAAAAAAGTTGGAGTAGGAATTAAAATCCATGAGGAAGAAATAAAACTTTGAGGTTCGCCGATGACATTGTGATTCTGTCAGAAACAGCAAAGGACCTGGAAGAGCAGTTGAATGGAATGGGGAATGTCTTGAAAGGAGGATATAAGATGAAAATCAACAAAAGCAAAACGAGGACATTGCAATGTAGTCGAATTAAGTCGGGTGATGCTGAAGGAATTAGATTAGGAAATGAGACACTTAAAGTAGTAAAAGAGTTTTGCTATTTGGGAAGCAAAATAGCTGATGATGGTCGAAGTAGAGAGGATATAAAATGTAGACTGGTAATGGCAGGGAAAGCGTTGCTGAAGAAGAGAAATTTGTTGACATCGAGTATAGATTTAAGTGTCAGGAAATCGTTTCTGAAAGTATTTGTGTGGCGTGTAGCCATGTATGGAAGTGAAACATCAACGATAAATAGTCTGGGCAAGAATAGAATAGAAGCTTTCGAAATGTGGTGCTACAGAAGAATGCTGAAGATTGGATGGGTAGATCATATAACTAATGATGAGGTATTGAATAGAACTGGGTAGAAAGGAAATTTGTGGCACGACTTGACTAGAAGAAGTGATCGGTTGGTAGGGCATATTCTGAGACATCAAGGGATCACCAGTTTAGTATTGGAGGGCAGCGTGGAGGGTAAAAATCGTAGAGGGAAACCAAGGGATGAGTACACTAAACAGATTCAGAAGGATGAAGGTTGGAGTAGCTACTGGGAGATGAAGAAGCTTGCAAAGGATAGAGTAGCATGGAGAGCTGCATCAAACCAGTCTCTGGACTGAAGAGCACAACAGATCAAGAAGTTCTTGACAGATTTTCTTCTAACTTCCTAATTTTTACACAAGACTCTGATGAATATTCAGATGGACATATAGAGCAGTTGTTGAGATTTTTTTGTAGCAATTTTTTCTCGTATATAAAATAGGCTAAGAAAACCTCGTAGCTCCATCTATCTGTGAAAGCTCGCAATTACAGTAACAAGTAACTCCATAGTCAGAGATTTGAAAGTGCATGCATTTCTCTGATCTGCAGATAACTAGGCTTCTGCTTCACAGCAACTTCCTGTATCAGTTTACACTATTTTTTAAGGAGAGCCGGCCGAGGTAGCCGAGCGGTTCTAGTCGCTACGGTCTGGAACCGCGCTGCTGCTACGGTCGCAGGTTCGAATCCTGCCTCGGGCATGATTGTGTGTAGTAGTTCTAAGTTATAGGGGACTGATGACCTCAGAAGTTGTCCCATAGTGGCCAGAGCCATTTGAACCATTTTAAGGAGACGTATTGGCTCCGCCTGTAAAATTTAACCAAATGAAGCTACGAGATTTTCATTGCCTACCATCGATATATTAAAAACAGGTATAAAACAGCACGCACATATTCAAATACAACGTTATATTGAAGTTTAGAAGCTGTAGGTGAAGCACTTCTGCAGATTTAAGATTTTGAACAAACGAAGATAAGGTTTTTGCTAACAACGAGTCCCTATTATTATTATATGTATATTTATATATCAAAATGGCACTCCTGTAGATACATAAAAATATGCTAGTATTCGAATTCAACTCTCTGCCAAAATTTCAAAGCAGTCGGTAAAGAACTTTCAGAGATACACGACTTAGAGCGAGTGAACGTTTAAATTTTTATTTTTATTTATATTTTAACACTCACCTCATTACGAAGTTTGATGTTTTTGTCTTTGTTGTTGTTGTTGTTGTTGTGGACTTCAGTCAAGAAACTAGTTTGATGGGAGTACCAAAAAAAAAAAAATGTGTGTGAAATCTTATGGGACTTAACTGCTAAGGTCATCAGGCCCTAAGCTTACACACTACTTAACCTAAATTATCCTAAGGACAAACACACACACCCATGCCCGGGGGAGGACACGAACCTCCGCCGGGACCAGCCGCATCTCCCAGTACCTACTCCAAACTACATCCTTCTGAATCTCTTTACTGTATTCATCTCTTGGTCTCCCTCTATGATTTTTACCCTCCGTCTTGTCTGTCTTTACGATCAGAAAATGTAGATCTGGAAAGTATTGCATTAATCGAAATCTGTAAGCTGTTGCCGCTAGTGACCTAAGCGTCGCTTAGAGCGATGCTCCACTACAGACACTGCTCCCAAGGGAACCTCCCCATCGCACCCCCCCTCAGATTTAGTTATAAGTTGGCACAGTGGATAGGCCTTGAAAAACTGAACACAAACAGGAAGAAGTTGTGTGGAACTATGAAAAAATAAGCAAAATATACAAACTGAGTAGTCCATGCACAACATAGGCAACAACAAGGAACGAGTAAGAGCAGGAGTGCCGTGGTCCCGTGGTTAGCGTGAGCAGCTGCGGAACAAGAGGTCCTTGGTACAAGCCTTCTCTCCGCTGAAAAGTTTAACTTCTTATTTTCAGTTTATGTTACAAACGCTTATGTTTTCATCACTTTTTTGGGAGTGATTTTCACATCCACAAGATAACCTAAATCGGGCAAGGTAGAGGAATCTATTTACCCATTCGCCAAGTGTACAAGTTAGGTGGGTCGACAACATATTCCTGTTATGTGACGCACATGCCGTCACCGGCGTCGTATAGAATATATCAGACGTGTTTTCCTGTGGAGGAATCGGTTGACCTATGACCTTGCGATCAAATGTTTTCGGTTCCCACTGGAGAGGCACGTCCTTTCGTCGACTAATCGCACGGTTTTGCGGTGCGGTCGCAAAACACAGACACTAAACTTATTACAGTGAACAGAGACGTCAATGAACGCACGGACAGATCATAACTTTGATAAAATAAAGAAAGAAAACTTTTCACGCGAGGGAAGACTTGAACCATGGACCTCTCATTCGGCAGCTGCTCACGCTAACCACGGGACCACGGTGCTCCTGAGCTCACACTATCCTTGATGTAGCCTATCCTGGCGCATGGACTACTCAGATTGTATATTTTGCTTATTTTTTCATAGTTCCACACAACTTCTTCCTGTTTTCTCGATTGATCTGTGCTTAGTTTTTCAAGGCCTATCCACTGTGCCAACTTATAACTAAATCTGAGGGGGGTGCGATTGGGAGGTTCCCTTGTAAGAAATGCCATTTACACTTTTTGCCGCTACGCTGGTAACGTCACACCTGTCTTCCACCACTGACTCACCCTTAGGTTTCAGCGCTTGCCTGAGTTATCCCCAGTTTCCCGGCGCTGCGTTTCGATCTGCCCGCTGCACGGGCGCTGGTCTTTGGCAGCTGTTTAGCCGGCCACGTGGCTGCCAGATAAGGGTTCGCCCGCTAGTCGGCAGGCACGCAGGAATAATTAAGCAGCCCCTTATACGGCCAGGCGGCGACTCAGCGGCCACGAGGCGTCCCCCCGCCGCCAGTCGCCATCGCTTCCTCCTCCATTCCAGTACATCAGATCCCCAAATGCGCAGAGAGACAACCGTCGACCTGGCCGGCTTGTCGTATTTCTTAGCTAAATGGCCAGTCTAATTCATTAATACTCAAGAGTCGGTATTTATGAGGCTATGAATATTCGCTTGTCGAAGCCTCCTATGGATTGGAATAATGGATTAACGTCAGGAAACCACTATGAGATCCCCTGCTACACCCGCCGGACAGGGCAGATAGTTTAATTTGTGGAAAGGGGCCAAAATGAGTAGCTGTCAGTTGCACTCGAACATACTACTTTATTGCTTTAAGACTCGGTAACTTGAACAAATCTGCATTTGCAGCCCACATTGCTGAAGAAAACCATTCAGTGGGAAACAATGAGGACAACTTAAAAATTTTACATCTAGCAAAAAAAGGAGCCACTATGAATATATTAGAAGAAACAGAAATACACACACACAAAAACAGCACCCCAGACTACATCCTTAATGAACAAACAGAGTTAGGTGACACCCCTTTCCTAAAAAATTTTAAAAAATTATTTTCCAACCACCAAAGCAAATAATATTAGTACGCCTATCTGCAGATCAAGTAGGAAATTTATATGTTACTACAATTCTCATGATGCTAAATGTAATTAAATAATGCACTATTTTACTTATATATATATATATATATATATATATATATATATATATATATATATATATATATATATGTGTGTGTGTGTGTGTGTAAAAAAAACTTTGTAGTTAATGCAACAATATCAGCTCAAAAAAATCATTGTCTCTGTACTAGTGTAGAAGGCATTACACTTGCGTAAATGAATGTATGATCCTTTCCAAACATAGGACATCATCGTCAAATGTTACATCATAGCATCTTTGATACTCATATGTTTGTAAGCTCTTTGTATGTATCAAAACATGTGGTGTGTGGTAGAAATCTTCTCAGCGACAAATCTAAAGTGTTCAGTGAAAAAAATTTACGTGTGCTAAAATAAGAATGCAGTGGGAATGTATTCACATCTTTTGGACAAATGTTATAAACACAAACATTCCAAACGCACAGTTCACGTAAGTCACATGCAACGAAAATCTGTAACGCAACAATCTGTGTGTGGCGTGTTTATAATTATGTATTATTTATTTATTAGGACAAATGGTTCAAATGGCTCTGAGCACTATGGGACTTAACTTCTAAGGTCATCAGTCCCCTAGAACTTAGAACTTCTTAAACCTAACTAACCTAAGGACATCACAAACATCCATGCCCGAGGCAGGATTGGAACCTGCGACCGTAGCAGTCGCGTGGTTCCGGACTGAGTGCCTAGAACCGCTAGGCCACCACGGCCGGCTTATTAGGACAATTAATCTGTAAAAAATACACCACATGTCATAAAGAAAGCGTGAAAACCGTCTGAGGATGAATCACAACGATTCGAAACCGGTAACGGTACCCTTTGAATAAAAGAACTCAAAGTAAATTTGTGGCTAGTTGCTGTCCCAACACTATCAACATTTGTCTTCAAACAACAGCCACGGTCTGCATGATGTCATCGTATGACAACATTGCATACTATTTTATTCATTTGACAAACATTACGAGAGTAAAGAAAACATTAAAAACAGAGCAAGCCAAACATTAATTTTAGAACTTGATTTCCGGCGAAATTCGCCATTCAGTCTCACGCCTTAAGGGCAAAACAACTTTAATTTTAAATTGGCTAGAAGCCAAACATAAACATACAACAAGGGCAAATAAGAAAAGGCTGCACATCAAATGGCGCTCAGAAGTTTCCAAGCGTCGGCCTGGAATTCAAACACTAACGCTCACTTAGGTGAGACAGGCAGTCGGCCCAACAATTCTCAATCAGACGGCAACCCAACCGACAGACAGTCAATGGATCAAGCGAAAGGATAACTTCCGCTCCACCTGACCATCACACAACAGTGATTTCAATGGAACAACGCAAAAGGTACCGGCGCCCACAACGAATTACTCAGCTGTCAAACTACACGCCGTGCTGGACAACCACAACACGACGAGGAAAATACACTGCCTGAATTTACGTCAACGGCCAGGGCAGGTGTGGTGTCACAGCCAGACACCACACTTGCTAGGTGGTAGCTTTAAATCGGCCGCGGTCCATTAGTACATGTCGGACCCGCGTGTCGCCCCTGTGTGATCGCAGACCGAGCGCCACCACAAGGCAGGTCTCGAGAGACTGACTAGCACTCGCCCCAGTTGTACGGACGACTTTGCTAGCGACTACATGGACGAAGCATTGCTCCTTAGCCGAGCCAATAGTTAGAATAGCCTTCAGCTAAGTCAATGGCTACGACCTAGCAAGGCGCCATTAGTAACATCGCATGTATCTAAAGAGTCTCACTTGTATCGCCACAATCTCCAGATGTACCAAAAGGATGGATTAAAGTTAAGTATTCCCGAAGCTACGTACTTTTCTTTATAGCATTCATAATGTATCCTGTTTCAGACCTCACGCACCCTGGTTTGGCTTAGCGCGTGCCTTTCGGCTTCTTCTCATTGTGTCTTGGCTGTCTTGTCTAGACACAACAGCAGGTAACTGGAACGTTAACGGCCACAAGGCAGAAGATTCCCCTGGTGCACTTCACTTCAAAAATTATTAAGTTAAGTTAAACTGCACAGGAGGGCGGTTAGAATTTCGCTAACTTGAAAACACATTTTGTTGGTCGCGGGAATGTCCCAACAGCCTGCAACGAAATTCAAACGACACAATGTTAACGGTTTGGGCTGGCTGGTAGATTAAGTAAAGACTCAACTTTCGTGTCCGGGAACGGTAAGCCACGAACCTCGTAGCAATGGGAACAGCACAACAGACTATGACACCACATAGAGGCCGCCATCGGGCCCAGCCAAATCACGCGCCGCGGAGATTTCCTCGCTGTTCCACGCCAACTGACCAACTACAAGGCCCGGAAACGGTGAAAGGACCAAATATACGTCGGCCGATGAGACGACCAACCGTACGACCAACCAACAGTCGTCCCGCTCCAATCTCCCTCAGTCGAACAGTTCATGTGTGTCGCCAGCGGTCGGCAAGCACTGGCTGTCGGCACCTCACCGGCACTCCGTCCCGACTTCACTGCTGCTGCGTGCCGACTGCACTGCTGGTCCGTCTCCAACTGACTGCCAGACACACGACGACCCGAAAATACAGGGTTATTACAAATGATTGAAGCGATTTCACAGCTCTACAATAACTTTATTATTTGAGATATTTTCACAATGCTTTGCACACACATACAAAAACTCAAAAAGTTTTTTTTAGGCATTCACAAATGTTCGATGTGTGCACCTTTAGTGATTCGGCAGACATCAAGCCGATAATCAAGTTCCTCCCACACTCGGCGCAGCATGTTCCCATCAATGAGTTCGAAAGCATCGTTGATGCGAGCTCGCAGTTCTGGCACGTTTCTTAGTAGAGGAGGTTTAAACACTGAATCTTTCACATAACCCCACAGAAAGAAATCGCATGGGGTTAAGTCGGGAGGGCGTGGAGGCTATGACATGAATTGCTGATCATGATCTCCACCACGACCGATCCATCGGTTTTCCAAACTCCTGTTTAAGAAATGCCGAACATCACGATGGAAGTGCGGTGGAGCACCATCCTGTTGAAAGATGAAGTCGGCGCTGTCGGTCTCCAGTTGTGGCATGAGCCAATTTTCCAGCATGTCCAGATACACGTGTCCTGTAACGTTTTTTTCGCAGAAGAAAAAGGGGCCGTAAACTTTAAACCGTGAGATTGCACAAAACACGTTAACTTTTGGTGAATTGCGAATTTGCTGCATGAATGCGTGAGGATTCTCTACCGCCCAGATTCGCACATTGTGTCTGTTCACTTCACCATTGTCCGCCCCAGTAGCTGAGTGGTCAGCGTGACGGATTGCCGTCCTCTGGGCCCGGGTTCGATTCCCGGCTGGGTCGGAGATTTTCTCCGCTCAGGGACTGGGTGTTGTGTTGTGTTCATCATCATTTCATCCCCATCCGGCGTGCAGGTCGCCCAATGTGGCGCCGAATGTAATAAGACCTGCGATATGGCGGCCGGACCTGCCCCGCGAGGGGCCTCCCGGCCAATGACGCCAAACGCTCATTTCCATTTCCACTTCACCATTAAGAAAAAAAGTTGCTTCATCACTGAAAACAAGTTTTGCACTGAACGCATCCTCTTCCATGAGCTGTTGCAACCGCGCCGAAAATTCAAAGCGTTTGACTTTGTGATGGGGTGTCAGGGCTTGTAGCAATTGTAAGCGGTAAGGCTTCTGCTTTAGCCTTTTCCGTAAGATTTTCCAAACCGTCGGCTGTGGTACGTTTAGCTCCATGCTTGCTTTATTCGTCGACTTCCGCGGGCTACGCGTGAAACTTGGCCGCACGCGTTCAACCGTTTCTTCGCTCACTGCAGTCTGACCCGTTGATTTCCCCATACAGAGGCATCCAGAAGCTTTAAACTGAGCATGCCATCGCCGAATGGAGTTAGCAGTTGGTGGATCTTTGTAGAACTTCGTCCTGAAGTGTCGTTGCACTGTTATGACCGACTGATGTGAGTGCATTTCAAGCACGACATACGCTTTCTCGGCTCCTGTCGCCATTTTGTCTCACTGCGCTCTCGAGCGCTCTGGCGGCAGGAACCTGAAGTGCGGCTTCAGTTGAACAAAACTTTGTGAGTTTTTCTACGTATCTGTGGTGTGTCGTGACCATATGTCAATGAATGGAGCTGCAGTGAATTTATGAAATCGCTTCAATCATTTGTAATAGCCCTGTACTATCGGTCGCTCCAGAGATGGTACGACAGTGCACCTATCTGTACGCGCTGCTGCTGTCACGGACAAGTAAGGCAGGAAGTTAGTGAAGCCAGTAAATGGAATAAGAAAACGAGGCGGCGGTTGACGCGGCGGTACCGTAATAAAAGATGACAAACAATTAATGCCATGAACACGAGCCGTGCACGGCTCCCACTATGTATTGTAAAATAGCGACCTGCCCCTTCTTCGCACGGGTGGCACTTAAGCATCTTATGGGTCGACTTATTTATAATAAGTACTGATACACACAAACCTTCCCCGTTGTGTATGGAGGAAAAAAGGTTCTATGAACAGGTGTGAAGAAATAGACGGCGTGCGCACAACAGCAAATCGTCCGGAAACACGGTACTGACGTGCATCGCATCCACGTCCGTGGGATGCAATGCCCACGTTCACACGTCGCGTCATCGTTTGCAGCACTCTTTCGCACGTTCCGGCCTTTCTCCGGAAAACGTCACAGCTGTCGTGAACACACTGCTGAAGGGCGTTCACACCAGGAGCTAGTTTAACATTTCAACTTTTTTGCACATGCTCCCTGAGGTAATAATCGAGGGAGTTTATTCCTTTGATCCAGCAGGCCGTGCTGAAGGGCCCCCGCGTCCTTTAGGACGTCTGGGGAAATTGTTTTCAAGTGTCGGCGACCTGTAATGCAGAAATTGAGTGGACAGGAAGTCCAGATAGACTCCTGCGTCGGGGCGTTGTGGAATAATAACCGGTCCAAGTGTATAGTCGCCAAGAACCCCTGCCCCTCACATTGATGCTGAGCCGATGCTGATGAGACACCTCAACCACTTCTCGAGGATTGTCTGTAGCCCACAGTGCGTTTCCGCGCACACCTTCATAGGAACTTTTTTCCTCCATTTCTAGTCAGGAAGTTTGTCGGCTTTATTAATGTACACCCTATAGTTACAGGGTGAGTTACTAACTATTTTCACCTAGAATATCTCCGAAAGTATGATAGTAGCTGAAAAGTTTGTTGGATAAATGTTGCATGGGACAATGGGGACCATAATATGACGGTTGTTTGATGCTAGGTGGGGTCGCGACAGAGATATGAAAGTCAATTTTTTTTTAATGGGATGCTATAGTTTGGTACTTATTTTCTGATAGTGGCTTTCGAGACGAACCCAATGATGTGTAGCAGTAATGTCTTTGAAGGTCAAAGAAGGTCACAAAGATGGCATGAATGTCCGTTTATAGAAGGCGTTCGAAGTGATGACCATTGGTATCAAAGCAGTGCTGCAATCTTCTTATCATGGACTGAGTGGCATTCCTTACCACTATGGCACTTATCGAAGCACATGCTCTGACAATTCTCTCTCGTACATCGTCCAAATAGTAAATATTCGCCGAATACGGCGTATCCATCTAACGTGCCATTGACATGTAAACACCATTCGACGGTTTCGAAATGCAACACGGAAAGACCAGTATTGCCGAATCAAGCGAATGTGAATGATGTATTCCTTCGAAGAACAAGTCAATATGCTTCTCATTTACGGAGAATGCCAACGAAATTTAGTGAGACCTAGAGACTTATACGCTGAAAGATATCCTCAACGTACTCACACTACACGTCGTACATTTAAATATGTTTATTATAAGTTGTCCGCCCCCGGTAGTTGAATGGTCAGCACGACGGATCGTCAATCCTCTGGGCCCGTGTTCGATTCCCGGCTGGGTAGGGGAATTTTCTCCGCCCAGGGACTGGGTTTTGTGCTGTCCTCATCATCATCCTATCATACTCATCGAATTCAGGTCGCCAAAGTGGCGTCAAATTGAAAGACCAGCACCCGGCGAACGGTCTGCCCGACGGGGCCCCTAGCCATACGATTAAATAAATGAAATAAATTATAAGTTGAGAACAACTGTAAAAGGAAAGTTACTAACGAGGACACGGATATTGGTACTCTTGTCACTGTGGTTCAAGATCCTTGTGTTACTTGGTGTCAAATCGCAAGGGAATCTGGCATGAGCCACAGTAGTGTTGTTCGTGTTCTGCATCGCCATAAATATCACCCTTACCATATCATTCTCCACCAAGAAATAACTGGTACGGATTGTATGCGTCGCATTGAATTCTGCAGATTCAGAGGTAGGACACATTAATTAATTTGATTTTATTTATGAAGAGGCTACATTCACGAGCAATGGAAATGTTAATTTGCATAACATGTATTATTGGGCAACCAAAATCCATGTCGGCTGCAGCAAGTTCCACACCAACAACCGTGGTCGGTGATGTATGGTCCCTATTTCATCGAAGGAAATCTTTCCCGCAAGAAACATTAGATCTGTTACCTTTAGGAACAAGGTACAGAATGTGATATCAACACTATGGATATCCGGCACAATTCTCGCTGATGGCTAGAAATGAGTTGCAGAAACAATTCCCAAATCGTTGAATTGGACGCGAAGGAGATGTGTCGTGGCCGGTTCGTTTGCCAGACTTGACGCCTCTGGAGTTTTTCTTGTGGGGATTCGTAAAAGACATTGTTTATAAAGACGTTTCAACTCCACCTGAAGATATGCGAGAGAGAATTGTCAGAGCATGTGTTTCGATAAGTGCCGATGTGATAAGGAATACCACTCAATCAATGATAAGAAGATTGCAGCACTGCATTGATGCCAATGGTCATCACTTCTATTAATGGACGTTCATGCCAACTTTGCCACCTTCGTTGACCTTCAAATACGTTACTGTTACATATCATTGGATTCGTCTCGATAGCCCCTGTCAGAAAATAAGTACCAAACTATAGCTTCCTATTTAAAAAAACAAAGTTGACCTTCACATCTCTGAAGCGACCCCACCCAGCAACAAAAAACCAACGTCATATTATGGACACCATTGTCCCATGCAACTTTTGTCCCACAAACTTATCAGGTCCTATCATACTTTAGGGGCTATTCTTGGTGGCAATAGTTCTTGACTCAACCTGTATATGAGTAAAACGACATAAAACTCCCTACAGTTCTTGACATTAGGCATAATTTGAGTAGGCTACATGCCGGTACCTGGTTTTACCCGCCCCCTTTACTCCATCTATAACATCATAAATCCATTACAGCACTATGGACGCTCTCATCACAGTCACCCACACAACACATACATACACACACACACACACACACACACACACACACACACGTGAACTTGGTAACAGGTCGCAGGAAGGCAATGGCATACCATCTCCTCTAAGGCCTTGCCTAGAAAGAGGGTGCAGGATTCCTACGTCTGGCCCCATGTTCTCATTCCCCGAGCGTGAAACTACTTCGACAGGCCAAGGAAAACTTCCTCGACGGGATAAGCTGTAATGGCCTTTACCGACGTCGCTCGAGCTATCCCGAGCACGAACCACAGGTGGGACAGGGAAGAGGAAACGCTATCGTACAAAATCGAACCTCCTGTGGTGGCACACCACACATGATCTCCATCGCACACACCAGGTGGAACGCAAATAAGGTGATGCCGTACCACGTGGCCTCGGGAGCATCTGGATCGATAATACAGGGTGACCATAAAGTATCGCCATCATCTAGAAAGTTCTAACCTGTAAACTATTAGAGACAGAGCATCGTGATTTGTTGTAAAACGTTGAAGGAAGATGGGAGTTTGACGCTCTGTCGTACATTATATGAAGGGCTTATTTCAATAGTGGTACAAGTCCATTTTTGTTCATCTTGAGATACAGAGCCCTAAAGTTAAATGAGCGCTGAAAAATCTGCAGTTGAAATACCAGAAGTATTCAAGCATATGGCTTCTTGCTAGAGATGAACCTTTCTTTTTGTTTGGATCATTACTTTCAGAAGCATTATAGACAGAAAAGTTGAGGTAATGGACTTGTACCACTATTGTAATAAGCCCTCCCTATGCATCCCGCATGCCACCATATGATGCGTGCCGCAGATTATCTTGTACAACTGCTAGTCATTTCTTTCCTTTCCTCTGCTACTCGCAATTAGAGCGAGGAAAAAACGATTGTCTATATACCTCTGCATGAGCTCTAATTTCTCATACCTTATCTCCGTGGTCCTTAGGCGAAATGTCTGTTGGTGGCAGTAGAATCGTTCTGCAGTCAGCTTCAAATTCCGGTTCTCTAAATTTTCTCAACTGTGTTCCTTGAAATGTCATCCTCCAGGGATTCCGTTTTGAGTTCCCGAAGCCCCTGAGTAATACTTGTGCGTTGTTCGACTCTACTGGTAACAAATCAAGCAGCCCGCCTCTGAAATGCTTCGATTTAATCTCACTTGGTGCGGAACCCAAATACTCGAGCAGTACTCGAGAATAGGTATTACTAGCGTCCTATATTCAGTCTCCTTTTCAGACGAACTACACATTCCCAAAATTCTCCTAGTAAACGGAAGTCGTCCACTGGCCTTCCTTACCATAATCCTCACATGCTTGCTCCATTCCATATCGTTTTGCAACGATACGCCAAGATATTTAAATGACGTGACTGTGTTAGGCAGAACAGTACTAATACTGCAACTCAACATCACGGGTTTGTTTTTCCTACGTATCAGCAATAACTTACATTTTTATACATTTAGAGCTAACTACATTTAGAACCAACTAGAAATTTAGTGTAAGACATCGCGTATCCTCCTGCAGGCACTCAGCTTCAATTATTTCCACATGCTCGTACCTGGAACACTGTGTCATATGCTTTTCGGATATTTAGAAGTATTGAATCTGCCCGTAATCCTTCCATGGCACGCAGTACATCATGTGAGGAAAGGTGCTGATTCGTCGACATGAGTTCGTCTGTCTCTAAAAACTTTATTGTATTTGAAAGAACATATTGTAGGTATCTGCAGTAAACAGATGTTAAGGATGGTGGTATGTAATTTTGCCGTCCGTTCTTTTACTCTTCTTGTATGCAGGAATCACTACGCTTTCCTCCAGTCGCTTGGTTCTTTGTGGTGGGCGAGAGATTCACGATATATGCAAGCTAAGTACGAGGCCAATGCCGTTGAGTGCTCTTTGTAAAACCGAATTGGGATTCTATCCGGATCTGGCGACTTACTTGTTTTTAACTCTTTCAGTTGTTTCTCTGCGACAAGGGTGCGTATTACCATGTCGTCCTTACGGGACTGTGGGCAATGGTGAGACGATGCTATGTTTGTACGATAGGCACGAAAATCCTCCGTGCCCTTTCAAAGGAAGCTACAATTTGCATAAAATCATTGTGAGAAAAAGCTGCGATTGGATGCGTTTAAACACTTTGAGATGTCTGGCCACACTTTTATTATTATTTCAATACGCCTTACGCGTTTAGACATATTGAGTCATTATAAAAGGCAAATGCTTAGTGTCATTACTACGAGCCAGTAAAAACTTGTCCAAATGGACCCATAGTATCTATTGAACATTTCTTCACAATAAGCAAGTCGAATTGCTTTTAATAATGACGTAATGTCGAAACGCATAAGGTGCACTGGAATAATAAAAATGTCGTCCAGACATCTCAACATCTTTAACTGCTTCTAAAGAAGCCATTCAGGCATTTGCGTTAAGCGAGTTAGGAAAATTACGGAAATCCGAAATTTGGATGGGTAGACATCTCCTCCAGAATGCCAGTCCAGTGGGCTAAACACTGTGCCACCTTGCTCGGTTAAAATGTTCAGCAGTTCTGAAAATTTTTCCCACTTTGTCAGAATGTATGCCACACACGTCGCTCACCAAGCGTCAGGTAAGCTTACATCTACATACAGGGTGGTCCATCTGAAGTTTCGGATGAGATTATCTCGAAAACTATACATCGTGTAAAAGTAGTGGGTAAGACAAATTCGTAAGCTCAAAGGGGGACATCAAATGATACGACACGTGACTTCCAGCCCCCGCCCCCTTGGGTGGGGCGGGGGGCAACTTTAAATCTTAAATCGAAACACCCATTTTTTATTGCAGATTCGAATTCTCCATAAAAAAGTAATCAAGTTTTGTCTGAAACATTTTTTAAACCATTGACAGAAGGCGCTGATTTCGAGAAAAATGTTACATTGAAGAATGATTTATTTAGGGTTATCTGTGAAGGACGCATCAAATCGATATAAAATGTGCACCAGTTCTCTCGTTTCGCCAAATTAAGCTATTTTTGTACAAAATGTACTGTATCCTACTTTTAGCGTTACCCAGGAACAACGACATGGACGTAGTAGAATGATGTTCCCATGGGGTGCTTCGTTAGTGTGGGGCCCCTTGCCTCTCACAATTTGGGGTACTTAATTAATGAAATTAGCAACGAATAAATTGTTCAAAATTATCCCCATTTGCTTCAATGCATAAAGTCAATCGTCTGCGAAAGTTGTCCACTGTTTTGAGCAGCACATCCCGTGGTATGGCTGCACACGCTCGTCGAATGCGTTGCTCCATATCATTTCGGGTTGTGGGCTGTCTTCATAAACAATATTTTTTAAATAACCCCACAAGAAAAAATCAGGAGATGTTAGGTCTGGTGAACGTGGAGGCCACTGAATTGATCTACCAACCAGTGTAACGTGAATTTAAAACGTTCCGCACATAATGGGGAGCTGCTCCCTCCTGTTGGAACCACATTCGTTGCCTAGTTTCTAAATCAACATCTTCCATTAGCTGTTAGCTCCAACAAATCATCACGGAAAGGTTGTAAATAAGATTCCCCCGTAACATTTAGGTCAAAAAAATACGGTCCTATCAAGTAACCGTATAAAATTTAACACCAGACTATTAACGACCATTTTTGTTACTTGTAAACGGGTCTGTGCCAGTGGTGATTCACAGGGGTTCAATAATGACAATCATGACGAATTATTTCGCCATTGTTTTTGTATGTGGTTTCATCGGTGAACATAATGTATCTAAAAAATCATTGTCACCTCTTATCATTTCCAAGACCCATTGGCAGAAATGCACGCATATTTGCATACCTTTTTGCGTTAATGCCTGTGTCAGTGTGATTTGATGCGCATGACATTTATGTACCTTCAAAATCCTCAAAACAATTGATTTCGGTATTCCAGTTTCTCTCTGAATCGCACGACTACTAATTTTGGGGTGCAGTTGAACACAGGCGAGAACGGTAAGGGTACTGATTTCGGTATTCCAGTTTCTCCCTGAATCGCACGACTACTAATTTTGGGGTGCAGTTGAACACAGGCGAGAACGGTAAGGGTACGAGCGTCATTTTCATTGTATTCGCGATGACAAGGAGCTCGCTGAGTAAAATTTCGAATAATGTTTTCGCTTGGATGTCGTCTATTTGGGAAACGATCCGCATACAATTGCAGCGTAATTGTTATGGCGTTCACTTAAAATTAACATCATATCAACAATCTCTGTAGGAAAGCCTAAAACGTCCCCTTAGAACAATTATACACGACTGTCCTTAAACTGATACACAATATTTTTTTAGCGCAACGCAATCTGACTTTCAAAAATCCCTACAAAAGAATGGCCCTGACTAACATTAAACTATAAGTTTCACAAATCACTTACCTCACAAAAAACTTCACTACTCAAGCTACTGCAATACAGCGAGCGCCACTACTGCCAGCTAAATAAAAGATTCAAAGTACTGAAGGCACTAACTACTGATAGGCATAGTTAGCAAATGAAAGATTTTGATAGAGAACAACCAATGTATTTACCTCAATATACATAATATATATAGCAGTTCATGACAAATTTCAAAACTCCGCCATCTCTCTCCCAACATCCACCACTGCTGGCGGCTCACCTCCAACTGCGCAATGCTACGCGCTGTTCACATCCAGCTGCCGCTGCCCAACACTACAATGGCAGACAACAATGCAAACTAGACACAGACTGCACACAGCACAGCCAGTGATTTTCATACAGAGGTGGCGTTACCAATAAAAAAACCTAAACAGCCTACTTACATAGCCCCCATGCTCCCCACAAAAAATTTTACAAATTGGTTTGGGCAGTGGCCAATACAGATTTGAAAAAATTTTTCATAATTACAATAACAAAGAAATCAAATGCACACACTTATTGATACAATGTTGGTCAAAAGCTAAAATTTTGTCACAGTCCATAAAGACAGTCCTGATCATTCATCATAATAGTAATTACAGTTTTTTTCGCAAAGTCTCATTAGTAAAAGAAATTGCACACAGAAGTAGTGGATTTCCATGCAGTCTTGAAGAAGTAGTGTTGTCCTTCCAACGGAAAGACAGCGCTGACTCTCGACATGCACACAGGTAAAGGGCTACAACAGAGCAAACCCACAGCAGAGTCATTCGACGTTTTGAAGAATTTTGGTAGGTAGGTCATCACAGAGCAGACCCACTGTAGTCCTGGTAGAGATTATGGTATTGGTGGGCCACCAGAAGTGCAGACCCACTGCAGTCCTTGTAGAAATAATGGTACTAGTGAGTCAGCAAAGGTGTAGACCCACTGTAGGCCTTGTAGAGACGGCCAGCAGCCATCTGTTGCAAATGTGCAGGTGCACAATCACCATCGAAGAGTCTTGCAGAGAATATAGCAAGTCCATAAACCACAACTTGTGCACTCACAAAGTTTCTGGAATTGTCCTTAGAACCAGCAATGCTGTTATCCAGTCCCTTGCTGAATCATTAACACACGTGCAAACACTATCAGTCCCTACATCTCACATATTGTCCATATACTATGACCAACGGAAATGTGTGCAGTAAAATGAATGCTTACAAGTTACTTAGTTTGATAAACTGGTGTCAATTACAATTTTATAACATGAGAATACAATAACAAAGGTACAGAATACATCAATAAAGAACATAACAATACAGATAACATTTGTAGTAAAACAGGCTTTACAAAAGAATAGAAATAGACATATACATCAATGTTACAGGAATTATGAGATAAGTAGATACATAAAATATCAGAATAACTTTTGGAACATCAACTTTACACATGAGCATTAAAACAAAACAGAATAAATAATGTCTGAGCATATTTACAAGGTAAATAACATTATTAATGCAAATTATATTTGAGGATAACAGTATTCCTCATCATAGTGAATGTAGCTTAGTATTAGAAAAAATCTACAATATAAGTCTTATCAGATAAACATAAAAACTTCGCTACAAAAGCTACTGCAATACAGCGAGCGCCACTACTGCCAGCTAAATAAAAGATTCAAAGTACTGAAGGCACTAACTACTGATAGGCATAGTTAGCAAATGAAAGATTTTGATAGAGAACAACCAATGTATTTACCTCAATAGTCATAATATACACTCCTGGAAATTGAAATAAGAACACCGTGAATTCATTGTCCTAGGAAGGGGAAACTTTATTGACACATTCCTGGGGTCAGATACATCACATGATCACACTGACAGAACCACAGGCACGTAGACACAGGCAACAGAGCATGCACAATGTCGGCACTAGTACAGTGTATATCCACCTTTCGCAGCAATGCAGGCTGCTATTCTCCCATGGAGACGATCGTAGAGATGCTGGATGTAGTCCTGTGGAACGGCTTGCCATGCCATTTCCACCTGGCGCCTCAGTTAGACCAGCGTTCGTGTTGGACGTGCAGACCGCGTGAGACGACGCTTCATCCAGTCCAAAACATGCTCAATGGGGGACAGATCCGGAGATCTTGCTGGCCAGGGTAGTTGACTTACACCTTCTAGAGCACGTTGGGTGGCACGGGATACATGCGGACGTGCATTGTCCTGTTGGAACAGCAAGTTCCCTTGCCGGTCTAGGAATGGTAGAACGATGGGATCGATGACGGTTTGGATGTACCGTGCACTATTCAGTGTCCCCTCGACGATCACCAGTGGTGTACGGCCAGTGTAGGAGATCGCTCCCCACACCATGATGCCGGGTGTTGGCCCTGTGTGCCTCGGTCGTATGCAGTCCTGATTGTGGCGCTCACCTGCACGGCGCCAAACACGCATACGACCATCATTGGCACCAAGGCAGAAGCGACTCTCATCGCTGAAGACGACACGTCTCCATTCGTCCCTCCATTCACGCCTGCCGCGACACCACTGGAGGCGGGCTGCACGATGTTGGGGCGTGAGCGGAAGACGGCCTAACGGTGTGCGGGACCGTAGCCCAGCTTCATGGAGACGGTTGCGAATGGTCCTCGCCGATACCCCAGGAGCAACAGTGTCCCTAATTTGCTGGGAAGTGGCGGTGCGGTCCCCTACGGCACTGCGTAGGATCCTACGGTCTTGGCGTGCATCCGTGCGTCGCTGCGGTCCGGTCCCAGGTCGACGGGCACGTGCACCTTCCGCCGACCACTGGCGACAACATCGATGTACTGTGGAGACCTCACGCCCCACGTGTTGAGCAATTCGGCGGTACGTCCACCCGGCCTCCCGCATGCCCACTATACGCCCTCGCTCTAAGTCCGTCAACTGCACATACGGTTCACGTCCACGCTGTCGCGGCATGCTACCAGTGTTAAAGACTGCGATGGAGCTCCGTATGCCACGGCAAACTGGCTGACACTGACGGCGGCGGTGCACAAATGCTGCGCAGCTAGCGCCATTCGACGGCCAACATCGCGGTTCTTGGAGTGTCCGCTGTGCCGTGCGTGTGATCATTGCTTGTACAGCCCTCTCGTAGTGTCCGGAGCAAGTATGGTGGGTCTGACACACCGGTGTCAATGTGTTCTTTTTTCCATTTCCAGGAGTGTATATAGCAGTTCATGACAAATTTCAAAACTCCGCCATCTCTCTCCCCACATCCACCACTGCTGGCGGCTCACCTCCAACTGCGCAACGCTACGCGCTGTTCACATCCAGCTGCCGCTGCCCAACACTACAATGGCAGACAACAATGCAAACTAGACACAGACTGCACACAGCACAGCCAGTGATTTTCATACAGAGGTGGCGTTACCAATAAAAAAACCTAAACAGCCTACTTACAAGCCATGTTTCGCTAAAGTGCCGTCTGATCGCATTGCACCCACCTTTATACTGAGCCATAGTTCGCAGTTTGGCACGGAAGCGCCACAGTCGGGTGAGTAATAAAATTGTGAAGAGTTCCCTAACGAGATTTTAATACCATTACGCCTCCCTCTATCAAAAACTGTGGTGGGTAGGATACATTTTGTAACAAAATACCTTAATTTGGCGTAATGAAAGAATTGGTGCATATTTTGTATCGATTTGATGCGTCCTTCTCGTATCATTCTAAATAAATCGGAGTTCTGCCCCAATTTTAATATTTCTCGATTTCAGCGGCATGTGTCAATGGTTTAAAAAATGTTTCAGACAAAACTTGATTACTTTTTTATGGAGAATCCGAATCTGCAATAAAAATGGAGGTTTCCATTTAAAAGTTGCCCCCCGCCCCGCCCAAGGGAGCGGGGCTGGAGGTCACGTGTCGTAACATTTGATGTCCCCCTTTGAGCTTACGAACTTGTCTTACCCACTATTCTTACCCGATATATAGTTTTCCAGATAATCTCATCTGAAACTTCAGATGGACCACCCTGTATATAAATACGCTGTATTGTGTGGCGCTGCAAGTATCTTGATCTTGATAATATAGGATGACCATAAAGTATCTCTATCATCTCATAAATTTCTACACTCCTGGAAATGGAAAAAAGAACACATTGACACCGGTGTGTCAGACCCACCATACTTGCTCCGGACACTGCGAGAGGGCTGTACAAGCAATGATCACACGCACGGCACAGCGGACACACCAGGAACCGCGGTGTTGGCCGTCGAATGGCGCTAGCTGCGCAGCATTTGTGCACCGCCGCCGTCAGTGTCAGCCAGTTTGCCGTGGCATACGGAGCTCCATCGCAGTCTTTAACACTGGTAGCATGCCGCGACAGCGTGGACGTGAACCGTATGTGCAGTTGACGGACTTAGAGCGAGGGCGTATAGTGGGCATGCGGGAGGCCGGGTGGACGTACCGCCGAATTGCTCAACACGTGGGGCGTGAGGTCTCCACAGTACATCGATGTTGTCGCCAGTGGTCGGCGGAAGGTGCACGTGCCCGTCGACCTGGGACCGGACCGCAGCGACGCACGGATGCACGCCAAGACCGTAGGATCCTACGCAGTGCCGTAGGGCACCGCACCGCCACTTCCCAGCAAATTAGGGACACTGTTGCTCCTGGGGTATCGGCGAGGACCATTCGCAACCGTCTCCATGAAGCTGGGCTACGGTCCCGCACACCGTTAGGCCGTCTTCCGCTCACTCCCCAACATCGTGCAGCCCGCCTCCAGTGGTGTCGCGACAGGCGTGAATGGAGGGACGAATGGAGACGTGTCGTCTTCAGCGATGAGAGTCGCTTCTGCCTTGGTGCCAATGATGGTCGTATGCGTGTTTGGCGCCGTGCAGGTGAGCGCCACAATCAGGACTGCATACGACCGAGGCACACAGGGCCAACACCCGGCATCATGGTGTGGGGAGCGATCTCCTACACTGGCCGTACACCACTGGTGATCGTCGAGGGGACACTGAATAGTGCACGGTACATCCAAACCGTCATCGATCCCATCGTTCTACCATTCCTAGACCGGCAAGGGAACTTGCTGTTCCAACAGGACAATGCACGTCCGCATGTATCCCGTGCCACCCAACGTGCTCTAGAAGGTGTAAGTCAACTACCCTGGCCAGCAAGATCTCCGGATCTGTCCCCCATTGAGCATGTTTGGGACTGGATGAAGCGTCGTCTCACGCGGTCTGCACGTCCAGCACGAACGCTGGTCCAACTGAGGCGCCAGGTGGAAATGGCATGGCAAGCCGTTCCACAGGACTACATCCAGCATCTCTACGATCGTCTCCATGGGAGAATAGCAGCCTGCATTGCTGCGAAAGGTGGATATACACTGTACTAGTGCCGACATTGTGCATGCTCTGTTGCCTGTGTCTATGTGCCTGTGGTTCTGTCAGTGTGATCATGTGATGTATCTGACCCTAGGAATGTGTCAATAAAGTTTCCCCTTCCTGGGACAATGAATTCACGGTGTTCTTATTTCAATTTCCAGGAGTGTATATTGGAATCTATTAGAGGAACTGAAATCGGAAATCACCAGGTTCAGGGAAATGACATGGCAGTGCTAGGACCCTTTAACTAACATAATTTGTCTTTGGACAGAAACATTTATTATTACATATTTTATGCCATTACAAAGACGAAGGCTTTGAAATTGGTGAAAAAGACAAGCATCTTATTACAGCAATAGTAATAACAAATAAATTCAAAAAATTAGAACTTAGCAATCTTGACCTTTTTAAAATTTTTGAATTAAGCAAATTTAAGTTAACCAGATAATTAAAATAATTACAATAGTTCTAGACAAATTTATTCAAGAGATTAGGCAGA
Organism: Schistocerca serialis cubense; assembly: GCF_023864345.2. NCBI lineage: Eukaryota > Metazoa > Arthropoda > Insecta > Orthoptera > Acrididae > Schistocerca > Schistocerca serialis. The sequence goes on from NC_064645.1 coordinate 499,389,071, forward strand.
TCCTCAAAAGGTTTACACTAAAAAATTTACAGTCAACTTAGAACAAGAATACAATATGTATTATGTGTTTAAAGAAAAACTTCTTGTGCGAAGACAGTTAGTCAAAAGACGCTTGGCCGACAGAAAAATTTCATTTATAATGCAAGTCAGATAACGTAAGATAGCTTGCGCACAGACAGCCAACCGAGCGACTGCAAATAAATACGAAGGAAATGCTCGAGAGCCGTGCACACGACCGCAAGTAAGCCATGCCCACGCGGCAAGAAGCCGCCGACGTGGAACACTCTCCCTGCAACTTAGTAAGTACTGTTAACAAGCAAGAAAGATAAGAGTCTGACTGGATTATACTACAGGTAAAAGTAAATTTATGGTTGAGCAATGATTGCCCCTACACAGCATTTCCAGTAAGTTAATACGCCCAAGGAAACAGGCTACGTTAACAAATAACTACAGAAAGGAAGCTGTAATTTCTTCCAGGAAGGAACACAATAAACAACTCGCTATGGGCTTACCCTTAGCTGGAGCTCACAACATGCTTAAAAACGCTGGCTGATACCAATACCACGGAATTGTACTACTATCCGAACTGTATGATGTTATTGTCAACGTTCGTATAGCACAAGAAATAATTACGATGACTTTTCCTCAGTATCAATGGTAAGCGCAGTTGTAAATGCAGAATACTCAATTCCACTAACACGTAATGATGCTCTCTGATATGAAAGGTTGCAAATTAGAAAGTGCAATCCCATTAAAGCCACCTTAATGGAGCTTTGCTATTTTCAATAAAAAGAAATGCGCTTTTCTTGGGCACCTTGACCCCAGACACTTCAGATTTCTGAGTGCTTGTCGTTATTAGAATATTAAGTCTCACGTACCTTTCGTCGTTTGCAGACGCGCAGTGCCGCTCTGCAACACGAAGCTGAAATGCTGCGTTGGAGTGCACCAAAATCTTGACTGTTATGTGAAAGGCTTTGATTGTTGTGCGAGTAATGTTAATTCTTTTCAACTGCGAGTTTAAGCAGTCTAGCAAGATTACGTTTAAAGTATTAGACATGAAATGTAGCAAAGCTAAATGTCGCGCACATTAAAATCAGACCAGCTGTATTGTTATGTTAATGAGAAGAGATTCTGAGCTTTTTGTGAGATTCGCATTGATATCTTTTTATAGAACTGATTAAAATTCTTTGAAAGCTATTTTCTATTTACATCTGAATTACAATTATTTTTTATGTAGTGAATCGTGTGAGAAGTAATCCGTGCTGACTGGTCCAGGCTAACACAAAATCTGTTTCTGCAATGAAATATTAATTCACTTTCAAGTGAAACACTTAAGCATATAATTCTCAGCGAGTGATTTTCTATTTCTAAGCCGTGTGGCGTAATGAAAATCTTAAAATTATGTTCTCTCCAGTAATGGCGTCTTTGAAACAAAATCAGCTCAACATATGAAAACTGCAAATTATTCAATAATAATTATGTGATGCTTTTCTGTACACTATTGAAAGGAAAACACAGGTTTACACATTTATAGTATTAATTATTATTGTCATAAGAATGCTTTTTCTTACAGTATTAGTAACAAACACATACCATTCTCATAACGAATCGTCAATGACGTCCTTCTCCAATCAAGAAGAAAACGAAGAGTAGTTAGTTTTTTCTCTTTCTTCCTCGTTAGAACACTGTCTACTCATTTTTATCTTTGTTCACAGATTATCCTTGAAATACATAGTTTTCGTATTAATAGTAATTTTCATTGTTCTTTTTCTATATCATTTTACAATATTTCACTGCAATAATCACAACACATAATCTTTATGGCTTTTATCAATATTTTCGTTGCTACGATTGTTTTTATATCGTTGCACTAGTTTCGTAAATTTTCACAATAACGTCATGGGGATGGCACAGAGTCCACCACCAGCTAAAAAATCGTGAAAACAATTATTGCATAAGAATTTTAAAGCAAATTCTTAAATCTAGATCAGGCATAGGCACCTGATATATCTATGCGTGACAACTGGACACATTACATAACCATAACAACATTAAGCAAGGCAAATTTTTTGAGGGAGAACACTGGCTTGCGGATTAAGACAAGTTACTTCAAAACTATCCAGGGCAGACAGGGCAATACACTAGTCTTAGAATCACAGAGCCAAATAGTAAGGCATGCATGATGATTCAATGAACATGAACATGAATATCCGTTCAAACCGCTTGAGGAGCGGGAAATCGGTCCACAGAGCTGAACAACCTTTGCCTTCTGCCCAGTCCAGGCGAAGAAGAGCGAACGACAACCGGAAAAGACGTCGTGCCGACCCGCACCGCCTTTCCGTTGCTCCCAGCACTGCTGCTGGCCCCAGCTCCACACTGTGCGAAAACTACCCTCCAACAGCCTGCGCCGCGCTCTTCCGTGACCTTTCTGTAAGCGCGACTCTAGCGGCCGCTTTTCAAGACTTAGGCGAGGTAGTGTTGGCCGCACAATGGAGTGATCCGTGCCCCTGGTGAACGCCAGCTAAAAGTTATCGATAGTGAAATGAACCGTCACGTCTCAGATGGAGCAGCGTGACTTGTAAAACGTTAAAGGAAAGAAGGAAGATTGTAGTTTAAAGCCCTGACAACAGCGAGGTCATTAAGAGGTGGGGCAGAAGCTTTTACATCTACATCTCCATACAGTCTCCACGAGCCACCATACGGCGTGTTGCGGAAGGCACCCCCTACCACTACTAGTCATTTCCTAGATGGTCTCCGTTCTTTCGGACATATATATGTATATATAGTCAAGGCTCACCGGCCTTCTGTGCGCCTGCACAAACAGTTCCCGAACTCTTACGGGAATCGACAAAAAGCCGCAAGTAATGTGTATAATGGGCAGGGGAACTATGAATATAGTGCGGGACAATAAGTTGGGAATGTGGGTCTCACTGGAGGCGTGCCACAGATAAGTCCCTGCAGTCGCACTATCCTCTGTGTCCTCGGTGGCTCAGCAGATGTGACACAACTTACTTGCAAAATACTGTTCCGCATCAGGTGCGTGGGTATATGAAAACAAAAGCAAATTTGTAAATATAAAGCGGCTTGCTAACCTGCGCATTGAATGGGCGAACCACGTTAATTAACACAAAGCTCTCGGAATAGTATTTACAGCTTCCCTTTTAAAAATGATAGCAATAAACTGGCGGGAGGTGGCAAGAAAAATCAAGGGAGCCTTGACTGAAAACGGTCAACGTTCCAGAGAATATTGTTTATCAAGACGTGTATTTTATCCAAGGCCTACTACATAGCACAGGTTCTCCCCATTGCATCAATGATGGTGAAGACGATCGTGTCCAGCTTAGCAACGTTCTTGTGGAAAGAGGAATTGTTTCGAGTGCCGGTGAAGACAGCAGTTTTGGATCCAAGCAATGGAGGAATAGGTCTAACCGACATCAAGTCTAAAGCGATGGCATTGTATGTCAAACGAACATGGAGCATAATGTGTAACGATCCAGGGTGCATTACAGCAAAACTATACGACAGGCCAGAAAGTGTAGAGCCGCCGATAAATATACAAAAAATAAGTTTTAAGCTAAAACACATTAGGGAGTGTTATCTTGAAATAAGCTATCTCAGCAAAAAGCTTTTAAACTCCACAAACGTTACAGCAAAGGCGATTTCAGCTAAAAGACGGAAACATGAAAGGAAAAATAACATAGAAACTAAATCTGCTGGAATAGCTTGGAATGTGGTCTGGAAAAACATCAGTAGTGATGTTCTTTCGTCTGACGTGAGAACAGCGTGGTACAAGGCAGTCAATAACATCATCTGCACAAATGAGCATCTCTTTGCCATCGATTTAAGTGACACTAACCTTTGCAGAAAATGCGACCTCGTTGATAGTGTGCCTTATCGTTACACATGTGGAGATCGGATTATCAACTGGAGGTGGAACAGGGAAAAAATTGCTCAAATAACAAGAACTTCAGCAAACAATGTATCGACTAACATTTTCTTCAGACCAGAAGAAAGTTATTACCCTCAGGCAAAAAATAACGCAGTGTTAATGGGCAGTTAATGGGCAAATATAAAAGTTACGTTTTTAAAAGTATTGGGAGTGATGAACATATTGAATACAAGACGTATATGGAAAACGAACTCGAAAAAACACTTAAGTATCAGAATCACAATAAGAAATGCTCCGAATTGTCTTAAGCAGAATGGGTATAGGTTAGGAACTGGATTCCTCGTAGAGAGGGGATGGGTTGGGTCACCTTTCCGACCCTAACCTCACCTGCAAGTCACACATGAAAAATAAATCAGTAGTACAGCAGATACAAGAATATGAGGACAAACATCTGGTGTCTGATATAAAGGAAGATCTTGAACTCTCTAAGGATGCGTTTAGAAGGCTGGAACTGACAAAAATAACAAGGCAGTGAAGGACTTTGCGATGTCGCTGATCGGGACCGCTCTTCTGTCCATGTAATTTACCCTGTAGGAACACACATCAAGGATTTACTGAATAGTTAATTTACGTCTGGGAAATGATGATGAGGAACCTCAGGCAGCAAAAAAAGAAAATGTGCATGCTGAACTGCCACCAGTTGAAGGTGACAGTAAAGTTGCTAAATGTGTGCTACTGCTAAAGACTTAATATGATTCCTCATTCTTTGAATGCTTTACTTTCTGACTGCAATTATCTGTCACCATATTTATGTCATTTCATTATAGCCATTTCTGTTACTGTTTTTGTGGAATAAAAAAAAAAAAAGTTGGATAGAGCGTCTGCCATGTAAGCAGGAGATCCCGGGTTCGAGTCCCGGTCATGGTCCACATTTTCAACTGTCACCGTTGACTTACATCGGCACCTGTATGCAGCTACGGGTATTCGTTTCATTGTAATTTCCTTTCCTGTTGTACTCACAAAGAAAACGAGGGAAAACGGCTGTCTATACGCCTCCGCATGTGCCCTGATTTCTCGTATCTTATGTTTCTAGTCCTTAGCGAAAGGCATGTTGGCGGCAGTAGAATCGTTCTGTAGATTCCGGTTCTCTAAATTTTCTCAATAGCGTTCCTCGGAAAGAACGTTGCCTTCCCTCCAAGGATTCCCATTTGAATTCCCTTAGCATCTACGTAACACTTACGTCTTGTTCGAACCTACTGGTAACAAATCTAACTGCACACCTCTGAATTTCTCCGATGTCTCTCTTTAATCCACATGGCGAGGGACATGAGAGAAGCCTCCACGAAGGGTGTGTCCTGACAACTAAGCCTTACACATCCGGGCGTCCCCTGGGCGTCTAGGTATACCTAGACGGCTGATTCTCTCACACCAGAAGCAAACACACATGCGAGTAAATAAACGGTCCTTATCAGAGCCAATTTTAACTATCATATCTATAAATACTGAAGGCATATCATCAGCCATAGAACATCTGTTATCCAACCTATGCCGCGACAAAAAATGCGACGTCCTGTGTATACAAGAGACGCATAGAGATGAGCGACAGAGACGACCAAAAATACCGGGCATGAAACTAGCTGCAGAAACACCGCACTCTCAGTATGGAAGTGCTATATTTGTAAGACCAGGGCTTCAGATAATCAGTGCTCACTGCACCGTAGAAAATAACATCGAAGTCATCTCAGTGGAGCTGAGTAACTGCGTGGTTACCTCCGTGTATAAGCCCCCTTCGGCTGCATTTTCCTTCACACCACCCAGGAACTTCCATAACAGCAAGACGTCTGTAGTAATCGGTGACTTTAACAGCCGTAGTCATTTGTGGGGATACTCTGAAGATGACGAAAATGGGGAGGCAGTCCTCTCCTGGGCTGAATCCTGCCAGTTGTCTCTTATACACGACAGCAAGCTACCCCCTTCCTTCAACAGTGGCAGGTGGCAACGTGGATTTAACCCTGACCTCCTCTTTGTGAGTGAAGACATCACACAGCTTTGCTCCAAATCAGTGTGCTCGCCCATACCAAAGATGCAACACAGGCCACTACTGTGTCAAGTTCTTCCAGCAATAAGGCCACAGGAGGTGAATTTCAAACGGAGATACAATTTCAAGAAAGCTGATTGGAAAAAATTTGCTAAGATGCTGGACAAGGAGATTAAGTCTGTGCGACCTATTGCTGAAGAGTATGACAGCTTTGTTCAAACTGTCAAACATTGCTCCCGGGCATCAATTCCAAGAGGGTGTAGGACAATGTATCTGCAGGGTGTGACACCTGAAACAGCTGCCCTGCTGGACGGATACTATCGACTACATGAAGAAAACCCTTATAGCGAGGAGACTTATCTGGCTGCGCAAAATACTCTCTCCTCAATCTCTGAGGCGAAGAGAGAACAGCAGATTAAACTGATGACAGAATGTGAGATGAGTAGAAGTAGTCAAAAGGCCTGGAGATTGTTACGACACCTTAACAATGAACCCTCCCAACCCAATACGCATACAAATGTGAAGGCAGACCAGATCGCACACCAGCTTTTGAAAAATGGTAAACCTGACCATACCAGTAAAATCGGGAGACGAATCCTGGAAAGGGAGCGCCAACAAGAGGGAAACACTCTGTCTCGACCATTCAGTCTGAATGAGATCGACTCAGCTCTAAATAAGTGCAAAGTCGGAAAAGCAGCAGGGGTAGATGACATAAGAAGTGAACAGATCAAGAACTTTTGTCCAGGCGCAAAGTGCTGGCTACTCTAGCTTACGAATAATTGTGTCAAGAGCGGCAAGATACGAAAATCTTGGCGGAAAGCAAAAATTATACCTATACATAAACCAGGGAAAGACCGGGATGACCCCAAAAGCTATAGGCCAATCTCCCTCCTATGCCACCTGTATAAGGTATTGGAAAGGTTGATCCTCCAAAGAATTACGGATATGATAGAACCATTACTGATCCCTCAACAGGCAGGATTTAGACAAGGGAAGAGCTGCACAGCACAGGTGTTGAAATTGATACAGCATATAGAGGACGGCTTCCAAAGGCGGCAGATAACAGGAGCGGTGTTTATAGATCTTTCAGCCGCCTGCGACACTGTCAACCACAGACTCTTGTTGCTGAAGCTATACAGCCTCACCAAGGACTACAAACTAACCTGTCTAATTAGAAATCTTCTGCAGAACCGAAGATATTTTGTGGAATATCAAGGACAAAGAAGCAGATGGAGGCAGCAGAAAAATGGGCTGCCACAGGGCAGTGTACTGGCACCCACCCTCTTCAATATATACACTAATGACCAGCCGTTACCAGAAGGAACACAAAGCTTCGTATATGCAGATGGCCGAGCAATCACAGCACAAGATCACAGCTTTGAGAGGGTGGAGCGGAAGCTAACTGATGCTCTGAAAGAATTAACTGCCAATTACAGGGACAATCAATTGAAACCAAATCCTTCTAAGACCCAGACCTGTGCTTTCCACCTCCGAAACAGACTAGTAGAACCTTGCAGATAGATTGGGAAGGAACCTCTTTAGAACACTGCAAGACTCCAAAATACCTCGGAGTCACTCTGGACCGTGCTCTTACATATAAGGAACACTGCTTAAAAACAAAGCAAAAACTGGCTGCCAGGAATAATGTGGTAGGAAGCTGACTGGAACAACATGGGGAGCACAGCCAGACACAGTGCGCACATCCGCATTAGCCCTCTGCTACTCTGCAGCTGAGTACGCTTGCCCAGTATGGTGCAGATCTACACATACAAAGAAAGTTGATGTTGCTCTGAATGAGACATGTCGTATCACTACGGGTTGTCTAAGAGCCACACCTGTGGAAAAACTGTACTGCTTATCCGGCATAGCCCCCCCCCCCCCCCCCGGACATCCGAAGAGATACAGCAGCACGTAGTGAAATGAAGAAGGCATTAACATCCGAAGCCCACCCACTACATGGCCACCAACCGGCATAGCAAAGACTTGTGTCTAGAAAGAGCTTCCTTCACAGTACAGAACCACTCGCTGACACTCCACATCAACACCGGGAGAAGAGATGGCAGGTCAGATGCCAGCATCTGGAGGAGTGGCTGATCCCGCAAGAAGTTCTTCCCCCAGGCCACACAGAGAAATGGTCCACATGGAAATCACTCAACCGCCTGCGTTCTTCTGTCACAAGATCCAAGAGTAATCTGGAGAGGTGGGGCTTCCAGGTGGACTCTCTCCAGTGTGACTGCGGAGCTGCCATGCAGACATCAACACATCTACTACAATGCACATTACCTCCAACCGTGTGCACCATGGAGGACCTCGTAAACGCTACACAAAGTGCACTGGACGTTGCAGATTTTTGGGCATCCACTGTATAGATTAAAATTATCTTATGTTTGACAACACAATCTGTGTCTAATCATTTATTTCATTCTTGACTAGTTTAATTTATAAACCATAATGTATGTATGTATGTAGTAATGTATCTAATATTGTTTTTAGTTTGCTTCTGACACGATAAATAAAAATAAATCCACATGGCGCGGATCCCAACCTCCCGATCAGTGCTCAAGAGTGCGTCGCACTAGAGATCTAAATACATTCGCCTTTACAGATGAAGCATCGTTTGCTAAATTTTTCCCAGTAAGTCGAAGTCGACAATTCGCCTTCTCTACCACAATCTTCATATCCTCATTCCATCTCAGACTGTTTTGCAACGTTACGCCCAGATATTTGAATAACGTGACTGTATCAAGCAGGACACTACTAACGCTGTATCCGAACATCACGGGTTTGTGTTTACTACTCATCCGCGTTAACTTACATTTTGCTACATTTAGAGCAAACTGCCACCAACTATAAATTTTGTCTACGTCATCTTGTATCCTCCCACAGTCACTCAGCTTCGACACTTTCCCGTACGCCACAGCATCATCATCTAACAAGTGCAGATTGCTGCCCACCCTGTCCGCCAAATCATGTAAGCACACAGAAAATAATAGCAATCGTATCACACTTTCGTGGGGCACTTCAGAGGTGTCCTTGTCCCTAATGAATACTCGCTGTTCAGGACAACGTATTGTATTGTGTTTTCCTACTTGAGATGTTTTTGAGGCATTCACATATCTGGAAACGTATTCCACATGCTCGCAGGACAGTGTCGTTGCACTGCTAGGGTCCTTTTTTAAATCAAGGAACTCTAAGGGTCACCGCCATCATGGTGATCACCAGCCATTACAGTTTGAAAGGCGTTGCACTGAGATTAACCTGGCCCAAAATTAATCATACGATTATACAGAGGAAACGATGATGTGTAATATCCGACTCAGTCTCGTCTCGCAAACACATGGAAAAATCAGCAGACAAGGTTTTTTTTATTTACAACTTAAAGTTTCTGTAAAACGAGTTTAGTAACACAACGTACCTCCACACTAGCAAAAAGGTGTGTAGACAACGTGACAAAACCACAGTGCATCTGAAGACCTCATAATGGTCTGAAGACGAAATATCCCAGCACTTGTTCGCTTACATCCAGCTAGATACCGAGAATTCTTTCTTCAAATGAACACAAATTAGAGAACGAAATGAAAGTCCATCAGCGAGTGGGCTTGTGTTGTGCTTGGCTAAGCACTCGTGTCTGATAACGTTCTATAGTAGCCCGATGTCGAGTAGTTCTGAAGGAACATTCTCATCATACAGTATGGGAAAACAGCAGTAACCCTGCACAACATGCGACATGGAAAGCCCCAAGACTACTGTGATGGCCTGTAAAAGTAGGTATCGCTAAGCGAATTGAAATTAATGAAGTAAACAAATTTAACGTATACTGGGTCATTCCGTGATCATGTTACAAAGTTTCAAAGATGATGGAGATGGTTAAATGTATCAACTTGAGGTATGAGACCATAGTACGGAAACAATTGAGATTAATTAAGTAAGCAAATTTAACGTATACATGGTCATTCCGTGATCATGTTACAATCTTTCAAGCATGACAGAGATGGTTAAATGTACCAATTTGAGGTAAGAGACTATGGTCCGGAAACGACCAAGTCAAAAGTTGTAAGAGAAAATTACCTCTGTCAATGGAATACCTATAACGGCACTGTTGTAGAGCAGATTGTAGTGCAGACAATCGCAACGAGCACATAGATGTAGCGGAAGTTCCAAGATCTGGAGGCCCACTTCAATTTGGACTGAAGGTTCGTGCCCACCTGGATCAGAGCCTCTTTGAAAAGTTGGTAGAATGAGGAGATACTGTTTCGTGGACAGCACACTCACCTGATCTGATCCCACGATTTCTTCTTCTGCGCCATGTGAAAGGTTTCGTATGCTAGACGCCTGTCGAGACTGGAGAGGGTCTTATGGCAAGAATTCTCGCTGCCTGCAACTCTTAATCTTTGCGACGATGCCACGCCTGCACTGACACTGGAGTACATAATTTTGAACAACTGTTTTAGATGTATCAGCTTGTGAAATTTGTGCAGATTAATGGAATTCGTTATTACTGTGCTGCAGGCAGAGGATTTTCAGTCTTTCTGACATCAAATTACGTGCATCGCTACTAATGTGGCAACAAGGCAAATTATTACGAGGTATTAGAGAGTGTTCAGCGGTAATTTCGTACGTCGTCATCAGGATTCAGAAGTTGGACGCTTTAGTTTCAGCGCTGCGCGAGGCTAAAAGTGAAATTTCAGTAGATTTTCCATAATACCTTTCGACTCGGAAATTTCTGGACACTCTGGACACATTTTCTCTTCTCCATCATCCCTGAAAGTTTGTAATATCGTCACAGAATCACCCTATATGTTTATAAAAATCATTCTATGTGCACATATCAAATAAAAATTAAAAACAAGAGTTTTCCGTGTTTTTACAGTTTTTGTTAGAAATTACTGAACATACACAACAATTAATTAATTTATAATGAGTAAGGGGAACAATAGTTGGTACCGCTAGGATACGTAATATTCAGTGCAATAAACTATTCTATCATCATCATTACTCTGACGTAATATAATAATAATAATAATATGAATCAAATGCATATTCTAACTTAAATTCGCTTCTGGAGCATCAAAAGAAGACAAGCAGCAGTATTTCAATGTGGTACTAGTAAAGTATCTTGGAACAGCTCTTCTTCGTTACTACATCATCCTTTTGAAATCGCTTACCACGTTCGGCAAAAACTGCTCCTCAGTTTTCAGGGAAGAACTAGACTGCCGCTCCAGTTTTTTTTTTTTTTTACTTTATTGTTATTTTAAAACCCGTACAACGGGCAGGCTTTCAGCAGCATTCTACGCTGCTCTTCAGCCATAGAATACACGAAAGTCCACGTAGCGTGTGCGAGTCCGGGGACCTGCCAAGAGAGGAGGAGGGGGGGGGGGGGGGAGAGGGAGAGGGGAGAGCAGAGATGCCATGGGCAGAGGATGGCTCTGAGCACTATGTGACTTAACTACTGTGGTCATCAGTCCCCTAGAACTTAGAACTACTTAAATCTAACTAACCTAAGGACATCACACACATCCATGCCCGAGGCAGGATTCGAACCTGCGACCGTAGCAGTCGCGCGGTTCCGAACTGCGCGCCTAGAACCGCTAGATCAGAAAGGTGCCGATCAGACGGACGTAGTTAATGGGAAGGGCGAAGGTTTGGAGCTTGAAGAGGAGACCGGAATGCCATACGTGGTCATAAGCACGTTCGAGGTCCAGGAAGAGGAAGATTGCGGAGCGACGGGAATTAAGCTGGTCGGAAAGGAGATGAGTGAGGTGAAGGAGAAGGTCGTCGGAAGAGAAGGACGGTCGAAAGCCACACTGGGTAACGGGAAGGAGGCGGTACTGGCGGAGATGCTGGTGGATGTGTCGGGTGAGGATAGAAACCAGGTGCGAGGGGAGGGACAGAGGCGTCAGTTCGATCGCGGACATCCGAGAAGAGGGAGTAATTGAACTGGGGATCATCAGGGCTGGAAAACACATCGGAGAGGTAAGAGGCAAAGTGATTGGCCTTACTAAGGGTGTCAGGGAAGGGGGTGATCTTCATGGAGAAGAGGATAGTAGGGGGAGGATTTAGTTCCGGTAAGGCTACGGAAGGCTGACCAGAACTTGGACGAGTTTAGAGGTAGGGTAGCATTTAAACGGGTGCATGTCTGTCGCCAGTCCCGGCGTTTCTTAGCCGCGAGCAAATTACGAATGTGTCGCTGGAGTTGCCGGTGGCGTCGTAGTGTGCCCATGTCACGCCGGTCATGCGTGTGTAGGAAGGCACGGTAGAGACGGCGGGATTCACGGAGGAGGAGGACGGCCTGTGGGGGTACGGGAGGACGGTGGGGGTGGATGGCGACAGTAGGGACGTGGGCCTCCACGGCCTCAGACAAGGTCTGCTGGAGAAAGGAGGCAGCATGGGTTACATCATCAGGGTGGTGGTAGGTGAAGGGGTGGCTATCGACCTGGGTGGAGAGGGTATCCTGGTAGGCATTCCAGTTGGCACGGGAATAGTCATGGACAGGGGGAGGGTCATTACGAGGGTCAGGGCGGGGGCGACGACCGTCTGAAATGGTGAGGAGAACAGGGAGATGGTCGCTACCAATAGGCTCCAGTCCATCCACCGTTATGTGGCGAAGGAGGTTGGGGGAGGAAAGGATAACATCGGGAGTGGAGTTGGATTCGGGACGGGTGTGCTGGGGGATGGGGTCGCCTTGAAGGGAGGAGAGGAACCGATGCCACTGCTGTAACTGGGCGATGGAACGACTATGGATGGTGAGGTCGGCGGCGATCACGTAGGAGGAGAAGGTATGGTCAGTGTGGGAGAGGAAGTCGAAGGGAATAGGGGCGTTAGGGCGGACATAGATGGTGGCGCAGGTAACGGTAAGGCCGGGGAAGAAGAGACTAAGGATCAGGTGTTCGGTGGGGTCGGGAAGGAGAGGTTGGAGCCGAATGGGGATCTGGCGGTGGTGACCAATGGCAACTCTGCCACGCGCAATCGGGAGGGGGTTATCGGAGCGGTGAAGGAGATAGGGCGAAGTGTGGATGGTGTGGTGGGGTTGGAGGAAGGTTTCATTGAGGAGGAAGGCATCCACACAGTGGGTGGCAAGGGTGTGCAGGAAGAGGTTCTTGTTGGTGGGATGGGAGTGGATATTGTTGAAAAGGATAAGGTGCTGTCGCACCGTGACAGGGATTTAGACAAGGGTGTCAAGACAGGAGAAGGTGAAATGGGCGTGGTTGTTGGAGTAGGTGGCATACATTTTTAGCTGGAAAATGGAACGGGCGGCGAGGGATATCTGTTGGAGGGTGTGGGGGCGGTGAAAAGGATGAACATTCTGAAGGACGATGGTGAGGAATCTGATGATGTCCTCAACGGTAGGGGATGGCCGAAGGGAATTGCCGGGAGGGGTGGGGGCGTCCAGAGGACGGACAGGGACGGTGAGTTCAGGAGTGGTCTGGGGGGGTCGGGTTTTACACTTTCGGGAGTAGGTGGGATGGGGGAGATTGCAGGTATTGCAGGAGGGAGGGGATTGAAGGTTAGGGCACTGCCGGAGGAAGTGTGCTTGCCTACAATGTGGGCAGGTGGGGGCCTCGTGGCACTCAGCTGTTGGGTGTGCGTTATAGTGCAGACACCTCTGGCAGCACAGGGATTGAGGAGGGGAACGGGAGGGGTCGACCTTGTAGCGCTGGTTGAAGAGGAGGGCACCCTCCTTCAGGAGACAATCAATGGATGGGGCGTCCTTGGAGAAAACCCGCATAAGGCGGGTGGGGCCAGCCGAGTTGAAAATGCAGCGGACCGCCCGCACCTCGAGCGTGGGATGCGCCTTGAGCTCTGCCAACACCTCCTCCTCCGTGATTGACAAACTGAGCCGAGTGATCACGGCAGTGAGGGTCAGCGGGCGACACGGGGGTTGGGGTTGGCAGGTAGGAGATGGAGAAGAAGCAGGGGTGAGGGAGGCGTTGGGGCCAAAACGGGTGATAGGCGGGAGAGGATGTCAGTATGGAGGGTTGGGCTGGGGGAGGAGATGAGAACGGAATCCCGCCTGGGAGTGAGGAGAGAGATGGGAGCACCAGGGAAGTGTTGGCGGAGGAGGAGGGAGAAAAAAAAAATGGTTCAAATGGCTCTGAGCACTATGGGACTTAACATCTGTGGTCATCAGTCCCCTAGAACTTAGAACTACTTAAACCTAACTAACCTAAGGACATCACACACATCCATGCCCGAGGCAGGATTCGAACCTGCGACCGTAGCAGTCGCGCGCTTCCGGACTGAGCACCTTAACCGCTAGACCACCGTGGCCGGTGGAGGAGGGAGAGATTCCGGCCTCGAGAAGAGAAGGATCGGGATGGGAGAGGAGGTATTTGTATAAAGAGGGGGGAGGAGGAGGAGGAGGAGGCAAAGGGAGCAGGGCCAGGTGGGAAGACATCCATGGCATCCTGGGGGGGGGGGAGTAGGAGGACGGGGCGGGGCTTTTTTGGGAGCAGAGGAGGTGGTGATGCCACTAGGGCGTTTAACGGCGGCAGAAGGGTGGGTGGTGACATGAGGGAAGAGAGCTATAGGGAGGTGCCGGGAAGGGGCAGGTCCCGGCGTGGACGCTGCAGTCAGCGCCGGAGATGGTGACGGTGGAGGGGACGGCGGCGGCGATGGTGGTGGCGGTGATGGCGAAGGCGATGGGGAGAATTGGGCATGGGCAGTGGCCCGACGGGCTAGCTGGAGTTGCAGTGAAAGGCTGGGGGAGTGGGGGTGAAGGGATCAGAGGGAGAGGAGTGGGAGGAAGAAGCTGGAGAGGGGGCGACAAAGAGCGAGGGCGAAGGGAGAGTGAGAAGAGGAGGGATGCAAAGAGGGGGGTGTGACTGGGCACACCACGTAATGGTGGTGGTGGCGGCGGAGGGGGAAGTATAAACTATGGCTGTGGTGGTAGTGGTGGTGGGGGCTGACATGACGACAGGGATAAACAAAAATGCACAGAACGAAAAGGAAAGGAAAAAACTGAGGACAGACGAAGACAAAGGATGAAGACGAAGACGGACGAAGACCAGAGTCCCACGCTGCTGGCGCTGGCGCTGATGACGGCTGGCAGGAATGCCGCAGCTGCTGCTGCTGCCGCGGACGAGGCCAGGGCCGCTGCTGCTGCTGGAGGGCAGGCTGGCTGGACCGCCGCTGCTGGAAGGCTGGCTGGCTGCTGCCGGCTGGACCGCTGCTGCTGGCCGGGACCGCTGCTGCCGGCCGGGACCGCTGCTGCCGGCCGGGACCGCTGCTGCTGCTGCTGCTGCTGCTCGGCTGGACCACTGCTGCTCGGCTGGCTGGCTGGCTGGCTGGCTCGCTCGCGGGCGCCTGAAAACCTAGCGCTTCGATTAGTGCTGGAACGGCACAATCGAAGGGCGGTATCCTTGCGGAGTACCGCCGGAGATGCAGCTCCAGTGCTCGCTTCGTCCCTTTATACCCGTGTCCCGCGCGACTGCGCATGCGGCCACAGATGCAAATTCGCCAGAGACGTTGTATGACAACGTTGAAATTATGGCAACTACATCATCCTTCTGGGACTCGATAGTGAAGGAGGCAACTGAAATTCGCTTGACGACGAATTTAATTAATAGAAATAGTGGTTTAAATCTTGATAAATCATGGAATCCGACACTTGCTGTAATAAACTCGCAAAGACGTCGTCACAGTGCAGTTCACAATGATATATCGATATGCCAACACAGATCAACTGCGGAGTCAAAGATACACCTCGCGCATTATGCACGTCTCTGCCGCTGACCAACGTCTCTGGCGCATTTGCATCTGTGGCCGCATGCGCAGTCGCGCTCTACACGAGTATAAAGGGACGAAGCGAGCACTGGTGCGGCCGGACTCGCACACGCATCGTGAACTTTCGCGCGCCGGAGATCGTCGCCCTCGGTTTAGTGTCTGTGCCGTCGTGTCTGTGCCTCAGTGTTTTTCGCCGTCCACGCTCCTTCGTTCACGTGTGTCATCTACCTCGTCAGTGTTTGTGCCCAGTGCCGACGGTTTTTCTTGTTTGTTTCGTCAAGTGTGAACGGCTTCATGTTTTTTAACTATTGTATCTCCTGTTTTTTAACCGCCATTCTGTTACTTGTCTGTCTCCCTTTCTTTTTTCTTGTACTGCTTATGGCTGAAGAGCGGAGTACACTGTTCCGCTGCCAGCCCACCTTGTATGGGGTGTCCAAATTACAATAAAGAAAAAAAAAAAAAACTGGTGCGGCAGTCGTCCGGCTCACTCTGAAGATGGCTGTACGTTATACAGCCGATATATTGGAGGAAGAAGGAGATTTCTTGCGGCTGCACACCCGAAACTTAATGGAATAGTGAACTGTTGATAATGTCGTCTTCGTTATCTTACAGACATTTTTGACTAACATCAACCTACCATGCCCAGTCTCAAAGGTAACTAACTCCCACAGCCTTTACAGTGCGTATTTAAAATAAATTCAATTTGCATCCTCAAAGTGGTGCAACTGGCGTCATTCTTACGCGACTGGCGAGAAATCTGGATAGACGTCATCTTTCAGGTGTAGATACACGACTGCGAACTGCGGTTTATCACGCTCAGCTCCATGTTAGTGTTGAGATAATTTCCGGTGGTATATTTAGGCCGAGCCAAATTTGCGAGTACCGCGTTTATTCGCAACGCGGCTCGCGGCTGCTGGCTGTGGAGGGTGAGAAGCGGCTGGTAGACACTGGTGTGGCTACGGGCAGCGACATTCCGGCAGGTCACGCGCGAGATGCGAATCGTGCCCCGATGTGATGCTAACAGCCAATTAGCGCGCGCGGCTACCGCAGCTGTCCGGCTCTCAGCCAATGGCCGCCGTTCGGCTGCCGGACGACTCTCTTCATTACTCGCCACTGTTAGCGTCCAGCGAGCGGCCTTGGACAACCACTGTACAACTGATTGGCTACTAAGCAAGAGGTACTAGTCCAGATTGCAACGCGAAATTATGTTCCTCTTAGCTGAGTAACCGTGGACTTGAGCGCTCACGAGTTATTACTCGACAAAGCTAATGCTATGAGATATAATGTCGTTATTGTCCAATGAAGTTAACACTGGGGGAATGGGACTACAGGCAAGTAAAACACAGTAGTTTTTCAACTTAGAACATATTATTCATCTAAAACAGCAAATGAGAAATCGTCCGGCTCTAGAGGGTGGTATTTAGATAAATGAAACGAACTCTAGGAGGTAAATGGCAAGAAAGATGGGACTTGGAAGTACGGACATGAATGAAAAAACAGGGGCAGTGCGACAAAGTGTAACTTTTTGGCATTGATGAAATCATGGTACTGGCTGCTGTAATGGCTCTTTATTTACGTGCCCATTACGGCACTCCAACCCCATTTCTCGATACCAGTAATATCATACTACATTTCTGCGAAGTAACGGACATATTTTTGTGACAATATTCACATTTGGTTTTATTAATGTATAGGTACTACGATGTACCGATATATTACAGAGATATTGTGTATTCATTTCTGTGAGACTGTCATAATCTTTGACTTACTTGTAACCGTTTTGGCGCGAATGGTACAGAGCAGTCTTTGTTTCACTTTGCAGAAGTTAAGTTGTTATTTCGCTTTGTAAAAGAACAGTCAAGTCTAGTGTTTGGTTAAAGTGGAAATTAAATATATGAAGATTGATACAAAACGGTTTTCTTGATGACGTGACAATTAAGAAGAAGTAAATGTGAATTTACAAGAAGTTTAATAAAAATGTATATCGTGAACACCAAGTCAAAAATTATTTCTACCCTACCATTCTTCTGATCTGGGATTGTCTGATCATTAAGAATTTCCTGAAAAACGCATTTGTTAGGCCTACATCTACATCTACATCTACATGATTACTCTGCAATTCACATTTAAGTGCTTGGGAGAGGGTTCATCGAACAATAATCATACTATCTCTCTACCATTCCACTCCCGAACAGCGTGCGGGAAAAACGAACACCTAATCCTTTCTGTTCGAGCTCTGATTTCTCTTATTTTATTTTGATGATCATTCCTACCTATGTAGATTGGGCTCAACAAAATATTTTCGCATTCGGAAGAGAAAGTTGGTGACTGAAATTTCGTAAATAGATCTCGCCGTGACGAAAAACGTCTTTGCTTTAATGACTTCCATTCCAACTCGCGTATCATATCTGCCACACTGTCTCCCCTATTACGTGATAATACAAAACGAGCTGCCCTTTTTTGCACCCTTTCGATGTCCTCCGTCAATCCCACCTGGTAAGGATCCCACACCGCGCAGCAATATTCTAACAGAGGACGAACTAGTGTAGTGTAAGCTGTCTCTTTAGTGGACTTGTAGCATCTTCTCAGTGTCCTGCCAATGAAACGCAACCTTTGGCTCACCTTCCCCACAATATTATCTATGTGGGCTTTCCAACTGAAGTTGTTCGTAATTTTAACACCCCGGTACTTAGTTGCATTGACAGCCTTGAGAATTGTACAATTTATCGAGTAATCGAATTCCAACGGATTTCTTTTGGAACACATGTGGATCACCTCACACATTTCGTTATTTAGCGTCAACTGCCACCTGCCACACCATACAGCAAACTTTTCTAAATCGTTTTGCAACTGATACTGGTCTTCGGATGACCTTACTAGACGGTAAATTACAACATCATCTGCGAACAACCTAAGAGAACTGCTCAGATTGTCACCCAGGTCATTTATATAGATCAGGAACAGTAGCGGTCCCAGGACGTTTCCCTGGGGAACACCTGATATCACTTCAGTTTTACTCGATGATTTGCCGTCTATTACTACGAACTGCGACCTTCCTGACAGGAAATCACGAATCTTTAAATATTGCTAAAATACAGATATGGACCTTCTAGCAGTCAAAGTGGAATCACCTAGAATCAACAAGATGAGCCACAACAACTTCGACGAAATCTACGTGGGAATCCATTCAAGATAAGTGCCAAAATTAATGACTTTTTTACAGTGACTTCATTATTTCCATTCTGCCGATACCATCCACAGTCAATAACTTTGTTGTTGCCCGATAAAGCGAACATATGCTGCGTGAGCAGCATTATTAATCTGTCTTCTAAGCTATTTTGCAAGTGGTGGTATTGTTAGACTGCCCATAGACCAATGTCCATAATCGTGTAATAGAAACGATCAGAGTAGTCACAAGCATACCATCGCGAAGTATTCTCACTAATATTGAACTGAATCATCAAAAGGATACTTTCAAGGCGACGGGAGCCAATTCGTGTTAAATAAATATAGCCGCAGTTCCCGCACTACTATCAGCAACGAAGTGATGATAGCTTTAAAGATCTGCAACCGAGTGAAACTCGGAGAGTGCCCTCCCGTTGTTTTGTAAACTCGGAGCTGCACAGCAGCGTGCCTCCTTCGAAGGAAAAAGTTCCTGCATCCAACTTTGGAGGGGCTGGCGGTGAAGACGGTTTTTGCGGCTTCCTGTCAGCAGGGCGACCCGACCTCCTGCGTTAAGTTTGGATAACCTGTGGCGGTGCCAGGTCAACGAGCGGTGGCGAAACTAGTTTTTATTTATTTAGCGTATGGCTAATACAGACATATCACGATATTACATATACATATGTACATATTGACACACAAGAAACTTAAGTATGTCTTTACAGCTGAATATCCAGTCCTTCAATCCAGCGCACTGCATCTGGAGTTGCTAGCAGGAAGTCCTCTTTGGCGCCGTGATAGGCTCGAATCCTGCATACACTGACAATGTGGTGAACAGTCTGGTATGGAGCCCCGCAGTCACAAGCTGGATCAGGCAGCTTGTTCCACTTAAAGAGAGCATCCCTGCCTCGCCCATGGCTGGTACGGATTCTGTTGAGAGTAGACCACGTCTTGCGTGGTAAGTCGAATCCGCTTGGAAGTTTAGCACCTGAGAAGATGTTATGCAGGTGCACATCTGTCATTGCTTCCCACCGACCTTTCCATTCTTCAAGAGGTTTGAAATTCTTAGCAACCATGTCAGCAGCATCGCACAGAGCTGGATGACGTGATTTCAGTCTCTTGCAATTTTAAAGGGGCAGGTCGCTATGCACGGGTAGGTTAGAATTCCTGGAGATCTTGTGGAATTCTCTCATAAGGGCAGTACATCTGCGTAGATCAGGAGGCATTATACCGGTTAACAGTGGAAGCCAATAAACTGGAGTAGATCTGATTGTGCCAGATATTATGTGCATTGTGGTATTCAGCTGGGTATCAACAAGCCTTGTATGATGACTATTCATCCAAACAGGTGCACAATACTCAGCACTTGAGTATACCAAGCCCAGAGCTGAAGTTCGCAGGGTGGTTGCTGAAGATTCCCAGGTAGTTCCGCATAGCTTATGGAGGATGTTGTTTCGAGTCCTCAGCTTTTGAGCTAAGTTAAGAAGGTGTTGTTTGAAGCATAGTGTTCGATCCAGGATGACACCAAGATATTTTGGGTTCCAGTTGTGATGAAGAATTCTGCCTCTGAAACTTACCTCCAGTTTTACGTTCGCCAACTGGTTATTTAGATGGAAGCAACACACTTCTTTTTTACTCACACTGGGTTGGAGTCTCCAACTAGTATTCCTACGCAACGGCGTGACTGCAGCACAAATTTAAAAACAACGACCCCAAACTTGGATTTTCAGCATCCTTTTTTTTAAATTTATGGATGGACATGAAAAATAATCCGCGCCCAAGCATTAGATGGTCTTCAACCTAGCCAGATGTTGGTGGATTCTGAAAACAGGAAAACTGGCTTTAATGAACAAGCTGGGCTGATTAATTTTGTCAACTTTTCACTTAACTAAGACATAGGCCCACGATTAACATCGTGAAAAACGTGGTTACGTATACTGTACGAATCCGTGATTGTAATGAGACTACTGTGTAATTCAACTCTCTTCATCAGTATGGGACTGGACTGCAAAGGTGCTAAGGCTTCTCAACATGGGTTTTACGTCTCTGAAAAGACCCGTGTTTATAGCGTGAAGAGACAATACGCAACGTTATTGTCATGTAACAATTCTCAGCAAAATTTGACAAGACGAAGTTGTGACAGGCTACAATCATTTAAATCGTCTCACTACAAGTAAAGATGTGACGTCCAAATTTGTGCGGATGAGTAAGTTTCCTTTAAAATCGGAAGATATATTGAAATATTAATTGATTTTCGAAGGAGCATAAGGCAGAGGAGAGAGAACGAGAAAGGGAGTTGCAGACTGTAATAAGTGTGAAAGAATGATTAGAGAACGTTGCCAGAAAACGGTCAGGCATCGAAATTAGTAACTTACCGTTTTCATTAAACTTCCTCTTTCTAGGACATTGTTTCGAATTCCTTACAAGCCCAACAACTTACACTACTGGCCATTAAAATTGCTACATCACAAAGATGACGTGCTACAGACGCAAAATTTAACCTACAGGAAGAAGATGCTGTGATATGCAAATGATTAGCTTTTCAGGGCATTCACATAAGGTTGCCGCCGGTGGCGACACCTACAACGTGATGACATGAAGAAAGTATCCAACCGGTTTCTCATACACAAACAGCAGTTGACCAGCGTTGCCTGGTGAAACGTTGTTGTGATGTCTCGTGTAAGGAGGAGAAATGCGTACCATCACGTTTCCGACTTTGATAAAGGTCGGATTGTAGCCTATTGCAATTGCGATTTATCGTATCGCGACATTGCTGCTCGCGTTGGTCCAGATCCAATGACTGTTGGCATAATATGGAATCGGTGGGTTCAGTAATACGGAACGCCGTGCTGGATCCCAACGGCCTCGTATCACTACCAGTCGAGATGACAGGTATCTAATCCGCATGGCTGTAACGGATCGTGCAGCCACGTCTCGATCCCTAAGTCAACAAATGGGGACGTGTGCAAGACAACAACCATCTGCACGAACAGTTCGACGACGTTTGCAGGAGCATGGAATATCATATCGGAGACCATGGCTGCGGTTACCCTTGACGCTGTATCACAGACAGGATGATGTACTCAACGACGAACCTGGGTGCACGAATGGCAAAGCGTCATTTTTTCGGATGAATCCAGGTCCATGATGGTCGCATCCGTGTTTGGCGACATCGGGGTGAATGCACATTGGAAGCCTGTATTCGTCATCGCCATACTTGCGTATCTCCCGGCGTGATGGTATGGGGTGACATTGGTTACACGTCTCGGTCACCTCTTGTACGCATCGACGGCACTTTGAACAGTGGACGTTACATTTCAGATGTGTTACGACCCGTGGCTCTACCCTTCATTCGATCCCTGCGAAACCCTACATTTCAGCAGGATAATGCACGACCGCATGTTGCAGGTTCTGTACGGGCCTTTCTGGATACAGAAAACGTTCGACTGCTGCCCTGGCCAGCACATTCTCCAGATCTCTCAGCAACTGATAACGTCTGGTCAATGGTTGCCGAGCAACTGGCTCGTCACAATACGCCAGTCACTACTCTTGATGAACTGTGGTATCGTGTTGAAGCTGCTTGGGCAGATGTTCCTGTACACGCCATCCAAGCTCTGTTTGACTCAATGCCCAGGCGTACCAAGGCCGTTATTACGTCCAGAGGTGTTTGTTCTTGGTACTGATTTCTCAGGATCTATTTACCCAAATTACGTGAAAATGTAATCACATGTCAGTTCTAGTATAATATATTTGTCCAATGAATATCCGTTTATCATCTCCATTTCTTCTTGGTGTAGCAATTTTAATGGCCAGAGGTCTATTAAAATCGAAATTTATACCAAAACTATTTCCCTGTTTCCGAACCTGCTAGGAGTGACATGTAGGTTCATTGTACGAGTATTACCGTCGGCTACTCTGATGCATTCATTTCACTGCCTTTTTAAAGATACATGTATAAACAAAAATCGCACTCTACATGAATGTTTAATTCCAATTGATAAGGGGAACATGTTGGAAATTTATTCTTGCAGCACATTTCGTATCTGTCTCACTATGCGGTACATGGGGCAGACGGTTGTGGTTTCATTTTGAAATGGATTACCATGAAAACGGGAATCTTATGAAGTGACGTACTATGAACTGGCACTTTTTTTTTTTGTCATCAGTCTACTGACTGGTTTGATGCGGCCCGCCACGAATTCCTTTCTTGTGCTAACCTCTTCATCTCAGAGTAGCACTTGCAACCTACGTCCTCAATTATTTGCTTGACGTATTGCAATCTCTGTCTTCCTCTACAGTTTTCGCCCTCTACAGCTCCCTCTAGTACCATGGAAGTCATTCCCTCATGTCTTAGCAGATGTCCTATCATCCTGTGCCTTCTCCTTATCAGTGTTTTCCACATATTCCTTTCCTCTCCGATTCTGCGTAGAACTTCCTCATTCCTTACCTTATCAGTCCAACTAATTTTCAACATTCGCCTATAGCACCACATCTCAAATGCTTCGATTCTCTTCTGTTCCGGTTTTCCCACAGTCCATGTTTCACTATCATACAATGCTGTACTCCAGACGTACATCCTCAGAAATTTCTTCCTCAAATAAAGGCCGGTATTTGATATTAGTAGACTTCTCTTGGCCAGAAATGCCTTTCTTGCCATAGCGAGTCTGCTTTTGATGTCCTCCTTGCTCCGTCCGTCATTGGTTATTTTACTGCCTAGGTAGCAGAATTCCTTAACTTCATTTACTTCGTGACCATCAATCCTGATGTTAAGTTTCTCGCTTTTCTCGTCTCTACTACTTCTCATTACCTTCGTCTTTCTCCAATTTACTCTCAAACCATACTGTGTACTCATTAGACTGTTCATTCCGTTCAGCAGACCATTTAATTCTTCTTCACTTTCACTCAGGATAGCAATGTCATCAGCGAATCGTATCATTGATATCCTTTCACCTTGTATTTTAATTCCACTCCTGAACCTTTCTTTTATTTCCATCATTGCTTCCTTGATGTACAGATTGAAGAGTAGGGGCGAAAGGCTGCAGCCTTGTCTTACACCCTTCTTAATACGAGCACTTCGTTCTTGATCGCCCACTCTTATTATTCCCTCTTGGTTGTTGTACATATTGTAAATGACCCGTCTCTCCCTATAGCTTACCCCTACTTTTTTTCAGAATCTCGAACAGCTTGCACCATTTTATATTGTCGAACGCTTTTTCCAGGTCGACAAATCCCATGAACGTGTCTTGATTTTTCTTTAGCCTTGCTTCCATTATTAGCCGTAACGTCAGAATTGCCTCTCTCGTCCCTTTACTTTTCCTAAAGCTAAACTGATCGTCACCTAGCGCATTCTCAATTTTCTTTTCCATTCTTCTGTATATTATTCTTGTAAACAGCTTCGATGCATGAGCTGTTAAGCTGATTGTGGGATAATTCTCGCACTTGTCAACTCTTGCCGTCTTCGGAATTGTGTGGATGATGCTTTTCTGAAAGTCAGATGGTATGTCGCCAGACTCATATATTCTACACACCAACGTGAATAGTCGTTTTGTTGCCACTTCCACAAATGATTTTAGAAATTCTGATGGAATGTTATCTATCCCTTCTGTCTTATTTGACCGTTTAAGTCCTCCAAAGCTCTTTTAAACTCCCATTCTAATTCTGGATCCCCTATCTCTTCTAAATCGACTCCTGTTTCTTCTTCTATCACATTAGACAAATCTTCACCCTCATAGAGGCTTTCAATGTATTCTTTCCACCTATCCGCTCTCTCCTCTACATTTAACAGTGAAATTCCCGTTGCACTCTTAATGTTACCATCGTTGCTTTTAATGTAACCAAAGGTTGTTTTGACTTTCCTGTATGCTGAGTCTGTCCTTCCGACAATCATATCTTTTTCGATGTCTTCACATTTTTCCTGCAGCCATTTCGTCTTAGCTTCCCTGCACTTCCTATTTAGTTCATTCCTCAGCGACTTGTATTTCTGTATTCCTGATTTTCCCGGAACATGTTTGTACTCCCTCCTTTCATCAATCAACTGAAGTATTTCTTCTGTTACCCATGGTTTCTTCGCAGCTACCTTCTTTGTACCTATGTTTTCCTTCCCAACTTCTGTGATGGCCCTTTTTACAGATGTCCATTCCTCTTCAATTGTACTGCCTACTGCGCTATTCCTTATTGCTGTATCTATAGCGTTAGAGAACTTCAAACGTATCTCGTCATTCCTTTGTACTTCCGTATCCCTGGCACTGAGGAGTTGAAATCCACACTAAGTTGTAAGGTCACTCACTTCCACTCCGTCAATTATTCACATTTCTTGACGTCGTCTTGGATGCTTATGGGTTCCACAAGTATGACATATTAAATTTCTGGTTTCTCTTCCCAAATGACTCACTGATTTTTGTGCCAAAATTTTATTTTCTATTTTACCAACGTTCGAAACACTATACATTTATAACATCGACAAATGGCTCGTCACAACTAATCCAACGCAGATTTCAATGTGTATTCGGCCTCTTTTAACAGAAAACGAAGCAAAAACGCAACAGGTCTACAGACTGACTACACTACTATAGTCATTTCTCTTCCGAGTATTGCTACGTGATACACTACTGGTCATTAAAACTGCTACACCAAGAAGAAATGCAGATGATATACGAGTATTCATTGAACAAATATATTGTACTAGAACTGACATGCAATTTGGGTGCATAGATCCTGACAAATCAGTACCCAGAACAACCACCTCTAGCCCTAATAACGGCCCTGAAACGCCTGGGCGTTCAGTCAAACACAGGTTGGATGGCGTGTACAGGTACAACTGCCCATGCTGCTTCAACACTATACCACAGTTCATCAAGAGTAGTGACTGGCGTATTGTGACGAGCCAGTTGCTCGGCCACCATTGACCAGACGTTTTCAATTGGTGAGAGATCTGGAGAATGTGTGGCCAGGGCAGCAGTCGTACCTTGTTTGTATCCAGGACCTGCAACATGCGGTCGTGCATTATCCTGCTGAAATGTAGGGTTTCGCAGGGATCGAATGAAGGTTAGGGCCACGGGTCGTAACACATCTGAAATGTAACGTCCACTGTTCAAAGTGCCGTCAATGGGAACAAGAGGTAAACCAGACGTGTAACCAATGGCACCCCATACCAGCACAGCGGGTGATACGCCAGTATGGCGATGACGAATACACGCTTCCAATGTGCGTTCACCGCGATGTCGCCAAACACGGATGAGACCATCATGATGCTGTAAACAGAATCTATATTCATCCGAAAAAATGACGTTTTGCCATTCGTGCGCCCAGGTTCGTCGTTGAGTACACCATCGCAGGCGCTCCTGTCTGTGATGCAGCATCAAGGGTAACCTCAGCCATGGCCTCCGAGCTGATAGTCCATGCTGCTGCAAACGGCGTCGAACTGTTCGTGCAGATGGTTGTTGTTTTGCAGACGTCCCCATCTGTTGACTCAGGGATCGAAACGTGGCTGCACGATCCGTTACAGCCATGTGGATATGATGCCTGTCATCTCGACTGGTAGTGATACGAGGCCGTTGAGATCCAACACGGCGTTCCGTATTACCCTCCTGAACCCACCGATTCCATATTCTGCTAACAATCGTTGGATCTCGACCAACGCGAGCAGCAATATCGCGATACGACAAACCGCAAACGCGATAGGCTACAATCCGACCTTCATCAAAGTCGGAAACGTGATGGTACGCATTTCTCCTCCTTACAGGAGGCATCACAACAACGTTTCACCAGGCAACGCTGGTCACCTACTGTTTGTGTGTGAGAAATTGGTTGGAAACTTCCCTCATGTCAGCACGTTGTAGGTGTCGCCACCGGCGCCAACCTTGTGTGAATGCTCTGAAAAGCTAATCATTTGCATATCACAGCATCTCCTTCCTGTCGGTTAAATTTCGTGTCTGTAGCACGTCACTTCGTTGTGTAGCAAATTCAATGGCCAGTAGTGTATATGGTACTTACCAGACAGGATTGACGAAGGACATCGGAAGAATCCAAATAAGGGGAGCTTGTTTTGTATTATCTCGAAATAGGGAATGGATAGTCGCGGATATGGTACGCTAGTTGAGGTGGTAATCACTAAAACAGAGGCGTTTTCCTGTTGCGGCGAGATCTTTTCACAAAATTTCAGTCACCAACTTTCTTCTCCGATTGCGAAAATATTTTTGACACTCCTACATAGGAAAAAAGGAAGATCGCAATAAAGTAAGAGAAACCATAGCACGCACAGAAAGAGTTAAGTGTTTATTTTTCGCGCTCACTGTTAGAGAGTGGAAACTCAGAGAAACAGTCCGAAGATGGTTGGGTAAACCCTCTGCCAGACACTTAAATGTGAATTGCAGGGAAGTCACGTAGATGTACGTGAAGAAACACGTTGTGCTTTGATTTAACAGGTAAACTTGCAACCTATCCTCTGCTCTGTAAACGTGGATTACCAGCGCACGTTATAATGAGTTACCTTTTTGAGTTTTTATATTTTGTGCAGACGTTCTGCATTTACATCCACCAGTGCTCACCGCGTATCCTCTTGAGTAGCTGACAGTTTTTAAAACGTTCGCAGCTGAGAGGACTGTGGGGCCCAATTAGCGCGGCTTGGGACTACTGCTCTCAAACGCCTTTTTCTGATACTCGCTAACGAGTTTGCAAGGAATTGCTCTCAGTGGCTGGCTATATGCGTTACCCACCTTCCCCCGTCACGTCACTTTAATCTCTGGAACAACTCAATCTGTTGCGGTGGGCACCGGAATGAGGGGTCGCTGCACAAAACCTGTGAGAGCCACGGCTGTCACTTCACGAGCGTGTTTGGCGATGTGCTCATAAATCTGACAAGTACTCAGGAAACAGGTATCTGCAGGACCTGTTTCCTGACTCGTGGTCACAACACAGGGAAATTTACAGAAAAACTGTACGAACTGGAACTTAGGAAAAATGTTTTATTTCATTCAACACTGGCCATGGAGCGGATGTTTGACAAAGAAATTCGCCAAACAGCCTTGCAGATTGAGAAGTTATTTTATTTTGTTTTCGCTACCAGTTTCGGCAGTTCAATATGCCGTCTTCACGCCCCTTCTGCACTTGTCAAAAATTATTGTTATTGGCATACTGGCCCCCGCACGAACCATGGACCTTGCCGTTGGTGGGGAGGCTTGGTGCCTCAGTGATACAGATGGCCGTACCGTAGGTGCAACTACAATGGAGGGGTATCTGTTGAGAGGCCAGACAAACGTGTGGTTCCTGAAGAGCGGCAGCAGCCTTTCAGTAGTTGCAGGGGCAACAGTCTGGATGATTGACTGATCTGGCCTTGTAACACTAACCAAAACGGCCTTGCTGTGCTGGTACTGCGAACGGCTGAAAGCAAGGGGAAACTACAGCCGTAATTTTTCCCGAGGGCATGCAGCTTTACTGTACGGTAAATGATGATGGCGTCCTCTTAAATAAAATATTCCGCCGGTAAAATAGTCCCCCATTCGGATCTCCGGGCGGGGACTACTCAAGAGGACGTCGTTATCAGGAGAAAGAAAACTGGCGTTCTACGGATCGGAGCGTGGAATGTCAGATTCCTTAATAGGGTAGGTAGGTTAAAAATTTAAAAAGGGAAATGGATAGGTTAAATTTAGATATAGTGGGAATTAGTGAAGTTCTGTGGCAGGAGGAACAAGACTTTTGGTCAGGTGAATACAGGGTTATAAATACAAAATCAAGTAGGGGTAATGCAGCAGTAGGTTCAATAATGAATTAAAAAAATAGAAGTGCGGGTAAGCTACTACAAACAGCATACTGAACGCATTATTGTGGCCAAGATAGGCACGAAGCCCACGCCTACTACAGTAGTACAGGTTTATATGTCAACTAGCTCAGCAGATGATGAAGAAATTGATGAAATGTACGAGGAGATAAAAGAAATTATTCAGGTAGTGAAGGGAGACGAAAATTTAATAGTCACGGGTGACTGGAATTCGAGAGTAGGAAAAGGGAGAGAAGGAAACGTAGTAGGTGAATATGGATTGGGGCTAAGAAAAGAAAGAGGAAGCCGCCTGGTAAAGTTTTGCACAGAGTATAACTTAATCGTAGCTAACACTTGGTTCAAGAATCATGAATGAAGGTTGTATACATGGGAGAATCCTGGAGATACTAGAAGGTATCAGATAGATTATATAATGGTAAGACAGAGATTTAAGAACCAAGTTTTAGATTGTAAGACATTTCCAGGGGCAGATGTGGACTCTGACCACAACCTATTGGTTATGAACTGTAGATGAAAACTGAAGAAACTGCAAAAAGGTGGGAATTTAGGGAGATGGGACTGGATAAACTGACTAAACCAGAGGTTGTACAGAGTTTCAGGGAGACCATAAGGGAACAACTCATAGGAATGGGGGAAAGAAATACAGTAGAAGAAGAATGGGTAGTTTTGAGGGATGAAGCAGTGAAGGCGGCAGAGGATCAAGTAGGTAAAAAGACGAGGGCTAGTAGAAACCCTTGGGTAACAGAAGATATATTGAATTTAATTGATGAAAGGAGAAAATATAAAAATGCAGTAAATGAAGCAGGCAAAAAGGAATACAAACGTCTCAAAAATGAGATCGACAGGAAGTGCAAAATGACTAAGAAGGGATGGGTGCAGGACAAATGTAAGGATGTAGAGGCATATCTCACTAGGGGCAAGATAGATACTGCCTACAGGAAAAGTAAAGAGACCTTTGGAGAGAAGAGAACCACTTGTATGAATATCAAGAGCTCAGATGGAAACCCAGTTCTAACCAAAGAAGGGAAAGCAGCAAGGTGGAAGGAGTATATAGAGGGTCTATACAAGGGCGATGTACTTGAGGACAATATTATGGAAGAGGATGTAGATGAAGACGAAATGGGAGATACGATACTGCGTGAAGAGTTTGACAGAGCACTGAAAGACCTGAGTCGAAACAAGGCCCCGGGAGTAGACAACACTCCATTAGAACTACTGACGGACTTGGGAGAGCCAGTCCTGACAACCATCTGGTGAGGAAGATTTATGAGACAGGCGAAATAAACTCAGACTTCAAGAAGAATATAATAATACCACTCCCAAAGAAAGCAGGTGTTGACAGATGTGAAAATTACCGAACTATCAGTTTAATAAGTCACAGCTGCAAAATACTAACACGAATTCTTTTCAGACGAATGGAAAAACTGGTAGAAGCCGACCTCGGGGAAGATCAGTTTGGATTCCGTAGAAATATTGGAACACGTGAGGCAATACTGACCTTACGACTTATCTTAGAAGAAAGATTAAGGAAAGGCAAACCTACATTTCTAGCATTTGCAGACTTAGAGAAAGCTTTTGAAAATGTTGACTGGAATACTCTCTTTCAAATTCTAAAGGTGGCAGGGGTAAAATACAGGGAGCGAAAGGCTATTTACAATTTGTACAGAAACCAGATGGCAACTATATGAGTCGAGGAGCATGAAAGGGAAGCAGTGGTTGGGAAGGGTGTGAGACAGTGTTGTGGCCTATCCCCGATGTGATTCAATCTGTATATTGAGCAAGCAATAAAGGAAACAAAAGAAAAATTTTGCGTAGGTATTAAAATCCATGGAGAAGAAATAAAAACTTTGAGGTTCGCCGATGACATTGTAAATCTATCAGAGACAGCAAAAGACTTGGAGAAGCAGTTGAACGGAATGGACAGTGTCTTGAAAGGAGGATATAAGATGAACATCAACAAAAGCAAAACGAGGATAATGGAATGTAGTCGAATGAAGTCGGGTGATGCTGAGGGAATTAGATTGGAAAATGAGACACTTAAAGCAGTAAAGAATTTTTGCTATTTGAGGAGCAAGATAACTGATTATGGTAGAAGTAGAGGAGATATAAAATGTAGACTTGCAATGGCAAGGAAAGCGTTTCTGAAGAAGAGAAATTTGTTAACATCGAGTATAGATTTAAGTGTCAGGAAGTCGTTTCTGAAATATTTGTATGGAGTGTAGCCATGTATGGACGTGAAATGTGGACAATAACTAATTTGGACAAGAGGAGATTAGAAGCTTTCGAAATGTGGTGCTACAGAAGAATGCTGAAGATTAGATGGGTAGATCACATAACTGATGGTGAAGTATTCAATAGAATTGGGGAGAAGAGGGGTTTGTGGCACAACTTGTCAAAGAGAAGTGACCGGTTAGTAGGACATGTTCTGAGGCATCAAGGGATCACAAATTTAGCATTGGAGGGTAAAAATCGTAGAGGGAGAGCAAGAGATGAATACACTAAGCAGATTCAGAAGGATGTAGGTTGCAGTAAGTACTGGGAGATGAAGAAGCTTGCACTGCATCAAACCAGTCTCAGGACCGAAGACCACAACAGCAACAACAATGGCATACTGGGCCGTCGGTTTCTGCATGTTGCAAATTCTCACGTGCTTCTACGTCTACATCTACATCGACGTCTACATACTACGGATACTCTACAAATAACGTTGACGTGGCTGGCAGAGAGTTCATCGAATCACCTTCACAACTCTCTATTATTCCAATTTCATATAGCGCGCGGAAAGAACGAACACCTATATCTTTCTGTACGAGCTCTGGTTTCCCTTATTTTATCGTGGTGATCGTTCCTCCCGATGTACGTCGGTGTCAACAAAATATTTTCGCATTCGGAGGAGAAAGTTTGTGATTATCTCGTGAGAAGATTCCGTTGCAACGAAAAACGCCTTTCTTTTAATGATGTCCATTTCAGTGACACTCTCTCCCACATTTCGCGATAATGCAAAATGTGCTGCCCTTCTTTGAACTTTTTCGATGTACTCCATCAGTCCTATCTGGTAAGGAACCCACACCGCGCAGCAGTATTCTAAGAGAGGACGGACAAGCGTAGAGTAGGCAGTCTCCTTAGTAGATCTGTCACATTTTCCAAGTGTCCTACCAATAAAACGCAGTCTGTGTTCCTTCCAGTTTAAGTTGTTCGTAATTGTAATTTCTAGGTATGTAGTTGAATTAATGGCCTTTGTATTTAACTGATTTACCGTGTAACCGAATTTTAATGAATTCCTTTTAGCACACATGTGGATGACGTCATACTTTTCATTACTTAGGGTCAACTGCCAATTTTCGCACCCTTCAGATATCTTTTCTAAATCGTTTTGCAATCTGTTTTGATCTTCTGATGACTTTATTGGTCGATAAAAGACAACATCATTTGCAAACAATATAAGACGGCTGCTCAGCTTGTCTCCCAAATCGTTTATATCGATAAGGAACAGCAAAGGCCCTATACAACTATCTTGGGGAACGTCAAAAATCACTTTTACTCGATGAATTTCCGTCAATTACTACGAACTGTGACCTCTGACAGGAAGTCACAAATCCAGTCACATAACTGAGGCGATATTCCATAAGCACGCAATATCACTACAAGCCGCTTGTGTGGTACAGTCTCAAAAGCCTCCCGGAAATCAAGAAATACGAAATCGATCTGAAATCCCTTGTCAATAGAACTCAACACTTCATGCGAATAAATAGCTAGTTGTGTTTCACAATAACGATGTTTTCTAAACCTATGTTGACTATGTGTCAATCGACCGTTTTCTTCGAGGTAATTCATTATCATCGAACACAATATATGTTCCAGATTCTTGCTGCATATCGACGTTAGATGCATTCAAGTCTTCGAAGGAAGCACTTGAGAATTCATGACATCCAGAAACAGATGGGCCCAGTGTGCCAATATCGATAATTTTTGAGAGGTGCATTTGGGGCCTGAATATCGAATTGCCAAATCTGATAGCGAAAACAAAATAATATAACTTCCCAATCTGCACGGCTGTTTAGCGAATTCCTTTGTTAAATATTTAACATTCGGTGTCCACAATGGATCAAAAGAGAAAGAGCGGATGGGTTGAAAGATAACATTGTTACCCTCTGTGAGCCAAAGAGGAATTACAAGACGTACTGCCTGCGAATGTCATGTCTCTATTGTGCTTGAAGTCCTCATTCGTAGTGTTCCTGGTACACGATGCTTCGATGCTATTCGACTGGTGTTGTCACAAGTGTCTTCGCTTACTCTCAAAACGACAACAGCTATCTTACTCTCAAAATCTGAATTTTCGTAACAGCACTAGGTCCTTCCCCAACCAACGAATGTTACCGAAATGCTACTTCTAGAAATTAATCCAAAATTGTTTTCCGATAGTAAAAGCTTTTCTTGTTCAAAAATTCTCATTTACGTCCGCTAATCATCTCCAAAACAATTTTGTATGGCTTAACGGTGTGACTACGTGATGAAGGTTCGCGAATTTGAAGTTGTTTCTACCAGAACTTTGTCTCTTTATAGTCTTTTGCACACACTCTCCAAATGTTTATCATTACAAATTTGTTTTGTGCTTTCTATTTTCTGGTGCATCCAACATCGAATAATAGTTCTCCACGACCATCTTTGCTGTTAAGCTAAGATTTGACTTTTTATTTTTTCCTTTTCCCTCCCTCTTAACATATTGGCTGACATCCAGAAATCTTGTGACTAACCTGTAATAACGTCTTGCGATGCTCAATTGTTTGCCATGTGCGTATTGTTTGGAAGTTTTGTTTCCTTGGTTGCTGACGTCAGAATGTCATTGTGGACTATGCTATCCCAAAGGTGGTGCAGCTCCGTTTCAGTATCATACTCTGCTCCTTGAAATTTTGTTGCTTGTTTGAAAGTGGATGTTGCCACCAACAAAGCTACGTTTATCACTGTAATAACTTATACATCTAGCAAGCCCACTATAGACGTTACCTGTTGTATTCTTCATTTATTACATTCTGTGCAATTTATGATTGGCGACTATATGTAGATTTACTGTAGCGACATTATGTGGCAGAGTGACTGGCTGAAGGCGTTCTTTATATATCAGAACGTGTATCCATTTCTGCGGAAGACTGAACAAAGATGCTCTATATCTGACGTCGAACTATTTTGGTCTGACAAAAGGTGCTGCGCCCTTTGCACCAATGAATTCAGCTTCATTCTTCTGGGTGATGACAGCTGCTGACTTCCATGTATAAATCAGTGTGTTAGTTACATACGGCGTTGTCAGAGAAGGAGAAAGCGATCAAATATAGATTTTTTCTAATTTAAAAATTAATATTTTAATGAAATTACGCCATGTAGGCAGTAATAAAAAATTTTGTTACAAAAAATCTGTGGTTTGCGGTACACCCTATACCAAGAACCCATCTGCTCTCCTTTTCACCAGAAATGCTAAGTGACCATCATTCGAAAATTCCACGGTGAGTTTCATAGTCAGGTGGCGTAAGTTAACATTTTCTAAAAACTCACAGAGCCTTTCCCTGCCATGAATCCAGATCATGAATTTTTTATCTGCATACCTGGAGAAGCATGAGACCTTGCATCTAGCCTCCTCTAATTCTTCCTCTCAGATGTCTCCATGAAGAACACCCTCCATTTCCAGCATGCGTGGTGATTGTTTACATCCCCCACGTAGACCACTGGGTGGGGCAGTAGAGGTAGGAGCAATCTGGGACTCTACTGCTGAAACTCTGCCTACTTCAGCAGTTGGACTAGTCTGCTCTACTGCAGAATGCGATGCTCTTCTGTGGATCAAAAGCACAGACACACAAATGCTCGATGCAGAGCCGAATAACACACTATGAATTATCAGTGGTACGTTGAGATCATCCCCCATCGATTGGCTGCAGATATTCAACCGCATTCGGGCCCCTGGTCTGCGGAGAAAATCAGCTCTTCACCGTGAGTTTAAACGCATACAAGGCAAGCCGCAGCTCCCTAACCATCAAGACACGGTTAGCCTAGAAAGAAACAGGCTTCGATCATGAAAACTATCCATGAAAATAGCCAGTCTCAGTTCAACTTAACCGACTCTTGGGAACGAGGCTGGAGAGGCGGTTGCCTTCCACACTTCCAGAACATGCTCTGCATAAGAAGGAAACCCCCTTACCTTTCACCAGTCGAGCGGAATACAAACGAAGATTAAAAGAATACTCACAAATCATGGCAGAGGCGCGGACTGTCTTTATGGAAGGCGTAAGGCTCCATCTCCTTCCTGCTGCACGAAACAAGAGTTTGTATGCCCTGTCGGTACCAATCTTTGTCCTGGTGGCGTAGCCAGTGCTTCACTGTGTGATCCACTTGCTCATCTGCCTCAAAATGTCTTCCAATAATGGCATCCTTTTATGGCCCAAACAAGTAGATGTCCGAGTGGAGCAGGTCAGGGATGTAGGGTTCATAGTCTCCCTGACCGCTGCAAATCGTGGAGTTCCACCGAACCGCCTTCTGATGAACTTACCCTCTGTGCCCAGCGAATAACTGTACTTCTGTCGACAGCAGGTGCTCCATAGACTTTTCACTAGCGTTTGTGAATATTCCCCACAGTTTCTTTGTCTGCAGTGAGAAATACAGTGACGGCACGTGGCTTGTAACGTACATCACTTGCAGACGCCATTTTGAAACTGTCCTGCAGGTACGCTATCTGTCGGAAGTGACGGAAACTTGGCGCGCTCACTCAGGAGACTTCAGATAATACATACTTAACGTCTTGCATTCGTAGCATTGTTTTCGGCTGAGAAAAGAAATGCGGTGCGCTACCTCCTTTCCAGCCCTCGTACCTTGCTTCGGAATCTCGCACGACACCGCATGTAACAGTGCTTATATATGCAACAAATTTACGAGGGCATGCTGCAGAGTAATGCCTCCGAATTTTGTATGTGAAGACTCTTAAAGCTTTTAAAATAAAACAAACACTCTATATCTCTATTATGTCTACATACCTATTTCTCAACATAGTGACCGCGACCGCGCACACATTTCTCCCAACGAGAGTAATTTGTTGATACCGCCACTATAGAATGTTTGACTTTGTTGACGGAGCCACAACTTCATCTCTGGTTGCACCACATCACTATAAAACTGAAGCTCTCGAAGGTGTTCTTTAAGTTCTGGAAATATATAAATATCGGTCGTGGTCAATTCGGGACTGCAAGGAGGACGATAGATGACAATAAACCCAAGGCGTCGGGTTGTTGCAGATGTCGCGACGCTCGTGTGTCGTTTGACATTGTCATGCTGAAGGAGAGGGCGCTCCATGTGTGGACGAATTCTTCGAATTCGAAACTCGATTACAGCACGCTGTTTATCACGCACCGACATACACTCATGCCCATAAATTAAGGATAATTGCAGAATGTGATGCCACACAACGTGGCATTACATAACACTGATGCTAATAACATAGACACATAGGGAACACACACTTGACACAGATCTGTAAGTCCACAGTGTTGGTGATAAGTTGAGAAAACCGCCCGAAAAACGTGTGCTACAAAACGCCACAGTTTTCTGCGCATGTACCCCGACATCAGTATGGGATATGATCACCATGAACTCGTACACAGACTGCACAACCGGTTGGCGTACTATGGCTCAGGTGGTCGAGCAGCTGCTGGGGTATAGCCTCCCATTCTTCCACCAGTGGCTGTCGGAGCTCCAGAAGAGTCCTGTGGGTTTGAAGGCGTGAAGCGATACGTCGACTGAGAGCGCTCTATGGGGTTTAGGTCTGGAGAACAGGCAGGCCACTCCATTCGCCTGGTATCTTCTCTTT
This sequence comes from Schistocerca serialis cubense, assembly GCF_023864345.2. Classification (NCBI taxonomy): domain Eukaryota; kingdom Metazoa; phylum Arthropoda; class Insecta; order Orthoptera; family Acrididae; genus Schistocerca; species Schistocerca serialis. The sequence continues at coordinate 499,425,504 of NC_064645.1, forward strand.
CAAGGTACTCCTCCACGATGGCAGCTCGGTGGGGCCGTGCGTTATCATCAGTCAGGAGGAAGGTGGGATCCACTGCACCCCTGAAAAGGCGGACATACTGGTGCAAAATGACGTCCCGATACACCTGACCTGCTGCATTCCTCTGTCAAAGACATGCAGGGGTGTACGCGCACCAATTACAATCCCACCCCACACCATCAAACAACGACCTACATACAGATCCCTTTCAAGACTTTGGTATATGGTTCCTGGTTCACGCTAGATGAAATCCTAGCTAAAATCACTGTTCAGACTATATACCTGGACTCGTCCATGAACATAACCTGGGACCACTACTCAAATGACCATGTACTGTCTTCTTGACACCAGGCTTTACGGGCTCTCCTGTGACCAGGGGTCAGTGGAATGCACCTTGCAGGTCTCTGGGTGAATAAACCATGTCTGTTCAGTCGTATGTAGACTGTATGTCTGGAGACAGCTGTTCCAGTGGCTGCGGTAAGGTCCCGAGCAAGTCTGCCTGCAGTACTCCGTGGCCGACTGCGGGTACTGATGGCGAGATACCGTTCTTCTTGTGGTGTTATACACTGTGGACGTCCCGTACTGTAGCGCCTAGACACCTAGGAAACCTGTCTGCTTGAATCGTTGCCATAATCTTGAGGTCACACTTTGTGGTACACGAAGGGCCCGTGCTACGACCTGCTGTGTTTGACCAGCCAAAAGACACCCTAGTATTCCACCCTTCATAACGTCATAATTCGTGTTCTTTAAGCCATTTTCAACACACAGTCACCATTATCAAGTCTGAAACATATTTACTCGCTGCACCGTACTCTGACATGCACCAACACACCTCTGGACTGCTGCCAGCGCCACCGTGCGACGACCGCAGGTTTAATGCGACGCATGGTCATTCCCCGAGGTGATTTAAACCCGCAAACCGTCCACCAGAGGGCTGTTTCACCATGTATCAGCACTATCCTTAATTTATGAGCATGAGTGTAGTTACGGTAAGTATCTCAGTAAGTTAAATAGTACTAAACAAATTCTGGGTAGGTCACTCAATTAAATATCATCAGTTGGTGAGTTGGTGAGCAAATAACATTAATATAACGCCTTTTGGGATTACCCACCACCAGATATTCAGATACATCACATTCTTCTGATGAACTGAAAGTACATGTTGAGTACATCATCAGCCTGTCTCTGACAGTTATGTACTCAACATGAACTTTCATTTCGTCTAAACAACGGGATGTATTTGAGCGTCTTATGATGGCTAAACACGAAACGTATTATAGGAAATTCATTTGTTCATCAACTGATGACATTTCATTGATCGACCTATACATCATTTCTTCATTACTGTTTAACTTATGCATTATGGTCGCATGCTTCCTACACGGCTGTCTGTCGCACCTTCAACACACCGCGATGTTACACACTAAAATTCGGAGTCCTCTAGCGGCAGAGAACTGCAAATATGTGGGCATGAAGCACAAAGATGTAGAATGTTAACAACGTTGTTTTTTTAAAGAATCTTCAAGAGTTTTAACATTAAAAAATTCGGAGGGCATGACTTTTCAGCGAGCCCTCGTAAGTGCCCCTCTGTCTGCCAGAGATCACCGAAGTATCATTTCGAGACCACAAACCGTTCAGGAACAGAAGTCCTCAGTGAATGATGTATAGTCTTTTTTCATGGCTCTGGTAATCTTAGAAATGTTGGCGTCGGCATCAAGTTCGTTTCTTCAGCTGAAACTATAGTAAATTATACTTGCAGTGATGTAGTTGTGAAAATTCCATGTTCAACGGCGTTTCACACTTCAAAATCATATACGAGGGCAGTTCAATAAGTAATGCAACACATTTTTTTTCTCGGCCAATTTTGGTTGAAAAAAACCGGAAATTTCTTGTGGAATATTTTAAAATATTGCCGCTTCGTCTCGTATAGTTTCATTGACTTCCGACAGGTGGCAGCGCTGTACGGAGCTGTTAAAATGGCGTCTGTAACGGATGTGCGTTGCAAGCAACGGGCAGTGATCGAGTTTCTTTTGGCGGAAAACCAGGGCATCTCAGATATTCATAGGCGCTTGCAGAATGTCTACGGTGATCTGGCAGTGGACAAAAGCACGGTGAGTCGTTGGGCAAAGCGTGTGTCATCATCGCCGCAAGGTCAAGCAAGACTGTCTGATCTCCCGCGTGCGGGCCGGCCGTGCACAGCTGTGACTCCTGCAATGGCGGAGCGTGCGAACACACTCGTTCGAGATGATCGACGGATCACCATCAAACAACTCAGTGCTCAACTTGACATCTCTGTTGGTAGTGCTGTCACAATTGTTCACCAGTTGGGATATTCAAAGGTTTGTTCCCGCTGGGTCCCTCGTTGTCTAACCGAACACCATAAAGAGCAAAGGAGAACCATCTGTGCGGAATTGCTTGCTCGTCATGTGGCTGAGGGTGACAATTTCTTGTCAAAGATTGTTACAGGCGCTGAAACATGGGTTCATCACTTCGAACCTGAAACAAAACGGCAATCAATGGAGTGGCGCCACACCCACTCCCCTACCAAGAAAAAGTTTAAAGCCATACCCTCAGCCGGTAAAGTCTTCTGGGACGCTGAAGGGGTTATTCTGTTCGATGTCCTTCCCCATGGTCAAACGATCAACTCTGAAGTGTATTGTGCTACTCTTCAGAAATTGAAGAAACGACTTCAGCGTGTTCGTAGGCACAAAAATCTGAACGAACTTCTCCTTCTTCATGACAACGCAAGACCTCACACAAGTCTTCGCACCCGAGAGGAGCTCACAAAACTTCAGTGGACTGTTCTTCCTCATGCACCCTACAGCCCCGATCTCGCACCGTCGGATTTCCATATGTTTGGCCCAATGAAGGACGCAATCCGTGGGAGGCACTACGCGGATGATGAAGAAGTTATTGATGCAGTACGACGTTGGCTCCGACATCGACCAGTGGAATGGTACCGTGCAGGCATACAGGCCCTCATTTCAAGGTGGCGTAAGGCCGTAGCATTGAATGGAGATTACGTTGAAAAATAGTGTTGTGTAGCTAAAAGATTGGGGAATAACCTGGTGTATTTCAATGCTGAATAAAACAACCCATGTTTCAGAAAAAAAATGTGTTGCATTACTTATTGAACTGCCCTCGTATATATACAGGGTGAGTCACCTAACATTACCGCTGGATATATTTCGTAAACCACATCAAATACTGACGAATCGATTCCACAGACCGAACGTGGGGAGAGGGGCTAGTGTAATTAGTTAATACACACCATACAAAAATGCACGGAAGTACGTTTTTTAACACAAACCTAGGTTTTTTTTAAATGGAACCCTGTTAGTTTTGTTAGCACATCTGAACATATAAACAAATACGTAATCAGTGCCGTTTGTTGCATTGTAAAATGTTAATTACATCCGGAGATATTGTAACCTAAAGTTGACGCTTGAGTACCACTCCTCCGCTGTTCGATCGTGTGTATCGGAGAGCACCGAATTACGTAGGGATCCAAAGGGAACGGTGATGGACCTTAGGTACAGAAGAGAAGAGACTGGAACAGCACATTACGTCCACATGCTAACACCTTTTTATTGGCCTTTTTCACTGACGCACTTGTACATTACCATGAGGGGTGAGGTACACGTACACACGTGGTTTCCGTTTTCAATTACGGAGTGGAATAGAGTGCGTCCCGTCATGTCAGGCCAATAGATGTACAATGTGGTGGCCATCATTTGCTGCACACAATTGTAATCTCTGGCGTAATGAATGTCGTACACGCCGCAGTACATCTGGTGTAATGTCGCCGCAGGCTGCCACAATACGTTGTTTCATACCCTCTGGGGTTGTAGGCACATCACGGTACACATTCTCCTTTAACGTTCCCCACAGAAAGAAGTCCAGAGGTGTAAGATCAGGAGAATGGGATGGCAATTTATGCGTCCTCCACGTCCTATGAAACGCCCGTCGAACATCCTGTCAAGGGTCAGCCTAGTGTTAATTGCGGAATGTGCAGGTGCATCATCATGCTGATACCACATACGTCGACAAGTTTCCAGTGGGACATTTTCGAGCAACGTTGGCAGATCATTCTGTAGAAACGCGATGTATGTTGCAGCTGTTTGGGCCCCTGCAATGAAGTGAAGACCAATGAGGTGGTCGCCAATGATTCCGCACCATACATTTACAGTCCACGGTCGCTGTCGCTCTACCTGTCTGAGCCAGCGAGGATTGTCCACGGGCCAGCAATGCGTGTTCCGTAGATTCACTGCCCCGTGGTTTTGTGAAACCCGCTTCATCGGTAAACAGGTAGACCTGCAACGCATTCTCTGTTAATGCCCATTGACAGAATTGCACTCGATGATTAAAGTCATCACCATGTAATTGCTGATGTAGCGACACATGAAACAGGTGAAAGCGGTGACGATGCAGTATGCGCATGACACTACTTTGACTCAGTCCACCGGCTCTCGCAGTGTTCCGTGTACTCATGTGTACGTTCATGGCAACAGCAGCTAACACACCAACTGCAGCCGCTTCTCCTGTGACGGGCCTGTTAGGGACCCGTTTGCGTGCTACGACCATACCTGTTGCATACAGTTGGCGGTAGATGTTTTGCAATGTGCGGCACGTTGGATGCTTTCTGTCCGGGTACCGCTCTGCATACACCCTGCAGGCTTCAGCTGAATTTCGTCGATAAGTATCATCTCCGCCTTTTCAGAGTTCGAATACACCATGGTCACAGTTTCTACAACACTACACTATCACAGACGTCTGGTAACACGGTGTACTACAGTTGGTCTGCGTGCGGAGACGAATGCTGAATAACAATAGCAGCAAGCGCTACATGCGGACACTGCGACAGCTAGACCAAACCACAACAGTGCACTACAGCCACACTCGTAAACACGGTCGTCATCGTAAACATGTCCCTGAAGATGCTGCTCGCCGGCCGTGGCCCGTGTTTGTTACAACACGCAACTGAACGTCGGAGGTTTCAAGCGTCAACTTTAGGTTACAACATCTCCGGATGTATTTAACATTTTACAATGCAACAAACGGCACTGATTACGTATTAGTTTATATATTCAGATGTGCTAACAAAACTAACGTGGTTCCATTTTGAAAAAACGTAGGTTTGTGTTAAAAAACATAGTTCTGTCCATTTTTTTTATGGTTTGTATTAACCAATTACACTAGCCACTCTCCTCACGTTCGGTCTGTGGAATCGGTTCGTCGGTATTTGATGTGGTTTACGAAATATATCCAGCGGTAACGTTAGTTGATTCACCCTGTATATATATATGTTGTTGTTGTGGTCTTCAGTCCTGAGACTGGTTTGATGCAGCTCTCCATGCTGCTCTATCCTGTGCAAGCTTCTTCATCTCCGAGTACCTACTGCAGCCTACATCCTTCTGAATCTGCTTAGTGTATTCATCTCTTGGTCTCCCTCTACGATTTTTACCCTCCACGCTGCCCTCCCAATACTAAATTGGTGATCCCTCGATGTCTCAGAACATGTCCTACCAACCGATCCCTTCTTCTAGTCGTGCCACAAGCTCCTCTTCTCCCCAATTCTATTCAATACCTCCTCATTAGTTATGTGGTCTACCCATCTAACTTTCAGCATTCTTCTGTAGCACCACATTTCAAAAGCTTCTATTCTCTTCTTGTCCAAACTATTTGTCGTCCATGTTTCACTTCCATACATGGCTACACTCCATACGAATACTTTCAGAAACGACTTCCTGACACTTAAATCTATACTCGATGTTAACAAATTTCTTTTCTTCAGAAACGCTTTCCTTGCCATTGCCAGTCTACTTTTTATGTCCTCTCTACTTCGACTATCATCAATTATTTTGCACCCCAAATAGCAAAACTCCTTTACTACTTTAAGTGTCTCATTTCCTAATCTAATTCCCACAGCATCACCCGACTTAGTTTGGCTACACTCCATTATCCTCGTTTTGCTTTTGTTATATATATATATATATATATATATATATATATATATATATATATATATATGTGTGTGTAGAGAGAGAGAGAGAGAGAGAGAGAGAGAGAGAGAGAGAGAGAGAGGGGGGGCGGGGTGAGAGGGGGGAGGGGGGGGAGGGGGGAACGACTGAGAGGAAGGTTCAAATGGCTCTGAGCACTATGGGACTCAACATCTTAGGTCATAAGTCCCCTAGAACTTAGAACTACTTAAACCTAACTTACCTAAGGACATCACACACACCCATGCCCGAGGCAGGATTCGAACCTGCGACCGTAGCAGTCCCGGGGTTCCGGACTGCAGCGCCAGAACCGCTAGACCACCGCGGCCGGCTGAGAGGAAGGAACAATGTTCATGGCTGCCTGAATATCCCTTAACATTGCCACTAACGTAGCCATACACTCCGAAGAATTTGACGTGCTACACTGTAGCCACATTGAAAACATGTGTAGCTAGGCGCAGTCGGGAAAACGTAAAATAATTTGGAAGCATCTACACGACGGTGCGCGGTAAATACTCACGTACATTCTTCCCGCATATAAACAGAATGCGCTACCTCACAGTGAAAGATTCTCCACAACTGGCCGCATTACAACTGCGGACAAAGCTGGCAGCTGACTATCTCCACACGATATAGTCGTCTGGCGCGCGGGACAAATTGACGTCCGCTCGGCGCTTGCGGCGAGGCGGTTTTAGCACAGTGGCGGCGCAGCGGGGCACGGCTGATGGCTTTACAGTCAATTCCGGCCAATTGCGGGCGCGCTGCTCCGATTTACGACACCTGCCGAGGCGCGCGAGCCTTGCTAACCGCAAACTACTGCCTGCCGCACTGCGGTCTCACAAGAGCTGATCGCAGCTGATTTGTTCGCCGCGCCACGCGCACAATTCATCCGGAATCAAACTGTCCATTACACGCAGCTCTGCGGAGTTTAAACTAACTAAAGGATTCAGCTGTCTTACTAAAGATATGACGGGCTTGCTATACGGCACTACTGGCCATTAAAATTGCTAGGCGGCATGCAACAAACGTCAAATTGGTATGAAGTGTGGATGTCCAGATGATTAGCATTTCAGCGTAATCACCCGAAGTAGGTGGGTGTACTGCCATATTTATTTGATAAAAAGTATCCGGACAACTATTAGTGGACACCAATACGGGTTATGTTCATCCCTCGCCTTTCTGACTGCAGGAGACACTTTCAATGAAATGTCTGAATATCCTCAATGAGGTGTCTGAATATCTGTGGAGGATTGGCAGTCCATTCTTCCTAAAGAACAAAAATCAGAAATGGTGGTGATGTTGGACGCTGGGAACTGGAGCGATTTCAACTTTCCAATTCATCCCAAAGGTCAATTACAGTAATCTAACGTAACACCATCGTTGACTCGTAGTAGAATTTTGGAACGCATGCTGTGTTCGAACACTATGAATTACCTCGAAGGAAATGGTCTATTGACAAATTTTCAGTAGGTAGGGGTTCAGAAAATATCGTGCTATAGATGGTGGGTGTCAAACTGATTTCATATTTTTAGATTTCCAGACTTTTCACAGCGTTCCTTACAAGCATCTTCTAATCAAATTGCACTCCTATGGAGTAGAGCCTCAGTTGTGCGACTGGATTCGTGAGTTCCTTTCAGAAAACTCAAAGTTCGTAGTAACTGACGGATAGACATCGGGTAAAATAGAAATATCTGGCGTTCCCCAAGGAAGTGTTTATAGGCCCTCTGCCTTTACTGATCATATAAACGACGTAGAAGGCAATCTGTGTGGAACTATTAGATTTTTGCAGATGATGCTATCATTTAACGTCTTGTAAAGTCATCAGATGATCAAAAACAATTGCAAAATTATTTAGACGAGATATCTTTATGATGAGAAAGAGGCAATTGACTCTCAATTATGAAAAGTGTGAAGCCATCCATAGGAGTACTAAAAGAAATCCAAAATAAATGCTGACTGTTGCGGCCGAGCAGTTCTAGGCTCTTCAGTCTGGAACCGCGCGACCACTACGGTCGCAGGTTCGAATCCTGCCTCGGGCATGGATGTGTGTGATGTCCTTAGGTTAGTTAGGTTTAAATAGTTCTAAGTTCTAGGGACTGATGACTTCATATGTTAAGTCCCATAGTGCTCAGAGCCATTTGAACCATTTGAACCAAAATAAATCACACAAATCTGAAGGCTTTAAGTTCAACTGCATGCTTAGGGATTGCAATTACAAATGATTCAGGTTGGAAAGATCACATGGACAACACTGCGGGTAAATCAAACCAAACATTACGATTTACTGGCAGAAAACTTAAAAAGTGTAACAGTTCTGCTAAAGAGACTGCTTACACCACGGTTGTCCGACCTCTTCTGTAGTATTTCTGCATTGTGTGGGATCCACATCATATGGGACTGACGGAGTACATCGAAAAAGTCCAAAGGAGGACAGCTCATTTTGTGGTATCATGAAATAGGGGGGAGAATGCCACGGAACAGGTAAGTGAATAGGGGTGGCAATCATTGAAACACAGGTTTTTTCGTTTTCGTGTGATCTTCTCGTGAAATTTCAGTCACCAACTTTCTCCTCCGGTTGCGAAAATATTGTGTTGACGCCAAACTTCATAGGGAAAAATGATCATCGTGATAAAATAAGCACAACCAGAGCTCGCACCGAAAGATACAAGTGCTCGTTTTCTCGCGTGTCGTTAGAGAGTGTAACCGTAGGGAAATAGCTTGAAGGTGGTTCAATGAACCCTTTGCCAGGCAGTTAATTGTGAATTACAGGGTAATAATATAGATGTAGATATTATTGTCCATAACTGTTGCCTCACAGGCGCTGCTTTATAACAGGGTGCAGTGTAAAACTGTTATGAAATGATAATTAAATGGACACCCTAGCTGCAAACAGGCGTTGATGTACTTCATTGGGGACATGTTGAAAATGTGTGCCCCGACCGGGACTCGAACCCGGGATCTCCTGCTTACATGGCAGACGCTCTATCCACCTGAACCACCGCGGGCACAGAGGATAGTGCGTCTGCAGGGACTTATCCTTTGCACGCTCCCCGTGAGATCCATATTCATCATTTCATTTCTAGCAAAGCTGCATGGTCATCCACGGTAACTGTTCTTTTCGGGAACAGATACTACCGTCATATATAGTTAAAATATGGCTTCCCGGCCACTGACCTTCTTGTTCGAACGCACACGCTATGCCCGAACTCGTACGGGACTTGGTAGATTAATCTGCCACGAGTAATGAGTATGATGGGCAAACATCTATTAGGCGCACTAGGAATGTAGTGGTGTGGACATGTTGGGAATGTGGATCTCACGGGGAGCGTGCAAGGGATAAGTCCCTGCAGACGTACTATCCTCTGTGCCCGCGGTGGTTCAGATGTAAGCAAGAGATCCCGGGTTCGAGTCCCGGTCGGGGCACACATTTTCAACATGTCCCCAATGAAGTACATCAACGCCTGTTTGCAGCTAGGGTGTCCATTTAATTATCATTTCATTTCTAGCAAAGCTGCATGGTCATCCACGATAACTGTTCTTTCGGGAACAGATACTACCGTCATATATAGTAAAACTGTTACATCCGTAGTTTCCGGAATGTATCTCCACTGTACGCAGTATACAATTTTGCAAAATCCTTCCACATTTAGCATTTCCTTACGCATGATAAGGAGACCGCAACATAATCACGAAAAGCAACCCTGTACCAAACACCACTGCTTCCGTATTTCACTGCTGGCACTACACATGGTGCTAGCTAATGTTCTCCAGGCATTCGCCAAACAGAAACCCTTCGATCAAACCACCATAGCATACAGCAAGATTCATCACTCCAAATCACTCTTTTCCAGACATCTGCTATGCAGTGGCGTCGTTCTTTACGCAAACTAAAGCGTCGCGTAACATTGGCTACTGAAATGCGTGATAGATGAGCAGCTGCTGGGCCACTGTACTCCATTCCTTTCAACTCGTGACACACAGTCAACGTGCAACCTACACTGCTGTTAGCAATTTGGAACTCATGGGAGAATTCTTCCGTTAATGTTATGCACCTCTTATGACCATCCTCCTCTGTCCGTCAGTTCATAAGATGTGTCTGGTCTTAGTTTAGCTTTGGCTGTTTTGTCTTGTTTCCAGATGGCAATCACAGCACCAATAGTCGGCTTTGGTACCTTTTGACCGATGGAGATGTCGTCGATAGATTTCTTACTCATGTGACATTCAGTGATTAGTACATGTTCGAAATCACACCTCTACTGACCGACCCATTGTGCTGTCGCTGCTTCTTCACTGAAAATATAGCGCTCCGTGCCCCTTTTTCTACTATACAGCAGAGTCGATTCGAGGATTTTGTTCGGATGGAGGAGGGCTAAGGTCTAGAAATTTGATATTGTCGTACCGTCTTCAAATTCTCTAGAGTAGACGAAGACGTTTTCTTAATCTGTTATAGTACCAACTAAAATTGCGAGAAAATTTTCGAGATTGTTAAGTCTGAAACCTGTGTTGCAAAAATTTATCCCTCTCTCTCCGTAAGATATAGCGGGACTTTTCCGCTCATTTCAGCTGTAAACACTATATAAAATGTCACGAAACTTTTTAAAAATCTGTCAATGTGATACAATTATGATATGTTAGTTGTGAATACATTCCAGTATATAAAGGCTCGAAATTCCTTTCCACGAATTAAACAAACATCTGAAGAATGCAGAAATTAAAGTATATAAAAATGGTGGAGTTGTTTCACCCAGTCAGAGGCTATTCCACCCAGTGTATTTCAGGGTCAAAATCACAAGCATTTACCACAAGTAAACCGTTTCCGTCTTTTTACACCCACATACGATTTGTTAAACCATCTAGAACACTGTTGGCCCTTTAGCCGGAAGAGCTGCCTGTCACACTTGTTACTACATGTTTCATATCTTCCTCGAACCATGAAGCCTTTGGCTTTTTCCTCTTGTATATATGGATCACATGAAAACCAAGTTTTCTCTTCGAAACACCTTTGTGGGAAACGCCAGCAGTATTTGGTGATACAAACACTGAGTAATCTTTGTTCTTATACAAGTAACAACAAGAGCTTAAAATTTCACGTCATTGTGCATAGTACACCATAATTTGCTACGTTGTATTCTCTAATTATGGCAACAACCCACAACAATTTGCTTACCTTTAGAGTTTTATTCTCTGTCCTGCCAATAATGTGACATGAATCACCCTTACTGCACTCACACGTGACGACGCGGAGATACTGGCGACAGCAAAACGACTTCGACTCTGAGACGAACTAGGGCACTGTTGGAACATTTCTTGTTTCAGAAGGACTAGTCCCCTGAGCGGAATAGCACCGTTGTCCCCTGTCTACCTGTTCTTAGATTAAGAACAAACAGATATAGTTCAAAAATGGTTCAAATTGCTCTGAGCACTATGGGACTTAACATCTGAGGTCATCAGTCCCCTAGAACTTAGAACAACTTAGACTTAACTAACCTAAGGACATCACACACATCCATGCCCGAGGCAGGATTCGAACCTGCGACCGTAGCGGTTGCACGGTTCCAGGCTGAAGCGCCAACAACCGCTCGGCCTCAGCGGCCGGCACAGGTGTACTTCTGAGGAAGTTGTAGCCCCTTAGCCCCTCCTCCCCCTGGATTTTCCTCTACTGGGTGGTCCACTTCTCTTGGAAAGTGGTCGATTTCACGTTACATATCGGTGTCTGGATTCTGCTGATCAGACAGTTATGCTCGTATATTCTGTATATGAGGAAAGATTGTTCAATGGGTATCTAATTCATAAACAGAATTTTAATGTTGGTTGTTTATAAGAAGAACGTGTTTTGCACTATGTAAGAAGTAGAAACGTCTGCTAGCCTACGTCGCAATTCGACAGTGGCCTGATCGTGGCCTATTTCTACAGCCATTCTGCGACATTACTGCTGACTTTGATCACGATTCCATGAATTTGATGTGAACATGGAATAGATGGGCTCAGAAGCACCAATTCTACGCCTTACTGAATCTTAAAGGCCCTTCCGGGATAAGCGCCCTACAGGAGCAGACATACAGTGATGAGCCAAAACTTTATGACAACCAGCTTAATAGCGTGTTTGTCCGTCTTTCGGGCGAAATACATCACTCATTCTGCGTATCAGGCATCTGGCTGTTTGTTGGTAGGGTTATGAACGTATGTGGCATTGGATATCGACGCACAGGTCATGTAATTCGCTTAAATAACAGGCTGCTGATTTGCGTACGCGGTGGTCGCGTCCGATAGCGACGCAGATGGGTTCCACAGGATTTACATCAGGCGAATTTTGGTCTCCGAGACATCAACGTGAGTTCGATATAATGCTCCTCAGACTACCGTAGCATGATTCGGACTCTGAGACTTTGACAATTGCGCTGATGAAAGGTGACATCGCCCTCGGGAAAGACATGAAGCACGGAGGGATGCAGGTCGTTCGAAGCTGTCAGCGTATCTTCAGTTATTACCACAGGTCCAGTGCAAGCGCAGGAGAATGTCCCCCACAGCATAACAACGCTCCAACCAACCTGCGTCCGTCGCGCACTGCTCGTTTAGAGCAACCGTTCACCTCCATGACGGCGTTTGTGGAGACGACCATGGACATAGTGCAGCAAAAATGTGATTCATTCGAAGAGCCGAAACGTTTCCATTGATCGACTGTCGAATTGCGATGGTACTGTTCCCACTGCAATCGTAATTGACGATATCATTGGATCAACATGTGAACACGTAGAGGTGGTCTGCTGTGGAGTTCCATGTTCAACAATGTACGATGAGCGCTACCTCCGAAACATTTGTGGATGCACCAGCATTGTGCTCTTTTAGCAAAGATGCCACAGATCGCCATCCATCCTAATTTACAGAGAAGGCAATCCTCCGAACACTACGTTCAGTGAAGAGACGTGGACGTCGGATCATCTAGAGCCTAGCAGCAGTTTCACTGCCCTTCTAGCTCTTTCCGTAGATGCTCACGACAGTAGCACGTGAACATTCGACCAGCTTTGCCGTTTTCAAGACACTCGTCACAGGCTCTGCATAATAACTATCTGCTCTTTGTCGAAGTCTCTTATGTCAACGGATTACTCCGTTTCCAGCTCATAACTTCGCTAGGACGAGCGCCCATCCGTGTCTGCTCTGCTTTAATACACTCGTTACTGCGACACGCGCCCGTAGCGCCACAACGCGGCACGCAATGTCTCGGTGGGCAGTGGTCGTAATGTTCTGGCTGATCCGTGTATTATTTACTCAGCAGTGCAAAATCTTACAAACAGGTCACGTACCTCGACCAGGAAATAGCCTTCTCAGCAGCAACACAGGTATCCATCCACAGTGTGAGACATTGTGACGATGTACGAAGCAACACGCCCATTATTTTTGCAGCTTCTACTGCGGCAGTGAGAACGCTGGACACAGGGGTGGCATACACGCCATTTCCTCGTATGAGTGCAGGAACTGCGTACAGTTGACAATGGGCATATCCATACTGGAGGCACCCAGACGATGTACATTGCCAGACTGCATTAGTTGGTTGGTTGGTTGCTTGGGGAAGGAGACCAGACAGCGTGGTCATCTGTCTCATCGGATTAGGGAAGGATGGGGAAGGAAGTCGGCCGTGCCCTTTCAGAGGAACCATCCCGGCATTTGCCTGGAATGATTTAGGGAAATCACCGAAAACCTAAATCAGGATGGCCGGACGCGGGATTGAACCGTCGTCCTCCCGAAGACTGCATTAGTCTTTTTGACAGCAGACAAGAATCCAGTAACAGGCATGATTTATGGGAAGCCACTGAATACACAACCCTTATGGCAGGTAATTTGTACAGCAGTTGCTGAAGTTCTGAAGTGCTGGAGCCGATGGTTGTGGTCCATCTTCCAAACCTCAGGACGTCATCTTTCAACAAGTAACGCAACACCGCATATTTTCCAATTTAGTCCGGAACTAGCTCGATACAGAAAGTGTTCGAATTTTCCCTGGTCAGTATGCCCTCCAGATCTCTCATACAATGAAAATGTCTGGTCACCCCGCACTTCCACTCGCCAGCCACTAAAATTTCTGATATCTGGCAGCAAGCTCAAGCAGCACGAAAAGTGAAACTATATGGTTCAAGAGACCTTTTCAGGTTTTAAATTTCTATGACCAGGTTTCAAATATCGATGACTTATATGTGAAGACTAAAGGCTAGGATTCTAAGCTGGGTCTCCTGCTCATTTGGCAGATATGCTAACCACTAAGTCACTCTGGCACATTGGCTTTACACAAGTATTCAGACAACCCTAGAACGCTTCTCTCTTCAATCCAAATTCCTGTTCACGCTTCAGCCCGCTTGGTATTCCGTACAAAACGTGAGTTTCTCACTCAAAGGCAGGCATAGGTGCTTCAGTCAAATGAAACTATACGGTTCAAGCCTCGCACATATATAATGTGCTCGCAGACGGGAAAAAATTGCAATACGAAGAAATAATTAACGGAGAGTAATGAAATTTTGGGAATACATTTGTTTAGGTTTCATATTTAAGTGATTAACATTGCAGGATCACAGGTTAATGTAAGGGCGACATAAAGCCTTGGCAAATGTGAGATGCTGGCGCATTAATAACCGGTGTAGCCACCAGATTGTTGGATGCAAGCGTGCATTGTGTTGTACAGGTGTCGGATGCCGGTTTGTGGAATGGAGTTTCAAGCCTGTTACACTTGGCCTGTCAATAAAGGGATGACCAATGCTGTTTCTGGTGACGCTAGAATTGTCTATCGATCATGTCCCATATGTGCTCGACTGGAGACAGATATGGTGATCGCGTTGGCCAAGGCAACATGTTGCCACTCAGCAGAGCATGTTTGGCTTACGACAGAGGTATGTTGGCCACCGTTATCCTGTTGGAAAACGCCCACTGGAATCTACATCTACATTTATACTCCGTAAGCCACCCAAAGGTGTGTGGCTGAGGGCACTTTACGTGCCACGGTCATTACCTCCCTTTTCTTTTCCAGTCGCGTATGGTTCGCGGGAAGAACGACTGTCTGAAAGCCTCCGTACGCGCTCGAATCTCTCTAATTAATGACACCACAACAGGTCTAATTACCAGACTGACATACAGTTTTGCGGTCATGGTGCGTGGGATAAACACGACACTGCTCCTGCTGTCGTACGAAATCACATCCCAGACCATAATTCCAGTTAAAGTTTCAATGTGTCTAGCACACAGACAGGTTGGTTACAGGCTAACTGACCTCCATCTAGCCAAAACAGGGCAAGGCATTGTTACGACGCAGAACCAGCTTTCATCAGCAAACACAGCAGACATCCGTACTGCCCTCCAACGAGCTGTCGCTTTGCCGACTAAAGTTGCAAATGGCGGTAGTTTGCGATCAGTGGAAAGCACGTTACGGAGCGTCTGGCTCGGAGCTTTTCCTGAAGTAACCGATTTGTAACAGTTGGTTGTGGCACAGCGGTGCCGACTGCTGCTCGAATTTCTGCTGCAGATGCAGTACGGTGCGCCAGAACCAAAAGCCCAACACAGCGGTGTTCCGTCTCGGTAGTGCCACATGGCTGTCTAGAGCCCGGCCTTCTTGCGACCGTACATTCTCGTGATCACCGCTGCCAGCAGTCGTGTACAGCGGCTACATTCGTGCCAAGTCTCTGCAGTACCACAGGAGGAACATCCTGCTTCACATAACGCTTTTACACAACCTCATTCAACCTCAGTGAGGTGTTCATAATGGTGTCTTGTCGATCTAAAGGTACTCTTGACTAACATCAAATAAACACTTCCACTTTCAAACGTAACTAACGCTCAAAACTGTCTAGCGTTATTTAAAGCAAAACTGATTTGCATCCTCATAGTGGTGCCACTAGCGCCATTCTCATGCGACTGGTGCGAAATTTAAATAGACATCATCTTTCATGTATAGAAACACGTGGAATAACTCCTCCTTGGTTTTGCGATTCTTTTTCCGCCAAAGGCAGCAGCTCTATCTGCTAAATTTTGCACCATGTCTATCTTCAAATACTACACAAAATCCGCTAAATTTCAGTTAATGATAAATCACACAAACATAAAGGCTGTAAATTCAACTAAATACTTAGGGATTATAGTTACCAATAACTTAAATTGCAAAGACTTTCTAGATAACGTTGTGGATAATGCCAACCAAATACTACGATTTATTGGTAGAGCACTTAAAAGTGCAACAGTTCCGCTAAAAGGACTTCTTTCACCACGCTTGACCGCCTTCAATCAGGTGAGACTCACAGAGGACATCGGAAAGGTTCAATGAAGGCCATGTCGTTTCGTGTTATCGTGAAATAGAGGAGACAGTGCCACGGAGGTGATACGTGTACTGTGATGGCAATGATTAAAACAAAGGTGATTTTCGTTGCGGTAGGATCTTCTCATGAAATTTCAATCACCAAATTTCTCCTCCAGTTGCGAAAATATTCAGTTGGCGCCCACCTATATAGGGAGAAATTATCATCATGGTAAAATGAGGGAAATCAAAGGTTGGTTCAAATGGCTCTGAGCACTATGGGACTCAACTGCTGTGGTCATCAGTCCCCTAGAACTTAGAACTACTTAAACCTAACTAACCTAAGGACATCACACACATCCATGCCCGAGGCAGGATTCGAACCTGCGACCGTAGCAGTCGCACGGTTCCGGACTGCGCGCCTAGAACCGCGAGACCACCGCGGCCGGCGAAATCAGAGGTCACACCGAAAGCTTTAAGTGCTCGTTTTTTTCCGCGTGTCGTCCGAGCGTGTAGCTGTAGACAACTTGAAGGTGGTTCAGTGAACCCTCTGCATAGAAATTAATTGTGAATTGTAGAGTAATCATGTAGATGTAGGTGAAATCATATAAAAATTAAATCATGTCTGCCTCATAGGATAACATAAACGCGCAATAAATAAAATTTCGTTATCGGCTATCCTTACCGGTGTTGCAATTGCAATAGGCAGCTGTGTTGTTTGTTGGACATTTGTGTTTGCTCTGGCTACGTCAAGTCCAACCACTGAATTTCAGTCCAACCGAAACAGTAATAACTAAGCGAACGATTAATAAAGAAGGGAAAATTAATGAATAAAACATCATATTTACATTTTGAAGGTCGGTGTGCAGGTCACTTTGAAGCGATCGCGTATAGATGGAAAACGTAACGCTTAGGCCGAATTCATCCTGATTCTTCGTCTTTTCCTGCTCTTCCACGTGATCCTGTTTAGTAGACTTCTGTGAAAGGAAGGCCTATTCGTTTTAGCTACAGTCTGCAGTTCATTTTTGAAACACTGCTCAGTCCCACCCTTGGGTTTGTGCGAAGGATACCAAAAAAGGTGGACAAAGCAGATAGCAAAACTTCAATGAAGAACTGAGAAGTTCGTCACTGGCTTTATCATTCAAGAAAAGGTCATTACAGAAAAAAGTGTAATCCAACTGTAGATTCAACAGTAATAATTCTTCACACTGGGGAACGGTAAAATCCTAAAACTCCGGTAACCTTCCGATAGGCATCAAATAAACATTATTGTCGCTTACAGATTACGTTTGGTTCTCGTTCAAGGATATAGGCACGATTATGCTGCAGGTAACACCGTACTCTCAACATCGTTATGCTATCTCCAAACTTATGATTTGCACAATCTTAAAATGTCAGCTACGTTACGATATCAATATACACTCCTGGAAATTGAAATAAGAACACCGTGAATTCATTGTCCCAGGAAGGGGAAACTTTATTGACACATTTCTGGGGTCAGATACATCATATGATCACACTGACAGAACCACAGGCACATAGACACAGGCAACAGAGCATCCACAATGTCGGCACTAGTACAGTGTATATCCACCTTTCGCAGCAATGCAGGCTGCTATTCTCCCATGGAGACGATCGTAGAGATGCTGGATGTAGTCCTGTGGAACGGCTTGCCATGCCATTTCCACCTGGCGCCTCAGTTGGACCAGCGTTCGTGCTGGACGTGCAGACCGCGTGAGACGACGCTTCATCCAGTCCCAAACATGCTCAATGGGGGACAGATCCGGAGATCTTGCTGGCCAGGGTAGTTGACTTACACCTTCTAGAGCACGTTGGGTGGCACGGGATACATGCGGACGTGCATTGTCCTGTTGGAACAGCAAGTTCCCTTGCCGGTCTAGGAATGGTAGAACGATGGGTTCGATGACGGTTTGGATGTACCGTGCACTATTCAGTGTCCCCTCGACGATCACCAGTGGTGTACGGCCAGTGTAGGAGATCGCTCCCCACACCATGATGCCGGGTGTTGGCCCTGTGTGCCTCGGTCGTATGTAGTCCTGATTGTGGCGCTCACCTGCACGGCGCCAAACACGCATACGACCATCATTGGCACCAAGGCAGAAGCGACTCTCATCGCTGAAGACGACACGTCTCCATTCGTCCCTCCATTCACGCCAGTCGCGACACCACTGGAGGCGGGCTGCACGATGTTGGGGCGTGAGCGGAAGACGGCCTAACGGTGTGCGGGACCGTAGCCCAGCTTCATGGAGACGGTTGCGATTGGTCCTCGCCGATACCTCAGGAGCAACAGTGTCCCTAATTTTCTGGGAAGTGGCGGTGCGGTCCCCTACGGCACTGCGTAGGATCCTACGGTCTTGGCGTGCATCCGTGCGTCACTGCGGTCCGGTCCCAGGTCGACGGGCACGTGCACCTTCCGCCGACCACTGGCGACAACATCGATGTACTGTGGAGACCTCACGCCCCACGTGTTGAGCAATTCGGCGGTACGTCCACCCGGCCTCCCGCATGCCCACTATACGCCCTCGCTCAAAGTCTGTCAACTGCACATACGGTTCACGTCCACGCTGTCGCGGCATGCTACCAGTGTTAAAGACTGCGATGGAGCTCCGTATGCCACGGCAAACTGGCTGACACTGACGGCGGCGGTGCACAAATGCTGCGCAGCTAGCGCCATTCGACGGCCAACACCGCGGTTCCTGGTGTGTCCGCTGTGCCGTGCGTGTGATCATTGCTTGTACAGCCCTCTCGCAGTGTCTGGAGCAAGTATGGTGGGTCTGACACACCGGTGTCAATGTGTTCTTTTTTCCATTTCCAGGAGTGTAGTTATGATACCATAGAAGTTACAATATTAGTAGACAGAATCGTTATCATATCAGTTATGTTATATCAGCAGGAAAACAATATCACGGAAGTTATGATTTCGTTAAAGTTATAGTATCATTAAAGCTTCGATAATAAAAATTCTGATATCACTAAAGTTGCGGTATCAGTACAGATACGATATTCGCGAAGTTAAAATATTAATGAAGTTATGGTACCAAAATTGTAATAATCATGCTATCGTAATGATCTTGTTGGCCCATTTTATGTTCGAGAAGCTCAGTATAAAATCCTTACCAATATTTTAAGTGGTGTCGTGGCTTCTTTGATTAATCTTTATCTTGTGGTAATCTTTTCATATTTATAGCTTTGCAGCACCAGTTGTCTTTTATAATCTCTGTCGGTTGCCATGCTTCTTCTGGTGTTTAATCCATTGTTGCATATTCTACCGAAAAATGCAACTCATATTCGAGTGAGTCCCTTAATTGCTTGGTCTCTCCCAAACGCTTGCATTACGTACGTTATAACCCACTGCCGTTCAAACGCCTTCTGGACGTCACATTCCAAATCCTTCCAATTCCTTCTTTTCTGGTTTTACTCGCGGTGCTCGCTTCGCTTTCTCAATTAGAGGCCAATTACAGTCACAACAACTTTTTTCGCTCTAAGGAAACTTCCTCCATCGATTACAGTCTTCAAGGCAAACTTACTTCATTTTTTTGAAAAGGTAGCCGCCGTTTGTCTGTGTATTACTATATTTACCTTCTGTGTACTGTCTAGACTTCAGCTTTTATGTCATTATCGAGCACAATGCAGAACTGCCTTAACAGATATGATATAATAATGGTCTAACAGCTTCTAGCATTGTACTTGTAATGGCATAAAAGCCGAAAACTGGGCAGTACAGAACATAAATATAGCAATATACAGTCAAATGGCGGTTTACTCTTCTAGAAAGTATTGCGTGACTGTGGATCAAAACTATCGAAACCCTTGGTTTAGCTATTTCTTTCCAGCTTGTCTTCTTTGAAGTAACATGCATTCAGTTCTAATACATACTTAGCTGCATAAGTCGTGGGATAGAGATGTGCACATATACAGATGGCGGTAGTATAGCGTACACAACGTATAAAAGGACAGCGCATTGGCAAAGCTACCATTTGTATTCAGGTGATTCATGTGAAAAGGTCTTAGACGCGCGGGAATTAACGGACGTTGAACGCAGAATCGTAAATGGGGCTAGACGCATGGGACATTTCATTTCTGAAATCATTCGGGAACTCAGTATTTCAAGATCTATAGTGTCAAGAGTGTGCTGAGAATAACAGACTTCAGGCATTATCTCCGACCACGGACTACGCAGTGGCCTAAAGCCTATAGCAGCTGCCGGCCGCGGTGGTCTCGCGGTTAAGGCGTTCAGTCCGGAACCGCGCGACTGCTACGGTCGCAGGTTCGAATCCTGCCTCGGGCATGGATGTGTGTGATATCCTTAGGTTAGTTAGGTTTAAGTAGTTCTAAGTTCTAGGGGACTGATGACCACAGAAGTTAAGTCCCATAGTGCTCAGAGCCATTTGAACCTATAGCAGCTGTGGTTGCGTAGAGTTGTAAGTGTTAACAGATAAGCAACAGTGAATGAAATAACCGCAGAAGTCAATGTCGGACATATGGTGAACGTACCCATTAGGACAATGTGACGAAATACGGCGTTAATGGGCTATGGTATGTCTAGCGAGGCGTGCTAACAGCACGACATCGCCAGCAGCATCTCCCCTGCGCTCGTGAACCACGTCGATTGGAACCTGTAAGACTGGAAGATCGTGCCCTGGTCAGATGAGCTCCGATTTCAGTTGGTAGGAGCTGATGGTAGAGATCGAGTCCACGAAGCCATGGACCTAAGTTGTCAACAAGACACTGTGCAAGCTGGTGGTGGCTCCATAATGGCGTGGGCCGTGTTTACGTGGAATGGACTGGGTCGTCTGGTTCAACTGAAACGATCATTGACTGGAAATGGTTATGTTCGTCTACTTGGAAACCATGCGCAGCCATTCATGGACTTTAAGTTCCCAAATAACGATGGAATTTTTGTGGATGACAATGCACCATTCCACTAGGCCGCAACTGTTCACTATCAGTTTCAAGAACATTTTGCACATTTGGCCATCCAATTCGGACGACTTGAGTCCCATCGAACAGTTGTGAGACGTAATCGAGAGGTCAGTTCGTAGCAACATCCTGCTCCGCCAACACTTTCGCGTCCTGGCCCAATTTTTCTGCAAGGGACTTTCAACGACTTGTTGAGTCTGTGCCACGTCGAGTTTCTGCACTTAGTGTGACAGAACGAGCTCTGACACGATGGTGGGAGGTATCCCACGAATTTTTTAACCTCAGTGTACTTCCACTTACGGCTTCAGCTGGTTCCTTTTTCAAAATTTTGTTTTTAATCATTCATCCCCGCAATTCGTCTGTTACTGTTCTGTTTTTACTCCTAGTCTAAATTTTGCTTTGTTGCTTTTATTCTTTAGCACTTTTTCTGTGTAATAATTAAAACAAAAAATTGACGATAGGCTCTGCTACTAGCCTAAATCTTCTCAGTGACAAATCTGTTAATCTTAGCCACTGAAGCACGCGAGATTACAGTTGAAATAAGGAAACTCAAGGACGTGTGGTTGATCTGTCTATACATGTTTTGTTGCGATGTATATATTTTTAAAGGATTTCCTTACCATGAAGTTGTTCACCCATTTTTTCCATTACCCTCTGGTCAGTTTCACTTTCATCTTTTGTAATTTTTTATAGTATGTTCGCTATACAATGTGCTGTTAGAAAATGCTGAGATCAATTTGAGTGTGTCTGCCACTTCTTGAAACTGATTCATAGGTCAGTGGCGAAATGAGATAATAAACCTACGATAATTAATTTTTAATTATAAATTATTATTATCAGTTTGTTTCCAGCACCACCTGTTATCTTACAACCTGACCACTAATTGCACCACATTATTAAAATAAAAACTTGGTCCATAATTTTCTTATTCAATAGTAATACCGGTATTGCTCCCTGAGTATTCCGTCAAACACTGTCAGTTTTCTCAGTAATTCTAAAACACTCCCATATCATTTGGAGTCGTCACTCACACGACCACCAATCACGAGTTCCTAAGCCTTTCACTACTCCTGTTGTGACGCTAACGATACTGCTGTGGCGTTCCCTCCTCCATATGTCGCATGCCACGCTCTCTGCCGGTTGTACCACATGGTTTCACGTAATTTGTCGCTAACTACAATATCATTTCGTTTTTTTTACCGGTGTCTATTTTTTTCAGCCTTCTACATAAAATGGCACTGAGTTCAAAGTGGATTTTAAATATTCATTTAATGTGAGGTATCATCGAACGTTTCCGTGGATATGACCTCCTAATTAGTCCGATCTGACCTCAGGTGACAAAGTTATGGGATTCTATCTAATGTCGTTTCAGAACTCCTTTTGCCCGGCGTAGTGCAGCAACTCGACGTGGAACAGTCTCAACAAGTCGTTGGAAGTCTTCTGCAGAACTACTGAGTCATACTGCCTCTACAGCTTAATTCCCATAATTGCGAAAGCGTTGCCTGTGCAAAATTATGTGCTCGAACTCATCTCTCGATTACGTTCCATAAATTTTCGACGGTATTCATGTCGAGCGATCTGGGTTGCCAGAAAAAATTCGCTCGAATTGTCTAGAATTGTGGCCCGATGACATGGTGTACTGTCAGCCATAAACATTCCGTCGTTGTCTGGGAACATGAAGTTCATGAATGGGTGAAAATGGTCTCCTAGTAGACAAGCATAACTACTTGCAGTAAATGATCAGTTCACTTGGACCACAGGACCAGTCAATTATGTGTAAACACAAACAACACCATTATGGATCCACCACCAGCCTGCACAGTGCCGACTTGACAACTTGGGTCCATGGCTTCGTGGGGTCTGCGGCTCACTCAAACCCTACCATCAGCTCTTACCAACTGAAATCGAGACTCATCTTACTACCACGGTTTTCCAGTCGTCTAGTCTCCAACTGTTATGGTAACGAGGCTAGGAGACGCGCTGCTGGCGATGTTGTTCTGTTAGCACAGTCACTCGTGTCGGGCGTCGTACCATAGCCCATTAACGTCGTATTTCGCCGCTTTGTCCTAATGGATACGTTCACCGTACGTCCGTCATCTGCGGTTATTTCAGTCAGTGTTGCTTGCCTGTTGCCACCTACAACTTTACGCAAACGCCTCTGCTCTAGGTCGTTAAGTGAAGGCTTTGGCCACTGCACTGTGCGCTGTTCCTTGGTGAGAGGTAATGCCTGAAATGAGGTATTCTCAGCACACTGTTGACAATGTGGATTTCGGAATATTGACTTCCATAACGATTTCTGAAATAGAATATTCCATGCGTCTACCTCCGAACTACCATTCTGCGTTCAAACTCTGTTAATTCCTGTCGTGAGGCCACAATCACGTAGGACACCTTTTCACGCGCATCAGCTGAGTACAAATGACAGTTCCTACAATGCACTGCCTTTTCATACTGGTGTACGCAATACTACCACCATCTCTAAATTTGCATACCACTATCCAATGACTTTTGCTACCTCAGTCTAGACGACTTCTTTAGCTACGAAATGCTGAGTGTACCACTAGGCCCTGCGACAAAGGCTGACATTACACTACCACATTTGTTTCAAAAAGAATTTTGATCAAATATCTATCATATTTCAGGCAAAGATCTTTGACGTTGAACTAAAAGTGGACTTATACTGTTATCAAACATTTTGTCATAATTCTTTCAGAATGGCTGGCATATAGTAACAGAAGAACTACAAGATATCAACTGAGAAATTGTTATTTATATTGTTCTTATTTTCATAGTTCCCAGTCACTAAACGGAACAGTGATTTTTCCTATACGAATCTTCTTCTTCTTCTTCACTTCAGATATTAGGCAAATTGTCTATTATGGTACTTATCTCTTGCATCGTATTCCTACATTTCTTCATCCAGAACATTTATAGTTTCGAGCTTTTACAGGAAACCTTTCTCCACCCATTCAGTCTGCATATTTCTCCCACTTTCTCCTATTTTCCTTTATTTTCCCGTTGAGGTTATATATTCCTAAATGTTTCCATATGTCTTCATTTTTCTTTCAATCTTCCCTTGTACATCCTTCCGCTGTTCTTAGGCATCTCATTTCTTGAGCCTGTATTGTACTTTCTTGGTGTCTTGGTGTTGCCCGTGCTTCACTTCCATAAGAAAGGCTTGGTAGTGCTGTTGTTTTGTAAAAACATCAACTGTGTTCCTTTCCTGGCTTTATCCTGCAAGCTCTTTACGGTGGTTCTACATCTACATCTACATCCATACTCCGCAAGCCACCTGACGGTGTGAGGCGGAGGGTACCTTCAGTACCTCTATCGGTTCTCCCTTCTAGTCCAGGCTCGTACTGTTCGTGGAAAGAAGGATTGTCGATATGCCTCTGTGTGGGCTCATGATCGTTCAATTTTAAATCACTCCTAATGCGTACTCCCAGATAATTTATGGAATTAACTGCATCTAATGATCCTTCCTCAGGTGTGGTTCCACATATGTAAGTAAATTTATTTAATTTTTGGTCCACATCATGGTTATATTCGTAAGTGATGACGCATGCTACATATTTAAAAAATTTTACTTGCTCCAAGATTTTATTATTCGGGACTATTTTAGATCTTACTCGCTGTCTGCCCTGAAATGCCATCACTTTCGTTTTTCTACCTACATTGTTAGGTTGTGATTTGAGGCTTTCTGCTGATACTTACAGACTTCCATTTGTAGATCATTTTCATTCTCTGTAATCAGGGTTAGGTCATCTGACATAAAATTACATTTAAAATTTTCCATTTGCTGATAACTTCATGTGTTGGAGAACTCAGTATCCGCGTCGTATTCCTTCGTTTGTATTCATTGGCTTTGTTGCTATATTTCTATTGTTGTTGTATCTAAGACCATTTGCTCATTTGTGTACAGACGCAATATCTTAATAGCATATCTGAGGTGAGATGGAGAACTTCGTTCAACCATGATATTTCATAGCATTTTTCTATTCACGTTATGGAAAGCTTTCTAAAAATCCACAAAAGCAAAATGGGTTTCCCTATTGAACTCTCGTCTCTTTTCTATAACTTTTTGCATTGTAAAAACATTGTGAAATGTTGATCACCCTTTTCTAACACCTGATTGTTCTTCCGTGATATTTTGAAGTCCCACAGTTAGGATTTTGGCACATAATTTATAGGCTGCATCCAGAAGGCTTATACCTCAAAAGTTACTACATTCATTCATATCGCCCTTCACAAAGAAAGATATTACTTTGGCTCTCAGCCAGTCTCTTGGTACCTACGTATTTCTCCAACAATGATGCAGGAGTAACCATCCATACTTCCAGAGTTCCGTATTAATACTGTTCTGGCGTATCGACAAGAGCCGGAACGAAGACGAAGAACGCGATATCAGAGAAGACGGTGAGATGACGTCAGGCAATAGCGCACTGACCAGGACGTCACCACGATAGGAGCGGCATCTAGACGAAGTGAATATAAGCGCCGCTCCTGCCAGCCTTGGCCGGACAGTATTCGCACCATACTACGAGAGCACTACGATAGCAGTGACATGTGATCCATATCAATTGCTTACATGGACCTTGCGTACAGCAAAGGACTTTGTTTGCATGTCACCCATCGCTTGCGACACCAATGTAAATTCAAAGTACTGCCTATCTTCATTATTGTAATAAAAACTATTAATGTGAATTGCTTGAACTGTTGTATAGCATTCCGGGAACGGAGCATCCCTTAAGCACCCCGTACGAGACGAGTAGGCAGGACCCTACATTTGGCGACGAGTATCCACCGAACCCAGTGTCAGACGACCACGGAATTTTGTTTTTTGCTGGCGCCTTAATTCTCTCTTCTCTTTACTTTGCAGGGGCGCTTGTTGCTTTAACAGTTTCTTGATGTTTTTGCTAATCAGTGTTTTCAGGTGGGAGTTACAGAAAATTCCTTTGCTTTTTTTGCTCGTTTGCCTTGTTGTCTGTTGCATTTGTGTCTTCCAACATGCCCACACCACCTGTCCCGCCCCCTGCTCCGGCGCCACACCCACAAGCGCTAGATGCCACACAGCTAATGCAGATGTTTCAGTTCCAGACGCAGCAGATTTCTGCACTACTCAACACGGTGCAGCAGCTACTGGGCAACACTGTGCGCTCGACAGAACAAGCACCTACTGCTATGCCACCTTTTCGACAATTTTGTGAAAAGCGAGGAATGGCTCGAGTGGTTGTCCCAGTTTGACGCCCATCTCCTAGCTCTACTGTGGAAAGCCATTATCTGTTGTCAACAGTAGAACGTGCAGTGTTCTGCCTAATCACAAAACTTTTCCCTAAACGCCACTCCGATTGAACTGGCTTATGACGAACTGGTGGACTCGCTAACAAACTATTATGACCAACAAGTGAATGTGGTAGCAGCTAGGCATCAATTCTTTGATCGGAAAAAACGGTAAGAAGAAACTTATCGCGAGTAGGTAAAAGACTTGCGTAGTATGACAAGAAAATGCAAATTTAAATGTGTTTGCGGTGCTTTATATTGAGATGTTACGTTGTGTTATGCGATTGTGTACGATGTACCTGATATCAAACTCAGAGAACAGATTTGGAAACAGTGTGGCGGCTCATTCGGCTGCGGCAGCAGCTCGCCACGCCGAAAAAACAACCTTCCGCGTCGTGTGAGCAGTTCGCTAAATAGGCGGCTACATGGCCAACAGAATTAAATCTTGCCCTTGGTGTTATTCACAGCACAAACGCCAAGGCTGCGTATCCTGACAAGCTCAGCGTTACCCTTGTGGAAGGAAAGGACATGTACAATCTATATGTTTGCAACGGATCAAACTTAAGAATTTGGCCAAATCACAAAAATCTAGTCACAAGGCCCATGTCATTAATGCAGTATATTCAAAGTCTGTAGCAGGCATTCGCAAAAATGGCATGTGAGCAGTTTCTTCAGTGATACAACAGTGAAACAAACTTGAAGCAAGAGTAAGCCATTATTGTTTATTTTTCCCTGGGCAGCAGGTCAGGCATTGAAGTGTGGTCACGTGGATTCAAAACTTTCAGTCTATTCTGATGCAGTTACGACAGTTTAGAAAAAAACCGGTCGTAAATTTTATCATGTGTTTGTAAGAAGATTCTTTGATGCAGAGAAAAAACAAGCAGTTCAACGATGTATGTACATATTAAGGTACCACATATCAAAATATCTTCAGTTGTACCTGCCACACCCGGTATGATAATAAAATCTGAGTGCAATGTAATGTACACTATGTGATCAAAAGTATCCGGACAACCCCAAAAGCCGGCCAGGGTGGCCGAGCGGTTCTAGGCGCTACAGTCTGGAACCGCGCGACCGCTACGATCGCAGGTTCGAATCCTGCCTCGGGCATGGATGTGTGTGATGTAGGTTTAAGTAGTTCTAAGTTCTAGGGGACTGATGACCACAGCAGTTAAGTCCCATAGTGCTCAGAGCCATTTGAACCATTTTTGAACAACCCCAAAAACATACCTGTTTCATATTAGGTGCTTTGAGCTGCCACCTTCTGCCACGTACTGCATATCAGTGACCTCATTAGACGTCGTGAGAGAGCAGAATGGGGCGGTCCGTGGAACCACGAACTTCGAACATGGTCAGGATTTCTACATTCCTAAACATCCCTAGGACCACTGTTTCCGATGCAATAGTGAAGTGGAAAAGTGAAGGGACACGCAAAGCACAAAAGTGGACATGCTGACCACGTCTGTTGACTGACAGAGACCGCCGACAATTTAAGAGGTTCGTAATGTGTAATAGGCAGACATCTATCCAGAACATCACACAGGAATTCCAAACTGTATCAAGAGCCACTGCAAGTACTGTGGCAGTTAGGCGGGAGGTGGGAAAATTTCGATTTCATGGTCGAGCAGCTGTTCATAAGCCACACACCACGCCGGTAAATGCCAAACAACACCTCGGTTGTTATAAGGAGCATAAACATTGGACAACAGAACAGTGGCAAAACGTTGTGTGGAGTGATGAATTACGGAACACAATGTGGTGATCCGATGGCAGGGTGCGGGTATGGCCAATGCCCGGTAAGCGTCATCTGCCAGCGTGTGTAGTGCCAACAATAAAATTCAGAGGCTGTGTTGTTATGATGTGGTCATGTTTTTCATAAAGGGGGCTTGCACCCCTTGTTGTTTTGCGTGGTACTATCACAGCACAGGCCTACATTGATGTTTGAAGCAGCCTATTTCTTCCCACTGTTGGAGAGCAATTCGGGGATGGCGATTGCATCTTTCAACACGATTGAGCACCTGTTCATAATGCACGACTTGTGGCGGAGTGATTACACGACAATAATATCACTGTAATAGACTGGCCTGCACGGGGTCCTGACCTGAATCCTATACAATACCTTTGGGATGTTTTGGAACGCCTACTTTGTTCCAGGCCTCACCGACCGACATTGATACCTCTCCTCAGAGCTTTTCGTCTTGTCTTTGCATCTATGCATTGCGATTATGTATCGAGTTTCTCTAGCATGTCCGCTTTCTTCTTTTATGTGCATGACATAACCACAGCTAACACATGTTCCTTTACATCTTGCACAATACTCAATTCCTGTTCACTTTCAGCTACTGCTGCTGCATCACAATAAAAAGTATCGTGCTAATTTTCTGCAATTTAACAAAAATATTTCTTTAATTGCGTGTTCAGTGAACAAATAAATATCGGTAGCGTCTAGGAACTTGCCTCACGCTTCTCCCGGTTTTTGATTTCTTACATAAATTTCTCAGTGCAGACTATTCTAATTCGCTTTGAAGAAACTGCGGGTTTCCATCTCGATGCCTAAAAAGGAAAAACATTTTATTCCACCCCGGATAATAAACTGCCTTCCCATATTCACAGCGCAACAGTTAACTCCGAAATACTACCTAATTTGCATTTTGGGTGCGCAGTGAGTAATGCTAGCCCCCTGCAGTAAGCAGAAGACGATCGCTTTCTTTGATCGAATATGAGGCGAGGCGACAGATTTGATCAACAAAACTTGACAAAAGGCATCATTTGACAAGATTTCGCTATTACACTATCAAACATATTTGACAAATCTACTTTCGTAAATAAATCTGATAGTGTAAAACCGGCCAAATCAACAAAGTAACATGTGGTTGCACACCGACGAAAACAGCGAAGACACAACTATCATCAGGCAAGGTGATGCTATTTTTTAGAACTGCCCTGGTATGGTGCTAACAGATTATTCTCGTATCGGTGAAAGCGTCACAGGAGCATACTACTGTAACCTCCTGACAAGGCTACAGGAGGCTGTTATGATGAATCTCACTTGCAGCTGTCTAAGGGGATGTTTTGACTCCACTACAAGGTCGCAGTTCATTTTGCACACGACGCATTCACCCGCGCTTTTTCTATAGGCTTCCAAATTTTGCATCTATCGTATTCTCCTAACATGGCATCTTCTCTTCTTCCTGTTTCTTTGGACGAAGAAACCATTGCCCGGTAGGCATTTTCAGAGTGAGGATTAATTAATTTTCGACGTGTAACGTTTCCTAAATAGCTAAAATGCCCATTTCTATAACGAAGGTTTCCACCATGTCATCAATAGCACAGAAAATGTGACGTATTGAAGTAGATATGAAACGAAACTATACGATTTCAGAGACTTTTACAACTCTGAAATGTCTATGAGACTAAAGCGATGAATGAGAATGTATACCAAAGCCAGGATTTGAACCGATGTCTCCTGCCCACTAGGCAGATGCGCTAATCACTACGACACTCTGGCACAATGGCTGAGCACACCTCCACTGACCATCCTAGCAAATGGTTCAAATGGCTCTAAGCACTATGGGACATCTGAAGTCATCAGTCCCCAAGACTTAGAACTACTTAAACCTAACTAACCTAAGAACAACACACACATCCATGCCAGAGGCTGGATTCGAACCTGCGACCGTAGCAGCAGCGCGGTTCCACCACCCTAGCATGTCTCCCTCCTCAATCCAAATTACCACTCATGCCTCAACCCACTTGGTCTCTGGAACTATACATTTTCATGTGGTTAAAGCACGTATGGCTGGGTTTCAGGCAGGTTCCCCCGTTTCGCTCCATGCTGAGGTGCTGTGCCAGTAAAACTGGAGACAGTCTGCAATACTGTTCGAGTTAGGTGGGATACCAAGTGGCCTGAGCCTTGAATAGAAGTTTTAATTGAGGAAAGAGATGATCTAGGCTAATCTGTGCAGTTGCGCAAAGCCACTGAACTAGGGTGGCCTAGTGGTTAGAGTATCTGCCCAGTGAGCAGGAGATGCAGGTTTGAATCGCGGTCTTGCTACAAATTTTCGATCATCGCTTCAGTCTGCGCAAATACGCCAAAGTAGAGACGGACCAACGTCGTCATCAAGACTCATGTTTACAGATTGATATTTTACAGGTGACAATTATAACTTCATGACACCCGTCGTAGTTACACAAAGGTAATTAACTGGCTAAGTGTGATAGCAGTTATGGAAAGACTTCAATTTAGATTTTCCCACAAGTATAAGCGGCATACTAGATTACGGCCCTTCGTTCCTCTTCCGACGACGAGCAGGACGCTGTTTAATGTTATTTTTCTTGGAGGAAATTACTGGTTTGACGTTGAGGCTCAAGACTGCTCTCCTGACAAGTTTATTGAAGACAGAGGACCAAAGGCCGGTAGCACTCTCACAAACTTTCGAGACAACTCGTGATTAACGACCAACCTTTGAAAAACTCGTTGAAATGTGTTGTGCGCAACGCAATTTAAAAACGTTCCGTCTTCTTGTCATCCACCATGTCGTTGCCGTTGCGCTCGGGAGGCAACTTCAGCGATTATTCTGTCTCATTCTTCAGAGCTAATTCAATTTTAATTTCTGAGAGACGTCGTGACCCTGAGCGTTGTTCGTACTAGTATAGCAATCAAGCAGCAGCTGTGGACAGCTCATTTTGTCGACACCAAGAATTACTCTGCAGCGACATTATCGCTGCTTTGTTTCCACTCGGCGCAAGTCTCTGTGTTCACTTACATACGGTGTCTGTTCTTTCGGACATGTCCGAAATAACAGATACCATTTAGATCCTGCAGCCACTATGAATCAAGACACAAAGGAATTCAGGATATTAGATGCCACTGGGTATTGGTTTAAATCAATTGCGATAATTGAAAATTTGTGCCAGGCCAGGATTTGAACCCAGGTCTTTTTCTTACTAAGCTGACCACTTTTTTTTGCATTTTTGTTCTTTGTGCTTGGTTGCAACGGACGTCACATGACATCCGTTGAAGTCCGTTAAGTCCGCTGTTGATCCTTTCACTCAGTTTTTATTACAGAGAGCAACCAGCTCTCTGACCGAACACGCTGAGCTACCTTGCCGGCACCACTACGCCGTCTAGACACGGTGGTCATCGCAACTGCACGGAATACCCTAGCACACTTTCCGTCAGACCCAAATTTTCAACCTCTCCACACTACTGATGAAGTGCCTTTATCTTCATTACTCCCGTACAGTGAAGGGATTATTGGCCGTGCACATCTTAATCATAGGCCAGGTGTAGAAGTATGAAACCGGAATTTGATTGCAATAATTACACGTCTGTTGTTTGAAACTGATAAACAAAATTTTATTCAAAACGATCTCCATTGCTATTTATACAATTCTCCCACGTGTCCGGCACTCTATGAATGTCATGCCACCCCCCACTCCACCCCCACCCCCAAAAAAAAAGAATAGTTCTTGTTTTGAAGCGAACCTGTCAGCGAACTATTTTCGTACATTTTCATACGAATTGAAGCACTATTCAGCGCGGACGTGTCCTAGTGATGCAAATAGACGATAATCGGACGGAGTGGGATGGGGCACTATCATGGAGAAATATGACTGTGTGTTGCCTTTTACCATATCACGGTCGTTTTTCAAGTAATGCTCGATTTATATTGATTGCTTGCTGTTAGTAGCGATCAGTGTAAACGGTTTCACCATGTTCTAGCAACTCATAATAGATGACACCCTTCTGATCCCACCAAACACAGTGTCGTCTTTCCAAAGAGATTTGGTCTTGCAGTTGATGTCGATGGTTTGCCTGGATTCACCCATGATTTACGACGCTTAGGATCAGTTTTTCATCACCTGTCACTATGTGACGGAGAAACGACTTCCTGAGCAGCATTTGACAAGTGGTCTTTCGATTTGCTTGCTGTCTTTCATTCAATTCATGCGGAACCCATTTTCCCACTTTCTGAAAATTTCCCGTAGCTTTCAACCGAAGAGAAACGGCTTTCTGCGTCACATTCAATTGTTCCGCGCATTAGTGTTGAGTCTGAGTAGCATTTTCATCCAATAAGGCTTGTAATTAGTTGACTTCGAACTTCTTCGGTGGTTTCCCGCGGTCGTCGATTCTCACGTCAAAATCACCACTTTTGAATTTTTATAATCGTTCGAAACAGTGTGTTTTCCCAAGAGCACTTTCTCCAAAAGCTTATACAAGCATTCGATGAGATTCTGCAGCAGTTTTTTTTTCAAACGATAACAGAAAACCAATGCTGTCCGCAAATCTTAATTCGTAGGCACGAAACTCGACATGTTTACGGGTTTGAAACAGATACCATTGTGTGGAACTTGGGTTACTGCGTGTTGACATTCGTCGTCAGCCGTTAGAGGAAGCCGATGGCGCTGCTGGCGTGGTCTCACGGGCCCTACGCTGACGGATAGCACCATCTCTAGGGATTCGTATTTCTACACCTGGTATGTGTGGTACCTGTCCTTTCGTCGGACAAGCCCTGCATATGTGGTTTCTGTGCTTTCGGACATGTCCAAAATAACAAAGAGTAAACACAAACGAACCAGTGGTCCCTTCCCTGCAGATACACACCAATCTAGAACTCTTACAGCGATCGGCGAAATGACGCGAGCAATGAGGATAACGAACAAGGGCTCCTACATCAGTAGCGTGTGGATAAGCCAAAAATTTGCGCCTGACGGGAGGTGTGATCGTGTAGTGCGCGCAGGTGCAATGACCACTGTGTCTGAATGGTAGCTGTCTAGTAAGCAGGAGACTTGGGTTCATATCCAGGCCCAGCACAATTTTTAACTTTCCCCATTGATTTAAACCAACGCCCACAGGCAGCTAATGTCTTTAATTCTTTTCTGTTTGTCTGCGTTCACTCATGCATATTAATGTATCCTATTTATGGCTCGGAATTACGAATACTGCCTTTTTAGGAAGGTAATAATATACTACATTCAGTCAAATGCCTTAAGAGTCCTTTGCTGTCAAAGAGTTAGAGGAACTTGGAAGAGAAGTTGAACGAAATGGATAGTGTCTTGAAAAGACACCTTTCGTATTGTTGTTGTTGGGGTCTTCAGTCCTGAGACTGGTTTGATGCAGCTCTCCATGCTACTCTATCCTGTACAAGCTTCTTCATCTCCCAGTACCTACTGCAACCTACATCCTTCTGAATCTGCTTAGTGTATTCATCTCTTGGTCTCCCTCTACGATTTTTACCCTCCACGCTGCCCTCCAATGCTAAATTTGTGATCCCTTGACGCCTCAAAACATGTCCTACCAACCGATCCTTCTTATAGTCAAGTTGTGCCACAAACTTCTCTTCTCCCCAATCCTATTCAATACCACCTCATTAGTTACGTGATCTACCCACCTTATCTTCAGCATTCTTCTGTAGCACCACATTTTGAAAGCTTCTATTCTCTTCTTGTCCAAACTGGTTATCGTCCGTGTTTCACTTCCATACATGGCTACACTCCATACAAATACTTTCAGAAACGACTTCCTGACACTTAAATCTATACTCGATGTTAACAAATTTCTCTTCTTCAGAAACGATTTCCTTGCTATTGCCAGTCTACATTTTATATCCTCTCTACTTCGACCATCATAAGTTATTTTGCTCCCTAAATAGCAAAACTCCTTTACTACTTTAAGTGTCTCATTTCCTAATCTAATCCCCTCAGCATCACCCGATTTAATTTGACTACATTCCATTATCCTCGTTTTGCTTTTGTTGATGTTCATCTTATCATTTAATCATACATTAAAGCTGCATGTCCTCGGGAAAAATTACGGCTGTAGTTTCCCCTTGCTTTCAGCCGTTCGCAGTACCAGCACAGCACGGCCGTTTTGGTTAATGTTACAAGGCCAGATCAGTCAATCATCCAGACTGTTGCCCCTGCAACTATTGAAAAGGCTTCTGCCCCTCTTCAGGAACCACATGTTTGTCTGGCCTCTCAACAGATACCCCTCCGTTGTTGTTGCACCTACGGTACGGCCATCTGTATCGCTGAGGCATGCAAGCCTCCCCACCAACGGCAAGGTCCATGGTTCATGTATTAATATCAACAAAATTAAAAAAAAGAAAGGTACGGATTACAGCTTAACTAAATTAGGTAGTGCTGAGCATATTCAATTAAGAGATGAGACACTAAAAGTAGTATATGAGTTTTGCTATTTGGGTAGCAAATTAAGTGTGATTGTCGAAGTAGAGACGATATAAAATGCAGACTGGCTATATCATGACATGTATTTCTGAAAAGGAGGAGTCTCTTAACATCTAGTAGAAAATTTGAATGTTAGAAAATCATTTCTGAAGATATTTGAAGTGCACACTTGAACAAAAGTGAAACGTGGACGTTACGCAGTGTAGATAAGAAGAGAATATAATTTTCTGAAATATTGTGCTACACAAGAAGCTGAACAGTAGGTGAGTAGATCGAGAAAATAAAGAGGACGTTCTGGATAGAATTTATGACAGAAGGTATTTGTGGTAGAA
Organism: Schistocerca serialis cubense; assembly: GCF_023864345.2. Lineage (NCBI taxonomy): Eukaryota > Metazoa > Arthropoda > Insecta > Orthoptera > Acrididae > Schistocerca > Schistocerca serialis. Next base: position 499,460,531 of record NC_064645.1, read on the forward strand.
AGTGACTAAATGAAGTGATTGTTTGCTTGCAGATATCCTGAGCCATCAAGGAGCAGTCCGTCTGGAAATAGAGGGAAGTATGGAGCGTAAAAGTTGTAGATGGATACCGTAGACCTGAATACAGTTAGGAAGCTCAAAAGAACGTAGAGTGCAATAAGTTAGATAAAGAGGCTTGAACACGATAGATTAGCTTGGAAAGCTCCATCATCAAGTCTTTTGACCGGACCACAACAAACACCAATGAAAGAAAATGAAAAACACGATCTATCTGATTTGTGTTGAAAGAAAAATGTGGTACAATTACTGCTATAAGTTATCATTCGTCACAGCACTTTGTGTAAACATAAAATGTCATTTCGCACATTGCGTCAAGTAACATTACACAGCAAGAAACCACAGTTTGACTGTTTAGGAATATTACAAACTGTAAATAATAATCTAGAATAAACGTTTAGAAGCAATTACGATAGAAAAACAGTTATTATAAATCAAATCGATATTACACTTCATACACGAGAAGCGCCGCAACGAATCTAGGTACAAATGGTTCATATGGCTCTGAGCACTATGGGACTTAACTTCTGAGGTCATCACCCCCATAGAACTTATTACTATTTAAACCTAACTAACCTAAGGACATCACACACATCCATGCCCGAGGCAGGATTCGAACCTGCAACCGTAGCGGTCGCGCGGCTCCAGACTGTAGCGCCTAGAACCGCTCGGACAATCTGGCCGGCCACGAATCTAGGGACAGAGTCATCTCCAACATCTACCAACATTTACATGGAAGACGAGCACTAGCATACAAAGTAATGGTATACATATATAAACAAGTTAGGAGAAGTTACGGCAGAAGTGAATACAATGGAAAAGAAAGCATTTGATTAGTTACGTTGCAAACGAGATGATGGGAATGGTACGTATTCTGATGAGAAGAAAGGCTTTCCGAACGTTGTAGGTGTAATAATAGATGAATCGAAAACACAATCGACAAATTATCGAAGACATGGTACAGCTGTATCAAAATCGCTACTGAGACGGTGTCTATTGGCATAGAAGCTTTAAGCACTCGGTAATGGGCAAACGAAGTGCCGAAATATGTTGTGGTAAAAATATCACACTTTCGACAATTGGTGGGTTAAAATCTCAGTACCGTCAATCAACAACAACAAAAATACAGAACGACAAGAAGTGAAAAAGCTAAGAGAAAAGATGGGCCGGCCACGGTGGCCGAGCGGTTTTAGGCGCTTCAGTCCAGAACCGCGCGATTGCTACGGTCGCAGGTTCGAATCCTGCCTCAGGCATGGATGTGTGTGATGTCCTTAGGTTATTTAGGTTTAAGTAGTTCTAAGTTCTAGGGGACTGATGATCTAAGATGTTGAGACCCATAGTGTTCAGAGCCATTTGAACCAAGAAAAGATGGAATAAATACAGAGCTACACTTCTAGGTGAGAAACTTGCTTAAGAAGATCAAAGTGTGTTTAGAAAATACGGTGCAGAAGGAATGTTTATACAATGGAAGGGCTCATATGAAAACGATGGGAATGTAATCTTGAAACCCACTGCGCTTTCCAGATTTTGAGAAAGATTATAATCAAAGGATTATGGGGAATAAAACGTGACAATGGCTATCGACTAGAATCCATAAAGGCAATCAGTAGATTTACGCTGAGACACAGGTACAACTTTACTTCTAATCATATTATGCAGTTTCTCATTTACAAGTTCGGAAGGACTGAAAAAAAATGATATTAAATATAGCGACAAAAGGACAAGTACAGTAATAATCAAACAAGGACTAGAAGATGTTCTCTTTCTCCCCATCGCTTTCACATTTATACTGACGACCATATTAATTAAAATATTTTGGCATTTTGTGTAGTGGTTCACTTAATTTCTTGGGAAAAGTCAGTGCTTCATCCCCATCTACGGAGAAAAGTTTGAAGGGAGGCGGCAGAGAAGAGCGGGGCTGTAGCTTCTATTAAATTCCAATTGACACTCTGTCTCACTACTGATAAAAGCAAAATTTCTTTCCCGTGTATTCCACAGCAGAATCGTGACGTCAGAACTCGAGCGCAGTTGGCTGTGGCGGTTGGTGATGTCCACTATAGCTGTCTCTAGACAACTGGTACGCATCTTCTTGAGCTCCAGAATCCACATTCTCATCCTTTCGATAATGTGAGATACACATGTTGCGCTGTGGAGCAATCGGTATGATTCAAAATGAACACACTTCATATGCCGCGATCGCAATGTAGACAATTTTGTTGCTTCAAGATGACCGGTTTCAACAGTCTTATGTTGTCATCATCTGATCTTCTAGGAAGTGTTTGTAGACTCCTGAGTCAATCTGTAGCAATTCCGGACGAGTATGGTTGTAGCATTTTCCTAAAGCAACTGTCCAAGTCTCTCAGAATATGCACAATAGACATGACTGGATGCAGGTGATCAGACTGTATGCTTAGGTACGTGTCATCTGTCGGAGTCGTATCTAGACGTGTCACTCCAACCGCTCAGGCGACACATCATTACAGATCCTTCACCTCCTTTGAACAGTCCCCTGCTGACATGCAGGGGCCATGGATTCATGAGGTTGTCTCCATACCTGTACACGTCCATCCGCTCGATAGAATTTGAAACGAGTCTCGTCCGACCAGACAATATGTTTCCAGTCATCAACAGTTCAATGTCGGTGTTGACGGGCCCAGGCGAGGTGTAAAACATTGTGCCGTGCAGTCATTAAGCCTACACGTGTGGGCCCCGGTTCCGAAAGCCCATATCGATGATGTTTCGTTGAATGCTTCGCACGCTGACATTTCTTGATGGCCCAGCATTGCAATCTGCAGAAAACTGCTGAAGGGTTGCACTTCTGTCACGTTGAACAAATCTCTTCAGTCGTCGTTACTCCCGTCCTTGCAGGTTCTTTTTCTGGTTGGAGCGGTGAAGATTTCCTGTTGTACCGCATTGCTGATATTCACGGTGCACTCGTGAAATGGTCGTACAGGAAAGTCCCCGCTTCATCACTACCTCGGAGATACTGTGTCGGGCGCCGACTATAACACCACGTTCAACTCATTGAAATCCTGACAACCTGCCATTGTAGCAGCAGTAACCGATGTAAGAACTGCGCCAGAGGTTTGTTGCCTTATATAGGCGTTGCCGACCGTAGCACCGTATTCCGCCTGTTAACATATCTCTGTATTTGAACATGCATGCGGGCACCAGTCTTTCTGGCGCTTCAGTGTATTTCGCCGCCATGCCGTTTCTACACTCCTGGAAATTGAAATAAGAACACCGTGAATTCATTGTCCCAGGAAGGGGAAACTTTATTGACACATTCCTGGGGTCAGATACATCACATGATCACACTGACAGAACCACAGGCACATAGAGACAGGCAACAGAGCATGCACAATGTCGGCATTAGTACAGTGTATATCCACCTTTCGCAGCAATGCAGGCTGCTATTCTCCCATGGAGACGATCGTAGAGATGCTGAATGTAGTCCTGTGGAACGGCTTGCCATGCCATTTCCACCTGGCGCCTCAGTTGGACCAGCGTTCGTGCTGGATGTGCAGACCGCGTGAGACGCCGCTTCATCCAGTCCCAAACATGCTCAATGGGGGACAGATCCGGAGATCTTGCTGGCCAAGGTAGTTGACTTACACCTTCTAGAGCACGTTGGGTGGCACGGGATACATGCGGACGTGCATTGTCCTGTTGGAACAGCAAGTTCCCTTGCCGGTCTAGGAATGGTAGAACGATGGGTTCGATGACGGTTTGGATGTACCGTGCACTATTCAGTGTCCCCTCGACGATCACCAGTGGTGTACGGCCAGTGTAGGAGATCGCTCCCCACACCAAGATGCCGGGTGTTGGCCCTGTGTGCCTCGGTCGTATGCAGTCCTGATTGAGGCGCTCACCTGCACGGCGCCAAACACGCATACGACCATCATTGGCACCAAGGCAGAAGCGACTCTCATCGCTGAAGACGACACGTCTCCATTCGTCCCTCCATTCACGCCTGTCGCGACACCACTGGAGGCGGGCTGCACGATGTTGGGGCGTGAGCGGAAGACGGCCTAACGGTGTGCGGGACCGTAGCCCAGCTTCATGGAGACGGTTGCGAATGGTCCTCGCCGATACCCCAGGAGCAACAGTGTCCCTAATTTGCTGGAAAGTGGCGGTGCGGTCCCCTACGGCACTGCGTAGGATCCTACGGTCTTGGCGTGCATCCGTGCGTCGCTGCGGTCCGGTCCCAGGTCGACGGGCACGTGCACCTTCCGCCGACCACTGGCGACAACATCGATGTACTGTGGAGACCTCACGCCCCACGTGTTGAGCAATTCGGCGGTACGTCCACCCGGCCTCCCGCATGCCCACTATACGCCCTCGCTCAAAGTCCGTCAACTGCACATACGGTTCACGTCCACGCTGTCGCGGCATGCTACCAGTGTTAAAGACTGCGATGGAGCTCCGTATGCCACGGCAAACTGGCTGGCACTGACGGCGGCGGTGCACAAATGCTGCGCAGCTAGCGCCATTCGACGGCCAACACCGCGGTTCCTGGTGTGTTCGCTGTGCCGTGCGTGTGATCATTGCTTGTACAGCCCTCTCGCAGTGTCCGGAGCAAGTATGGTGGGTCTGACACACCGGTGTCAATGTGTTCTTTTTTCCATTTCCAGGAGTGTATGTCAACACTCCACCGGCAGCGCGGCGCTGTGAGGCAAGCTTGTGAGAATCGTGTTCGCCACCAGCTTACGTGGCTGATAATAGGATTTTAGCTGCGTGCTTTTTTTGTCATTTGTATGCATTTTACCAACTTTGTGTATTTTATCCACTGAACTTTCATCAAGACATGCATATATGGAGAGCGCCTTTTATGCATTGACGTAATGTAACATGGTAGTTTTGTAGCAATTTCCAGAATATCAGCTGATGGCAACTTAAGACTGTCGAAATCGGTCATCTTGGAGAAATGAAACTGTCTACACCACGATCGCTGCGTATGAAGTGTACTCATTTCCTTTCGATAAAGATATTCGCGTGTTTACTTATCATTATTAAATATCTGGTGGCTGTTCTCAGTCTATTCCTCGAAATTTCCATGAAGAAATTTGGCGCGTTCGGGCTTAAAGCACTCCCCATAGACACCCCATCTGGCTGTTAGTAAAACTGGTCCTTCCACTTTAAGTACGTGGTTGTGAGACAGTACCTTAACAGTTCTGCAATAGCGGCGGGTAAAAAACGATTCAGCTGTTTCAAAGCATCATTAAGCCAGACCATAGTCCATGGTGTGCCTCTTGACGAACATGTGGTTCCGTAGCCGGCCAGTGTGGCCGTGCGGTTAAAGACGCTTCAGTCTGGAACCGCGTGACCGCTACGGTCGCAGGTTCGAATCCTGCCTCGGGCATGGATGTGTGTGATGTCCTTAGGTTAGTTAGGTTTAATTAGTTCTAAGTTCTAGGCGACTGATGACCTCAGAAGTTAAGTCGCATAGTGCTCAGAGCCATTTGTGGTTCCATTACGTAGACTGTACGATTGTTTGTGAAAGCATGAGAAGTAGAGATAGGTCGTTTTCATGAGAACCTCAATGGTATTAATTCAGTTCAGCACGTTGGAACAGTTAGGCGGCAGATTACATTTTCTGTATGTACTTGGTTTCAAGAAAGAAGATGGGAACGAAATGTAGGGCTTCTCCAAGAACTTCAATGACGACCGCACAATAACCTGAAACATTTTAATAAATATAGCATTTCCGATTGTGAAAATTTGCATTTTACGTACTGATGACCTTAAAAACAGAACTCAACCAATCCCCTCTCCCCTTGAGGTGGAAAACAAAACACAATACCAATAAAAGACAAAAATCTACTAGCGAGAAACGTCGTGGTGGGTTAGGGTTAATTGCATAGATGTTGCAATATCCTTATTTATTTTTAGATAAACAAATAACATGAAGCTGAAGACGATTTTGATTTAGTAAATGGTTGCTCTGTTAACACCAAAATTGAAAATGCAAACAATAATGCCAGTCAGCAGGTAATAGTTTTGAGCATTCGCACAATAATGAAAATACTGTAAATTTCCTAGCTACATACAATAATGAAAAGCTTCTTCAGAACCTCTAACAATCTGAAAAGTGCCTGACATGCTCCGATGTCTCCACTACTGCCTTCACATAAACAAATACTAACAAATTCTGTCCACTAACTAACATGTTGTATTGCCAAACCATCAATAGCATCCCGTTTCCTTATTCATCTGTAACAAACGCAGAGCAGATTAACATATAAATAACTAGCTGAAAATGAACTGGTATTAATGCAATGTCTTAATATTTAAACTACAAAGAACTCATAAGCTAATCCTCGCTTGACAGGACAGCTCGCAGACTACGCTACAAAACCTTTTTGCTTAAAAAGAACCCGGGGATGTTCCTTTTTTACAAATGAAGACCGGTTGCTAAATAGCCCGTGCGCCCACATACTAATAAACCAATTCAACTGCCCATAAAGCTCACAACATATTCAAGTAAATAAATACTGCTTAACGACTGTCCAATCAGAACATACTGCGATAAATAGCAGCTATGCACAAATCACTACTGTGTCTTAAGCTACGTCTCGGAAGGAAACGAAAAGCTCTGTATAACAGGTAGCATTGCACGCCTCTCTACCGGTTGTTGTACACATCAAACTTCTAACAACGACAGTCAACATAAGTTATTCAGAATAGTGCTGAGCACGCTGATCTCACTTTAAAAAAGCAGGGTACCATCACGGTTCAGTACCTTGTAATTTGCAGCCGGAGAGGATACTGAATGCCCTTCTTTCCTTAACAACAGGTACAGACTTTTAGAATGTTTTCCTCCGGCTCCGAATGCGATGAATCATCCAGTCAACAAGACAGGACCAAAAGAATTCTTCCTTCCAGACACTACCCTCTCTCACAATTTCCAGTACGAAATTTGATCGAATTTCACTTGACGTCCTCAAAAGCAAGTTGCTAGTGGCACGCAGCAAAATCTCCTCTTTTCACAAACCGATGTGCACCATCTTCAGTCCGCAGTACACGAGCCGAGCCCTACAAGACTTGGTCACATGCTCGCGCGCCGCTTCGATATGCGACCTGAGAATATCGACAGATGTTGGTAGATTGAACGGTTCGCACTTCCATTCTGAGTGAAGAACCAGCGGAAGATTCGAAATGTCCGAGCAACTGGCACAAAACTGGAAATCAATGTTTCTACAGGAATTAAATTAGATACCGGCACTAATGTAAGTTAAATACTATTTGCGGATGGTACTGTAATCTGCACTATTATATTAAGACAAATCTCGAAACGTTCTTGGCCTATTTACTCCATATTTTTACAGGATACTCTAATAAAAGGTCAGGCAGACACAGGTTGCATATATACAAGTCTCAGTCTAAAGTTGTTACAGAAAGTCTCACGAAGTTCGTGACCGATTTACACGATACTTAAATAAAAGTTTGGACGGACATTGGCTAAATATTTTTAGTCCATGTGGCTCATAAATATATATGTCATGATTAGAAAAAAATTATGTCTGACCCGTCACAAGAACAAAGCAACTTCGCATTTCCTACCTCCCATAGGAAAACGACTGACACGTTCGTCAATTTACCTCGGAGACCAGGTGTGCTGTGAACACGACTTCCTCGTCCGTCAGGTGCTCCGTGGGTATGCATATTAGACTGATGCTGAATCTATCACCTCATATCATATACAACGATAGATTACCCCAAGAAGCTAGTAGGCTAGTTGAAAAACCAACTGCCGCGCACTTCGGAAAACGTTATTTACTGAGTTCCAGAACTCATCATGGGCTTCGCCTATTGCTTCTGGTTGGAAAACCAGGGCATTTCAGTCGAAAAATTTACTTTATTGGTTGCTGTATGATAAAATTTGATCTGGTAAAATAATATTTATTCAAACCATATGTAAAAATTACTCTTGACATATAAACGGTGAGGTTATAAAACACAGTGAGAATGAATTTACGTAATTAAAATAGAACAATGATGAGGAAAATGAATGCTTGTTAGGGTCGCTTTCGGCATGATACTAGACAATTACGGTTGAGATGGTGCCCACACACACGAAGGACACTAATTACGCTTTCAACTGGAAATATTGCTTGTAGAAAACTAGCAAAGTTGTTGACCAATTTATTTCAGATTTGTACATGATACTCTAACAAAAATTCGGACAGGCATAGGCTGTATATTTCTTAAACACAAAAAAGATGTTGATCATCAAATGCCTTGAAAAGCACTTGATACATGTTTGGATGCACACAGGCTACATATTTCTTTAATATACAAAGTATTTGGTATAGATAAATCTATATAAACGGCAGAAAACGGCACTGCGATCGGCAACGCCTATATAAGACAAGTGTCTGGTGCAGTTGTTACATCTGTTACTGCTCCTACAATGGCTGGTTATTATGATTTAAGTGAGTTTGAACGTGGTGTCATAGTCAGCGCACGAGCGATGGGACACAGCATCTGCGAGGTAGCAATGAAGAGGGGATTTTCCTGTATGACCATTTCACAAGTGTACTGTGAGTAGTAGGACAACATTCTAACCACTCCACATTGTATTGTTGCCCAATTTATTCAAGGTGGTGGATCCAAGATGGCGGAGATAGATATGGCAATATCGCAATGACGTCGTGGTGGGAACTTCAAATTTTGGTGGGATGATAGGTCAATTGAGCTGCCTCCACTAACCTAACCCCCCTCCCCTCCCCTCCCTTCCCCCCACCCCGCAGTAAATGGCGGTAAGTTCAAATTTTGGTGGGAAAAAAGGTCACTTGTGGTACCTCCAATAACCTAAGGAAATGGTGGATAAAAGGTCACTTGGGCTACCTCTACTAACCTAAGTCATCTGACCACCACCTCTTCCTGTGCTGGGCTGCTGGTTAGGATGGACATAAGTCTTTATTTTGCATGCAGAGTTTATTTAAGCAATTTGAGGCAGTAGCTCCATCCAGTGTGTTCACCATGAGGTTTGGAGTCCAACTGACCTAGTACACAGTACTGCCACCAGAGGGTGCTGTTGTCCCCTCTGTGATGTAATCCAAGATGGCAGCCTGGGGAAAAAATGGCGGGAAAAGTACTCATCCTGTTCTGGACTGCTGGAGAGAGGAAGGAGAATACTTTATTTGTGCTGATACAAGACGTTTACCCTGGCGTGCTTGGAGTCACAGTAAACAGTCTACAGACCTGCAAACTACTCGTAAGTCACCGAAATAATGCATGTAAAACGCTCTGCAGTCTGCAGTCACCCAAACAACTCGTAAATTACCGAAATAATGCATTGCACACCCTACAGAGCTGCAAGCTACTCGTAAATTACCAAAATAACGCAGTCCACTGATATACAGACACGTAAACTATTCGTAAATTGTCAATATAATGCATGTAAGAGGCTCTGCAAACATGCTTACTGTCGAAATAATGAATACAGCTTATCTGGGGGCTGATTTAACGTAGTTTATTTATTACACTGATACAAGACACTCACCCTGGAGTGCTTGCAGTCACAGCAAATAGTCTACAGACCTGCAAACTACTCGTAAATCATCGAAATAATGCATTACACTGATGTGCAGAGATCCAAACAACTTGTAAATTGTCAAAATAGTGCATTTAAAATGCTACGCAAACACGCTTGCTAATTGTCAACTGTAGAGTTAATGCATTCCATAGCCCACAGACATGTTCACAAAATGACACGACACGAAAACAACTCGTAAATTTTCAAAAGATTATGCATGAGTAATGGTATGCAAACACACTCAGAACGCTTAAACAGCCAAAAATAATGCAGTGCCACACATGTGATGCATGCATAGACACAGACGTACTGCAAACACACTGCAAATGTGGAATATGTGGGGTGGAGGCGACTGTATGCAATCGAGTGCAGTGCTGTACTATGCCTCCCGATCAGAAACAATAGCGCATTTACGCTAGGTGTTGTCTGCGGCACTACAAGCAATTTTAGAACACGGAACGAGAGGTGATGTCATGGTTGCATGGGTAGAACTGACATAAAATCGATAGAACTGCGAAAAACGATGGGAAAATATGTATAAATTGAGGGAATATACACTGAAATGTGGAGATATTGAGAAAGTACTTGCGTGTCTTCAGGTTGGCGTAGATTAATTTGTACATGGGAACAAGTATGCAACAGCAAAAGGAATTGGAGAAAAAGTCGACATGGAATCGAAGGGAACCAGGGAAACAGTCACCTTTTTTCCATCAAGACAGCATTCTACTGTGTGTCTATTGAGGTTACAGTGATACACGTGAGTTGACTACTGTATTTGACGCTTTTCAGGAAACTTACATACATCTGCGTTAAAGGATTACGGAGAGTGGAGAGAATGATCGATTGAGATGGACCTGTAATGAGGTACGATTTAATGGCAGACTGATGATGCATTTCAGGCAGGGAGATGTTGCTGCAAGTCATTTGACCATTTTTTTCTGCTGTTCGATCAGGCTGCATCAGCCACATGACATTGCCTGCATTCAACTCATGTACAACCACATGTCCTACTCGTGGTATTCAACAGCAAACCTATCAGTCATCAGAGGACTTCCATCTCATGTGTGATGAAACGTAACCATCCTGTTTCGACACATTCCTTTACACAAACGAAGATTTATGAGACATACTCCATTCCCCTGTCACATGTTGAGTATAATATCGACACTTCAGTTCCATAACTAAGATGATTCTAAGTTAGTGATAGGTGTTTGTGAGACACTGCAATCCCTGTGTATACATCTGCCTGACAGATGTGCTATTTACAGAGTTATGGTGGCATGGCGTGTAATTTCACATGTCAGACGCTGCTACTATGTGTTTATCTGTTCCCTTGTAAGAGATATTCTCTGTTACTAACGATCATTACATATAGGACTGATGAGGGCATAGTACAATTTCTGAAACGTGATCGGGTGTGAACAGTGGACGCTATGCATATCTGAAAGCTATATTTTGCAAGTATCACACAGAGCCGATGTTTTAAGGAAGTAGGTTTTTCATTTTACAGTTTGTTACCATAGTTTATCTTTGAGAAACCTGCAAGAAGGATCTTTATCATGTGCTGGTAGGTCGGAAACTCAAGAGATCTTAACTTTATAGCCTGTTTTTAGGTGCAGAACCACGTAGCCTTACGAGTGCGTGTGTTTATGTTCTCTCTTACCAATACTCCCCTGGTACTGATACCAGATACTACAACAATACATTGAAATTGATAGCGTAGTTGATTTACATAAAATGCTTTGAACTCCATCCGTCTGGAGCTCCATCATGCATAAATATCACCCATTTCTTGTTCTTCTTAACCTGTCTGGTATTACATCACAACACTTTCAAATCTGTTACTATACATGAATAAGGAGTGAGAACCTCCTCGACTTGGGCGCATCTGAAGGAATCTCCTGCACTTGGATGGGCGAAGACTCGGCAAGCTCCATTCATTCACAAGACACGGAATGTAGCGGTCTACTTCTGGTCAGGTGCAGATTAAATCAGTAATGGTGCTGCAGAGTACGTTGGTAAGGACAGTGCGAAGGGGTCTTTCAGTCTCAAACTGGATGCTTACGTATGTGTCATCTGTCAGAGTCACATCTAGATGTGTCTCTCCAACTGCACACTAGACACACCATTACAGAGCCTTCACCACCTCGAACAGTCCCCTGCTGACATGCAGGGTCTGTGGATTCATGAAATTGTCTGCATACCCGTACATGTCTGTCCATCCGATACAATTTGAAACGAGACTCGTCTGATCAGACAACATGTTTCCAGTCATCAACAGTCCAGTGTCGGTGTTGCCGGTCCCAGGCGAGGTATAAAGCTCTTTTTGTCATGCAGTCATCAAGGGTACACGAGTGGGCCTTCAACTCTGAAAGCCCATATCGATGTTTTTTCGTTGAATGGTTCGCACGCTGACAGTTGTTGATGGCCCAGCATTGAAACCTGCAGCAGTTTAGGGAAGGGTTACACTTGCGTCACGCTGAACGATTCCCTTCAGTCGTCGTTGGTCCTGTTATTGCAGGATCTTTTTCTGGCCGCTACGAATTCGGAGATTTGATTTTTTACAGGATTCCTAATATTCACAGTGTTCTCGTGAAATGGTCGTACGGGAAAATCCCAACTTCATAGCTGCCTCGGAGATGCCATATCCCATCGCTCGTGTGCCGATTACAACACCACGTTCGAACTTACTTAAACTTGATAATCTGCCATTGTAGCAGCAGTAACCGAACTAACAACTGCACCAGACACTTGCTGTCTTATACAGGCGTTGCCGACAGCAGCACTGTATTTGCCTGTTTAGTTATCTCTGTACTTGAATACGCATGCCTATACCAGTTTCTTTGGCGCTTCAGTGTACATAAAAGTCTGAAAAAAGTTTTGTGCCATGAAATGGAAATTTCTCGGTACTTTTGTCCTCCTGCCTGCTCACCCGAAGCACCTGCACACATTAGGCACCCATTCTCTCTAGAGGATTCTTGTGGTAACGATAGGGACGAGGCAGCACCACACCGAGCTTCGCTGTGGCAGCACGATTCAGCGTTTACCAGTTGGAAGCACGGAACTCAAATGGGCAGGAAGCCCAGCACAAGGGCTGCAGTGTGAAAGGGCTGACGATTCAGCAGTGTGTTGCCAGTGGCCATTCTTAGGCTGATGGCCAAGGTTGTTTGAAATTAGCAGGCTGGCCCAGGATGGATGAAAGCGAGCTCACAGCATGGAGCAGAAGTGTAGAGTTCTAACTGATGCAGCGCCGGAGGCCACTGAGGGCAGTGGCCGACAAGTCGTGGGACGGTGACTAATAGGCCTTGTATGGAGCGCTGGCCGCACTTCAGTAACCTTAGTGCCGCTGGCACGCCAAGCTGAAGTAGTTCACTGTAGTGAGGAGCGGCCTGAGGGTGGCTGATGACCTCCAAGGAAAACACCACTTGTGAAGTCAGTGTTCCACGGAACCGACAAGGCGCTGAAGTATCAGCAACGGCCCGTGCTGGGCATGGCCGGCTGGAACGCGGACATCTTTCAGCTCTGGTACGGACGGTGTCTTCTTTCAAGTGTCCACAAGAATATTGTATTTCATAGAGAGGGAGGAAGGATTGTGGAGAGTTCCAATTCCGACGATATAGAGCACAAAGTCCCGAGTACGTTTTTGTGTGCCGTAATTGCTGTTGGAGGCCAGTGGTAGTTGCCAGAGTTTTGAGCAACCAAACTACAGTACGTCAGCGTATGGCGAGATTTGTAAAGCCGGCCTAGTATTATTTGTTATTATGAAGGAGTGTGACGAGACTATGGGGAATTAGACTGTGTCTTGTTGTTATTTTCTTTTGATGCCTTCTTGAAAAGCCATCCGCAGACCGACGCAATATTATTTTATATGTATGATTATAGCCGCGCGGGATTAGCCCAGCGGTCTTAGGAGCTGCAGTCATGGACTGTGCGGCTGGTTCCGGCGGAGGTTCGAGTCCTCCCTCAGGCATGGGTGTGTGTGCTTGTCCTTAGGATAATTTAGGTTAAGTAGGATGTAAAGCTTAGGGACTGATGACCTTAGCAGATAAGTCCCATAAGATTTCACACACTTTTTTTTACCTGATTATAAGTTGTTTTAATGTATATTATTGTTGCCCACTTCGGAGATAAGATTATTTTATTATTATGGGGCGAATAGGTGTTTTTTTTTTCCTTATCGCAATTGTTATCTGATTTTAATGATAGAAAAAGACTTATCGCAAGGATTCACTCTAATCGTATGCGCCCTTGTACTGTAAATTATTGTTTAACGAAACTAAGACTGACTAGAAGTCCACCCTTGACAATCACAAGCCAAACTGCACTCCCATAGAAGTTCTGCACCACCAATAGAACTAAAATATGAAACAGTAAACAGAAACGTCAGGCAAAAAGTGAGAATATGTGCAAACATTAAACTTTATAAACTTGTTGGTATACGGTCAGTGCCGGCCGGAGTGGCCGAGTAGTTCTAGGCGCTACAGTCTGGAACCGCGCCACCGCTACGGTAGCAGGTTCGGATCCTGCCTCGGGCATGGATGTGTGTGATGTCGTCAGGTTAGTCAGGTTTACGTAGTTCTAAGTTCTATGGGACTGATGACCTCAGAAGTTAAGTCCCATAGTGTTCAGAGCCATTTGAACAACTATACGGTCAGTGTCGGAATAGATGGGAGAAATAAGAGAAATTATAGGCCCAGACTTAAAATAGTAGGCACTTATCTCAACAGAATGCAGAAAGTATCATGTGTTACCCCAGTATATCACAGTATACAGAGTGAGCTAGCTGCCCCTACCGACATCGTTTTATGCACCCCGCAATGTTGCACCTGGCCTTCAAAAAACACACGCGAAGTTTTCGTATTCTCTCACTCGCTACATGCAGACTAGTATTCCTACAGAAAGGATTAACCGGGACTTTTTGTAGCAAATTAAATATAGTTGATTTTTGAACTGAGATACTTTTGCTAGAGGCCGTGGTTTTCATGTTATTCACGAAAAACGTATTAAAGTGGCCTTACCCACAACAACACACTCAGCTCCGACCGAGCTGAATTTCCAGTGTACTGCTTATGGCACTCCCTCCTACCACTGTTCAAATATTTGCGACTGCAGGAATTATTTCCCAAATTTGATCATTTTTGGTACACATTGACTGGACTTATTACGCCACCGGCTTAGCCAAGCACTTAATAATTGCTAAAATAACGTTTGTGTAAATTTTACCAAACAGTTTCGTAAATTTTAGTAGCATAAAATAAACTGTTACACTGTTGCATTCGTCAGACCTTCCGACTACGGAACTATTGTGTTAGCAACGGTTAAGTTTGGATTGAATTGTCAACGTATTTACTTTTAGCATAACATTTACAAAAGACGATTTTCTTTCGTTACCATCACAGGCATGTTGAAATTAATAATTTTAATGAAATAGCTAACTACTCTGATGAAATAATAGCCCAATCAATACGACCTGAAATAGGTCAAATATGGGGAATAGTTCATGTAGTCGGAAATTTTTGTGCAATGGTGGGAGGGAGTGCCACGAACAACATACTGGAAATCCTGACTGGTGAGGGATGAGTGTGTGGATGGAGGAGCGTTTGAAAGTCACTTTTTTACCTTCTTTTTTAATAACTCTGTAACTGTGATCTCCTGCGGAAACGTATCTCACGTGGAGAACACGTCAAATGCCATAACTCGATTTCCTGAAAACTTTACTCAGCTGAAGAGGGGCCAAAATAAAGCGAACACGTGCCTCAGCTTATCCGTAGATAGCCAGCCGTTTCACTAAAAACGACGGTCAAAGTTTTCGTATAATATATGGGCCTTTTAGCAGACGGTAAGTTCTACTGAAGCGGTGGCACTGTTACTAGCGTCACGGCCTAAGAGTTTTGCAAGCTGTGCTCGAAACCCGACTATTGTTTCTATTTTATGTGTTTTTACCTAGAAATCTTCTTAGAAGAGTACTACATGAATGTTTTCCAATTTACGCTGAAAGAACATTGTCCTTATTCGTCTACAAATTGTGTCTCTGGTGAAGGAATTTAAAAAATAAAAGAATGAGAAAATTATTTGAAATTCCTTAAATGTATCTTGTATGTATTGTATGTTAACCGGGGACCTAGAAACGATGGAGAGGCTCCGTCCCCGCCGCAGCCGCAGTGGTCCACAACTCCACGACGACTACCGCAGACCACTTCACCCCTCCGCCGCCCCACACCGAACCCAGGGTTATTGTGCGGTTCGGCCCCCGGTGGACCCCCCAGGAAACGTCTCACACCAGATAAGTGTAACCCCTATGTTTGCGTGGTAGAGTAATGGTGGTGTGCGCGTATGTGGAGAAATTGTTTGCGCAGCAATCGCCGACATAGTGTAACTGAGGCGGAATAAGTGGAACCAGCCCGCATTCACCGATCGGATAGAAAACCGCCTAAAATCCATCAACAGACTCGCCGGTTCACAGGACCTCGACAGAAACCCGCCGGGCGGATTCGTGCCGGGGACCAGGCGCTCCTTCCCGCCCGGAAAGCCGTGCGTTAGACCGCACGGCCAACCGGGTGCGCTTAGTGTATCTTATTCGTAATCAATTTCAAGCGCCAGTCTTCAGAAAAAAATTATGCGTTTTGCGTGATTTTCCGTGAAATCATTGTCAGTCTTATGCAGTGTTAACGACGTTTCTTTGCCAAGTGATATTTATACGAATAAATGTCACTGTGGAAAACCTGTCTTCGCATAACGCTCGTGGTGTTCGGCATTTCTATGTTTTGAATGTTTCTGCGATCATCCAGATGAATGTACCCAATATTCCTGAAGAATAAATATTTGAGTGAAATGTAAGAATTAATATAAGAACTGGTATAAGATTGAATCATAAGAGTACGAGAATTAAAAACGATTGTGATCCCTGAAAATACCATACACACATATGTTATATAAAAACTGTATGATGCTTATTGTGAACCACAATAGTAACTTTACAGTTAATATAACGCCGAACCTTATACGAACACAGTTATATAAATGAAATAAAATTAAATTAAAAAATGTCGAGTTACGAATATGGGGCTCAAATCTGTAAAGCTGCGGCCCTATCCACTGTGCCACCACTTTTGGGATCAACTTTCAGCCTAATAAAAGGCGCATAAATTATAGCGAAGACTTCAACCGCCGTTTTCTCACAAACGGTCAAGTATCTACTGAGAAGCCGAGACACGTTTTCGCTTATCTTGATTACCGTTCCAGTGCGCGAAGACACTGGGAAAACGGGCGATGGCACTTGCTGTGTGCTCCTCGTCAGTACCAAACTTAAGTACATTAAATTTCTTACAAAAAGGTCTTGTTGATTTTTTTCTGTAGGACTAATAGTTTGCGCGTAGCGAGAGAGAGAAAATGGAAATCTCGCGCGTGCTTCTAGAGGTCCAGACGTAACATTGCGCGCTGCATAAAACAACATTGGTAGGGTAGCTGAATCACGCTATTTACAAGCGCAATGCTAGACTCTTTATAGGTCTTAAAGGAACAGTCAAAATAAATAATTTAGTGAAGAAGAATAAATTTTTAATAAACGCTGAAGCTACGAGTTGTAATAGAGCAAAGTTCTTTGAATTTGTCTCTCCTTCAACATCTACAGGGCGTTACAAAAAGGTACGGCCAAAGTTTCAGGAAACATTCCTCAAACGCAAATAAAGAAAAGATGTTATCTGGACATGTGTCAGGAACCGCTTAATTTCCATGTTAGAGCTCATTTTAGTTTCGTCAGTATGTACTGCACTTCCTCGATTCACCGCCAGTTGGCCCAATTGAAGGAAGGTAATGTTGACTTCGGTGCTTGTGTTGACATGCGGCTCATTGCTCTACAGTAGTAGCATCAAGCACGTCAGTACGTAGCATCAACAGGTTAGCGTTCATCACGAACGTGGTTTTGCAGTCAGTGCAATGTTTAAAAATGCGGAGTTGGCAGATGCCCATTTGATGTATGGATTAGCACGGGGCAACAGCCGTGGCGCGGTACGTTTGTATCGAGACAGATTCCCTGAACGAAGGTGTCCCAACAGGAAGACGTTCGAAGCAACTGATCGGCGTCTTAGGGAGCACGGAACATTCCAGCCTATGACTCGCGACTGGGGAAGACCTAGAACGACGAGGACACCTGCAATGGACGAGGCAATTCTTCGTGCAGTTGACGATAACGCTAATGTCAGCGTCAGAGAGGTTGCTGCTGTACAAGGTAACGTTGACCACGTCACTGTATGGAGAGTGCTACGGGAGAACCAGTTGTTTCCGTACCATGTACAGCGTGTGCAGGCACTATCAGCAGCTGATTGGCCTCCACGGGTACACTTCTGCGAATGGTTCAACCAACAATGTGTCAATCCTCATTTCAGTGCAAATGTTCTCTTTACGGATGAGGCTTCATTCCAACGTGATCAAATTGTAAATTTTCACAATCAACACGTGTGGGCTGACGAGAATCCGCACGCAATTGTGCAATCACGTCATCAACACAGATTTTCTGTGAACGTTTGGGCAGGCATTGTTGGTGATGTCTTGATTGGGCCCCATGTTCTTCCACCCACGCTCAATGGAGCACGTTATCATGATTTCATACGGGATACTCTACCTGTGCTGCTAGAACATGTGCCTTTACAAGTACAACACAACATGTGGTTCATGCACGATGGAGCTCCTGCACATTTCAGTCGAAGTGTTCGTACGCTTCTCAACAACAGATTCGGTGACCGATGGATTGGTAGAGGCGGATCAATTCCATGGCCTCCACGCTCTCCTGACCTCAACCCTCTTGACTTTCATTTATGGGGGCATTTGAAAGCTCTTGTCTACGCAACCCCGGTACCAAATGTAGAGACTCTTCGTGCTCGTATTGTGGACGGCTGTGACACAATACGCCATTTTCCAGGGCTGCATCAGCGCTTCACGGATTCCATGCGACGGAGGGTGGATGCATGTATCCTCGCTAACGGAGGACATTTTGAACAGTTCCTGTAACAAAGTGTTTGAAGTCACGCTGGTACGTTCTGTTGCTGTGTGTTTCCATTCCATGGTTAATGTGATTTGAAGAGAAGTAATAAAATGAGCTATAACATGGAAAGTAAGCGTTTCCGGACACATGTCCACATAATATATTTTCTTTCTTTGTGTGTGAGGAATGTTTCTCGAAAGTTTGGCGGTACCTTTTTGTAACACCCTGTATATCTGTTGCATATTAGATTCCGATGTATACATATGTCATGTTAAAAACTTGCTAATTTAGAAATTTGTATCACGCTTTCGTCGTATGTCTATCACACGTATGTAAATGTAAGAGATAACAGTAAAAAAGCCAACGCGATACTTATCGATAACGGTTCTGTTATGCGTTCGTAGTGAAAGCAATTGGAACACACAAAGTGCAGAAAGGCCAAGTACTGACTGTGCCATTCTGGGTTAGCCGCGTTTTTGCTAATCCGGCGCCACATACCGGAGAGGCAGCCGATGTGGGAGTGTCCGGTGATGGATGCGACAGCGGAGCTGGTACGGTACTGCGCGCGGTGAACGCTCGCCCAATATGTTTTCCCCGGCGCTGTAATTCAAGCGCTTTTCGCGCGCTCGGTTACTCTGCTCCTCTCGCCGATGTGGGATTAGACCGAAGGTGATGGATGTACAACATACGCCGCTGCTGCATATGGATGAGTCCCACTCTGCGCACGTACTTCGTATGATTTATGGACTTACCCATACATGGTCCACGATTCGTAATTTCTTCCTCATTTCCATCTCAACGGTCTTGGCATGTGTCGCTTAGACCACCAATAGAGCCACTGCGGCACAGAATAAATGGAAACGGTCCAGAACGAGTTATGCTCCAGGAGGGGCTACAAAAACTGGAAGTTAGAACTGACACCTGTGCAGATCCCTGTGCAGTTTACTTCGCGATGGAAGTCACACCCGAAAAGTGAGAAGTAAAATATTTTTAGCTAAGGAATATAGTAGATTACCTGTCTGAAGTCATTAAATATCTGCTGTCGTCCTCAGTTGTGTGTAGTATTATTTTAATAGTTATTACTTTAGATCCGGCTATCACAACTGAATAAAACAATTTTTTTTTGCTATGCGTGTTTCGTCTTTATTATCTACAGGGAGTCTTCAGTGGCCTGGAATACATTCACATTTTTAATTAAACTATTTAGCACTACATTTTGGAAATAATGTCTTGTGGAATTTTAAAACGTGGGACAAAGAACACAGTAAGCGTTGGAAATATGAAGCAATCGTTCCACTTCTGGACAACACTTAAAACACCATAACAATCGTCCTACAAGCATAGCACAAGACATGAAACCGGGTTCCCGGGTTCGATTCCCGGCGGGGTCAGGGATTTTCTCTGCCTCGTGATGACTGGGTGTTGTGTGATGTCCTTAGGTTAGTTAGGTTTAAGTAGTTCTAAGTTCTAGGGGACTGATGACCATAGATGTTAAGTCCCACAGTGCTCAGAGCCATTTTTTTAGACATGAAAATGAGTAGGACAAACAACTACGACAATGCCTTATGCCAGTGCAGGAGAACTATCACATCCAGAAAGCGATAGCAGAGAACAAACGGACCCAACTCTCAGCTAAACCTAACAAAATAAATGAAAGAGTACCATCCAGAACAGTGCTTTATGTAAACAAAAGTTCATTTCCTAGTGCTGTCGAAACGACATGTGGTCTGACAGAAAGAAGAAGAATGGTACAGCAGGAAATGAACGCATGTAGATCAACGTCTACGAAATTTGTAAGCACAAATTTACACCATCACTACATCGTAGATAAGCAGAAAGTGCCACAGCTGTTTGCAACCTGAGCACAGCATGTCCAAAATGTAAAGGAAAATAGTTTAATCATAAATACGAATATATTCCAACCCAGTGAATATGCATTGCAAATAATAAAGGCGAACGCATATGGCAAGAAAAAAAATTATTCACTTGAGACACGTAGGTCTAACATATTAATTACAGGGTGTTAAAAGACTCGCACTCGTTCAACACGTTTTTCGGTCACTCTGTGTCATTACATACACTTCCCCTTGCGCAAAGGTATGCAAAAAGTACTATTTGAGTTGATCTTTCATTTGGATTCTCTCGATAGAGAGAAAATCTCGCTTACCAAGTACAGAACATTTTAGACCTTAAGGCTTGCACTGATCGTACTCAGTTGTGTTCAATGACTCCTGACCCAACGTGAAAATTATGTTGATACAGTCACGTGTTTTGTAACATATATTCTGACATCTGAAAAAGCGCGTGCAGTTCCGCGTGAAGACCTTTCAGGTGAAAGAATACTTTTTCAGCAGTGGCTCTAAAGACATTATTGGATCAATTGAAGCTTGCACTGAGGCAAGTAATCAATCATTTATAGCTCTGTCTGAGAATTACGCAGTAAACAAACAGAGTACATAGCAAAATCTATAGTATAATACACGACGTAGCAGTGAGTGTATGATATTCCTAAAACTATTAATTTCCTGTCCCACTTGTTCACTTAGCCCTTATTTACTTGTAACCTCATATTTCGAGCTGCATCTGCTAAATGAATATCATTACCTTATTTCAGAGACCCTTAGTTCGTCCTAGGACACATGGAGCAAACCTGAGGTAAAAACAGTTTATCAGTACTCAACCCTAGAGCACTTACAGGCAGCTTCGTAGACCACCTCGGAAACTAGGCCAGATAGATCAACCAATGAAAGAAGACATTCAGCATTAGTTAACAATGCACACGGTGAAAGTTGCATTGGCACTAGAATGAATGTGGGCACTAGAATGAATGTGGGCACTAGAATGAATGTGGGCCCTAGGTTCAGGATGACCAGCATTACGCACCGTCGGACCCAAGTTACAGCAGTTCCTCTACCATGTCGCACGATCCTCAGAACACTTACACTAGAGTACGGGTGTTGCCGAGATTGCTGCCACAATGTTTGATGAATCACCGAGGACAATTGCACCTCGTCTTTTCAGTGCATTTACACTGACATTTTCACCCATTACTCTCTTATGGGGAAGGGGCGGGGGGAAATGTGTAGTTTAGAGACATCTCAAGGGATAAACCTCATGCAGTCATTCCACAAGCTTTTTCGTGTCTCAGGAGGTCTCTAATATACCAGTGACTTAGACAGACCTTGGCTCGACACCTCTAATGACAGCTCCAGCGTGCACCCTAAATTACATCTACATCTACATCTACATGACTAATCTGCAATTCACACTTAAATATCTGGCAGAGGGTTCATCGAACCATTTTCATACTACTTCTCTACCATTCCACTCTCGAATGGCGCGTGGGAAAAAGTAACACCTAAATCTTTCCGTTCGAGCTCTGATTTCTCTTATTTTATTATGATGATCATTTCTCTCTACGTAGGTGGATGTCAACAAAATACTTTCGCATTCGGAAGAGAAAGTTGGTGATTGAAATTTCGTGAGCAGATCTCGACGAAAGAAAACCGCCTTTGTTTCAGTGACTGCCACCGCAACTCGCGTATCATATCAGTGACACTCTCGCCCCTGTTCGGTGATAACACGAAACGAGATGCCCTTCTTTGCACTTTTTCGATGTCCTCCGTCAATCCTACCTGGTAAGGATCCCACTCTGCGCAGCAACATTGCAGCAGAGGACTGACAAGTGTAATGTAGGCTGTCTCTTTAGTGGGTTTGTCGCAGATTCTAAGTGCCCTCCCAACAAAGCGCAGCCTTTGTTTCGCCTTCCCCACAGTATTATCTATGTGGTCTTTCAAATTTAAGTTGCTCGTAATTGTAATTCCCAGGTATTTAGTCGAATTGACAGCCCTTAGATTTGTGCGATTTATCGTATACCCAAAATTTATCGAATTTCTTTTAGTCGCCATGTGGATGACCTCGCACTTTTTTTTGTTTAGTGCCAATTGCCACTTTTCACACCACACAGAAATTCACTCAAGATCATTTTGTAATTGGAATTGATCGTCTGATGATTTTATTACACGGTAAATTACAGCGTCATGTGCAAACGATCTAAGGGGGGTGCTCAGATTATCACCTAGATCATTGATGTAAATCAGGAACAGCAGAGGACCTATGACACTACCTTGCGGAACGCCAGATATCGCTTCTGTTCTACTCGTTCATTTACCGTCTATCACTACGAACTGTGACATCTCTGAGAGGAAATCACGAATCCAGTCACACAACTAAGACGATACTCCATATGCACGCAATTTAATAGTCGCTTGTGAGGAATGGTATCAAAAGCCTTCTGGAAATTTGGGAATGTAGAATCGATCTAAGATCCCTTGTCGACGGCACTCATGGGAATAAAGAGCTAGCTATGTTGCACAAGAACGATATTTTCTGAATCCGTGTTGGTTATGTATCAATAAGTCATTTTCTTCAAGGTGATTCATAGTGTTGGAGCGCAGAATATGCTCCAAAATCCTACTGCAAATTGAGGTCGGTGATATGGGTCTGTAATTCAATGGGCTACTCCTATTTCCTTTCTTGAATATTGGTGTAACCTGTGCTACTTTCCAGTCTTTAGGAACAGACCTTCCGTCAAGTGAGCGGTTGTATATGACTGCTAAGGAAGGCACTATTGTGTCTGCATACTCTGAAAGGAACCTGATTTGTATATCATCTGGACCGAAAGGCTTGCCATTCTTGAGTGATTTGAGTTGTTTCGCAACACCTAAGATATCTACTTTTATGTCATTCATGCTAACAGCTATTCTGGTTTCGAATTCTGGAATATTTACTTACACGGAAATGGAAATCTCAGATAGAAGTACATGCCACGTCCCGCGGGTCTTGGCCTCGAAGAAACTGCATCGAAGTTTCTTCGTGCCTTGTGCAAAGAGAAGTGCAGCGCACCCAGACGATAGGCAGAGGAACACCGACAGTTTATTGCAGCTCAGAACGGAATGACGCGTGACGTGACTGCAAGTATTCGTCATACGGCTGTCCGCTTATGGCGAACATCTGCAGGCGGCTTCCTGTGTTGCACATGGACTTCGGATGGCATCATTGCGGGCCTGCCGGCAAATTACAGTGACTACAAGAATAGTGGAACTCTAGTCCTGGATGGATTCCTAAACTGTGGTCTCCGGGAACATCAAAGAATTTTGTGGTATGCATCACACTTTTTGAAAGACAACGTAAATTGTACGGCACATCGTAACTTTCATTTCATCTGTTGTCAAACATACTTCCAGCACCACTGCTCTGCTGAGCCTCTGGCGTTGCGATTTGCTTAAATTTCTGTTTCGATGCGTGCAAGAGAGACGTGTTATTGATTTTCTACAAAATGAGACACCCAAAATTAGGTAAATAATATTACGTTCATATGTCCCAGTATCCGTCAGTCACGTAACTTCAATAACAATAAACCTTTCGTGAGGTTGGATTGTCGTAAAATTTTTGTTACTGTTCAGGTGCCCTCGCACAGCAATCATCGCACCTCAGTGCTCAGATAGTAAATAAAGAGAGATGACGCTTGATAATGGGGCGTGTATAGTGGGCACAATTAAAACGAGATAGATTAAAAAATATAAATACACTGTTTATTATTTCAAAAGTAATCACCATAACTGTTAATACATTTATCTAACTTCATGTTTTAACGGTACAGGTCTTAAAGAATAACTGTTGATTCTGTTGGTAATCTTTGTTGCACTTTTCAGTTTTTTAAGGTGATCGCTCTTATTAAATATTGGATAAAATACTATTATGAAAAAAAATATTATGTGTAAATTTCTTGCTGCCTTGCACTAGTGAAGTGAGTGTACTATCCTCGGCAATTTTGAGGTTGCTCACATGTTGTCTGAGTGAGTTTGAGCTCATCAAACTAGAGCATAATTTCTGTATATTATGTTGTTCTGGATATACCAAGCATATAATATCATATTAAAGGAAACATCGTTATACTGTGTCGCGTCATAATACAAAAAATTAGGAGTGTATCGTTTTAAGTTAGAAAAAGTGTGTACTGTGCATTGTTCTTGCCTTCTGTGGCATAGGTTTGAGGACGCTTGGGCAACGGCAGCTAACTTGTTGCTACAAGGTACGGCGTCTTTGATAGCTTGACAGCACATGCTCGAAGCAGTCGACCGTGCAAAGCTGAAACACGTCGTCGTTGGCACAGTGGCCTTTATTATTAAAAAAGATTTCTTGTATTGTACTGTAGAAAGAAAAAAAAGATGAAAAGGTTTTTATGATGTTAATTCGTGTATCAGTTGTTGCGTGGATGTATTCACAACATTAAGTCACAGTCATACACGTGAGCGAGAAGTGTTTCTGTTAGTACATTGACGATACAAATATATTATAAAGAATGAATAAAAACAGAAGAAGTTAGTAACGGAAATTTAAAACTTGTAATGAGAAGATATTTGTTGCAAGAGGGTTTATGCTAGACGCTGATAGTGCTAAATCTCATCCAGATTATGTTATTGAACAGAAGCCGAACCATTAATTGAATGAGGTGAAGAAAAAGGCAAGTGGACTACTTTCGATACTGATGATTTTCGGTGAAGTGACTTGAGGTGCTGGAGGCACTATTAACATCCACGCTCAATTTTGAAAGATTTTACATGCTCTTTAAGTGATCTAGAGCTTTAAGAAGTGAAAAGGTGTCATAATGTTTGACACAGACGTAACGTTAGCTCATAGATGCCGCTGATTGTCCCAGTCGCTACGGTCGCATGTTCGAATCATGCCTCGGGCTTGGGTGTGTGTGATGTACTTAGGTTAGTTAGGTTTAAGTAGTTCTAAGTTCTAGGGGACTGATGACCTCAGGAGTTAAGTCCCGTAGTGCTCAGATCCATTTGAACCATTTTTTGATTGTCTCAGTAACATACGACAACTATATGTTGAGAGGCGAAAAATACGTAATTGCTTTAGATTATGAAGAGATTTATTCATTACATTTACGCAGTTAATGCCCGCAAGTCTTATTAAACAAGAACCTCCTAGAATAAAATTCTTTTTCGGAGTAGCTGATAACGACTCAGTTAGTATTGGTGGAATAGTTAGATGTTAAGAGCACTGAAACACCGAACCAGTCAATATATAGCATCAGAGTTGCTAATATCGTTGGAAAAGTGTTATCAATTAATTACACGGTCAGGGTGATTGACGGACACGGTGAAGAGATAGTACACTACAGGCCATTAAAATTGCTACACCAAGAAGAAATGCAGATGATAACGGGGTTTTCATTGGACAAATATATTATACTAGAACTGACATGTGATTACATTTTCACGCAATTTGGGTGCATAGACCCTGAGAAATCAGTACCCAGAACAACCAACTCTGGCCGTATTATTGGCCTTGATACGCCTGGGCATTGAGTCAAACCGAGCTTGGATGGAGTGTACAGTTACAGCTGCCCAAGCAGCTTCAACACGATACCACAGTTCATCAAGAGTAGTGACTGGCGTATTGTGACGAGCCAGTTGCTCGGCCACCATTGACCAGATGTTTTGAATTGGTGAGAGATCTTATGTGTTTGCCAGGGCAGCAGTCGAACATTTTCTGTATCCAGAAAGGCCCGTACGGGACCTGCAACATGCGGTCGTGCATTATCCTACTGAAATGTAGGGTTTCGCAGGGATAGAATGAAGGACAGTGCCACGGATCGTAACACATCTGAAATGTAGCATCCACTGTTCAAAGTGCCGTCATTGCGAACAAGAGGTGACCGAGACGAGTAACCAATTGCACCCCATAACATCACGCCAGGTGACACGCCAGTATGGCGATGACGAATACACGCTTCCAATGTGCGTTCACCGCGATGTCACCAAACACGGATGCAACCATCATGATGCTGTAAACAAAACCTGGATTCATCCGAAAAAATTACGTTTTGCCATTCGTGCATCCAGGTTCGTCCTTGAGTACACCATCGCAGACTCTCCTGTCTGTGATGCAGCGTCAAGGGTAACCGCAGCCATGGTCTCCGAGCTGATAGTCCATGCTGCTGCAAACGTCGTCGAACTGTTGGTGCAGATGGTTGTTGTCTTGCAAACGTCCCCATCTGTTGACTCAGGGATCGAGACGTGGCTGCACGGTCCGTTACAGCCATGCGGGTCATCTCGACTGCTAGTGATACGAGGCCGTTGGGATCCAGCACGGCGTTCCGTATTACCCTCCTGAACCCACCGATTCCATATTCTGCTAACAGTCTTTGGATCGCGACCAATGCGAGCAGCAATGTCGCGATACGATAAACCGCAATTGCGATAGGTTACAATCCGACCTTTATAAAAGTTGGAACATGATGGTACGTATTTCTCCTCCTTAGACGAGGCATCACAACAACGTTTCATCAGGCAACGCCGTTCAACTGCTGTTTGTGTGTGAGAGATCGGTTGGAAACGTTCCTCATGTCGGCACGTTGTAGGTGTCGCCAACGGAGCCAACCTTGTGTGAATGCTCTGAAATGCTAATCATTTGCATATCACAGCATCTTCTTCCTGTCGGTTAAATTTCGCGTTTGTAGCACATCATGCTCGTGGTGTAGCACGTCGACCCGCCGCACCTTTCAGACGTCAAATTTGGTTCTATTCATTGTGTATTTTAATTACTTTTGTGTTATGATAGACACTGACGTTCCTTAACCATAAAATTTGTTATAGTTATTCTGGATTTATTTGGCAAAGAATTTACACTGATACGACAAATAATGAGGTTTTCACTATGCAGCGGAGTGAGCGTTGATACGTCCGGCACAAAGTTGTAATCTGCCAAGAAGTTTCAATACAAAGCATTATGACCACTGCCGACGGCGACGTCGAATGCCGCTTGGTGGTGTTCTGGGCGCGTGATCCGGTAGCAAAAGTGTGTAAGCAGAACCGACATGGACGGGTGATCACCCTAGCGAAGATATCGGCTGCAAACGGGGAATTACATTGAGGTAAGCGTCTTTATTACGCACAGCCTGTGAACGAGTATCTCGAAGACGGCGAAGCTCGGCGAATGTTCACTTGCTGCTGTCGTGAGCATCTACGGAAAGAGGTAGGAGGATAGTGGAACTACCACTAGGAGCTAAATGATTGGACGTAAACGACTCTTTACAGAAGATGTGCTTCGGAGGCTTGCCTGCTCTTTAAAGCAGATGGTGGTCTGTGGCACCACTGTCGAAAGAGCGCAATGCTGGTGCACGCACAAGCGTTTCAGGGCACACTGTTCGTCATACCCTTTTGAACATGGAACTCCATAGACGATTGCAGTGTGCACGGGATCATCGGAATTCGACCGTCACGACCGTCAATCAATGGAAACCCGTCCGCACTTCGGGTGAATCACATTTTAGCTGCACTAGGTCGACGGTCGTCGCACACGATCCCCGTCAACGAAGTGAACGGCGGCTCGAAACGTGCAGCGCGCCATGGACGCAGGCTGGCGGGAGCAGTATTATGCTATGAGAGTTAGTCTCCTGCGCTTGCGTGGTGTCTGTGGTAGTAATCGAACCATCTGCATCCATTCATGCTTGATGTCGCCAATCCCAATGGTGATATCATCTTTCAGCAGTATAATTGACCGTGTTTCGTATATCCGTGCTACTGTGTTTTAAATAGCACAATGGAGAAATCGCTTTGATGTCTCGGCGAAAAAATTCGCCTGATGTAAATCCCGGGTAACCCATCTTTTCGCTACCGGGCGCCATAGCCACATGCGCAAATCAGCGGCCCATCATTTACGCGGATTACATGAGCTGTGCGTAGACATCTAATGGCACATGCCTCCACAAACCTGCCAACAAATTGTCGGATCCTTGATACGCAGAATCACTGATGTATTTCGTTCCAAACACGGACAAACAAACCAGTAAACTTGTTGTTATAATGTTTTGTCTCATCATGTAAGTGGTGTTCTTCAATATTAGCCGTAACCTTTTCTTTAATTATGAACTCTTCTATATTCATTGTATATTATTATCTAGTTCAGTTATATCATTTCTGTACATTTTTAATAGAAGATTTTTCTTTCATGCATGGAATTTCTTCTTTGATAAAATACCGACAGTTTTGAATTGCCAATAGCTACGAGAATAGTAACACGTAAGAAGCGTTTTTGCCGACAACTGGTAATCATGCATCTACATATTTGTCGCAGAGCGTGGAACCAAACTGCTGAGGACATCGACCCCTACACTTATACACTAATTAGTCTAACTTAAACTAACTTACGCTAAGGACAACACACACACCCATGCCCGAGGGAGGACTCGAACCTCCGACGGGAGGAGTCGTGCAGAGCGTATGTTTTGCCTGTGACGTTATCGTACCAATGTAGACGTATGCGAGTGATGGTTGTGAAATAGTCATTTGTAAAACTGTAACATAGTGTAGCGTGTAACTGTATTTAGTAGGGCATTACTTTGGGTGTCATTGTGAAGATCTTGCGGAGCACTACTAAGACCCAAATGGAGACAATAAAAGTATTGGGCGGTGTATAAGTTAAAATAAATATTAAAATTACAAAATAATGAAGGAGGTCTTACATGACTCGTAAATATGCTGGTACTTATATATAAAAAAAAACAAGTTATAATAAAACTCGTGTCATAAGGAATCCAAAAAGCCTAAAACGGTTAGGTCCAAGTAAATGCAAGAACCATGGGAGCATTGTCGAAAAGGAAATAACGAAACGGCGCTATGCGATTACGTAGCTGCCCCATTGGGCATACAGCGGTCAGTGATAATCAGACTTGTGACTCATCTATTCTATAATCATTATACATTGAGGAGACAAAAATCTGTAATCATTATATACTGAGGCGAAAAAAGTCATTGGATAGCTTCTAATAACCGTATCGGACCTCCTTTTGCAGGATGAATTGCAGCAACTAGACGTGCATGGACTTGTTGTTGTTGTTGTTGTTGTTTTTGTACAAACAATTAAGGCTCGATGACATGGCGCATCGTCTTACATAAAAATTCCATCGCTGAATAGCTGCAAGTGGTGTACAAGCAGCCGAAAATAACCATTTCCAGTGAATGGTCGGTTCATTTGGACCAGAGGACCCAGTGCAGTACACGTAAACGCAGCCCACACCATTCTTGAGTGCTGTGTCTTGTTGACAAGTTGGATTCATGGCTTCGTGGAGGTTGCATCGTACTCGAACCCTACTATCAGTTCTTACAAGCCGAAATAGAGACTCATCCGATCTGGCCACAGTTTCCAGTGGTCTAGGGTCCAATTAATTTGAGGAAGAAATTTTTTGGGAATGTACGTTTGGAGCACAGCACTGTATGGCAGTGAAATATGGACTGTGGGAAAACCGGAACGGAAGAGAATCGAAGCATTTGAAATGTGGTGTTACTGACTAATGTTGAATATTAGGTGGACTGATAAGGTAAGGAAATGGCTCTGAGCACTATGGGACTTAACATCAGTCCCCTAGAAGTTAGAACTACTTAAACCTAACTAACCTAAGGACACCACACACATCCATGCCCGAGGTACGATTCGAACATGCGAACGTAGCGGTCGCGCGGTTCCAGACTGAAGCGCCTAGAACCGCTCGGCCACACTGGCTGGCAAGGAAAGGAACGAGGAGGTTCTGCGCAGAATCAGAGAGGAAAGGAACCTGTGCAAAACACTCACGAGGAGAAGGGACAGGATGATGTGACATCGAGTAAGAGATCAAGGAATGACTTCCATGGTACTAGAGGGTGCTGCAGAGGGAAAAAACCTGTGGAGGAAGACAGAGATTGGAATACATCCAGCAAGTAACTAAGGACGTAGGTTGCAAGTGCTACCCTAAGATGAAAATTTCACCGCGCTGTCCAAACGGGTACTTACGTTGATTTCTGCTGTTATTCCACACAGTGTTCGTGTCTTTCATCACTGGCAACAATACGCAAATGCAGAGGCTCTCGATCGTTAAGGCCGTCGGCCACTGCATTTTTCGTGGTGGGAGGTGATGCCTAAAATGTGGTATTCTGTGTACACTCTTGGCACTTTGGATTTCAGAATATTGAATTCCCTGAAGTTTTTCGAAATGGAATGTCCCATGCCTCTAACACCAGCTTCGATTCCTCGTTCAAAATCTGTTAATTCCTTCGCGCGACTGCAATCACGTTGGTCGGAAATCTTTTCAAATGAATGTTCGCCAGAGTACGAATGACGGCCTCGCCATTCCACTGCCGTTTTATATCTTGTATACGCGATACTACGTCCATCTGCATTTGTGCATATAGCTGTCCCAAGACTTACGTCACTTCACTGTACTAGTCTGTCCAACCATTGTATAAAAGAGGTTGATTATTAAGTTACATACTAATACGAAACACTGTTTTATACCGTAGTTTTCACGAAGAAACTACAGCGCGGACACGTTTTGCGCACACATAAATTTTTTTGATGGTTACGTTATCAGTAAACTTGTGTTAGTAGTAAACTGAGTGTTCTTATAGGAAATATATACGCACCCACAAACTGAAGTCACCTCCACTCCTCAGAATCCTCTGCTGATGAAGCTAACGTACTAGGATGATGTGCTGAAAAGTAATCGCTCACAACTTTTTATGCAAAGACAAATAAAACAAATGTTTTAGTCTTCATGTCAACATACTTATTTCACAATAGAGTAGCCCTGGCGACGAACATATCCCCCCCCCCCCCCCCCCAGCGAGAATTAATTTGTCGGTACAGTCATCGTACAATGTTTGACGTTGTTGATGGAGCCTCTACCTCACCTCTGCTTACACCGCTTCGTATCGAATAGTCAGAAAAGTTCTTCGAGTTTTGGAAACAAATCAAAATCGAATGGAGCCAAGTCGGGACTATACAGAGGACCAGCGGAGAAATTCGGCGTCGCCCAGGCATTTATTTATAGCTGTGCGTACACGCCCTTACGAAGCAACGTTTGGCACTTTGCTTAATCTTTACGACGTCATATCTTCTGAAGTATGAGTTGTACAATGACACCATTTTTTAGGTACATTCAGCGGCATATGTGGATACTAACTGCAAAATGTGTTGCGACACGATTTAGTAACAAAGAAGTAATAAATTTGAACGTCATGCACGATGCAGCAGTTTTTCACGCATCTCACTTTTTATGACGTCATATCTTCTGAACTACTTGTCGTACTATGATATAACATTGTAGGTATATCCAGCGACATAGTGGATACGTCTGAGAAATTTATTGTGAATAGAGTTAGTAGCAAAGAAGTAATAAATTTAAACGTCATGCATGATGCAGCAGTTTTTCACGCATCTCATTGTTTATGACGTCATATCTGCTGCTCTATGTGTCGTACAATGATATAATTTTGTACTTACATTTGGTTGTATATTTTCACACTGCTGTAAAATGTAGCCGGCCGCTGTGACCGAGCGGTTCTAGGCGCTTCAGTCCAGAAGCGCGCGACTGCTACGGTCGCTGATTCGAATCCTGCCTCGGGCATGGGTGTGTAGTTCTATGTTCTAGGCGACTGATGACCTCAGATGTTAAGTCCCATAGTGCTCAGAGCCATTTGAACAATTTGTAAAATGTATTGTGAATTTAGTTACTGATAAAGAAGTAGTAAATTGTAACGTCATGCGGTAATTTTATGAATAACAGCGGAAAAGTAATAAGCGATAAATATTTTTCCTTTTATTATTTTTTAGCATTTGTCAGCGAGAAAAATTTCGTAAAAGTTTTAAAATAAGCTTGTTGCAATTCGCTAGTGGTAACATTCTCAAATAGTGGATGAATGAAGTCTGGGATTTCACGAGTCTTTGATACTTTTCCACCCTCAGCCCCCATCCCTTTGACAGAGAGTTGATTCTTACCCCAACAGTGACTGTCACCTGGAAATAAGATATAAGTGTACCAAGTTTGATTAAAATCGGTCGAGTGGTTTAAGAGAAGATATAGAACAAGGGCTGTTGATAAAATACCGATATGTCTACAAATCGATACCTTCTAAGAACAATATCGATTTACACGAGACGATTGTCTCACGATATATCAATATATCGACAAGAAATAGCACTACCTGGTGTCGATAGTTTTATTTTTATATTGTATTTTTCTCACAGTTCTTCAGTAAATATTTGTAGTTGTTCTTTTGAAATTCTCGTGAAACATAATTTTACATTCACTGAATGAAGGAGTGTTACTACTTTTTGAGCTTTCATCACGTCCAATCTTTTTCTTTGACTATGTGGAACGAGTATATGTGGCACAAAAGTAGTAGTTCGATTGCATTGGGAGCTGATGGTGTGAATGGAATAACAAGATTTTCGATGTGAAGAAATAGTACACCAGTTGCGTTAAAAAACTATTTTTGACGCAACTACTGTACTATTTCATCACATCAGCATGCTTCAAAAACCGTTGCCGAAAGTGAATAACAAAAATCTAAATGACAAGATTGGTCTTTATGGTAGACGGAGACTTGTGAGGGGAAATACTGACGTAACGCTTATCGTTACCAACAGGAACTGCAACGGTTATCTTCACCTCGCAATTTTGACACTACAACTTCTAGGTCGCTGGCGTTGAAGCAAAGAAAAAAAGGGAATGGAACGATGGGCCCAAAGGACACCTTTTATTGTACCAGTTACATGCATTTACCATTGTTATCAAAGTGGTTATCGCCAAGCGTAAACGTGCATCGTTTTCCTTTTTATTGAACGGTAAATCGATTATTTTTCTTCGATATATCAAAATCTTCGATATATCGGGAACTGGCAATGACTTCTTTTTTTTAAAAAAATCAATATGTCGGATGCCTGATGGTTTTAAAAATATCAACAGTCCTATGTAAAACACACACGCGTGTGCACGCGCGCGCTGGCATTCGTTTTTGTAGTATGTATGGATGATCGATAACACTGAAGCCAAGACGCCGACTATTGCAGACGTCGCAGCATTCGAGTGTGGTTGCCATTGCCGTGCTGAAGAAGAGGATGCTCCATTGCTGTTGACAGTTAGGAACTGGATTCTTTCTCAAGCAACGACATAATTGTTTTACATATCGTCATGTTGGACGCTGCAATTCGGAGCCCTCTTTTTGCGGACGTGAAAATTAAGAATAAAGATGTATGATGTTAATAATATTTGTCTTATTTGCAAAGCTTTAAGAGTTTTGACATCTCCAAAGGCATTACTTTTCAGCGTGCCCTTGTTCATGGTACAATGGTCCAAATCATACAACTTGACGCTGTGCGATGTAAACATTACATGTCAATAAACCAAAGTTCAGATTTTGTTCATAGATATCATCAAACTGCTCGCTATATTTAAAGTCTTAAACTTCAGATAATGCTAATCCATACTACTTGGGGCATAGACGCCCGTGTAGCTATCAAAGCCTAGATACATAAAAAAGCGTAGTGAGGAATCCTGCTCATGTTCCGAAATGGTCAATAGTTTAAACGAAGTGCGTCAGAAATGTCGGTAAAACATAGTGGTTCTAGCATTCAGTTACCTCATCTGTCAAATTTTCTGGGTGTAATAATCGGTGTAAAAGAGTTTCAGGCTTTCTTTATAATTGACGTGGTTGCTCTTTACTTTAGTATGGAGTATACCGAGTTTCTTATCTATTTTATGCATTGTGTGACATATGTCACTGAAGCAGCGTAGTATAAAAATATCAAGATGTTCTTTGAAACCGTTTCTGGAAATATCATATCAGTGCATGGTTCTCGGATCTGCAGTCGTCTCACGTTTTGTATATCCAACAATATTGCTTCGAGGTTACTCCTCGACATCGTCTGGTGATCGTTGCTGGCTAGCGCCGCGGGATGCACCGCTGCTGCCCTGCTTACTTCAGGGCGAGGCTTCAGACACGGCCAACCCATTCGGCCCATTTTTGGCAGGTCGCTTTTGTACAACCGAGAATGAAAGATTTCAAGATATTTTGGCTCAAAACCTTCCCGTTTCTCAGCAAACCACTCCTAGGATTCAATACACGAAATTGACTCAAAATTACTGGACCGACAGATCTGAAAACTGAGCATTTTTCATTTGTATATATTGGATCTGCAATGCATATTTTCCTGAAAATCAAGAAAAGAAACTGCTACTACGATTGCCTCTTACGTATCCATAAGGTAGACGCTGGCGTAGCGACCAATGCATGAATTATATCACAAATAATAATCGCATCCACGCAGTAGGGAAATTCCCGCTGGGTCCCTGAAAAACATTGCAGTTTTGAAGCCTCAGAATAAAATTCGCTCTACGATGAAATGAAATAAATTCTGGCATCCGTCTCACTTGGCCATTGAAATGAATTCAGTCGCGACAAGTGAAAATTTGTTCTGGATCGGGACTCGAAGCCGATTTGCCCTTTACAGGAGCGGTCGCCATAGCGCCTTTATTTTTTTCTTCTTACCACAATTCGAATCCCGAATCTCCTGCTTACTGTTTTTTTTTTTTTTTGCCCCACCACTTTTTTTTTCGCCCCTGGACAGGAAAGGGAAAGGACAAAAAAATCTACTTGCCACCTTCATTTGTGTCCTAACAAAAAAAAAAAAATACACCCCTTCAGGCGTTGGTGCCTGTCTACGCCTATCCCAAAACAACTAACCTATTACTAAAAGGGTGTAGGAGAGGAAGAAAGTAGGGGGGAAGAACATATAGAGTAGCGCTGACAAGGAAAGTAGTTGTGTACAGGCATTTGTTTTCTTAGTTTATTTTATTGCACTTTTGTTTTTGCTTTTTTGTATGTATATTTTATTCTTTGGTCTATTTATTTTTTGTTTTTTATATTTTTTATGAAATTAGTCTAAGTGCCACAATTCCAGGAGTTGCTAGTGCCTTCCGATTGGCGGAACATGCAAACATGTGTTCTCGGATCAGCATCTCATGGCCTGGACGTTCCTGCTGGAAGGCGGATCAAGAAAGGCGCTCCGTAGAAAATTGGAAAAGAGCTGCTTGTATCTGGGCTTCCGAACAATTGCACTGTGTCGATCGTTAAGGTACGTCCAATAACCTAGTTCCGATTTCTCATCGGGGCCAAAAAGGAAGCGGACCGTATGACCGCGTATCCAATTCACAGCGTTAGTTTTTGCTGCAGGGTGATGAATCACACCTGGGAATAAAAGCGTCAGGTAAGGAAAGCCTAAGGAAAGCCAAGATACGCTGAGCAAGCCTCCAGACGTCAGAAGACGGATCGCATGAGAATCGATGAGCGTCCGTGTCCCCTACAGCACAGTGAACACAGAGGGGCGTGTCAGCGAGGCGGATGCGGTGCAAACAAAACTGGTTCGCCTGTTTCCCACTGACGGTGGTAGACCAGGGGGACTGATCGCTGGTATCGACATAACCGGAATGCACCCCTTTCCACACACGATGCCAAATGATCCGAGGAAACTTGTGTTCAATGGGGCTGGGGGTTCGACGCATATGTAATGTGCCGTGTACAATCTTTGCCTGGAGTGTACGTGGAAGGGGTAAGGAGCGCAGGATGTAACCTATTTCAAGTAAGGAATACCGAAAATGATAAAAGGGGAGGGGGTGGAATGTTTGATAACATGGCTGGGGCTGACACGGAGAATGGCGCGTATTCATGCAAAAGCAGTCCGGTCAGGCTCGGCGGGCAGCGACGCCAGACTTTCAGTTGGGTGCTAACAAGAAGTGCCGTAACTCTGTCTGGCACATGGAATAAGCCCACTCCACCACGCTCCCGCAGGAGGGCAAGGGAGGAATATTGAACTGTAAATAACATTCTGGTACAGGCAAAGGATCCCATCGCCTTCAACATCCGACTTGCGAGGGTAATCGGAACCGGGAACACTTGTGCCACATGGGGGATGCGTTAGGCATGGTAAACATTCACGTATTGTGCACGCTATACAATATCGAGGATCTAAGCCAGTGGTCCACAAGGCCAGTCCTGGTCGTCTGGAGGAGATGTCTGCTGTTGGTAGCCACTGAACGACGGAGGTCATTCACAAAATCAATGCCCATACAGCGGAAGCTGGTGGCCACAAAGGAGCGACATATGTCTGAGGTAGACCCTCACTAAAGAGCAGAACCTTCGATTTGGAAATGTTAAGAGAACAGCCCGATGCCTTCCCATATGTCGCCACCCAAGTCAGAGCGGGGTCTTCATCGTGGAGGTAGAGAAATCGTCAGCACAGGCTGTACAATAGAAGCGGTGCCCATGCAATGTCAGGCCCACCAGGTGTTGGCGAAGCCCCTGAAGTAGGGACTCTAATGCCAAAGCACACAGTATCGTGGAAAGTGGGAAACTCTGTCGGACAGAGCGCTCGATCACTACAGGCGCGGTGAGGCGACTATTACAGAGTATTCTTGAAGTCGCGTCGCTCAAGAGCATTACCACTGTTAACTATACCTGCCGGAAAACCCATGTGTTGGAGTACCAGTTTAAGAAAGGTATGGTCGACACGGAAGAATGCCTGACTGAAGTCAACCGATGCTAATGGGCCAGGTGAATGTTGCGACCGCACGAGCGCGATTGTCTCCTTGTAACGGCAAAGGGCCGGATTAATGTTGTTGTCACCGCCCAGCAAAGTCTGATCAAGAGAGGTGACGTATCTTGCTGCCTTCTTGAATCGTGAGGTCAACAAATGGGTAAAAATTTTCATGTCACTGTGGTAAGTGATGGGCCAGTAATCACAGATCCATGATCGCCCATGTTACTTAGGGATCAGGATGAACTCATCAAGGATGGCGGCTGGAATCGTCGTTGTGGGTGACATCAGTTCACGATACATAGACGTCCAAGTAGGACCAAAAGATAGCTAAACTACTTGTAAAATTCGAGGTGGAGGCCGTCAAGTCTAGGGGACTTGTTGGTAGCTCCCACCTTGATAGCATCAAAGACCATATCAGAGGTCACTTATTCCAGAAGTTCTTGAGCCACATCTTCTGGCATGGCGTTGGCAGTGTGCTGCTTCCTCGTCAATTCAAGTCGGGGAATGCAGGACGGCAGCGTTCAGCCGGCCGAAATGAGAATATAAAGCGTGACCAATGGCGCATTGCGTAGTGTATCGTCGTCCTTCTGTATCAGTGAGGTCGTGGATGAGAGCTCGACAACCACGTTGGCGTTCTGTGAGGAGGTTGTACATAGATGGCGATATGTGGGGCATATGGTCAGGGATGCAAGATCTGACAAGGGTCCCTTCCAAGCATCGTCGGATGAATGAAGTGATCTGCCCTTTAGCACAATGCACTATCGAAAGAACTTGCCCCCCTTCTAACAGCCGTGTACCGCAAGTCTCTAGAGGAACGGAAGCTTCCAAATGATTGGAAAAGAGCACAGGTAATCCCAGTCTTCAAGAAGGGTCGTCGAGCAGATGCGCAAAACTATAGACCTATATCTCTGACGTCGATCAGTTGTAGAATTTTAGAACATGTTTTTTGCTCGCGTATCACGTCGTTTTTGGAAACCCAGAATCTACTCTGTAAGAATCAACATGGATGCCGGAAACAGCGATCGTGTGGGACCCAACTCGCTTTATTTGTTCATGAGACCCAGAAAATATTAGATACAGGCTCCCAGGTAGATGCTATTTTCCTTGACTTCCGGAAGGCGTTCGATACAGTTCCGCACTGTAGCCTGATAAACAAAGTAAGAGCCTACGGAATATCAGACCAGCTGTGTGGCTGGATTGAAGAGTTTTTAGCAAACAGAACACAGCATGTTGTTATCAATGGAGAGACGTCTACAGACGTTAAAGTAACCTCTGGTGTGCCACAGGGGAGTGTTATGGGACCATTGCTTTTCACAATATATATATATAAATGACCTATTAGATAGTGTTGGAAGTTCGATGCGGCTTTACACGGATGATGCTGTAGTATACAGAGAAGTTGCAGCATTAGAAAATTGTAGCGAAATGCAGGAAGATCTGCAGCGGATAGGCACTTGGTGCAGGGAGTGGCAACTGACGCTTAACATAGAAAAATGTAATGTATTGCGAATACAAAGAAAGAAGGATCCTTTATTGTATGATTATATGGAAGCGGAACAAACACTGGTAGCAGTTACTTCTGTAAAATATCTGGGAGTATGCGTGCGGAACGATTTGAAGTGGAGTGGTCACATAAAATTAATTGTTGGTAAGGCGGGTACCAGGTTGAGATTCATTGGGAGAGTCCTTAGAAAATGTAGTCCATCAACAAAGGAGGTGGCTTACAAAACACTTGTTCGACCTATACTTGAGTATTGCTCATCAGTGTGGGATCCGTACCAGATCGGGTTGACGGAGGAGATAGAGAAGATCCAAAGAAGAGCGGCGCGTTTCGTCACAGGGTTATTTGGTAACCGTGATAGCGTTACGGAGATGTTTAGCAAACTCAAGTGGCAGACTCTGCAACAGAGGCGCTCTGCATCGCGGTGTAGTTTGCTCGCCAGGTTTCGAGAGGGTGCGTTTCTGGATGAGGTATCGAATATATTGCTTCCCTCCCGAGGAGATAAGAAATGTAAAATTAGAGAGATTCGAGCGCGCACGGAGGCTTTCAGACAGTCGTTCTTCCCGCGAACCATACGCGACTGGAACAGAAAAGGGAGGTAATGACAGTAGCACGTAAAGTGCCCTCCGCCACACACCGTTGGGTGGCTTGCGGAGTATAAATGTAGATGTAGATGTATCGTCTGACGGACAGGAGAGAATGCCATCGAAGTGCAGTCACGAAGCACCGCATAATAAAAGTCCATGGTGCTCGCTTGCCAAGCATTGAAGTCTTATCCATATCCCATCAGTGCCCTGCGTAGAGCTGGTTTCGCTCAGGATAACCTCCAGGATAAGGTGGATGCGTATACGGGGCGACGTCGATGACAGAGGGCCCACGCATCCTCAACGATCCGTCGACAATCAGGAACAGTCAGGTTCAAAATGGTTCAAATGGCTCTGAGCACTATGGGACTTAACATCTGAGGTCATCAGTCCTATAGAATTAGAACTACTTAATCCTAACTAACCTTAGGACATCACACACATTCATACCCGAGGCAGGATTCGAACCTGCGATCGTACCAGATGCACGGTTCCGGACTGAAGCACTAGAACAGTCAGGTGGGAAACTTTTAATTTCCACAGGCCGCAGCAGTGCCACAAATGTTGGCAGGCGAGGACGACATTCGAGATTTAGGTGTCGTGGTCAGAGGAAGCCTGAGGCCATACTTCGGCATAACGAATTTCGGTAGCAAGGGAACGTGTGAGGTATATACGGTCCAGGCGACTGGATGAATGCGCCATATAGTATGTGAAACCTGCACGGGTGCCATGCAACATTGTCCATGTGTCAACAAGCTGAAGTCTGTTGATGATGACGGAGAGGGCCGCACACGGGGAATGACGAGGAAGTTTATCATCAGGCCCTTGTGTGGGGTTAAAATCGCCACCGAGGCTCATTTCATCCAGGGGGCCCTCAAAAAGCGGGGTTATCTAGTCAGCAATGTATGTGTGTCGATCACGACGTCGACTGGAACCGGACGGCACACAATTCATTGAGGATGCGGATGCCGAAGTACGTGAGTGCCATACCTCTAGCATTAGGAAGGTTACTACATCTTCAGCAGGGAGTCAAAAACGGAGGTTGATGGCGACTGCACTACCGTTGTCAGAAACATGGGAGATGTGTGCCGTGTAGCCAGTGTGGGTCCAGAAATCTACATCTTCATCTATATGAGCCGGCTGCTGTAGCCGAGCGGTTCTAGGCGCTTCAGTCCGGAACCACGCTGCTGCCACGGTCCCATGTTCGAATCCTTCCTGGGGCATGGATGTGTGTGATGTCCTTAGGTTAGTTACTTTTAAGTAGTTCTAAGTTCTAGGGGACAGATGACATCAGATGTTAAGTCCCATGTTCTTAGAGCCATTTGAACCATTTTACATCTATATAGTTACTCTGCAATTCACACTTAAGTGCCTGGCAGAGGGTTCATCGAACCTTTTTCATATTACTTCTCTACCATTCCACTCTCGAATGGCGCATGGGAAAAAGTAACACCTAAATCTTTCCGTTCAAGCTCTGATT
This sequence comes from Schistocerca serialis cubense, assembly GCF_023864345.2. Lineage (NCBI taxonomy): Eukaryota > Metazoa > Arthropoda > Insecta > Orthoptera > Acrididae > Schistocerca > Schistocerca serialis. The sequence continues at coordinate 499,501,100 of NC_064645.1, forward strand.
TCTCTCATTTTATTATGATTTCTTCCTACGTAGGTGGGTGTGAATAGAATATTTTCACATGCGGAAGAAAAAGTTGGTGATTGAAATTTCGTAAATAGATCTCGCCGCTAAGAAAACCGCCGTTGTTTCAGTGACTGCCACCGCAACTCGCGTATCGTATCAGTGACACGCTCACCCCTATTGCGCAATAACACGAAACGAGCTGCCCTTCTTTGCAATTTTTTCGATTTCCTCAGTCAATCCTACCTGGTAAAGATCCCACACCGCGCACCAATATTCCAACAGAGGACGGACAAGTGTAATGTAGGCTGTCTCTTTAGTGGGTTTGTCGCATCTTCTAAGTGTTCTGCCAACAAAGCGCAGTCTTTGTTTCGCCTTCCCCAGAATATTATCTATGTGGTCTTTCCAATTTAAGTTGCTCGTTGTTCTAATTCCTAGGTATTTTGTCGAATTGACAGCTCTTAGATTTGGGCGATTTATCGTATACCTAAAATTTATCGGATTTCTTTTAGTACCCATGTGGACGACCTCGCACTTTTCTTTGTTTAGTGCCAATTTCCACTTTTCGCACTATACAGAAATTGTCTCTAGATCATTTTGTAATTGGAATTGATCGTCTGGTGATTTTACTACACGGTAAATTACAGCGTCATGTGCAAACGATCTAAGGGGGCTACTCAGATTATCACCTAGATCTTTTATGTAAATCAGGAACAGCAGAGGGTCTATGACACTACCTTGCGGAAAGCCAGATATCACTTCTGTTCTACTCGATGATTTACCGTCTATCAATACGAACTGTGACCTTTCTGAGAGGAAATCACGAATCCAGTCACATAACTGAGACGATACTCCATATGCACGCAATTTGATTAATAGTCGCTTGTGAGGAACGGTATCAAAAGCCTTCTGGAAATCTAGGAATATGGAATCGATCTGAGATCCCTTTTCGACAGCACTCATTACTTCATGGGAATAAAGAGCTAGCTGTGTTGCACAAGAACGATATTTTCTGAATCGGTGTTGGTTATGTATCAATAAGTTATTTTCTGCGAGGTGATTCGTAATGTTCGAGTACAGTATATGCTCCAAAATCCTACTGCAAATTGAGGTCAGTGATATGGGTCTGTAATTTAATGGGTTACTCCTATTTCCTTTCTTGAATACTGGTGTGACCTGTGCTACTTTCCAGTCTGTAGGAACAGACCTTTCGTGAAGTGAGCGGTTGTATATGATTGCTAAGAAAAGCGCTATTGTGTCTGTATACTCTGAAAGGAACCTGATTGGTATGCCGTCTGTACCGCCTTGCCTTTCTTAAGTGATTTGAGTTGTTTCGCAACACCTAAGATATCTACTTTTACGTCATTCATGCTAACAGCCGTTCTGGTTTCTAATTCTGGAATATTTACTTCGTCTTCTTTCGTGAAGGAATTACGGAAAACTGTACTTAGTAACTCCGCTTTAGTGGCATCATCATCGATAACATTTCCATTGCTATGGCGCAGTGACGGTATTGACTGTTTTTTTGCCACTGGTGTACTTTACATTCGACCAGAATCTCTTTGGGTTTTCTACAATATTTTGCCACAATATTTCGTGGTGGAAACTTTTAAAGCATCTCGCATTGACGTCCGCACTAAATTTCGTGCTTCCGTGAAACTTAGCCAGTATTGGGGATTTTACGTTCTTCTGAATTTGGAATGCTTTTTTCGTTGCTTCTGCAACAGTCTTCTGACGTGTTTTGTGTACCATGGTGGATCAGTCCTGTCTCTTATTATCTTATGCGGTATGAATCTGTCTATTGCTGTCGATATTGTAGCTTTGAATCTGAGCCATATCTGGTCTACACTTACATAATTAGCTTGGAAGGAATGGAGGCTCTCTCTTAGGAAGGCATCAAGTGAATTTCTATGTGCTGTTCTAAATAGATATATGTTGTGTTTATTTTTAGTGGTTTTAGTTGGTAATTCTCAGAGAAAGCATTTAATACAATTTCGGAAGATGTTTTCTGTCTACCACCGGCTTTTAACATGTCTTTTCGCCAGCAAATCGAGGGTAGATTATACCTGTATGAGTGGGGTACCTTTTCTTATGAGATTCAAGTTTTCTTTGGACCGTTCAGCTATTATATCATCGGAGTCGGGGGGGGGGGGGGGGGGTCGGTAGAAGGAGCCAATTATTTTTTGGTACGGCTGTGGAGTATAACCTCTACCCGTAGTCATTCGCAGCAACTATCTATTTCAAATTCACTACAAGATAAACTACTAGCAACAGACACAAACACACCACCACCTACGTTATTTGATCTATCCTTTGTGAACACTGTTTGCGCCTCTGTAAAAATTTCGGCAGAATTTATCTCCAGCTTTAGCCAGCTTTGTGTTCGTATTACGATTTCAGCTTCAGTGCTTTCTATCAGCACTTGAAGCTCTGTACTTTTCCAACACAGCTACGACAATTTACAAGTACAATACCGACTGTTGCTTGGTCGATTCTTGTCGTTTCTTTGCCCTGTACCCTTTGAGCCTGGAGCCCTTATTGATCTGTCCCGAGACTGACTAACCTAAAAACCGCCCAGCCCACGCCACACAGCTCCTGCTACCCGTGTAGCCGCCTCCTGTGTGTAGTGGGCACCTGACCTGTTTAGCGGAACCCGAAACCCCACAAGCCTATGGCACAAGTCGAGGAAATTAGCGACAATCACTTTTTGGAGGAGTGCAATGTCGACATCAGCAGCATGAATGGTCTCTCGGAACATTGCCAGTTTGTGGGAAGCTCGAATGGTGGCCAGATTCACCGTCGCGATGCGGCAGTGTTGTGGGTGTGCCCCCACCATTGACACAGATGTTCAGAAGAGACGTCCGCCTGGCGTGTAACATCCGATGTTGTCACTGTAGCCTCAAACACTGGGTGGAAGATGGGTCAGGCACCTCTAAGGGGCACTGCCTGACGGGAGGGCCACCATCTCGATCTGCTCCATAGTCGGCATGATCAGCCCAGGAGACTAGGACAGACGGCAAGTGTCTGTCGCACTCATCGAGGGCGAGTTGTGGTGACGCTGCTGTAGTGGGGTCCAGGGACTCTTCCTCCATGGAATCCATCGTTGTCGGGTGGGATCATTCCTCAGACGGGACCTCAGGAGCGGCCACTCCTGTCGTCAGGGCGCTCGAAGTGAGATCTCTGTGTTGTATCCGCTCCACTGCCTGTGATACCACATGAAAAAGTGTGTCGTCGGATAGTGTCTGACTTCTCCCGTTTTGGGGACGACCGCTGCTTTCACAGGTGGTGTTCTGTATCAGAATGTGGACTTTAGTGTCCGAGGTCGAGCCCGTCCGAAGAAAAGCCGAAGTAGGCACCACACTCACATCGATGTCCACGCAGCGGGCGGGCTGGTCATCGGGCTCTGGAGAGTTGGTGGTGTCGTAGCCGTCGGAAGAAATGGTGCACCGTGGGGAGTGCCGGGGGGAGAACAGGCGCTTCCTGAAGTGACGCATCGGGGATGCGTACGGTTGTGGCGTAGCTGTCTGTTAAAGGAGCGGCCGTCGCTTTGGGAGCTGAATCACTGGTTCAAATGGCTCTGAGCACTATGCGACTTAACTTCTGAGGTCATCAGTCGTCTAGAACTAACTAACCTAAGGACATCACACACATCCATTCCCGAGTCAGCATTCGAACCTGCGACCGTAGTGGTCGCTCGGTTCCAGACTGTAGCGCCCAGAACCGCACGGCCACTCCGGCCGGCCTGAATCACTGGTCGGGACCTAGAGGGAACGGCGGCGGAGACAGTCTGACCGAACATGGCCCTATTGTCCGCAACCGGAACACTTCTGCTGCTGGCCATCATACATATCGATGGCCCGCACGCCACGTATCAGCAGATAGGATGCTACGTGTATGGAGAGTTCCATTTTGATTTGTCGGACACCATTCACCACGTGGTATGTCGTGTCATTTTTCCGCTATGTGCCCCACAACATTGCCGCAGGTTCGTAAAGCTTCGACGACCACTCTTGTGGCACTTGGAAAGGAAGCTCAATAACAAGAATTGTTCGAAGACCGAAACCAGCGTGATCTACCGTTACCTCTCTAATATTCCCCTGAGAATGCATGAACTTGAGTCCGTGTGCGTGTTGTCGAACTACCTCAGCACATGCTTTCTCCGTCGTCATCTTAATATAGACGATACCGCCAGTGATAGAGAAGTGAATATCTATCACTTCCTGGGGATCCAGACGAAGCTCTTCACGAATGAATTGTTCAGTTTGATAAGTGCGTGGTCGTGCATGTTCGGCTTGGAATGTTGCTTTAAGTGTCGCGCCATGAGATGTAGTAGTAATGGACGCTGCCCAACACGCGGGAAAAACAACTACGGTGCGGTGTCCGGCGCGCTGAGCCGGCCCGCACGCGGCCACGGCCGAAAGCCGACTGCTTCGGCTATTCGAGCACGCTTTCCGACCGACCGAAATTCCTGTCGCACACTACTTACGTAACGCCCCCTGTCCGCCATACTCACTGCTCGCCGCGTTATGCTGGGTTCCCGCAAGAGTTCAGGAGAAATAGTGCATTAGCACCGAAATCGGTATACATGCGTGCGTACCTAATATGATCCTAAACGCTGCGCATAAAAACAGGGGTTCCTGTTGCTCATACTTCGGCTTCTGTTGGTGATAAAAATGTAGGGTTGAGTGTTTTGGGTAACCCTTGGGCTAGGGACGATGTGTATACTCAACAGAAGGCCGTATTAGTGTCACTAGGGTCAAAGAGTGACTATTACACATTTGGTCCTCCTTAGGCAAAAGGGAGCAAATCAGTTTTTTGCGTTTCTTGCGGTCAACGGTGGCCTTCATGTGATTTTTGGAGCACAATCAGTTCATGGGCGATTTCTCGGAAAACCTCAATTTTGGTTTTCTTACCATATTTGACCAGGGGACCAAAACCCAGCCGAGGATTCCCAGACGGCTACACACAGCAAATAGCTGAAATGTTTGCGACTTATTCCTAAGATCCGGACTTCGAAAACTTTGCAAATATTCTTCATATTTTGATCCGATTCCGAGACGGAGAGGTTCAAAGATACCCCACTTGTACATGTAAAATACTTACGTTAAATCCAGTGGGAGGCGCAAACGTAGTTTATAAAGTGACGTAACGCGGAGAAATGTGCTACAAAGTGTCTCCGTTATCATCTGAGGACTCCATAATGTAATACTGAAGCTTATGCAAATTCTTTTGCATCTAAAATCTGGTGTGACGTAGATTTGCGTTATGTCAATTTCACTTACTGACCAACAAATTTCTTTTCATATTAGTTACATGTCCAGTTAAAGCTGGGAAAAGAAGCGAACCAGCGGAAAAATGCTTCGATCGGAGCACAAAAACAAATGACTTAACTTTTAATTTGAAATCTGTATGTCGAAATGTTCGGGGTTAAGATGCGCACCTGTGCTTAAAGGTTAAACAGATTAGCAAACAATATAACAATGATAAGGCTTACTTCAAAGCAACCAACCTCTTAATTTCAATCGGCAACCAAGGTTCGACTGGATACCAACCCGTCCCTTCTGACAATTTTATTTTCACTAAAGCCCTGGTGACAGTTGGCTGTTAATATTTTCAAAGTTAAAATGATTGTCAGTTATTAAGACCGCTCTAAAGGAACGTCTTAAAACATTACTTGTGAACACCTATTACAAGAGAACCCACTCGGCTGAACCACAAGATCCAGCTAAAATACACCAATAATGACCCGGACTTTCAAACACAGAAACGAACAGCTTAGTACAACAGGTTGTTCATATTATAACAAATGACTGAAAAATGCAATTACAATCAAAGAATTGAACCGGTTAACAGCTAAATCTAACCTCTTTTGTTTAACGGAAATCTGTGCCCAGCACAATTTTTCCGGCTGTATTTACGACCACGAGCTGATTAATAGAACATGAATGATCGGGTACAAACCAAAACGGAAAGGTAATACACTCCTGGAAATTGAAATAAGAACACCGTGAATTCATTGTCCCAGGAAGGGGAAACTTTATTGAAACATTCCTGGGGTCAGATACATCACATGATCACACTGACAAAACCACAGGCACATAGACACAGGCAACAGAGCATGCACAATGTCGGCACTAGTACAGTGTATATCCACCTTTCGCAGCAATGCAGGCTGCTATTCTTCCATGGAGACGATCGTAGAGATGCTGGATGTAGTCCTGTGGAACGGCTTGCCATGCCATTTCCACCTGGCGCCTCAGTTGGACCAGCGTTCGTGCTGGACGTGCAGACCGCGTGAGACGACGCTTCATCCAGTCCCAAACATGCTCAATGGGGGACAGATCCGGAGATCTTGCTGGCCAGGGTAGTTGACTTACACCTTCTAGAGCACGTTGGGTGGCACGGGATACATGCGGACGTGCATTGTCCTGTTGGAACAGCAAGTTCCCTTGCCGGTCTTGGAATGGTAGAACGATGGGTTCGATGACGGTTTGGATGTACCGTGCACTATTCAGTGTCCCCTCGACGATCACCAGTGGTGTACGGCCAGTGTAGGAGATCGCTCCCCACACCATGATGCCGGGTGTTGGCCCTGTGTGCCTCGGCCGTATGCAGTCCTGATTGTGGCGCTCACCTGCACGGCGCCAAACACGCATACGACCATCATTGGCACCAAGGCAGAAGCGACTCTCATCGCTGAAGACGACACGTCTCCATTTGTCCCTCCATTCACGCCTGTCGCGACACCACTGGAGGCGGGCTGCACGATGTTGGGGCGTGAGCGGAAGACGGCCTAACGGTGTGCGGGACCGTAGCCCAGCTTCATGGAGACGGTTGCGAATGGTCCTCGCCGATACCCCATGAGCAACAGTGTCCCTAATTTGCTGGGAAGTGGCGGTGCGGTCCCCTACGGCACTGCGTAGGATCCTACGGTCTTGGCGTGCATCCGTGCGTCGCTGCGGTCCGGTCCCAGGTCGACGGGCACGTGCACCTTCCGCCGACCACTGGCGACAACATCGATGTATTGTGGAGACCTCACGCCCCACGTGTTGAGCAATTCGGCGGTACGTCCACCCGGCCTCCCGCATGCCCACTATATGCCCTGGCTCAAAGTCCGTCAACTGCACATACGGTTCACGTCCACGCTGTCGCGGCATGCTACCAGTGTTAAAGACTGCGATGGAGCTCCGTATGCCACGGCAAACTGGCTGACACTGACGGCGGCGGTGCACAAATGCTGCGCAGCTAGCGCCATTCGACAGCCAACACCGCGGTTCCTGGTGTGTCCGCTGTGCCTTGCGTGTGATCATTGCTTGTACAGCCCTCTCGTAGTGTCCGGAGCAAGTATGGTGGGTGTGACACACCGGTGTCAATGTGTTCTTTTTTCCATTTCCAGGAGTGTATAATAGCGGGACAAATTTTCAAACGAGAACTAGTGTGACAAACTGCCTATTGGCTTCTGTCTCGGGTTTTTTGGCCGACGTTCATCTAATGATTTTTCTGACGTTTCGCCAGCACGAGTGGCTGGCATTGTCAAAGTTTCACCCTCCATTGCCGCTGGTGAACTGGAGCCGAGCTCGCGGCCGCAGACTATATGTACCTAGCGCGCCAACGTCCGAGGGCTTCTCCGCGGTCATTTCCGGTGCGGTTCTCCTCTTCCTACCTGCGACGGTCGTTCGCTGCAGTACCGGAAGCCAGGATCCGTTTACCTTAAGGCTTTCCTTTTTCTTATTGAAACTGTTCACGTGTTTTTGTATTTCTACAGCTTCTCTGAACAAGCGCGTGTGATAGTGCTTCTCTACAGCCAGAACTTCCGTGTCGGAGAATTTTATTACGTGGTCGGTTTCATTCAGTGCGTGCTCTGCCACGGCCGATTTCTCCACCTGCCCCAACCTGCAATGTCGCTTATGCTCTTTGATCCTGGTGTTAATTGACCGTCCAGTCATTCCGACATAAACTTTTCCGCATGTGCATGGTATACGGTATTGCAAGTGGGTCTCTTTTCTCCTTCGCCGATCTAAGACACTCTTTGATCTTCCTTGTCGGTTTGAAAATCGTCCTTACGCCATGTTTGCGCAATATACGGCCGATTCTGTCCGTCACTCTGGGAATGTATGGCAGAAAGGGCGTACCCGACATTTCTTTTTCTGGTTCCTTACTACGCCGGACAGAATCGGCCGTATATTGCGCAAACATGGCGTAAAGACGTGCTGGCGAAACGTCAGAAAAATCATTAGATGAACGTCGGCCGAAGAACCCGAGACAGAAGGCAATAGACAGTTTGTCATCAAATGGCCACGAAAGCCTTAACAATTTGGAGAACCAGTGTCTTAGTACAATACTACTGCCTACATTTACGATCAAAGAGCCGACCGAGTAAAACTCTGAGGGTCGACCTCAAACCAGAAAATAATGATGAGGGCAGATAGACAAAGAAACAAATCACCACGAGGATTACAGAATGTTACTCCCCTTTATCAGGAAGCAGTTCCATGGAACCACGGTGCGTTGCAGCGGTTACTGTGTGGTGCCGATGAAAGCCAGGTAGAAGAGGACAGCCAGCTCACGAGCGGTCGTCCGACACGTATGTTGCCAACCAACCGACGGAATGTCAGCCTGCTGCTTGTAGTCGACGCTGACCCCGGTGAAGTACTCCGGTACCTTCGCTCTGCACTGGCCCTCCTTGCGCAGCTCGTGACCATCTGTTGTCCCGACGCTACCGCCAATACCCAAACTTCGTGCTTCCCTGTCAGGCTTTTTTTTTTTCCTTTATTGATTTTCAATTCCCCCCGAAGGGGTTGGGCTGGCAGCAGCTTAGTTCGCTGCTCTACAGCCTACAGACTTTTATTTTAAAAACGGAAGAAGAAAGAAACAATAAAAACAGGCGATAAAACGGTGACGTAAAGTGTAAAATGGCGGAAAAATGCGGAAAGTTAAAACAGAAAGCAAAAGGGGTTGGCAATGTTAATAAAAGACACAGGAATCAGACGAGTAACATGGTACACACACAATTAAAAAACACGGCGACAGTCTGGTTTCTGTTCGCAAGAGATAAAAAGAGCACACCCAGCGACAGTATGATGGCCGTTTGCAACACTACCCAAAAAGCACAACACAGAACACTCACTGTAAAACACTCACTATAAAACACTGCACGAAAAGGGCGACACAAAGATGACACTCCCGAGACAAAGGCAGATGGGGGGGGGGGATCTGGAGGAGGGGGAAGAACAAGGAGGGAGGAAGGAAGAAAAAACGAAAAGGGGGGAAACCAAGGAGGGAGAGGGGCAGAGCAGACGCGAGAGGGAATGAGAGGACGCAGAGGAGAGAAATGCAAAAGGACTCGGGGAAGAGAAGGGGGCAGAGAGGGGGGAGGTGGGGAAAAAAGAGGATGGAAGGGGGGGAGAGGGAGCCCGGGAAAAGGACAGAGGAAAGGAGGGGGAGTGAGATCAGAGTTGACAGGAGGGATAAATGGAGGGAGAGAGGGCATCATCCGGGAGGGGGAGTTGATGGAAGCCACCTTGGGAAAGGAGATGAAGGGTGTAGAGATGGAGGGTAAGGGGGACACAACAGTGAAGATGTGGCAGGGGGATCAAGGCAGCGGGAGGTGTAGAGGATGCGGATATGTTCGAAGAATAGGAGCAGATGAGGGAAAGGAATGAGATCATAGAGGATCCGCGTGGGGGACAGGAGGCGTATACGGAAGGTGAGGTGCAGTGCATGACACTCAAGGATCTCGAGGGACTTATAGAATTTGGGGGGGGGGGGCAGATATCCAGGCAGGACTGGCATAACAGAGGATGGGATGGATTAAGGATTTGTAGGTGTGGAGGATGGTAGAGGGGTGCAACCCCTATGTCCGGTCAGAGAGGAGTTTGAGGAGTCGGAGGCAGTTGTGGGCTTTGGATTGGATGGAGTGGAGATGAGGGATCCAGGTGAGGTGACAGTCAATGGTGAGGCCAAGGTAGGTGAGGGTGGGGGTGAGGCAGACAGGACGGGCGCAGACAGTAAGGGAGAAATCCAGGAGCTGGAAGGAGTGAGTGGTACGACCTACGATGATTGCCTGGGTCTTGGAAGGATTGAATTTCAGGAGCCACTGGTTACACCATGCAGCAAAAAGGTCAAGGTGATTCTGGAGAAGGCGTTGGGACCGTTGGAGGGTAGGAGCGAGGACGAGGAATGCGGTGTCATCAGCATATTGCAAGAGGTGTACTGGAGGGGGGTGGGGGGGGGGGTTGGGGCATATCTGCCGTGTACAGGAGGTAGAGGAGAGGGGAGAGGACAGAGCCTTGGGGCACACCTGCAGAGGGGTAGAAGGTGTGGGAAGTGGCATTACGGATGGTAACATAGGAGGGGCGGTGGGAGAGGAAGGAGGCCATCAGTTGATAGGAAGTGAGTAGGTTTGGACTTTAAACAGGAGACCGGGATGCCAGACACGGTCGTAGGCCTTTTCAAGGTCAAGGGAGACGGGAGTTAAGCTGGAGGGAGAGGAGATGAGTGAGGCAGAGGAGTTGGTCATCAGCAGAGAAGGAAGGTCGAAAGCCAGATTGGGTGTTGGGGAGGAGGTGGTTTTGGCGGAGGTGGTGATGGATGCGCTGGGAAAGGATGGATTCCAAGAGCTTGCTGAATACCGATGTGAGACAGATAGGACGATAGGAAGAGGCATCAGATGGAGGCTTGTTGGGTTTGGAGAACATCAGGATATGGGAGGTTTTCCACAGGTCGGGATAGAAGCCAGTGGCAAGGATGACATTGTAGAGGCCGTCTCAGGCCAGCGAACCCCGTATATATATCGGCAATCAAAGACCTTCTAAGGACACAACCACAGAGACCAACTCTTCCTCATAGCTATTGGCAATGGGGCCACAAGAGGTATAGTCGATAGTACACCTGAGCCAGTGGCGCCAAACCGAACAATCTACTAACTCAATGGCGCCACGGCTCAAGAGATACACAAAGAGATGATGACAATGAGTTGGTCTGAATGAATGAATCAGAAAGGGCAAATGGGAGTAGATGGGTACGACTGATATGCAACTATGGACTAGTGGTTATGAATGGGTTACAGTTAAAGGAGCTTGTGGGAGATGTGAGTCACAATTAAAGATAAGCGCGAATATATTGGCACGTGAGAATTCTAAGAAAATTTTTGAAGGTGCTGAGGACTGTTGAATGAGGCAGCTGGTACTGCACTTTTTAGTTTGTCTTTTAAATAAACAGGAACACACTCGCATATTTTGTGCTCCAATAGTAGCATTTCTCCGCTGGTGATCATGTGCCCTTTAAGTTCTGTGTATTTATATATGCGTGGTGTGTTTTGTTGCTGGGATAGCCGATGCCGCTGACGCAAAGCGGGAAATCCGGGCCCGGCACAAATTTACATTTGTCGCCATTGAATTCATATCAATTTCCAATTGTGGCCAATGTCAGAATTTATTTCATTTCATTATGTATGAGGACGGCTGTGGCATCAGTAATGGTGTTTGTTCTTTCAGATATGTCCTCAAGAGCAGATACCACATAGATATAAAAAAATTGTAGTTTCCTTACTCGGAATATTGTTTTCATACAACTGATCTAAAGATTATAATTCCTTAATAGTAAAATTCGTTTGAGACATTTGCCTATCTTGCTTTACGTTATTGGTTATTTACACTACTAATCCTACAACGTGCGATATACAAAAAAGTACAAACAAAAAAAATGGACAATCCGTTTAGGAATCGAACACATCTTCTCCGCCCCCCACCCAAGAATGTGCAGCTTGTAATGGGCAGTCGTAACAGTTCCTTTCCTTGATTTCTAGAACAATATGTGTTTGCAGATCCCATATATGATGGTGAAAGATGCTCAGTTTTGAATTATCTATCGATCGTATCAGTTCTGAGTCCGTTGCACATCATGAAATTTAGGGATGGTTTTCTCAAAAACGGAGGGGTGCTTAGCAGCCAAAATATCTAAAGAGCCTCTCACTGTAGGTGGTACACAGTCGACCTGCCAGATACGAGCCGAATCGGTTGGCCGTGTCTGAGGCCTTTCCTTTGTAAGTATAATCATGTGTCGTATACTACTGTACTTTGTTTCCGATGTAGAGTACTTTGTTATTGCTGTATTTCTTTTTAATAAAATCTTTCTTTCCAGGCACTCCTCCAAATGTACGTTAACTTGTCATTTTTTGTGATGTTGTTGTTCCCTTAGTATTTTCTGTTGCGCTTGGACGACTGAACATCTGTAAATAGTTGGTTCATAAGTGTATCAAAGAATCGATATAGTTGTGTTCGATAAGATGCAGATTTTTCTGTAGATTTTATATTATTTAACATCTGTACATTGTGGACTGTCTTCTCTCGCTTCGAACTTAAGACACTTGTCTGAACAACACAACAGAAACACTCGTTCTACCAGAGCAAATTCCTTACTGTCCCACGCAATCTCTAAATCTCCTTTGGTAATATTAATAGGTACCCGGCTTCGAACTGTTCTCCCTTATATCAGACAACTGAATCAAATCTCTATCTTTAAAAAACAGCCAATGACTTATCTTCTGAAGTAAATAATGATGCCTGCTCTTGTTTATTTTCTGAAGTCCCTAACGTGGGCAATCTACCTACAGTTGTTTCTCTTAGAACTCACCGTGTCATAATACCTCACTTTTGTTTAGTCATGAATACATATACATCCTCTACTGTCATTGTTGTTACTATTGTTTTATTAATTACATTAATATTACTAAAATTAGTATCATTATCAGCATTACCTGTAGTGTTGCTATCATTACTAGTTCCTCTACAGTACTGTTTCTAAATTATGCAAATGTCATTTCTTTTTTTTCAATTCCGTTATTACAGTTACTACGAGGCTGATCCAAAGGTAAACCTTAAACGTTCCATAAAATTTCGAGAAGTTGTGTGACGGAGTCGGTAGGTAGCAGAAGTGTTCCTTGAAGTTCAGAAAGTTACCGAAAGGTGGCAGAGTGTTGTTACGACGTAGGAGAAGGGAGCAACTTCCGTAAGAAGGTGGTTGCCCCGCCCTCAACACACATCGCGATTGAGCAGCAATCTGTGATACGTTTTTTGTCTAGTGAAGGTGTCAAACCAACCGAGATTCATCGCAGAATGACAGGGAAGTATGGCGATTCATGTTGTAGCATTCGTAAAAGTGGTGTAGGAAGTTTGAAAGCGGTGTAACGTCTGTGGAGACACCCAAGAGAGGGCCAGGCTCACTACTTAATGACAGACGAGAACATTGCAGTAGTGGAGGAACTTGTAACGAAAAAAAAAAAACACCAGAAGTTTGAGGAAAAAGCTACAATTTTGAGGATTAGTAGGCCTATTGGTTCAGTGGAGAACACTGTTTTCAACGTGCTGCACTTCAGTAAGGTGTATGCAAGGTGGGTGCCACGTCAGTCGACAGTCGAATTGAAAGACCGTGGCGTCGGTACCTGTGAAGAACTTGTGCATCGTTTCCACGTCGATGGTGATTCACTTCTTGTAAAAAATTGTTGCAGAAAAAGAGACTTGGGTCAGCTGTTACCAACCAGAAACGAAAAGGTCGAGCAAGGATTGGCGCCATCACCGAAACAAGAAAGGAAAAAAAATTTCGCGCGTAACAGTCTTCTGGAAAAGTCATATTCATTCACGTAAGGGATAGAATGGCTCTGAGCACTATGGGACTTACCATCTATGGTCATCAGTCCCCTAGAACTTAGAACTACTTAAACCTAACTAACCTAAGGACAGCACACAACACCCAGTCATCACGAGGCAGAGAAAAATCCCTGATCCCGCCGGGAATCGAACCCGGGAACCCGGGCGTGGGAAGCGAGAACGCTACCGCACGACCGCTATGGGATAGAAATAGAGTAATTTGGGAGCATTACATGGATAGGGGAGTGACAGTAACCAGTGCTTCTTATTAAGACATGATGGAAATTGAACTTCACCCTGCAGTCAGGAGTAAATGATGAGGACTTCTGACTTCAGGACTATTGCTACAGCATGACAAAGCCCGACTGCATACAGCCCTAAGACAATTGACATTATTAAGGAAATTAAATTTTAATTCATTCACCAGGCCTCACTTTTAGTGACTTTCATCTGTTCGCTGCACTCAAAGAAGCAATGATAGGCAGGCATTTCAGTAGTGACGAAGAGGTGAAAAATGCAGTGCAGGAATGGCTACACAAGCGAGCAAAATAATTCTGTCATCGTGGTATTTATGCACTTCTGAAACCGTGTAATACGTGCCTTCAACGTCAGTGAGACTACGTCAAAAAATGGTATCCAAGTCTTCTGTTCATTGTTAAAATTAAAAATATTATAGCACTTTTAAGATTTTCATTTGAACCAACCTCGCATTATTGTTCGTAGCATTATAATTTATTCTTATTTAAGTCATGAGCAAACTGTTTGTTTGTAAAAGCGTGGTCGAATGTGAGAGGGTGTCTGACGGCACTAACCTGATCATGTAAAACAAGAAAAATAAAGGAAATAAATTAATAGCTGAGCAACATTTTGTGCGGAGACATCGGGTGTAATCACGGTGGCATCTAAATGTGTTTCACAGAAAGGCGTTTATTTTCACACCTGATATCATCGCACGTCGAGCAAGTGTTGATGAACAGCGATGTAGATCTCTTAAGCTGTATTGGAACGCACACGCTAGGCCTCAGTGTAAGTCCGAGCCGTCCCATTGGTAACAGCCTTGCAGTTATGACGCATTAGCTGCACAGTCCTGCGCGATAAATTCTTGATGCCCAGTAATTAGAGCGAGTACATCAGCGCCAGCAGTCTCTCCTGGGCAGGAACGGTTTCCAGTGAGGCGAGGTCGGCGGATCAGATAAAACACTTTACAGCCTTCAATACATGTTCCGTTGTCGTAGGACGGACTCCCTGCAAAGCTCTATATCTTACCGTGTACAAGCTCTTAGGCAAAGCGCTAAGACAGAGGAAACCTATTACAGAATTTTTAAGTATTCCAGAGTCAAGTTCTATACACGTTTTATCGTTCTACATGTGCATTTGGGTAATGCGGATACAATTCTGATACACAAATGAGTGCCAAATATACGTACCTAAAAAGTGATTTTTTTTTCATTGCTGCGTTTGTGATTACCCTTACCTAGAATTTCAGTACAATAATAATACACAAACAACTATTGTGTGGAATTCCTTTATTTCTGTAAAAATTATACGTTTCATTTACTGCTATGCGTTTTAAAAAGTGTTTACATATGCACAGGACGCAGAACAAAAACCCGGTAACACGGTCATTTTATTGAAGGGGGCCACAGGTAGGGAATGCATTACTGTTCAGATACGGCCACAAAGTTGCGGCCAATGAGAGATGAGCGAGAGATAACGCATGGATATAACCCAACTTCTTCAGCGCAGTTACTCGTTAAAATATCTCAAGATAAGTTGAGCACTAAATGTTAGGCAGACATAAATTTCCTAACTGTACCTTGTTTCGTCAGACGCGATTTTTCTGTGGTGCTCCCTGCTCCAAATATATTATGTCAATTACTATAGATCTTCCGTAATAGTATTAATATTTTAAGATAATAAGTTTTATTACAGAAACAGTTGCGCAGTAGATTGGTCAATAACTGGACTGTTGGGTGCTTCGTTATCAATAAATAAGTGTAAAGGCCATATATTCAATTGTTGCTAATGTACTGACAGCCTGAATGAACTTCTGTTCTAACAGCCTCAAGTAATTTTAACCCGTTAAGCGCCGTTGGTAAATATATGTACCAGGGCCTTAAATGCTATTTATTGCTTTATTTACTATAGGTAATCGATTTTATTGGTATTAATACATTCACAATAGTATCTCACACGCGTATGAATACCGTTGGTATTTTTATAAGTCGTTAGGCTTGAGATGTTAGCGATCACGTGAGTAATGGAATGAATAGTCTTTGAGGTGCCCGTCTTCAGAACTGGTATTACACTACAGCCCAAAAGAAACTGGTATAGGCATGCGTATTCAAATACAGAGATGTGTAAACAGACAGAATACGGAGCTGCGGTCAGCAACGCCTATATAAGACAACAAGCGTCTGGCGCACTTGTTAAATCGGTTACTGCTGCGGTAATGGCAGGTTCTCAAGGTTTAAGTCAGTTTGAAAGTGCTGTTACAATCGACGCACGAGCGATGGGACACATCATGCCCGAGGTAGCGATGAAATTGGTTGGTTGGTTGGTTTGTGGGATTGAAGGGACCAGACTGCTAGGGCCATAGGTCCCGATGAAGTGTGGATTTTCACCTTACTACCGTTCCACGAGTGTGCTGTGAATATCAGAAATCCGGTAAAATAGCAAATCTCCGACATCGCTCCGGCCGGAAAAAGATCCTGCAAGGACTCGACGAACAGCTACTGAAGAGAATCGTTCAACTTGACAGATGCGTAACCCTTCCCTAAACTGCTGCAGGTTTCAATGCTGGGCCATCAACAAGTGTCAGCCTGCGAACCATTCAGTGAAACATCATCGATATGGGCTTTCTCAGCCAAAGGTCCTTGATAACTGCACGGCACAAAGATTTGTGCCTCACCTGGGCCCGTCAACACCGATATAGGGCTGTTGATGACTGAAAACATGTTGCCTGGTCGAACGAGTCTCGTTTCAAATTGTATCCAGCGGATGGACGTGTACAGGTATGAAACAAACTCATGAATCCATGGACGCTGCATGTCAGCAGGGGACTTTTCAAGCAGGCGAAGGCTCTGTGATGGTGTGGAGAGTTTACAATTGGAGTGATATGGGACCGTTGATACTTCTAGATACGACTCTGACAGGTGACACGTACGTAAGCATCCTGTCTGATCACCTGCATCCATGTCCATTGTGCATTCCGACGAACTTGGGTAATTCGAGCAGGACAACGCGACACCCCACACGCCCAGAATTGCTACAGAGTGGTTCTAGCAACTCTCTTCTCAGTTGAAATGCCTCCGCTGGCGACCAGACTCCCTAGACGTGAACATTATTGAGCATATCTGGGATGCCTTGCAACGTGCTGTTCAGAAGAGATCTCCACGCCCTCGTCCTCTTACGGATTTGTGGACAGTCCTGCACGATTCATGTTGTCAGGTCCCTCCAGCACCACTTCAGACATTAGTTGAGTACATGCCACATTGCGTTGAGGCACTTCAACGTGCTCGCGGGGGCCCTACACGATATTAGGCAGGTGTACCAGTTTCTTTAGCTCTTCGGTGTACATTCAGCTGCCGGCCGCGGTGGTCTAGTGGTTCTAGGCGCGCAGTCCGCAACCGCGGGGCTGCTACGGTCGCAGGTTCGAATCCTGCCTCGTGCATGGATGTGTGTGATGTCCTTAGGTTAGTTAGGTTTAAGTAATTCTAAGTTCTAGGGGACTGATGACCACAGAAGTTAAGTCCCATAGTGCTCAGAGCCATTTGAACCATTTTGTACATTCAGCTAGTGCTTGTAGCCTGTGGACTCACTCTTCTAACATCTTCTGATATAGACGACGGTAAGTGTAATTCACAGCAACATTTCCATCACTGTGAAGTACAAAATAAATACGGGAGTCTTATGTAAGCGTACTTACAGCTAGTTTTCTTCCTCGCTGTACGTGGAAGCAAATAGACTGTCATGAATTCAATTTCTAGTTACATTATTGATTAGATACTGAGGAATGCTGTCTCCTTGACTAATAAACATTTCACATAATATTGTTCCACAGATTATCCCGAAACTGTTAGCCGTGTAGGTATTGTAAATTATTCCCGCTATCAGTGCACATGCAGAACATTTAATGACAACATGTAAGAGGGCAAAAACAATTTATGTACATAATCTAATGTAGTAGGCACACTATCAACTCATTTTTGGTTGCTATTTAAAGTTACAGGAAGCATACTGATATTCGTGACTGTTTTTTTTAGGTCTATATGAACGACGTCTTGAAGGTGCTGTAGGTCCATGGTAGATGAAGTTCTGCCTGATCGTGTCCTGAACCACTGGGAAGAGATTCAGAATTTGAGTGCAGTTGATGAAGCTATTGTCTCTACCGTTTCAAAGACTACTTCAGCAGGTGTTGGTAGTCCGGCTAACACTGTATCAGGTGGAGAATTGCGCGAAACACCTAGTGCACATTCAACAGGTATCGCACATTGTTTGGTTGTGCTAGAGGAAGCATTTTGTGAAAATAGTGAAACTGACTCTGAGACTGCAGCGGCCTCAAGTGGTGATTTATAAGCATGGTTTAAAGTTGTTTGTGAACTCCTTTCCTTTGGGATATATTTTCCTTCTGGGTGCGTATGTTGAATTCATGATTCCCTGAACTTGTTTTCAGACTTACCAGTGAAACTAGCAAGTATGATTTTGTGTTTCTGATTCTTTGGTATGAATATTTACCACCGCATAACGAATGACGGATTTGGAAATGCGTAATAAATTGAGCAATTTTACCGACTGCTATCCTCAAACTGTGCATACTGACATGTATTTCATTGTTCTGTTGGCTAGGTCATTTTGACCTAGGCTTCTAACACACTGATGAAAATCGAAAGAGAAGCTAAATTTTAGACGCTCGTATCCTGGACTATAATTTTTACTCAAGAACTCACGCTAAGTTCTCTTTCTGCCACGTTTTTCCTCCGTTAATGAGTCTCCGCTAGACCGTTGTATAGGACGCGTGGAAGAAAAAGGTTAATTTCCATAAAAGCAGAGTTTGTGAAGCGGTTTCTCACAACATCACGTGCAACTGGCATGCGAAACTGTCTCAGGAGATTCAAACCACTCTCTCTCTCTCTCTCTCTCTCTCTCTCTCTCTCTCTCTCTCACACACACACACACATACACATACACACTTCTCGTTGGTGGTATCAACTAACTGAACATCGTTGAAGTCGGCAAGGATTAGTGAGTAGTAGTAAAGAAAACCACTATCAATTTAAGCTTACCCATAACTTTACTGTACAACATAATTAACGAAAATGTGAGCTGCCACACTTAATTACGTTACAAATAGCGTGAAACTGTTTTAGATGTGACACAGTTTAACAACGGATTCACAAAATCCGCTTTGTACATCTCAGGCACTAACAAGGGAACATTCCCAAGTATTAATGAACAATCTTGATAAAAACTTGGCTGGTGTGTAGAGGGGCAAAATAATGCAATAAGTATTTTTTGGTTTGTGCACAGTTTCGCTTTTAAGAGGTATAACACTACCCAGAAGGTAAATTGGCAAATAGGTTTGGAGAGATTTCTTAGAAACGAATAAACATGAAAAATGTTTCTTATATTAAAGCCGATATGTAATTAACTCTCTTGAAAATTGTGTAATCGAATTTTGTATAATCAGAAATTTTGCAAAGTACGCCACTGCCACTAATTAATTTTGAAAAATGACGACTATTACAACATAAATTAAGGAAACTTTCAAGTTACGTACATTCGTGTATAACAAAGCTGATTTCTGAAATGCCAGTTTTGGGAAATGAGCTACACACCATGCTCTGTCAGAGTATTTTCACTATACCCAATTAAAATGTCTAAACATTCATTATTAGTCTAGTTATTTATTTTATTTATATTTGTTTTATTTTTAATTTTTTATTTTACGTTTTACATTTTTTAGTTTACCGTTTCACATATATGTCTTTCGTTAATCGAAAATAATGATCAATACATGATTATGATACAAAATCAAAACAATAATGAAAATCTGTAAATAAATGCTTGAAACATAACGTTTCCCTACACAACGCTCATAAGATGCCCACAATTTCTTCACAGCATATATACGACAGCGAACACAATATAAAACAAAATTCAGCAGAATTTCAAATTGTCAAAGATGATCATCTAAACATCCTAATTTGCATCAGGTATACTTCGGTATATTGGTAAGCCGAGGAGAAAATAATTGATTATGTACTAGTGACTGCAGCTTAATTGTATCTTTTTGTAAGTGGAGATTATCAATATCATTCAGCAACACTAGGTCTGATTATCTTCTCTCAAGGTTCTTCCAACGTCGAAAGCAGGATATGTACCACGTCTCCACAGGTGCCGTCGAGTTCTTTGTGATCACCAGCTGTACCATGAGATCAATTGCCACTGCACTATATTTGAGTGAACTAAGGCAGATTTAAAACGTGACTTACCCAATGACAGTTACCAGATAATACTGAAGCAGGTGAGCATGGCAGTCATAACGCGATCAACAGTTATGTCATATGCTATTTTTTACCCGTTTTGCTTTTTCTCTGTGTTGTTTTTTAACTTATACAGATGTATGGCTACATTGTACTTAATTCGCATCCCAGTTATAGGGAACTCACCAGGCAACTGTAGCACCTGTGAGAAACAGCGAACACAGACTCGTATCCGTTTGGTGGCGAGCGAGGTATACGTCGCGCCGAGCTTTGATGTCTTCAGCAGTTTCGTCTAGAAACGCTAATGACGGCATGCTCATTGCGCAGAATATCGCTTTTCCCTCTTTTTCTTGACACGGTGGAAAAATTTAACGAGGCGGCTCCATCCACGCAAAGAAACGTTGCCGTCCTGGTGTCTCAAGATTATGCAGGTCTGAAGCAGCTCTTTGAACCGTAGATTTCTCTGTGCGAAACGTAAAAAATCGTGTACCCACAGAAATATGCAAATGCCGTCAATTTCACCATTTTCTATCTTCCATTCTCTCTTACAAGGCGACAACGCCTGAGCATATTCCGTACGTTACCGCTTCGCGAGAACGCTGTCTCAGTAGCTGACGATGTCAGTACAAAATTTGGGTTTCTAAATAAATTATGCATCAACAAGTCAAAGCAAAGAAATATCCAATCTCGAATTATTATCCTTGAAACTAAACTGTACTACAGTACAAGCAGCCATCATCAACGAGGAACTATGATGATGTTTGGTTTGTAGGGGGCTCAACTGCGCGGTCATCAGTGCCCGTACGAACTCCCAATTTTTACACAGTCCAATTTTTAATTCACAGTACAATCTAGCCACTGTCACGAATGATGATGATGATGAAATAATAAGGACAACAAAAACACCCAGTCCCCAGGCACAGAAAATCCCCAACCCGGCCGGGAATCGAACCCGGGACCACGTGATCCAGAACGAAGAACTGAAAATTAGGATACTTCGACTCCTGTCTACTTTCAGTGAAGGACATTAGGCTATCACGATTACAACCCCCTTGGATTCTTCTAGACGGTCGTCATTGGAGAAGCAAAAGAAGCACAGGCTAATGTCATGGCTATGTATACAACGAATGATGGTATGTTAATCCTGAGGACGTTACTACCAAACCAATGCACACAAGTAGTTAAAAGTTTACTGTTGCACGTAGTAGATCCATTTCGCCAAACAATTTTCCCATTTTCAGCGTGATTATTTCCGTGATTTTTTCTAAGTTGCATTTATATTGTACTTGACTGTAAGGTCTTCACTATACTGCAGGGTTCTTAAACCCTTCGCAAGATATCGTCATTTCAACAGTGGTTACCCCCTGATATTTGGTGTATTATTGTTGATTCAAGTTCAGTGATCTACTTCTAATCGGAAGGTAGAGCAGAGAGTGTGTTACAGTGAATAGGTCAGTGATAGGGTTGTTCTTATCAGAATCGACAGCAAACAATCACTGACAACCATAGTTCAGGTATACATGCCGACGTGGCAAGCTGCGGATGAAGAGGTAGAGAAAGTATATAATGATACTGAAAGGGTAATACAACACGTAACGAGAGATGAAAATCTAATAGTCATGGGGGACTGGAATGCGGCTTTAGGGGAACGAGCAAAAGAAAAGTGACAAGAGAATATCAGCTTGGGACAAGGAATGAGAGAGGAGAAAGGCCAATTGAATTCTGTAATAAATTACAGATAGTAACAGTGAATACTCTGTTCAAGAACCACAAGAGGAGGAGGTATACTTGGAAAAGGTCGCTTCCCATGGGAAGATTTCAGTTAGATTACATCATGGTCAGACAGAGATTCCGAAATCAGATGCTAGATTGTAAGGCATACCCTGGAGCAGATATAGGTTCAGATCAGAATGTAGTAGTGATGAAGAGGAAGCTGAAGTTTAAGAGATTAGTCAGGAAGAATCAATAGGCAAAGAAGTGGAATACAGAAGTACTAAGGAGTGACAAGAAACGCTTGAAGTTCTTTAAGGCTGTAGATACATTAATAAGGAATAGCTCAGTATTCAGTACAGTTGAAGAGGAATGGACATCTCTGAAAAAGGCAATCACAGAGGTTGGGAAGAAAGACATAGGTACAAAGAAGGTAACTCAGAAGAAACTATGGGTAAAAAAAGAAATATTTGAGTTGATAGATGAAAGAAGGAAATACAAAAATGTTCAGGGAAATTCAGGAATACAGAAATACAAGTCGCTGAGGAATGAAATAAACTGGAAGTGCAGGGAAGCTAAGACAAAATGGCTGCATGAAAAATGTGAGGAAATGGAAACAGAAATGATTGTCGGAAGGACTGACTCAGCATTTAGGCAAGTCAAAATAACCTTCGGTGAAATTAAAAGCAAGGGTGATAACATTAAGAATGCAACGGAAATTCCACTGTTTAATACAGAGGACGGAGCAGTTAGGTGGAAAGAGTACACTGAAGGCCTCTATGAGGGTTTTCGTTGATAACTTTAGATTCGCTCGTTTCCGGTATAGGGATCTTTACTTCAAATTAATACATTTATCGTTTTCCATCATCCTAGAATGTCTGTAACATCATCACGGAATCACCCCGTGTATACGTACATTTACAGACGCCCGCGCCTATAACTTTGACGCTCTGTAGTTTCGTTGGATGACGTTTCCGGACATGGCTTCCTATTCAAAATACGATGTACTCACTCCCCTCTACAAGTCCTAGAATTCTGTAACGGGAATTTTCGACCACCCTGTATACAAAAGAATGGAAAAGAAAAGCGATGATGCGCTAGATGGCGATCAGTTTGGCTTTAGGAAAGGTAAAGGCATCAGAGAGGCGATTCTGACGTTTCGGCTTTGCGGCTGATAATGGAAGCAAGACTAAAGAAAAATCAAGACTGATTCGTAGTATTTGTCGACCTGGAAAAAGTGTTCGACGATGTAAAATTGTGCTAGATGTTCGAAATTGTGAGAAAAACTGGAGTAATCTTTGGGAGTAACGGGTAATGTACAATATGTGCAAGAGCCAAGAGGGAATAACAAGAGTTTACGACCAAGAACGAAGTGCTCAGATTAAAAAGGGAGTAAGACAAGGACGTAGTCTTTCGCCCCTAATGTACAATCTATACGTCAAAGGAGCAATTATGGAAAAAGGAAGGTTCAGAAGTGGAATTACAATTCAGGGTGAAAGAATGTCTATGCTACGATTCGCTGATGCCATTGCTATCCTGAGCGAAAGCGAAGAATAGTTACATTATCTGCTGACTGGAATGAATAGTCTAATGAGTACAGAATATGTACTTATAGTGAAGCGAAGGAAGACGAAAGTAATGAGAATAGCAGAAATGGGAACAGCGATAAACTTAACATCAGGATTGAAGATCCCAAAGAAGATGAGGTTAAGGAATTCTGTTGTCTAGGCGGCAAAATAACCAATGACGGACGGAGCAAGGACATCAAAAGCAGACTAGCACTGTAAAAAAGAGAATTCCTGTCCAAGGGAAGTCTACTAGTATCAAACATAGACCTAAATTAGAGGAAGAAATTTCTGGGAATGTTCGTTTGGAGCACAGCATTCCACGGTAGTGACACGTGGACTGTGGGGAAACCGGAACAGAAGAGAATCGAAGCATTTGAGAGAATGAGAAGTTTCATCGCAGAATCGGAGAGGGAAAGAATATGTGGGAAACACTGACAAGGTGAAGGGACAGGATGGTAGGACATCTGTTAAGACACCAGGGAATCACTTCCATGGTACTAGAGGGAGCTTTAGAGGGCAAAATCTGGAGAGGAAGAGAGAGATTGTAATATATCCAGCAAATAGATGAGGACGTAGGTTGCAAGTGCTACTGTGAGATGAAGATGTTAGCACAGGAAGGGAAATTGTGGCGGGCCGCATCAAACCAGTCAGAAGATTGATGGATCAAAAGAAAAAAAAGTTGAAGTCGTATGACACTGATGGCTGGAAGACCCCGGAGTGCAGGTTCAGTTGCCTAATTGGAAAGGTTTTCCCTATACGCAGACGCACGCACCTTTCCGTCTGGAAATATGAGAGCTGTGTATGTAAATGTATATCCGTTAAGCGTTGCTGACTGTAAATGGTGTGTGTCTGTCCTGTGGTGTTATATTCGTGTTGGATGATGATGATGAAAGAAGGGAGAGGGAGTGACCCGGTGGCATCCCATAGCCTACTGCTCTCGAATAGCACCAATGGGGCCGGCGACGTCAGCTTCCCCACCCCACAGGTCACTCATCCGACGGATCGCCATCAACATGTCGTAAGCCCTCACTTGATGAGAGACTGCGCAGAGGTTTGGAATTTAAGTCAGAACATTGGTGCAAAGTCCGGTGATCACAAAACTTACGCAAGCACCTCTCCTCCCCTTGCCGGCCAAATACTGGTAGCGAAAATTTCACCCACCACGCGGATTCGTACCGGCTTACACCGTAGCCGAGCGCCACCTTACAGGCGTGCGTTAGCGATCTCGGCTACGCAGGAAGGTTTAAAAAATAATTAAGAAGTTCCCACTCCAGCAAAATAATACGGCTTATAGTCCAACATTCTTTCGAGTTGCTTCACTTGCTCGTTCTATTGAACATGCGTTTGTTTGCAGTGTTTATTAGAAACTTTAATTTCTTTATAGACCGATAAGTATCTATAGCGCATAATCATTCAGTTCCATATCTGGGGAGAGTTAACTAGAGTCTTACAACAACTTAATACTTTCGGAAGCACCAAAGCGCTTGTAATGCATATTTAGTTCTGGACAATCAGTTTCGGCCAAGCCATTCTTTAAATACATTGAAACTGTAAGTAGGTTGTTTAGGTTTTTATGTTGGCAACGTCACGTAGCGCTCTGTATGAAAATCACTGGCTGTGTTGTGTGCAGTCTGTGGCTGGTTGGCATTGTTGGAATATTCGCTATTGTAGTGTTGGGCAGTTGGATGTGAACAGCGCGTAGCGTTGCGCAGTTGGTGGTGAGCCGCCAGCAGTGGTGGATGTGGCGAGAGAGATGGCGGCGTTTTTGAGAGCGGATGATCTGGTCGTGTGTCCATCAGAGAGAGTAAATTTGTAACACTGGATGTCATATATATAATGACTTTTGGACACTATTAAGGTAAATACATTGTTTGTTCTCTATCAAAATCTTTCATTTGCTAACTATGCCTATCAGTAGTTAGTGCCTTCAGTAGTTTGAATCCTTTATTTATTTGGCAGTCTTGGCCCTCGCTGTATTGCAGTAGTCCGAGTAACGAAGATTTTTGTGAGGTAAGTGATTCATGAAAGATCTAGGTTATTGTTAGTTAGGGCCATTCTTTTGTAGGGATTATTGAAAGTCAGATTGCGTTGCGCTAAAAAATATATTGTGTGTCAGTTTACTGTTGATCAGAATAAGTAAAGAGAGAAATGTCTCAGTACGTTCAGTTCTGCCCAGCTGTTTGAAAATCAAATAACGTAAGAGGTTTACCAGCACAGTAATTCATTAGTTTTTCTAAGGGGATGTTTCAAGGCTGCACATCATTATTTACAGTAAATATTTTGAAAACCCCTGACAGAAGCGACTGTGACAAAGGGCGCATTTCTATGGCCCGACGCCTGGGAACGAATATCTCGGAGATGGAGACGCATATCCGTTGTTCGCGTGCTGCTGCTATGAGCATCAATTGGAAATGGTTAAAGGATGGTGAAACCACGAGTAGTCGACATGGTGATGGACTTTCACGTCTCATAACAGAATGTGGAGATCGGAGGCTTGCCCGCTCTGTAAGGCAGAACTGGCGTCGATCTGAGGCAGATCCGGCGGTAGAACACAATTCCGTTGTAGGTACAAGCACTCTGGAGCACAGCGTTCAACGCACATCGGTGGACATGCAGCTCGGTGCTCTTGTCCGGATACGTTGATTATCGTGAAGAACGACTGCTCGAAACACGCAACAAGCCACGGACACATGCCAGTGGTGATTTGGGAACATTCACCTGGGCACCAAGATAGCTGTGGACTCGGTAAACGTTATTGCTGACAACCTACATCCTTTCCTGCTTAACATCTTCCCTGTTGATAAGATTGTCTGCCCCCTTATGAACAGGACGTGAAATTTCAGTTAAACACTACCAAGAATCTAGCAATGCATGCCAATAAAATGTGAGAAACAAGAAACTCTGATGTCTTACGCGACACAGCACATTACAGAAAATTAATTCAGCTGTAAACGACAACGGCGTCTGGCAGCACAGACATTGCCTACAGTGCACAGGTGGAAGGTATCGCTTAGGTTTCTGGCAGGGGCACTGAGAGTGCTGCTAGTGACGGCCTCTCCGCACATGCGTAATTCTTGTTCCTACCCCTGACAAATTTCGACGCCGCCGCGCGAGTATCAACCGTCGGGTATTTCTGCAGTGAATACAGCAACATCCACCAGCTGAAGACATTGAACAATTGTTTCGATGAAATATTTTTGGAGGAGCACAGTGTTATTCGGCGGAAAACCCGGAAAGTTCATTCGCATTTTCTCGGGAAATGGCGTAAAACACGAGAAGTTTTGGGGAGTCTCTCCGTCGTGCTCAAATGTAAGATATGGGTACTGTGTCTAGCACATTCTTACACCGTGGCGGTTCACTTTTCTGCGTCAATGGAACGTAAGCTCATCACTGAACACTGAGCGTGAAAGGAAACCCAACTCCCTGCCCAGAATAAATTTACAAAACTCTACCCATTGGGCTTTCTCATACAACCGAAGACAAAAACTAAGAACGACGCA
Organism: Schistocerca serialis cubense; assembly: GCF_023864345.2. Lineage (NCBI taxonomy): Eukaryota > Metazoa > Arthropoda > Insecta > Orthoptera > Acrididae > Schistocerca > Schistocerca serialis. The sequence continues at coordinate 499,528,009 of NC_064645.1, forward strand.
TCACGAAGGAATTATCCAGGTCAGACGGAAATCAGTAGATGTGATGTACATGCATAGACAAAAAAATGATCACAATTTCAGAAAAATTGGGTGATTTACTCAAGAGAAAAAGCTTCAGAAATTGAACAAGTCAATAACGCGTTCGTCCACCTCCGGTCCTTATGCAAGAAGTTATTCGGCTTGGCATCGATAGACAGTGTTGCAGGATCTTCTCTTGAGGGATATCGTGCAAAATTCAGTCCAGTCGGCACAGTAGATCGTCAGAATAATGAGATTGTTGGAGGGCCTTGTCCATTACGTTCCATGCGTTCTCAGATTGGGAGAGAAGTGCTGACCTTGCAGGCCAAGGTAGGGGTTGGAAGCACGCAGATAAGTAGTAGAAACTCTCGCCATGCAGAAGGGTATTATTTTGCTGAAATGTAAGCTCAAGATGCCTTTCCATACAGGCCAACAAAACGGAGCGTAGAATGTCATCGACATGCCGTTGACCGCTGTGCTGTAAGAGTGCCGTGCATAATAAGCGAAGGTGTCCTGCTATGAGTAGGATAGGCACCCAAAACAACCACTTCTGATTGTCACGACATATGCTGGGCGAAAATCAGCCTGGTATCCCACAGCTGTCCGGGGCCTCTCCACACGAGGTTTAGGCCTGGAAACTTATTGATCTGAGTAAAATTACCTTCAGTGATGATCACCGCTTCAAACTGAGCCACGATGACCGGCGAAGACCTGTCTGGAGGCGCCCCACACAGTAGTCCTTGTGACTCGGATATAGTCCCGTGACATGGATGAATTTTTTGAAACACCTCGCAGATCCCTAAATGACACCATGTCTCAGGAAGCGAAATCTCTGTCGTTATAATGAATGAACAAACACCGTCACCCCGATCACTATTTCTTCTATTAATCGTTACCGTTTTCGATCTGTCCAACACGTCATCTTCACATCCAAGTTGAGAAAAGGGAAGGAAAGAGGTGACAATATAAAAATTACATTTATATTTTTTTATACACTGACAGAAGTACGCGACACCAAAACGTTCATGTAGAGTAATGAAATTTCGGGAATACATTTGTTTAGGTAATATATTTAAGTGATTAACACTGCAAACTACTGGTTAATGCAAGCGCGAGATAAGTCATTGAAATGTGAAATGCTGGTAAATTAATAACCGGTGTAGCAGCCAGAATGTTGAATGCAGGCATGTAAACTTGCATGCACTTTGTTGTACACGTGCCGGATATCAGTTTGTGGGATGGAGTTCCATGCCTGTTGAACTTCGTTGGCCAGTACAATGACGGTTAATGCTGGTTGTGTCCGATGACAAAAAGTGGTTCAAATGGCTTTCAGCACTCTGGGACTTAACATCTGAGGTCATCAGTCCCCTAGAACTTAGAACTACTTGTACCTAACTAACCTAAGGACATCACACACATCCATTCCCGAGGCAGGATTCGAAGCTGCGACTGTAGCAGTGCCGCGGTTCCGGACTGAAGCGCCTAGAACCGCTCGGCCACCACGGCCGGCACGTCCGATGACGTCGCACATGTTCTCGATTACAGACAAATCTGGTGATCGAGCACGCCAAGACAGCATGTCGACACTCTGTAGTGCATGTTGGGTTACAGCAGTGGTATGTGGGCGACCGTTATCCTGTTGGAAAACACCCCCTGGAATGTTGTTCATGAATGGCCGCACAGCGCTTCAAATTACCGGATTGACGCACATATTTGCAGTCAGGGTGCGTGGGATAAACACAAGAGAGCCCCTGGTGTCATGCGAAATCGCACACCAGACCATAACTCCAGGTGTAGGTCCAATATGGCTAGCACACAGGTTGATTGCAGGCTAATTGGCATCCCCCTAAGCAAAACAAGGCCATCCCTGGCACCGAGGCAGAACTAGCTTTCATCAGAAAACACAACAGACCTCCACTTTACCATCCAATAAGCTCTCGTTTGACACCACTAAAGTCACAAATGGCGGTGGTTTGGGGTCGGTGGAATGCACAGTATAGGGGGTTTGGCTTGGAGCTGTCATTGAAGTAACCGACTTGTAACAGTTTTTTGTGTCACTGTGGTTCCAACAACTGCTCAAAATTCTGCTGCAGATGCAGTACGATGCGCTAAAGCCATACGCCGAACACAATGGTCCTCCGTCTCTGCAGTGCCATGTGGCGTTCCAGAACCAGGTCTTCTCGTGACCGAACATTCATTTGACCACCGCTGCCAGCAGCCATGTACAATGGCTACATTTCCACGCCTAATACTTTTCGTTTACGTTGCACAACTCCTTCTTGTTGTTGCGATATTTTTTTCCGTCAATGTGTGTTAAATAGTGAAGTTTACTAACTTCCACCAGGTATCAGCCACAAGCACCTACAAGACCGTCTGTATTCTGTCTCTCATCCTACATCTAGCTGTTAGCAGGGACACATCGTCTGACGCTGTATTAGGTGAAATGTATTTTTCTGCCTGCTTATTTTATAATTTTGACGTACGTACTACATTACGAAATGCTATGGAGCGTAACATAATAATGCCTTTATTGTCAGGTACGTTACTTAAGAATATATATTTTACATACGTTTATTTTTTTACTGTGGATACCTTTCCATATCCTCACTTTTACTTTATCTTGTAAAGAAATTGTAAAAAACGGTTATGACAAAGTGTCTTACTTCAAAGTGCGACGTAGCCACTACTACTTTGTACTAAGTGGCTGTAACTTCACTGCTATGCAGCCTATTTTCTTATATGGATATTCCAGATGTATATTGATCTGTAGCCTAAGTCTGGAATATTTTTCATATCTTAAGAAGTCAAATTTTGTTTGCTGAAACTAGTTAGGAATGTACATTTTTTTTCGATATTGGCTAATAGTGTTGCCACAAGAAGACTACGGCTTAAAAATGACGTTACAAGCAACACAGTGAAATGTCTCACAAGAAAAACGTCAAAAGATCGTCACACCCCACTTACCTGGCGCCTCAGGATCCACTTTGGCAACGATGGAATGAATGATATAAAACTGACGTAAAAATACAAATGATGTAGTGAGGCAAAAAACTGTATAGTCAGATCATCTGACTTCGCCACAACTCAATGTCTAGTACACTTATAACACTATACGCCAACAGAAAAAATAGTGCTGCTAATGGAAAAGCCACGTATAACACTATGTAACCTCCCCCTCACTTATCGACCTTAATGACAGTGAAATATTAAACCGCGTGTACCTAATGGAAATTTGGGAAAAGCAATCCTCACCGAAGTTAATCTGTCGGTAAAGAGGGAGGAAAGGGTTACATCTAAATGAAAGGAAAAATGCAAATGAAACTGGTGGAAATTAATTTTGGAAAGGGGTAAAGTTAATAAAGAAAGTAAATGTGCGGCCGTTACGTTAAAATTAACTAGCGGTAATTAGGTATTTGAGATTTGGGGGAAATTACGGTCGCCAGTCCTATGGACATTTACTATAGTAACTGAAAAAGAAAGGTTATTGCACATATAATTAGCAATAGAAGCGTGGCAACTGAAGGTTGACAGTAGTGTGAAAACTGAAAGTTTGTCAGAAGTAATAAATTTCGCTACACTCTGACTTAATTTAGCAAAAGAATTTATAAAACCGGAAAATTGAAAGTTAATTTAGTGACTGAAATTAATAGTGAGCTTTGTTTCTGAAGCACTACGAAATTCAATAAAATAAGGTTAGTCTTGGGCTACCTCAACAATCATTTCAAAAGCTACTTGAATCTACGCAATTTAGAAATAAGAGATTTAACTTTGAACTTGAATTTAATGATTCTGAACAATTAACAATAGTAAAATTTAGTATGTACCAAGCTGAGCTGTAGTCACAGGTAAGCTAAAATATGGTAACAAAACTCGCACTCATAATTTGTGGTTGTGTAATCTAAATATTGTAGCCAGCTATGAATACTTTAACTGAACTTTGAAATTAAAGCAGTGAAATGGAATAATATTACTTTAATGCTGGCGTTTGAATTTCAACAACATTCAGGTTCATTCCGGGAAAGGAATGCAATTGGGACAATGAGCAACAAAGGTTCATGCTAAGTTGCTGTAATTTTGTGATGCAACAATTTTAAAAGCTGAGGTCTGCCGTACAGTTCTGAAACTTTACGTGCTTCCAGTCTTCCTTGTTGGTTGATCGAAGGTTTGCAGTCGTCGGTCGAGCAGGTGACGACAGTCACTCATTGTCGGCCGTCGCTGTTGCAGAAGCTGGATGTTGGCGCGCGTTCTTCTCGACACGGTCACCAGGCGAAACGGGCTCTTGATGTACGCCAGCTAATGCTTCCCGTCCGCGACACTGTGTCAGAAACTATCATAGCAATTCGAGCGCAATTACATGCTGCCAAACCCCGAAAGCGCGGCAACTCGCGGGAGCGTTACACAACACACCTGCTCCACTGCACTACTCCAGCCAGACTCCTTCTGCCCGCGCTCCACGCGGCAGAGTTCACACTACCAAAGATCCTAAACACTTTGGTTCTCCACACGACCTATCGATTTATTCGTTCGATAGCATAGTTTTCCCTAGGCCAGACCCAGCGTAAAAATACAAATGATATTTGCAAAACAAACCAATCATACATTGACATAAATGCATATATATACAATTAGTAAAACAATCACAATACACAAAGACACAGAAACGTCATATCTTCAGGTAACAAAATAAGGAAAAAAATTTATAGTACAATAGATGGAAATAGGAGGATATGCATTTCCGGCGTTACAACTATTATACGGGAATTGTGTATATAGTATAATGTTAACCCTTTTACAGGATTTGGCCGTGATGTATGACTAATAGATAAGGAAATCAGACTATTAGTTCCTTTTCTAGCTGTCAGAAAGGAATGCAGTAACAATGGAAGTCGAGATGGCTGGGTGTCTGTGCTGTCCTCATCATTTCATCATCATTCATGAAAGTGGCGAGATTGAACTGAACACAGGTTGGGAAATTGTACGGGCGCTGATAACCGCGCAGTTGAGTGCCCCAAAAACCAAACATCATCACAATGGAATAATACTGAATCTATAACCTTTCTGTACCAAGTTCATTAAGTGGTTTGTGTAATGGATTTACGGCCGCCAGCCTCTATAGACGAAGAAATTGTTGAGGTTCAGAAAAGCAGAAAAAGTAAATTTGGCCGATTTTTCTGCTCTTCTGTAACTTAATTCCACAAATAAATGTAACTTCCCAGGATACGATTATGACGAACACGCAGGAATGTTTTAGCTACTACGCCCACATACATGTACAGTTTTGGTCTAGTAAGGCCACGAGTTTTTTAATCATTACTATGTGCTAAAAAAATTTGGCCAGGGGTGGGGGATTCTATATTTGCATTTTGTGTAATCAACAAATTAAATACTTAAATATTCTAACAGTATAATACACACGTTTAAATTTATCAAGACACTTTATTTATTTCCTTCACTTAACAAATGATCTGTCAAAAGCCAAAGGTAGGGATGTGGTCACTCTATATTGTCATTCAGTATTTATATGGAACCCTACTTCAGTGTTACTGAGCCACATAAGTATTTTTCTTTCCATGACTCTTTGTACTTTACTGAATTTCGTTTATAACTGAAAGAATTTTATCTGTACGTCACTCAAAACTCAATCACTTTCACTTTACTTGTTGTCAGAAAGAGAGTAAGAATATTAAAATCCTTAAATTTGTCCGAAAACATTTACTTCAGCACTTAAGCAAACTTTCACTTCAGCACATCTAATTACGTAAATCATACAGTACATTTACCTTCACTTTAAAATTTAGTTCACAACAATTATTTTCAAACATTTATTCAAGGATGAAAAAAATGTGCTATTAGATACTGAATAAAGCACTTAAAATGTTTTTATAATAGGTTTACTCGGAATAATCAAACACCAGGGGAGGAACTTTTTAGGTGAATGACTAGGAATAGAATAACATGATGAACCAAATTTTATTGTTAACACAATAATTATTCCAAAACGTTAATTCTGAATTAATAGTTCACGCTTCTACAATTCTAATTCTACAGTTCGTAACCTTTAAGCTATAGGCATTGGGTGTACAGTGTACAAGTTTCTTGAAGTATGAACTGATTAATTCTTCTTGGTGTCATTCTAACGTCCAGAACATAGCCTAATAACTTGTGCCAAAGCCGTAATAACTCAGCAGTCGTCATCAGAGGCTATTGCACAACAATTTCCTGGCAAGGCATCGCTTGCACCGTCCTAGTGTTGACTCTTCCACTGCTGCCTACATACTGTCTTCTTGTTCCCCCTCGCGCTACAGGTAGCGTGCCAAAAATCCACTTCCCACTTCACGCTTCCCACAGTAGCCGTACAGTACAAAAGCACTCAATCTTTTACATAACATATATCCTATACATTGTCCCTAAGCGTGTACTATTTTATTCAAATGATAACTTGCACAAATATATAAAATTACACACACAAAGATTTTCATTTCATTAATGTATGACAAAATATTATTTAGTACATTATAAATGTGTAGTATTTCTTTACGTAAGTTGTAAACATCATTAGCAAAGCATTCTAACATCACATCTACCATACCTTTTAAATAGTCTTTGCGTATCAGTTTTATCACTACCAATTCTAAATGCAATTTTTTTTATAATTTTATATGACTGAATAATAGTGTTATACACTGATGCAGCCAAAATGAGGTTCTTTCACCATAAAACAAAATAATTAATAACATTAAAAAAATTATGGTGTGTGATACCGGATGTTCTTCCTCCTTCGGCTAACATGGATGTGTTCACGTCATTTGTCCGCATATGGAAAGAGGTCGGCACATGCTGCGGCTTGCAACACACCGTTATTACAAAATGCCTTTCTTAATATTTAGCAATATTGTTTTCAGAATCTTATAGTCTTTTTGTAACCAAAAACCATTTGCCTACTTTTATCTTAAATTAAGTATCCTCAGTAGTTTTAATTATAAAACTGAAGCAAGTTCTTACCGCTGTGTTTTAACAGATGAAAGACTAAAATAATACAAATTAGATGTGTTTGTTAATTCCACACATTTTAGGAAATGTATAAACGGGAACGAAAATGTATAATCTACAGTTCACCGTGAGAGTGTTTGCTACATTTGTATTTTATTCTTTTATCTTGTAACACGGTATACATACCGAAATGCAATGCGTTAACATGTTTTTAAAATCTGTTGTATTTAAAACAAATAAATTATCTTTTATGGTACAAGAATCTCCTTTATACTGTATCTATGTACTACTCAAAGACATGGACTCAAGCCATGTGACTGACTGTACAATTTTTCCACCACCGCATCCCTTGTATCTTGATCTCACTTTTATATCATTCATACCACTGTCATTAAACTGCATCTTGCGGTTCCAGGTATGTGTGGCATAATGATGTGTTGATTTTCTTTGCGCTACCTTTGATGGTAATGTTTCTAATGGCACACTTGCGTAATTTCTGTGCTGTCGCCCGATTTCTTCCATGAAGATGATTTCCTGGGCGTATCGGAGACGGCAATCATTAACAAAAGAAACAGTGATCCAAACTGTATTTGTTCGTTCATTGTGCCCCGTTAATTGTTCAAAAATCGGAATAGCGAAGGTTTGTTCATAATGAGCCAAAAATTCATCACGCTCCGTCATCTTCACAACCATTCGGCGGTGTACGAGAGGAACAGAGAAGGACACCCAGCGAAATCCCTCACACAGATGTGCGAACCTAATACACAGAGTTGGGCGTTGCTATCGTAAAGCGGACCGCGTGGATCAGAAAGACGACTCGCCAGGCAGAAGTTAGTGGTCCTGTTCACCGGCATAAATTCGCCATCAGCATTGTGTGTTAGCGCCCTGTCGGCCGTACGTGAATAAATTCTGCTACAGGCGTGCAAATCCAGTCACGCCTGCAGCAAACACCGTTGGCCTGGTGATTACATGTACTGGTTCTCCGCGGGACGTGCGGCTTGAGTGTACGCGTTGGTAAGGCTGGCTTCTTGCCACAACAGCTCTGTAAGGGCTGTCAAATGAAAATAAGACAAACGAAAAAAGTAATTACGCTGTTTATTATTTCAAATGTGACTGCCATAACTGTTAACATAGTTGTACCAAGGAGTGTATCTCTTAGGCCGAAGAGAATTGACGGCCACGGAGGTCTTCCTTCACAACTCAAATAATATTGAAATAACATTGGCAGAGATTGGGGCTGCACGGAGGTTGTGTATAGTCTTCCCATCAAAGTTCCGCAGTGTCGTCTTATCAACCTTGGCAACATGTGAACCTGCTATTTCCATATGTTTATGGAAAGAACGTACAGATGCACATCTGGGTACAATCATCGTTCCATAAGCAGCCGCAAACATTCCCCTATGAAGGCACTGACCGTCTCATCTGACAGTGGGATAAAAGCACGTATGCTCGCTACATGTTGCCAAGGTTGTTTCGAGTCCTCGTTAATTGTACTTAAAGTGAGTGTTGCCGATGGCTCTCCAGCCCCAGTGAAACCCATACAACTAAGCGTCACCATAGCCTTCAACGCGAAACAGGGTGATATGCGCCTGAAATTCAACTACTGGATGATCAAAAAGTCAGTATAAATTTGAAAACTGAATAAATCACGGAATAATGTAGATAGAGAGGTACAAATTGACACAAATGCTTGGAATGACATGGGGTTTTATTAGAACCAAAAAAATACAAACGTTCAAAAAATGTCCTACAGATGGCGCTTCATCTGATCAGAATGGCAATAATTAGCATAACAAAGTAAGAAAAAGCAAAGATGATGTTCTTTACAGGAAATGCTCAATATGTGCACCATCATTCCTCAACAATAGCTGTAGTCGATGAATAATGTTGTGAACAGCACTGTAAAGCATGTCCGGAGTTATGGTGAGGCATTGGCGTCGGATGTTGTCTTTCAGCATCCCTAAAGATTTCGGTCGATCACGATGCACTTGCGACTTCAGGTAACCCCAAAGCCAATAATCGCATGGACTGAGGTCTGGGGACCTGGGAGGCCAAGCATGACGAAAGTGGCGGCTGAGCACACGATCATTACCAAACAACGCGCGCAAGGCATCTTTCACGCGTCTAGCAATAATTTGTCTTTTTTCGTTTTTTTTGTTCTAATAAAAACCCATGTCATTCCAAGCATGTGTGTCAATTTTTACCTCTCTATCTACATTATTCTGTGGTTTATTAAATTTTCAAATTTATACTGACTTTTTGATCATCCGGTATTTGTGCGTATCTACCCGCTTACACTTATGATCAAAAGTATTTGGACGCGCCTAACATAATTCGCAATTCACCACGATGTCACAAGAAGTGGATGCGACAGTATAAAAAGAGGCGAGGAGTAAGAGTATTGTCAGTATAGAAGCAGTAACATCAGAACAGTCGTCCAGGACACCTCAGTGACTTCGAAAGTGGGCTAGTCATTGGGTGTCAACTGAATAACAAATTTATTAGGGACATCTCAACCCTTTTAAATCCAAGTCGACTCCTAGTGATGCGATTGTGAAGTGGAGAGGCTGAGGACCGACCAAAGACAAACCGAGACCAGGCAGACTTCATGTACTGACGGGCAGCGACCGCCGATTATTGCGAAGTATGGCTGTAACAATCGCATTAAATCAAAGGAAGGAATCACCGGTTAATTCCGAAGCACTACCTGCACTCCAGTTACCACAACGACTGTGAGTCGGGAGTTAAAAATATTGGGGTACAATGGTCGAAGAGCTGCTCATAAGCCACGTATTTCTGTAGTCAATGCTGAGCGATCGCAGCGATGGTGTAAAGAGAAACGACACTGGGCGGTGGACGACTGGAAACGAGTGATGCATCTCGCTCTATTTTGTGGCTCTCCGATGGAAGGGTTTGGGTTTAGCGAATGCCCGGGGGATGTTACCTGCCACCGCGTGTAGTGTCAACAGTGAAATACGGAGGAGGTGGTGTTACGTTAGGGGGTACTTTAATAGTTAGGGTGTGGTCCCCTACTGCGCTTAAGAAAACTTTAAATGCAGAAGGGTGTGAACCAATTTTACAACAATGTGTACTGCATATACTAGAAGAGCAGTTCGGAGACTACGGGTGTTTGAATAATCATGAAGTAATGATTTGCGATCAGTAACGTTCTTGAAATGGACTGGCCTGCACTTAGTCACGCCCTGAATCAAATGGAACACCTTTGGGATGAGTCAACATTGACTTTGCTCCTGAACCCCATCGTCCATCATGACTACCTTCTCTGGTTTCGGCTATTGAGGAACAAAGAGCTGCCATTCCTCCATGGACATTCGGACACCTCGTGGAAAGTGTTCCCACAAGAATTCAAGCCACCATAAAGGCGAAAGGTAGCCACACTCGATTTTATTTCCACTAACAGATGCCCTAATACTTCTGATTAGGTAGCGTATAATGATAAAAAAATTGCTATAAACCTGAAATGTTTGAATGATCAAGGATTTACCAGCTAACCTGCACCAACAAATATTCCGGAATCACCACAACATCATTGGTGCTGTGGTCACTTATAAAAGCTACGAGACCTTCTACAAAGCTTTCATGCGTTCTCTTGGGGCTAGTCTGCATATGAGAATGGGAACAGATTCCCATGTGAAGAGACGACATCGAAAATCCTCCACGTCTGGAGGCCGAAACCAGCGCGATCAACCACGACAGCCCCTATACGGCCGTCAGAGTAATGGAACTTGAGATAGCATGGTTCCGCTCAGCATCGGCTCACAGCTCCTTATTCGCCAACTTTATGTACACAGTGGAACTAAGCATCTAAAAATAAATTCCGAGAACATCTTGCTGTGGGAGATGCATTTCGTCCCGCGTAAACCGTTCAACTCCATATGCTTTTGGTCGTTAATGATCCAAAGGAAACGTCAATTTAATCGTGGCTTGGCGATATGAAAACGCCGTGATGGTCGGTGAATCCGGACACGAAGACGAGACGCTACGCTGAAATAAACCAACGCCCGCTTGCTCGCATGGGATGACGACCCTGTTACTGATGATGCGCTGTGTTCTGACGCCCTGGTACTGGACGACGTGTTGTCTTTCCCTGCCTCCGTCTCCAGTCAGCATCCACCTAGGGACTCCGACCTTCCACCATCTGTGTCAGATGCAGTTGCCTCCCTTTTTCTGTCTCTGATGCTACGTGAGGGCTCACCTCTTATAGTGTTGCACTGAACCAACCCCGTGAGACTTCTGTCTCCTGGGCGGAAGACGTCGATGCTGAAGATGGACATTCTGTAGGTGTACATAGTTATGGAACCCCCGTGGTGAGATGAGCTCCCTCCTCATCACAGTGATGTGCCCTTCGATGGGGGCTGAAGAGGGAGCTCCCCGTACTTCCCCAGTGTTTGAATCGCCCACCGTCCTTGTGATGGAAGCCTTATCACACAGCCACGGTCAGAATCAATACCATTCTCGCACGCCATAAGCTGGCTTTGTTTCATGAAATGTTGTATGCTGCGGAAATTGACGCTGCTCTCCTTCAGGAAGCGCATGTTTCTACCTTCTGTGCTCCCCACGGCTTTATGGCACATCTTTCCCATGTTGATCCTCTTATAGGACGGTATTCTCGCTGATACAGTTGTCTCTCCCCCTATTTGCCAGAGGTATGACTCTCGTGTTTATTGGAGTCAGGATCATCACCATCGATCCCCCATCTGGTTTGGGTCATCGCTGCAAACCTTCCATCTTTTCTAAGGTTATCACTCCTGTCTTCCTGGGTCTGCGGGAAGCATGGACGATGGCAGGCGATTTCAACTCCACTCCTCAGGCACTGAAAGACCAACTACGGCGTCACTTCCCACGCTCGGCGCTAGTGGCAACTCTCCAGCACCTCAATCTTTTGGACTCGTGGAAGCATTTTCATTATCATCAGTATGCATTTCGCTAGCCATTCTTCCAGTCGCTTCGATTGTGTTTATATCTCTCGTGATATTTTTTGTAACTGCGGCCGGGACGGTCGCGGGGTTGAAATGACGGAAAGCGCAGGGGGACCCTCGGAGAGGCCCGCGAACAACAACACAACGGGAGAGGACGGACACGACCAAAGAAGGACAGAACGAATACAACAAGACCGAACAACGGAGTCGTAAGGAAACCTAACAAACACATCCACTCGTACACAGAACAAGGAAGTAAGTAAGCTGTCTAACGCGAGGCGATGTGTCCACAGACGAACGTGAGATTGGACTGTCTGACTGAGCGAGAGGCAGGCGCTTAAGTACTCTTTCGGGGGCGCCGCTATTGGCCGCTGGAACCACGTGTTCCGCTGTGGCGCCCTCACACTAAAAGCGGGCAAGGAGGCTTACGCCGCCACAGCTTACGGAGCGATGGTGCAGAGTCCTCTAGGAGTCTTCGACGTCCAAGACGTCTGGCGCGGATTCAAATTCCGCGGCACGTGGTACCAGAATATTGTCGACAGGGTACAGGCTGCTGAAGTCTGACCCCTCTGGCCACGACGCACGTATCTTTGCCATCAACCTCTGACCCCAAAGGGTGTAGCGAGGCCAGGACCACAATAACTGTACACAATCTACCTTACTTCACCCGATCGCCGGCAGCTCATCGAGATCATGTGGACAGCTTGTCGTCGAAGCTGTGATGCATATCAGTCTGCCCAGTCATGGTGGGTCCTCTGTGCAAAGCCTGTCCTGCACAAGGTCTTGATTGATTACAGAAGGGGGCTAGTGGAGTGGCGGCGACGGATCTAGGATTTCTACTTCACCATTCTCTGGGAATGTACTATGATGCTCTATTCGCTTGAGCGGCAGGCGACGGTGAATCACGCAAAGGTGCTGCTCACATCCTTCTCTCGACATCACATTGAAGGAGCTATGGTCAGGGAGTGCACACACGATGGGTTAGCACAAGAGCATCCATCTATCGAGGAATGGTGCCACAGTCAGAAGAATTCGATTAATGTTCTTATTACTGACGATGGGCAGCACTTAGATACCCAACGCGATACAGGGTCTGCCATCCATGCACATTATGTTTTGCTGTACTCTGCACAACTTCACAACCCTGCTAACAATACGCCAATCTTTCAACTCTCATTTCGCTTAGTTACTGGGATGCAAAGAGGGATCTGCTTGCGGACATCGAGTAGGATGAAGTCCATGATACTGTACAGGCGGGTTCTACGAACAATTCGCCTGGTCCTGATGGCCTAATGGCGCTAGTGTGGACGGAAGTGTGCCGGGACCTAATGTCATATCTCGTGCTGATCCAAGATGGATTCCCATCCACAAGCCTCGGGGCACTTCACGATATGCGATTACTGCCCCTTGACATTGCTCAACAGCAACACAAAGATCTTAACCCAGCTGTTGCAGCCCAGTATATGGTTTCTTTGGTAAGAAGTTTGCACTCTGGCACTATCCGGACATTGGTCAGGCATTCGATCGTATCGATCACGACTACGTGGAAGTGGTCCTCCTCATTATGGGATATCCTGATTCTACTGTCGACGCCGTAATGCGTCTCGTTTATGGAGATACGTCCTGTGTACTCTTCAATGGCCATGTGAATACTCCCACACTGATCCGTTGTTCGGTGCTTTCGCCGTGGAACTATTGCTCTACGGCCTCCGTCAGCCCTGTCTGGAATGTCTCTCTGTGGTCACGTATCCAGCTGCATTGCTCATGTGGACGATGTAGTCGTCGTTCCTTGCAGCGGTGTTGAGATTAGAGAGTCACTGGCATGGGTTGCCACTCACAGCGAAGCTTCTGGTAGCTACATTAACGTCAGCAAATCGAGCGCCATAGCCTCCTGCTGACAGCGATGCCCCATTGCGTGTGGCTGCTATTATCCGACGCTTAGCACTCGATTTCGCAAGTGATGTGTGGTGCTCGACTGCCCTCAACCGCTAGCGCTTAATGTCCCAATATGAGCTGGGCTCTTAGATCATTGTTTACGAGCAGTCGATCTTCTGCAACGCACACAATATGTAAATGTATATTTGGCGTCACTTATCCCCCACGTGACACAGATACTTCCCATTCCTCCGTCCATTGCTCGCCCTATGTTAGAGGCATTAGGTTCATCTGTTTCCCACAGACTGCTGTTCAAAATAAGGAACGAGACCCTCACCATCTCGCTGGGCAAGGACAGTTTATACCTGTATCGTTATCCCTCAAATGGTACTGTGACGCCATTGTTCTACGTGCCTTACAAGCCTGTTGCTGGAGGCCCTTTCGCCACGCTCTCAATCAGCCCCTATCCACCTTTCGGACGTCTAGCCACCCTTCTTTTACTTCCGCCATTTTTTTCCTCGAATTGAGCTACGTCCATTCTGCAATACTGCCAATGCAGCTGACATCTACGAAGGCTCTCTATGGCTTTCTTCAGCAGTACAGGTCACCGAATTTAGTTGAGGCAACACATTTCAACGTCGATTGTCGTGCCGTTTGGCGATCGGTGTGCGCTACTTACCTTGCCACTGACGTTCAGTCTGCATGGTACCTTTACAGTCAATGGAAAGCAAGTATATCAGTCACGCCTTCACGGCCATCTCCTTGTAGACAGCACGATCGGCGATAGATGCCTGATTCCTGATCCGAATGATTCTGACCCTAATTACCCGTAGGACTCATCATCAGGTATCTCCTCATCTGCTCCTCTTTCGGACTCGGGATGATTCCCACAAACGAAGACTAACTCCGTAAAGTGGATTTGTGGACATGCAAGTTCACTACTTGTTTGCCGACGACGAGAAAAATATCCTGAATTTTTGGCACTTCCTTAATGAACGCCAAGTTCAGTTGCCCGCAGTCCCAAATACAGGCAATTTTTCTCCAGTTTCCTTTGTAGTGTTTTTCTTAACCCAACCGAAGTTGAGGTGTTACTGCAACGCCTTTTCCACTCTTAGAACCGGTTATTTACTGGTCTTCGGAATGTTTTTCTCTGAAAAACTATGCATAGATAGTCTCACCGAGCCTGGTGACTGGCTGCTCCCTCCTCCTCGCGATGGCGGTTTCCTAGAATTCTCTCTGGCATTAAAAAAGGAAAATTAATAAATAAATCATTGTTTTTCTGTGTATCTCTACTCCACGTTACCCATAATGTTCTTGGTTCCTGGAGGGGGGGGGGGATGGGAAATGGTGACCATGCCTCGGGTTGCGACCTCTGCCCACTTTGCCCCCGTCCCTCCCTTTGGGCGTCAAGGCGCTTCCTTTGGGAAAAAAGTGAATTTAGGCAATGCGGCAGCGAACGAAATGCAGACTCGTTCATGTTCAAGTCAAGGAGTGTTATCACGAAACTTTTTTAGTTAATACATAAAGCTGTATCCAATTTACTTTTCCACAATGCGGTATCCTGTGTACTTCTTTCTGTTACTATTACCTTTATTTAAGCATGAAGACACAGCATGAATTTCTTAAAGACATAAGCGACCACTTGCTTTCATCCATGACACAAATAAAGTCAACAGAAAATAAGAAGGTTGGCCAGATTTTCATGTTTTAAACTAACGTTCTTTTACATTTGTTTGAGATGGGTTTAAATCTTGGGGTCTGCAACCTCAATTTTATCTGCAAATGTTAAGCCTGAGTCCGTGCCAGGTGGGTAAGCTTGTATCTATTATTCTGTAGTTTCAAAAGAGCAGTCGATGTCTGTTGGTAAATCTACTATTGGTTATCACAAGTGTCTTATTCTTTTATATTAGTAGTTTTAATACAGTAATTGAAATTTCTACTTATAATTAAAATGTTTAAGCTTATTCACTTAGACTAAGTAACTGCTCAGCGAACGCTACGTTAAAGGCTTTCTTAACTCTTGAAAGAAAAGAAGATCTTATTGTCGGAGCTCTTGGCTTTAGTGTCATAACGTGTAAGCTATTTCTTGAGAGCCTTGGCTACTGAGCCTTGACTTCGTAATTGACGCGGCGGTTGCCCGCGTGTACGTACTTCCGTATTTCGGCCTCTGCATGTACGCGCGCGACAACTCCAGTGGCCGTTAGCTGTCGGTGGAGTCTTGATTCCAACTGCAACTGCTAAGCAAGTTGAGTTTCCCGGATATTCTATTTGACGGGTTGTGCAAGAGAAGATTGTGATCATTCTGGTTGTTGGCATATTTTGAAATAAACTTGTAATTTCTTAATAAAAATTGTGTACTCAGCCTGGGTTCGCCAATCCACGTCTCCTATCCTTTGTCCATCTTATTTTCGGACATTTCAACGTTATGTATGAAATTTTCGTTATCTTATACATGCTGCAAAAGCCATTCACAAAACTGTCCTCGCCGAATGCCGTTTTCTGGCCTCTGGTGTCGAGTTAACGTGTAATGATATGGATGCAGTTCTTCGACCTAGAACACTTCAACAACCAGTATTTGAGATATCTGGAACTGCTTTGCAATATCAGCGGTACTTCGTCGAGACGACTGGTGAACGGTTTCTAGATTTCCGTCGTCTGTGGAGTACATCTCGTCCGCGAACGGTCTCTGTCCGTTACTTGTGGACAAAGTGTCCCGGATTCCCGAAGCCGTTGCTCCACGCTGCAAAAAATATTATCATCTGGCTGGCAACTTTGAGGCTACCACGCAGCATACACAAGAGCAACAGCAGCAGTAGCTTGATTACATGATGCACCCAGAACGAAACGCATACAGACTCTCATCGTCTGTGTACTCCATCGGAAATCCGCCAGACCAGTTATAGTTGTGCAATGCGCGGTTAGTAGACACATGCGTCCAGTGTAATGGGTCCCCTGTCATGTGATAAGCTACTCCCCTGTGACAAAATTATGTCCCGGATGTAAATGACCCGCCGTACGCTGATCAACCAGAACATTATGACATACTAGGCAATGAAACGGATAACAGCGATGACCCGTCGTGGCATGGAAGCGGTGAGGGTAGGTCGGTGGAGGGAGTTGGCATCACATCTGCACACACGAGCCACCTGATTCCCGTAAATTCCGGGAAGGGGCGATGAGCTCTGGCTCCACATTCAATCACATGCCAGATGTGTACGATCGGGTCCAGATCTGGTGAGTTGGCAGCTGCGGAGGGGGGCAGCGCATGAAATGGAACTCTCAACTGTATTAATCGAACCACTCCATAACTCTTCTGGCCTTGAAACAAGGTTCATTATCTGTATGAAAAATTAGGGAAACATGATCGTCATGAAGGGGTGTACGCGATCTGTAGCCAGTGTAAGATACTCCTTGGCCGTCACGGTGCCTTTCACGACTCCACTGGACACGTGGATATCAATGCGAATGTTCGCCATAACATAATGAAGCCGGCGGCAGCTTATCTCTGTCCCACAGTACAGATGTCAAGGAGCTGTTTTTTCCGGAAGACGACGGATTTGCGCCCTCCCATCGGCTTGATGAAGGCATAATGAAGCCGCCGGCAGCCTTTCTCCGTTCCACAGTACAGGTGTCAAGGAACTGTTTTCCTGGAAGAAGAAGGACTCGCGCCCTCCCATCGGCTTGATGAAGGTATCGCGATTTATGAGAACATCCAACGCTCTGCCACTGCTCCAACGTCCAGTGCCGATGGTCACGTGCACATTTCAGTCGCATTGCCGATGTTATGAGCACTCTGTCCGGTGTAAAAGCCTCGTGTTTTTTTTTCCGCCACAGTTCGCCGAATGCCCTGTTTTACCAGTCTGCCCCGCCTACGACGTCCGACATCTGGAAGTGGTTTCATCTTGGTTTCGCCGTGCGTTGAAACCACTCACCGCGGCACTCCTCGAACACCCGAAGTGCTCATACCGAGTCTCTCGGCCATCACAAACTGCCATCAGTCAGACTCAGATAGGTCGCGCACCTTCCCCATTCTACTCACGGACATCATGCTCACTGATACCATGCGCGCGGTGCGTGTATCTGACTGGCGGTCATTCCTCGTCAGGTGACGCTGCTATCGCCTGGACGGGTTTATATCGATACTAGGTCGACGGTCATAGTGTTCTGGGTCATCAATGTATAGTTCTCGTACATTTATCCCTGACAGCTCGCAGCGCTTTAGTCAATTTTCAATTGCGAAGCTTTAACAGGTGCAGGTGAAAACCGATGCCGCCTGTAGAGATATGACAACAATTACGCGCTGCCATAGAGATGTTTTCAAAATCGCATTACGTTACTGGTAGAATTGGTCCGCGAAGCTGCAATGCCGAACCCATTGCAACCGTCAGGGATCAACTTATGCCGATTCAACTAGGATTAACGGAAGTGTAGTAAATAAAAAAGAGACCTGAAGAGGAATCGAACCTTAGCTCCATGGTGGATGTGAGTTTGATGTCCCAGCAGTCTACTCAGTGAGCTACGACGCCTGGTACGGTAGTGAATGGAGATACACGCTCCTCTGTATCTTCCGATGCGCTGTCCAGTGTGACAGTGTTGCCAACCCCTTGTTTAGATACCCGTGGGATCAAAATCCACCCGATCTGACTTTGCTAGATTAACTTTTGTCTTCAATTTGTATGAGCAATCACGTGCCGACTTCCAAGTGCGGCGTTTCTTCTTCTGCCTACATAGTTCATCCACCCGGGGGTAATTTCCAAGAATGTTTGCTTATCGAAGCCACGGGCCCCAAACAGTAGATATCGAACGTGCGATTCTAAATGGATCAAGTGACTGTGGTAACTGGAGTTAATGATAAATTATATGTGAGTTGCTATGGAAACCTATCCCATGTATGTCGTTAATGAGTTTGGATGTCCGGTGTTGTAGACGGCTTTTTGGCCGATTGCATGACGTGGAAGAATCTAATTCCAAGCTTATGTAATGTAGCAAATTGAGTTTTTGTCGGACGTATGTGCTAATACCAAATGAATAAAGGAGAGATTGTGTAGACTGCGGTGGGACGAAGTCTGTAAAAGTTCGTAATAAAAGTTCTTATAGTGAAATAACTTTACAATTTCAATGTGGGAACTGTGGTAAACGGACGACTATTAGGAAAAATACACGGTTCGACTATTCAGAATATCGATCCAGACCAGCATAATTTTTGTATCTTGCTGAATTAGAGGCTACACCCTCCAAGCAACAGCATCAAAAACTGATTTATCTACCAATGCTACTATTTTGCAGAGAATTCTGTTATGTGATAGTGGCGAACGACAATGTACCAGTCGGTGGACCAAAGACAGTTACTGAAGTGGACGAGTCGCACATAGCAAGAAGGG
Organism: Schistocerca serialis cubense; assembly: GCF_023864345.2. Lineage (NCBI taxonomy): Eukaryota > Metazoa > Arthropoda > Insecta > Orthoptera > Acrididae > Schistocerca > Schistocerca serialis. The sequence goes on from NC_064645.1 coordinate 499,547,213, forward strand.
AAAGCCAGAGAGGACGACCGTTACAGAATGAAATCTAACATATTTGGGTATTCGATGGCACAAAACGAGAGTCCCGGATGTGCTTTTGTGGTAAGAGTTTTCTCCAGAGACAAGGTGTCTTTAGTCGGTTTGACAACGGACAGCTTGCAATCCTACAAGATATTATAAGCAGATGAATTCCACCACGAGTTCATGAACCATTGTGTAGAGTTTGTGTCTTTCGGTAATCGCAGTGCGCACATGCAGAACATCGAGCGACTGTGGAAATCAGTGAAGTCTTCCAATAAAAGAGAAAGGCGTCCAGGAGAAACCGTATTTCCGTAACTTGTGGTTGCAAGGAAAATTTGACTCACGTGACACTCTACTTGAATATTTGTGTGACATAGGTAGAGGCTACCCAGGTTATGGCAACAAGGGAATGCTCCCCGTAGCATTCACATCAAATGGACTTTCTCATGAGGAGAACGTCGATGACGAGTGAGAAAAGTCATTTCCTTTGTAATTACAACTATTTTAGTCAACGTTCTTCTTTTGTTGTTGCTGCAGTGGCACTGCAAACACTCCTCATAACTCCCACCACCACAGTCGTGTGTGAGATTTGGAATCGCACGTTCGATATCTATCGTTGGGACCCGCTGCTTCGATGGGGAAACATTCTTGGAAATTACCCATCCCTGGAATCGACTATGTCAATGATTTTTGTCTGTTATCGATATCGATATGGCAAGAAATTCATCCCGGGAATTCCAGGATCATACTAAAATCTTTACAGCAATGCCTTAGACTAGCCCGGAGGCACAGAAATAAGTGTGCAGGGGACTTTAGTTTATATATGTAGAGAGAGAACACTCAATAAAACATTTTTATTTACTTACATATATATGAATACAAGTTACATTTTATGTTTGCATGTAGTTATTCTATTATACTTTTGACGGATTATGAATGTAATGTATACTTAAAACACAAAAAATATTTTTATGTGACATACCTACAATTTAACAAGTTTCAGATTGTTTAATTTACTCGTATTGTGAAATCTTGCTTCATGCTGAATTTAGTGATTTTATGTCAACGGGAAGGCCCATAGGTTTTGATGAGTTAGTTTGCGAGTACCAAAATATTTGACATCAACGCGCGAATCTTTTGATTGCATTGACTTAGTAGTTTAAACTTTTTACATCAGCAAGAGACTGTAAACTATAGTATGTGACATAAATTTGAACTTGATACGCCAATCCGTATCAGAGAAAAAGTCTTAAAAGACGGACAGACGAATAGTCGGATAAAAAAATGACAATAATGTATTTTTTCGTGCGATATAAATTAACAGTTTTCGTATTATTTTCTTTACTTGTACTGTGAAGCCTTGCTTCTTGCTAAATTTCACTATTCTAGGTCGACAATGAGGTTCTGATGAGCGAGTTTTCGAGTATCAAAACATGACGTAAATAGCAATATCTTTGATTGCACTTACTTCGAAGATTACAATTTTTTGACAGCCAGGGGGCCACATACCTTAGTATATGATATAATGTTGAACTTGATACTCCAAACAGTTCCAGAGAAAAATGTCTTAACTGACGGACAAACAGACGGATCAAACATGATAAAATAGTATTTTTCGTGATATATAATTATAAATTAACAGTTTTCAAATTTTTGCCTTTACATGCACTGCGAAATCCTGCTTCTTGCTACTTTCATGTTTCTAGGTCAATAGGAAGCACCTCTGTAGATTTTGATGAGTGAATTTTTTAGTATCAATGTTGTTGTTGTTGTCTTCAGTCCTGAGACTGGTTTGATTCAGCTCTCCATGCTACTCTATCCTTTGCAAGCTTCTTCATCTCCCAGTACCTACTGCAGCCTACATCCTTCTGAAACTGCTTAGTGTATTCACCTCTTGGTCTCCCTCTACAATTTTTAACCTCCACGCTGCCCTCCAGTACTAAATTGGTGATCCCTCGATGCCTCAGAACATGTCCTACCATCCGATCCCTTCTTCTAGTCAAGTTGCGCCACAAACTCCTCTTCTCCGCAATTCCATTCAATACCTCCTCATTAGTTACGTGATCTACCCATCTAATCTTCAACATTCTTCTGTAGCACCACATTTCGAAAGCTTCTATTCTCTTCTTGTCCAAACTAGTTGTCGTCCATATTTCACTTCCATAAAAATACTTTCAGAAACGACTTCCTGACACTTAAATCAATACTCGATGTTAATAAATTTTTCTTCTTCAGAAACGCTTTCCTTGCCATTGCCAGTGTACATTTTATATCATCTCTACTTCGACCATCATCAGTTATTTTGCTCCCCAAATAGCAAAACTCCTTCACTACTTTAAGTGTCTCATTTCCTAATTTAATTCCCTCAGCATCACCCGACTGAATTCGACTACATTCCATTATCCTCGTTTTTCTTTTGTTGATGTTCATCTTATACCCTCCTTTCAAGACACGGTCCATTCCGTTGAACTGCTCTTCCAAGTCCTTTGCCGTCTCTGACAGAATTACAATGTCATCGGCGAACCTCAAAGTTTTTATTTCTTCTCCATGGATTTTAATGCCTACTCCGAACTTTTCTTTTGTTTCCTTTACTGCTTGCTCAGTATACAGATTGAATAGCATCGGGGAGAGGCTACAACCCTGTCTCATTCCCTTCCCAACCACTGCTTCCCTTTCATGTCCTTCTGCTCTTATAACTGCCATCTGCTTTCTATACAAATTGTAAATAGCCTTTCGCTCCCTGTATTTTACCCCTGCCACCTTCAGAATTTGAAAGAGAGTATTCGAGTCAACATTGTCAAACGCTTTCTCTAAGTCTACAAAAGCTAGAAACGTAGGTTTGCCTTTCCTTAATCTTTCTTCTAAGATGAGTCGTAGCGTCAGTATTGTCTCACATGTTCCAACATTTCTGCGGAATCCAAACTGATCTTTTACGAGGTCGGCTTCTACCAGTTTTTCCATTCGTCTGTAAAGACACAAATGTCCGTATCTTTTGACTGAAGTAACTTAGAAGTTTGTAATTCTCCGCCAAAGTACCATAGACCTTAATAAGCGAGACCAATATGAACGTGATATGTCGACCGGTTCCTGAGAAAAAATGCTCTTAACAGTCAGACAGACGGACAGCAATGCCATCATATAAGGGTTCCGTTTTTACTGAACGTTGGAAACCAGGAAAACTCACATTCCGCGGCATGCCGTTTTAATGGACGAACGGAAAGTCCGGGAAGAGTCAGGATTCGCAGAAAGGTATTTTACTGGACATCTCTGGAGCTCAAACCGAGAGGAAAGGAGTGTAGATCGGAAGGTTGTTATGGTTACTTCTAAGGGGAAAAGACTTCTATGATCTACTGTGAACATTCGAAAATACGCAGTCCATGCATCCATATCACGCAGACAAAGAAATTGGGACCTGATAATAGAAAAGTAAGAGGTTGCTGATCTCAAGTGAAAAATAAGACAAAACGTCCCACTGTTTTCTTCTCCCTAGCATCGGTGTGTGTTTAATGCATGATACAGAGAGCGTCAGTTAATAAAAAAACGAAATTATGAAATGAGGCGAAAGAAACCTTTAAACCCTAGCCACTGTCCCACATTGCTATCTTTACACAGAGCACTGCTATTAGTAGAATGGCATAACACCAATACGCGCTCGAAGCAAGTAAAAATGTTACCTGTACTGGTCGGTCGCAATGCAAATAGGCAGATGCAGATGAAAGGGTAGGAACACAACCAAAACCCAATAAGGTGATGCTTGTTAACTGACCATCGGGTTCGAGTCTCGGTCCGAGACTAATTTTCATTGCCGTCATTACATTATGCAGCTGACGGTTGCCCACATTCGCAGCTGCGAACGTATTTCATGTACAGTGTGGGCCAAATAAAAGTGTCCCGGACGAGCGTATACGATTGAACGTGAATGGCAGCATTAACGGAGGTGAAAAGACCTACAGTTATTACCAACAGGATGGAACAACTGTCCATACGGCCGGCCAAACCTTGCAGCACATTTACACAATCTTTACGTCTGACAGATTTGATAGCAGAGGTACTTATGGTCGCGGCTCTAGCTGGCCTCCCACGTCGCTTGATCTATTAGTATGCGTCCATTGTCCGCAGCTCGTGGTCGTGCGGTAGCGGTCTCGCTTCCCGCGCCCGGGTTCCCAGGTTCGATTCCCGGCGGGGTCACGGATTTTCTCTGCCTCGTGATGACTGGGTGTTGAGTGCTGTGTAGTTCTAAGTTCTAAGTTCTAGGAGACTGATGACCGTAGATGTTAAGTCCCATAGCGCTCAGAGCCATTTTTTTTTTTTTTTGCGTTCATTTGTGTGAGGAGTCCCTATAGTCTTCAAGAAAATTTCGGATGAGACTGCAGCAATTCCAGCAGTCCAGTTTCGATCTGCCTTCAGCAGCTTTCTGACCAGGGCCTAAAAGTGCCAAGAGATGAATGGTGGTCACTTTCAACATCTTCTATAGTCAGATTAGTACTGTATTTCCTTTTTCTGCTGCGTTTCTTTGTGCTCTGGAACTCTGTTTCCCGGGCCATTTTTATTTGCCCCACCCTGTATTTCATAACGGCTGTAGTTGTTCTTCTGAACGAAGAATACAGGAAACAACTCTCCAATATTCTTCTATCGTTTGAGACGGCCTCTACTATCAGGAAAAGAGTGTTCGGTTCAATCGCATTTGAACTGGATCGCTGTACTTTGACGAACACTTGAAGCATGTGAGGATGGCCCTACACTGACCAATCCCATTAAATGTGCGTCGTGCTTCCCTATGCTCTGTAGTACCCCGGTGTGCTATCACCGCTACAAATGCGTGGAAGAGATCTACTTCTAGTAGTCAGGATGGCATCCGTCTCTCCACCTAGGAGTTGTAGGTTCCATTGGTTGGCGAGGGCTAGGGAGTCCGTCAGTTGCTTAAAGACAAAAGGCGTGCACGTAAACTATTGCTTCAATAAGTATAGTGCAGCTAGAAGTGCGCGCTGCTGCCATGTGACTCAGTCTGGTGTCCGTTTCTGCAGCAGGGTGAGGCGTCTATCTCACGACCCTTGGCAAGAAGCGTTGTGAAGTGTCAACAGGTGTAGCGCTGAACGCGGCTCAAGCGCAGAGAGACCTTGCGCTATAAACGTTCCCCAGCGGCGGTGTGTCAGATGCTGACGTGTCCGACTGGGACGGCCGGCTGCATCCCGGACGTGCTGGCTGCGGGTGCGGACGTTGGCGGGCGTCCTGCGACGCGGTGGCTAGCAGGGCCTTGTATTGTATTGTATTGTATGTTAACCGGGGCCCTAGAAACCGCGGAGAGGCTCCGTCCCCGCCGCAGCCGCAGTGGTCCACAACGCCACGACGATTACCGCAGTCCACTTTACCCTGTAAGTAGGCTGTTTTTGTTTTCTTATTGGTAACGCCACGTAGCGCTCTGTATGAAAATCACTGGCTGTGCTGTGTGCAGTCTGTGGCTAGTTTGCATTGTTGTCTGCCATTGTAGTGTTGGGCAGCTGGATGTTAACAGCGCGTAGCGTTGCGCAGTTGGAGGTGAGCCGCCAGCAGTGGTGGATGTGGGGAGAGAAATGGCGGAGTTTTGAAATTTGTAAGACTGGATAAGAAAATGGTTGGCCAAAAAAAGTATTTAAAAGAGGATATGAACAAAAAAGTAGGGTTTAGGGGCAAAAGGTTTAGGTAGGATTTTCTTAGAAATAAATGATGAGGTAAGATAATGGAAAATAAATAATGAGGTAAGAAATATGTGAACCTATAAATACAGAAAGCATGCTTGGATAGGATTTTTTTGGTGGAAACAAATGTTGAAATAAGACGTAAGATCTATGGAATGAAGTTTTGGGTTGGACTGCAGTACCAAATGTTACCCTGAAAAGGAACCCTGTCTTTCCTTTCGTATTATTCCGCTATGTGTTTATGTATCCTTGTGTATTTGTCTTTTTCCTGTCTTTATGTGTTTAGCTAATAAGATTTATGTTGTAGAATTTTTCAAATACTATGTTATTTTCTTTGTAAAGATGTTTAGACATTATTTATTCTGTTCTGTTTTAATGCTCATGTTGATGTTTCGAAAGTTATTCTGATCTTTTATGTGTGTACTCATGTCATAATTCCTGTAACACTGATGTACATGTTTATTTCTATTCTTTTGTAAAGCTTCTTTTACTACAAATATAATGATGTATTTTGTACCTTTGTAATTGTATTCTTATGTTATAAAATTGTAATTGACACCAGTTCATCAAATTAAGTATGTTGTAATTTCCATTTCACTGCACATGTTTCTGTTGGTCATAGCATATGGACAATATGTGAGAAGTGGGGACTGTTAGTGTTTGCACTTGTGTTAATAATTCAGCAAGGGACTGGATAAAAGCATTGCTGGTTCTGAGGACAATTCCAAAAACTTTGTGAGTGCACAAGTGGTGGTTTATGGACTTGCTATATTCTCTGCAAGACTCTTCGATGGAGATTGTGCACCTGCACAGTCGCAACAGATGGCTGCTGGCCATCTCTACAAGGACTACAGTGGGTCTGCACCTTTCATGACTCACCAATACCATTATCTCTACAAGGACTACAGTGGGTCTACATCTTTGATGACTCACCAATACCATTATTTCTACAAGGACTGCAGTGGGTCTGCACCTCTGGTGGCCCACCAATACCGTAATCTCTACCAGGACTACAGTGGGTCTGCTCTGTGATGACCTACCTACCAATATTCTTCAAAACGTCGAATGACTCTGCTGTGGGTTTGCTCTGTTGTGGCCCATTACCTGTCAGCATGTCAAGAGTCAGCACTGTCTTTCCGTTGGAAGGACAACACTACTTCTTCAAGACTGCATGGAAATCCACTACTTCCTTGTGCATTGTCTTTTACTGCTCAGACTTTGAGGAAAGAAACGGCAGTTTTACTGTGATGAATGATCAGGACTGTCTTTATGGACTGCGAGAAAATTTTAGCATTTGACCAACATTGTATCAATAAGTGTGTGCATTTGATTTCTTTGTTACTGTAATTGTGAAATTTTTTTAACAAATATGTATTGGCCAGTGACCAAAACAATTTGTAAAATTTTTTGTGGGGAGCATGGGGGCTATGTAAGTAGGCCGTTTTTGTTTTCTTATTGGTAACGCCACGTAGCGCTCTGTATGAAAATCAGTGGCTGTGCTGTGTGCAGACTGTGGCTAGTTTGCATTGTTGTCTGGCATTGTAGTGTTGGGCAGCTGGATGTTAACAGCGCGTAGCGTTGCGCAGTTGGAGGTGAGCCTCCAGCACTGGTGGATGTGGGGAGAGAAATGGCGGAGTTTGGAAATTTGTAGACTGGATGTCATGAACTGCTATGTATATTATGATTTTTCAACACTATTAAGGTAAATACATTGTTTGTTCTCTGTTAAAATCTTTCATTTGCTAACTATGCCTATCAGTAGTTAGTGGCTTCCGTAGTTTGAATCTTTTATTTAACTGGCAGTAGTCGCGCTCGCTGTATTGCATTATTTCGAGTAACGAAGACTTTTGTGAGGTAAGTGTTTTGTGAAACGTATAGGTTAATGTTAGTCAGGGCCATTCTTTTGTAGGGATTTTTGAAAGTCAGATTGCGTTGCGCTAAAAATATTGTGTGTTAGTTTAAACACAGTCATGTATAATTGTTCTAAGTACGGGGACGTTTCAACCACTCCGCCGGCCCACACCCAACCATTCTTTCAGGGCCATTGCGCGGTTCGGCCCCCGGTGGATCTCCCCCAGGGAACGTCTCACACCAGTCGTGTGTAACCCCTATGTTTGAGTGGTAGAGTAATGGTGGTGTACGCGTACGTGGAGAACTTGTTTGCGCTGCAATCGCCGACATAGTGTAGCTGAGGTGGAATAATGGGAACCAGCCCGCATTCGCCGAGGCAGACGGAAAACCGCCTAAAAGCCATCCACACAATGCCCGGCTCACCGGACCTCGACACAAGTCTGCCAGGTGGATTCGTGCCAGAGACCAAGGGCACCTTCCCAGTCCTGAAAGCCGGGCGTTAGACTGCGCGGCTAACCGGGCGGGCTTTAGCAGGGCCTTAATTCGATCCTTGGTCCTGCGGTCCACGTTAGGCAGAGGAGCCTCACGGTTCAATCGACACTGTGAAGGACGCGGACTCGATGGCTTGCCGATTCAACCGATCACCAGCCTTGCCAGACGATCTGTATTTAAACGCGCCAAAGCGTGCCTGTTGTGGTGTTGCGGCTGCTAAAGTCAAGTGAGCGGCATGCCTCATGGTTTCGGGAATCGTCAGGACACAGACAGGTAGCACAGTGACACTCGGTAAATGCAGCTGCGCAGCGCCAGGTCAGTATACAGGGTGTATCACAATTAATGGAGTAAACGCTATAATTGAATGTACACGGTACTAGAAGCAAAAAAGCCTGAGTAAACATAGGGTGGAAAATGCATACCTTAAGAGCTACGAGCGATTTTTCGTCTTAGGTACTGTGAAACAAATCTCTTCTACTGCAAGTTCTTTGCTTTCCGTATTTTGGGAAGCGGTAGTACGGACCAAAACAAGAAAAACAGTCCAGTAAACATGTGCTTTAAAATTCATTCCTTAAGAGCTATGAGCACTTGTTCATCTTTGCTACTTTGAAACACAACACTTCTAATGATCAAGTGCTCGTAACTTTTAAGGTATGCGTTTTAGAGCACATGTTTGCTCGACATTTTTTTCCTATTTTGGTTCATACTACCACTTCCCAAAATATGGAAAGCAAAGAACTTGCAGTAGAAGAGATTTGTTTCAAAGTAGCGAAGATGAAAAATCGCTCGTAGCTCTTAAGGTATGAATTTTCGACCCTACGTTTACTGAGACTTTTTTGCTTATATTATCGTGTACTTTCAACTGAATGCGTTTAAGTCATTAATTACGGGACACCCTGTATTGACACAAGTGTGGCCCCCTTGCAGTGTCGAGCGCATCTGCCTAGGCTTGTGTCTTTACAGTTTCCTGTGTCTCTTGGAATCCGTACAACTACGCGTCACCGTCGCCTGTTGAGTGAAAGAAGGTGCTACATGGCTCATGGTAGCCGTCTGCTATTCAGCTACTCATACGTGTGCATCACAACCAACATTACACTTGTCCGTCCTCTGCTGGAATATTGCTGCGCGATTTGGGATCCTTACCATGTAGAATTGACGGAGGACATCGAAAAAGTGCAAAGAAGGGCAGCTCGTTTCCTGTCATCGCGCAATAGGGGTAAGAGTGTCACTGATATGAGTTGGGGTGGCAGTCACTGAAACAAAGGCGATTTTCTTTGCGGCGAGATCTGTTTACGAAATTGCAATTACCAACTTTCTCTTCCGACTGCGAAAATATTTCGTTGATACCCACCTACGTAGGGAGAAATGATCACCATAGTAAAATAAGAGAAATAAAAGCTCGAACGGAAAGATTTAGGTGTTTCTTTTTCCCACGCACCATTCAAGAGTGGAATGGTAGTGAAGTAGTATGAAAATTGTTCGATGAACCCTCTGCCAGGCACTTAAGTGTGAATTACAGAGTAACCATGTAGATGTAGATGTAGCCGCTAACATCACGTGTGGTTACATACTTATGTGGGGATGAGAAAAAAGGAGCAGTGAATGCTTGTCGTTTCTTTTCTTTTTTTTTTATTATTATTCTATTTGATGCCGTCCGCTACGAATTCCTCTCTGCACCAACCTATTTTAGACTAACTGTTATATCCAACACCAGTTATTTGTTGGATGTGTTCCACTCTCGGTCATCCTCTACAGTTTTTGCCCTCTAAAATTAATCAAGTGCCATGGATGTTATCCTTGGTGTCTCATCTCTTCTCTTATCAGACTATCTCTTTTTCTTGTCAGTCTTTCTCAAATGTAACTCACCTAGCTGATTCTGCAGAGAACGGCATTCCTCACCTTATCAGTCCATCTACACTCCTGGAAATGGAAAAATGAACACATTGACACCGGTGTATCAGACCCACCATTCTTGCTCCGGACACTGCGAGAGGGCTGTACAAGCAATGATCACACGCACGGCACAGCGGACACACCAGGAACCGCGGTGTTGGCCGTCGAATGGCGCTAGCTGCGCAGCATTTGTGCACCGCCGCCGTCAGTGTCAGCCAGTTTGCCGTGGCATACGGAGCTCCATCGCAGTCTTTAACACTGGTAGCATGCCGCGGCAGCGTGGACGTGAACCGTATGTGCAGTTGACGGACTTTGAGCGAGGGCGTATAGTGGGCATGCGGGAGGCCGGGTGGACGTACCGCCGAATTGCTCAACACGTGGGGCGTGAGGTCTCCACAGTACATCGATGTTGTCGCCAGTGGTCGGCGGAAGGTGCACGTGCCCGTCGACCTGGGACCGGACCGCAGCGACGCACAGATGCACGCCAAGACCGTAGGATCCTACGCAGTGCCGTAGGGGACCGCACCGCCACTTCCCAGCAAATTAGGGACACTGTTGCTCTTGGGGTATCGGCGAGGACCATTCGCAACCGTCTCCATGAAGCTGGGCTACGGTCCCGCACACCGTTAGGCCGTCTTCCGCTCACGCCCCAACATCGTGCAGCCCGCCTCCAGTGGTGTCGCGACAGGCGTGAATGGAGGGACGAATGGAGACGTGTCGTCTTCAGCGATGAGAGTCGCTTCTGCCTTGGTGCCAATGATGGTCGTATGCGTGTTTGGCGCCGTGCAGGTGAGCGCCACAATCAGGACTGCATACGACCGAGGCACACAGGGCCAACACCCGGCATCATGGTGTGGGGAGCGATCTCCTACACTGGCCGTACACCACTGGTGATCGTCGAGGGGACACTGAATAGTGCACGGTACATCCAAACCGTCATCGAACCCATCGTTCTACCATTCCTAGACCGGCAAGGGAACTTGCTGTTCCAACAGGACAATGCACGTCCGCATGTATCCCGTGCCACCCAACGTGCTCTAGAAGGTGTAAGTCAACTACCCTGGCCAGCAAGATCTCCGGATCTGTCCCCCATTGAGCATGTTTGGGACTGGATGAAGCGTCGTCTCACGCGGTCTGCACGTCCAGCTCGAACGCTGGTCCAACTGAGGCGCCAGGTGGAAATGGCATGGCAAGCCGTTCCACAGAACTACATCCAGCATCTCTACGATCGTCTCCATGGGAGAATAGCAGCCTGCATTGCTGCGAAAGGTGGATATACACTGTACTAGTGCCGACATTGTGCATGCTCTGTTGCCTGTGTCTATGTGCCTGTGGTTCTGTCAGTGTGATCATGTGATGTATCTGACCCCAGGAATGTGTCAATAAAGTTTCCCCTTCCTGGGACAATGAATTCACGGTGTTCTTATTTCAATTTCCAGGAGTGTAATTTTCAGCCTCTTTCTACAGCGCGCTTCGATTCCCTTTTCCGATCTTCACAGCCCACTATTCACTTCTATATAATGTTGTTCTCCAAACATACCGTCTCAAAAATGACTTCCTCAAATTGAGGCCTGTGTTTCATATCAGTAGACTTTGCTAAATGGCTTTTTATGCTCTCCTCGTTTCTTCCGTCGTGTGTTACCTTGCTTTCAAGGTAGCAGATTTCCTTCACCTCGCCTGCTCCGTTGTCCACAATTTCGATGTTAAGACTATCGCTAATCTCATTTTGCTACTCATTACTTTAGTCTTGCCCCGATTTTCTTCGAATTCACTGCATGTTATCATTAGACAGCTCATTCCATTCAACAGCTCCTGCAGTTCTTTCTCACTTTCACACAGAGTCATCAGCGACTCTTGCTCATTGTTATCTTTTCATACTGAATTTTAATCCCGCTCCTGAACCTATCATTCCTGTCATTGCTTTGTTATATATGGAGTGAATAGTAGGAATAAAGACTGCATCCCTGTCTTAAACCATTTCTTATCCGACGAATTCGTTCCTGGTTCTCCGTACTTGCTTTTCTCCCTTAGTTATTGTGCAACTCTATATTACTCGTCCTCCCTTCTAACTTACACCTAATTTCCTGATAAACTCAAACATCTTGCTCTATTTTACAGGGACGCTTTTTCTAGATCAACAAATCCTACGCTAGTGTCTTGATTTTTCGTAAGTCTTCATATCATTATCAAGTGCAACGACAGATCTGCGCCTCTGATACCGACCTTTCGTAGAATCAACTGATTATCGCCTCAGCTTTGCTTCAGTTCTCTTTCACAATTTTTTGGTTTGTTTTGTTGACTTACGATAATTCTCGCACTTACTAGATCGTTGTGTCACAGCAATTTTTGCTGCTTGTAGATATATTCTGTTGATCTTTCAGTTTTAGTATAACACATCGAAATTCATTTCCGTATTACTACATTAATCAGCAGTAACAACGTTATGTTTACTTTGCACTTGCGTAATGAAAGAGTTCAGTTTTTTTGTATAAGAACGTGAAAAGTGACAAATATCTCTTTCACTCATAAACTACCAGTTTTTAATGATGTACGTGATAATCAACATTGTGTTTCATATCTCCTTAATATCTTGGAGGTACTACATCAGAAGAGAATTGTGGTGGTGTACATATATATAATAAAGACCGTAAGACAGTCCCTTTATATTATTATTCTCAACAACCAAACGGAATACTTATTGGCCAATTCTGACTAACTGAATTTTTGAAGTAAGAGATCTCTGCATTTAACTAACTGGTTAGCTTATCAGTTTTTGCATGTTAATATCCAAGTTTACTCCCACTGCCGGTTCACTTGTAGGTCATCTGATCCATTTTATGTGTAACAATTTTAATGTTATAGAAATAAGTAGCAATTAAAAATTTTTTTCATCTTAGTAACATTATTGTGTCAGTACCAAACACATTCTGTTCTTATGTAACACTGATAGCCGGGTCTAATAGTTCAAGTGGCAACCGCAATTCCCCAGCAAAGCATCAGCAGCGCCCTTCTCTTATCTTCCGCGTTGCCCGCGTTCAGATTTACTAAGAGGTTTCAGTACCGGACGATAGCCACCGCATATGCTTCGGCAACACACTCGACACCTCGTAGCTTGTATAGTCAGCTGATACGGTTACTTTTATTTTGGTGACAAACACACATAAGTTTCAGCATAGGAATCACACAGAGAACCGGTTACAAATAACTGTTTGGTACATTGATCTCGGTTTCGACACCTCTAAGGGTGTCTTCGTCAGAATGAAATTTTCAGAAACCGTAAAATTATATTTCGGGTAAGCAATAGTCACAGTTTCGAGCAGATATGCTCAAGACAAAAATTAAAATTAAACACATTCAGGCCTTTGGCACTTATGTCTTGCAAGGAACAGCATTTGATGCAATTGTTGGATGTAACTTTGCTGTTGATTAGCTTTGCGTGACTTTGTGTGTTTCCAGCTGCGAGAAAAACCAGATACATCGGCCTGCGAGAACACAACATGAACCTCATCGCTGTTTTATAATTTTCCTAGCTAAATGTGTAGACTGATTAAATTCTGAACTTTACTATAAATCTCTTTAATTAAACAAAGTGGTCGCTGTGCGTTAATGGTCTGTCTAATAACGCTGTTCATGAAATGCTCCCTTTGCGTTGATAATTTCAATAGCAAACTGGTCCTGAAATGAAAATATCTTACCTCCTGATGTAGTTGCTTGGAAACGTGGTGCTTGCTGGTCACTGCGCTCCAGCTGATAATTGCTAACTACAGTTGCTGTGAGCTTAGTGCAGTGCTCTAGAGAACAAATAAACTACCTTTTACACATCACTGAGACACTTTTTTAAACAAAAATGACTTGGATCGAGGATGTGGACAATGGTCTTAGGTCAAATATTCCTTTAAGAAACTGTTTTTAAACTATCTGATATATTATTTCTTGTATGCAATTCATGTTACTACACTCATTAACACTGACAAATTCTTACTCTCAATAACATTAGACAAATCATTAATTAACATGAAAAATACTTCATATTGAAAATTGCACAGTCTTTAATGAAACATGTAAACATCCCTGGTGTTGATTTCTCATTCAACAATGAATTATACCTAGGTGCTACTACATTACCAATAAATAAAAAATATTACCTTCATTCCTCTTCATATTTGAAATATCTCTTTATATTCGATGAATTATTCTGCTACAATTCTACCCTTGAATGTTTACTAATTTTCTATCTTCATACTCGCAGAATCCATGCGCAAAATAGTTTCATACAATAGCTATGCCATGAGCGCAAAATTATTCTTTGTAGTACTCTCTCGGTGGTTGTTAGTAGAAAAAAGCTTCCGAGATTGTCTTCGTGCCGATTAGCCTGAGCTTGGTTTGAAGAATTGTAATCTGAATACTGATATTTATGACAAAAGATAACTGAGACGAACTGTACGATTAAAAGGGAAATATATATATATTGCTCCTTCATACAAAAGGTGTGTATTTGACATTTGAGAATTAATGATATTCATCGATATATTGCGTAGTTGTTAATCAGAAGGGAACTTCCGAAAGACTGGATACGAACCTGCATTTACTAATCCAAGAGCCCCATTATTTCTTCGGAAGGTTAAACTTCATCAAAGCCAAATATCCGCTTGATCTGAGGTTTCCCGACTGATTATACAACGCTCCCAAAATTACGAGGCATTTTATTTGTACAGATTGGCAGACTGCCGCAAAGCACGAGCCTGCAGAGAAGAAGAATCATCGCATGATTTCATTCTAACAAGTAAAATTTCTGAATCATATGAGTGAATGAGCTATGAGTGTGTTTCATATTATGAATGGCTGATTGCTCGAACGAATTGAGAGCTACATAATCACGTAGATAGGAGGAAAAATTACAGTGGCGCCAGTGTGACAGGACTCTCTTCGATTGTTATATAATATATGTACTTTTTGTCTCATGAAAACCAACGAGAACGAGAGATAACTAATCTGAAGAGAGATTCGGTGCCCATAGTAAAAGATTGCTGATACCAAGAAACGATTTCAACTATTGGACAACACCGAGACTACAGAACAAGCCCAGAGAAATCTAATTTTTTTATCCTGTAGCTAAAATAGTTCGAAATCAATTTAGAAAGAACTTTTTCCAGATAGTAGTTATATTGTAGAACTGTATATTGTGTGATTTTCGTATCTGGACATTGAACTTTATACCATTTGTGAAGTAATTTGAAACTTAAGTGTGTCTACGACAGTAAATTTGAAACTGTATTTAGTGACTAGAACCTGATATTGACAGTTATTTAATGGTATTGACTAGAGCGCCATTTAAAATGTCACTGAATCAGCAACGAGACGTGCAACAGCCTTCAGCTGTTTGCGCAGAAGCAGAGGCCACGGATAGCAATTCTAAGACTGTTGTGGCTAGTGGTAGCAATATAAATAAACCCGCTGGTTCCCAAAACATTCATACAACAGCTGATCAGAGGGTTGTTGACACATTAGTTGTTATTATGCAACAATTGTCTCTATTAGCCGAAGGCCAAGCGCAGGTAAAACGAGACTTATCCGTTATACAAAATGAACTCCAAAATCAATTAGCCGAAAATCAACAGAATTACAAAATCGATTAAGAGCAATCTTTACCGAATTAGATCAGAGATTAAATACCCAGACACAGGAAATAAAAGAACAGAGTCTTATTGCTCAAATTGAGCAGGTCCGCCAACAATGCCAAGAAAACAATAGTAAATTAAAAGCGGAACTAACCGAATATGTATCCGTCAAAATTGACAAGATACAAAAACAAGTAGAATTGTTTCCTCAAGTAATACAAGCTCAAGAGGACGTACAGTGTTTCGTAGCTATGATACCAGAAGTTATAGAATCCCAAGATAATCTAAAGAAGCAATTTGACGAAGTGAAGGAAAAACAGACGACAGTGGAACATAGAATGAATGTACTTGCGGGAAAGTTTTCAGAAATAACATTAGAGCGGCAAAATTTTCCATTGGAAACGATAGAAGAAACTGTGAAAGTAGCTTTACAGTCAATTTCGGAGAGTTCCGAGGAGAAATTTTTCAACAAAGGGTTAAAGGAAGTTCGTGAACAACTTGGCGAAGAATTCTCGCGTTGGAGAGAAAATATAGAAAGATCACTAAATCTCTCGCAGGAGGATTTAGAAACAGCGAGAAGTAGGAAACAAAATTCTCAATCTGCGCGTGACATTCCGTCCACGTCAAGATCCGATGTAGACAGAACTGGAACGTCACAAGTTAGATTCGATATAACGGATAGCCACAGGGAAGAGTACGAACAGGATGATTTTTGGAATCGTAGTACCGTTGAGGAAAAGATGATTAAACAGAGACAATTTCAAATCCTTAACCCTGACAGAAAGAATGTTCATCCTGTAGTCTTTATTCGAAGTTTCAGAGGTCTATTTCCACGATCTTGGACAGAATGGCAAAAGATTAGTTTTGTATCTGGATATTTACAAGGATCAGGAGCATTGTGGGCATCCAAACAAACATCTTCTTGTAAATGTTACAAAGAATTTGAGCAGGCTTTTCTAGCAAAATATTGGTCTGCTGGAATACAAGAAAGCCTTAGGCGAGAAGTATTATATCCTGAGCCTTTCTCATTTTCTAGAGGATATCTAAAGAGATATTTTGAGAAATACATTAAAAAAATCTTTGTATTGGGATGTACCGATTCCTTTGCCGGATATACTTAGGATACTCGAGTCCAGACTACCCACCAGTATAAGGAATCAGCTGATATATGTAAATGATACGGATATAGACTCATTTATCACTACGCTTGATCATATTGATATAATTGAGGAGGACAATAAAAGGGCAAGAGAAATGTCATATCAAAGAAGAGTAATAGAAGCGAATCCGAGCTGCAACTCGAATGGGAATGGCAGTAATGGTAGCAGTAACAATAATCTTAACCAACTACACTCTCCGAGGAGACTAAGAAATGGACAAAATGCAAACAATAATTATTATCATAATGGAAACTTTGGTGCAGCGAGGGGCTGTTTTAGGAACAATAGGAATTTTAATCGATATAATCCAATGTATGAGAACAGAAGACAGTTCTACCAACACCAGCAGAACAACAACAATAATTACTCGAATCAAGCAAGACAATATAGACCGAATTCACCACAACAACCGATAATCACTGAAGTAGCTGAAGAGACAAATACCAATCGCACCAACAATCAGTAAACTAAATATGACCGCATCGTGCCCCGGAGGAGCGGTCAGGGGAACTGTTAGGGGCGAAACAGTGAAATTACAATTGTTAAGATATAATGATGGTGAGCTGTTGACTGAAGAGTTAACAAAGGATTTAATAACGTGTCATAATGACAGATCGAGTGTTCCGGTATCGGAAGTATTTGTTGAAATAGAGGAAGTTCCAACGAATGTGATATTAGACACCGCCGCTTCCGCCAATGTCATCTCAGGCGCTCTTTTTAGGAGAATTATTAGGGAGAAGAAGGTACCAATTTTGCCGGTACAGAACTGCAAAATCATCGGAGCTGTTGGAGCACGCTCTCCCAATGTCAAAATACAAACACAAGTAGAGATGAAAATGGGAAATGTAGCAATAAAATGCACGTTCCTTGTAGTGGAGAAGTTATTAGTGGACTGTATTCTTGGTATTGGGAGTATGCAGGAGTACGATGTCAGATTGATTTTTTGGAAGGAATAGTTAAATTTAGATTAAATGGAGAAGAGATAGCACTGGATTTAAATAGAAAGGAAACGGTGCATGAGAAATATTGTCGCGGTGCCATAGTTCAATTAAACGGTCGTTGGAAGGAGCTTTCAAAGGATTTGATACAATAGGAGGACTTTAACCAAACAACAATGATAAAAGCTGGTGAATCAAATCATCTTACCGGAGAACAAAGGCAGCAGCTTCATTATTTGTTAGAGGCATATGAAGAAATTTTTTTATGAGAAACCAGGAATTATTAAAGGGTATATTTGTCACCTGCAAGTGAAGCCACATCAGACTTACTGTTACACGCACTATCTGATCCCCTGGCGTTTAAAACAATCTGTTCAAAGAGAGATAAATAGAACGTTAGAATGGAACTTGATTGAGCCATCAACTTGTCCATATTGTTCTCCACTCTTAGTCGTTCCAAAGCCTGGAGGCAACGCAAGATTAGTTTTGGATGCGAGAGAGATTAACAAAATAATATGGAGAAAAGGGTTTATTGAGGCGACACATCCATTCCTCGAAGCTGATGAACATAAAGAAATGGAATCTTATTTATACTGGACCATATGTTATTTTAAATATACCAAATCCTGGATCATACTTGTTGGCATATCCCGAATCGAAAAGAATAAAGGGATTATTCCCCCATAATGATATTAAGAAATTTTTTGAAGGATCGTAGATCTGTGATGGAGAAGAATTTGGAGTTGTATTTGACTACGAGTCGAATGTGTATATAAATATCAAAATGTTTATGTTGTTTAGAGGGTGAGAGACAGTGACATTACTCCTGTGATAGTTTAGCACAAAATTTTAAGATAGGTAGAAGAATTTGTTAATTACTAGTGTTTGTAAGTGTGGACTATAAGCAGAAGCCATAGTGATATACAATGAAAGTGCATCTACATTTCCTCAAGACATGGCATTTATGTGAGAATTGCGTGTGAAACTTGAACGGTGCGGGATATGTAGGTAAATACGCTGTGTGTATGATGTGCGCTGTTCGTGGGAGAAAACAAATGAACTGTGAAATGAAGCAACAGTCGATAATGTCACTGCTGCAAACAATTGAAGAAACTCTCTGGTTGCGCGAGAGAAAATTATTATAATTTTTAGATTTTTCATTATGCCTTCTCTACCAGGAGAATTAATTTAAGAATTTTAATTAACATTTTAAGAATAGCAGTTTGTGTGTTTCATATTATGGACATAATTGTTGAAATATATTTCCATAAATGTTCATGAGAGGATAAAGAAGATTCTGCGAGTGGATGATTTGTTAAATGGACATACGTCATCATTAATGATATTTATTTGCAGGTGGATATGTAAATCAATTAATTATAAGAATAATGAAAATTTTTCAGAGAATTTTTTTCTAAAAATTATTCCTTTTGTGGAGTCAGTGTCATATGCCTATGTTTAAAATTTTTCATCAGATGTAAACTCAAATTTTATCCATAATTTCGTAATTGAAAGCAAACCTCGGACAGGTTCAATGCTCTACTTCCACCTGTACTATAACAAAACGAAGATTAGATTTAAAAAAATGAGGGGAATACATTCGATATGAGCTAGAACAAAATTTAAATGTCCACAGTCTATTTGGCAATGTTTTGGACAATCAACAGTTGTAATGCAAAACAACTTTGGTATTGAGGACTACAAAAAAATTCGCGATGGTCAGGACTGATGGATGTTCCAGTCTAGTACAGATGGAAGAATATAAGAATCCACTCCGATTTTGAGTTCAACTGTGAAATATGGACTTCGTTGCCTTAATCCACTCTCTTACAGGGATTTATCCAGTCAGAACCTTTTCTTATTCCACTTTAAACCTGTTCCATGTTCACATCCCTGACCATCTGTTCCTGAGATCATCTTGTTGTTTCTACGGCACATTACCAGCTTCTGTCCTGTACCATAAGCCATCGCCTGTCCTCCGTGCCGCCTCCACCCAACGCAGTACGTCGCCTACCCGCT
Source organism: Schistocerca serialis cubense (assembly GCF_023864345.2). Taxonomy (NCBI): domain Eukaryota; kingdom Metazoa; phylum Arthropoda; class Insecta; order Orthoptera; family Acrididae; genus Schistocerca; species Schistocerca serialis. Next base: position 499,566,868 of record NC_064645.1, read on the forward strand.
GTCCGTACCCAGTGTTCCTGTTCCATCGATTCACAACGAGATCGCTGGCTACATCGTCCAAAGAAGAATTTTGAAAATTTTTTTTGAGCAATATTGTAAAATTTTTTTGGCTGTGAGGCACTTTTCCTTCGATCTAATCTATCGAGCTTCTATATATTTCAAAATTACTGGATTTAGGCTTTCCTATCTTCTTTAATACCTGAGCTGGGGTCTATTCTTCCGAGTTTTCCAGGGTTTTCCTGTGAAGGCCAGATCCCAAATGGGTAGACCTTTTTCGTAATTACACCAATCTACATATTCCCTGGTTATGTACTCGAGATGCGGGTATACCCCGGTACATGTAAAAGCTGCAGCTTAGCTATTCTCGTAATTTACTATCTTAACATGATACCCATACTCTCTATAGTAAAATTCTATTAATTCAAAATATTCCTCTTTTGAATAAACAACCCAACAAATTTTTCCTGTTAGCTCGCAAAGTGTATTATCATTAACTTTGCTCGCTGCGAGGGGCAATTGTAATATCTCTTTATATTCGATGAATTATTCTGATACAACTCTACCGTTGAATGAAGTTTACTAATTTTCTACCTTCGTACTCGCAGTATCCATGCGCAAAATAGTTTCATACAATAGCTATGCCATGAGCGCATAATTATTCTTTGTAGTACTCTCTCGGTGGTTGTTAGTAGAAAATAAGCTTCCGAGATTGTCTCCGTGCCGATTAGCCTGAGCTTGGTTTGAAGAATTGTAATCTGAATATTGAGATTTATGACAAAAGATAACTGAGACGAACTGTACGATTAAAAGGGAAATATATATATATATATTGCTCCTTCATACAAAAGGTGTGTATTTGACATTTGAGAATTAATGATATTCATCGATATATTGCATAGTTGTTAATCAGAAGGGAACTTCCGAAAGACTGGATACGAACCTGCATTTAATAATCCAAGAGCTCCATTACTTCTTCGGAAGGTTAAACTTCATCAAAGCCAAATATGCGCATGATCTGACGCTTCCCGACTGATTATACAATGCTGCCAAAATTACGAGGCATTTTATTTGTACAGATTGGCAGACTGCCGCAAAGCATGAGCCTGCAGAGAAGAAGAATCATCGCATGATTTCATTCCAGCAAGTAAAATTTCTGAATCATTTGAGTGAATGAGCTATGACTGTGTTTCATATTATGAATGACTGATTGCTCGAACGAATTGAGAGCCACATAATCACGTAGATAGGAGGAAAAATTACATATTCTTTCCATTCTAAATCACTAATCAAATCCTTCTCCTCTGTTTCACAATATTCAAACACGAATCATTTTACTTAAACACAGATGCGCTTAATTTTACGTCTACGTAGCCACTAGACCTCTGCTCGGCGTCTATCTCACTATTATTTTAAAGATAGAACTCCCGCGCTCCTCGCTGCGCAGCAGGGATGACAAAAAAAAAACAAGCACATCTTCCAACGACACACTTACGCTGACCATAGAGTAAATATCTTTGGAGTGAGTACTTTCATGCGCAGAACAGATTTTGTGTTGTCAAGACACTGCCGGCCTGGTCACGTGTTCTCGGGATGTCGTGTGTTTGTCCGTATAGCGCCCTGTATATTTAGAATGTCACTACGTCCCTAGTACAGACGGATTCTTTTCGAATGTGTCGTGGATTATTTATATATGTTGTGCAGACATTTTAACAGTTTCCATTTGATACCGGGAATAAACCAGCTACGTAACTTTTAAGGGCAAGTGATATTACATTCTGCTTCTTTGCGATAGGTGTCACAGTTCAGATGCTCTCGATTTTTGGTTGTTTTCGGTATGATACGGCACTTTATACTATTACAGAGCCTGAGGTACATTTTTGCAGTGATACTCTTGCAAAACGACTTGACAGTACGCTAGTATTTTTGCAAGTGTCCGAAAAACACCGAATTTGCCACACATTAGCGATTATATCCCTGCTAATTCGTCCTTTTTTTCTGCTGTTTCTGCGTATTTATTTTCTCGTTTTTGCGACCTAATGCACAATTTTTCTTACTGGTGACACTTTGAAGTATTTACTAGACTGAGTAATCTATATATATAATCGACAAGTCACTGATAACTGCATGGAGGATAGTATTTGCTGAAACAACTAACCATTCCCTTTCCTGTTCCACTAGCAAATTTACGAGAGGAAGCGATTGTTTGTAAGCTTTTGTACAAGCCTTAATATCTATTATGTAGTAATAAAATCGTAGAAAAATAGGTCTACAGAATCAAGCTTTAATTATAATGCGTCTCGAAATTTTTAAACATATATTGTGTCTCTTACTAATGTGATAACTATAATTCGAGCTACATAGTATGTACCCATGAAAATTTTCCATCCCTCCTTTCACATATTTTTCTTTGCATCCGTAGCAACAACAGTAATTCACCATCGCTATTACACTATCAACAAACAGTGAAACACAACAAAAACTCTTTATATTTTAAACTTCAAACGCTGCAGAAAGCACACACGCACAGCGAAGTCCCGAAAATACGTGACAATCCTGGTTTAATGTTGACAACATGCGCAGAACGCAATACTCACTCCAGAGATATTTACTCTACTACTCTGACCAAAAATTGCGCGCGAATAGTAAGAGATTCAAGATTGTCGATTAGTGTCGGAGACATCCATTGTGCGTACAAATTCCAGAAAGCAAATAAGAAACTCCCATTAGACCTGTTTCAATAGCAACGGCAAGTAAGGGCAAGAACTACCGCACAATCTGCTCAACAACTCATGCAACAAAGTTACTAACAATAATAATGAACTGAATAACGGAAAAGGTAACTGAGGATTGGTTAGATGACAATCTGTTTGCCTTTAGGGAAGGTAAATGATCAAGAGAGGCAGTCCTGATGTCACAGCTGATAATGGAAGCAAGACTTAACAAAACTCAAGAAGCGTTAATAGTATTTGTCGACCTGTAAAAAGCGTCCGACAACGTCAAACAACGAAAGGAGCTCGAAATTCAGAGAAAATTAGGAGTAAACTGCAGGGAATGACGGCTAATATAGATTATGTACAAGAACCAAGAGGGTTCAAGAAGACTGGCAGACCTAGAACCAAGTGCTTGTATTACAAAGGGTGTAAGATCGGCATGCAGTATGTGCCCCCCCCCCCCTTCCCCGCTGTTCAGTCTGGCTATAAAATCGAAGTAACTATGATGGAAACAAAGGAAAGTTTCAAGAATTGGACTAATATTCAGGGTGAAAGGATATCAATGATAACGTTTGTTGATTACATTGCTATCTTCATTGAAAGAGAAGAAGAATTACAGGACCTGTTGAATGGAATGAACAGTCTAATGAGTACAGAATATAGACTAATAGTAAATTGAAGAAAGACGAATCGAAAATAATGAGAACAAACACAAATCTGAACAGCGAGAAACTTAGCATCAAAATTGGCGATCATGAAGTAGATAAAGTTAAGTTATTCTACTACCTTGGAAGCCAAATAACCCAAGACAGACGAAGAGTTTAGGACACAAAAAGCAGACTACATCAAACAAAGAAGGCATTCCTGGTCAAAAGAAATCTACTAGTATTATTGGCATCAATTAAAAGAAAACATTTCTCAGAATAAATGTTTCGACCATCATTGTATGGTAGTGAATCACGGAGTGTGGAATGTCAGAACATAAGACAATTGAAGCGTTTGAGATGTGATGCTACAGATAAATGTCGAAAATTAGGTGAACTGACATATTAATGAATAAGTAGGTTCTCTGCAAAATCAGGGAGAAAGCAACATACGGAAAACACTGACAAGAGGAAGGAACAAGATGACAGGGCTTCTGTTAAGACATCAGGGGGAAAAGTGAAAGAAGAGACTGTATGAAGCGCCGATTGTCTTTGATATAATCATAAATCTTGTGGCAGAAGTATTCAGTTTTCCGCAATGTGACACCTGAAACTTGCTAAATGTTCACATTGAATGAAGAAATTCTACAAAGATAAATCACCGAAAACCCGTTTAAAAATATTATCAAAGTACCTATTGCAAACTGTACAGTCTGTTGTATTTTTTGGTTGTTCAGCACTTAAACTACAGAATACTTTATCGTTTCTCACAAAAAAATTCACGGTTGCTTTCTCTGTGACCGATTCAAATGCAGTTCAAGAAGGGTAAGCCGGTTGTTTAAACGATCTGCAGCGTGATTCGGTCTAATGGTGGGAGTCATAAACTGCAGACGTAATGTGTGAGGGGTATAAAGTAAATATTTTCTCGTACTTCAAGAGACGATCATTGTGATCAGTTATCACTATCAGTGAAAAATAAATACCACTTTATAAAACAAACGTGGCAGCTATTACGACATAATTTTCTACGTAGTGTCTATAGAACTGCAGCGTTTGCTATATATAAATTGTTAAAGAGAGTTTCAGTCGTGTTTATTGAATGCTATTTTCGCTTTCAATGGGCATACCGTCGTCAGACAAATTTGAGGCAACGAGGTAGTATCGAATGGTATCTTTCAAGTACTGAGCAGATGTCTGATCGAAAAGAGATCTTCGTTTCCTGGTTGTAGAAAGTAGCATACAAACTCAAGTCGCGGTGGGTAATCATCTAGTCTCAGGACGGCAAGGAAGTAACTGTTCACGTAACACATTCCATACTTAGCTTTGGTGAACACCTAACACAGCGGCAATTGCTTTCCCACTTGCCTCATACCTATTCTGAAGGCGTAATAGCACGTCGTCCTCAAAGTTAGGTGTGTACTGTCCGTGGTCTGCCTACATTGTGCATGCGTGCTACTGACCAATCGGTATCTCCCACTCAATGGTGGATTGCAGTAAATGTGCAATAATGCGGATATCTTCGTGCAGGAAAACGCTAGCATTACATTCACTGAGCTCTTCGACCATTGCCTTCAGTACCACCATACACAAAGTGCATGTTCCAAATTTTTGTGCGTTTTCAACACCTCTATGCCTAATGATGTATTTTTATTCTAGGCTCCCTCTTAATATCTGTCAGTCTGTATGCTGCTTCTTGAACACATTGCATATATTTTAGAAATTCGAAAATGTTGTTTATTATCCTTGTCATGTAATTAATTAGCGGACATGTGTTTACAACGTCAAGTATTCCTCGTCATTATGGGGCAACGAAAAATATTTCGAAATACTTCATTTTTAGCGCTTCATACGTAACGTTCTATGCTAGTCAATAATTTGTCTATAAGAACACTGGACATAAAAGTCCCAAACATTAAACATAATTTATTGACCAATTTATACAGTATAACAGGTGATAAATTTATTAAATTATAAAACTGAATGAAAAGTCCAACTGTCTGCTATAGTTGTATTCTATTAAGACGGTTAGAGACTCAAACAGCCGGTTTCGCAACTTTCAAGTTATATTTTATGGTGTGTATTTCCACAGAAAACTTTTATAAATTAAAACTTTGATAATGAGGTAAATAAAATTATCTGTGATATCTCGAAGTATTGAGTGAACAGACTTAAACAAGAAAATATTATTCATCTAGTTGAGAAACTAGGTGTGGATCACATATGCCCTACAAAGAATGACTTTATACGTATTTAGTATATAGGATTTCTAATTTCCCACCAAAAGATGGTTACTTAAAATGCTATGTCACGTCGTACAGGGAGCTCTTGCAGAATGCCGCGGAGTAATGGCTTGGGCGGGAAAAGTTCTCAGCTTTCTTCAATTATTGAAAACAATCATCAAAGATGAATGTCCGGTCTATTAAAGCGAAGGAATGGATTTAGGAATTAGTAGCTGCTCTTCGACTAAAAAACAGTGAAGCAGTAACTAAAATCAATGAAATGATGACAGTCCCCACGTAACGTGGGACAACTGCCAAAGACCTCTGTTAAAATCACTAGCTGTCATTACTTTACCGAGTAAAATATGTTCTCGTCGGCCTATGTCAAGCAACGGACGATGCATCGATAAAAATATTGGGCCCTGGAGTGATGGAAGAATAAAAATAAAGTTAGTAACGGAAAGTAATAAAATTAATATGTAGAAATATACTGAAAATTATTTTTGATGTGTTACGGTGGCCATCAATGATCGAATGGAAGAAGATTATGTTGAAGGTTAAACTTATCGTAAGCCGACACGCTTATGTGTTACAGTTTTAAACACTGGCTCTCAACAACTGTATATAGGTTTCAACCTAGGAATCGCACAGCAAACCGGTTAGAAATAACTGTTTAGTACATTGACCTAGGTTTCGATACTTCTAAGGATGTCTTCATCAGAACGAAATTTTCGGAAACCGTAAAATTACATTGCGATAAAGAAATGGTCATAGTTTCGAGCAGATATCCCCAAGTCAAAACTTAAAATTAAACGCGTTCAAGCCTTTGGGACATATATATGCCAAGCCAATAAGAGCTCACAAATAAATCAAATGGCACGAATTTTGAAAGAAAACTTCCACTAAATTCGGAATTGTGTGGATGATATTTTTGCGCCAGTCTCACAGATTCTACACACCAACTTGAATAATTATTTGGTTGCTATTCCCCCCAACGATTTTAGACTTTCCAATAGGGTATTATCTATCCCTTATGGCATATTGCATCTCAGTCTCCAAAGACATTTTAATATCTGACTCTAATACTGGTTCCTCTATATCTTCCATATCGACTCCAGTTTCCTCTTCTATCACGTCATTAGTCAGTTTCTCCGTCTCACAGAACACTACATTGTGCGGAATTCCTATTGCACTCTCAACGTAGTCACGTTTCTGTTTCAATATCATCACATTTTTCCTGCAACCACTTCGCCTTGGCTTCCCTGCATTTCTTTCTTTCTTAAGTGATTTATATTTCTGCGTTCCTGTCTTTCTCTGAACATTCTTGTTCTTCCTTCTTTTGTCGATCAAATAAAATATTTCTTCTGTTAACAATATTTCTTCGCTCCTACCATCCCTGTGCCTACGTTTGACTGTAGGTGGAGGGATGGTAGGTAGCATCAGACTGACAAGGGGAAGGCCTCAGACACGGCCAACCGATTCGGCTCAAATTTGGCAGGTCGCTTGTGTACCACATAAAACGAAGGAATCTAAGATATTTTGGCTCAACAACCCCGCGTTTTTGAGAAAACCGCTCCTGAAAGTTATGAAGAGCAATCGACTCAAAATTGGCGGGATCGATAGATAATTGTAAATAGAGCATTTTTCATCATCAGGTATGGGATCCAAAAACGCCTACTATTCCAGAAATCGAGGAAAGAAGCTTTTACAACTGTCGCTTCTGTACCCACATGGTAAACGCTTTTTGTCGACAGCACTGATAGCAACGGCTAAGGTAACTGGCTGGGAAACGGAGAACCCGGGTTCGAATCTCGAAGAAACCTAGCGGATGTCATTCTTTTCGTTTGAATTTTTCCATATCTCAATTGATAGGGATAGGAGGGTTAATAAGGTAAGTAAATCAATAAGGAATGATAATAATAAGGTAGGCAAATAAATTTCTCAAACCTCTTGGGGTAGTAAACAACTAAAATGTTACTCCAGGTCACTTTACAATGGCTCTTCCAGTCACTGTTACGTGTCCTCAGTTTTCGTCGAACAACTAGATGGATGGTACTTGTCACATACAACTTTGAAACAAATATACTCACGGCACCAAGAACATCTAATGAATGCAATCTTTCGAAAGCTACACTGTTCCTTCCCAAGAGTCGGCGGGAAACAAACTTGGTTTACATTTAAAAATATGTCTTTTTCGGGAATTAATTTTGATGCGTACCACGCATACGATTGCATTGCCTGACAAATCGGTGCTGAAAGTTGGTTATGAATTATGCTGTAAATAGTTATTGAATCCGTGCGGTTGTGCAATTCCCGCTGGGTTTCCAGAAGCACACTGCGGTTCTGAAGCCTGGAAATAAAGCTTTTAACCTGGCGATATGAATAAACATCACGCGGCTGGCGCACAGGTGTGCAGTTTGGCGGTATTACTTTTACTGTGCATGTCGGCTTACTCTCACCATCTATAAACATTGTGTCATATATTGTAGTATTACTTTGTCCACTCCAGGAATCCAATACTAGACAAAACTTGTTATCAGAAACGTATGGTTTTAAAACATTCTCAAGAAATGTTCTGTAAATCGCATTCGTCAGTTTGGAGCAGGTAATGTAAACAGTTTTCAACGAGTCGGATAAACGATTAACCTCTTCTACATCCCGTGAACCAAATGTAACATTCGTTTCTTGTAAACACAGGAAAACCTTAGGCAACACTTTTCCAGAGGCTGTAATGGCATATTGCGCCGTGTACGAATGAGTTAGTATGTTTTATTACTAACTGCGACAAGGGTTCGTTTTTCTCCCTTATGTGATAACGTGCGTCGAGTGTTCAGCCGATACTCGCATCATGTTTGATCGGCGTTGATCACGTAATCACGATTAAAACCGGTCGTAAATGACGCCGTTTGCTTGTTGAAAAGAGCCGCCACTTTCTGTATATCTTCTATATTTTGTACCTCCTTATTAGAGACGTATTTAGTGACGCGCCGTTGACGAATTTTATGGTCCGATTTGAAATTTCTTGCCCAAGATAATGATACAGCAAACGTAAAATCCTTGTTGGCCGTATACTGAAGAGCTGCACCTGCAGCCCACTCCTGAAGTATTCTCGTTGTTACATTCTCGTGACATCAACGAGATTCGACAAATCGGTCGTATGCCCACTTACTTATCGCCTGGTATTTGTCGTATCTTGTCCCTCCTTTAACGATATCACTTTCCCACAATTTCAAGTCCTTCTTCCTTTTCAGGGCTGTTGTTGCTCCATTCTTTTGCAGTGTTTGTAAGTTTCAATTTGGATGATTCCTGGCTAGCGCTACCGCCTTTACTTTTACTTCAAGGGGTATAGCGCTGTAGTTAAATCGTTTAGTAACCGGATCGTAATACTCATCGGGAACAGATGAAGCACATATTCCCAGTGACGTGGAGATTTCCAAAATGTTATGACCATTTTCCGATTCACTAGTCGGGATATCTTCCACTGAATCACCTTCTGCTTCGTCTTCATGGTATAGTACTACAGTATCAAGAAAAGTCATTTCGTTCTTTAGCTCCAAACATCTCTCGACGATAGCCACTCCTATCTGTCTGGAACGCCGAGAAACAGACCTGGCTGCTTCCAGTGGTGCATTGATAATTCATCTGTGTTGCAACACTTTTATAAACCAAAACACAGCGACAGCAACTTCCCGCCTGCCATAGCCTGTGACAGGCTCCCAACTATATATCACAGCGCTAGTCGAAGGGTGTACATCCTCCATTACTCAGATTATGCACCTGAAAGATATGACAACAAATAATAACTAGTTACTACGGCATAAAAGACGAGCCAATTACTACAAACTACATACAGTACTCGTCATATGCTACTTACGGAATAACACTGTATTCATTCACAAAACGTATTTCATTCGGTACGTTAACGATGGAAAAATCACTACATGTATCCGCGAGGTTCGCGCCAGCCTAATGTCGGAAAACAACTCTTTCCGATTGACTTCTATAAGACTGGTGCTGGACACCTCCTCTCTTCCAGATTTACAACTATGATATGACGAAGAAGCAACCGAGACAACATAGCTCTCCCCGCGTGCATTCTGTCCCGTGCCTCGCTGTAAACAAGCGTCGCGCGGTTGGCTATCTGTGATACCTCGTGAGGATTTCGAAGCACTCTTACTCGTAGTTGTTTTCATGTGACAAGGCTTAAAAGTTTAATACTTTACTAACTCACGGAGTTTGCGAAATTAGTTTCCCTACCTTATTATTATCAATCCTTATTGTTTTACTTACCTTATTAACCCTCCTATCCCTATCAATTGAGATATGGAAAAATACAAACGAAAAGAATAACATCCGCTAGGTTTCTTCGAGATTCGAACCCGGGTTCTCCGATTCCCAGCCAGTTACCTTGGCCGTTTTTTTTTTCCTTTTTTTTTTTTTTTTTTTTTTAAATCCCCAACCCAGCCGGGAATCGAACCCGGGCCGGTAGGACGGCAATCCGTCACTCTGAACACTTTTCTTTAATTGCGGGCAATTGCTCTGCCAACTTTTTTTTCCCCAGGAGTGAAGGTTTTTGTTTTATTTTTTTTATTGTGGAAGGTAGGAGAAACAGAAACCTTTATAATTCACAAAATAAACATAGTACGTCCTGACACATGATAACTATCCTGGAAGGAACCTCGCTGCCGTCCTACCATGCAGCATGAAATAACAACAATATCAAAGTGGGGCCACCTCCGGCACCCTAAAGAAAAGTATTTATAGATATGGAAACAAAATTTGAAGTACATCCATTTGCTAACTGTGCAAGCGTTAGTTTTTCCTAGGTCGCATACTCGCATAGTGTTCTTAGTCGATCACTTTACTTGGTCGGCTTCACAACGAAAGCACCGCCGCTCGTCTTTGCGCACCCGGCACACCCCAAGTATATGGCGGGTCCGCAAAACCCGTTACTAGGAAATTGGCATAGCAATCCTTGTACTTTTGTAACCGTAATAGTTTTATGTGTCCATCTTGCAAGTACTGCCAGTAATCCATGACGTTCAGTACGTTCGTACGTGTGTCCCTATAGATGTAATGGACCGTCATACCCGTGATCCACACCACTGCGTTCGTCTTATGACGCGGAAAATACGTTTCCTCTGGAAAAAATATTATGTCAGAACAGACTGCTGTATAGATAGTGCGCCGCATGAACGCTATTATCTTTCTTGCGAGAGTCCAGACAGCCAATGCCTCGCCGCACACCAGCCGATGGTCGTCCGTATCCAGCACGCCGCATTGCTGACACAAGGACAAGGTCAAATGTATTGCGCACTTTTATCTTTTGTAGGGTATTTTCTGTTCACGACAATGTACCATGTTGATCTGACTGTTGTAGGTAGGTGGGGGTGGTGGACCGTGCGCCACATCACGTGCCAATTAACAGCTGGATGTTTCCGTTCCACCCTATTCCGGGCGATCTGTCGAAGAAGCAGATGGTACACGTCCTTCGATGTCGACTGTCGGGTCGTCGGTTAACTCTCTCAAACGTAACTGTGTTCCACGATGAATGTGCGCACATACGTTAAAGGGGGCGATACATGGCCGACACTGACTGGAGGAAGATGCGATGTTGGTACTAGTTCTTCGATGATCGTTCCCGTAAGCGAGTGATTCCTGTTGCGCCACCGTTTGAGCATAGTATTAATATACATGGACGCGCTTTCCTGTGCACGTTCACTAAACCAACGCCCCCCCTCTCGCGCTGGGAGGGTACGCGTGTTGTACTGTACCTTAAAGAGTTGTCCCAGGCATACATAGTACCCAAAAGCCGCCTGAATCCTCATAGCCATAGTGCGCGTCAAGAGGAGAAGGTGTGTCAGGTGGCACATCATGGGCGCGAGATAAAGGTTGACGAGTAACACTCGCTGCAGCGTATCCATCGACCGTAGGGCGTTTAGTCGTACTGCCGTGCGGACTCTGAGTAACAGCCTTCGGTAGTTGTCCGCAGCCGTTCCCGCTGTCTCTTTATGAAAGGTGTTACCCAAACAGCGGAGGGTTTGCACCGCAGGTAAGGGTCCTTCCGTTCCTGGTTCTAGTCCACGCCCCACATGCATGAATTGTGATTTTCGGTAGTTGACCACACTTCCAGCTGCCATCCCATACGTCTGTAGCCAATCCAGTGCTGTTTGAGTCTCCCCCTCATTCCGTACTAGGAACACAATGTCATACGCGTATGCTCTGCATTTGAGTGATAAATGCCGTAGGGAGATCCCGGTAAGACGGAGGCGAAGGCCTGCGAGGCACGGTTCTAAGGCGATCGCATAAAAGGAGGGAACCCTGTCTCACTTATCTTAAGATCTTAAAATACTCGGTTCTCCCTCCGTTGACCACCATCGCTGATCTGGCGCCGTACAACAGCCGCATTACAGCATTGGTCAATAATGGCGAGACACCCATCCTGTTCATCACCGCCGCGAGGTACACATAATCCACGCGATCAAAAGCATGATCGAAATCTACTGCAACCATCGCCCCCCGGAGGCGGCATGCAGCCGCGAGGGCGACGACGTCACGATAGTCTCCCAAGGCTGTGTGGATATTACTGATGCCGCCAAGACAAGTCTGATCGGCATGTATTCGATTCTCTAGCGACTTTTTGATACGACTGCCCAGGATGCGCATGAAGCTCTTGTAGGCACTATTAAGGAGGGTCAAGGGGCGATAATCACAAGGCCGTTTGCCACCACGGGGCTTCGTTATCGGTATCATGAGCCCTTCCGTGAATTGAATGTGATCCGGTACTTCTTGCCGCAGAAGCTCATTAAACATGCATAGCCACATCGGTGTCATAATGATCACAAAGGCACGGTAAAATTCCAACGGGAATCCGTCTGGACCTGGGGACTTGTTGCAGGCACCTCGTGTAATCGCTTCCTCCAGCTCTTCACACGTAGTTTCAGATAACCCGTCCGCTTCCCCGTTCACACTCGTCGCGTCTGGTATCTCTTCCAGGACGTTCCCCAGCTCCCTCTGACCCTCCCTGTTGCTCGCATAGAATCTGCTAAAACGATCCGTGAACGCCTGTGGTATGCCCCTTTGTGTTGTAAAACGACGGCCGTCGCCGAGATCGATCTCATGTATTAAATTTCTGCGTCTTCTTCGTCTTTCCTTGATCACATAATGCATCGAGGGAACCTCGTTGGGCAGGTAATCCTGCGACCTCGCGCGTATCATTGTACCTGCCATCCTCAGCGTCGCAAGTTGTACCAGCTTCGCCTTAACTCGGTGGACGGCCGTCTGGCGTTCTGGTGTAGGTGGTTGAGCTAACAGTTCCCGGGGAGCCGTAAAGTAAAACTCGGTGGTCGTGCGCTGCCATCGAGAAACCTCCTTCCCGTAACCTATTAACGTCCACCGTAAAGCTGGCTTCGCTCACTCGATCCACCATTGCAGGACAGAACCGAAAGAATTTCGTCGACGGAGGCAGCCATGCCACGCGTCCTCCACCATGCGTCGGCATTCTGTATCTCGCAGGTGGGAGACGTTCATCTTCCAATTACCCCTCCGTCTCCATACCTGCTGTCTATCAAGGTTAACCGTACAAATACATGCCTCGTGGTCTGTAAACGATGTCGGCCATATTTCTGCGTCCACCGTCGACATTGCTAACGTCGACATTGAAACGTAGATCCGATCCAAACGGCTCGCGGAGTGGCTAGTAAAAAATGTATATCCTGGTTGGTTGCGAAACTTCAGGTCCCATGTATCGACTAATTCCATCCCGTTGACCAGCTCCCTAAGTTCTTGGCTAGTAGTATAGTTAGGTTGGTGGTCCTTTCTGTCGAGCACACAATTAAAATCTCCGCCGAGTATGCAACCATCGCATCGTCCCTGGAACAACGGTGTAACCTCATGGGCGTAAAAATCTGCTCTGTCCCTTCTCTTAACCGAGCCTGACAGTGCGTATATGTTGATCAAACGTATTCCACCTATGGTCACGGCCGTACCACAGGCAGAAGGCTACTCTACTTCGTCTGCACGTATCCCTTCCTTTAATAGTATAGCTGTGCCAACGCCTCTCTCGTCACACGGGGAACAGTAAATGTCGTAACCGTAAAAGTCCGAGGGGGGAAGTACCCGAACTTCCTGTAATAGTGCTATGTCTAAATCCGCAGCCTTTATCATGTCACTGAGCATCTTGATTTTTATCGGAGTCCCAATGCTATTGATGTTAACAGATCCTATCCGATAAGCTTGTTGCATGGCTGTCAACGTAGATAGGGTACCATAAGGTCGCTAATTTTTTCCGTACATAGGCTGTTGTCGTACTAACGTCCCCCGACGTCCCCTCATATGGTCTGCCGTTATTCCGTGCACCCTTCCGGTCTTACACCGGGAGAGTGCGTGGGAGCAATTCCTCCGGCGTCATCTGTTCCCCACGGGAGTGGGTCTTCTGACCAGTCCCCAAGTGTCCCATCGTTGTAGTGCGGTGCAGGTGCCGTAGCCTCCTCAGTAGCCTGTTGCCGTCGTTCGAACTCCTTCGCTGTGTCTGGAGCGTCAGCGGTAGGTCGTGTCGCCGTCCCGCTGGCCACCGTTGCATCCACGCTAGGCAGTTCTTCTGTATCCATGATCGTCTGCTCTGTACCCGTAAACGTCTCAGAACTGTCTGCTAGATCAGAATGGTCGTTCTCCATCGTGAGGCGTCGCTTCTTCCGGCGTTTTGGTGATCGCTGTTTACGTTGCCTGGCCTCGGAATCAGAGGTCAGCATAGTCTCCAGTTGTTCGTGGGGGACGTCGGAATCGTGCGCCGTCGTATTATCGACGTCTACAAGTGCCTTATCTGAAGGGGCCGCAAGCGGCACCGAAGAGAGGGCGTCCTGTGACTGCTGCAGGCGGTCCAGCGCAACGTCGTCCTTCCTTGGCTCGCCACGATCTGCCGCTGTCTGTGTGTTCTGGTACGCGTCTGTCTCGCGGCCCACGTCATCGCGTAATGCGGCGACGTAAGTCATGGGGAGCACAGTCGGATGCGGCGTGAGGGGTGGATCATCCCGTGGCAGCTGTAATAACCTTCGTTGAGCACACTCAGAACGCACGTGTCCCTTCTTCCCACACCCAGAGCACGTCCTTGGTTGTCCGTCGTAGATGACAATCGCCCTAAAACCAGCGATGTACAAGTATTACGGAACGTGTTTTCGGAGTTTGATCCTTATTTGTCTGACGCCATTGAGGACAGGATACGTCTTGAAACTCGCCTACTTTTCAGCCACGTGGGATAGGACCGTTCCGTAAGGACGCAGGGGGTCTGTCACCAATTCTTCTGGCACTTCGAATGGAAGCTCAAAGACGCGGATCGTTCGGAGTCCCACGCCGGCGTGTTCAACTGTTACCGCTCCAACATTCCCTTCCGAATTACAGAAACGAAGTCCTTGTCGGTGTCGGAGTAGTAGTTCGTCACATGCCGCTTCATTTATGAGCTTGACATAGACCACGCAGCTGACTATAGATAAGTGCATTCCAACTAGAACGTCAGGTTCGATTTTCACCTCGTCCCTTAAATAACGTTCGATCTCGTAAGCCTTCGGTCGAGCATATTCGTTAACAAAACTGAATTTCAGTGTCGATTTGCGGAACGACAAGGCCATGATTCGTTCTATGTATACCGCGGCACACCGCTGCACACTTAACGTAAACACCTCTCGCGCAGACGTGCGGCAGAGACGTAAACACCGTCCGAACCGCTGCGCCACTGAAGGCTGACTGGGCGTTTGGGAAAGTAGTTTCTCTATCTTATTATTATCATTCCTTATTGATTTACTTACCTTATTAACCCTCCTGTCCCTATCAAGTGAGATATGGAAAAATACAAACGGATAGAATAACATCCGCTAGGTTTCTTCGAGATTCGAACCCGGGTTCTCCGATTCCCAGCCAGTTACCTTGGCAGTCGCGCGATCGGCGCTGTTGGCGAGCATAGTTTACCGTATGGGTACAGAAGCGACAGTTGCAAAAGTTTCTTTCCTCGATTTCTGGAAAAGTATGCGTTTGCGGACCCCATACCTGATGATGAAAAATGCTCTGTTTACAATTATCTACAGATCCCTCCAATTTTGAGTTCATTGCTCGTCATAACCTTTAGGGGTGATTTTCTAAAAATTGCGGGCGTGTTGACCCAAAATATCTTAGAGTCCTTCGTTGTAGGTTGAACACAACTGACCTGCTAAATCTGAGCCGAATCGGTTGGCCGTGTCTGAGGCCTTCCCCTTGTAAGGCACCCGCGTTAACAACTGCAGGCAGGTGAACATTGCACCGAGAGTGCCATCTAGTAGCCGCAAGCACAACCTGGCTACTTAACATTCAAATAGACAGACGAATATTATGAGGAACATTAATTCAGTATATTATGTAAAGGGCAATATTTTGTTTAACAACACCAGATAAAACATTTTGTCTACACAGAGCTTAGCCGGCCGCGGTGGTCTCGCGGTTCGAGGCGCGCAGTCCGGAACCGCGCGACTGCTACGGTCGCAGGTTCGAATCCTGCCTCGGGCATGGATGTGTGTGATGTCCTTAGCTTAGTTAGGTTTAAGTAGTTCTAAGTTCTAGGGGACTGATGACCGCAGCTGTTAAGTCCCACAGTGCTCAGAGCCATTTGAGCCACACAGAGCTTAGAAGTACAGCTTAAAGTATGAAAACATTATTATAGAAAATAAAAGAAGGGCTGAATGACACAGCCTGTAGAAAACCATACAACATTAAATACAGCCAATATAAACCATTTAATAAACGAAAAATTATGAGTTGACTTAGATGGAAAAAACATTTCGGTAACTACACGAGGAAACCCGAAATTAAAAATCGAGTAACGGCTTTATACAGCTGAAGAAATTTTTATTACGCAACTGCAGCTGCTCATTGGGACTGAGGCTATCATTTCGAGAAAAATGTTTAAAAATTTCTAATTCTTCAAGAATGTTTAATCTACAACCTTTCTTCTCGGTGTGCAAAATGTTGATATCCTGAATAGCTTTAGGCGTGTGACCTGTAATCAGAAGGTGGTCGGCCAAAGACGAATTATTGGTGGTAGTGCCATTTTTTCCTCAAAATATGTTCTTTATATCTGGTTGTAAGGGCACGCCCTGTTTGTCCCATGTAGTAAGAAGGGCAGGTGTCACAGAAAATCTTATAGACGCCAAAACTTTCTAAAGGGGAACGAGTCGATCTTAAATTATGAATGAAGCTTTTCTTTTCAAATTATTATTGCTAGAAAAGGAAACGTTACAGTTGTATTTATTACGAAGAAGGCGCTGTATCTGATAGGAGATGGGCCCCAAGAAAGGAACAGAAAGATATTTTTTTGGGTTAGATTCAATGACAGAGTTGTCGAGCGTAGTAACTCTTTTAACAGTTTTCTTTTTAAGGATGTCATCTACTATGCCAGGTTCATATTCGTTATTAACTGCTATCGTTTTGAGTAAATTAATTTCATCATTGAATATTTCTTTCGAGGGTGGAGTGGAAGTAGCTCGGTAAACAGCAGAGTGAAAGAAAGCGTTTTCATGAGATTGTGGATGCATGGGAGACGCAGGTACGATCTGATCAGTGTATGTTTCTTTACGAAAACTATTGACTTAGACTTAATTTTTTCTACTGTAAGCGTCAAGTCGAGAAAGTTCAACTGTCGGAATTCGTTTTCGAGTTCGATGGTGAAAGATATTTTCTCATGAAGTTCATTGAAAAGTTGAAAATACGGTCAATGCCATGAGCAGGTCACTTGCAGATGGCTAAAACATCATCAACGTATCTGAAATAGGAGTGAATGCCTAATGCTGTAGCTGAAAAACAGTTGAAAAACTTTAAAAAATGGCTCAAAATGGTTCAAATGGCTCTGAGAACTATGAGACTTAACGTATGAGTTCATCAGTCCCCTAGAACTTAGAACTAATTAAACCTAACTACCCTAAGGACATCACACACATCCATGTCCGAGGCAGGATTCTAACCTGCGACGGTAGCAGTCGCGCGGTTCTGGAGTGAAGCGCCTAGAACCGCTCGGTCACCACGGCCGGCGAAAAACTGTTCTTATTTTATACGTGACGTGTAAGTACCGTTTCTTTTTGTACTGTTAGTCAGTTTTCAGTCTTCAAACTGTATTTCTATGCTTTTACATAAGCAAAAAGTTACTATGTCTGCTGTTGTCAAATAAAATTTTGCCTGTTAGTTCATGTACTAAATACTGTTCATTTTAACATTTATCTGTCTATATTTTAAATGTTAAGTAGCCTACTTGTGTTTACGGCTACTAGATGGCACTCTTGGTGTAATGTCCACCTGCCCGCACTTGGTTTTATAGGTATGAGCAGCCCATAGTGGCTCGCCTTTCATGTATTCTTTTTTAAAAAAAATTTGTGACTAAAGCCTTTCTGGCTTGATACTTATCTTATACGTGACAAGTAAGTACTGTTTCTTTATTGTACTGTTAGTACTTAAACTTTTATATAAAAAAAATTTCCCATAAATTTGTACTTAAGTTATAGGCCAATCTGAATACTAAATTTCTGATGAAGGCACTCAGAGAATGTTGGAATCTGGTCAAAAGACTAAAAATTGTGACCTAGGGCTTATTTAGTTTAACTTTACTCTTCATTGCTTGTTATCGTATTGCCGTGTTATCGTATTAATTGGCGTGCTGGTGTTTCCAGGCATCGTCTGGCCGCATGACGCTTATTTTTCAAGCGCCCTGCAGTTGCCTGATGGGTCAGCTACTGTTTCTGCAGTCTATGCGTGCAATTGGCCCGGCCTGATTAGGGTGAGCCTACCGGCGGCACGATGCTACTGGACACCATTTGGGATTCACCGCTGCCGTTACCCTGTGTGAAGCAGCTCTGTGGCACGGTGACTGCTGTTTGAGTTAAGTTTTTTCTTCTCTGGTTCGCGTGGGCCTAAATCTTTTCAGAGTTCGCGCATTTTGTCTTTCGACTTAGATCCCTTTTATGTCGTGCCCATCCTGTATCAAGTTTTCCCTACGCAGCCGGACCATTTGCTGGTTCTTGTGTCGCTTAAATTTGTCAACTCTCTCGAAGACCGTTTTGATTTGTAATTTAAAACCATTCTGTAAACTAGGGAAATTTAAATTTGTTTAAACATTTCACTGTTACTAAATTTCTGCTAGTCGCTGTTTCATTTGAATTTTAAGTTTCCTTTAAATTGTTCAGCACCGCTTCCTGCATCTGCATCTACATCTACATATATACTCCGCTAGCCACCAAGCGGTGTGTGGTGGAGGGCACAGTTCGTGCCAAAGTCATATTTCCCTCTCTCTGTTCCACTCGCGGATCGTGCGAGGGAAAAACGACTGTCTGAACGCCTCAGTACGTGCTCTAATTTTCCTTATCTTTAAATGGAGATCATTGCGAGATTTGAAAGTTGTTGTTGTTGTTGTTGTTGTGGTGGTGGTCTTCAGTCCTGAGACTGATTTGATGCAGCTCTCCATGCTACTCTATCCTGTGCAAGTTTCTTCATCTCTCAGTAGTTACTGCAACCTACATCCTTCTGAATCTGTTTAGTGTATTCATCTCTTGGTCTCCCTCTACGATTGTTACCCTCCACGCTGCCCTCCAATGCTAAATTTTTGATCCCTCAGAACGTGTCCTACCAACCGGTCCCTTCTTCTTGTGAAGTTGTGCCACAAACTCCTCTTCTCACCTATTCTATTCAATACCTCCTCATTAGTTACGTAGTCTACCCACCTAATCTTCAGCATTCTTCTGTAGCACCACATTTCGAAAGCTTCTATTCTCTTCTTGTCCAAACTATTTATCGTCCATGTTTCACTTCCATACACGGCTACACTCCATACAAATACTTTCAGAAACATCTTCCTGACACGTAAATCTGTACTCCATGTTAACAACTTCCTCTTCTTCAGAAACGCTTTCTTTGCCATTGCCAGTCTACATTTTATATCCTCTCTACTTCGACCATCATCAGGTATTTTGCTCCCCAAATAGCAAAACTCCTTTACTACTTTAAGTGTCTCATTTCCTAATCTAATTCCTTCAGCATCACCCGACCTAATTCGACTACATTCCATTATCCTCGTTTTGCTTATGTTGATGTTCATCTTATATCCTCCTTTGAAGACACTGTCCATTCCGTTGAACTGCTCTTCCAAGTCCTTTGCTGTCTCTGACAGAATTACAATGCCATCCGCGATCCTCAAAGTTTTTATCTCTTCTCCATGGATTTTAATACCTACCCCAAATTTTTCTTTTGTTTCCTTTACTGCTTGCTCAATATACAGATTGAATAACATCGGGGAGAGGCTACAACCCTGTCTCACTCCCTTCCCAACCACTGCCTTCTTTTCATGCCCCTCAACTCTTATAACTGCCATCTGGTTTCTGTACAAATTGTAAATAACCTTTCGCTCCCTGTATTTTATCCCTGCCACCTTTAGAATTTGAAAGGGAGTATTCCAGTCAACATTGCCAAAAGCTTTCTCTAAGTCCACAAGTGCTAGAAACGTAGGTTTGCCTTTCCTTAATCTTACTTCTAAGGTAAGACGTAAGGTCAGTATTGCCTCACGTGTTCCAACATTTCTACGGAATCCAAACTGATCTTCCCCGAGGTCGGCTTCTACTAGTTTTTCCATTCGTCTGTAAAGAATTCGCGTTAGTGTTTGGGAGCTGTGATTTATTAAACTTATAGTTCGGTAATTTTCTCATCTGTCAACACCTGCTTTCTTTGAGATTGGAATTATTATATTCTTCTTGAAGTCTGAGGGTATTTCGCCTGTCTCATACATCTTGCTCACCAGATGGTAGAGTTTTGTCAGGACTGGCTCTCCCAAGGCCGTCATTAGTTCTAATGGAATGTTGTCTACTCCCGGGGCCTTCTTCCGACTCAGGTCTTTCAGTGCTCTGTCAAACTCTTAACGCAGTATCGTATCTCCCATTTCATCTTCATTTACATCCTCTTCCATTTCCATAATATTGTCCTCAAGAACATCGCCCTTGTATAGACCCTCTATATACTCCTTCCACCTCTCTGCTTTCCCTTCTTTGCTTAGAACTGGGTTTCCATCTGAGCTCTTGATATTCATACAAGTGGTTCTCTTTTCTCCAAAGGTCTCTTTAATTTTCCTGTAGGCAGTATCTATCTTACCCCTAGTGAGACAAGCCTCTACATCCTTACATTTGTCCTCTAGCCATCCCTGCTTAGCAGTTTTGCACTTCCTATCGATCTCATTTTTGAGACGTTTGTATTCCTTTTTGCCTGTTTCATTTACTGCATTTTTTTTATTTTCTCCTTTCATCAATTAAATTCAATATTTCTTCTGTTACCCAAGGATTTCTACTAGCCCTCGTCTTTTTACCTACTTGATCGTCTTCTGCATTCACTACTTCATCCCTCAGAGCTACCCATTCTTCTTCTACTGTATTTCTTTCCCCCATTCCTGTCAATTGTTCCCTTATGCTCTCCATGAAACTCTCTACACCCTCTGGTTTAGTCAGTTTATCGAGGTACCATCTCTTTAAATTCCCACCCTTTTGCAGTATCTTCAGTTGAAACTTGGTGGCAGCAATATATGCTTTGCATCCTCGCTGGAGATCGGATTTCGGCTGAAATGGCTCTGAGCACTATGGGACTTAACATCTGAGGTTATCAGTTCCCTAGTACTTAGAACTACTTAAACCTAACTAACCTAAGGACATCACACACATCCATGCCCGAGGCAGGATTCGAACCTGCGACCGTAGCGGTCGGCAGTTCCAGACTGTATCGCCTAGAACCGCTCGGACACTCCTGGCCGGCTCGTATTTCGGAATTTAGTGAGCAGCCCCTTGCGTTTAGCGCGCCGTCTATCTGCAAGTGTGTCCCACTTTAAACTATCTTTGAGATCTGTAACGCTCTCGCCATGGCTAAATGTACCAGTCACGCTCTTCTTTGGGCCTTCTCAATCTCTTAAATCAGACCCTGCTGGTAAGGGTCCCATACAAACGAACAATACTCCAAGACTGGACGATCTAACGTATTGTAAGCAATTTCCTCTGCTGAAGGGCTGCAATGCTTGAGAATTCTACCAACAAATCGCAATCTAGAGTTCGCTTTACCCGTTACTTGTGTAATCTGATCATTCCATTTGAGATCATTTGGAATAGTCACACCCACATACTTGACGGATGTTACCTCTTCCAAAGACTGGCGATTTATTTTGTGGCTTACAAAACACTCGTGGGACCTATAAAAACTTGAATTGCTCATCAGTGTGGGATCCGTATCAGGTCGGGTTGACGGAGGAGATAGAGAAGATGCAAAGAAAAGCGGCGCGTTTCGTCACAGGGTTATTTGGTAAACGTGATAGCGTTACGGAGATGTTTAGCAAACTCAAGTGGCAGACTCTGCAAGAGAGGCGCTCTCCATCGCGGTGTAGCTTTCTGTCCAGGTTTCGAGAGTGTGAATTTCTGGATGAGGTATCGAATGTATTGCTTCCCCCTACTTATACCTCCCGAGGAAATCACGTATGTAAAATTAGAGAGATTCGAGCGCGCACGGAGGCTTTCCGGCAGTCGTTCTTCCCGCGAACCATACGCGACTGGGACAGGAAAGGGAGGTAATGACAGTGGCACGTAAAGCACCCTCCGCCACACACCGTTGGGTGGCTTGCGGAGTACAAATGTAGATGTAGATAGATGTACTCCTACATTAATGGGGATTTTCACCTTGTTATATGCAGTAGGTTACACTTACTAATATTGAAAGATAACTGCCAGTCATTACACCACGCATTAATTTTCTGCAAATCCTCATTGATTTGTTCACAACTTTCGTGTGATACTACTTTCCTATAGACTACAGCATCATTGGCAAACAGTCTAAGGCCGCTGTCACTACCATCAACCATATCGTTTATGTAAATCGTAAAAAGCAGAGGACCTGTTACGCTGCCCTGGGGCACACCTGAAGTTACTCTTGTTTCTGTTGAAGTGACCCCGTTCAGGACTACATATTGCTCCCTGTCTGTTAGAAAACTTTCTATCCAACCGCATATGTCATCTGATAGACGGTAAGCGCGCAGTTTTTGGAACAAACGACAGTGCGGAACTGAGTCGAACGCCTTTCGAAAGTTGAGAAATATGGCATCAACCTGGGAGCCGGTATCTAGAGCCTTTCGTATATCATGCACAAAGAGGGCCAGCTGTGTCTCGCATGACCGCTGTTTCCTAAAACCGCGCTGGTTTCTGCAGATGACCTTCTCAGAATCTAGAAAGGTCATTATATCTGAACACAAAATATGTTCCATGATTCTTCAACAGATCGATGTCAGTGAAATTGGCCGGTAATTTTGTGCATCCGATTTTCTACCCTTTTTATAGATTGCTTTATATCTAATGCCTGTAATTTAAAACCATTGTGTTGGGCTGATATCATATTGCTATTTCTGAAAGATTATTTTATTGCGCTTTACTTTTATTATTACAAATGTGGATCACTTAGTAAGTAGTGAACTATGTCATAATCTGCGCCCTAGATCTTCCTTGAACTCGTGTTAACTGCCTCACCTGTGCACAATAAAATTTTTTTTACAAAAATCCGATTGTCGTGTTATCCACTTCTTATAGATAAACAGGCAGTGTGGTCACATGTTTGGTAAGTTTGATTCGTAAATTAATAAACTTTTTGGGTCTATCTTATGTATAGGGTACGATATGCGATGCCTTGACTCTGCCTCAGTACGTCGAAACTGTTTTTATATCCCGCTGGTCACCTCGCGAAAATCCAGGTCATATTGAATCATGTTCATATCCCTCGTTTAGCTTTTATTGGGGTCAGTGCACCAGAAATTTGCGGTGTACAAGGTTAAATGTCAATATTAATTTTTAACCAAGATTGGTGCACTCGGCCATCAGTACGTGTTCCGCGCTTAGTGGCTTTAAATCTAACTAGCCACCCTCAGAGCTGTTAGCAGCTGTGATTCAAGTGCTTCGGTGGAGACACAGCAATGTTTTCCTTAGTGTTGTATGTGATGCCTAGTACCCTTGTCTGCCTTGTGTCAACTTTAGGCAAGCCGCGCGGGTTTAGCCGAGCGGTCTTGGGCGCTGCAGTCATGGACTGTGCGGCTGGTCCCAGCGGAGGTTCGAGTCCTCCCTCGGCCATGGGTGTGTGTGTTAGTCCTTAGGATAATTGGATAATTTAGGTCAAGTAGTGTATAATCTTAGGGACTGATGACCTTAGCAGTTAAGTCGCATAAGTAAAAAAAAAAAAAAAACTTGAGGCACACAGCTTCGATGCTTCCACCTTTCGGCATTCGGCTTTTTGAACACGCTGCATTCACTATACTGCATCTGATGAGACCTTGGACTGAAAATTCCATGATATGAAGGCTCGAGCTCCTGGCAAAACCATAGCAGCTGCACGTTAAACTCTAAGAGTTGTCTACTTCGATCACTGCACATCGAGCGAAGCACCGAAGAAAATTTAATATTTTGCCATGTATGGACAGCTTAAGGCTGGGAGACAGTTTTATGTAGGGTTGTTATTACTGTTAACTATTGGCCACACAAAACATTCTTCCTTGTGTGCTTCAGGTTGGGTCTTAATATGGGGGCTTTAAGGTTCATACCGGTGATGTACTGCTCTTCCGTCAGTAAGAAATATCTTTCTTTTAGAGGACCTGGACATCATGAAATTGTTAAAATGCGTCATCTCACCAGGTGGTGTGCACGTTAAGACTGTCGCTGACACAGGCTAGCTAGTTGTTGACAAATAGTTGCCTGATTCCTAAATACTTGTGTTAGTCCTGACGGTAATAAACCAGTGTAAATTTTATTTTTTTCTGTAAATAGCAATACTGACCTCGAATCAAATGAAATAATTTCGGTTTTTCTGGATAAATGCATTTTTACTTCTCTTCGCTCTCTATCTTTCCGCTAACTATGCTATTGGTCTATTCCTGAATCTAGTGAATGAAGACAGACTAAACTCGTAGTACGTCCATTTCGGCCCTGCTGGCGGTGACAATGCACAAATCCTGGCACTGCCTGTTGATGAGCGCACGGCGGCGACACGAGGTAGAAACTGCGATACTGTAAGAATCTGGCGACAGTGAGTGTGAGTAACTGGCTGAGTGCTGCTGTCCGCCTGTGGATGGTGGATGAATGATCGTTTGCGAAATAGCTACATGACGTCAGGAAGCAGGATATAGTTCGTGTTCTTTGCATCCTGTGTGGCGTCAGATATAACTGTAGCGGATGGAGATGACTGTTTGAATGACGTATGGCGGAAGCTTAATACAGCCTATTACGTGCGCTCTCTATGGCGCCACACTGGAGACTGGCATCCCCTGTGTATGCGTCTTTTCACCGTATCTGCTGGTGGACACAGCAGCTTTTTTTTTGTATTTGTTGCTGAACTCGCGGTAATGCCCGCTAGAGCAACAAATTCAATAGCAATGCTTTCAATACATACGTGACACACAGTCAGTATTATACGCAGTTCCATTGGTGTGTCGGTATTCTCAGAGTAACACGAAAAATGTAAATGGTGTAACAAACAATGGATTACTCTGTATGAAGCAACTGGATAAAATTCATTATGCCGAAGCAGGCAACAAACAGTAGTGAACAGTCTCTCAAAGTTTGTCAGAGGAGCTCGAGCTTATAATGCACATATACTTCTACATATATATAGATACTCCGCAAGCTACGGTCACGGTGCGTGGCGGAGGCACAGTACACACAGTATTTGTTGTTCGCGTTGTCCGTCCTAAGGGTGGTTTGATGCTTTTGTCTATTCCTGGCGCTCGCCAGCTACCCTCTCCACTTCAGCTTGCTGTTGCCTAAGACATGATCAACAATCATCCCTGTACACAATGTCTGACAAAAAATGAAAAGCATTCAGAAGGGAGGAAGAAGTGAAAAGAAATGTCACAGTTTAAGATACTATCTTATATTATTTCATTGATCATAAATTCGAGTCAAATTTACAGAGGTCTTGGCTGTCTGAGCCTATGTATCCGTACTACGTTGCACGCACTCTGGCCTGGATGCATGTACCCATTCTGTTCAGGAGGCTGCCATAAATGTCACGCAGAGAAAGTGGAAGATATATACTGTACGTATAAAATTCTGTGGATTGTCTACATTTCAGTTTTTAGAGTTTTATTTCCGAAACGGATTTCGAAGAGAAGGGCCCAATATCAGAGTTTTCACTATTCACATCGAGGTATTTTATTTTAAACTGAGGAAGCAGTGCACCAGAGACGCGTTATGTAAAAACACAAGAGTTGTAGTTTAATTTTACTACTACGCATGTCTTCTTAGATTTACGTAATAACACAGAATCTCTTAGAAGCGCCTACTTCGCCAGTCAAAGACGAAAAGGCCTCATGTGAATGTTGCAAACGATAATGATGAGAATATGCACGGTGTTTAAAAATGAACATACCGGTTTTAAGGCTGTGTAGCATTTATTACGTGCAACTTGCAATTATAAATAATACACCAAATGAAAGAGCAACTCAACAGTTTTGTTTGTATACCTGTGCGCAACGAGAAGAGTGTGGAATGACAAAGAGTGACTGAAAATCGTGTTGAACGAGCTCTTAGCCCAAAGAAATATCCCCGCTGACAGTTTATGGGCCTTTCTTTTTCGGTGAGTCAACTGTAACTGGTGTTTCGTATCTCGATGTGCTACAGCTATGGCCCGTGCCTCAATGGGAAGAAGCTGAACAACACATTTTTAATTTTGGTAGCGAGATAGTGCGCCGCCTCGCTGGCGTAACTTAGTACGCGGCTGGTTAAACGACGCTGTATCCGACCGGTGGACTGGGCGCAAGGGGCCGGTTGACACAGCATTTTATGCATGACCTCCACGTTCACACACGATCTGACGTGATCATGTGTATGTGCCTCCGATGCCAGCTGACATATCCGACTTTAGAAACAGTGTTATTACAACAGTTCCTCCTAATACATTGATCAAGGTTTCGGAACAACTCGCCAATCGACTCGATCTGTGATCGGTATTCACGCTGAATAATTGTAAGAAAGGCTGTTCGTGTTTCTCTTTCATATGGTGTATTATTTATAATTGTAATGTGAATGTAATATGTGCTATAAAACCTTAAAACTGGTATGTTCATTTTCAAACACCCTATATCGAAACTAACGATCTAACAGCTTAAATACGACAATTCAGAAAATCCATTAAATTTTATTTGTAAAATATGTTGCTTCAAAAGAAAAAAGTGAATCACCCAGGAGGCGAGGAGGAATCTAAATGAGAAGGCATGTTATGTTATTTCAGTGATTACAAAATCGAGTCAAATTTGTATAGATCTTGGCAGTCTAACTTAACAGTATGACGTTGGACCTCTTGTGATCTGGATGCATGCACTCATGCCGTTGGGAAAGGGTGTCATATGACTGTTGCATCCTCTTCCGAGGCAATCTGGTCCATAACTGTTGTAGCTGGTCCCAGATATCCTTGAAGCTAGCACTGGGACGGGGACAGATCTGAGGATCTTAATGACCACGTGATTACCTCAACAGCCCGTAGGCACTTGCTATAAGTGGAAGAGCATTGTCCTGTTGAGAAATTGCACCAGTATACTGTTGCATGGAAGGTCACACATGATGATGCTGGATGTCTGTGACGTAACGCTGGGCCACTTGAGTTCCATTAATGATGATAGTGATCATGGTGATCTTTGGTTCGTGGGGCGCTCAACTGCGCGGTTATCAGCACCCGTACAAATTCCCAACCTTTGCTCAGTCCAGTCTCGCCACTTCCACGAATGACGATGAAATGATGAGGACAACTCAAACATCCAGTCATCTCGAGGCAGGTGAAAATCCCTGACCCCACCGAGAGTCGAACCCGGCACCCCGTGCTCGGGAAGCGAGAACGCGACCTCGAAACCACGAGTTGCGGACAGTTCCATTATAGTCTCTCCCCAGTTTGCCGCCGTATTCGTCCAAGATGGTCATCGTGGCTAGTGATTCTTTGCTTAACACTACAACAACCGTCCGTGAGTCCCGTCATGACACCACCCAAAAGGCTGCCTTTTGTAGTGTTAATAGCAGCATTAGTCCGGTTGCTGTTAGTCTCCGACAGATGGTGCCGGATGACACAGAATATTGCATTGAATCCTTTATTTGTCCTCAATCGGAAGGCGAAATTGTGAAGGGGTTACGATGCGCTCTTGTGCATAATCGGCGATCCTTCCATGTGGTGGTCAGAGTGATCAACAGGAGCCTTGAAGACTAGCACGCCTACCCTCACGTTCGCATGCAGTCCAACATCACGCCATTGCCACATCCGAATGCCACACAAATCCGGAAATTGCACGTTTCGACCATCCTGCCAAGTGGGGACCCAGAAGGTGGCAGTGTCAGGTGCAGATAACGCTGGCTGACACAGGTACACGGCATGTTCATGTAGACCATAGTGACAAATCCATTTGGGACATTTCAACGCTTCTAAATCTGTCCAAGTTATTGTGAAGTGAAAACGAAAAGGAAGAATTACAGCACGTTACGGAGTAAAGTCAAGCGCCGACACGGCAGTCGGGGACGACAGAGCACAGAGGGTTGTAAAAAGACGTCAACCGATTGCTAGCTGACCGACTCCTTTCCGGGATGAGAACGCGACAGCAGTGGCCTTTATGAGAAGAGCGTCGCGCCCGACTGGTCGCGGCCATTTCTACAGCAGCGTCTAGACTAGCAACTTGGACAGAAGGGTCAAAGCTCATTACTTTGCTCGTACAGTCTACGTAGCTCAAACTTGGAATTATTATACTGAGGAGATTTATTATTTTGTCTGTAGCGCTTTGCTTATGACACATCTATTAAACAGACTGTGACTGCTTCTACATAGGCCAGACAGGCAGATCATTTGACATTAGATTCAAGGAAGACATGGCAGCACTAAAAAACAAAAAATACCATACATCAGCAATAGCCTCCCAACTGCATAAAACAAAACACTATGTTAACAACACAAGTATCAGCATCCTACACATCCAACCAAAAGGCAGAAAACTAGACATCCTTCAAATGCTCCAAATATACAAACACCAAACAAAACAACCTGAATCCATCATAAACGACAAAATGACAATATTTACAATAGTATCATCTCTGTTTTTAGCAACTGCTTACGTCATTAAAAAAACACACACACACACCTTAATATTTACCATAAATATTGACAGCCGCTTAGAGTACAAGAGATTGACCTCAGTTACAGATAATTCATCACACCAACAGCTTGTACCCTTGTCAGCTTGAAACTATATGTACATTAACTACTGGCACAAACTGTATATCTATCTGCACATTTTAAAGCATTTACCAGTGTATTACCCTAACCGCTAGGCAGATAATATATGCAACATGTATTCTTAAGACGCCTTGCCATGTAAAGTTTGCTCTCATACAATCACTCTTTCCACACACACTCTCTCTCTCGCTTTCTCTCTCTCTTCCTCTCCTTCTGTCTCCAGCCTCTCACATCTGCCTATTAATCCCAATCAAATATTGTTATTTATGTATCGTTTTACTTCTGTAGCCAGTATGATTATTGTACTTAAATTCTGTAACATTTCACCTGATTGTTATTAACAAGTATGAAGTTTAAGCCATTTTAACATTTCACCAGATTGTATAAACGAGTATGAAGTTTAAGCTGTTTTAACTTGTCAAAATCGGATTTATATGCCACCTGAAGTACACACACATGTACTCGACACCTCAAAACAACCTCCAACTCCTTTAAATAATTATTCTGTAATAATGTTGTTACGATGTATATTATTTGTACTTTGCGATAATGTCTTCTCTTCTGCTATACGAACCTTGCACCCAGCAGATTCCAGACGCCGTATTTGTTTACAAATATGACAGTATACATGTGATGTTTTACGACAGTGAAAGGAACCTGTGACCACTGGAGGCACTCTATTTGACTTATTTTACCGTTAGATATCAGTTTAATTTTTTGTCAGAAGAAATCCAAAACCATGTTGTGGAATAGTGTCTTGTTTCTCCACTAGACAGTGCCGCAAGTTCCTCCAAAAATTCGTAACACAACACATACACAAATGTCATACTAACTAATGTAAATCCACCCGATGATGGAGGGTTAAACCTTTGAAACGCTTCGTGGAAATAAATAAAACGGTGACTGGTAACAGTAAACTTGTTGTTTCATTCAATGTCAACAACAGTCACGGTAAAGCCTAAACTAAAATGTTCTCATTTAAAGTAGTAAAGTATTGTGTTTTTTCCTTTTTTAATGAAACTCATTAATACGATTTGTCTGAATGTGGTCTAGTGATCTGAGAAAGCTGGTTTCCAAGACACCCCGTATTAAACGACTACGCAGAGTTCAACATGGTAGACCTTATTAACTGATGTACAACGATCATTGAGCATTTGCAGAAGGTGGTGGCAAAAAATTGCATGAAATCTGCGGAAGGATTCACTCGTCAGTTCCAAAATGTTACCAGCAGTCCAACTAGGACAATGACTGCGCGTCGGGAGTTAAAAGGAGTCTTTTAAAATGATCGCGGAGCCCGGCATAAATCACACACTTTTGTAATTAATTCAAAGTGGCGCTTGAGGTGGTACAAAGAGCGACGCCAGTGGACAGAGGATGATTGGAACCGAGTGCTAAACCACTCTGTACCCGAGTCAATCCGATGAAGGGGTCCGAGTTTGGTGAACGCCTGAAGAACGCTACGTACCATCAAGCACAGAAGACGTACTGTTAGGAGTGATCTGTTTTTCGTGGTTAGAGTGTGGTACCCTTATCGCTCTTAACGGTAAATGTGGTAGGAAATACAAACGCTGGAGGCATGAATTAAAAAACGCCTTCAGTCACAACTTTTAGTGTTTAAGTACACGATGCATTTCGGACCCTGTGGGTCCATCATCAAATGTAATTTGTCTCAACATACGCTTAATTTTTTTCTCTTGAATGAAGTGAAATGCATGTTCCTGTCACGAAACGGTTTTATATTAGCTTATGAATTTCGTAAGTCAAACGCGGAAAATATTTGCGAAATAGTGTCAAAGAATAACAGTCTAAACTTACCACATAATCGAAGAAAAGTGTTTTTTACGTTTTATCACCAGCAAACATTCTTTTCTCCATTGTTCTCGTACATGTCACTTCATTCAAGGTGTACATTTATATACACATGTTTGTAAACACTTCACAGATGTTTTTGTACATGGTGTGGTCAATGATAAATTTATACGTAGAGCTAAATATTTAATTATTAAACAATTGACATAATCGGGAAATAGCTTTAGAACAGGTCCTAAAATTACTGAAACAACTGTGGCTTGCGAAATCACTTGGTTCATTTAAAATAGATTCTGGTTTTTGGATTTTGTGTACGTATATGCAGTATTACCAAATTGTTTTCTAAACTTTTGATGACATGTTTCGTTTCCAACATATGTAGTGCAATGACTGATTTTTCGAAGTAGTTGTGCCTGAAAGCATTTATGTGTTCTTGAAAACGGGTTTTGAAGTTTCTGCCTGTTTTCCTCACATAGTAGGCTGGGTCCAAAATACATCGTGTACTTAGTTAAATACGAAAAGCTGTGACTGAAGGCGTTTTTTAATTCATATCTCCAGTGTATCGAATACAGTCACGTTTGAAGCTGCGAAATACGGATAAAACTAAAAGGAAATAAAAACATAATTGTGTAGCACTTGTATCAGAGGAACAGTTTGGAGACGGTGATTGTATCGGCAGGACAATGGACCCTGGCATGAAGCAGCATCTGTGAGGCAACGGTTCCTGGTCAATAAAATTTCTGAAATGGACTGTCATTGCTGTAATCTCGGCCTGAACCCAGTGGAACACCTTTTGGATGATTTAGAACCCTGACATAGCTTCAGAGCCCAGCATACAACATCTCCACTTTCTCTGGTTCGGTTCTTGAGGAACACTGTGCTGCCATTCATCCACAGACATTCAGACGCCTCACTGTAAGCGTTCTCAGCAGAGTTAAGGCCGTCATGATAGATGGCTGGATACTTTGATCAGATAGTGTAAATGGGGAAACACAGAAACAGCAAGGCACAGGACCGACGTTGTTCAGGCTCCTAATATGCCCTACCAGGAGTGGTAACAACTCTAACACGAACGATACTAATGCACTCTGGTGGCCGTTATCTGTCACAGGCCGGCCGCTGTGGCCGAGCGGTTCTAGGGGCTTCAGTCCGGAACCGCGTTGCTGCGACGGTTGCAGGTTCGAATCCTGCCTCGGGCATGGATGTGTGTGATGTCCTTAGGTTGCTTAGGTTTAAATAGTTCTATTTCTAGGGGACTGATGACCTCACGTGTTAAGTCCCATAGTGCTTAGAGCCATTTGAACCATTTGAACCTGTCACAGAGAACTGAAACTCTACCCCTTTACATACCCGATAATGTGTACGTATACAGAATGACAATGATATCCGACCATGTCTTCTGTCTGCTGCATTTATTTTGTCAAGGAGTGTAGGTAACAACTCTGTAGTCCAATACGTAAGTTATAATTTTCTTCTCTCTCTTTTTTTTTAAAAAAAATTTACGTTCATGTAGACCACGGGTGACAACCGGCGGTCTGCCGGCCGGATCCGGTCAACGATTGGTATCAATTCGACCCGCAGAAGAAATTCGTGGGAGAGAGAGCGAGATGCTCGCATTATATACTCTCCCGTGATGCATTTTCGGATATTTCCGTCTACACTCGGCTCGGTATACGAGTACTGCTTTCTTACTGGCCGTGTGTTGTTGTGGTCTTCAGTCCCGAGACTGGTTTGATACAGCTCTCCATGCCTCTCTATCCTGTGCAAGTTTCTTCATCTCCAAGTACCTACTGCAACCTACATCCTTCTGAATCTGCTTAGTGTATTCATCTCTTGGTCTCCCTCTACGATCTTTACCCTCCACGCTGCCGTCCAATACTAAATTGGTGATCCCTTGATGCCTCAGAACATGTCCTACCAACCGATCCCTTCTTCCAGTCAAGTTGTACCACAAATTCCTCCTCAGTTCTATTCAGTACCTCCTGATTAGTTACGTGATGTACCCATCTAATCTTCGGCATTCTTCTGTAGCACTACTGGTCGTACACTATGTAAAGGTTTTAGTGAAGTCTGCTGTTGCGGCCTTTTCATACACTACTAACAACGTACGATTCGTGCATTTGCAATGGTAGAAATTTAAGGCAAAAGTTCAGGGCCCCTCATAAGTTAGAAATTATTGTCACTACGTCAGCATTGTCGTATTATGAACACTAGAAATGTTGATGAACAGTATTGACGCCAACCAAAATATTTTCAGTATTACCAATACGTACTGAACGTGTGAGGACCAAAATATGGTTCAAATGGCTCTGAGCACTTTGGGACTTAACTATTGAGGTCATCAGTCCCCTAGAACTTAGAACTACTTAAACCTAACTAACCTAAGGACATCACACACTTCCATGCCCGAGGCAGGATTCGAACCTGCAGCCGTAGCGGTCGCGCGGTTCCAGACTGTAGCGCCTAGAACCGCTCGGCCACTTCGGCCGGCTGTGAGGACCAATATCATCCGTTTGACAATTCACCAGTCTGTTCTTCCCATTTTTCCAGTTTGTCTTCGGTATCATACAGCCGACATATGCTAACTTCAAGTGATGTAGACTTTTAAAAATTTTAATATCAACAAAGAAGGCTCAATTTATTTAACGTTGCAGAAGCAACCCATGCCTACGCGACCGGTCATCAAAAATGTTTTTGGACAAATATTTAAAAAAATGCTTGCTGATGGTGTTTGCGGCCATTAACTGTTCTTTCTCGTGTTAACATTAGTAAACAGTTCTCTTACGTTATGGACACTATTGAAACTGAAGGAGATTTACAACGAATTAACTGCAAGCAACTGCCTCCATAGGCGTTTATTGTTACATGTTAACAATTCAAGATGCCTGGCGTCCTATCTCCTGATATTTACGTCTATTTACGTGTCGTGAATAATTTATTTCTTTACTAACGGCGTTGCAGAAATTTCCAATGAAACTTCTTAAGAGAGCTGATGTAAAACGTCGTAAGTAAACAATGTTTACGACGCGTAAATAAATGTAAACATCTGAAGATGGGGTGAACATAAAATGAATGTACTCGGGAAAACAGGTGTTTTGCGGAATAATTAGTTGGTGTGGCGCTTCGAGAAAGGGGTGTCATTCACATCATTCCGCTATCCCATAAACATAAACGTCACAGACATTATGTTTCGACTTTATGCGCTAGGAGCACTGCTGTCGCGTCAAGTGACGAGGCGGTCCGCGGGGTTAAGTAATTATGTTAATCAGGCCCGCCGGCCACTAACGGTTGTCCGTTCCAGATATGGAGGATACAGTCTTGTGAACCCGGACGAGTCCTTTTAAAACAATCTGTACTGTCAGTTTTCCAAACATTGTTCGATAAAGTTTTGACACTGACGCCAGCGTGGGCGACAGAAGCGCCGCCGTGGGCACCTGCGGCGCCGTTGTGTACTGTGCCGTTGCGCAAGTGGCTGGCGTGACGGATGGCCGTGTCTCCTGGAGCCTTCAGACGACTCTGCCGCTGCCGCTGCCGCGGCGACGGCCATTAACAGCCGGCAAGGGGGACGCCGCGGACCCTGCAGGCACACATCCCGAGCGTGGGCGCGACACCCACGTCGCGTCGCGTCGCGATGAGCCCATAGGCGCCGGCGCCTTTGAGGACCGCATGCCTGATGCCGGCTGTGGGTGTAGATGGAGCCGCAGCAGTTCCATCAGCGCACCTTTTTTACTGGACGAAGGTCGGTCCGGCGCCTAGGTATCCCTATGTCATCCCCATTTAAACTATCTGATCAAATGTATCCAGGTACATTAATGTGGATTGTGTTCACCCTTCGCCTTTCTGACGTCTTGAACTCCACTGTGGACACTATAAGTGAGGTGTCTGAATGTCTGCGGATAAATGACAGCCCATTATTCCTCAAGAATCGAGCCAGAAAAGTGGTGATGTTGTATGCTGGGCTCCGGAGCAAGACAGGGTTCTAACTCATGCCAAAGGGGTTCCATTGAATTCAGGCCAGGATTCTGGGGAGGTCAATCCATGTCAGGAATTTTATTGTCTAGAAATCATTGTCTCGTACATGCTGCTTGATGCCAGGCCCCATTGTCCTACATCTACATCTACATCTACATGGATACTCTGCAAATCACATTTAAGTGCCTGGCAGAGAGTTCATCGAACCACCTTCACAATTCTCTATTATTCAAATCTCGTATAGCGCACGGAAAGAATGAACACCTATATCTTTCCGTACGAGCTCTGGGTTCCCTTATTTTATCGCGGTGAACCCTCTGCCAGGCAGTTAAGTATAATTTGCGGAGTATCTATGTATATGCAGATGTAGTAATTATCTATTACTCCAGTCTAGAACAGAGCGAAAAAAACTAAAACTATATCTTTCC
Organism: Schistocerca serialis cubense; assembly: GCF_023864345.2. Classification (NCBI taxonomy): domain Eukaryota; kingdom Metazoa; phylum Arthropoda; class Insecta; order Orthoptera; family Acrididae; genus Schistocerca; species Schistocerca serialis. The sequence continues at coordinate 499,601,916 of NC_064645.1, forward strand.
GTGCGAGCTTTGATTTTTCCTTATTTTATCATAATGATCGATTCTCACTATGTATGTCGGCGTTAACAAAATATTTTCCCATTGGGAGGAGAAAGGTGGTGATTGAAATTTTATGAGGAGATTTGCCTGCAGCGAAAAACGCCTTTCTTTCAATGATACCCACCCCAAATCCTGTACTATGGCAGTGACATACTGTCTCGTATTTCGTGGTAATAAAAACCCTACTGCTCTTCTTTGAACTTTCTCGATTTACTCCGTTAACCCTATCTGGTAAGGATCTCACAGCGCACAGCAGTCCCCCAAAAGAGGACGGACAAGCGAAGTGTAAGTAGTCTCTTTGGTAGATTTGTTACATTTTCTAAGTGCTCTGCCACTAAAACGCCGTCTTTGGTTTACCTTCCCCACAACATTTTCTATGTGTTCTTACATTTTATATGTGTTATTTCCAATTTAAATTGTTTGTAATTGTAATTCTTAGGTATTTAGCTGAATTTACGGCGATTAGATTAGACTGATTTATCGTGTAACCGAAGTTTAACGGATTCCTTTCGGTACTCATGTGGGTGACCTCACACCTTTTCATTATTTCGGATCAATTGCCAACTTTCGCACCATTCGGCTACCTTCTCCAAATCGTTTTGAAATTTCTTTTGATCTTGTGATGACTTTACTAGATTATAAACGACAGCATCATCTGCAAACAGCCTAAGACGGTTGCTCAGATTGCCTCCTATCACTTCCGTTTTACTCCATGAATTTCCGTCAGTTATTACGAACTGTGACCACCCTGGCAGCAAATCACGAATCCAGCCACATAACTGAGACGATACTCCATAAGCACGCAATTTCACTAAAAGCCGCTTGTGTGGTTCAGTGTCAAAAGCCTTCTGCAAATCTAGAAATACGGATCAATTTGAAATCTCTTGTCTATAGCACTCGATACTTCGTGTGAGCAAAGAGCTATTTTGTTCCACAAGAACGGTGTTTTCTACATTCATGTTGACTGTGGGTGAATAGACCATTCTCTTCGAGGTAATTCATAAATTTCGAACGCAATGTACGTTCAAGGCACAACTACTCATAAGCCACACATTATTGTAGTTAATTCAAAGGGGAGCTTGAGGCGCTATAAACAGCGGCGCCACTGGACGAAGGATGACTGGAAACTGATGAATCAGTATATACTCTGAGGCAATCCGATGTAGGAGTCTGAGTTTGGTGAACGCCTGGAGAACATGACGTACCATCATGCATAGAGCCAACTGTCAAGTGCTGAGGAGTGCTGCTAGGGATGCAGGTGTTTTCAGTGGTTAGAGTGTGGCATTCCTATTGCGCTTAAGAAAGCGCTAAATGTGATAGGAAATAAACACATTTTGATTTTTCGGATTTGTGTACCACGTATAGTAGAGGAAAAGTTCGCATACGAGGATTGTATTAGCAGGAGTATGCTGATGCCTTAGCTCTATACTTAACAATCACATACAACCGTTCGCTCGACTACAGATCCGTACCCAAAGACTGGAAAGCTGCGCAGGTCACACCAATAATCAAGAAAGGTAGTGGGAGTAATCCACTAAATTACAGGCTCACATCGTTAACATCTATATGCAGCAGGATTCTGGAACATATATTGTGTTCGAACATTATGAATTACCTTGAAGCAAACGGTCTATTGACACACAGTCAACATGGATTTAGAAAACATCGTTCCTGTGAAACACAACTAGCTCTTTATTCATATGAAGTGTTGAGGGCTATTGACAGGGGATTTCAGATCGATTCCGTATTTATGGGCGTCCGGAAGGCTTCTGACACGGTACCACACAAGCGGCTCGTAGTGAAATTGCGTGCTTACGGAATATCGTCTCAGTTGTGTGACTGGATTTGTGAGAGAGGTCACAGTTCGTAATAATTGACGGAAAGACATCGAGTAAAACAAAAGTGATTTCTTGTGTTCCCCAAGGTAGTGTTACAGGCCCTTTGCTGTTCGTTATCTATATAAACGATTTGGGAGACAATCTGAGCAGCCGTCTTCGGTTTTTTGCAGATGACGCTACCGTTTATCGACTAATAAAGTCATCAGAAGATCAAAACAACCTGCAAAACGATTTAGAACAGATATCTGAATGGTTCGAAAAGTGGCAGTTGATCCTAAATAATGAAAAGTGTGAGGTCATCCATCTGAGTGCTAAAAGGAATCAGTTAAACTTCGGTTAAACGATAAATCAATCTAATCTAAAAGCCGTAAATTCAGCTAAATACTTAGGTATTACAATTACGAACAACGTAAATTGGCAGGAACACATAGAAAATGTTGTGGGGAAGGTTAACCAAAGACTGCGTTTTATTGGCAGGACACTTAGAGAATGTAATAGACCTACAGTGTGATGTAGATTGTCAAACATTCTTTTCAACTCCCGACTCTCAGTTACTGTGCTACCTTCACTGTGTAAAGATATTGGTTCTCTATTCCTAAAAAATTAAAAAAAACTTTTTAAATAATAAAACATGACCTATACAAGGAATCTGATTACCCCTGTTAGTTATGAACAAAAAAAATAAATTAGGTAATTCAGTACAATTATTATATAGATGCGATAGATCACTTTAACGAGGGCCAAATGAACTATTAAAGTCAATATAATTCCAGTAAACCTGCAAAAGTAAAAACAAATTATTGTAGGTGTCTACATAGACAATGCGCATCTGCTAGATGCCCACGAAATACGTAATTTTGTTTTGAAGCTGACAGCCAATGAGAAAATAGGTGCCGTTTTCAAGCAGTAGTGGGTGGACAGCATCAGCTGGTAATATACGTAATTTTATGGTAGCTAATTTTACTACACAAAAAATAAAATATGTACTCCCTCCAAAAGAAGTTACAAACCAACATTAAAATAGAATTATAATGAGCAGCAAAATGTCTGAGAAGAATTTTGAAAGAAAATTATTAATTGAACTTTAATTTGGCGGGTTTTCAACACTGTCAACAAGACGAAATAACGGAAAGAATGTTTATTGGAACTGAACAAAATTGAGATTTTGTGACAGTATTTTTAAAAATAGTTAATTTAACTGCAATTGTCTTTAATTTTGAAATGAGAGAGAGCGTAATAATTTTCTTTTAATGTCTTAACTGTTGCTGCAGGCAGTGCGATGACGTCAGCGGAGGTCCGACGATGTGTGTAGTGAATCCTGGTTCGTGGCGTGAAGATAATGATGGATCCTCCTGTTTCATTAATATTCCAGTTACGGCGGTGGTCCACGTCTACGTTGTAGTCGAATCAGCTGGCACGATAATAATAGTTCCAGTATGTGCGTTGTCGTTACGCGCGCGACGTTTCATTATTAAAAGTTTATTAATCACGCGGTGCGGGTAGGTCGGAATTAATGTCTTTAGTATTTACGATATATATCCGGTTAGTGCCAATACTTCGCACAGTTCTTTCACAGTGTTGCCACAGGAAAACAGTCACATGTGTTCATCACTATAACAGTCCGTTAAACATCAGTTCAATTTACGTCGTCGTTTTAAGACAGTTTGGACGATATAATAAATGTTTCTTGATCAAATCACAGCACTGTTCTTTTACTTAACATTTCGGTTTGTTCCACTTTCACAGTTAGTGTCTCCACACGACAATGGTGTCTGATTCATGACTAATTGTCACAAGTTCACACAGTTTGTAAAATCGTCACCGCAAACACTCGATATACTTTTCAGGTTTTACTGTTCACTTAATAATGCACGATCTTATCAATACAGCGGACGCACTGTAATTAATTATTCCCCCGCGTATCACCGTCTTTCACGCCGAACTTTGTCACGTTTTTCCGCCCGCGAACCGACCGCGATACCACAACTCGCACGCTCTCTATCGATAGTCGTTCGCTCCCTCTCTGACACAGTACTTATCCTAGCCTAACCAAAGATTTACAAATCATATAAAACCAGAACATTCATATTCGTACAATATAAAATATAAAGCAGTAGCAAAATGAATGAAGAAACAATGTGACGTATTAACAAATAAAGAATAATTGAAATAAAGATACATACTTACTATGACAGGCAATGCACAAAAGAAAATAAAAATATTATCGACTTTCGGGGAAAGCAATGTCTTTACAACTGCCGGTACCAGATTTCATGCGATTTCTTACCACCACCTTCTGCAATGCTCAATACTCTTTGTCCATGATTTCATAAGATCTGCCAGACCTCGGTTCAGCCGTGGTTGCTCCTTCGCGTGACTCATTCTGCTTCTCTACAGACGACACTGTAGTCCCTTCCCCCCCCCCCCCCCCCCCCCCCACCTTTTATACTGGCGGGTCTCCTTCTCGTGCAATCTAGTGATTAGTTCCACATTTCATAAGGGTGTCCGAATACATTTGATCAAACAGACCATGGAGAACATCAACGTACCTTGTGGCTCGACGTCACGTGAATGACAAGTCACTTACTTGGCTCCAAATATCAGATGGTGGTGCAAGCACCAATTCAAGAGAATATTTTGGTGCAAGTATGTTTGTAGTGTTAGCTACCTTAAAGTCTGTTGACACGTTGTGGAAACTTTCGAAGTTGCAATGTTCCACCTTCAGACACGTGCCATCTCTGACGTGAGCAAACAGCACCTTAAACCGGTTTTTTTCTCCACATTATTATTTTATTCCCTCGCCCATGAAGTGAGGGCAGGCTGGATGAGGTACATTAATGCTCTTCACTAGAGAGCATTTACAAAATACACAAACTCAATTTTGGGAAATTTGAAAATATAAAATATACTTGTGCGCATGTTCATTATTAAAACAGGTATTATTTAGTGTCACTTTCCACTATTCAGTTGTACGACTGATCGCAAAGGAATGGAATGAGTCATTTTACATTCGCTTTAGACATTAATGCACATCACTACATAGTGACCACTTACAAGGTTCTTTTTTTTTACTGCAGGTGTGAGTTAGTAATTTCGGCCTACCACCATTAAAACACAAAAAAACAGAAATTCTACTTCGGAATAGAAGGAGTTGTCAAAGAGAAACTTTTCACTTTGTTTTCAAATTTAACTTTGATGTCTGTCAGGTACGTAATGTCATTAGGTAGGCGATCAAAATTGTTAGTAGCAGCACAGTGCATCCCTGTTTGTGGAAAGGGAACCTTAATGGGGGGTATATGTGTGTCTTTTTTCCTCTCTGGTACGTAATTACGTACATAATTGTTACATTCGAACTAAAGTTGATTATTTGCAATAGAGTTGACACAGCATGGAATGATCCACCTGTTCTGTCATCCAAATTCGTTTCGACTCGACGCCCAGCCTGGTTACAGCCGTTGTTGTTGCTAACGTTGGCAGTTCTGTGTGTTACGATTCACACAATTTATAACCCCGCAAAAAATTATATCTTCTTCCTGGGCAACAAGCAGTTGCCTATAAAGCACTAAAATATACAAAAGAACAAGGAGCATACACCTTTTTAACACAATTAACGAAAAACAGTGGAAAGAGCAACATAGAAATTTGTGGTATGAAAAGCACTTAAGGGAACATGTGTAAATATATGAAGCTGGGAACGGGGTGGATATCCTAATATTAGCAGAATTAGAAGACGCTTCAGAAGTACTGAAAAAAAGCAATTCAGCTGATACAGATGTCATAAAAAGAATGCGGACTTGTTCTTAAAGTAAAATTTTTTACATTTGCTAAATTTATGCTGGGAGAAAGAGATAACACCGGAAACCTGGTAAACAGCTGTTGTGCGCTCAATTTGTAAGTTCAAATGGCTCTAAGTACTATGGGCCATCAGTCCCCTAGACTTAGAACTACTTAAACATAACTAACCTAAGGACATCACACACATCCATACCCGAGGCAGGATTCGAACTTGCGACCGTAGCAGCAGCGCGGTTCCGGACTGATGCACCTAGAACCGCTCGATCACAGCAGCCGGCTGAGTTTCTAAGAAAGGATATCGAAAAGACTGTAATAATTATTGGGGTATAAGAGTTTTAACTGATGAGCATAAAGTATTCGCAAAAATTTTAACTCCAAGATTTAGATCAATAGCCGGAACAGTATTGCTAAAGACCAGAGTGAATTTAGAGTAGAACGAATGACAATGGATAATATATTCACTTCGATATTATTGATAAATAAAACAATAAAATTTCTTAACGAAACACACATAGCACTTATCAAGTACTAGCTGAACACGGCGTTGCCCGGGTAGGTGTTTATTATTTATACTTCTACAAGTCCGTCACCCCGTTTCCACCCTGTCCATCTAATTTCGCCCCCCCCCCTCACCATCCAACTCCTCCTCCCCATCTCTCTGCCCATCTCCTCCTCCTCCCTTTATTTGTCCATCTCCTACTCCCCACTCTCGCTGTTCGCTGTCCTGCTCCTTTCTCTGTCCATCTCCTCCTCTCTCCCTTTTCTATCTCCTTCCTTCCCGTCTCTCTGTCCACTCTTCCTCTTCCCGCTTACTGTCCATTTCCTCCCCAGCTCCCCACCATCTCCGTCTCCTCCTTTCCCCTCTCTGTCTATCCCCTCCTCTCCACGTATACCCGTATCTCAATAGGATGTTGCTTGTTCTTACCCAAATAGTATAGTAAGTAGTATACATACCAAATTTTATTGAAATCGATTAATGGGTTTAGAAGGACGTTTTTACCCGTGACTTACCACGCGTACGCGCATGTCACATGTATTTCACGTACGTTTAATATATTCCATTAATATTTGTACACACAATTCACCTGTATTTCGCGAATTTCGTCCTGTAGTTTCGGTTTCACACAGCTCAATGTTTATGGCCACATCTCATGAACTACGTATCATGCAATGATATAATTTTGGAGGTACATTCAGCGGCATATGTGGGTATCGTACGCGCAACGTGTTGTGAATAGAGCAGGTAGCAAAGAAGTAATAAATTTAATTTTTATGCACGATGCGGCAGTTTTTCACGCAGCTCACTGTTTATGGCGTCATATCTCCTGACCTGTGCCTCGTGCAACCATACAATTTTGTAGGTGCATTCAGCGGCATATGTGGGTATTGTCCACGAAATGTGTTGCGAATAGAGTAGGTAGCAAAGAAGTAACAAATTTAATTTTCATGCATGATACGGGAGTTTCTCCCGTAACTCTGTGTTTATAGCACCATTTCTCCTGAGCGATGTGTCGTACAATGATACACTTTTCTAGACACATTTAGTTGTTGTATGTGAATATTGTATTGTAAATGTGTCGGGTATACAGTAAATATTAAGCAAGTAAAAATTAAAACGTCATGCCGGATGCGGCAGTTTTACTTCATGAACAGCGAATATGTAATAAGCGATAATCTTTTCCATTTCATAGTTTTGTAGGAGTTTTAAATGAGGAAAAGTTTTGTAAAGGTTTAAAATTATGTGTAAAATTCGTTCCAGGTCAACAAGTGCTCTCATTCTTAAATAAAGAATGAATAAAGTGTGGCTTTCGTTGGTCTTGGGCTATATACCTTTCTCACCCCAACTCCTTCATAGGTGGGTGGTTCTTACGCCCACAGCGACTGTTTCCAGACAGTGACTGATATGAGTACCAAGTTTGGTTGAAAGAGCCCAGTGGTTTTGGAGGAGAAGTGGAACATACGTATGTACATACACACGTACATCCATACTGATTATACACAAATCAAAATAAGTTTTGCATCACCTCGCTTCCCATTATTCCTGAAAATAGATTTTGACTGTGGATACTGTATCACAGACACAGTCCCTTTGACTGTTCGCTAAATGCGCCCGAATATGTAAACAACCATGATGCATGAGCAACGCATTTTAGACCGGGGGGGCAGCCTATCAGTTCCAGTCATTGTACCATTCTACCAGGAAGGAATTAAGGAATTGCACGGCTCATGCTGTATGTAGTTCAACCATGCTTAGACAATCAATACTGCCGGTCGACCGCTTACGCATTGTTACTTTGTGTCAGGAAGGGCTCTCAACCAGGGAAGTGTCCAGGTGTCTCGGACTGAACCAAAGCAATGTTGTTCGGACATGGAGGAGATACAAAGAGACAGGAACTGTCGATGACATGCTTCGCTCAGGCCGCCCAAGAGCTACCACTGCAGTGGATGACCGCTACCTACGGCTAATGGCTTCGAGGAAGCCCTGACAGCAACGCCACCATGTTGAATAATGCTTTTCGTGCAGCCACAGGCCGACGTGTTACGACTCAAATTGTGCGCAATAGGCTGCATGATGCGCTTCTTCACTCCCGACGTCCATGCCGAGATCCATCTTTGCAACCACGACACCACGCAGTGCGGTACAATGGGCCCAACAATATGCCGATTTGACCGGTCAGGATTGGCATCACTTTGTCATCACCGATGGGCGTCGCATATGCCTTCAACCAGACAATCGTCGGAGACGTGTTTGGAGGCAACCCAGTCAGGCTAAACGCCTTAGACACACTGTCCAGCGAGTGCAGCAAAGTGGAGGTTCACTGCTGTTTTGGGTGGCATCATGTGGCGCCGACGTACGCCACTGGTGTTCATGGAATGCGCTGTAGCAGCTGTACGGTACGTGAATGCCATCCTCCGACCGATACTGCAACAATATAGTCAGTATATTTTCGAGGAATTCTGGCCCCCATCGCTCACATTGTGTGAATAACTTCCTTCGGGATAACGACATCGCTCGACTAGAGTGGCCAACATGTTCTCCAGACATGAATTCTACCGAACTTGCCTGGGATCGATTGAAAAGGGCTGTTTGTGGACCACGTGACCCACTAACCACTCTGAGGGATCTACGCCGAATCGCCTTTGAGGAGTGGGACAATCTGGACCAACAGTGGCTTGATGAACTTGTGGATAGTACGCCACGACGAATGCAGGCATGCAAGAGGGGGTGCTCCTAGGTATTAGAGGTACCGGTGTGTACAGCAATCTGGAGCACCACCTCTGAAGGTCTCGCTGTATGGTGATGCAACATGCAATGTGTGGTTTTCATTAGCAATAAAAAGGGAGGTTATGATGTTTATGTTGATCTCTCTCCCAATTTTCTCTACAGGTTCCGGAACTTAGATTAGATTAGATTAGATTAGTACTTGTTCCATAGATCATGAATACGACACTTCCTAATGATGTGGAACGTGTCAGGTTAATAAAAGGTGTCTACACAAGATATTACATTACACAAAATATTACATGACACTTTATATTTTTAATTTTTTTGTGGGCGTTGGGTAAATTACCCACTTACTATATCCAAAAATTCATTTAATGAGTAGAAGGAGTTGCCATTAAGAAATTCTTTTAATTTCCTTTTAAATGCTATATGGCTATCTGTCAGACTTTTGATGCTATTAGGTAAGTGACCAAAGACTTTTGTGGCAGCATAATTTACCCCCTTCTGAGCCAAAGTTAGATTTAACCTTGAGTAGTGAAGATCATCCTTTCTTCTAGTGTTGTAGCCATGTACGCTGCTATTACTTTTGAATTCGTTCGGATTGTTAATAACAAATTTCATAAGTGAATATATATATTGTGAGGCTACAGTTAAGACTTCTTGCTCTTTAAATAAATGTCTGGAGGATGATCTTGGATGAGCTCCAGCAATTAGTCTGATTACACGCTTTTGTGCAATGAACACTCTTTTACTCAATGATGAGTTACCCCAGAATATGATGCCATACGAAAGCAGAGAATGAAAATAGGCGTGGTAAGCTAATTTACTGAGATGTATATCGCCAAAATTTGCAATGACCCTAATAGCATAAGTAAAAGAACTCTAACGTTTCTGCAGATCCTCCAGTTCAACCCCACATCAATGCATACACCTAGAAATTTCGAATATTCTACCTTAGCTACCAATTTCTGATCGAAGTCTACGTTTATTAATGGTGTCGTTCCATTTACTGTGTGGAACTGTATATACTGCGTTTTGTCAAAGTTTAATGAGAGCCCAATTGCAGAGAACCACTTAATGATTTTCTGAAAAACATCGTTTACAATTTCACCAGTTAATTCTTGTCGGGTGTGATAAATGTACTTGTATCATCGGCAAAAAGTACCAGCTTTGCATCTGCATGAATGTAGAATGGCAAGTCATTAATATATTTTAAGAATAGCAGAGGACCCAAGACCAAACCTTGAGGCACCCCATTCTTGATTTTTCCCCAGTTTGAGAAATCACCAGTTTTTTGCGTATTATGTGAACTGTTTATTTCAACTTTCTGCACTCTTCCAGTAAGATATGATTTAAACCATTTGAGCACTGTCCGATTCATACCACAGTACTTGAGCTTAGCTAGAAGTATTCCATGATTTACACAGTCAAAAGCCTTTGATAGATCACAAAAAATCCCAATGGGTGACTTCCGGTTACTCAGAGCACTTAATATTTCATTAGTGAAAGTATATATAGCATTTTCCTCTGAAAAACCCTTCTGGAAACCAAACTGACATTTTGTTAAAACTTTGTTTTTACAACGGTGTGAAGCTACTCTACAATACATTACTTTTTTCAAGAATTTTGGATAAGGCAGTCAGAAGAGAGATTGGGCGGTAGTTGTTGACATCAGTCGTATCCCCTTTTTTATGCAGTGGTTTAACAATGGCATCCTTCAGTCTATCTCGGAAAATGCCCTGCTTCAGAGAGATATTACGTATGTGGCCAAGAATTCAACTTATTTCTTGGGAATAAGCTTTTATTATCCTGCTGGAAATGCCATCAATTCCATGTGAGCTTTTATTCTTGAGAGAGTTTATTATCTTCCTACTTTCAGAAGGAGAGGTAGGTGGAATTTCAATTGTATCAAATGTTGTGGGTAAGGCCTCTTCCATTAACTGCCTTGCTTCTTCTAATGAGCATTTAGATCCTATTTTCTCTACAACATTTAAAAAATGATTATTCAAAATGTTTTCGACTTCCAGCTGGTTGTTTATCAAGTTTCCATTCACTTTGATGGTGATACCGTCATCCTGTACTCTTGGTTGTCCTGTCTCCTTTGTAATAATATTCCAAATTGTTTTGATATTGTTATCAGAGGTATTAATCTCAGACATGATGCACATGCTTCTGGTCATTTTAATAACCTTTCTTAATGTAGCACAGTAGTTTTTATAATATTTGGCTGTTTCTGGGTCATTACTATTTCTTGTTGTTAGATAGAGTTCTCTTTTGTGGTTACAAGATTTTTTATTCCTTAAGTAAGCCAAGGTTTTTTGCATGTTTTCTTATAATTAGATTTAACTACTTTCTTGGGGAAACAGTTTTCAAATTCTCTTACAAGTGTATCATGAAATAAGTTATATTTTAAATTAGCATCGGGTTCCTTGTACACCTCATTCCAGTCTAACTGCTGAAGATTTTCCCTGAAATTCCTAATTGTTGAGTCATTAATTGAACGCACAACTGTGGAGGGTAGTTTTGAATTACTGAATGGAGCGATATCATATACAGTAACTAGCTGAGCACCATGATCAGAAAGGCCATTCTCAACAGGACAAGAATTTATGTTATTTAACTCATCTTGGTCTATAAAAGTGTTATCTATCAATGTGCTGCTGTCCTTTACTACCCGAGTAGGAAAATTAATGACAGATGTCAAATTGAAAGAACCGAGCAAGTCTTCTAGGTCATTCTTCCTATTACACTCTTTCAGTGAATCAACATTGAAGTCCCCACAAATAATAATTTGCTTTCCCCTATGTGAGAGATAGTACAACAAGGCATCCAAGTTTTCCAGGAATAAATGAAAGTTTCCTGAAGGGGACCTATATACTGTTACAATTATAAAAGAGCCCTCCTTCAGTTTAAGTTGAGAGGCACATGCTTCTATATGTTGCTCTAGACAAATCTTTTTTGTATCTAAGCTTTCTACACAGTGATAACTTTTGACATGTATGGCAACACCTCCTCCCACCTTATTCTCTCTACTTATATGTGCACCTAGTTTGTCACCACTGATATTTACCTTTTCCATATCAGACACAATGTGATGCTCAGACAGGCATAGTATGTTTATTACATTATCAGATTCAATGTCATCTAAACAAACCAGGAGCTCATCTACTTTATTCTTCAATCCCAGAATATTTTGGTGAAAATTGATAACATTATTTTTAATTTTTGTGAGAATCTGCTTTTTTCTTTAATCCACCAATATTTTGGGTAAATATGGTAACATTATTATTTACTTTCCTGTTGTGAGAATTTTGTGAGTTTTGGACCTCTTTAGCACCTCCCTGCCTGGACTTCTCATTGGACACCTCGGAACCGAGGTGATGCAAAACTTTTTTTGATGTGTCTATGAAAGGATGTCAAGGCGCATTACAAGACATTCTATATCAGCGACAAGTTCACTTGGGCCATAAAAGCTTACACAAGGAGACTAAATTTGTAATAAAGTACAGAAGAACGAAAGTAAGAATGATATCATTACTAACCAAGGCGTTAAAGAAGGTTGCTGTCTTTCCTCTATTATTCAACTTAGATTAAATAACATAATTAAAAGTGGAATGAGGAAACAAAAAGCAACAAATGACTAATGCTAGTAAAGGACCATTACACAAGGTATCCCAAGAGGAGTGGTCAGTATTTGGGAATGTTACAGGAACGATCACTCTAAGCAAAAAATTCCAGTAAACATGGTCTCTACAATGCATATCTTAAGAGCTATGAGCGCTTCTTCACCATCGATACTGAGAAACAAACCTCTTCTTAAAGGTCTTTTCTTTCCAAATTTTGGGAGGAGGTGGTATGGACCAAAACGAGAACAAATTGTCTAGTACGCATGTGCCCCAAAGCGTATATCTCAATAGCTATAGCAGTTGATTAGAAAAGATATATGATTCACAGTAGCGAAGAAGCGGAATTGTTCATAGCTATTAAGGTATACAGTTTGCCAATGTTTACTGGACATTTTCTTGTTGTTTTGGTCCATATTACCATTTCTCAAAATATGGAAAGCAAAGACTTTGAAGTAGAAGGGATTTACTTCATAGTATCGAAGATGAGAACTGTTTCTAACTCTCAGGTATGCATTTTGAAGCCCATGTTCATTAGATCTTTTTTCCTCGAATAATCGTTCCTCTAGCACCCGTGAATATTGATAGTTCCTCCTGGGACATCTGTGTATAAACATTAATAAATTCTGAGATCCAGACTGTAGCAATCCATTCAGAAGAAGAAGTACCCAGAAAGGTATTTAAATAAAACCAAAGTGGTCAACAGTACGATTTCAAAATATTTATAGAGGAGAATGGCTTTTCGGGAAAAACAAAAGGTGCAATCAGAAATAATGATAGACAACCAAATAATAGAGCAAGTCATTCTAGCTACATGGGCTGCGACATTTCTTTCCATTACGACAAAGGCATAAAAAATAAGACAGCAAAATTTCGTGCTCTCTGTAGAACAGTAAAAAGAACATTACACAATAGAGAACCGCAATCCTGTATAATATTAATTGTTCCATAGCTCCTTTACGGATGTGAGACTTGATAGCAAACAAGGAAGACATAAATCGAATAGTGATGTCAGAAATAAACTTCCTCATACCAGTGGAATAGACGTAAAACAGAAGACAGTTTAAGAAATGAAGAAATTATTTGCGATAACACAAAAATCAAGATCCATAAAGCGGAATGGTAAGAACGTGTAAACAGAATTCATCAGCGCAGATTTCCTAAAAAAATATATATATAAATAAGAAAACGTTTCAGTATATACGCACAGGCACAGGCGACTTAGATCGTGCCAGTTAACGCTGAAGCTATGAACCCACAGTCAGAATATGTTCCGCGAATGTTGCCCACCAATGTGGCTGATGAAGATGACCACTACGCTGATGAATTTTTCGTGCTGTAAACGAGATAGTACTGAAAGGTAATGCCTCTGATTTTTTTTAATTTCTTAAAACTTTTTAACTAAACGAACGGTGTTAACATTCTATATCTTTATTCCTCATGTCTACATATTTATTTCTCAACACAGTAACCCTGGTAACGAACACTTTGCTCCGAACGAGAGACCAGTTAGTTGACACTGTCACTGTAGAGTGTTTGTCCCTGTTGACACCATCACTATCAAAGTGATCAGAGGTGTTCTTCAAATTCTGGAAACAGTTGAAAATAGGATGGGGCCAAGGAGGGACGGTATGAAGGTTGATGGATGACATTGGACCCTATGTGTCAGATTGTTGTAGATGTCGCAGTTCTCGTGTGTGGTCAGGCGTTGTCATGCTGAAAGAGAGGGTGCTCCACGTGCGGACGAACACGTCGAATTCGGAATTTGATTACAGCACCCTGTTTCTCACGCACTGACGTAGTTACTTTACACACAGCCACGTTACACGGTACAATTCGCAGCCCTTTAGCGGCAGAGGACTGTAAATACACTACTGGCATTTAAAATTGCTACACCAAGAAGAAATGCAGATGATAAACGGGTATTCATTGGACAAATATATTATACTGGAACTGACATGTGATTACGTTTTCACGCAATTTGGGTGCATAGATCCTGAGAAATCAGTACCCAGAAAAACCACCTCTGGCCGTGATACGCCTTGGCATTGAGTCAAACAGAGCTTGGATGGCGTGTACAGGTACAGCTGCCCATGTTGCTTCAACACGATACCACAGTTCATCAAGAGTAGTGACGCGTATTGTGACGAGCCAGTTGCTCGGCAACCATTGACCAAACGTTTTCAATTGGTGAGAGATCTGGAGATGTGCTGGCCAGGGCAACAGTCGAACATTTTCTGTATCCAGAAAGGCCCGCACAGGACCTGCAGCATGCGGTCGTGAATTATCCTGCTGAAATGTAGGGTATCGCAAGGATCGAATGAAGGTAGAGCCACGGGTCGTAACACATCAGAAATGTAACTTCCACTGTTCAAAGCGCCGTCAATGCGAACAAGAGGTGATCGAGACGTGAAACCAATGGCACCCCATACCATCACGTCGGGTGATACGGCAGTATGGCGATGACGAATACACGCTTCCAATGTGCGTCCACCGCGATGTCGCCAAACACGGATGCGACCATCATAATGCTGTAAACAAAACCTGGATTCATCCGAAACAATGACGTTTTGCCATTCGTGCACCCAGGTTCGTCGTTGAGTGCACCATAGCAGGCGCACCTGTCTGTGATGCAGCGTCAAGGGTAACCGCAGCCATGGTCTCCGAGCTGATAGTCCATGCTGCTGCAAACGTCGTCGAACTGTTCGTGCAGATGGTTGTTTTGCAAACGTCCTCATCTGTTGACTGCACGATTCGTTACAGCCATGCGGATAAGATGCCTGTCATCTCGACTGCTAGTGATGCGAGGCCATTGGGATCCAGCACGGCGTGCCGTATTGCACTCCTGAACCCACCGATTCCATATTCTGCTAACAGTCATTGGATCTCGACCAACGCGAGCAGTAATGTCGCGATACGATAAACCGCAATCGCGATAGGCTACAATCCGACCTTTATCAAAGTCGGAAACGTGATGGTACGCGTTTCTCCTCCTTACACGAGGCATCACAACAACGTTTCACCAGGCAACGCCGGTCAACTGCTGTTTGTGTATGAGAAATCGGTTGGAAACTTTCATATGAGCACATTGTAGGTGTCGCCACCGGCGCCAGCCTAGTGTGAATGCTCTGAAAAGCTAATCATTTGCATATCACAGCATCTTCTTCCCGTCGGTTAAATTTCGCGTCTGTAGCACGTCATCGTGGTGTAGCAATTTTAACGGCCAGTAGTGTATGTAGATATGAAAATAGAGTTTTAGAATGTTTATAACGTTCGTTTTATTTAAAAATCTTTAAGAGATCTCTCACAAACAATTCGGAGACAATTTTCAGCACGCCCTCGTAGTTTAAGCACTATAAGAAAAATTTCTTTTATTTGCTATCGTTTCTGGTGCTGCGCTTTTATAAGCCTGGACTCTATATGGTCGTGACAGCCAAGCGTCTCCAGCAGCGGCGGTGGCCGGCGTCATGCCTCGCTGCCTGATAGCGCCGCGTGGCCACGTCAGCAGTGGCGGTAGATGGCGGTGGGTGATTTATACAGGCGGTCTCGCCTAATGAAGCAGGCAGTTGGTTGCCCGCCAGTGGGCACGCCCTAACAAATGTTCACGTCTCACAAATGACGTCGCTGGCCATTCTTCCCTTAGATAAACATCTGCGCAGAAACGCCGTGTGTAACCATAAGCTACTCCACGGGAGATGACGACTACCAGCTGTAGAAGCATAACGCCCTCAACTGCGGAATTCTCTCGTAGAAGCTGTGTTTATGAAATTTATTGTACCTTCCCAGTGAACCAGTGAGCCACTTATTTTTGCACTCTTTCTTTTTAATTCCTTCTCTGTTGATACATAAACTCCACCATTAATAAAATAATTAATGCCATTTTTCATACTGTCCGCCGTCTTTCGTGATATGTTGACTCAACGACGCACCTACAACTGCTCCGTTACTTTTTGATTCTGCATACATCATCTCAAACAGGACTAAAAAGTCGTAATGAATATACTAAGTTACTGCACGAATGTTGTCGCCCATATGTAATACCAGCAGAAAAACGATCCTGTCAAAGCACAAAATGGGCGAATACGCTCGTTCAAAAGACTGAATGCTGGAGTATCATATTCTACCTTCATTAGCACCGTTAAAAATTTTCCCAAAAATATCCGCATGCGAATATATTCGTGCTCTTTTTAATATGCAAACGACCACTCACTCCACAAGTTCCCCTAACTGTAATTCGCTCACACTCAACAGTCCTTCGCTGTAAGTCGCTAATACCCATCCACTCCCCTTGCCAAATCTCTCTCACTCAGTCAACCCGGGTCATTGTCATTATCTTTTTGTGTCTCTTTGTCATTGTTTCCCGTCTCACAGCCACAGTCTCCTTCGCTCTGTCCTACTACTACTGTCCCGTCTCATAGTCACTATCGCCATCTTGCTCTTACTGCTAATATCTCATTCCTAGCTATTAACTGCTGCTATCTGTTCTCATTGTCACTATCTCTCTCTGCTCGTTGTCATTGTCATCTACCCTGTCTCCCATTATCACTGGCTCTCACCCACCCCCATCCTCTCCTTCTCTTTATTCCTCTCCAATTACCACTGCCTCTTTCGCTCTTTTCTTAGCATTGTTCTGTGACTGTCATCTATGTTCCACTGCCATTTTGTTCCTCTCTTTCACTCACACTGCCCTTCTCTCCTTCGCTCTTTCTATATCACAATATTGTCTACTACCGTCCAGTATTTATTATTTTTTCGTCTCTTTCCCACTGCTACTGTCTTTTCCCTTCTCAGCATAAAAAAGCGCGCATATGTACGCATTTTTAAAGTTGTTGAGGAAGATAGAATGAGGCAACTGGTACTCCACTTTCAGTCAATCTTTTAAATGAACGGGAACATATTCGCCTTTTTTGTCCTCTGGGAGGAGCATTTTTCCGCTGGTTCCCTTCTCTTCCCTGCCATAGCGGTGCATGTCAACACATGAAAAGAGCTTCATGGGTCAGTAAAGTTTTGATAGTTTACTTATATGAAACTGAAAACTAATTTTATACCTCCGATATGAATTTACATGCACAAAAATTTTGCATGTGCTTCAGTACCATAATATGGGATTTCCTGAACACTTCTAATAGTAACAGAAACATTTTGCAGCATATTTCTCCGTGCTATGTCACTAAATAAACTGCATTATTGCCTACCGTCGGATATTACATGCATATTTTATGTATGCAACCAGGGTAACTTTGAACTTCTGTATATCGACAACTGATAAACACATTGCTTTCTGGCCAAGGATGAAAGCATATCCGAAACGATTATGTATGTAAACCATTCGTGTGCCACCATTGTTAAAGTATACCGTGTGTGGCATTAAGAAGTTTTAACAAGATGACGATATGCGTGAGAACTGAGCCCTTTTGCTTGCAATGTGTAGTCATCTGTTAGAAGTCTCCGACGCCTGGCTACTTAACGTCGAGAAGGAGTATCATTTTGGTCTCTTGACTACTTTTTTTTCGACGAGAATTTAAATATCTTCCAAAGCGAGCAGTGGTCCTCATCCTTTGGATGTAAAACTTAAATAACGCAAAACTAATTTTATACCTCCGATATGAATTTACATGCTCAAAAACTTTGCGTGTTCTTCAGTACCTTAATATGGGATTTCCTGAACACTTCTAATAGTAACAGAAACATTTTGCAGCATATTTCTCCGTGCTATGTCACTAAATAAACTGCATTATTGCCTGCCGTCGGATATTACATGCATATTTTGTGTGTGCAACCAGGTGTAAGGT
Organism: Schistocerca serialis cubense; assembly: GCF_023864345.2. Classification (NCBI taxonomy): domain Eukaryota; kingdom Metazoa; phylum Arthropoda; class Insecta; order Orthoptera; family Acrididae; genus Schistocerca; species Schistocerca serialis. Next base: position 499,620,229 of record NC_064645.1, read on the forward strand.
GTCAGGCAAATCCAACATCTTCCATGAAAACGCTGACATGATAGCAAATCCGGCAGTATGTCACATAGCTCCGAATAAATCCTGGCATTAAACTAACCAAAGTAATACGATCAACGAGTGAGCAAATGGAATACCACAGACTAACACAAGAACGCCTAAATGCATGTCATATCTTCCCACCGTGAAACAGACGCAGTTCCGAGGGGTGAAACGAAAACAGAAGCCGAGAGCAGAATCGTGTAGGCTAGGAGGCCCTACGATAAGGGACGGACAGCCACGCCGCCAGCCGGCCACCAAGACCACCCCCAGCCCGTGTTAAAAGATAGAGCCCTCCAGAAGAACAGTATAGATCTTACGATAACACTAAAAGGGCCATACCAGCTGAAAGTTTTAGCGTGAGACTATACGCGTCTCTGTTACGTTGCAAACATTAAAAACATTGCCCCACCACGAAAAGTATAACGTTTCTCATTGGATAGACAGTAGTTTTGTAGGCGAAGCTTAAGGTTAACATTGAGACCCTGATTGGTCAGTTGAAAACACAGCCAGATAGCTTTTCTTAAACCAACTTCTGTATTGTAGTAACGAGAAGTTAGAAAGGGTTGCTTCCGAGACGGCGAGGTGTGTGGAGCTGCGCCGCCCGCCGCCGCCTGACGCTGAATAACCACCGACAAGGTAATGAAGGCACGCGATGCCGCATGAGAGCGCATAAAGCTTCACTCAGAACTGCAGAAGTCTCATCTATTACATCCTCTTTGTGCCTAATACTAGTGTCGATCGTCAATTCACATTTGCTACTTGAAGTTAAAATCTGAAACGCGATGATTTTTCCGTTACATAATTATTGAGAAGCCACATCAGCCACTGTAATTTACGACAAGTTAAATAAGTAATTAAAGATAATTGAGGGTCAAGGTAAACCACTTTGATAGTTTTCTCTTTTATGAAACTTAACTTAAACCTAGATTATAGATGTGATATGGCATAGGTCATCCTTCAATCCATTGTAGAAGTTGGAAACCCATTCAGGGAATATTCGTTCACATTTTCCTTGACGCAGTTGGTTTTTATCATCCTGTATTAAAATATTTCCTTTTATCAATAGTGCAATTTATAAACAATGTGTTGTGAGTACAATAAAAATTCCAATGGTAAACTTAACTGCTTTTTCGACGTTATTTTACCAGGTAACTAAAAATAGGAAAGCCTTGAACCTCTTCCACTAAATTTAGTTAGTATTAAGATTCTTTTACAGGGAGTGCAGTGGAGCTGACGCTGAAGTCATTAAGTATTTGATTATATCATCGCTAGTCTCACTGAACTCTTCTGAGCTCTACATGTCATGTGTGGTCTGGCGCCTCCTTACCAGCAGCAGGTCCCAGGTTCAAACTAGTCAATTCCCTAAAAAACACGCTCAGAGCATCGTTGCGCGAAAGTGGTAGGGAGACACGACTTAGAATAAACAGACACCACGCAGAATGTTAGACAGGGTAACTTTGAATTTCTTTGAATTTCTGTATATCGAAAACGGATTGCTTTCTGGCCAAGGATGGAAGTATATCCGAAGTATATCGTGTGTGGCATTAAGAAGTTTTAACAAGACGACGATATGCGTCAGAACTGAGTCCTTTTACTTGAAATGTGTAGTCAGCCGTTAGGAGTCTCCAGCACCTGGCTACTTAACGTCGAGAAGGATTACCACCTTGGTCTCTTGAGTGTTTTTTTATTTTATTTTTGCGACGAGAATTTAAATAAATCCAAAAGCGAGCAGTGGCCTTCATCCTTCGGAACGCCGTGTAGAAGTCAATACGCAATTCCGTGATTGGAACCGTCAGCCTCCAATGCACGCTTATTGTTTAGGAGCCATGTTGGAGGAGTGTTCCTGAGGGCTGAAACCTCAGAAGTGTACCGAAGGCAACTGGTTTTCAACAAGAAAACTGTTTGAGCATCATATTTTGTGCTCGTACCAACAATTCTGTCAATAAATATTATGCTACTAGCCCGGAAGTATCACTGTCACAGAACCCTGGATTCATCAACGCTACTGATCTGGTAATGTTATAAGTTTCGGCGGTCGTGACATCATTTGGTAGAATTTCTCTCTCTCTCGCTCTAATTTGCTCGTCTGCTACTATTATCGCGTGGAATTTCTTCTTGTTGACCGAGCAGTGACCCCCAGGGTGATGAAATGTAAACGTAGTGACGGTCCATGCGCCTTTTTCATCATTGTAAACAACAGGACTAGGAAGAAGTGAAGAAATGTTGATAAGTGGCAATTAAGCTACAAGTAACTAGTTTTAATCTTTTTGAAAAACGTTTTAGTAAAGTAACGCGCCGGTAGGCAGCAGTGTGACTCGCTGGGTAAAGAAGTATCTGGCCTTAGCATCGTGCATTGTGACAGCGGCTTAAAGTCTAAGGACAATGAGCTTTGGGAGACCATCACCATTTAATTAAGGTTTGATTTTGAATTGTATGAACGCCAGTCTTTGGTTTAGATACAGTAGGTATGAGACTGACGCAATGTATTTTATCGCACCTGGCAGAATTATTTTGCTCACTTTCAGTTTAATACTGGTAAAAATATTTTAAGGGATAGCTGGAGCACCGAGCGAGGTGGCGCAGTGGTTAGCACACTGGACTCGCATTCGGAAGGACGACGGTTCAATCCCGCGTCCGGCCATCCTGATTTAGGTTTTCCGTGATTTCCCTAAATCTCTCCAGGCAAATGCCGGGATGGTTCCTTTGAAAGGGCACGGCCGACTTCCTTCCCTAATCCGATGAGACCGATGACCTCGTTGTTTGGTCTTTTCCCCCAAACAACCAACCAACCAACCATAGCTGGAGCATTCCAGTATGCAGTGTCTGTAACGTTTAAGACTACATGTTCAAGTTTGTTCCAAGATTCAGAGTGACAATTATTGAACTATATGAAAAATAACGTAAATTATCTACAAACTACGGCATGCACACACTTTATTCAACATGTAAACGTCACTACAGATATTCGGATTTAGGTTATGACATGCTCGATATGCCTGCCATCCTTGGCGATGATGTGGCGCAGACAAATAGCGAAATTCTGCATGACCCTTTGAAGTGTGGGAACATCGATGTGTCGCATGTGTTCAGGTCCGGAGAATATGGTGGCCAATCGATACGCATGCCAGAGGCCTCTGGGTACCCCAGAGCCAGAATTAGGTCCCCAAAGTGCTCTTCCAGGGCATCAAACACTCTCTTGCTTCGATGGGCTCCAGCTCTGTCTTGCGTGCACCACATCTCGTCGGTAATGGGAATGAAACTATCTTCCAAAACCTTCACATACCATTCGGTAATCACCGTGCCATCAAGGAACATCGCAGCGATTGTTCCCTGACTGGAGATTGCATACCACACAGTAACCCGTTGAGGGTGAAGATTTTTCTCGATTGCGAAACGCGGATTGTCAGTGTCCCAAATAAGTCAGTTTTGCTTATTGACGAACACATACAAATGAAAGTGTGCTTTATCGCTAAACCAAACCACATTTACATAAAAGTCCTGTTCGTCAGTTCTGTAGACAATAGTGTTGGCGAAACACAACCGCTGTTCCATAGCCCTGGGGCTTAGTGGCTGATGGGTTTGAATTTTGTTTGGGAAGAGATACAAGTTTTCAACAACAATTTATCGCAGTGTCTCCCAGTTGATTCTGTCTGCAGCGGGACTGGTTTGAAACACAGCGCTTGTCTTCTCGATGTTGTGAGTCAACGAGCACTGCTCTCTCATTGAAATACATGGCCGAAATAGTCGGTCTACAGGAATTATGAAACGAACCCTGCCGCGCGCCACAAACGGTGCAGATTCACCACGAGATGGGGAAATTCACAGGAGTCTATTGTCTATTGAGGCCTAAGCGCTGTAGTGAGCGAGTGAGACAGACGAGAATCTACGTCATAGGGAAACCCAGTAGAGGGTGTTTGAGGCCAGGAAGGCATAGCAGTGTTAAATATGGCGGACCTAAGATCGACCATAAATGGAAACATTTATGGAAACTATTTAATTCTGTAGTAATGCAGGGAATGAAGCCACATTAATTTTTATCTGCCATCCTTCATAAATTTTCTTCGTGATCCCAATAAAACTTGAATACCGATCATATCTAGAATAGTTTAGGATCTACTGTTAAAGTGAAACTAATAAGTTTTGTAACAAAGACCTGAATGCTAAAATCTGAACGCTTTGGTCGATCTTAACGATCGACATTTCGTATAGAAGCGCATCATTAAAATGACAAATGTCGTAAATATAAGCTCTGTAACTTCATTTGTTTAAAAGATACAGTAAATTTAAATTATCAGTATTTTCAGTTAAGCATCAGATCATCTTTTCCTCCACACAAAACATATTGAACGATGACAGCATGACATCTTATTGAATCATTAGGTAATATAATATTTGTAGTAAAGTGCAGTGCATAATAGTTAATTTTGTTATTTATTTATTTATCAGAAAGCACATTGGCGCAAGAATTCAAAGTTGAGAAGGAAATTGTATTGGTTTTATGTAAAAGATTTAACGTTTATTACGTAATGGATATTATTGTTACTTTATGTAGAACGTAAAAGTGATCAAGCTTTCATTATTTGAATATGTTAAAATGTAAAATAATGTAGAATAAGCTTCAGGAAAGCGAACTGCCCTAGTCAGTTGGGCGAAGAAACGCGGGAAACGCGGTATGAGACGGGCAAAGGGCAGTTGTGGTCTAGACGCGAAAGCGGACAGTTCGTCTGGAAACACCAAAGGGGACAGTTCAGATTGACGCACGAAAGCGGACAGTCGGTCTTTAGATAGCTAGGAAGTGAAACGACTTAGAAAGTTTCGCGTTGTGTGGTATCGCGGGACTTAGTCTCTGAGCGGTGAGCAGCCGCGCGCCTGGTGTGAACTCTAACTTTTCGCATAGTTAACGAGGTGGAGTATCCAACTTGTAATTTGTGATGAGATTGTGAATGATGGAACTGTGTCGAATGGATATGCGCTCGAGTGTAACAGTAATTCTAAATACCACCACTTTCGCTATTAGTCTGCTTTCTGAATAAACGTTATTCTAACCAAATAGCGACTGTGTGGCCTACATCATTTACGGGTCATTAATTTAGTTTCCGATACTATTATTACTGTTATTGTATCTTATGTTAACTTTGTATTTCGCAAGCTTACCATCAGCCAGACAATTTAATCAAAGGGTCAGAAGTGTCTAATTTGGGGCGTGTAATGCGACACGTGCGGTTCAACCCCTAGATGAGTTTGAGGCAAGACATTTCGACAAAGAGGAACCGCATGTGAGCCCGAACATGTTTGGGTTGTTAGCTCGCAATGTTTTCAGGCGTTTTCACCGCTTTTTTTTTTTTTTTTTTTTTTCGCTCGCAAACTTCCATTGAGCCGCAGTTGGGCTGTTATTGTGCGCATAGTAGGCCTTCACAAGATCTAAACGCCCAGGCACAATGTACCATGACATTTTCACGAGCAAATCGACGATAAAAAGGTGACTGCGCATGCGCATACTAATTCCCATCATGCCCCGTGGCTAACTGTGCAATTTGAACGTCCTGGCATGAACCGTTCAGAAGTTACGACGATTTTATTTCGTGTAGTTCAATAATTGTCACCTTGTAGGACAAGCTGCAAAATACTAACTCGAATTCTTTACAGACGAATGGAAAAACTAGTAGAAGCCGACCTCGGGGAAGATCAGTTCGGATTCCGTAGAAATACTGGAACACGTGAGGCAATACTGACCTTACGACTTACCTTAGAAGAAAGATTAAGGAAAGGCAAACCTACGTTTCTAGCATTTGTAGACTTAGAGAAAGCTTTTGACAATGTTGATTGGAGTACTGTCTTTCAAATTCTAAAGGTGGCAGGGGTAAAATATAGGCAGCGAAAGGCTATTTACAATTTGTACAGAAACCAGATGGCAGTTATAAGAGTCGAGGGACATGAAAGGGAAGCAGTGGTTGGGAAGGGAGTAAGACAGGGTTGTAGCCTCTCCCCGGTGTTATTCAATCTGTATATTGAGCAAGCAGTAAAGGAAACAAAAGAAAAATTCGGAGTAGGTATTAAAATCCATGGAGAAGAAATAAAAACTTTGAGGTTCGCCGATGACATTGTAATTCTGTCAGAGACAGCAAAGGACTTGGAAGAGCAGTTGAACGGAATGGACAGTGTCTTGAAGGGAGGATATAAGATGAACATCAACAAAAGCAAAACGAGGATAATGGAATGTAGTCGAATTAAGTCGGGTGATGCGGAAGGAATTAGATACACTAAGCAGATTCAGAAGGATGTAGGTTGCAGTAGGTACTGGGAGATGAAGAAGCTTGCACAGGATAGAGTAGCATGGAGAGCTGCATCAAACCAGTCTCAGGACTGAAGACCACAACAACAACAACAACAACAACAACAACAACAGGATTCTTATTTACATGACCACACTTGAGCGATAATGATGAAGCATGTTGACTGATTTGATGGTTAACTTGGAGAATATTAGATGAAAATTAGAGCAATATACACTGCCGGTCGACAGTTCCATTAATTCTGACTAGATCACCAACTTTATCACCTGCAAAACACCACCATACCTTGATTTTCCCTCAACCATGCTTCACCATTGGCGTCATACGTTATCCATGAAGTTGACGAACAGAGATTTGACGATGACTACCAAATACTTGAAAGATAGATTCGTCTATGAATAACATCTTGGACTATTCCTGCACGCTCCAGTTTTTTCCTTGCTGTGCCCGTTGCAATCTTTTCACGTTACGTCGTACGTTTAATGCAAGTTGCTATGCACCCCTTTAAACGTTGTTCGAAACAACAGCTTGGCACTGTTGAAATAGAGATTGGAGCTGCTCGCATGCTATTTACTTTCTCGCGAATTGCAGGTGCTGTACGAGTTCTCTGTCTTTTACCCTGTACACATATGAACTGATATTCCCTGTATGACGTTACTCGGTGTCTTCCAGATAGCGAAATACTTGCACTGGTACCAGTTTCTGGAACCACTGCAATGTACGCACTACTGTAAATTGGGCCACCCGTGTTTTTGTTGCTTTGTCCTACTAGAATAGCCGTCCTGATACAGAGCACGGTTTTTAATTCTAGTTCAAATGGCTCTGAGCACTATGGGACTTAACATCTGAGGTCATCAATCCCCTAGAACTTAGAACTACTTAAACCTAACTAACCTAAGGACATCGCACACATCCATGCCCGAGGCAGGATTCGAACCTGCGACCGTAGCGGTCGCGAGGTTCCAGACTGTAGCGCCTAGAACCGCTCAGCCACACCGGCCGGCTTGTAATTCTAGTCTCCTGCTTCCGTCCCATTAGGATATAATACGGTATGAACCTGATCAGGTTTACAAGCTCAATGGTAGATTCAGACAATGTACTATAAAATAATATGAACTGTTTTCTACAAGCGACGCGCGGTAGCCGTGCGGTCTGGGGCGTCTCGTCATGGTCTGCACAGCTGCCCCCACCAGAGGTTCGAGTCCTCCCTCGGGCATGGGTGTGTGTGTCGTCCTTAGCGTAAGTTAAGTTATGTAGTGTGTAAGCTTAGGAACCGATGACCTCAGCAGTTTGGTCCCATAAGCCCTTACCACAAATTTCCAAATTGTTTGCTACACAGAAAGCTGAAGGAGTCAGACGTTTTCGAATGGAACCGTCTTAGGTAAAGGCACGTCAGTGTAGTCGTAGATAATCATCTGCATCTACGCGAACAACCAGTCAAATACACAACAGAAGCGCTTAGTTTTCACACGTTCATAGTTGTTTCGTTATCATAACGGGGATATGATAATATATCCAAAACGAAATTTCTGTTTTAACCATAAATCCATTGTCGTAATAGCCCATGGAAAACTTTTGACCTTAGTGTAACTTCTCCTTGGAAAATGTAGAGATTCCTGTAACATGAAATTTTTACGTAGGGAAGAACTATATTTAACACGCAGTTAGATGCACATTTACAGCCACAAACTGATAGCTTAGTCATCCGTCGCACATTTTCGAAGATTTTTAGTATTAGTCGCCCATTTGAAGGACTTTTCACTTTTTATTTATTCAAGCAATCAGGAATTGGAGTCCTGAACGCACTGCAGTTAGAAGCAATTTTCCAGCTAAACCTTTCGAATACTTGAAACACAACAACCTTGAACAGTTTCAGCAACTTTACCATTTATTTCAGATCTATTGCATTAATTAATTAAGTGAGCTTCTTGTATCTGAGGTTTTATATAACATAGAGTATCTGATTTCTTAATCTGTCTACGACTGTCATTAACATAGCATCACAATCCCCTCAGCTGTCCTTAGTTTCTATTAGCAACTTTATCATAATCACAATGACTGAGCAAGAAGCCGTGGTTAATTAGTAGCAACTTTATCATAATCAAAATGACTGAGCAAGAAGCTAAGGTTAATTACGTCAGCAAGTACGAAAGGGAGCTAATGCCTGGCTAACAGTTAGAACTATAATCTGTAAGGTGGGTGCTCACTTTGGAAAGAACACACGGCGTCAAAGGGACGTCTATTATAACTCTTGTACGTGTTACAAGTCTGTCATTATGTGCTCCACACGCGTGTTTCACACACGAAAACGATACGAGTCTGTGGATTTAACAACTGCTACGAGTACAAACATCGAACGAATAAGTTAGCTCGAAAGGTTAAGGCGGCCTGTGGACTTCGTTGCTAATGAGACGGATGTGTATTTCATTGCCAACATCGACAGAATCACCGGTACGAGGGACCGGAACTTCAACCGACAGATTGTGCAGGAAGTTGGCTGTAATGTAGTGACTCCGGAACGAGTGATGACGAGATGGACCAAGGACAATGATGTGGCAAGAAGTGTAGGCGCGGGTCCTTCCGGAAGGATGCACCATAAAAACGTCTTAGGATTGTTGGACTTATTCTGAGGAATAGTCTGACGACAACAGCTGAAATGTGGGCAGAGGTTACGGGCAGAGTGACAACACGAATCGTCGGGGACACAAAACTGTAAGCGGGACTGAGATACCCCTTTACCACTGACACCATACCACAAACAATAGACACTTGCACGATGCAGAGTCAACGGCAACTGCGACGTTAGCATTCTGTGAGTATCAGTGCTGATTCCTTTTCGTTTGTCTGCAGACAGAGCAACACTCCCGCATTGGTAGATGACCTGGCGATAGCTTTCACTGAACTCCGAATCTCAAGAAACATACCTACATCTACACACCTACATGGTTACTCTGCAATTCACAGTTCAGTGTGTGGCAGACGGTTCATCGAATCATTTTCTTACTACTTCTCTACCATTCCAATCTCGAATGGCGCGTGGGAAAAAGGAACACCTAAGTGTTTCCGCTGGAGCTCCGATTTCTCTTATTTTATCATGATCATTTCTCACTACGTAGGTCGGTGCCAACAAAATATTTTCGCATCCTGAAGAGAAAGTTGGTGATTGATACTTCGTAAATAGATCTCGCGGCAAAGAAAACCGCCTTTGTTTCAGTGACTGCCACCCCAACTGGCGTATCATATCAGTGACACTCTCACCCCTATTGCACGATAACAGGAAACGAGCTGCCCTTCTTTGCACTTTTTCGATGTCCTCCGTCAATCCTACCTCGTAAGGATTCCATACCGCTCAGCAATATTCCAGCAGAGGACGGACAAGTGTAATGTAGGAAGTCTCTTTGGTGGGTTTGTCGTATCTTCTAAGTGTTCTGCCAACAAAGCACAGTCTTTGTTTCGTCTCCCCCACAATATTATCTATGCGGTCTTTCCAATTTAAGTTGCTCGTAATTGTAATTCCTAGGTATTTAGTCGAATTGACAGCCCTTAGATTTTTGCCATTTATCGTATACCCAAAATTTATCGGATTTCTTTTAGTACCCATGTGGATGACCTCGCACTTTTCTTTATTTAGTGCCAATTGCCACTTTCCGCGCCATACAGAAATTCTCTCATCATCATTTTGTAATTGGAATTGATCGTCTGATGATTTTACTAGACGGTAAATTACAGCGTCATCTGCAAACAGTCTAAGTGGGCTGCTCAGATTATCACCTATATCATTTATATAAATCAGGAACAGCAGAGGGCCTATGACACTACCTTGCAGAACGCCAGATATCTCATCTGTTCTACTCAATGATTTACCATCTATCACTACAAACTGTGACCTCTCTGAGAGTAAATCACGAATCCAGTCACACAACTGAGACGATACTCCATATGCACGCAATTTGATTAATAGTCGCTTGTGAGGAACGGCATCAAAAGCCTTCTGGAAATCTAGGAATATGGAATCGATCTGAGATCCCTTGTCGACAGCACTCATTACTTCATGTGAATATGATGGTTCAAATGGCTCTGAGCATTATGGGATTTAACATCTGAGGTCATCAGTCCCCTAGAACTTAGAACTACTTAAACCTAACTAACCTAAGGACATCACACACATCCATGCCCGAGGCAGGATTCGAACCTGCGACCGTACATGTGGCACGGTTCCAGACTGAAGCGCCTAAAACCGCTCGGCCATACCGGCCGGCAGGAATAAAGAGCTAGCTGTGTTGCACAAGAACAATATTTTCTGAATCCGTGTTGGTTAGGTATCAATAAGTCATTTTCTTCAAGGTGATTCATAATGTTCGAGTTCAGTATATGCTCCAAAATCCTACCGCAAATTGAGGTCAGTGATATGGGTCTGTAATTCAATGGGTTAATCCTATTTCTTTTCTTGAATATTGTTATATTGTTGTGACCTGTGCTACTTTCCAGCAGTCTTTAGGAACACACTTTTCGTCAAGTGAACGGTTGTATATGATTGCTAAGAAAGGCGCTATGTGTCTGCATACTCTGAAAGGAACCTGATTGGTATACCATCTGGACTGGAAGACTTGCCTTTCTTAAGTGATTTGAGTTGTTGCGCAGCACATAAGATATCTACTTTTATGTCACTCTGTTCTGGTTTCGAATTCTGGAATATTTACGTCGTCTTCCTTCGTGAAGGAATTACGGAAAACTGTACTTAGTAACTCCGCTTTAGTGGCACCACCATCGGTAACATTTCCATCGCTATCGCACAGTGACGGTATTGACTGTTTTTTTGGTACTGGTGTACTTTACATACGACCAGAATCCCTTTGGGTTTTCTACCATATTTTGAGACAATATTTTATTGTGGAAGCTATTAAAAGCATCTCACATTGACGTCCACACTAAATTTCGAGCTTCCGTGAAACTTAGCCAGTCTTGGGGATTTTGCGTTCTTCTGAATTTGGCATGCTTTCTTCGTTGCTTCTTCAACAGTGTTCTGACGTGTTTTGTGTACCATGGTGGATCGGTCCCGTCTCTTACTAACGTATGCGGTATGACTGCATTGCTGTCGATACTGTATCTTTGAATTTGAGCCATATCTGGTCTACACTTACATAATTAGCTTGGAAGGAATGGAGACTCTCTCTTAGGAAGGCATGAAGCGAATTTTTAGCTGCTGTTATAAATATATATATTTGGCGTTTATTTTTAGTGGTTTTGGTTGATATGGTTTTGAGCCTCGATACAATGACCTTGTGTTCACTAATCCCTGTATCGATCATGACGCTCTCTATTAGGTCAGGATTATTTGTGGCTAAGTGTGTTTTCGCAACCATTTACAATTCGCGTGGGCTCATGGACTAATTCAAAGTATTTCTCAGAGAAAGCATTTAGTGCAATTTCTTAAGATGTTTTCAATCTACCACCAGCTTTGAACATGTATTCTCGCCAGCAAATCGAGGGTAGATTGAGTTCTCCACCAATTATAACTGTATGAGTGGGGTATTTATTTGTGATGAGATTCAAGTTCTCCAGATCCTGAAATCATGGAGTGGGGAGCTGTTGGATATGGCAACAGGACTGATTTGGTACTTGTTGAAGGGGGGCCGAATGCTCGTTTGCAGGTGGCAACAATACTGTCGTGATACCATTCATGACCGGTATATCAAATGGCATTTGGAAACAGAAGGTAATAGAAACCACTGCTGTAAAGACACACAACGTGGCCTGTAATTGAGACAGTGTCATGATGACCTCTCCATTGACACACGATTCCGGACTAGTCTCTCATTCGGATATCCGGGAGAGGATTGTCAAGGGGGAGGCGACCTTGAGAAAAAGATTCAAAAATATTCAAATGTGTGTGAAATCTTATTGGACTTAACTGCTAAGGTCATCAGTCCCTAAGCTTACACACTACTTAACCTAAATTATCCTAAGGACAGACACACACACCCATGGCCGAGGGAGAACTCGAACCTCCGCCGGGACCAGCCGCACAGTCCATGACTGCAGGCAGCGCCTTTGACCGCACGGCTAATCCCGCGCGGCAGAAAAAGATTGAATAACCCAGGAAACAAAGTTTTACGAGTCTGGGAGTGGAACTTCATAAGTTTAAATGTGGTATAGAAGCTAGAAAATCCGAAAAGGAAATTCTAAGGCTCAATCTAGATACCATGGGTGTCAGTGAAATGAAACGGAAAGAAGACAAGGATTTTTGGTCAAACGAGTGTAGGGTAATATCAACAGCAGCAGAAAATGACATAACGGGAGTAGGGGTCCACATGAATAGCAAGGTAAGGCACAGAATGAGTTATTGCGAACAGTTCAGTGATGGGATTATTTTCATGAGAATAGACAACAAAGGAACAACGACAGTTCTGCTATAAATGCCGACGTCGCAAGCACAGGATGAAGAGATAAAGAAATCACATGACGATATTCAACAGGTAATTCAGTACGTAAAGGGAAATGAGAATCTAGTAGTCACGGGGTAATGGAATAAGGTTGTATGGGGAGAGTAGAACAACGGGTTACGGGAGCATATGGCCTTGGTTCTAGGAATGAGAGAGGCGTAACACTGATAGATTTTGCAATAAATTTCAAGTAGTAATAGCGAATACTCTGTTCAAGAATCACAAGAGGAGGAAATGTGAGTGGAAAAGGCCGGAAGGCACGGAATATTTCATTTAGATTATATCAGGGTCAGGCAGAGATTCCGAAATCAGATATTGGATTGCAGGATCGCAGGAGCAGATATGGACCCAGATCACAATTTAGTGATGAAGAGTGGGCTGACTTTTAAGAGACCAGTCAGGAATAATCAATGCACAAAGAACTCGGATACTGGAGTTCTAAGGAATGAAGGGACACGTTTCTGCTAATGACCAGCTCAGCAGGCAAGAGAAATGGACATCTCTAAAAAGGGCAATCACAAATTGAAAAGAAAAAAATAGGTACAAAGAAAGCAACTGAAAAGAAACCATCGTTAGCAGAAGAAATACTTCAGTTGATCGATAAAAGAAGGAAGCACAAAAATGTTTAGGGAAATTCAGCAAAATAGAAACACAAGTCACTTAGGAAGTGTAGAGAAGCTAAGATGAAATGGCCACGTGAAAAACATGAAGACATCGAAATAGAAATGATTGTCGGAAGGAGGGATTCAGAATACAGGAAAGTCATAACAGCCTGTGGTGAAATTAAAAGTAAGAGTGGTAACATTAAGAGTGCAATGGGAATTCCACAGTCAAATACATATTCTTTGGGGGCAACAAAATGACTGGTCACGTTGCTGTTAGAATGTATGAGACTGGCGAGGTACCATTACACTTTCGAAAAAACAGCATGCATACAATTCCGAAGGTAGCAAGGGTCGGTGAGTGCGAGAATTATCGCACAATCAGCTTAAGAAGTCATGCATCCAAATTGTTGACAAGATTAATACACACAAGACACGTTCGTAGCATTTGTACATCTGGAATAAGCGTTCGACAATGTAAAATGGTGCAAGATGTTCGAAATTGTGAGAAAAATAGGGTAGGGTATAGGGAAAGAAATTTAATACATAATATGTACAAGAATGAAGAAGGGACAATAAGACTGGAAGAGCAAGAACGAAATGTTCGGATTAAAATGGGTGTAAGGCAAGCGTGCGGTCTTTCGCCCCTACTATTCAGTTTATACATTGAAGAAGCAATGAGGGAAATAAAAGAAAGGTTAAAGATTGGGATTAACATTCAGGGTGAACAGATATCAATGATAAGATTCGCTGGTGACATTGCCATCCCCACCGAAAGAGAAGAATTACAGGGCGTGTTGAATGTGTAGAGTGTGGTCGGGTGCAATAAAGTCTGAGCAACTACCCCCAGAATTAATTAAATTAATTTCCAACAACACAACTATTGGTAGATATTGCACAACTTTCAAAAATGACTGAAATAAATTTTTAAAAATATATTTTTTGACAAGAAAATGAAGTACAAAAATTGATAGATGCTTGTCACAAAGGTCCAATCAGATCATAAGCCTCTAAAATTAAGATGCATATTCCACATTGCAAGAATCAAAAACATACTGAAAATAGGTAACAGATCATTAACACCAGCCATCCACAACCACGAAACTGTTTGCAAATACTTGGAAGGAGGACCACTGATTCCAAATAAGCGGAATAACCTGAGAACATTAAATTCAATCTGTGGTACAAGTGGGAGTTGCAGAGCCCAGCAATTTCTCTTTCTTCACTTAAGGTTGGATGGCGATCACCATTAGAGAGACAGACACTCTCAATAAAGGCATTTATCAAACCCAGGCCCCTTTAGCTGGACCCATAATATAAACAACAGATACCTCAAGCAATCCTGTCACATACGAACCACTAATGAACAATTTGCATTTACAACGGAAATAGACGCTGTAAATACTCTTGAAAAATCTTTAACATCATGCAGCACGTCAGCAACCGTATATGTATAGACAATAAACAATTTTTTTTCAGCCTTCAGGTGCAAGGTAATTTTTACTCGTTTACCTAGGCTTCAACTCCAGTAATGGAATCTTCTGCAGAACAAAAAAAATTAAATTATTTTGAGAGCCAAACACTGGCCATGTCACAGATTAAAAATTAAAACAATAATGACGCATAAGCATAAGATTATGTCTGTCAAGATTAAAGCCATTAAAGCGAACGTAGACGGAGCTACGCCAGCCAGAAATAAGGACCACATGTGGTCCTTATTTCTTGACAGACATAATCTTATGATTATCCGTCTTTATTGTTTTAATTTTTAATCTGTGACATGGCCAGTGTTTGGCTCTCAAAATAATTTTTTTTTTTTATCTGAAGAAGATTCCATTACTGGAGTCGAAACCTAGGTAAACGAGTAAAAATTACCTTGCAAATGAAGGCTGAAAAAAAATTGTTTATTGACTCTTGAAAAAGGCGAACGTTGCACATAAAGCACCTGATTCCGAAATAAACAACACATTTTAATCATAGGTATGACCAAACTTAAACTGCTCGAGTGCCACTAGTTTAGACACACACATACCCAGGAACGCAACGTGAGTGAGATCATTTAAAGTATTCATAAATGAAGATGTTTACATGCCACGATTGATGACCAGGATGGCGAGCTGCAATAGCTACTGCGCGACAAAGTTGAGAATCACTCGACCAAGGGTTGCGGGTCCTTGTGTTATGGTAAGTTTGCTAAGAATGAGGCACCAACAGATGCTATTCACCAGATTCCCCCTGCACCCAGCTCTTGAAACTGGCAGACAGCACCACAATGGACACAGGCTTCTTGCAAATTCAAATGCAGAGAACAAGTCGAGTTCTATGAATGGCGCAGAGATAGTTCCTTCAGCGAGCACTCTTCACGGCCCCAGCCAACACTCAATCCCATCGACCCACAGTGATAAAAAAACGCGACTTTTAGCAGCGGCCAAGGATAATGTAGGCCATGACGTCACAGCGTTTTCTGCAGCCCCTGTGAAACACATCGCTCAATTGCCCGTCACTGCAAGAGTAACTCCTGGCCGAGACAGCCCATGAATGCTGGCCCACATAACTGCCCTCTGCACGCAACAAACGGCTCGAAAAGCTATCGCAGACAGAGAGACTAATAACGAACAGGAACTTTCGATATCAAAACGTGAAAACGTGCCCGCGCGGCACATACGAGTACAAAATATGGATTGGAAGTAAATCGAAGAAAAACGAAAATAATGAGAAGTATCAGAAATGAGCACTGCGAAAAACTCAACAGAATTGGGGAACACGAAGTAGTAGGAATTCTGTGAACTAGGCAGAAAATAACTCATGACAGAAGGAGCAAGGTGACGTAAAAATCAGAATAGCACTGGTAGAAATGCATTACTGACCTGATTTCAAACATAGGTATCAATTTGAAGAAGAAATTTATGAGAATATACGTGTGGGTTGAGAAGTGGACTGTGAGAAAACCGGAGCAGAAGAGGATCGAAGCATTTGAGATGTCCTGCTACATAACAATGTTGAAAATTAGGAAGATTGATAGGATAAGGAATGAGGAGGTTCTCCGTAGAATCTGCGAGGAAAGGAAATTACGGAAAACACTGACAACAAAAAGGGAGAGGATGATATGACATCTGTTAAGACATCGGGGAATAACTTCCAGGGTGAGACGTGCACGGCTCATGTTCATCCCATTAATTGTTTGTCATCTTCTATTACGGTAGTGCCGCTTCGTTTCCTTATTTCATTTACTGGCGTCACTAACTTCCTGCCTTACTTGCCCGTGAGCGGCAGCAGCAGCGCATATCGATAAGCGCACTGTCGTACCATCTCTAGAGCGACCGATAGTATTTCCGGGTCGTCGTGTGTTGGGTAGTCAGTGTGTGGGAGATGCACCAGCAGTGCAGTCGCAACGGAGCAGCAGTTGCGGACTGACCAGCAGTCCAGTCGGTCGGTTGGTGTGGAGCAACAAGCAACCCCCGAGTCGGGCTGGAGTCGCTGGCGGCGTGCACGCACCGTTGGAGTGTGAGGTGGTGCTTGCGAGTGCTACGAAGTTCGTCAGGTTTTAAGATAACCTTCTGCCTTTTAGAATGAAACTCTTTCTAGGCTTAAGCCGTTAAACGTATTATGTTGATATGGGGCCTTCAACCGAGTATTAATGTCTCTTAAATCAATGTCCTTGTGTTGGCCTTAAGGCATGAGATTGTTTTTATTTATTTTATACGAAATGTTTTAAGATAGGCCTTCTGGCCTTTAAAATTGAAACTCTTCTTTCTATGGCTTAAGCTATTAAATTATTTGTTGGTGAGCGGCCTTCAGCTGAGTTTTAATATCTCTTAAATTAATCTTCTTCTGTTGCCCCCAAGGCATAAGATTGTTATGATTTTGAATAGAGCCTTCAAACCAATTTGCATGAAATGTTTCAAGATGCGGCCTTCTGCCTTTTGATTGAAACTCCTCTTCTTGCTTAATATGTGACCTCCACCCTAGTTTCATTAAAATTAAATTGCTAAGGCCTTCAGCTGATTATATTGAACATTTAGAAAATATTCTTGGGTGAAATCTCCAGAAGAACTTTGTATTTCAATTTTGCTTAAGACTTGTGTCTTGAATTTTGAGTGTGGCCTTCAGCCGATCTTAACTTAATCCCAAAGGAGGTCGGTTAAAGTTTTGAGTGTTTTGCATCCTTTTTGTTATACTGAGTGTTGAGAAATAAAGTTTGAATGTTGAGTTCAACTGACAACAACTCATTTTGGCCCCTTTCCACAACCGAATCCGCACTGTCCGGCTAGCCCAGGCATTTCACAGGGTACTAGAAGGATCTGTGGAGGATAGAAACTGTAGAGGAAGGCAGAGTTTGGAATACATCCAGCAGATAATTGATGAAGTAGGTTGCAACTGCTGCTGTGAGATAAAAAGGTTGGCACAGGAGAGGGATTCGCGGCAGGTCGCATCAAACGAGTTACAAGACTGTCGACAACAGATAAATAAAAAATAAAAATCTGTGCTTTGAGTATTGGACGGCTTTTCGATTAGCCTGTACGGTGCTCTGATTTGCTACCCGCAGAGCACGTCTGAGATGCTCCAGAAGATGGATTCTATTGTATCAGCTTCCAGGCAACATTCTTCATGAACTGACACACTATGCGTATCAGGCATTTTGAGGAAGTACTCGAGATGACAATGAGAGGCTGATGCCAGTTCCGAACAGTATGAAATTTATTTCCTGGTGTCTGATTAACATCTCGACGAAATAAGTATTGGATTGGTGCTACATTCTGTAATGCTTCCCACACAGTCCAGTCTCATTCATATGGCCACCGCGTTTGACTTTAACGTGCAAGAGCCACTCACAAACTCCAGGTAGTACCACTAGGAGGGGAGGATATACAGGGTGATTCAAAAAGAATACCACAACTTTAGGAATTTAAAACTCTGCAACGACAAAAGCCAGAGCTAAGCACTATCTGTCGGCGAATTAAGGGAGCTATAAAGTTTCATTTAGTTGTACATTTGTTCGCTTGAGGCGCTGTTGACTAGGCGTCAGCGTCAGTTCATGCTAAGATGGCGACCGCTCAACAGAAAGCTTTTTGTGTTATTGAGTACGGCAGAAGTGAATCGACGACAGTTGTTCAGCGTGCATTTCGAACGAAGTATGGTGTTAAACCTCCTGATAGGTGGTGTATTAAACGTTGGTATAAACAGTTTTCTGTGCCATTTCAGCCAATAAAGTTTTTGGTCCCTTTTTCTTCGAAGGTGCTACTGTAACTGGACTACAGTATCTGGAGATGTTAGAGAATTGGCTGTTCCCTCAGCTCGAACAAGAAGCACAACAATTCATATTTCAGCAGGATGGAGCGTCACCACATTGGCACTTATCTGTCCGTAACTACCTGAACGTCAACTACCCGAGGCGATGGATCGGCCGCCAGGCAGCCCGTGACAGAGCACTTCATCACTGGCCTCCAAGAAGCCCTGATCTTACCCCCTGCGATTTTTTTCTTATGGGGGTATGTTAAGGATATGGTGTTTCGGCCACCTCTCCCAGCCACCATTGATGATTTGAAACGAGAAATAACAGCAGCTATCCAAACTGTTACGCCTGATATGCTACAGAGAGTGTGGAACGAGTTGGAGTATCGGGTTGATATTGCTCGAGTGTCTGGAGGGGGCCATATTGAACATCTCTGAACTTGTTTTTGAGTGAAAAAAAACCTTTTTAAATACTCTTTGTAATGATGTATAACAGAAGGTTATATTATGCTTCTTTCATTAAATACACATTTTTAAAGTTGTGGTATTCTTTTTGAATCACCCTGTACAATGCGAGTCGAGGGAGGCAGAAAACAGTGCAGTCGTTGTCGTAATGGGGAAACGGAGTGATTTATATGATGTCCAAAAGTGCGTCGTCATTGACTTTCGGGGCAAGGATGGAAGAATTTGAATCCGCGCTAGACGTCATGGACGTCGAAGGCCCGTAGAGGTCTCTGCACCATCGCGCCGTAAGCTGTGGCGGCGCGCGCCTCCTGGCCCGCTCTTAGTTTGAGGGTGCCGCAGCAGAACACGTGGTTCCAGCGGCCAATAGCGGCACCCCCGATAGAGTACTTCAGCGTCTGCTTCTCGCTCAGCCAGCCAGTCTAATCACGCGTACGTCCGTTGACATCTCACCTCACCTCACGTTAGACAGTTTACTTCCTTGTTCTGTGTACGAGTGGACGTGTTTGTTTCCTTGTGACTCCGTTGTTCGGTCTTGTTGTATTCATTCTGTCCTTCGTTGGTCGTCTGCGACCTCTCCCGTTGTGTTGTTGTTCCCGGGCATCTCCGCGGGTCCCCCCTTGCTTTTCGTCATTGCTACCCCGCAACCGTCCCGGTCGCAGTTACAACAGGGAGCATTTCGGAAACGGCTATGATTGTAGACCGCTCTCGTGGCATGGCAATATGGCGCTATGCAAAACGGACGTCTTGGCAATTCTGGTGCACCATGGCCCATTAATGACAGGAGTGAACAACGGTTGCTGAGTGTGTGCAGGTGAACAGAAATGCAACTGTTGAGCAAATGACTGCACAGATGCACCAAGAGGCTACCAACAGTGTCTCCTCAACGAACGTACAGCGAACGCTGCTGCAGAGGGGCCTCTGCAGCAAGCGCCTGTTTCATGCACCCACGCTGACTACTTTTAAATGGCGAAGAAGCCTGGAATTTGCACACAAATACTGCCACAGGTGGTCTTCTCAGGTGAGTCACGTTTTATGCTACGTCGGTCAGATGTCTGATGCTGTGCACGACGTGAAACGTCTGAAAGCAAACGAGGAGGAGTATTATGATTGGGAATCTTCATGTGGCATTCGCTGCGTGATCTCCTCATTCTGGAAGGTGCAGTGAATCACCGCAAGTATACATCTATCCTTGGGGACCATGTACACCCCTACATTCTCGGCATGATTGCATCTTCCAGCTGGACAATACAACGTGCCACACAGCTCGCAGTGTACGTGCGTGCTTTAAAGAACACCAAGATGAGATTACCATAGTCATCTGGCCATCAAACTCTCCGGATTTAAACCCAATCGAGAATATGTGGGACCACCTCGATCGGGCTGTCCTCGCTATTTATCCTCAACCTAGAAACGTAGTGCAGCTCACCTCGGCACTGGAAAAGGCATAGCTCCACATCCCTGTCGGTATCTTCCACAGTGACACACTTCCTGCACGTCTCGCAACTGCCGGCGCTGATAAAGGTGGTAACATTAATTTCAGTGGACAGTGTAATTCCGTCGATGTAGGAACATTGATGTAAGCTGCTCAAGATGTTAAGATCTCCACTGATCTAACAAGGCAAACTCCCCCCCACCCCCCACCCAGTTTTAGTCGTAAGGTAGCCCAGTGGACAGCCTATCAAAAACTGAACACAGATCTAGCACGAAAACAGGAAGAAGGTGTAGATAACTCTGGAAATAGAAGCAAAACAGAAACAGTGAACGCTCCAGCCTGAAGATGTGTATCATCGAGCGTATTTGAACAGCCGTGGCGTCGTGGTTGTGTGGTCACGGTGTTGGAATGCGGCCGGCCGGTGTGTCCGAGCGGCTCTAGGCGCTACAGTCTCGAACCGCGCGACCATTACAGTCGCAGGTTCGAATCCCGCCTCGGGCATAGATGTGTGTGATGTCCTTAGGTTAGTTAGGTTTAAATAGTTCTAAGATCTAGGGGACTGATGACCCCAGATCTTGAGTCCCTTAGTGCTCAGAGCCATTTGAACCATTTGTCGGACTGCGAAGGGGGAGACCCGTGTTCAAATCTCTCTCGTAAGCCCCTCCCTTCATCTTTTCCTTTTTTCTGAACTGTCCGTCCTCCGGTCGTTGGCTTGCCTGTTCACCGTATTCAGATGTGTGTCTGTGTCGTGGTGTAACGTCCGTCTGCAACATCTAGATGTACGGAAGGGAACTCCAGACTATGTGCCTTCTATTTGTGCTACACAGGTACCAGATGTTATGATGCTTGCGTTTCGTTTTGGAAGTTTTGGGTCTTGAATTCCTTTTTTGTAAGACAGCTCACACACGTTTATTTTATTTTACTTTTTTTTCATTTCTGTGAGAGGTCGCCGCGGCATCTCTCCTGCACTCACTGTTCATCACATTTACTTGCGTCGGTAATGCCACATGACTCATAGTCTATAACCAATCTATAGTACAACAACTCTCAAGACTACAGTAGAAGAACAGAGCGGACGGAAAGTTCATAATTTTGTGAAAAAATGAGGCACGAGAGAGGTTTGAAGACGAATCTCTCGCTTTGTAGTCGAACACCCTGACCACACAACCACGACTCCATGGTTCTTGCAATTCTCTCGATGTTTCAAACCTTAAGCTTGAAGCGTTCACTGTTTCCACTTTGTGTCTTTTTCACATTTCACTACACCTTCCTCCTGTTTTTATGCTTGATCTGTGTTCAGTTTCTGACGGGCTAGTCACTTTACCATAAAATCTAAGAGGGGGGGAGGGGGGGTGCCATGAGGAGTTTCCCTTGTAAGTAGCTTTATCAGCGAACTGTTTCATTGACACTTCCCAATGGTTAATATAGACCTACACTCAGCTTCATCGCTAACTGCAGCATCCGCTGACATAGCAAAGTATACAAGCCATCTTAATGTAAGGTTCACCATACTTTTACACGTATCTCAGATACATGCTTAAATTCTTCGCATGCTTTTCGTAGAACAATTTTCTACGATCCAAATTTCATTCAGTTACATGCAAAGCAAAATTATGGACACAGGAACTGTACTAAATGATGAAGTTCATAAGCATTCATAAGCAAGATGAATTACTTACGAAATCGGCACTTTGCGGTCGGGAAACATTTTATGAATTTTTTATGAACATCACGAGCACTTCCATTACAAGACACGGAAACAATACCATTTCAACGTTTTCCAAATGTGTAAAAATGAGTGACATCATTTTAAACTTTTATTACGTCAGGCAATCACATTGTTACGGCAGTCCTGTTTCATTCGGATTTCACAGTAAAGGGTAGTGGATACTTGTGTAAAACTATGCGTGGGCGTCAACTTCAATTACTCGTAGCGTCACATCGACTGGGTACTAAACTATGTTTCTAAGGAAGCTTTACCTGGAACTGTTCGTACGTAAGCTTCCTGTGACACATGCTATTTCTCCTTGGTGTAGGGTAATCCTGAATTACTGCCATTAGACAGTTTGGCTAGCGTCCGACCAGTGAGAGGGAGTTATTGGGCAGTAGAACAAGACGGAACGAGCCTCATGGCTTATGGATGACTGAGGAATGCAGTGCCATAAGTTTACTAAACGAACATTTCTATGGAGACAGTTATGACTCACAAAAGTCAGTGACTCAACAAGGGTTACACTATACAGCTGAAAATAATGTGACTAGCTTAGCATAACACTACAGACTTCAAGGACATGGTTACCACATCGGCTTAACCACGGCGTCAATTCTGTTTCCTTACTGTCGATTCTAGCAGCTCTTCCTAGTATGAATGAGGTCACCTCTTTCTACTCAATCCACTTTATTAGTGTCACAAGGTATTTTTGGAGAGTTTCAGGGCGTATGAGTCAACTGACAAATTTTAGAGGGTGTCTGTCAGATAACTGTCCCGCCATATAGATTTTTCAAAACACCTTACAGCAAGTGCAGAGGTGGATTCTTTGAAAATGATACAGTCGGTTTTCACGTCATCAACAGATTTGGCGTTTCGTCATGACGGCGGCGGGATATCGAACACAGAGTGTGATTATAATCGGTTTTCCATTGCTTTCCTGCACCCTACACAAACACCATGTCAAAAGTGATTGCTTCTGCAGCCTGATGCTGTCTTTATCATCATCGTTATCACAGGCCTACTCGTCAGTTTCGCCTCAGAACTGTTCACAGAGTCATTTCGACCGGTGGCCAGTATTTCGTTCTTCTCTGGACTTAAAATAATTTTAGATATTGTATTGTCTTCAGTACGCTCTTTTGTTTTCATGTTTATAGGATGTCTAACTCTCCAAGTTTAATTCCTGTTTAGTATCAGAAGTCTTCTTATGATTTAGGAGCGAGTATCCCGATACATTACGAAGAAACCTGATTTCACGTGATTCGGTTTGTAATAATTTTTATCATGTTGCACTATAGTACAATAAATGTGTAATAATACAGTTGAGGTAGTTTTCATTAATCATTAAGATAAAGTTTGCCTCATTTAGCCCGAAGCTAGAGCCCAGGGTGGTATCTTCATGTTGTTACAAACAAGCATTAAGAAAAGGAACTAGCTGGGTGAAACAATGTGATGGCACATAAGGGTACCGCTAAGAAACTCGATGCTCCCGTACGAAAGATCGACATTAACACTGCTTTGTATTCACATTGTAAGAGACACAATAGAATACAATCATTAACGTTTGAGCAATCGGTAGATCAGTCTTATTAGTATCGAAGACTTTGCTCTGAAATTGAAAGTTAGAAAGCAGAATAAGGAAATATTATCAGTTACTGTGCATAACAAAACAGAGCTTTTTGGAGATTTGTGGTAAGGTCTTATGGGACCAAACTGCTGAGGTCATCGGTCCCTTAGCTTACGCACTACGTAATCTAACTTTACCTAACACGCTAAGGACAACACACACACACACACACACACACACACACACACACACACACACACACACACACACATGCCCGAGCGAGGACTCGAACCTCCGACGGGAGCGAGAGCCTTTCTCAAAATGTTCTCTTTCAATACGAAATCATTTCCATCAGAACAAGATAAGTGAAAATAACACGGCAACATATATATGGTGGTCCGAAACAGTCTGAAAAGCTCGTAAGGGTGTTGCAAGGGAGACTGTTCTGAGAAATAATTGTTAAGAAAAAAATTCGATACGTTTGCGCGGTTAAGAGCTATTTAGCACTGACGTTAGCCAATCAGGCCTTCGCGAACGCAAATTGAACCACTTGCGCGCACTAAATGCGATTGTGCACAGACATTTGAGGGCCCGTGAGTAGCCATATGTTCAAATGCTCATTACCAGCTAAAATGTGCCTTTTTCGGAAGTGATAAATTTAAGCTAGGTGAGCAAAAGCTACTTTTGTTCGGTTTGAGGTAACTGAACGACGAAGACGTGTGGCGACACCGACTCACGCAGGCTTCTGTAATTTACGTATGCAACTACCTGATTGGGTAACTTCAGTGCTAAAGAATTCAAAGCGGCGCCACGTATTGAATTTCTTTTCTTAACAATTATTTCTGTGCACAACTTCCACGTACAAGCTGTTCAGACTTTCTGACCACACTGTGTATATTGTTGTATTCATCAGCTAAGCTCGGCACCCAGGTGGTAGGTGGAAGCGAATCACCCCCACCACACAAAGTAGCTGCCTTATAGCGGGTGCGTGCTTGTACACATTAGATGTTTCGTCACAGTGCAGAACTGGACTACAACAAGAATAATATTAACAACACAAGGGGTAAAAGTTAACAATTATTTATTGAAAGATTGTGCACAAAGTGTTATGATGCGAGTAAATGAAGCGTGACAAAGCATGCAGCTATATGACTGATCTAAACGTAACTCAGTGGTACGATGAATAATCTTACAGTAGTTCCAATCTGGATCTTTTGCCGTTAACGGTATCGAAGACCTACAGTGAAGTGCCGAAGAAACTGGTATAGGCATGCTTATTCTACTACAGAGATATGTAAACAGGCAGAATATAGCGCTGCGGTCGCAACGCTTATAGGAGACAAAAAATTGTTAGATCGGTTACTGCCGCTACAATTGCAGATCATCAAGATTTAAGTGAGTTTGGACGTAGTGTTAGAGTTGGCGCATGAGCAGTCGCACATAGCATGTCTGAGGTAGCGATGAAGTGGGGATTTCCCGTACGACCATTTCACGAGTGTACCGTGAATATCGGGAATCCGGTAAAACATCAAATCCCCGACATCGCTGCGGCCGGTAAAAGGTCCTGCACGAACGGAACCAACGAAGACTGAAGAGAATCGTTCAACGTGACAGAAGTGTAACCCTTCCGCAAATTGCTGCAGATTTCAATGCTGGGGCATCGACAAGTGTGAGCGTGCGAACCATTCAACAAAACATCATCGATAGGGGCTTTCGGAGCCGGAGGACCACTCGTGTACCTTTGACTGCACGACACAAAGCTTTACGCATCGCCTGGGCTTGTCAACTTCGACATTGGACTGTTGACGACTGGAGACATGTTGCCTGGTCGAACGAGTCTCGTTTCAGATTGTATCGAGAGGATGGACGTGTGCGGGTATGGAGACAACCTCATGAATCCATGGACCCCGCATGTCAGCAGGGGACCTTTTCAAGCTGCTGTAGGCTCTGTAATGGTGTGGAGCGTGTGCAGGTGGAGTGATATGGGACCCCTGCTACGTCTAGATACGACTCTGACAGGTGTCACGTACGTAAGCATCCTGTCTGATCACCTGCATCTATTAATGTCCATGTGCATTCCGAGCAATTCCAGCAGGGCAACGCGACACTCCACACGTCGAGAATTGCTACAGAGTGGCTCCAGGAATTCTCTTCTAAGTTTAAACGCTTCCTCTGGCCACCAAACTCCCCAGACATGGACATTATTGAGCATATCTGGGATGCGCTGCAAAGTGCTGTTCAGAAGAGCTCCCCACCCCCTCGTAATCCTACGGACGTATGGACAGCCCTACTGGATTCATGGTGTCAGTTCCCTCCAGCACTACTTCAGACGTAAGTCGAGTCCATGCCACGTCGTGTTGTGGCACTTCTGCACAAACTATATTAGGAAGGTGTACCAGTTTCTTTGGCTCTTCAGAGTGTTAATAGCGCACGTGGAGACACTCGTCGGTTACCGCGACGCTGTGCGATGACTGTGGCAACTGCTGGTAACTAGTGGCAATTGGTAACTGTCAAAGCTGTTATCTGTGATTGGCATGTGTATGTTTGTGACATCAGGCGGAAGCAAGACTTAGTCCCTCTCGTTAGCGCCCTCTGTGTCGTCAGAGCATAACTATGACGAATGGATATGACTTATTGAGGAAGCAATTTATGGTCCCTATTAGGTGCGCCCTTTATGGTGAGTAACTATAACTATGTACAGCCCCGTCAGTGACTGGCTTTGACGTGTGGCACCCTCTGTGTATACAACTATGTACCCTATCCGACGGCTAACCCAACATATATTTTTGCTCAAGTGGGCTCCTAATACATTACGGAAGTGCCACATGTGGAGACCAGCAATAGATATGAATCAGTTCAAGAAAACACTCCAGCAAATCAAGTTGTAGCTGATAAGGAGCTATAGCCTAAGCAACGGAAGACACTTATAGTGCTGCAGTATCTAGACACAAACAGACAGCTATATGACTCGTTAAAGAACAAATGCAAATATCCATTCACCGCCAGAAAAGAGGCTGCCCCCCTTCCCCAAATTCTATAAGTCCCTCCAGAACCGCTTCACATTCCATATACGCCTCCAGTCCCCCACGTGGATCCTCTATGACCTGATTCCTTTCCACCATTTGCTCCTTTTTCTCGAACATGTCTGCGTCCTCTACACCTCCCACTGATTTGATCCCCCTCATCCCCTGGTTACTCCTCTCCTCTCCAACTCCCGCCTGCTGCTGTGTCTTCATGGTTGTGTCCCCCCACCTTTCAACTCTACACCCTTCATATTCTTTCCCCAGGTGGCTTCCATTAACTCCGCCTCCGAGATGATGCCCTCTCTCCCTACATTTATCCCTCCTATCATCTATGATCCTCACCTCCCCCTCCCTCCCTCTGTCCTTTTACCGGGCTCCCTCTCCCCCCCCCTTTCCATCCTGTTTTTTCTCCATCTACCCACTCCTTGACTCCATTCTCTCCCTCCGAGTCCTTTTTCTTCCCACTCCACTGACTTCCCCACACCTTTCTCACGTCCAACCTGCTTCCCTCTTTTTCTGTGCCCTCTCCCTGAATCGGCTGCCCCCCCCAATAAAAATATGCCTTCGTACTCTACAGTGCAGTGTTTTCCATGAGTGTTCAGTGTTGTGAGCCCACTTTTTAAATTGTTGCAAACAGAAACCAGACTGTCACTGTTTTTTAATTGTGCCTCTCCATTTCCTAAGTGGTTTTAATCATCATCACTGGCCTCTTTGTTTATTATGTTTTCTTCACAACTTTACCGCCATGTGTCAGTTTTAAACAGTCACCGTTTAAAATCTCTTTTTATTGTTATAGCTCCTCATTGTATATTTAACTTTATCTATAGGCTGCAGAGCGGCGTATTACGCTGTTGCCAGCCCACCCCCTACCCTCTGGAGGGGGGGGGGGGGTGAATCGAAATACAATAAATAAAACAAAGAGGGTGGAATAAATCGAAGCTGACTTTGACGCCTCAGGATGATTATGTCAAAGTCATGGACATGGTAGTAGTGAGAGGGAAACTATACTTCACCTTTTGTATGGTGAAGTTGCAGACTTTGAAGACAGAAATCACGGCTTTCGTAATAAGATGACTAATTAAGAACTAAAAATGAGCTGAATAATGAAGAAATAAGAGAAGAATACAAAGTTGTTGTTTAGTGACTACTGTTGTGGACTACTTGTATTACTACGAATACAAAGAAAGACGTCGTGGTAGGCCTTTATACTTGAAGAAACTGCAGAACATTGAGAAATATTTCAACTGACTAGGCTTCACGTGCTAGTCGACACAGTTTAGAAGCTGAGAGCTGCGTGCAGCCCCACACAGCGTTACCGCCGCCAAAGAATTAACCATGTGGCAAGCCATTCACTATACCTCATGTTTGCGTCGAGTGCAGCGGAGCACACGACTATAGACAATGTAGCATGCGATAAGGTGTTCTGCTAAATGCGCTCTTTGTGGAGAGAGCAATCATGCAAGTTACAGAGGATACTAGAAGCATAAAGCATTCAGCAGAAGGCAAACACTACCAGCTATGGCACTGAAGAACACTGTAACACACCGACGAAAGTGATGTACAACACCAACGAACTATTTACTCGTATGTTAGAATTTCAACAATTTTTGAAAGACGAAAACGTCGATATATGCTTAGTGACAAACTCAGTTGAAGCCTGGCTTAAGAGCAAACTTCGATGATACGGGATAGATCAGCAGACTGCTGGTGCTGACACAGCCTTCTACATAAAGACATGTATTCAGCAATATGCTGCACATGAACCAAAAACCACAGACGACCGAGACAATGGCAGCAGCTGTTGAACCGTTAGAATCAAGCAGCTTATATGCCGCCTTCAGGAGATCTCATCATAGACTATGCCCAACAGCTGTTGCAACGGAGAGGGGAAACTTTCCGTGGCTGCTGACCTCGATGCGAGCAGCATGGAACTCGACAATCACCAAACCCAGTGGAAGGTGCCTGCTGCAAGTTGCTGAGCAACTTGATGCACGCATCTGTGGGCCGACTGAAACAACAAGTTAGCCACACAAAGAACGACCTAATGTTCTTCATACAGCCATCAAAAAACTCATCAAAGATTTTATGACAGCTGACGTTTTATAAGCATTGCTGTACTATCTGTCTGTCATATTTAGATTGGACATGGAGCCAGTGATCACAGGCATCAAGAAGAAACTTCGGCGGGCTATCTGGAACAGGTTTCGCAAACTCGTATCTCTCTACCTGGTGCAGCCACTGGCTGAAGATGGATACCGTGTTGACGACCTTGTTGTTCGTACCTTCAGCATTACCGTTACTGAAGCCCTAACTGCTTCTACTGTGCGATCACGAAGATTAGAGCGCCCTGTCCCCACTCTACCTAAAGAAATTCAAGAAATGATTAGGGAGCGCAATCTTCTCTAGAAAGATTGGTACCTTACGAGAGACGCCAAAGCCAAATGAAGAAATAATTTTGTGAAGAGGCAAATTAAAGCGGTGACATAAGAATTACAAACCAATCACCGTTCTGCCTTAATTAAGGTCTTCGGAAGGCTGGTCCTCGTAAAAATAAGAAGACACATCGATGACAAAGGACTACTGCCCACTGAACAGTTAGGATTTTGTGAAGGACGTTCTGCCACTCAACAACTCATAAGGAAGAACCCACCACCACCTACAACTACAAGGAATGCTGAGGAACTTGAATAACTCTAATTATACCTTGGCTGTCTTTCCGCAAGATCTACACGGTAGACAGAAGTATAATGGTTGACCTTTCCAGGAAAGTACACTCTCGCATTTTTAATTGTATGTTGACCATGATTTACATTGATTCACTTGCAGTGTCTGCCACTGGACTTCGATAACCAACTTCATGTTGCTTTCGAACTACGTAAAATCAACCTGCACGTTACGTGGTGCTGAGCCTCTTAGGACTAATAGAGGAAGTACAGAAGACGGAATCTGATAATTTTGTATGTGATACCTGAATATGTACATACATCAGTGTGTTGGTTCCCTTTTCCCTACATCTAACAGTCTTCCCCAAAACACGCCACATAATTTACTACCTGATGTTTTCTGCATGGTCGTAACTGAACCACTAAGTGGACTACGGCTGTCAGTATAGACTAAGGAGTTTTGCGCCGATGTGTCCACGAGTCAACACGCTATCTGCTGTCCAGGGGTAAATAAACAGTAGTGGCTTGCTCTAGCCACATCTACTTAGAGGTACTAACAGACCTAAAACATACTACTTGTAATATTCTGAATTTTCAAGACATAAATACTGATATAATGCTATTCAGTACATCGTTCTCAGTCACCAATAGAAATATCCGCACTTCTACCCGTCACACCCTATACATAGAGAAAAGTAGTAGGTCAAAAATACTAGGGGTAAGTGCGAAGTTATTTTACTCTGATACGAATGAAACGCTCTGTTCTGTTTGCTAGGAACTCGTCAATCCAGCCACAAAGATGGTCTGTGCGCTCAAACTTTGTGAGCACAAAATTTGTTTTCCGGACTGCATCGAACGCGGCATCAACCTTGTCGCCGATGTCTGTTGTCTCATGGATCTGGTACACTAAAAGAGCGAGGTGGGTTTCAAACGATAGTTCTCTGCGGAATTGTTGTTGATTCCTACAGAGGAAACTTTCGATTCCCAGAAATATCATAATCGGGCAGCATAAGAAAGTTATAATACTCTATAATTGATTGACGTCACTGGTATAGTCCTATAGTGGTGTGGGTGTGTTCGACCATCCTTCTTGAAAACAGGAATGACCTTCGCATTTTTGCAATCCTGTTTGTTAAGTCTGGAGTCAAGAAGCTTTCCTTCACTGCTTACTTCTGCATACAGCCAATGTATGTAAAGTATGTCAGTGGATAAGGTCTGTTTCAAATAATAAAAGTAACAGACGTTATACAATCACACAATAACGATAAAAAACTAACAACAGTCAACAGAATGTCAGAAACTACAAGACTTTGGTTGATGAAGTGGCGGTGGCGCATTAACCTTACATCAAGCTACATTTAATAATAATAATAAGCAGGGACAATAGGTTTAGATTTATGCTGTGGATTATGGAATGAGTGGGGCCGAAGACTGTAGAAATAAGCGATACAAAAACAATATAAGATTATTAGGGACAGAAAATAAGGGAGAATACTGAAACTGGATGAATCTCTTTGAAAAGGAATTAGCCGGAGGAGTTAATGTTGAGGATGGACAGGGAGAGCAAATGAATGAGCACTGATTCACTGTTGGATTGTTTCAATCGTCGTTTCTGTCATTATCGTGACAGATTTACTGTGGTGATGACAGAGAACTGTTCAACTTCTTTTGAAGTTCTACTTGTTACTAAATCATACAGAAACCGAGGGCGATAATTAGTTCCAGAGATAGACAGCACCAACAGTGGAGGACATGGAGAACACTTTCGTTTTGTAGAAAGCTACAGCCGGTTCCACAAATAAATCCGAACCCGAACCGTAGTTAGGATAAGATGAAAGATATGACTTGCCGAATGAAGGTCTCAGAAGAATGCCGACTGTGAAAATGTTGAATGTTACGAATAGACGACATGATGCACAATAAGAAGACTCGCTGGAAAATGGGAATCATTTCCCGAAACGCGTCGTGCAAAATGTAAATGAAAAGAAACTCGGAGCTGGCGGCATAAAAGTTATTTTATAAACAAACCAATTAATTTAATATATGCACACAGTAAATAAGTAAAAAGTACAGCTTTCGAACATAAAAACTTCGTAAGTGCTCCTTTTTTTTCTTTTTGCAGTCAGGTAAGAAACTTGATCTCATTCCTAGGAACCTAAAGAAGATCAAAAAATATAGATAATTAAGCTATAAAAGAACAGAACAAGTTTTTGAAAAGATTATGGTCATTAAAGCAAAAGGGTTTTTCGTCGTGGCGAGATCTTTGCACGAAATTTCTATCTTCAAAGTTCACCAACAATATATATATATGTACAGGGTGTCCCAGCTATCTTGTCCACCCAAAATATCTCTGGAACATTAACAGCTATTGGAAAACGACTTTCACCGGTATCAATGTAGGGCTGGGGCCCATGATTGTACATATTAGGAAACATTCTAAAACGAAAGCATATGTGTTTTTTAACACAAACTTACGTTTTTTTTAAATGGACCTCCTATATTTTTTCTTCAGCAATCCATAGCATGACAGAGCACATACACAATGGCGTTGATTGCATCGCAATATTCCCATTACATCCCGAGATACAGAGATGCGAAGTTGACGCTTGAAACACCCGACATGCGCTCAGGCGTGAACCCCATGCTACCCGTAATCGCAGCAGGATAGCAGCAGACCGTGTTATTTGTTTCGGACCACTTGATAAGTATGGAAGTGTGATTACGCATGTCAATCAAATCGCTGTTATTGTTCCAGAGATATTTTGGGTGGACAAGATAACTGGGACACCCTATATATATATATATATATATACTACAATAGGTAATACCACGTGCGCTAATTTCGATGGGGATGAAAAATCAAGGCCTATATTTGACTGCTAAAGCGCGAAACACTATTTTTGTCACGTTTTCTTCCTGCATAACCGATTCAATCATAGTGAATAGTCCATCTGCGTCGGAATCGCAACATGCCATTAATGACATAGAAGGTTGTGATTTTCAACTGAAGTGTGTTGACCCAGAATTCGACAGTTTTTTGCTTCTACATTGTGTAGAAGTATCTACATGATTACTCTGGAATTCACAATTGAGCTACTGGCAGAGGGTTCATCGAAACACTTTCACACTATTTCTACTTTTTAACAGGGCGTTGAAAAAACGAACACTTAAATCTTTCTGTGCGAGCTCTAATTTCTCTTATTTTATTACACTGGTCGTTTCTCGATATATATATATATATATATATATATATATATATATATGCACCCGTCTACATATCGAGAAACGACCAGTGTAATAAAATGAGAGAAATTAGAGCTCGCACAGAATGATTTAAGTGTTCGTTTTATATATATATATATATATATATATATATATATGCACCTGTCTACATATCGAGAAACGACCAGTGTAATAAAATAAGAGAAATTAGAGCTCGCACAGAAAGATTTAAGTGTTCGTTTTTTCAACGCCCTGTTAAAAAGTAGAAATAGTGTGAAAGTGTTTCGATGAACCCCCTGCCAGTAGCTCAATTGTGAATTCCAGAGTAATCATGTAGATGCTTCTACACAATGTAGAAGCAAAAAACTGTCGAATTCTGGGTCAACACACTTCAGTTGAAAATCACAACCTTCTATGTCATTAATGGCATGTTGCGATTCCGACGCAGATGGACTATTCACTATGATTGAATCGGTTGTGCAGGAAGCAAACGTGACAAAAATAGTGTTTCGCGCTTTAGCAGTCAAATATAGGCCTTGATTTTTCATCCCCATCGAAATTAGCGCACGTGGTATTACCTATTGTAGCAGATGAAGCTTTTCCTTTATCACGCTGCTTAAGGAATGCAGTCTCTAAGCATTTCTCGATGATGTGAAAACAGGTTTCACCTACAGATTAAGAAGAATAAAAGAAGAAAAAGAGAAAGGAATGAATAAGAATTCAATGTGCATTTGGAATGCAAGGGAGATTTAATATTAAAAGCTCGTCTTCGAGAACCTGGAACTGAGGAACCAGCACGTCTGTTCACCTGGAAATTCTTAGAAACTGTTTGTCTACGGGATTCTAACTGCTCGTACTGCGTACACATGAAGTGCATGTCAAGCGATCTGTTACAAACTCGCTTCATAATGAAGTTCCCTTTGACTAACTCCATGCGTTGACCGTCTTACTACTATATCGAATTCACAATAATGTCGTTTCTAGATTTATTTCTGCATTACAAACTATAATTAAGCAAGTTCAGTTGCTTGATGAACTATGCTGACTAGATATCCTTTCTGCAATCAGTAAAATTGCCTCCATTTAAGTCTTTCACTCCAGCGCTGAGAACTGCATTTCTCGCTTTGGGGCGGCGCGCGTATCCATGCATTCCTTCATCCGCCGTCGCTGCTTTTCCTGTTTCTTACTGTGGGGTCACAGTTGTCTTCAAACACCTTAGGCTACAATTTTAACGTTTTATTTTTAAAACAACGAGGGATCACAAAAACATTAACTCTAAACTAATTACGTATCATGTGATATTTGTTCAGAAAGCTCTCTTGTTCAAGGGTCACATAACACTGTATTCGGAGCTACTTGCTGCGCCTAACTGATAGGTAATAAATCACACTTCTTTGTAGTGTTGGCAGCATAATTGATATAGTCGAACGTGAACCACCTTTGGTACACGTTTCCCCATGGGAAGACCTATCGGGAGCCATCTGTCGTATACGCCAGCGTGAACGAGGTAAGCAAACAAAGCTCAGCGCTCTGGCCCCGATGGGCCAGTCGGGATCGACCGACCGCTGTGTCATCCTCTGCCAATGGCGTCACTGGGCTGCGGTATGGAGGGCTATCAAGTCAGCACACCGCTCTTCCGGCCGCCGGCCGCTTTCTTGGCCTTGGAGCCGCTACTTCCGTCCCAAGAAGCTCGTCAGTTATCACCACTGTACATCGTTCCAGTCTCCCCACCAAGTAAAAATCCCTGGCAGAACCTGGAACCGAACATGGGCCCCTCATATAGTAGCCAGCTGAGTTACGGGGCAGATTTACTATGCTTTAGGTCACATTAATTTAACCTGGACTTGAAACGTCTTTAACTATTATTCGGAAATTGCCTGATAATTCTGTTTTACATTATGTACTATAACTGTTGTAAAAATAGAGCTGGGCCAGCGACAGTAGGAGTCGCATTCCGAGGATTCCGTACAAACGTAATTACGAATATAGACACTTCATACATACCGGGAATCGACGATCTTGACGATTTTTACCTTATATCGATATTGGGCACGTTGTAGTTCCTGGGAATTAGAATACTTTGGAGAATGTTTTAATTCTAAGCTGAATTTTTTCGTGGAAATTCGCATTCGCTACTGTAATTTTTCAGTTGATGTTGTTGTTGTGGTCTTCAGTCCTGAGATTGGTTTGATGCAGCTCTCCATGCTACTCTATCCTATGCAAGCTTCTTCATCTCCCAGTACCTACTGCAGCCTACATCCTTCTGAATCTGCTTAGTTTATTCATCTCTTGGTCTCCCTCTACGATTTTAACCCTCCACACTGCCCTCCAATACTAAATTGTTGATCCCTCGATGTCTCAGAACATGTCCTACCAACCGATCCCTTCTTCTAGTCAGGTTGTGCCACAAGCTCCTCTTCTCCCCAATTCTATTCAATACCTCCTCATTAGTTATGTGATCTACCCATCTAATCTTCAGCATTCTTCTGTAGCACCACATTTCGAAAGCTTCTATTCTCATCTTTTCTAAACTATTTATCGTCCATGTTTCACTTCCATACATGGCTACACTCCATACAAATACTTTCAGAAACGACTTCCTGACATTTAAATCTATACTCGATGTTAACAGATTTTTCTTATTCAGAAACGCTTTCCTTGCCATTGCCAGTCTACATTTTATATCTTCACTACTTCGACCATCATCAGTTATTTTGCTCCCCAAATAGCAAAACTCCTTTACTACTTTAAGTGCCCCATTTCCTAATCTAATTCCTTCCGCATCATCCGACTTAATTCGACTCCATTCCATTATCCTCGTTTAGCTTTTGTTGATGTTCCCTTTATACCCTCCTTTCAAGACATTGTCCACTCCTTTCAGCTGCTCTTCCAAGTACTTTGCTGTCTCTGAGAGAATTACAACGTCATCGGAGAACCTCAAAGTATTTATATCTTCTCCATGGATTTTAATACCTACTCCGAACTTTTCTTTTGTTTCCTTTATTGCTTGCTCAATATACAGATTGAATAACATCGGGGAGAGGCTACAACCCTGTCTCACTCCATTCCCAACCACTGCTTCCCTTTCATACCCCTCAACTCTTATAACTGCCATCTGGTTTCTGTACAAATTGTAAGTAGCCTGTCGCTCCCTGTATTTTACCCCTGCCACCTTCAGAATTAGAAAGAGAGTATTCCAATCAACATTGTCAAAAGCTTACTCTAATTCTACAAATTCTAGAAACATAGGTTTGCCTTTCCTTAATCT
Source organism: Schistocerca serialis cubense (assembly GCF_023864345.2). Classification (NCBI taxonomy): domain Eukaryota; kingdom Metazoa; phylum Arthropoda; class Insecta; order Orthoptera; family Acrididae; genus Schistocerca; species Schistocerca serialis. The sequence continues at coordinate 499,656,186 of NC_064645.1, forward strand.
TTCTTCTAAGATAAGTCGTAGGGTTAGTATTGCCTCACGTGTTCCAACATTTCTACGGAATCCAAACTGATCTTCCCCGAGGTCGGCTTCTACCAGTTTTTCCATTCGTCTGTAAATAATTCGCGTTAGTATTTTGCAGCTGTGGCTTATTAAACTGATAGTTCGGTAATTTTCACATCTGCCAACACCTACTTTCTTTGGGATTGGAATTATTATATTCTTCTTGAAATCTGAGGGTATTTCGCCTGTCTCATACATCTTGCTCGCCAGATGGTAGAGTTCTGTCAGGACTGGCTCTCCCAAGGCTGTCAGTAGTTCTAATTGAATGTTGTCTACCCTGGGGGCCTTGTTTCGACTCAGGTCTTTCAGTGCTCTGTCAAACTCTTCACGCAGTACCATATCTCCCATTTCATCTTCATCTACACCCACTTCCATTTCCATAATATTGTCCTCAAGTACATCGCCCTTGTATAGACCCTCTATATACTCCTTCCACCTTTTTGCTTTCCCTTCTTTGCTTAGAACTGGGTTTCCATCAAAGCTCTTGATATTCATGCAAGTGGTTCTCCTTTCTCCAAAGGTCTCTTTAATTTTCCTGTAGGCAGTATCTATTTTACCCCTAGTGAGATGAACCTCTACATCCTTACATTTGTCCTCTAGCCATCCCTGCTTAGCCATTTTGCACTTCCTGTCAATACCATTTTTGAGACGTTTGTATTCCTTTTTGCCTGCTTCATTTACTGCATTTTTATATTTTCTCCTTTCATAAATTAAATTCAGTACTTCTTCTGTTACCCAATGGTTTCTACTAGCCCTCGTCTTTTTACCTATTTGATCCTCTGCTGCCTTCACTATTTCATCCCTCAAAGCTACCCATTCTTCTTCTACCGTATTTCTTTCCTCCATTCCTGTCAATTGTTCCCTTATTCTCTCCCTGAAATTCTGTACAACCTCTGGTTCTTTCAGTTTATCCAGGTCCCATCTCCTTAAATTCCCACCTTTTTGTAGTTTCTTCAGTTTTAATCTACAGTTCATAACCAATAGATTGTGGTCAGAGTCCACATCTGCCCCTGAAAATGTCTTACAGTTTAAAACCTGGTTCCTAAATCTCTGTCTTACCATTATATAATCTATCTGATACCTTTTAGTATCTCCAGGGTTCTTCCATGTATAGAATCTTCTTTCATGATTCTTGAACCAAGTGTTAGCTATGATTAAGTTATGCTCTGCGCAAAATTCTACCAGGCGGCTTCCTCTTTCATTTCTTAGCCCCAATCCATATTCACCTACTATGTTTCCTTCTCTCCCTTTTCCTACTCTCGAATTCCAGTCACCCATGACTATTAAATTTTCGTCTCCCTTCACTACCTGAACAATTTCTTTTATCTCCTCATACATTTCATCAATTTCTTCGTCATCTGCAGAGCTAGTTGGCATATAAACTTGTACTAGTGTAGTAGACGTAGGCTTCGTGTCTATCTTGGCCACAATAATGCGTTCACTATGCTGTTTGTAGTAGCTTACCCGTACTCCTATTTTTTTATTCATTATTAAACCTACTCCTTCATTACCCCTATTTGATTTTGCATTTATAACCCTGTATTCACCTGACCGAAAGTCTTGTTCCTCCTGCCACCGAACTATACTAATTCCCACTAATCTAACTTAACCTATCCATTTCCGTTTTTAAATTTTCTAACCTACCTGCCCAATTAAGGGATCTGACATTCCACGCTCCGATCCGTAGAACGCCAGTATTTTATTGATTTTAATCCTGTATTAAGATGCTATGCTAAACTGGCAGTTGTAGATGCGTCGACTGGGTCTGCTTTCGTCTCTGCTATGATTAATGATAACATTTGGCGGAAGAACATACAGCCGTTCTTGTTGCACAAATATCGAATTGTTCTGTGGAATGCTTCAACGGATATTTTATTGGATATTGTAAACTCATCCCAAATAATGGTAATTCAATCTCACATCAGTTATCAGCATTACACTGATCTGAAACATAACAGATGCTGTATGTTATACACGCAGACCGTCAAGGAATGTTTGCATGTGGAATGAGACCTGCGATGCTAGCGCTAGCGTGGCGCGGTATTCGTGTGACGTTATACCCTACCGCCGCTACATGGCAAAAGAATCGTTTTCACAGTAGCAGGACCTCCATCGTGGCTGAGCCTTTTAGCACGAAATACGAGGAATATTCAGAAAGTTAGATCCGATCGGTCGCGAAATGGAAACAACGGTGAAAATCAAAAAGGTTTTATTTGCAACTGTTACTTTCAGCTACTTGTCTACACAGCCGCCGCTCCAACTTAATGTTGTACCAACTTTCCAATATCCTCGTCACAGATGAAAACCACCTTTGCTTTCTGCCAATCCTCTACGCTGGTCTACACCTCGTTGTCTATGCGAAAATATTGTCTTCATAGCCAGCGGTTCGTGAGAGTAGAGATGAGTCTCTTCAGGGAGCCAATTACGGGCTGTGTGGTGGGTGATGAAACACTTACTATCGAAAACGCTGCATCTTTATTGCCCCTGCAGTTTGCGGTCGAGATTTGTCATGAGTTAGGAAACACATGACAGCTATGTTATGTGGGCTGCATGACTTCAGGCGAAATCTCTCACCAGGTCCTCGTATTTGGCGGGAGACACTATTTTCTGGGCATTTTTACGTGCTCACTGTGCACTGAGCACTGAAAAGAACGACGTGACGCGGACGACGAACATACTTGAGACACTGCTCAACACGTCTGTGCAAAGATGTATAAGATTTTCACTGTGGTTTCCATTTCGCACACGATCGGATCTTACTTTCCGAATATCCCTCGTAGCTGTAAATTATGAATGCAACGCTTCCTCGTGAATTACTTTACCTATTACATGAAAATCGGATCAAAATCCCTACAGTAGTCTTGAGATTTTTGGCGGATTACGAAAGCAATTTAAATTTGTAATGGCAAAATAATATTTTTATGTGCTGTAATTACAAATTAACGATTTTCTGTTGTTTTTTTTTCACTTATACCATGAAACCCTGCCTCTGGCCAAATTTAATTATTCTCGGTCAATGCGAAGATTTTGATGAGTGAGTTGTAGATCTCAAAATATTGTTAGTTGAGAATAATTTCAACTCGATATGGCTACCTGTTGTTGGAAAGAAAAGAGGTGTTAACAAAGAAGATAATTATCACATTACCATATGAGGAGGTTAAGACAGATCTTAAACTGTAGTGGCTAATACTATAGATAATTCCAGCCTATCCTTCGAATTTAGGATTAATAACAATTTGAATATCACATAAGTGTTCAGTCGCGAATATTCTCCGTTCATCACTTACAGAACGATCATATTTCAAGTAGCCTGATATTAATTTGCTACAAAATATGGTAGCAGAAAACTGACTGAACGATATTTGTCAAGTATGACATATGCCGCCTTTGGTGGCTAATCACGTTAGCAAAATTACAGAGCGAAAGTGTGCACCTATATAGCCATTGCTTAATCTCGTGATTTATCGAACCGATTACCTCGGCGAGCCCGTAACGTACGCGCCTATAAAATTTCACGACTGCTGTTAATTTATTCGCCCACGTGTGACGTGCAACGCCATGCCGTCCCGTTACACGGACAAATTTATACACCTAACTAGAAGTCTGCGCAGATGTTTGTCCTCGATAAAGATTCTACGGACGCGAAATATGGGTAACGAGTTGGTACTCAGCAACACTCAATTCCGTCATTAGGTGCGAAACGCTAGCTGTTTAAGATTTTTAGTATTTGCCACTTATAGTAAGGTTGTAATGATGTGGCTTTATATCGGTACTTCTACGACACTTAACATTTCACAAGAAACCGGTAGTTGTCATGTCTCAGAAAGCTACGTAGTAAACTGAAAAAGGAGCGGCAGAGAATGAGAACGTACGAAAACGTAACGAAACTCCGGCAGTAATCGACGCACTGACGTTATTCAGATTGATCATGTACTTGTAAGGTAATCTCAGATTCAAGGAGAAGAGCGATGAATGGGGAAACAGTTTTGACATTTCACGACAAATGCCTCTAGATACACTTGCTTCCAGTCAGTATACAAGTTCAGTAATTTCTTCGAACTGACAATGAATCGATACGTCTCTTTGAATGACGGATCAGAATGTGATATCTGTTTTGCAAAGATAATACTTTTTTATGTTGGGGAGGGGGTGGGGGCGCTGCCAATAGCAGTTCCGCTTGTTTATTTCACACCTGATAACGCGGAAAACTTCGATAGACAGATGTAGAAATCATTTATCTGCTTCTCATCACATTCATCACCAGAATTAAAACCATTATAACACACCCGGATCATGATTTGTATTTCTATCATCTGGCGCTGGAGTCATTACCAATATTCTTCATGTGAAACTGTTGATCAGCTAGATGATTTTTCACGATAATTATCTCGATAATTTTTTTAATACGCCACGTTTTTAAATCTGACTAACAATATAAAATAATTTCTCATAATCTCAAGCAGATTCCTAATCCCACATAGGTTGTTCCGAGAATTTGTAATTGTGAATTTTTAATGGCTACGAAAATACTTGTAAGATGTAAAACGAAAATCATGGAGCCCACGCATAGATAAAAGGAAGGGGATGAAATACGTGGGCTATTCGGAAATGTCCGATCGGTCACGAAATGGAAACCACGGTGAAGATCAGAAAGGTTTTATTTGCAACCTTCCAGCTACTTCTCTACATAGTCGCCAAACAGACTTAGACACCAGTCGTAGCGTTGTGCCAACTTTCCAGTACCCTCGTCATAGAAGTCAGCCGCCTGTGCTTTCCGTCAATTCACTACGCTGGTCTATAGCTCTTTGTCTGTGCCAGAAGGCTGTCTTCATAGCCAGCGGTTCATGTGAGCAGAGGTGAATCTCAGCATAGCTAATTACAGATTGTATTTTGGATGATCAAACATTTCCCATCGAAAACGCTGCAGGAACATCTTCATCGTCCCTGCAGGCTACGAAGTCCCTTACCAGGTCCTCATATTAGGCGGGGGGGGGGGGGGGGGGGGGGGGACACTATTTCCTAGGCATATTTGAGTGCTCACTCTGCGCTCAGAAATGTACAGAAATACTTGACTCGATCGACAGCCATACTAGAGACACTGCCCAGCACATCTGTGCAAAGCTTCATCAAGTTTTCACTGCGCTTTTCATTTCGCGCCCGATCGGACCTTACTTCACGAATAGTCCTCGAATTTATGCATCAACGTATTGCATGCCCCGAAGCCAACAAAAGTTTCTTCAATTCTAAGACTGAATTATTCAGCACAAATTTGTTCTTGTTAAATGTGGTTCAAATAAATGGTTTAAAATAGATATCAGTTTCATAAAAGAGAATAATACGATCTACAAAATCAAACTACACTACTGGCCATTAAAATTGCTACACCAAGAAGAAATGCAGATGATAAACGGGTATTCATTGGACAAATATATTACACTAGAACTGACATGTGATTACATTTTCTCGCAGTTTGGGTGCATAGATCCTGAGAAATCAGTACCCAGAACAACCACCTCTAGCCGTAATAATGGCCTTGATACGCCAGGGCATTGAGTCAAACAGAGCATGGATGGCGTTTACAGGTACAGCTGTCCATGCAGCTTCAACACGATACCACATTTCATCAAGAGTAGTGACTGGCGTATTGTGACGAGCCAGTTGCTCGGCCACCATTGACCAGACGTTTTCAATTGGTGAGAGGTCTTGAAAATGTACTGGCCAAGGCAACAGTCGAACATTTTCTGTATCCAGAGAGGCCCGTACAGGAAATGCAACATGCGGTCGTGCATTATCCAGCCGAATTTAGGATTTCCCAGGGATCGAATGACGGGTAGAGCCACTGGTCGTAACACATCTGAAATGTAACGTCCCCTGTTCAAAGTGCCGTCAATGCGAACAAGAGGTGACCGAGACGTGTAACCAATGGCACCCCATACCATCACGCGGGGTGATACGCCAGTAGGGCGATGACAAATACACGCTTCCAATGTGCGTCCACCGCGATGTCGCCAAACACGGATGCGACCATCATGATGCTGTAAACATAACCTGGATTAATCCGAAAAATGACGTTTTGCCATTCGTGCACCCAGGTTCGTCGTTGTGTACACTATCGCAGGCGCTCCTGTCTGTGATGCAGCGTCAAGGGTAGCCGCAGCCATGGTCTCCGAGCTGATAGTCCATGGTGCTGCAAATGTTGTCCAACTGTTCGTGCAGATGGTTGTTGTCCTGCAAACGTCCCCATCTGTTGACTCAGGGATCGGGACGTGGCTGCACGATCCGTTACAGCCATGCGGATAAGATGCCTGTCATCTCGACTGCTAGTGATACGAGGCCATTGGGAACCAGCACAGAGTACCGTATTACCCTCCTGAACCCATCGATTACACATTCTGCTTACAGTCATTGGATCTCGACCAACGCGAGCAGCAATGTCACGATACAATAAACCGCAATCGCGATAGGCTACAACCCGACCTTTATCAAAGTCGGAAACGTGATGGTATGCATTTCTCCTCCTTACACGAGGCATCACAACAACGTTTCACCAGGCAACGCCGGTCAACTGCTGTTCGTGTATGAGAAATCGGTTGGAAACTTTCCTCATGTCAGCACGTTGTAGGTGCCACCACCAGCGCCAACCTTGTGTGAATGCTCTGAAAAGTTAATCATTTGCATATCACAGCATCCTCTTCGTGTCGGTTAAATTTCACGCCTGTAGCACGTCATCTTCGTGGTGTAGCAATTTTAGTGGCCAGCAGTGTAATAACGTGTTGGTCCACCTCTGGATCTTCGGCTTGGCATAGATCGGTAAGAGTTGTATGTCCTCCTGAGAGATATCATGCGGAATTCTGTCCAGTTGGCGCGTGAGATCGTTAAAATCCCGAAATGATTGGAAGGCCCCGTCCATAATACTCCAAACCTTCACAAATGAGGAGAGATCAAGCGACTTGCTGGCCAAGGTAGGGCTTGGTAAGCACGAGAGTAATCAATAGAAACTTTCGCCGTTTGCACGCGAACGTTACCTTGCGAAAATCTAAGCCCAGGATGACTTGCCAAAAAGGACAACAAAACAGGTGTCGTAAAATATCTTAGATGTACCCCTGAGCTGCAAGAGTGCAGTGGATGACAAGCTTCACTCCGGTTTGTCTGGTCATATATCGAACGACAGTCGGGTTGGTATCCCAACACTATCCAGGGCTTCTCCAGATACATATTCGGTCTGGAATATCAATGGGTGGAGTGAAATTGTCTTCAGTGATGAGCCCAGTTTCGAGCTGAGTCCCGATGACCACCGAAGACGTATCTGGAGACGCCCAGGATAACGCTGGTATACCAACCTGACTGTTGCCGACATACGCCCCGACGAAAATCAGGCTTGATAGGCTGCTGTAGCATTTATTTTCATAGCGGGACACCTTTGGTTGTCATCTGCGGCACGCTTGCAGCACATCGGCACGTCGACGATCCTCCCCGTCCCATTTTGTAGTCCTTCGTGGAGACCATCTTGGCCTTACATTTCAGCAAGCTAAAGTCCGCTCTCACAAGGTGAAAGCTTCTACCGCTTGTGTTCGAGCTCGCCAAACCCTACCTTGGACAGTGAGGTCGCCTTATCTCTCCCCAACTGAGGACTTTTGGAGCAATGTGGGGAAGCCACCCCTCCCCCCCCCCCCCCCCAACCAGCTCGAGATTTCAACAATTTAAGGCGCCAGTTGGACAACACTTGGCACGATATCGATCAAGATGATATTCTACAACTCTATTAATCAATTCCAAGCCGAATAACTGCTTGCATAGAGGCCAGAGGTGGACCAACGGATTATTGAATTGCACAATTTATCAATCACTTTCTCTTGAATAAATCATCCATTTTTTTTCTGGCATTGTAATCATTTGTTTTTCTGTTCATGTACATCACGTCTACCGCTCTCATTAAATCTAAAAATCTACCTTTAGCTGTTTCATAGTAAAGCCTGTAGTTTAAAATTTCTAACATTCGAAATGTAGTTCCTTTCAATGCTAAAGCACCAGTACTTTTAATGTATCAAATTAAACAGTTCTAATAATCATGACACGCCTACTTTTCCTACAATATTTAGACAAATCATTTTTAAATCTACCAGACTTTATTGTCTTTCGTAATCTTTTAATTTTGCTCCTGCACTGCATGATATAAGAATTTTTAAGTTTATAGTTAATATGTATTATGGTTTTTCATATCCAAACTCCTACATTCCTTTTACGTAAAGTATTTAAATGTCTTTATTTCATTATATATTTTATTCCTTTTACAATGTTGTTTACAATATTTCACTATAAAATGGCTTCAGTATAAAAGATAAACCGATTCTGCAGTAAAACAAAGAACTTTTTAGCAACTGGAGCGTTTGTTAATCGGTATTGTAATTGTATTGTTCTGCCTGTAGGTTGTCAGCTGACAAAGAGGTTTAGAAGATTCCTGTGTGTTTCTGTGATAAAGCATTCCTATGCTTCATCTTGCATATGGTCAACCAATAACGAGAAGCCACGGACTTGTTAACTCAAAGCACGATGAACAAATGTTTCACGGAGAAGACTCAAACTACGACGCCGCTAGTCACAAGCGGATACGTATTTCTTGTGTTAGAAGTTGTCTGCATTCTGCATGCTTATGTTCCACAGTCTTGTCACGCTATTGTGTCCTCAAGTGAATAATCGCAGTACATGCCGCGAACAGCGTGCATACCTCCTAGCCGGCTTGGGAAGCTGCTGCGTAAGTGTTGGTACAGGAAAGCCAAGGGACTGCAACCAGGTATGTAACAGAATATCTCACACGTGGTGTAGTGCGTAGCGTAGCATCAAAACAGAAGCGCAGCGGCCGACGTGATTCCACGAATATTCAGTTTGGTTCAGGGCCGGGTAATTATTTAAGACCATGAAATGGAATTTCTTTTCTCTTCGAAATTTCGTTAAATATTTATATTAGGTGACGTTTGATGTTGTCTTATAAGCTGAATGGCCAAATGTCACGGGAAGGGTGTCCAATTTGACGAAGTGCAGTGCACAACGCTCGAATATTGCGGCTACATACAGCGCGTAGTGCGAGTATAGACATGATACCTGAGTAATATATAACAGAGACGTCTGTAATGAAACTGACATTGAACTTGGGATGATAATCAGTTCCAGATTCTTGGGTCATGGCATATTGGACATTACATAAGAATTCTGGCTGTCGAGTATCTACACTGGATTTAGAGTACAGCGTAAACTTCCGCATAGGGCAACCACGAGTGTTGACGAATGGACATAACGTCGCATCCGTGGGCAAAACGGGGTTATCCACGATCTACTTGTGGCTGTACGCGTCCGTCGGTCTCCGCCTGAAATTAATCGTCCATGGTTCAGCGACTCTGTCGATCGACTGTGCTTGTAAGTCCAGCTGAAATAAAACATGGTAGGCAGATTCATGTCAACCAACTATTCCTCTACAAGAGCAACTACGCGCATTAATCGAAATCGAAATGTATTGGATGAAAGGGCGTCTGTTCGATCCTGCCTGCAGGGCTTTCCAGCAATATTGTGACCATGTATCGATTCCAGAGTTGGAAGTCGGGTGGGCACAGCAACGAACGATCTATTATATGGGCTGGTATGAAAATTTACACATGTGTGCAAAAATTTAATGACGAAAGTAACTTCGCATGAGGTGTCACAGCCAAGTAACATAGGTTGATGAAACATGGACTGTAAATAGAAAGAACAGCTATAGTCTACTACAAAAAGTAACAGAAAGAATTGCACAATGAGACGAACAGAAATGACACATTTATTCATTAACAGTACGTTTTGCACAAAAATCCAGGAAATGCCAAAATATATTCTTAATGATATTTTCCAGTAGAAACACTGGAACACGTGAGGCAATACTGACCTAACGACTTATCTTAGAAGAAAGATTAAGGAAAGGCAAACCTACGTTTCTAGCATTTGTAGACTTAGAGAAAGCTTTTGGCAATGTTGATTGGAATACTCTCTTTCAAATTCTAAACTTGGCAGGGGTAAAATACAGGGAGCGAAAGGCTATTTACAATTTGTACAGAAACCAGATGGCAGTTATAAGAGTCGAGGGACATGAAAGGGAAGCAGTGGTTGGGAAGGGAGTAAGACAGGGTTGTAGCCTCTCCCCGATGTTGTTCAATCTGTATATTGAACAAGCAGTAAAGGAAACAAAAGAAAAATTCGGAGTAGGTATTAAAATTCATGGAGAAGAAATAAAAACTTTGAGGTTCGCCGATGACATTGTAATTCTGTCAGAGACAGCAAAGGACTTGGAAGAGCAGTTGAATGGAATGGACAGTGTCTTGAAAGGAGGACATAAGATGAACATCAACAAAAGCAAAACAAGGATAATGGAATGTAGTCTAATTAAGTCGGGTGATGCTGAGGGAATTAGGTTAGGAAATGAGGCACTTAAAGTAGTAAAGGAGTTTTGCTATTTGGGGAGCAAAATAACTGATGATGGTCGAAGTAGAGAGGATATAAAATGTAGGCTGGCAATGGCAAGGAAAGCGTTTCTGAAGAAGAGAAATTTGTTAAGATCCAGTATTGATTTAAATGTCAGGAAGTCATTTCTGAAAGTATTCGTATGGAGTGTAGCCATGTATGGAAGTGAAACATGGACGATAAATAGTTTGGACAAGAAGAGAATAGAAGCTTTTGAAATGTGGTGCTACACAAGAATGCTGAAGATTAGATGGGTAGATCACATAACTAATGAGGAAGTATTGAATAGGATTGGGGAGAAGAGAAGTTTGTGGCACAACTTGACCAGAAGAAGGGATCGGTTGGTAGGACATGTTCTGAGGCATCAAGGGATCACCAATTTAGTATTGGAGGGCAGCGTGGAGGGTAAATATCGTAGAGGGAGACCAAGAGATGAATACACTAAGCAGATTCAGAAGGATGTAGGTTGCAGTAGGTACTGGGAGATGAAAAAGCTTGCACAGGATAGAGTAGCATGGAGAGCTCCATCAAATCAGTCTCATGACTGAAGACCACAACAACAACCACATTCTTAATGACTTTGAATTGGCAACCTATGACGAGGATCCCGCCAAACATGGGAGAAATCAAAGGAGCAATTACAACAACGGTTTTACTACGCGTGGAGAGATAGCTTGCATGGAGCAATGTGTTTCGCTTCAGCATATTGACCCGAACGGTGCATGGACCTAGAGTAGGAAGCGGAGGCTGATCCCTCATAAGTTACAGAGGGTTGTCTGTATGGAGGAGTCGTCCTGTCGGTAACGAATACTGTTGGCAGTTGGCTTCAGACAATCTTCTGCACTGTCTCCTCCCATATTACCAACCACGTTGGCTCTTGCAGGCATGTTCCACAAGACCTACTGAATAATTCGTTTCCCCTGAGGGTCCATCAGTTTGTTTTGCAGGGACCCTGAGGCTGAATTTATCTTTGTGTTCTTCGTCGTGTTTAAACTTAACAGCTATCTCACAGATTTCCCCAGAAACGCGATCAAGAGTCATATCTTACAAATGTAACCCTTACTGTTACTGTGTTAAATCCCTTGATCAAGCTAATGGTTCAAAAATGGTTCAAATGGCTCTGAGCACTATGGGACTCAACTGCTGAGGTCATTAGTCCCCTAGAACTTAGAACTAGTTAAACCTAACTAACCTAAGGACATCACAAACATCCATGCCCGAGGCAGGATTCGAACCAGCGACCGTAGCGGTCTTGCGGTTCCAGACTGCAGCGCCTTTAACCGCACGGCCACTTCGGCCGGCTGATCAAGCTAATGGTTTAAAAAAAAATTATGTCTCTTCTTTCTGTGGGGTTCCGTTAACAGTCGATCCATTCCACATGTCTGTCGTTATCGTTTTCTATCTCCCCATGGTTCCATGTTTTCTTCTCTTTCTCTTTTTTGCGTGGCCTCTTTTACCCATGTAACTAACAAATCTTCGGTCTTTTTCTTCTCGTTCATTCCTGAAGATGGAACGTCAGGGTCTTCTTGGCCATCTTGAAAGGTGGGACTCTTTAAATGATTCAGACCGTAGGCAAAGGTTAGTGTTCTAACAACATTTATTTTCCAAAAAACAGACATAAATTATGTTAAATAAGTTATTGATTGAATACCATAAACGACAAACAGGTGATTTAAAACTACACTGGTCAATGATCCTGGGTGGCAGAGACAGTTTAAATAGTGGAGTGAGTCAAATACTCTGGTCCTAAAAATGTGGATAACGCTATCTGAATTGATGTGACACTGAGCAGACTTTGATTGATCAAATCTACTGAAATTCTTCTACATAGGGGCCGCTGAGGGCAAGTGGAGATTGAGATCTGTATCCCTTGACAATGCTGGAGCAGCAGCATGTTACCCCACACAAGGATACCAAATGTCAAGACTGGTAAACCAAAAACGAATTAGTGTGCCATTGGCAAACAAGTAGTCTGAGATGTTTGAAGTCACACTGTCAGTACAGCAGGAACTTCACCACAGGCTCCCCAGTCTGAACTACTCACAAGTGAAGTGAGTCTCAGGACAGGTCCCAGGTACCAACCATACGTGCCAGAGCATCGACCAGAAGTGCTTACCAGACCAAAGTCCCACACCTGAGTGTTTCACACCTCTCCAGAAACAAAATCCGTTTTCCCACAAAGTGCACGAATGACACAACCTTCACCCCATCTTGAGCCAATCACAGGGCTCTAGAGGCTCTAAATATTCCCTCCCACACGACAGCACAAACTCATCTCAAACCAGGGCAAGAGTTAAGAAACCTGCATCTCTGGAAGAAAAAGAAACCGCCAATTTCTTTATCGAAGTAGCCTGTGCCTTGAAGCTTGTTAGTCCTAGCTATGAGGTGTAATAAAGACTCCATTTCCAAAAGTTTCTCAGATGCCGGATTTTTCTTATACAATGAGGCAGCTGGGGGAAGTGATTCACTGGCCTATTTGCAGTATTGGCAAACACAAAAACAGGTGAATTTTTATTATTCTTGGCTCTGTACACAATGCCCAGTTTATGACACCACTTTGTAGACACATTCCTTCAGACCATCGCCCCAGCCAGGGATTGTGCTGGCGCTGCAGCAGATAGCACAGCATTGTTCTGCTGGAGACTTGTCTCGACGAGGGGCTGCCCTGTCTCCTCTGTATCACTGTGGGCCTGTCCGGCAAGACTTACTAAGGGATGAGCTAGCTGCCAATTGCTTTCAACTCCCAACAAGCCATTTGTATGAGCTAAGAATCATAAAAACACCTCATGCTTTTAGTGCCCTTCCAGGCTCCATCAATGTATGCTCAGGACATAACTTTCTAGAGTCTCGCTCAAGGGGCGTCAGGTTGTAATAAAATCTTTAATAATTTTCCGTATGTAAAGAATAGAAGAGAGAGTAACTTGTCCTCTCTCAGTCTGTCATCTGTCATCAGCATTACATATCTATACCAGGAGAGCTGCCGTTCTTCTGTTTTATCTGTGATGTTTTCTTGAATCTGGATCATTTCCCTAATCGTCGTATTTCTTACGTGGTCTCGTGGAGATAAGCTACTCAATCTTCTGAGAGAGTTCATTTCTATAACTGTCAATTTGTTTCCCGTAAGCTCCCGACACTCACATCCATGTTGCCATAGGCTGTAAAATACTTCTATAGAGCGTCTTCTTTACAAATCATCTTAACAGACCGTAACATAGAGTTTGGATGTTGGAATTTTATTTTCCTGTGGGCTACTTGTAACTGTATTTCCCAGTTACCTTCCGCCTTGTGAGAGGATGCTATCCAAATTTTTAGATATTTTACGTGTTTGATATTCTGACCGTCCACTATTATGCTTCGTGCATTTTCTGCACTACATAGGTATCCAGCCTTTTTTTAAAAAAATTTCCTTCGCTCCTTACTTATCATATTCTTCTAATAAATTTCTTACCATAAAGCAGACATTTCCTCAAAATATGGTTCAAATGGCTCTGAGCACTATGGGACTTAACATCCGGGGTCATCAGTCCCCTAGAACTTAGAACTACTTAAACCTAACTAACCTAAGGACATCACACACATCCATGCCCGAGACAGGATTCTAACCTGCGACCGTAGCAGTCACGCGGTTCCGGACTGAAGTGCCTAGAACCGCACGGCCACCGAGGCCGGTGAAGAGGAGGGCATTTGCGGTGTGGGCGTTTCAAAAGATGGCGGAAGATGATGATTGGTTGAGTAACGTGTTGTGGGTCGACAAAGCTCATTTCACGCTCCGAGGGTCTGTCAACGCCCACAACTGCAGAATTTGTGTGTGTGTGTGTGTGTGTGTGTGTGTGTGTGTGTGTGTGGCCGGCCGAAGTGGCCGTGCGGTTAAAGGCGCTGCAGTCTGGAACCGCAAGACCGCTACGGTCGCAGGTTCGAATCCTGCCTCGGGCATGAATGTTTGTGATGTCCTTAGGTTAGTTAGGTTTAAGTAGTTCTAAGTTCTAGGGGACTAATGACCTCAGCAGTTGAGTCCCATAGTGCTCAGAGCCATTTTTTTGCGACAATAGCGGTCGCGCGGTTCCAGACTGAAGCGCCTAGAACCGCTCGGCCACACTGGCCGGCCATTATCCTCTTCATGACACTCCACTGCCTGATCACCTTCGAAGAACGAGTCTTAGCCATCTTCGTCTACAAAATGTTCATTTTTCTTCCGAAGCTTTTTACGGATGTCTTGAGTTCCGTAACTGTGTTTTACGAATGCTGCGCAGCTAGCCCAAAGACTGAACCCCCGCCCTGGAGTACCGGGAAATATTTCAGGTTGCCATGCCCTAGGCAGACTGCTTTTCTGGACATTTGAGTTCTTCATCATCGAGTAGAGATGGAGGAAAAGCAGGACAGGATATAGGAAAGATCGGGCTTTGTGAGACACGCATCCTCTGGCTCCCCAGACGAGGCCTGCCGGGCCTCAGTGGTGCCGTCAGCAGCTACGCAACTGAAGCTGTAAGCCACAGCTTCATCAGAACAGGCACACTTTCTCCCCCATACCGACAATGGTTTTATAGGGCAGTGCCTCCTGACACTGCCTTGTTACTGCACGAACGCCAAAGTGGCGGCGAATCAAAATATTCGTACCACTACGCACTGTGAGGCAGGTTGCGCAACCACAAATCTGAACTGACTGCCACAGTACTTGTATCCCAGACTGTATAATTGGGAAGAAGGTGGCCCGACTAGCCGGCGAGATACATACTGATAGGCCGCTGAGATGTCTTACAATTATTCTACCAGTTATTAATCATGGAAAGGCATGGGCTATGACGCCGCTTGCAGAGAACCACTAATTTCAACTGTTACAAGGGAAAGGCAGATGGAATCGCAAAACAATATAATAAAAGGTTTAGAAAATAAGCAAAGAGGTATATTCTTAAAGCAGTTCAGAACGAACCATTCTTAAACAAGGGTAGCCTACACTGACACAAAATCGCCCACAGAACGCCATAGAGATTTGGTTCAAATGGCTCTGAGCACTAGGGGATTTAACATCTGAGGTCATCTGTCACCTAGAACTTAGAACTACTTAAAGCTAACTAACCTAAGGACATCACACACATCCACGCCCGAGGCAGGATTCGAACCTGCGACCTTAGTAGTCGCACGGTTCCGGGCTGAAGCGCCTAGAACCGCTCAGCCACCGCGGCCGGCATAGAGAGAGTATTGGCCTATAGCTACACCAGTTCAACTCGAGAACATTTCTAAGAGAGAATACTGAACTAGGGTTGGGTAGACTTCGTTAAACCTTACCTCATGGCTGGCAGTGCTGTTCTATGTTTGTATCACGAATTATTCACGACCCCTAACGACCGAAACGGCGTCGAATCCGAGCGTCATTACTAAACTACGCTCAAAGTAACTAACCATTAAACTTTACCGCAGCGTGACAGACCGTGTCTACAGTCAACACGCGGTCACGGGCTAGAAGGTAGCTAGTGGTCCTTTCCAGAAGATGTTACAGAATGCCCTTGAGGGGTTTCAAATAACTTCCGGGAATTCAGCCAGGTAACACTTTCAGCGACCGCCGATATTTCGGCGGGAGAACACCCCGCCATTTTCAAGGCAAACTGCAACGGACAGGCGGCGTACATGCAAATTTAAAACCTCGGTTCTCGGACAGAAGCAGGAAAGATAACACACAACACACTGAACACTAATGCCACCAAAGAAGACCAAAGTCAGAGCTATTGATAGTGAGACTATGAATTCGCAGGTGAGGTGGCATTGACTCTGTCCCTTTGTTTTTGGACAAGGGGGAGAGCCGGATTCCAAACAGAGTTTAAACAGAAACCTCCATCCCTGTTAACGAGGTTGCTCGCTAATTTAATCTCAACTGCCTCCCTAATAACACTGTCCCAATAGCTGGACGTGCATGCCAATATCTCGGTGTTATTATATAACATGGGGTGACCAGTATCCAAGCAATGTTCGGCAATAGCAGATCTATTTGGCTGCTGTAATCGTGTGTGCCGTTTATGCTCAGTACATCGGTCCTCCACGGTCCTGATAGTTTGACCAATATATGCCATGCCGCAGCTACAAGGAATACGATATACACCCGCGTTACGCAGTCCAAGATCATCCTTAACGGAACTCAAAAGTGCTCTAATTTTAGATGGAGGTCGGAAAACACATTTCACATCGTATTTCCGTAAAATACAACCGATCTTGTTGGACGTGTTTTCTACGTAAGGCAAAAAGGCAGTAGACTTAGGTGTTGACTCAGATTTATCATCAATAACCCGATGTACAGTTGGTCGATAGCGCAACGCACGTTCAATCTGTCTATCACTATAACCATTTTGACGAATTGTAACTTCAAGATGAGACAGCTCAGCTGGCAAAGTCTCAGCGTCAGAAACGACATGTGCCCAGTGTACCAAGGTACGAAGTACCCCTTCACGCTGAGCCGGATGATGAGAACTATTAACCTGTAAATACAAGTCGGTGTGAGTACGTTTCCTGTAGACTGCATGTCCCAATGATCCATCATCCTTCCTCCTAACCAACACGTCAAGAAAGGGAAGGCAACCATCCTCTTCCACCTCCATCGTAAAGCGAATGTTCGGGTGGATCGAGTACAGATGTTCTAGAAAGACATTCAAATTCTCCCTACCATGAGGCCAAACAACGAAGGTATCGTCAACGTATCTAAAGAAACAGGCGGGTTTCAAAGGCGCCGACTCAAATGCAAGTTCCTCGAAGTCTTCCATAAACAAATTTGCGATCACAGGAGACAACGGACTACCCATCGCAACTCCATCTGTCTGCTCGTAATACTGGTCATTCAATAAAAAGTAAGTGGATGTCAACACATGCCTAAAGAGATTAGTTAATTCAGCACCAAACCTGGCCTCAATTAACCGCAACGAATCAGACAGAGGAACACGAGTGAAGAGAGAGACCACATCGAAACTCACTAAAATATCAGAGTCATTCAGCCTCAGTCCCTCCAAACGACGTAAAAAATCAGCTGAGTTCCTGATATGATGTTCACACCGACCTACTTGTGGACTCAACAGAGAAGCAAGATGCTTGGATACACGATATGTCGGAGCGCCGATGTTACTCACTATAGGACGGAAAGGACCCCTTCCTTGTGAACCTTTGGAAGGCCGTATAACCTAGGGAGAACGACACTATAGGTGTTAAGCCTCTTGATAGTGTCCTGCGACAAACTACTTTTCTTCAGGAGGCTGTTGGTCTTCCTCTCAACACTTTTCGTGGGGTCAGCATCGATTTTGCAGTACGCTGAATCAGATAGTAAACGTTGCATCTTTTGTACATAATCATGTTTATTTAAAACAACGGTGGCATTGCCCTTGTCAGCAGGTAAAATAACAATACTAGAATCAACTTTGAGAGAGCGTAAAGCAGCCCTCTCTGCTGCTGTTACATTACTCTTGGGTGGACGAGCCCTAGTCAAAACACGGCATGCCTCCCTCCTAACTTCCTCTGCAGCGTCAGGAGGTAGTTTGCAAACTGCCTGTTCGATTGAACTAATAAAATCAACTACCGGCAAATTCTTCGGAGTGGGTGCAAAATTTAAACCCTTACCTAGCACGGATAAGGTTGCGTCATCAAAAGATTTCTCTGTGAGATTTATCACAGAACGTCGAGATATAACATCCGACTCCGCGCCATGAAAACGTTCTAACTTTGCCAAATGCCGGGCAGTAACGGAGTTGTTTTCCCAATCAGCTTGGGTCCATGAGGCACCGTACAACCAATCCCAAGTGAAATCAGACACTTCAGATGCAACCATTAAATGAAAACGATACAATTCTTTGGAAACAGAATCCAAACGTCGACGAGTAAAACGAATCCTTTCGCGAACAAGAGCCAAGCCAGCACGTTGCTTGATACGATTGGCGGCAGGAGAATTAATATGGTGCACAACCTTAGCAAATGTTGGGACGTGATTTTCATCACGATACCTCAATAAAAACGACAAAGCACATTGCAGTCTAACTCGACAGCTACGAAGTTTATCCAACTTACGTAAACACCGATACATTTTCTCCCCGTAGAGGTAAACAATGTGAGACCTGAGTTTCTTTCAAATAGCTTCCGGGAATTCAGCCAGGTAAAACTTTCAGCGACCGCCGATATTTCGGCGGGAGAACACCCCCAACGTATCCGTTAGGACAATGCGGCGAAATTTGGCGCTAATGGCCTATGGCAGCAGAAACTGATGTGAGTGCCTTTGCTAACTGTACGACTTCGCCGGTAGCGCCTCTCCTGGGCTCGTGACCATATCGTATGGAGTCCAGACGACTGGAAAACCGTGGCCTGGTCAGATGGGTCCCGATTTCAATTGGTAGGAGCAGATGGTAGGGTTCGAGTGTGGCGCAGACCTCACGAAGCCAGGACCCAGCTTGTCAACGAGGCACTGTGCAAGCTGGTGATAGCTCCATAACGGTGTAGCCTGTGTTTACATGCAATGGACTTGGTCCTCTGATTAAACTGAAACGGATATGTTCGGATGCTTCGAGACCATTTGCAGCTCCATTCATGGACGTCATGTGCCCAAACGACGATGGAATTTTTATGGATGACAATGCGCCATGTCACTGGCGAAAATTGTTCGCGATTCATCTACATCTACATCTACTGGATTCTCTGCAAATCACATTTAAGTGGATGGCAGAGGGTTCGCCGAATCACTTTCACAATCATTCTCTATTATTTCACTCTTGAACAGCGCGCGGAAAAACTAACTCCTATATCATACCGTGTGAGCCCTGATTTCCCTTATTTTATTATGATAATCGTTTCTTCCTATGTAGGTCGGCGTCAACCAAATATTTTCGCATTCGGAGGAGAAAGATTCCGCCGCAACGAAAAACGCTTTTGTTTTAATGGTGTCCATCCCAAGTCCTGTATGATGTCCGTGACACTCTCGTCCCTATTTCGCGATAATTCCAAACGTTTTGCTCTTCACTGAACTTTCTCGGCACTCCGTTGATCCTGTCTAGTAAGGGACCCAGTCCAGATGAGAACGGACAAGCGTGATGTAGGCACTCTCTTTATTAGATCTGTTACATTTTCGAAGTGTTCTGCCAATAAAGCGCAGTCTTTGGTTTACCTTCCCCACAACATTTTCTATGTGTTCTTTCAATTTAAATTGTTCATAATTGTAATTCCTAAGTATTTAGTTGAATTTATGGCCTTTAGGCTTGACTGATTTATCGTGTACCCGACGTTTAACGGATTCCTTTAAGTTCTCCTGTGGATGACCTCACACTTTTCATTATTTAGGATCAATTGCCAATTTCCGCACCATTTAGATATCTTTTGTAAATCGTTTTGCAATTTGTTTCGATCTTCTGATGGGTTTACTAGACAGTAAACGACAATTCAAGACGATTACTCAGATTGTCTCCTAAATCGTTTATATACGAGATAAGGAACAGCAGAGGCCCTATAACATTACCTTGGGGGACGCCAGAAATCACTTCTGTTTTACTCGATGACTTTCCGCCATTTACTACGAAGTGTGACCTCTGTGACAGGAAATCACGAAACCACTCACGCAAGTGAGTCGGAATCCCACAAAAACGCAATTTCTCTACAATCCGTTTGTGCAGTACGGTCTCAAAAGGCTTCTGGAAATCTAGAAGTACGGAATCAATCTGTAATCCCTTGTCAATAGCACTCAATACTTTGTATGTGTAAAGAGCTAGTTGTGTTTCACAAGAACGATGTTTTCTAAATCCGTGTTGACTGTGTGTCAATAGACCTTTCTCTTCGAGGTAATTCATGACGTTCGAACATAATATATGTTCCAAAATCCTGCTGCATATCGACGTTAATGGTATGGGCCTGTAATTTGGCGGACTACTCCTAGTACCTTTAATGAATATTGGTGTGACCTGCGTACCTTGTTTAGTATGGAGCTACTGCACCAGCATACTCCGAAAGAAACCTAATTGGTACACAGTCTGGACCAGAAGACTAGTTTTTACTAAGTGACTTAAGTTGCTTCACTGCTCCAAGGATATCTACTTCTCGTTGGCAGCTGTACTTGATCAAAATTTTAGAACATTTACTTCGTCTTCTTTGGTGAAGGAACTTCGTAAGGCTTTGTTTAGTAACTTTGCTTTCGCCACGCTGTGTCGATAGTACTTCCATTGCTAACGCGCAGAGAATCCGTTGATTGTGTCTTCCCGCTAGCATAGTTTACATACGACTAGAGTCTCTCTGGATTTTCTGCCAGGTTTGGAGATAAAGTTTCGTTGTGGAAATATATTGCAAGCATCTCACATTGATGTCCGCGCTAAATTTCGAGCTTCCGTAAAAGGTTGCCAGTCTTGGAGATTTTGCGTTCGTTTAAATTTGGCATGCCTTTTACGTTGTTTCTGCAATAGTGTTCTGGCCCGTTTTGTGTACCAAGGGGGATCGGCTCAGTCGTTTGTTAATTTACGCTATTGGCCATTAAAATTGCTACACCACGAAGATGACGTGCTACAGACGTGAAAATTAATCGACACGAAGAAGATGCTGTGATATGCAAATGATTAGCTTTTCAGAGCATTCACACAAGGTTGGCGCCGGTGATGACACCTACAACGTGCTGACATGAGGAAAGTTTCCAACCGATTTCTCATACAAAAACAGCAGTTGACCGGCGTTGCCTGGTGAAACGTTGTTGTGATGCCTCTTGTAAGGAGGAGAAATGCGTACCATCACGTTTCCGACTTCGATAAAGGTCGGATTGTGGCCTATCGCGATTGCGGTTTATAGTATCGCGACACTGCTGCTCGCGGTGATCGGTGAGTTCAGGAGGGTAATACGGAACGCCGTGCTGGATCCCAACGGCCTCGTATCACTAGCAGTCGAGGTGACAGGCATCTTATCCACATGGCTCTAACGGATCGTGCAGTCACGGTCTCGATCCCTGAGTCAACAGATGGGACGTTTGCAAGACAACAACCACCTACACGAACAGTTCCACAACGTTTGCAGCAGCATGGACTATCAGCTCGGAGACCATGGCTGCGGCTACCCTTGACTCTGCATCACAGACAGGAGCGCCTGCGATGGTGTACGCAACGACGAATCTGGGTGCACGAATGGCAAAACGTCATTTTTTTCGGATGAATCCAGGTTCGGTTTACAGCATCATGATGGTCGGATCCGTGTTTGGCGACATAGCGGTGAACGACCGTTGGAAGCGTCTATTCGGCATCGCCATACAGGCGTATCACCCGGCGTGATGGTATGGGGTGCCATTGGTTACACGTCTCGGTCACCACTTGTTCGCGTTGGCGGCATTTTGAACAGTGGGCGTTACATTTCAGATGTGTTTACGACCCGTTGCTCCACCCTTCATTCGATCCCTGCGAAACCCTACATTTCAGCAGGATAATGCACGACCGCATGTTGCAGTTCCTGTACGGGCCTCTCTGGATACAGAAAATGTTCGACTGTTGCCTTGGCCAGTACCTTCTCCAGATCTCTCTCCAATTGAAAACGTATGGTGAATGGTGGCCGAGCAACTGGCTCGTCACAATACGCAAGTCACTACTCCAGATGAACTGTGGTATCGTGTTGAAGCTGCATGGGCAGCTGTAACTGTACACGCCATCCAAGCTCTGTTTGACTCAATGCCCTGGCGTATCAAGGCCGTTATTAAGGGCGGAGGCGGTTGTTCTGGGTACTGATTTCTCATTATCTATGCACCCAAATTGCGTGAAAATGTAATCACACGTCAGTTCTAGTATAATATATTTGTCCAATGAATACCCGTTTATCATCTGCATTTCTTCTTGGTGTAGCTATTTTAATGGCCAGTAGTGTATTTGGCATAAATCTTTCAATTGCTGTCGATACTACTTCTTTGAATTCGAGCCATACCTGGTCTACTCTTACGTGTTAATTTGGAGGGAGTGGAGATTGTCTCTCAGGAGGGCGTTAAGTGAATTTTTATCTGCTATTTTGAATAGGTTTACTTTTCTTTCGTTTTTTGAGGATCTAGGGGTTACAACATTCAGTCTCGCTACGACAACGCCGTTCACTAATCCCTATATCCGTTTTGATGCTGGTTATTAGCCCAGGATTATTTGTTGCTAAGAGGTCAAGGGTATTTTCACAAACGTTGGCTTTAAGACCATTCTGGATGATTCGAGTGAATGATTTAGCCACTTAGATCGCCCGACATGGATGCCATCGAACATTTATGGGAAGTAATCAGTTTTTCGACAAAATCCTGCACGAGCAATACTTTCGCAATCATGGACGGCTATAGAGGCAGCATAGCTCGATATTTCTGCAGGGAACTTCCCGCGACTTGTTAAGTCCTTGCCGGACAGGGGGCCCGACGCGGTATTAGGACGTACCGCATAACTTTTGTGACCTCAGTGTACACCAGCTTGTACGTCACTCGCCCAGCAAGTGGCGGATAGCTGTAAATGAATGGGCTACGCAGACCGCCTGCTGTCCCTGTGTTTACAGAGGAACACATTTTGCGCCGCTTCATCGTCGGAGGGGTCTCGCGGTGACAGTAATGAGCGAGCCGGCAGCGGTGTGGGTGTGGTGCTGCGACTGTCAGCGGAGCCCCGGCGCTCCGGCCACGCCCCTCCTTCTGTGCTGAGGCAGCTGTAAACAAGCCTTATCTGTGACAACTGGCTGGCGGGGATCCCAGCGAGGCGACGGGCCGGCAGCTGACACGGACAAACGAGGAACGCTACTCTGTCTCGAACAAGGCATGAGTGACGGTAGCACCACTTTCTCGAGCCGAAAGCGACACTGCGAAAATGTGGGTTCCCTGACTCGGTTGCAAAGACAGGAAAAACTCAGCGAACATTTCATATACCGGGTGATCAAAAAGTCAGTATAAATTTGAAAACTTAATAAACCAGGTAATAATGTAGATAGAGAGCTAAAATTGACACACGTGCTTGGAATGACATGGGGTTTTATTAGAATAAAAAAAAAAGTTCACAAAATAATCGACAGATGGCGCTGGACAGCAAAACATCAGTCACTGCGCATGACAATCGTGTGGAGCTATAATGAGACAGAGAATCAGATGCGCCAGCAGTCGCAGCATGTTGACGTTACCTGAAAAGGCGCTTTTAGTGAAGCTGTATTATCAGAATGGGGAATGTGCTAGTTACGATCCTATCGCCATAGGAAGGGGATTCGAACGGGTAAAGGTCCCTTGACAAATGCAGCTGTGGCTAGAATGATTTCGAAGTTCGAAGCCATGGGTTGTCTAGACGATAGACCCCGTAGTGGCCGACTGAGCACAAGGCGTAATGCTGCTGAGACAGTTCAGGAAGAAATGGAGACTGTAGCGGGTTCGTCTATGCACGGGGAAGTCAGCGCTCGTGCAGTCGCACGTCGCACTGGCATTCCATATACTACTGTCTGGATGGCACTGAGGCGTACCCTCCGATGCTATCCGTACAAAATCTATCGACATCATGCTCTGTTACCCGGCGATTTATTGAAGCGGAGGTTTCAAATGGTTCAAATGGCTCTGAGCACTATGGGACTCAACATCTGAGGTCATCAGTCCCCTAGAACTTAGAACTAATTAAACCTAACTAACCTAAGGACATCACACACATCCATGCCCGAGGCAGGATTCGAACCTGCGACCGTAGCAGTCACGCGGTTCTGGACTGAAGTGCCTAGAACCGCACGGCCACCGCGGCCGGCGAAGCGGAGGGCATTTGCGGTGTGGGCGTTTCAAAAGATGGCGGAAGATGATGATTGGTTGAGTAACGTGTTGTGGATCGACAAAGCTCATTTCACGCTCCGAGGGTCTGTCAACGCCCACAAATGCAGAATTTGGACTGCCGAAAATCCTAGAACTGTCGTGGAAACTCCATTGCACGACGAGAAAGTCACGGTGTGCGTTGGATTTACCACATCTACCGTTATCGGGCCTTTTTTCTTCGAGGAAATGCGTTATTCTGGTTTTCTAACTGCTACCGTGACGGGCGAGAGGTACGCCGGTATGTTACAGAATCGCATCATCCCCAGCCTGGCTGATAAACACGTGCTGGAACGTACGATGTTCATGCAGGACGGCGTTCCACCCGATATTTCTAGACACGTGAAAGATCTCTTGCGCGCGTCGTTTGGTGATGATCGTGTGCTCAGCCGTCACTTTCGTCATGCTTGGCCTCCCAGGTCCCCAGACCTCAGTCTGTGCGATTATTGGCTTTGGGGTTACCTGAAGTCGCAAGTGTATCGTGATCGACCGACATCTCTAGGGATGCTGAAAGACAACATCCGACGCCAATGCCTCACCATAACGCCGGACAATGGTTCAAATGGCTCTGAGCACTATGGGACTCAACTGCTGAGGTCATTAGTCCCCTAGAACTTAGAACTAGTTAAACCTAACTAACCTAAGGACATCACAAATATCCATGCCCGAGGCAGGATTCGAACCTGCGACCGTAGCGGTCTTGCGGTTCCAGACTGCAGCGCCTTTAACCGCACGGCCACTTCGCCCGGCTCTAACGCCGGACATGCTTTACAGTGCTGTTCACAACACTATTCCTCGACTACAGCTATTGTTGAGGAATGATGGTGGACATACTGAGCATTTCCTGTAAAGAACATCATCTTTGCTTTGTCTTACTTTGTTATGCTAATTACAGCTGTTCTGATCAGATGAAGGGTCATCTGTCGGACTTTTTTACACTTTTGTATTTTTTTGGTTCTAATAAAACCCCATGTCATTCCAAGCTTGTGTGTCAATTTGTACCTCTCTATATACATTATTCTGTGATTTATTCAGTTTTACAATTTATACTGACTTTTTGATCACCCAGTATATTAAGGGGATTACCAAAAACGGAGAGCATCTGCGCCCTATAACTCAGTTGCGTCTGAGAACGAAACACTGATAGTACCGGGTACTTATCATTAAGGTCCAGCTATTCATAGAGGTCGAGTGTTAGCTGTAATTATCGTGTGGAAACGAAACTTGGTAGGTACCCTAATGCATCAGTGCGGAACCGATTTGCTCTGAAAAAAAAAATAGTATCCGTTTTGGCCAACAGGTGCAAGTATGACACCGTCAATGCAAGAAAGATGTATAGAAATGTTTCCATATGTAATGGATTAGGAACTGGCTGTGGGAAGAAACGTCAAAATAGTAAGAAAGGCATAATGTTGATTTTAGTATAAGGAGACGTCGCCGAGACGCTGCATTTGTAAAATGACGTGACCAAAAACTGCTCTTAGCAGTTAAAGTGGGGTCTGAGCAACACGTTCCTGTGTACTGGGCTTCACATCAAATAGAGACCGAAACTGTCCCTGGTAAGCGCGGTCTTTTAGGTATCTCCA
Source organism: Schistocerca serialis cubense (assembly GCF_023864345.2). Classification (NCBI taxonomy): domain Eukaryota; kingdom Metazoa; phylum Arthropoda; class Insecta; order Orthoptera; family Acrididae; genus Schistocerca; species Schistocerca serialis. The sequence continues at coordinate 499,682,076 of NC_064645.1, forward strand.
GAGCCAAAAGGCGCATGGATTCATATTAGGTAATCTTCCAGGCCATGCATCTGGGAAAACTCTGAAGATAAAGTTCGCGGAATGTTGCATTAAACAGATCATTTACTGCCCAGACAGGAGCCACATGCTCTCGATAAAGTGCGGACTCCACGATACACCTGACAGGCTCTCTGGGTGCATTCTCTTCAAAGAAGAATGAACCGAGAATAGAGGTGCTTGTGACTCCACACCACACAGTCACATAAGTCGAGTGCAATGGCTCATTGTGCTCAACACGCTGTTTAACAGTAGGCCTGATTCGGCACTTCCTTGTATTCACTGCATGTTGTAGTGTAAAACGTGCCTCGTCACTTCGTAGAGTATTGCCCGACCACATGTCATCTACTTCGATCATTGCGAGAAACCGAATAGCAAATTCTGAACATTGCTGCGGATCATGAAGTTTCACTTACTGCTCCGCTTCTATCTTCTACAGATAGCATTGTAACATAGGCCGCAAAACTTACCGTACTGTTGACCATGGTGTGGACAGTCCTCCTTAAAATGCGCTAGCACTACAATACCCGGAGCACGTGCTGCTTGGTCACTTTTAGCAGCAGGAACCTCGTCAATAACTCCCACCGGGTTAGGTCGCCTTATTCCAGCTGCCTCGTAAAGCTAACGCGTCTTTTTAAATTTCTTTATCATCTTCCTTAAAGTATTTAATGACATCAGGCCTCTCCTCAGACCTTTCAGGTGGCGACGCTCTCTCAATGTAGCATTCTAATTGCTGCCATTCATGTAAAACAGATTTACTGAAATATGTCTCTTCTTCCTTGCGGTGTTGTGTGAGCTGTCGCTGCATCCCACATGTCTGTCACCATCGGTTTCATGTCCCCATGCTTCCTCGTTTTCTTCTATTTATCTTTGTTTCATGGCCTTCTTTACCCTATCTAACCAGGTACCCTTCGATTTTCTTGTTTTTATTCCCTGAGGATACTGAACCGAGGTCTTCCTTGGTCACCTATCTCTTTTACCCGCATTACATGTCCATATCAAGGGAGCTGCCGTTCTTCCATTGTATCTGTGATGTTTACTTCAGCCTGGGTCCTTCGCCTAATCATTATACTTTTTACGTGGTCTCGCTGAGTTATTCTACATGATCTTTAGTGGTAGTCCATTTCTATTGCTCTTAATTTTTTTTTTTTTTTTGTTTTTTTTTTCTTTTGTTTGCCAGAGCCATATATTTCGTGTTTGTTGTTTCATGAAATACACTTCATTGCTTAACAACGATATTGTAACTGCAATTTAAAAGAAAAACGTTGTTAAAAGAACGAAAACGTTCACAATATTAAATAAAGAAACCTTGAACAGACACAATTCATTAAAAAAACTTTAACAATTTATACCTTCAAGAGCAGGGCTTGAAAGCAGGTGTTCATAGTTCCCAAATACGAGAAAGAAATCGCACCAACTACGAGTGGTTGAAAGCATGTTCAACAAACAATTTTATTAGCAAAATTAATTGCAATGATAGTCATTAAATGTACTAAAAATTTCCAGGCATGGTTAACACGTTATTCAAGTGGGTAACGCCGACCAAAAATACAGAAGGGGTAACAAGTCACACCACTGATTGTGGCTGTTGGAAAGCCTTTAAGAATTAATAAGCCTTAACAGAAATCCCTTAAGCAATGAAATATACAATTCCCCAAAATACAGACAAAGCTGGGATAGCATACAATTTGAATGTGGCTCCCAGCTGGTACACAACAGCAGAAACCTTGACAACGACCCTTAATAAGAATACAATTGCCCAAATCACAAGGCAAGCTGAGAATTACAGCAGACGGGTAGTACAGCCAACGAGGAACATGCAGTCATGTTTCACAATGAGTGGAGTTAGCTTATGACTGTGGATCAAAGTAGAGGCTCAACAGTTTCTATTGATAAGGAAAAGGCCTTAAACGTAACGCACTCAGAAGTAGTAGTAACGGTGCAAGGTTTAAACGAGTAGGTACAGAGCAGGTATAGCGATGAGGAACTTCGGGCATGCAAAACACGCTTTAAACCTCATGAGCATACCGAATTCACCAAATAGGGCAGACTGCTGGTTCCCGACTAATCGGCGACACCGTGCCGCGGCACGTATCAAACGATCAACTTAATTTGAACCACCACGACGCGGCTGGTGGTGGCACCAGATTGCCGGCCAACCCACACGCCGTGTGACGACGGAAGTGTGGACGTGTTAAAGCAAACGTGTCTCTGCTCCGGGCCCAGGGAACAGGAATGCGTCGTGCGCTGCCAAAGCTACCATGCCAACACACATCAAAAGGGAACAGTAATCTGCGCAAATAAGTCTACAGACGAGAAAGCCTAAGATGTAGAAAATCTCAACTAATCGCGCAAGCGACTACACATACAAGTTACAAGCTCACAACTTCTTAAAATTACTTGTTATTTAGCCCTTTCGTGGGGAAAGTTATTGAGCAGCTTTTTAATGAATGGAGGTCAAATAGAAGTTAACAGATAGGTATATTTATCATACAGAATATCAAATATGCTCCAACTGTGAAAGTGAGGTCACACAACAAGGTGGAAAGTATTCTGTCCACTGCCCTTCCTTGGAGTTAAATGACAAAAAAAACTTTTTCACTATATGCCATATTTATTTGATAAATTTACTTCTCTTGTTACAATGATTGTTCACAATTACTTACCATGAAATTATCTGAAACATGGGTCTATGCAAAGTGGTATTTGACAATATGTACAAACACAGCGAGTGCTCTTTTCCGCAGCTTTGGTACTACAATGACGGCACGTTCAGTAGGTTTCTGCTAAAATGGGTTGATGCTCCCCTACAGCCACATGACGAAAATCTTCAGGTACTTTACCCCTTTTTGCCAGAAAGACAGGTTTCTGTCCACGCCTTTTTTGGGATGAGAAGCCAGCGATCAATTGTCTGGCTAGATGGATCCTGTATGTGAGCTGATCATGCTGTCCACTTTCTCTTTTACTAATTTTCCACGGGATAAAAATGTTCACTGCAACAACATCCACCAGGAAATAAAATATTCTGTGCCAACATTTTACAGAACGTCTGCCAATAGCATACCTTTCTCGTAATTGATCAAACTTATCGACACCACCCATTATTTTGTTGTATTCTGCCACAACTTCAGGACAAGAAATCTCTGTACTAGTACTATCCTTGTTTTTCCTTTTCACTTTGGGTGTTTCTCATGGGTCAGGAATTGAAGACAGGAAAGTGACTGGATGGTTATCCATCCATTTTACTACAGAAATGGCTCCTTTTGTTTCAAACTGGAATTCTCCTCGTTCCAATTTTACGTGCTCCTTCATAAATTTAGGTAAATCGAAAGTATTTGCCTTATACTATAGCTTTGAGGAAAAAAACCACAAAATGTCACGCGAACAGCACTCAAAGGCTCCTCTACAGAGCAACACTCAGCTATACAATGCCTCTGCGCGAAGGTACAGCAAAAACGGCGGGAACTTCCGATTGGAAGTAGTACCCTATATCGTTCACTAGTTGGTAACACCGTACAGAGATGGGAACTGTGAATCCCACGGGACTAGTAGCGACTTCATTGTAGTGGGAAGCATGTTTCCCACGGCTCACGAAAGGGTTAGAAGTAGAAACATCAGCGTCTGCTGATGCAATGATTCAGGCATACTCATCTGCAAAGGGTGCTTTTTCTCTGACACAGATGATGTTACAAATTTAATGTCGTTTATCGAACTTATAACAGAGAATACTCGTAAACTTGCACGGAATATGTCTTGGAACACAAATTGCGATCCGTTACATTGAGCGATGATCATACACGCGATCACTCGGAGGTGCGTTAATGTAACAGGTCCAGTTCCACATAACACAGACGTGGCCTTGCAATATAAAGTACCCCCAAAAAATATGAAAACAACACTGAACTCCACTCAGGTGTGAAGGAGCCGTGACTTGCGGGATTCCAGCCGGGGTTTTATTGCCTCAAATCCGTACAGGCAGTCTTCGAGGTACCGTAAAAATTCAAACTTGCAGATTAGGCCGGGTACTTACCGACCAGGTTGCACGCGACGTCCGCTACTAATCGTTAAGCGAGCCGGCAAGGCTTGTTCCCTACCGATTTAACGATTCGCGGCTTCTAGAGGCCCGTACCGGACGACCGGGAGTCCCTCAAAAGCAGCAACTTGCCAGCGATGTTCCCTCCAGCCAACTCACCGTACCAGGGCCCGCCTACCCAACAGCACACGCCTCGAACAAAGACCCTAGCTCGCGACATACGGTTAGCTCGTTACCGGCAACCCAAGTAATTAGTGGCGCCAACGGAGGGCCACGCAGCAGAAATTAAAGTTGCCATGGTTCAGGATCTACAATAATTCTATAGAGCGTCTTCTTTACTTTCCAACTTATCTGACACCATAACAAAGGATTTAGCTTCACGATTGCTGTTTTCCCATGGGCTACTCGTTGCTATGTCTCCAAGTTTCGTTTCCGATTGGACGCTACCCAAGTTCACTCTAAGAAAAAAAACGATGCACGACGGAGAAAATAACTGAATGGGACGGAAATCGGTAGATGTGATGTACATGTACAGATAAACACATGACTACAATCTCAGAAAAACTGGTTGATTTACTCAAGTGAAAGAGCCTCACAAATTGGGCAAAATCAATAACGCGTTGGTCAGCCTCTGGCGCGGCACAGGTCTGTCTTCACCGTAGCCATGGCGTCAACTCACGTTAAGGCATGTCAAATGGTAGTGTGGATGTCATACCATTATATAAACAATGTAAATCGTCAGATTTGCACAAGGTGGTCAAAATCTGAACTAATTTTCTGAACGTAAATCAGTTCCGCATTAACGCATCAGCATATCTACCGAGTTTCGTTACCATGCGATAATTACCCCCGAGAGTAGCTGCACTTAAAATATAACTACCTGGTATGTTGCAGATGCGTCTCATTTGTTTACTAATTTTAAATGGTGCTTGGTGGCATGCAGTCAGTACTTACTTGTGTAGTCTGGACATCTGATTACTAAGAAACATGGTGTGAGATGTGTATAGGGCACATAAAATCTGCCAACAGCTCACAGGAATACATGACTGTCTATAAATCGTTTTAGTTTGTTGAGGGAGAAAAAATTGTAAAGAAGAGTACAAATACACTACTGGTGTGCTATAATGTGGTTGCAGCAAAATTTTGTGGTTAGACGAGGCTTCCCATGACGTAAATATCGAACAATATGTGGCTAGAACTCTATCTCCTAACATTCAGGCCAGGGACAAGAACAGAATAGTTACCCTGGTGAGGAAAAAATGACCACCGTACACAGCGAGACTGAATGCACCCTGGTGCGTTACGTGTACATGCCACGATGCGTAAAACAAGCAAGCGGTGAATAGGGGATCATTCTAGCAGCAATACTGCCGGAAATGGAGAAATCCTCTGATCTAAGCGACTATGACGAACGGAAGATTAGTACAGTCCGGCCCCTGGTATTGGGCATCTCGGAAAATGGCGAAGCTGTTCGCGTGCTAATATACTGAGCATCTACAGAAAGTGTTTGAAGAACAGTGAAACCACAAACATACGACAAGTGATCAAGATCGATCAGTGTCTTGCCTGGCTACCACATGTCAGAAGGATCAGGACTGTGAGATGTTTACACACGCTCTACTCTCTGGTCTACTCTACTCTCTGGTCTGTCGGCATCACACTCTATCTGACACTGGTTCGTCCAGTGTTGGAGTAGGTGGTCGCGGTATGGAAATATGCTTCCTATAGATGGTACAAAATCAGGCTTCATCCGACTCACCAGCTCCATGAGGATGCGGGATCCTGATTGTTGCGGAATAGGTTCCCCCAGAGAGTCCAAGTGTGTTACGAAAAGGCGGGCAACTCCCGCAACTGACTTGCCAGTAGCTCGGACCACCAGTACCAAAACCGGCCGACTGTGCATTCGCCAGACCAGTTGTCGGAGTGAGACACTCTGCAACAACAAGAAGAACACGACACCAGGGACCGCTTCTACACGATAGACCACAGCACCCAACCATGGTTAGAAATGCAGGAACAGCATTCAAGCGTTTATCTTGTGACAGGTCGAGCTGCGACCGCGTGAGTCTTCGATGGCTCACCTGAGGACGATTGGCAGGTGCCGAATTGAAACGTCGTGGGATGAATTGAACGACGTCCGGCTACAAGCCTGCAATTGTTTTGAACGTTCAGTTATCAGGGAAAATTTTAAAATTCGCATTGGCAGTGATGTTATCTCACCCTGCTTCGTGAAAAAGCACCAATATTCAAAACATTAAAAAATCATAAAACAGAAGAACTAAAACAATTAACTTTCCTGACTAGTCAAAATATTTGTCGTACTGACAACTGTTTCACTTCGGAACCACCATCACAGCGAGACCAAATTTAGTCATATAGAACTAACTGACGATATTTGTTAATGTGAGCGTCACCATATCAGAGAGTTGTAATACAAAAGATGAATTTAAAACTTTGGTTATAATGTTTACTTATTTATCTTCAAAATTATTTTTCAGGTCGAAGTACTCCCATTTCTTTTTGTCAAAGGTTAGGTCAATGGCGTGAAATACAGTACGATTTTTTTTTTTTTCAAATTAGTTCTGGAACACTGAATAAATGGAGAAGGCACATGAAGACTACAGGGAAGACTGCTACTCATGAAGCAAATAACTTCTCAAGGCCTGAGGAGCTTGCAAATCCAGGATTACTGGAGAAGATCGACTCACTTTTCTACAAAGAGCAACTCATATCGTGGAATGAACTCGCAAATTGTAAGCTGCACAGACCAAAAGCAGCGCAAATTCTAAACGTGACACTTACACAAAAGCAGCGAATATAAGCACCAGGGTGGGACTGAACACCTCTTGATATCCAAAATGCAAGGTAAGCACGCAGAATTTTCTCCACGTACACTTGTTGTATTTCTGTAAACAGACTATAAGCTGGCAGTGGATGGGCTGTCTGGGCGCGAAACACAGCTCACATCCCATACTGTGTACGGTAAAATGGCAATGACTCATTATCTGGGTATGCTACTTGTGCTACTTGGAAAGTCCATGGGCCTTTTTGGGATGAGTTAATATTGTCACCTCATGTAAGCTTGTGTCCTTGTTATATTGCTTGTTTCAATGCATAGGGTTCTAGAATAATTGCTTGTTTTGAATGACCAAATTCTTTCTCATTTGTGCCTTGTTTTAAAAATAGTGCGAATTTCGGCTTGTTTACATGAGGCTGTAGCCCTGTGTCTCAAGTGATGCAAAGGTCTGTAAAGTTTTATTAAATGTATAATTTATGAAAATGCTTTTAAGTATTTACTGCGCTGGTAGCTATGAGATTTGTAACAGGTGAATCGATGTATGTATGTAAAAGATATGTCTCACGTTGCCACTGTGTAAATTTTAGTGCCCCAATTAAAGCAAAGCTTACGCCAAGTGTTCACTGCTAATTGATTTACACTTCCCGTGTAAATTTTTAGAGTTCTTTGTCGAAGATTTATTTTTAAAGAAACTGTTAAGAGTTACGATCAACTAACATAGCTCGCTGCCACACATAGAAAGAACTGCTACTGTATAGCGCAGAAGATAACTGAAATTCATCGAGTGAGTCGTGCAGAAATAAAACTTTTATTGAACGACAATAATTACACTGTAACTGCCGCGACCTATGATGCTCCTCTGGACATAATTTTTAGTAGTATGCGTGAGATCACCAGTGCATGCTCTGCACCGTCTTTCCGTGCTGGCCACAAGATTGGTAAGGAGTTCTCGTGGTAGGGAGTTCAAAGCCCCCACCAGCGCTTGTTGGCAACTGCTGGACGTGCTGTACCACTTCTCCCTAACGCTTGCCACACTTTCTCGCTGGGATTTACGCCAGGGGGTATCGGACAGTCCAGTTTATACGTTGAATATCCTCTCGTTCCAAGGGCTTTTCTATTCAGTAGCGCAAAGTGTCACGATAACGTTGACCGGTGAGTGTGCCGTGTTAAAAGATTTGGAGGTCAGTAAGCACACGCAACATTATGCCTCCCCATACTGTAACACCAGGACCACCAAAATCATCGTGTTAAACAGTATGGACGCACCAGCATATGGCGAAAGATGGGGAATACGTAATGCGCCCAGGAACACTGTCCAACATTATCGTTTTGGTGGTCGAACTGTCACAGTGTTGGGAGGCATAATGCTGCATGGGCTTGCTGGCCTCAAAATCTTTGAGCACTGTACACTCACCGCTCAACATTATTGTGACACTGTCCTCTATCCCCACAGCTGGCTGCGCTGGCCGAGCCGTTCTAGGCACTTCAGTCCGGAACCGCGCGACTGCTACGGTCGCAGGTTCGAATCCTGCCTCGGGTATGGATGTGTGTGATGTCCTTAGGTTAGTTAGGTTTAAGTAGTTCTACGTTCTAGGGGGCTGATGACCTCAAATGTTAAGTCCCATAGTGCTCAGAGCCATTTGAGTTGAATCTTTCCCCATGTACGTCTTTATGGTGTGCATTCGGCCATGACCTCATTTTTATGGACGAGATTGCGCGACTGTATCGGACCCCACAGATATCACGGCTGTTGGAACGATAAGATATTCGGTGAATGGATTGGTCTGCCCGTTCCCTCAACTTAAATCCCATCGAGTACGTGTGGGATGCGTTGGGGAATCGTCCGCATGCACCAGCGACGATCCAACATTTGTCATCCGCACTAGTGCGGGAATGAAACGCACTAATACAAGAACTTCTTACTAACGTCGTATCCAACACTGAAACACATTGCAGAACTTGCACTGCCGTGAGTGATGATCTCACGCCCTATTAAGAACGATGTCCCGTCTTTTGTAATGTCCAGTGGAACTTCGTGAATAGCGATGACTTCAGCGTAATTATTTTCTTGTAATAAAAGTGTCGTTTCTGGTAGTCTCATCGCATATTTATTTCAGTTTTCTTCTCCACTATACTGTAGCAATTCTCTCTATGTATGTTCCGAGTTTCACCGAGCTACGTTGCTTGGCAGAGACACATCATTCGAAAGTTACTTTCCTCCTAAAGTTTTGCACCGTAGTGGAGACTCGGTAGCACTATGAGATCGTACTCTGACGATGTTGTAATGTATATGAATGTATCGACCCGAAGATCGAAAAAAATTGCCGGAATACTTGGACAAAAGTGCTGCTTGTTTAAATCAGCAAAAATCTGAGGTAACTCAGATAACAAAGAGAAATAACCTGAAATTATCTGAATACAAAATAACTGATGAGCGTCTTCAGGGCGTAACTTCGTCTGAGTCTATAGCAGTAACACTAACAAGGGAACCTCCCCATCGCACCCCCCTCAGATTTAGTTATAACTTGGCACAGTGGATAGGCTTTGATAAACCGAACACAGATCAATTGAGAAAACAGGAAGAAGTTGTGTGAAACTGTGAAAAAATAAGCAAAATATACAAACTGAGTAGTCCATGGGCCACATAGGCAACATCAAGGAACACGTGAGCTCAGGAACGCCGTGGTCTCGTGGTAGCGTGAGCAGCTGCAGAAAGAGAGTTCCCTGGTTCAAGTCTTCGCACAAGTGAAAATTTTATTTTCTTTATTTTTGCATAGTTATTATCTGTCCGTTCGTTCATTGACGTCTCTGTTCACTGTAATAAGTTTAGTGTCTGTGTTTTGCGACCGCATCGCAAAACCGTGCGATTAGTAGACGAAAGGACGTGCCTCTCCAATCGGAACCGAAAACATTTGATCGAAAGGTTATAGGTCAACCGATTCCTCCACAGGAAAACACATCTGATATATTCTATACGACACAGGTGACGGCATGTGCGTCACATGACAGGAATATGTTGTTGACCCACCTAACTTGTACACTTGGCGAATGGGTAAAAAGATTCTTCTACCTTGCCCGATTTAGGTTTTCTTGTGGATGTGATAATCACTCCCAAAAAAGTGATGAAAACATAACAGTTTGTCACATAAACTGAAAATAAAAAATTAAAGTTTTCACTCGATGGAAGATTTGAACCAAGGACCTTTCTTCTACCTTGCCCGATTTAGGTTTTCTTGTGGATGTGATAATCACTCCCAAAAAAGTGATGAAAACATAAGAGTTTGTCACATAAACTGAAAATAAAAAATTGAAGTTTTCACTCGATGGAAGATTTGAACCAAGGACTTTTCGTTCTGCAGCTGCTCACGTTACCACGAGACCACGGCGCTCCTGCAATCCCAGTGTCCTTGATGTTGCCTATTCTCCCATAAACTACTCAGTTTGTATATTTTGCTTATTTTTTCACAGTTCCACACAACTTCTTCATGTTTTCTCAATTGATCTGTGTTCAGTTTTTCAAGGCCTATCCAATGTGCCAACTTATAACTAAATCTGAGGGGGGTGCGATGGGGAGGTTCCCTTGTAAGAAGCTATATGAAGTCGAAAGATCGTCTAAAATCAGTATTAGGGGAAAGTGGGAGACGAGTTGTTGGGATGATTCTTGGAAATCGCATCGAAGATACTAGTGAGCCTAATTCTATCGCCTGTTATCGAATGGACATGACAACAGACATCGAACCCATTCAAAGATCCGTTGCTACTTTATTATTCCCCTCTCCAGTCCGTATACTTAAATGTGTCGTAAAAATTTATTTAAGTGCTTAATGTTGCTGCTGTGGTGATCAGCAGAAATACTTTCGTGTTTCTGTGTCTTATGTTTAAGTTTCGTACAAGTATCTGCTGGCGTGGTTACGCTCCAGGTAGTCGCTCCGTGATGTCGAATGGACCGAATCTGTGTGTGTTTCAGATCTTGGCCGCGCGACTGCAGGTTCGTCGCCGAGGGAGTCAGTCTCATACCAATATCACGAGCATAGCTCTGAGAGTAACGTATTTTTAACAATGATAAGTGTTCGTCTTCGTTACCTTTCGCTCGCCACAGTATTGACAATATTCACTGAACAGTAAATTTTGACCAGGAAAGATGGGAATGTGTATGATCTTTTAACGTTCTGGAAATTAGGAAATTTTTGGTTAAGTTCTTCGGAACCAAACTGCTGAGGTCATCGTTCCCTAAGCTTACACACTACTTAATCTATCTGAAACTAACTTACGCTAAGGACAACACACACCCATGCCCGAGGGAGGACTCGAACCTCCGACGGGGAGAGCCCCGCGAACCGTGACAAGGCGCCCAAGACCGCGCGGCTACCCCGCGCGGCTTAACGTTCTGATGATGCGGCTTTAGGCCGCGAAACCGATCTGTTCTTAATACACAATTTTTCCAGGTGGTAGCGGAATTCTTCCTGACATCGACGTTATTTTAAGGTTAAGGAAATGATACAGCAGATTTTGCTGTCGTTTAAATTGTGTGTACACTTTACCTTCATTTCACATTGTGCGCGTCCTGTAGCTGTCAACGAAAATCATTCACAGGTTCTAAAATAGTACACCACGTCATCAGCAAACGTGAGTGGTGTTGTATGAGGTTTCGGGACTGCAGCCGGATCATGTTGACTTTTTGCCAAAATATTTCCGGTGGCAAAAGTTCAGCCGAACGGTTGCCAACCGAAATATTGTGGCAAGAACTCAACATGATCCGGCTCCAATCCTGAAACGTCACAGAATATACGGTACGACGGGGAAATTTCAAGAATGGCTTGAGGGATGTTAGAAAATTGTATGCATCGAATTTTTTGTTCACTATCCAATCCTTAAAATTCATGTTCTGGTAAAATACGTGGAATATGCCCGTTTTGGCCTTACCACAGTAGTATTTGGCGTGACACAAAAACAAACTTGGCACAGCTAAGAACTAGCAAAATGCTAAGGCCAAAAATGAGCATATGCCACAAATTTTACTATAACATACATTTTAAATACTCGATAATAAACAGAACATTCAGTGCAGACGATTTTCTAAAAAGTTTCATGTTTGTAGATGGCATGGTGTACTGATTTAGACCCATGGCTGATCCTGGATGGCAGCCACAGGGCGCACACAATGTAAAATTAAAGGTAAAGTTCACATACTATTTAAATGACGACAAAATCTGATGTATCATGTACTTTAATCTAAAAATTACGTGTGTGTATGTATTTCATAAAAATTATAAAAAAAAACTGCTGAGGATGACGTAACTGTGGTGAAACGTGTTTCGCTGATAAAACAAAAAAATAATTAGTATACTTGCAAAAAGACTGACACATCCTTAATTTAACATTATGAAATATTCTACAATGACGGTATCAACAAACTGCACTCTCGTTGGGTGAAATGTACTCGTTCCCAGGGTGACTACATTGAGAAATAAATATGTAGACATTAAGAATCAAGATGTGCCTTGTTAATAAAGTTTGTATTGTTTAAAAAGCTTCAAGAGTCACCACATAAAAAAATTGGAGGCGTTACTGTTCAGAATGCCCTCATAAATACAATAATGCAAAAAAATGCAACACCTTCCCGGTCAAGAAATGGTTCAAATGGCTCTGAGCACTATGGGACTTAACTTCTCCCGGTCAAGAACACTTTATTGACAATTGAAGTGGCAGATAGCTTATCTCTGTAGGAGTGTAACAAATTTAGGCCAAATGAAACACATGTCACTGTAAAGGGTAGCCAAACAGTCGCCTCACTACACCGTGGCACACACTCTGGCAGTAACGCAGGATTGTTTTCTCGGATGCGAACCATCATAAAGACGCCGAGTGGTATTCTGCGATAGATTGTCCTAAACATTTTGAACTTTTGGTTGCAGTTCGGTAATGGTTGTTGCAGGCCGTGGAGAACTAGTAAGTTCCTGCTTCAACATGTCCCATACATATTCAGTTGGCGAGACATGTGGTAAACTCACTGGCCGTGGCATCACGAGAAACACAATACTTGGCAGCAACCGTACCTGGATGTTCGTTACCCTGTTGAAAAAGCATGTAACTTTCCTGTCTAAGAAATGACAGAAGCACGGGGATAATACCTTGTACATTGTACGGAGCACTGGTTACTTTTTTCACTTGTTATGTTATTCTTCAGTTGTCTGACTGGTTTGATGCAGCCCGTTACGAATTGCTATCCCATGCCAACCTCTTCAACTTAGAGTAGCACCTGCAACTTACATCGTCTTCCTCTACAGTTTTCACCCTCTACAGCTCCTTATAGTATCATGGAAGTTATTCCCTGATGTCTTAACAGATGTCCTATCACCCTCTCCTCCCTTTTTGTCAGAGTTTTCCATTTATTCCTTCTCCCACCGATTCTGCGGAGAACAGCCTCATCCCTTACCTCATCAGTCCACCTAGTTTTCAACATTCATCTGTATCACCTAATCCACCTAGTCTCAAATGTTTCGATTCTATCCGGCTCCAATTTCCCCACAGTCCATGTTTCACTACCAAGCAATGCTCTGCCCAAAACGTACATCCTCACAAATTTCTTCCTCAAGGTCCTTTTTGCAAGTGCTAGTCTGCTTTTTATGTCCTCTTTGCTCCGTCCGTCATGGGTTATGTTGTTGCCTAAGTAGTAGAATTCCTTAACTTCATCTACTTCATGATCACCACTTCTAATGTCAAGTTTCTCGCTGTTCTCATTCAAAATATTTCTCATCACTTTCGTTTTTCTTCGATTTTCTCCCAATCCATATTCTGTACTCATTAGACTGTTCACTCCGTTACACGGTTCTTCACTTTCACTGAGGATAGCGCTAGCACGAGCGAATCTTATCATCGATATTCTTTCATCCTTAACCTCAATTCTACTCTAGAACCTTTTTTTATTTCCATCATTGTTTCTTAGAAGTGCGGATTAAAGAATAGGGGCGAAAGACAACATGTCTGTCTTACCCCTTTATAATCCGAGCGCTTCGTTCTTCGTCTCCCAGTCTTATTTTTCCTTCCTTGTTCTTGAGCGTATTGTATATTACCCATCGTTCCCTATAGCTTACCCCTATTTTCCTCAGAATTTCTAACATCTTGAACCATTTTACACTGTCGGACGTTTGTTCTCGGTTGACTAATCCTGTGAACATGTTGATTTTTCTTTTGTCTTGCTTCCAAAATGAAACGCAAAGTCAGAATTGCCTCTCTGATGCCTTTACCTTTACTGGAGCCAAACTGAACTCATCTAATAGACCCTCAATTTATTTTCCATTTCCCTGTGTACTATTCTTGTCAGTAACTTGGAAACATGAGCTGCTAAGCTGATTGTGCGATAATTCCCTAACTTGTTGGCTCTTGCAAGTTTCGGAAATGTGTGGATGATTTTTTTCGAAAGTCTGATGGCACGTCGAGAGTCTCATACATTCTGCATACCAACGTGAATAATCGTTTTGTTGCCACTTTGCCCAGTGACTTCAGAAATTCTGATGGAATGGAATCGATCCCTTCTGCCTTATTTGATCTTCAGTGGCCCAAATCTCTTTTAAATTCTGATATTAATGTGGGTGACTGGAATCCGGTAGTAGGAAAAGGGAGAGAAGGAAACGTAGTAGGTGAATATGGATTGGGGGTAAGCAATGAAAGAGGAAGCAGCCTGGTGGTCTTTTGCACAGAGCACAGCTTAATCATAGCTAACACTTGGTTCAAGAATCATAAAAGAAGGTTGTATACATGGAAGAAGCCTGGAGATACTAAAAGGTATCAGATAGATTATATAATGGTAAGACAGAGATTTAGGAACCAGGATTTAAATTGTAAGACATTTCCAGGGGCAGATGTGGACTCTGACCACAATCTATTGGTTGTATGAACTGTAGATAAAAACTGAAGAAACTGCAAAAAGGTGGGGATTTAAGGAGATGGGACCTGGATAAACTGACTAAACCAGAGGATGTACAGAGTTTCAGGGAGAGCGTAAGGGAACAATTGACAAGAATGGGGGAAAGAAATACAGTAGAAGAAGAATGGGTAGGTTTGAGGGATGAAGTAGTGAAGGCAGCAGAGGATCAAGTAGGTAAAAAGACGAGGGATAGTAGAAATCCTTGACAGAAGAAATATTGAATTTAATTGACGAAAGGAGAAAATATAAAAATGCAGTAAATGAAGCAGGCAAATAGGAATACAAACGTCTCAAAAATGAGATCGACAGGAAGTGCAAAATGGCTAAGCAGGCATGGCTACAGGACAAACGTAAGGATGTAGAGGCTTATCTCACTAGGGGTAAGACAGATACTGCCTACAGGAAAATTAAAGAGACCTTTGGAGAAAAGAGAACGACTTGTATGAATATCAAGAGCTCAGGTGGGAACCCAGTTCTAAGCAAAGAAGGGAAAGCAGAAAGGTGGAAGGAGTATATAGAGGGTCTATACAAGGGCGATGTACTTGAGGGCAATGTTATAGAAATGGAAGAGGATGTAGATGAAGATGAAATGGGAGATATGATACTGCGTGAAGAGTTTGATAGAGCACTGAAAGACCTAAGTCGAAACAAGGCCCCGGGAGTAGACAACATTCCATCAGAATTACTGACAGCCTCGGGAGAGCCGGTCCTGACAAAACTCTACCATCTGGTGAGCAAAATGTACGAGACAGGCGAAATACCGCCAGACTTCAAGAAGAATATAATAATTGCAATCCCAAAGAAAGCAGGTGTTGACAGATGTGAAAATTACCGAACTACGAGTTTAATAAGTCACGGCTGCAAAACACTAACGCGAATTCTTTACAGACGAATGGAAAAACTGGTAGAAGCCGACCTTGGGGAAGATCACTTTGGATCCCGCAGAAATATGGGAATACGTGAGGCAATAATGACCCTACGACTTATTTTATAAGCTAGATTAAGAAAAGACAAACCTACGTTTCTAGCATTTGTAGACTTAGAGAAAGCTTTTGACAATGTTGACTGGAATACTCTCTTTCAAATTCTGAAGGTAGCAGGGGTAAAATAAAGGGAGCGAAACGCTATTCACAATTTGTACAAAAACCAGATGGCAGTTACAAGAGTCGAGGGACATGAAAGGGAAGCAGTGGTTGGGAAGGGAGTGAGACAGGGTTGTAGCGTCTCCCCGATGTTGTATATTGAGCAAGCAGTAGAGGAAACAAAAGAAAAATTCGGAGTAGGTATTAAAATCCATGGAGAAAAATAAAAACTTTGAGGTTCGCCGATGACATTGTTATTCTGTCAGAGACAGCAAAGGACTTGGAAGAGCAGTTGAAGGAAATGAACAGTGCCTTGAAAGGAGGCTATAAGATGAACATCAACAAAAGCAAAACGAGGGTAATGGAATGTAGTCGAATTAAGTCGGGTGATGCTGAGGGAATTAGATTAGAAAATGAGACACTTAAGGTAGTAAAGAAGTTTTGCTATAAGGGGAGCAAAATAACTGATGATGGTCGAAGTAGAGAGGATATAAAATGTAGACTGGCAATGGCTAGGAAAGCGTTTCTGAAGAAGAGGAATTTGTTAACATCGAGTATATATTTAAGTGTCAGGAAGCCGTTTCTGAAAGTATATATATGGAATGTAAGCATGTATGGAAGTGAAACATGGACGATAAGTAGTTTGGACAAGAAGAGAATAGAAGCTTTCGAAATGTGGTGCTACAGAAGAACGCTGAAGGTCAGATGGGTAGATCACATAACTAATGAGGAGGTGCTGAATAGGATTGGGGAGAAGAGGTGTTTGTGGCACAACTTGACTAGAAGAAGGGATCGGCTGTTAGGACATGTTCTGAGGCATCAAGGGATCACCAATTTAGTATTGGAGGGCAGTGTGGAGGGTAAAAATCGTAGAGGGAGACCAAGGGATGAATACACTAAGCAGATTCAGAGGGATGTAGGCTGCAGTAAGTACTGGGAGATGAAGAAGCTTGCACAGGATAGAGTAGGGTGGAGAGCTGCATCAAACCAGTCTCAGGACCGAAGACCACAACATCAACAACAATACTGGATCCCGTATCTCTTCCCTGTCGACTGCCGTTTCTTCTTCCATCACGTCATCAGACGAGTCCCCACCCTCAAAGAGATCTTCAATCTACTTTTTCCACCTACCCGCTCTCCTCTCTGCATTAAACTGTGGAATTCTCTGGTTATTTTACCATGCCGAAAGTTCTAACTCAGCCCCCTACCCACCCAACCATAAAACCTGGGATGGAGCGTATGCGTCGTGGATGAACGTACTATAGATTAGCCAGCTCACCAGGTTTGTGCTATGCAGGTATACGTCCATCACTCAGATACTAATTTTATCACTGAAGACAACAGAGCGTCATTCCAGTCTCCAGCCACCTTTTTCATGACGCCTACGTGGGCAGTCATGGCTAGCCATCAGTCATCACACGACTTTAAGAATTAATTGGAGTGACAGAAGAGAGGGATGAGAATTATCCGTATCTACTGTGGAGTCGCGGAAACGGCGGGTACTGCAAATGTAATGTGAAAAGACATTCCAGTATCATGCAGAAAGAATATAAGGACTCAGTTGACAGTAAAAGAGCACAAAACTACAATGATCGATAGACGGCAATCATTGTTCTGTACACAAAGAAGCACTCTGTACTAAATTTTGCGGGTATGGAGCACTTGATGAAATTGGTGGTATGAATACTAAAATTGTTCCACTGTCAGTTGCAATAGCTTTCGATGGAATTGAAATAAAGTATGAAGGCTTTATACATTACTGCGAAGTACTTTGGGTAATTCAAGGGGCAAGTCTGGAACGATTTTTCGATTTGTGACCAGCTATTGCTGAGTATATTCAGGAAAAGGAAGCGCATGAAGGAAAATTAGGACATCTGGAATGGATCGCAAACCTCGCAGTTTAAGTGGACTTGACTGCACACTGCCTACAGTAAGACACTGCAAGGCGAGAAACAACTTATTTCTGAAATTACAATGAAATGAATACCCCTAGATGCATACAGGCGCTGATATAAGTCAACGGGGACAGCTGAAAATTTGTCCCCCGACCGGGACTCGAACCCTGGATCTCCTGCTGACATGGCAGACGCTCTATCCATCCTTTTTTTGTTCTTTGCGTCTGGTCTGCGCGGACGTCAGAAGACATTCATTCACGTTGATAGTTGATTCCTTTACTCAGTTTTTTGTTGCAGAGGGCGAACAGCCCTCAGAATGTACACGCTTAGCTACAGTGCCGGCATCCAGCTGAGCCACCAAGGCCACACACAGAGGATAGTGCGACTGCAGGGACTTATCTCTGGCACGCCTCCCGTGAGACCCACATTCCCAGCTTATTGTCCAACACTATATTCAGGGTTCGAATTCCAGTCGGGGCACACATTTTCACCTGTCCCTGTTGACTTATATCAACACCTGTATGCAGCTAGGGGTATTCATTTAATTGTAATTTCATTCTAACAAGCTGCATCGTTATCGATGGTATCTGTTCTTTCGGACATGTCCGAAAGAATAGATGCCATCTTCATATATATAACTTATTTCTGATTTGACTTGCACGCATTTCAAAAGAAAGTCGCGTTGTAGAAGGGACGAATTTTGACAAATGCAGCCAAGTTCCCTAAGCTCACTGAAGTTAAAGGACACGTGAAGTCAGAATAAATCATTGTCGCCTGAAAAGGATTACAAGGATACATGTGGACAACCATCAGCTGTATAACGGAATGACAACAACGAAAATTTGTACCCTACTGGGACTCGAACACGTATTTCGCAATAATCGCGAATGGTCACCTTACTGTTTCTTTTTAACCTCATTTTGTTTGTCATTGGTCCTTGTATTGGTTCGGGGCCGACGTCCCATGACGACGCTTGTTCAAGTTCATCGTTCATCCATTCACTCAGTTTTTTTTGTTACAGAGGGCAGCTATCCCTCTGACCGCACTTTGTCTATCGGTGCAGTACCCACGGCTACACATAAACTTCCATACATCGTCAACCACATGCCTACAACCTGTTCTTGTACATCCACTATGTACATTCTCGTACACTTACTTGAAAGTCATTTGCCCGGTGTCGGCGGGTAAATGCCATATTGCAGTGCCTTCGTTATGCTATTCTGAAGTACAGCACAAAGTTGCTTTGAACACGCATTTATCTCCGAAGGAATTTTGTTTTGTAACTCAGAATAACAGAGTCACTGCAATATCGAAATTACAAGGACAGTTTTGTAAAAGTTTTGGGGATTCAGCAGGTGCAGCACGTGGCCAAATTTCGTCCCTGGGTGATGTTCGGACGGCCACCATTGCTCACAAGGTGCGTCGATCATGACGTGCGTTTGCACTACGGTGACGTCTAAAATCTAGTTGCAGGTGTAGGAATGTTCAACAGACCGCGGTTGGATGCAGCAACACACGAACGGTATACAGGGTGGTCCATTGATAGTGACCGGGCCAAAGGTTTCACGAAATAAGCGTCAAACGAGAAACCTACAAAGAACGGAACTTGTCTAGCTTGAAGGGGGAAACCAGATGGCGCTATGGTTGGCCCGCTAGACGATGCTGCCATAGGTCAAACGGATATCAACTGCGTTTTTTTTTTAAATAGGAACCCCCATTTTTATTACATATTCGTGTAGAGCGTAAAGAAATATGAATGTTTTAATTGGACCACTTTTTTCGCGTTGTGAGAGATGGCGCTGTAATAGTCACAAACATACGGCTCACAATTTTAGACGAACAGTTGGCAACAGGCAGGTTTTTTAAAATAAAATACAGAACGTAGGTACGTTTGAACATTTTATTTCGGTTGTTCCAATGTGATACATATACCTTTCTGAACTTACCATTTCTGACAACGCATGCTGTTACAGTGTGATGACCTGTAAATACCACATTAATGCAGTAAATGTTGAAAATGATGTCCGTCAGCCTCAATGCACTTGGCAATACGTGTAACGACATTCCTCTCAACAGCGAGTAGTTCGCCTTCCGTAGTGTTCGCACATGCATTTACAATGCGCTGACGCATGTTATCAGGCGTTATCGGTGGATCACGATAGCAAATATCCTTCAACTTTCCCCACAGAAAGAAATCTGGGGACGTCAGATCCGGTGAACGTGCGGGCCATGGTATGGTGCTTCGACGACCAATCCAACTGTCATGAAATATGCTATTCAATACCGCTTCAAACGGACGCGAGCTATGTGCCGGACATCCATCATGTTGGAAGTACATCGCCATTCTGTGATGCAGTGAAATATCTTGTAGTAACATCGGTAGAACATTACGTAGGAAATCAGCATACATTGCACAATTTAGATTGCTATCGATAAAATGGGGGCCGATTATTCTTCCTCCCATAATGCCGCACCATACATTAACACGCCAAGGTCGCTGGTGTTCCATTTGTCCTGCCATCGTGGATTTTCCGTTGCCCAATAGTGCATATTATGCCGGTTTACGTTACCGCTGTTGGTGAATGACGCTTCGTCGCTAAATAGAACGCGTGCAAAAACCTGTCATTGTCCCGTAATTTCTCTTGTGCCCAGCGACAGAACTGTACACGACGGTCAGTGTCGTCGCCATGGTACGGGAGCAATCGATGTTGATGTAGCATTCTCAACACCGACGTTTTTGAGATTCTCGATTCTCGCGCAATTTGTCTGCTACTGATGTGCAGATTAGGCGCGACAGCAGCTAAAACACCTACTTGTGCATCATCATTTGTTGCAGGTCGTGGTTGACGTTTCACATGTGGCTGAACACTTCCTGTTTCCTTAAATAACGTAATTATTTCGCGAACGGTCCGGACACTTGGATGATGCCGTCCAGGATACCGAGCAGCATACATAGCACACCCCCGTTGGGCATTTTGATCACAATAGCCATACATCAGCACGATATTGACCTTTCCCGCAATTGGTAAACGGTCCATTTTAAAACGGGTAGTGTATCACGAAGCAAATGCTGTCCGCACTGGTGGAATTTTACGTGATACCACGTACTTATACGTTTGTGACTATTACAGCGCCATCTATCACAAAGCGAAAAAAGTGGTCCAACTAAAACATTCATATTTCTTTACGTAATACATGCCGGCCGAAGTGGCCGTGCGGTTAAAGGCGCTGCAGTCTGGAACCGCAAGACCGCTACGGTCTCAGGTCCGAATCCTGCCTCGGGCATGGATGTTTGTGATGTCATTACGTTAGTTAGGTTTAAGGGGCTCCGGAACGCCCTATACTTGCAATGTTAAAATAACGCTTATAAATTACATCTTTCCTCACAAAGTATTTGAGGTAGGAAGTTGAACTTTTTACAGATTATTTATTGGAATATGGGCTACAACTTAACACAGGGATTTTACAAAATTTAGTTCAGTTATTAAAGATGATTTTTTTTTCAATTGTAATGAAAATTCACAACATTTTTTTGCAATTTTTTATTTATATATTCAAAAATATACAGTTTTTTGGAAAAAGGCTGTGTTAAATTATGCAGAAGGTACTGTGTAACATTTACTGAAAGTTTGAAACAAATATGTTTGGAAGATCCTTAGAAAACATGTAATTAGTTTGAGAAAATAAAAGTTTTGGGAATCGAGCGACAAAGATTGGATTAACTTTTTAGTGCATTCCAGGTCCATAGGATGGATTATCTTCATCCTCTGCAAACTCCTCCTCCAGCTTCCTCTTGTTCCTCCTCCTGTTTACTCTTGCTTGTATTTCTAGACTCTTTACAGCCCTGTCTGCAGCCCGAAGACGTTCCTTGTCTAAAGCAAGCATCACTCGTACCATGTCAGGACCTATCTTCATTCCCATATTTCTAAATACCTTGCACCTTACAATGTTGCCATCATTGAAAGTCGCAACAGCATCATACACACCAAAGTGAAGTGTTTCTATTTCAACAAATACAGTCTTGGGGATTCTCGACCATATAACACTATTTACACTTTCATTGGGGTTTTGAGTTTTTCCGTGAATACACTTTTTCAACAGTTCAGGTGCTGCTAAGTCTCTGAAAATAGGTTTTATCACCTCCATTATTGCATGAGGCAGACTATGCTTATGAGTGTACACTTCACCAGTTAGCAATCCTTTGTTATATTTACACCAACTGTCTTCTTCTTTGGGACACAAGCTATGTTGGGGATTTTCATCGGTTGAAGAAGAATGAAAAAAAAAGAGCCCAAACAGCCTTCTTCATTTCGTCGACACTTTGCGTATTTTGCCTAATAGCCATTCCATAATAGTTCTGTATTTTGTCAATTACACTGTCAGTTAACCTTCCCTTCCCATCCAACCCTTTACCATCACTGAGTTTTTGTTTTTTGTACGAAGCTTTCAGTCGCCGAAGTCTTGTTCCCATTCGCTTCTGTACGTGTCCAATACACTCAAATTTCTGCACTACAACATCATCACCATAGGGCTTCAGTCCTTGAACATGTTTGAAACTTTTAGAATCACCGTCACCGAGGTAATTAACATATCGCACTTTATCACATGCCTCAGAACGCTGGAATATACTGGCAACACCAGCCACTTCCATTCCTCCACTACTGCCACTATAGTTAGCTTTGCAATTATTTTCATGTGTACCTTTATATTTTTGTGGACATCTGCAATACGTTGATATTACTGCTACATCTAAAACTTTCCCTGTATACATACTGGTGGCAGACACTACACCATGAAGAGATGTGTGTCCCCGTTTATGCC